>NC_140411.1:135970988-137184425 GCF_965140295.1 Lepidochelys olivacea
GATAACTCCCGTCCAACAGCCAAGCACAATGGGACCAAATTTCCATTCCTTACCTACCAATGCACAAATGTGCAAAGTATGGCTAATAGTTGAAAATACTGAGTGATATAAAACTTATTTATTTTCTACAGGGATTATTTTTGAGGAGGAGGGGTTTTTTTTGTTTTTTGTTTTTTTACTAAACTCCTCCGTTCCCAAACCCTGGTTTCACTTGTATGTGTCCCAGAGAAGGGAGATTTCAGAGTAACAGCCGTGTTAGTCTGTATTCACAAAAAGAAAAGGAGTACTTGTGGCACCTTAGAGACTAACCAATTTATTTGAGCATGAGCTTTCGTGAGCTACAGCTCACTTCATCGGATGCATACCGTGGAAACTGCAGCAGACTTTATATACACACAGAGAATATGAAACAATACCTCCTCCCACCCCACTGTCCTGCTGGTAATAGCTTATCTAAAGTGATCATCAAGTTGGGCCATTTCCAGCACAAATCCAGGTTTTCTCGCCCTCCACCCCCCCACACAAATTCACTCTCCTGCTGGTGATACCCATCCAAAGTGACAACTCTCCACACAATGCACATGATAATCAAGGTGGGCCACCCCCAGCACAAATCCAGGCCTTCTCACCCCCCCCCCCACCTCCATACACACACAAACTCACTTTCCTGCTGGCAATAGCTCATCCAAACTGACCACTCTCAAAGTTTAAATCCAAGTTAAACCAGAACATCCGGGGGGGGGGGGGGTAGGAAAAAACATGGGGAAATAGGCTACCTTGCATAATGACTTAGCCACTCCCAGTCTCTATTTAAGCCTAAATTAATAGTATCCAATTTGCAAATGAATTCCAATTCAGCAGTTTCTCGCTGGAGTCTGGATTTGAAGTTTTTTTGTTTTAAGATAGCGACCTTCATGTCTGTGATTGCGTGACCAGAGAGATTGAAGTGTTCTCCGACTGGTTTATGAATGTTACAATTCTTGACATCTGATTTGTGGAGAGTGTGTCAGTTTTAGCAGCCCTCTCCCCAAGCGTTGGTGGCTGCATCATTGCTTCTTGGGCTCAGCTCTCCAGCCTACACTGCTTGGGCTTCCCTAATGTTTCTGTATCAAAGCTGGGCTCCAGCTGTGGCTCCCAACCCCCTTTTTTGCATGGCTTCATGGAAGAGTGAAGGGAATGTGCAGTGTAAGCCAGTTAACTTCCCCTTATGGGGAAAGCTGGAGAGCAAGAGGCAGGTTGCAGCAGAACAAGGAGACGACAAAATGTCACCCCACTGCAACAAAATGATGCATTTTGTGGCATCTTGGAAAAATGCCAAATTATGTGGCTGTGGATCTGCCGTGTCTACAAAGGAACAAGTGTGTGTGGAATCAGGGTCTGCCCTAGACCAAATGACACCCCAAGCAAGGAACGTCTTCGGTGCCTCCCTCTTTTGTTAAACTTTTGAGTACCTTATTTGTTGTTGCAGTTGTAGCCCATTTCACGACTTTGATGCACTGTTTGCATGCATGATTTATCCCTATCATTTAAGATGATAAAGTTGCATGCTAGGATCTGTAAATCTGTATTTAATCATGCAATGTATAAGCAAATAAAAAAAATTGTTTCCTCTAAGCTTATAGAAACTTTTAAATTTTAAGAATAATTGAAATGTACTAACGTCAAGAAATTGAACAGTGCACCAACATTGGGTGGACCCCAGTATTAAACAGTGTTACGGTGGGCCTTAGAATGTTAACCCTAGTCCTTTAGTTCAAATGGTTGTTTTTTCACCTTTGCCCTCACAAACTGAAGCACAGTGTCAGAGAGATCCAAAGATTGGCCAGTGGCATTTTCAAGTGGTAAAATAGCAAACGATGTCAGTCTCTCATCAGCAATCGTCGATCAAAGATACGTTTTAATGAGCATGAGTTTCAAAAAGCTGCGCTCCCCACTTGCAACTGTCCAGTTTGGCCAACAGTGCCCCTCTGCCATGTACATTGGCCAAACTGGACCTTCTCTACGTAAAAGAATAAATGGATACAAATCAGACGTCAAGAATTAGAACATTCAAAAACCAGTCGGTCACTCGATTACAGTCCTAAAAGTTGCAATTCTTCAACAAAAGAACTTCAAAAACAGACTCCAACGAGAGACTGCTGAATTGGAAATAATTTGCAAACCGGATACAATTAACTGAGGCTTGAATAAAGACTGGGAGTGGATGTGTCATTACACAAAGTAAAACTATTTCCCCTTGTTTATTTCCCCTCCTACTGTTCTTGTAAAGTGCTGGAAATGGCCCACCTTGATTATCACTACGAAAGGTCGTCCACCCCCCGCTCTCCTGCTGGTAATAGCTCACCTTTCCTGATCACTCTTGTTATAGTCTGTATGGGAACACCCATTGTTTCATGTTCTCTCTGTATATAAAATCTCCCCACTATATTTTCCACTGTATGCATCCGATAAAGTGAGCTGTAGCTCACGAAATCTTATGCTCGAATAAATTGGTTAGTCTCTAAGGTGCCACAAGTACTCCTGTTCTTTTTATGGATACAGACTAACACGGCTGCTACTCTGAAACCTAACATTGTCTGTGAGGATCTTCCACCTGATAGTTGATGCTAAAAACAGGATGTTTATCCTTTTGCAGTACTCTGAAGAGAGATACTGAATCTAAAGACGATGATGCTACATCTGGCACAACCAGGTTGAGAGAATGGCAGCCACAAGGCACAAAAGCTCTTGGATTCAGCACAAGGATCCTTGCCTGGACGCTACTGTTTCTTCCTTTCACGTTCATGCCATTGTTGTAACCTTGGCCACGGCAGTCCCGAAGCTTTTATTTTATTCTCATTTAAAACATTCATCGTTCTGCTAGGTCTTTTCCAGTAGAGTCATCCACGCACCGGAAACAGATAAAGCATTCGTTTACTTGGCTACAGCCTTCCTCATCAACAAATCTTATTGTAAACATCTTTCCACTGGGTCTAATATCAGGAATGCAGACCATTTTTATGGCATAATACTTTCGTTTTGCTGAGCTCATCAATATGTTATCAAACACCTTCCATTCCATAAAGTCAATCAATTTGTTTTGAATAATTTTGCTGCAGTAATGGTCCATAGCTTCTTTACAAACACTCTAGGTACGTGCTCACGCATAACATCATCGTATTTCCCCAGGAGTTCTACGAAACTGAGGAAATTACCATTATGCTCAGTGAACAATTTATGTGGCGAGCCCTGGAAAGCCAGATTATTCTTTGCTAGGAAGAGGATAATTGAGATCAGATGCTTGAGCACATTCCTCCAGTGCTGGGTATCTGCATTATTGTTGCACTGGTTTTCTTCATATGTGCATTTATTCAGCTTGAGTCTGGACTCGACCTCCATCCATTTGGAGTAAGCTGTAAAATGGCCGGGTGACTTTTCATGTTGCTTCAGAGAATCCACTAAATTATGGCAGTGATTGTAACCGGAAAGTGCAAGCAGTGTCTTGGCATTCTTGTCAATTATTTTGTAACAAAACCAGAATGTGTTGTCCATTGATTTTGAGTAGCTAACACCGATTCAGTTTCTCACCATTCTCAAACACTCTTTCGCAGTGTGACTTAGAGAAGTGTTGCTTCTGCTCATTTGCTGGAAATGTTATATTCTCAATTTTTCCTGGCCCGTTCAAAATTGTACTAATCATTATCAGCAGAGTTTAGGATCACTGGCCATAAAGCAGGATCTGATGTATTGATTTGTGGTGTGCATGTTTTTTCTCACTGCTCTTTCTGTCATCACTGAGACTGATTCATTATTGTTTTTTACATGAAAAGGAGAGAAAAAAGATGATTTTTCTTTATCATCACTCTCCTTTACAGTGCCAGGAAAACTGGACGATTCTCCATCACTTTGCTCATCTTTCATTTCTTATTTTCAGGTAAATCTGTTAATTCCTTAGTAATAGGACTTCCATTATTTATGCTTCGCTCCTCAATTTCTTCTGCACTGGGACAATCGGTATTGCCTAAAGCCTGGTCTATGTTCTGCTTCAGATGTTTTCCCATTAAATTTGCCCCTTGCTGCAAACTGGATTGCAGTTGAGCTTTTCCCTTCCTATACTGAGCTCCTCAAGGCTTCTTCGGGGGCATCTTTCATTTCCTACAAGGGAAAACAAACAATATTAGGGAGAGCAAAAGTCTATGTTCTGCAGTCTTAGAAAGTCCTCAAACATTACGTGTTAAGCATGACAAAAGAAGTAACAGTATTTCTGTTACGTTGTTGCATAGATAGGGGTTTGATAGATATCTCTGGCGTCTCATTAAATATGTCCTTTATTAATCGCTACTTAAACTCTTCAAGTCTTAAAACACAAGTACGCTTTCACAATTATACAACAAAACAAGGTTCGCAGTATTGCAGTTGGGCTCTCACTTCACTTCAGTTTGTTCTTTATATCTCGCTGACTGACTGGCGAATCCCCACCCTTTTATACTCACAAGGGCCCGGCTGACCACTTTGTAGGAGGTTTGAGGAAAATGTAGTTCTCAAAGTCTGGAAGGTTCCATGAGATTCTACAAAGGTCCAGAACATTGTAAAAATTGAATCCACATATGGAATACCTGAAATGTTTTACTTCAAACATCCTGTTTTCCCTTTGTCGCTAACAACAAAAACTGTACCCCTAGCCCGGCACCCCAGGTGATTGCCTGGCTCGCTTGGCCCTAAATACATTCCTGTGTGGGATTGGTGGGACTCTGTGAGTGTGTGTGTGAATTAAGAATCCATGAAAGAAGGAGGGCACTGAATGCTCACAGGAGGACAGAAATAGGATTATACTTACTTTCAAGGGTATAAGCTGACTGTTAGAGCTACAGATTCCATTTTAAATAAATGTGGGTGAGATACATAGTAGGCTCATATGGTGTCTGCTACAGGTAAAGTTGCAAAAACATTTCTGCAGTATCCCCTCGTTTTCATATGCTTATTTCCTGAAACTTTTGTTTTGCACTGAAATTTTCCATACATAGCCTCTATCCCAGT
Source organism: Lepidochelys olivacea (assembly GCF_965140295.1). Classification (NCBI taxonomy): domain Eukaryota; kingdom Metazoa; phylum Chordata; order Testudines; family Cheloniidae; genus Lepidochelys; species Lepidochelys olivacea. The sequence continues at coordinate 135,976,005 of NC_140411.1, forward strand.
TTTTTTTGTGTGTGTGATGCTTGAGCAAACTCCTTCCATCTCCTTTAGATTTGAAAGTCTAGAGGGGAAAGGCTATGTTCTTCACCGTGTATGTAAGACTTTAGCACCATTTACACTTTGAAACTTGTGCAGGAAGGACTATGTACGTCAGCATATGCTATGTTAAGCTTAAAAAACGCTTTGAGAATTGTACAGCCTATTTTACTGCATCTTTAAACCTAAGTATTTTTGTTCTTTGTCTGATTTTAATCTATTGTGTGCTTTCTTCTCAGGTTTCTAGCAGAATACCATGATGACTTCTTCCCAGAGTCTGCTTATGTAGCTGCATGTGAAGCTTACTACAGCACCAAGAATCCTCGGGCAATCTACTGAAGCTTTTAGTGAACAATAAATCCTACTGTACGTAGCCCATGGTTATTGCTGCTTTGCCACATAGCTACGAGATGAAGATGAAAGGGAATTTGAATGGCCTTTTTCAGATAGGAAGAAAGGAGTCGCTTCTATGACTACTGGATTCGTTAGCAGAGATGGACCACGTCTTGTTTCAGAGCCGTGCAAAGATTACATTCTGAATTGCTCCAAGTGTTGCATGTAAGCTGCACTGCTAGAAGAAGCCCTGCACTGATTTCTAATGCATAGGACTGCATATAGTTCTTATTAAGAAGGGTGGGGGGGAAAGCAGGTGCATTAGCAGTGGGACGTTTTCATGAAAACAAATACCACATGCTGTCTTTCATTTTAACGTGAACTGTTTTCAGCATGAAAAGTAGAACTGGCTTCACTCTCGTGTAAGGAGAATGCATAACTGGCATCCAGTGGATTTCGTTTCACACACAGAACCCATACTTCATTTTGTGCAACGGTCACGGCAGGAAAGAGTGCTGTATATAGAGGAAGAATTGCATAGCTATTTTATTGTCCTGGTCTCTGAGTCAAGGAAGTAGTTTTCTGTGGCTTAAGTGAAAAATGTAGCTTGCTTTTTCTTTTAAAAAGGTATCTGTTTCTTACCCATAGTAGGTTGCCACTGTTACGAGTGCAGACCTCACCCGTGATTCGTCTTATCCATGTCTGAATGATTCCTAAAGGCATCAAAGAACAGGATGTTCTAACTGCTTCTCACAGAGGAAGCATAGAGTGAATAAAGTGACAGCAATTACTTTTGACAAACTTTTTTCTTAATAAAGAAACTGGTTGGTAATTGAAGGTGTGATATTTGGGTGGATGATCTCAAAAATGGAGTTTTGTTTGGGTTTTCATAGTATATTTTCACTAAATATTATTATGTAGAGAATGAGGGGTGGACTGTAAAAATGGCACCTTTTTATTGTACAATTCTGCTGTCTGTCATTTAAACCAGAGGCACATCTTAGATTTATACTGACAAATTTTACTCTCTTTAGCACTGCAAAACTCATGTAGCTGTGTGAGAATGAGCTGGATTCTGTTATCCCTCTGACAATACATATTTGGCAGAATTAACTAAACCAATTCTGTTTATCTTGGGTACTTCCGTTACTGTGAGTGCCTACAATCATTAACGTATTTATCCTTACAACACCCCTGTGAGGTAGAGAAGTGCTGTTATCCCCATCTTGGAGATGGGGAATCTGAAGCACAGAGAGGCAAGTGACTTGCCCCAAAACACAAGAAACCTGAGCACAAAATTGACCCAAGGTCTCCCAAGTCCTGGGCTAGTGCACCAATCACTGGTCAGTCCTTATTCCCTTGAAGTACCTCAATTACAGAACGATTGCCTGTGATTCTGGAGCCAAAAAGAACCCACTTGAACTTGCAGATCTTGGAGTAAGTAAAACCATCTCTTTACATGTAAATCACAAATATATTCTGTAAGGAGTAACCCAGATCTGAAGAAAGAGCTTGGTGTAAGCTTGAAAGCTTCTTTCTCACCCCAACAGAAGTTGGGCCAATTAAAGATATTACCTCACCCACCTTGTGTGTCCAATATCCTGGGACGAACACAGCTACAGCAGCACTGCATTACCAGTTAATGCCACTTGTCAAGAGTGGAATGGCATGGAAAGCCTTTGAACTGAAAAGCTAGAGATGACCTTGGTTTTAGTGAATGAGACTCTGCAAAAGAAAAACTTCTACATAGACTTAACGTCAGCGTAGCTACACTCATTTTGGATCCATACCAAAATGAGATTTGGAGACCCTTATTTCTAAAGGTTCATTTAGTGGTGCTATTTTTTAATTGTATTCCTGTACTACCAAGTTTCCCAGGCTATCGTCTCCATTCCAAAACTGTAGAGATTCTGAATCTGTAGTACAAGCTCACAATCCTCTTTAATATGGGACACTCCTGTCATAAACTTGATACAGCAGGTAAAAAATACCATTCAAATATTAATGTCTAACAAGATATTAAGCTTAGAATATTGCTGAAACTCCATCCTTAATCCTTTCCATTGTGGCAGAGTATTGTAGTGCATATGATAGGTCAAATCTTTTTTCCCTATCAATGCCTAAGAATAAGAGGGCAGACTGAGAGTAGAATTTAAATCTTATTGCATGGTTATGTTTTAACTGTAACAGTGACATTTTGTGCATGCCATAATTATTTATTAATGTCTGTATTCAGTTATCTCAGTGATTTGAGAAGCAGCATAGGTAGTATCTGCATGCATTGTGCCTGGTTCAAACCAGTTGTATGAGCAACTCATTTTCATGAGTAGCCACTTCTTTTGCATCCTATAAATCTGCTGCAACATGTGAGAGCCTGGTCGAAGTATTCATTGATTTGTGTTGAGTATAACACTAAAGGCAACCTGCAAATCTTCCTACAAAATGTCTTCATCTGGAGCAATATGTGACTTATCCATTTATGAGGACTATTTGCCACATTACCAGATTCCTCAAAGGGAGCAGAGAGACTTGCAGGCTATCTTTTCATACCTATGGTTTAATTATAGTGGTACTGAAGAAGCTGCTATAGGTGAAGGTTAGAGAGCATTTTGGTTACTTGTAATATGTTTTGTAGGCTGCTTGTTTTTTAAAAAGAAAATCCTCCCAACAGAAATACTTTGGTTATGCTTAGATCTCACGTGTGTGGCTGAGTAGGAGGTAGTTTTTACTAATTGTTTGTTTTTTAATCAAAGTTTAATATGGATTTTTATACTTTTTACTGTGAGTAAGTCACTAGTGCACAGTTATCGAATTACTCTGGCATTAAATATCTGCTGTTTTTAATAAAATTTTTTGAAATGTACAATTGATATAAACAGCAACTAATTGGATTTTTTGTAAGGATTTTACTCACTGACGGATGATATGATGCACACAGTATATATGCAGTATTGCCAACCCCAATCATTCTGAAATCATGAGTTATGCCCCCAAAAGTCATGAGATTGGCTTACATATCATGTTTACCTTCTGTTTTTGGGTCTCTAAGGTATACATGGGTCAAGTTTTTATGCTTTTCACTGCAACTATGAGTTAGAAAACTCCCCCCCCCCCTTTTTTTTTAAATAAGAGCTGAGATTTTCAGCTAATCACAGGCCTCCAAGAGCTGGGACTTTAGGAAAGTATCAGAAGATTGGCAATAAAATTGTGAGTTGTCAACACTGCATTGTTGCAGGATGCCATTACATTCAACACACACTTTGCAGTTTTTCTGATGCAAACAGATGTGAGACATAACTCTGCTTCCAATAGGAGTGTTTTTCAGGTAAGAAGTAGTTGCTTAGACAAAATTGTACTTTATAAAATGGCCTACCTATGCCAAAAGGATATATCTATAGTTTATGGAGCAAATAATACATTTTTATGACTTTAAGTTTGCTTGCAATGAATATTAATGTCTAGGTAAATAGTGTATCAGCACGAAATTACACTTCTTTAGAAAGAAAGAAACAAACAAGATGACATTGTGACACTCTTGAATTACTGATATAGTGGTGACGTTCATATTGCTCCTGATCCCCTCCTGAATGTTTCAATTTCTTTTGCTTATCATAAGAATAAGGGGAAAAAAGTTACCAACTGATATTGTCTTAATCCTCTTTATTACTGAACCCAGAAGAGACAGGAACTAACTTGTTCTTTCTATCACGGATCAAGCACACACACTATGTATTAGCAACAGTGCAAGCTGACTTGAGGCACTATAGTTGCTTGTGGCTAATGATATTTGGATCCTCTGTAAGTTAGAGCCCCATTGATTATAAATCCCTCCTCTGCCCTTGCACCAAACTTATTACAGATGTCCATGTGCATCACCATATTACTAAACAAGAACAACCAAAAAGATGACGTCTCTAAATGGAGGACAAAAGCTAAAAAGAAAAAAAAATGCCCAGAACATGGAAGAAGCATAATATTTGCCAATTTTGTCTATGCAAATAACTGGGTAATTTATTTGGGTAATTTATTGTTTGCAGGAAGAAGCGGCTCTGTGTGGCTTGAAAGCTTGTCTGGAAGCATTTTGGCCAGATGGCAAGTATAAATGTCTTCAGAGATGCTGGGTTGAGGAGCATGCTGTATGGCAGCTCCTTCCAAACCATTAGGAAAGATGTAGTTAGTAATTCCTTCCCCAGAACCAGTTTCATTGTTCTTGCCAATGTGGGAGATTTGATGTCTCCAGCCAATCCAGATCCACCTTCTGTGGCACTGCTAAGCGCTGGCAGTAGTATCCCCTTGTGCTTAGGGAGCGCACACAGCCACATTGCCTTCTATGCAAAAACATTGGAGGATGGGAAAGGGGCTACTCTGCTGTCTTTTTTTACCCACATGCCCCTATGCACCAATAATAGAATGGCCCTAATTTTAGCACAAAAGGGATGAAAGCCAACTATTGGACCCAATATAGCCAACAGCACTAACTTCAGACAAATAAATGTATTAAATGCTAATTAGTGAGTAATGGAAAGGGTTAAGATGCTAGTGAGAAAAATACAAAGACTATTATTTTATTATCGGCTGGGATAGAAGATATAGCCAAGGGTTCATATGATTCAAAAACTATTGAAGACTGCTGTACAACAAATGGGCATTTTTATTATTAAGCACAGATAACATCAGTGATTTGGGGAAGGACAAATGTAGTTCCAGTCTTTATGAAGGTGAAAAGGAACTCATCACCATATTCACATTGTGCTGAAATTCATGTGAAATTTACACTTTGTACCAAAGATCTTGACTGCCCCCCCCCCCTTTTTTTTTACGATGGTCCCTGTCTCTAAATAATGCTTTCTGGCTGTTTAAAGATTTTTTTAAATTGGGGTTGAAACTGCTGCAAGTAACAGTAAGAAGTAGTCAGTGCCAGCAAATGTCAAAACACCAGTACAGCTTTCTTAGGGTATGTCTATACTGCAGCTGGGAGAAGTCTCCCAGCCCAGGTAGGTTGACTTGCGCTAGAAGGGTTCAAGCTAGCATGCTTAAAAATAGTAGTGTGGACATTATGGCTTGGGCTGTGAAGCCTGGGGAAGAGGTGAGCTTGGGAGCCCAAGCTCTGGCCCGAGCTGCAACATTGAAGCACCATTTACAGAGCTATTTACATAAGCTGCTGATCTGGACTGGACATAAGCTGCTGATCTGGGGGCTTCCTCCCAGATGCAGTGTAGACATGCCCGTAGAAGCCAAGTTCATTCAGGGCTTGTATGTCAGCTGGAGAAGATGAGGAAATCGTGGCAGCCAAGATGAGGAAACTGAACAAGTGAGTCAAAAGGAAGTGTAAATTATATCTACATATGAGGGGGAAGAAAGATTGATGAAGACTTCACTAACTATGCCTGTAAAAATGCTAGGGAAGGGGCCCTGCACTGTTCAGTAATGCAGTGACCACATCTGCAAACCCCACACGTAAAAGATTTGGAGATGCTGGAGGTATCCCTGCTGCTTCTGACAAAATGTAAGAATCACCCATTAGAACAAGATATTTTTTTGGGATGGGGAAAACTGCTGTTATTCTAACAAAAGTGCAGAGGGAGATTAGAGTTTCCACCTGAGATTTGGGCTTCCTAATAGAGGATTAAATTGAACACCAAATGGTGTTCAATCTGTGTGCTTGTCAATAATTAAAGAGTACTGCCTCTTTCATAGGCAATAATCAGTTTGGGGTTCAGTAAAGGGAAGTGAATTCCAAGTCCCATCAAACTGGTAGATGTTTTTATTACTGTGAAAATGGAGGTGAAGGATTCAAACTGTAAATGAAGGAAGATTGTTTCCAAAGGGGCTGTTCAAGCATTGAAAAGGAAATGGTTTAACCTAGTTTTTTGAACAATAATAGTTTAACATAGGGGTTCTCAAACTTCATTGAATCACAACCCCTTGTGTCAGCAAAATTACCACATGACCCCGGGTTGAGGGGAGGGGGCTGGAGCCTGAGCCCTGGGTCAGGGTGGAGCTCAGGCTTCAGCTTCAGCCCTGGGTCCCATTAAGTAATGCTGTCCCTGGCAACCCCATTAAAATGGGGTCATGACCACTTTGTGGTCCCGACCCACAATTTGAGAACCAAAACAACTTTTGGACCTTTCTTATTTCCTTGTCTTTGTTTTAAGGCAGAATTGGGAGGGAGCTCAGATTCTCCATATGTATTGTAACACCACAAGCCATGCTAATTTCTAGAGTGGGAAGCATAAGAGAGAGGCTGGAAATCCGGTCAAGGTTATAAAACAATTTCCCTCTCACCAGTATGAGAACCCCATTTTCATGAATTTTGGGGTAGATATTTTTTTCAAGTCACATAACATGAAGTGTTTTTTTCTGCTTTAGTTGAAGAATGTAAGGGTGTAGTGATCAACGGCTCGATGTCTAGTTGGCAGCCAGTATCAAGCAGAGTACCCCAGGGGTCGGTCTTGGGGCTGGTTTTGTTCAACATCTTTATTAATGATCTGGATGATGGGCTGAACTGCACCCTCAGCAAATTTGCAGATGACTCTAAGCTGAGGGGAGAGGTAGATACACTGGAGGGTAGGGATCCAGAGTGACCTAGACAAATTGGAGGATTGGGCCAAAAGAAGTCTGATGAGGACAAGTGCAGAGTCCTGCACTTAAGACGGAAGAATCTCATGCACTGCTACAGGCTGGGGACCGACGGGCTAAGCAGCAGTTCTTCAGAAAAGGACCTGTGATTCAATGAAGTGGACGAGAAACTGGATATGAGTCAGCAGTGTGCCCTTGTTGCCAAGAAGGCTAATGGCATATTGGAGAGTGTCCAGTGGAGGGTAACGAAAATGATCAGGGGCCTGGGGCACATGACTTATGAGGAGAGGCTGAGGGAACTGGGCTTATTTAGTCTGCAGAAATGAAGGGTGAGGGGGGATTTGATAGCAGCCTTGAACTACTTGAAGGGGGGTTCCAAAGAGGATGGAGCTTGGCTGTTCTCAGTGGTGGCAGATGACAGAACAAGGAGCAATGGTCTCAAGTTGCAGTGGGGGGAGGTCTAGGTTGGATCTTAGGAAACACTATTTCACTGGGAGGGTGGTGAAGCCCTGGAATGGGTTATCCAGGGTGGTGAAGCCCTGGAATGGTGGAAGCTCCATCTTTAGAGGTTTTTAAGGCCTGGCTTGACAAAGCCCTGGCTGGGATGATTTAGTTGGTGTTGGTCCTGCTTTGAGCAGGGGGTTGGACTAGATGACCTCCTGAGGTCTTTTCCAACCATGATATTCTATGGTTCTATGAAGTTGACTAGGCCAAGCCTACATTAAAAACATAGGTTGACTTAGCTGTGTCGCTGAGGGCTGTGCTATATCCACACTGCTGACTCAGATAGTTAAGCTGATCTAACCTCTGGTGTAGCTTGATGGAAGAATTCTGTCAGCCTAGCTACCACCTGCTAGCTTGGTGCATTAACTATAGCAATGGGAGAACCTCCCCCTGTGCTGTAGGGAGAGTCTGTACTGAAGCACTACAGCCGGCAGTGTTTTTGTTGCTGGCAAGTAGCTTGACAGTTATGAGTACAGGAGTCATTTGGACAAGAGAAAATGCAGTAGCCAATCAGAAAAGAAATACTTGCAAAATGTGCAAATCTACGTATTCTGGCTATAATGGTTATCCAGTTAGAGTACAGAGATTTACATACTGTGTGGTTATTGAGAAATAACAGCATAATGATGAACACAAATAGACTAGTTGTATTATAAGATATTGCCTAATTGATTTGTGCAGTCACACATTAGTAATTATACAGCATCCCTTCACCTTGACAGAGACCAAAATTCTATTTTGATATAATAATATTTGAATGGAAAAAAGATATCTGGTCAACCTATGGTGTACAGCTTAATGTTGATATCTTAATGTCTGTCAGTGCTATGATAGGAATACTTTTTATGTTTAGAATAACTGAGGGGCGGATGTCTGGCCAGAAGCTTTGAGGTGAAGTGAATTTGTTTTATTACTTAATCTTAAGAGCTGTCGATAAGTTACTACTTCTGTTTCAAGCTTTTATAATATATCACGAACATGCAGATGCTGACATTTCTCTCTCCTTCCTAATTTGGAAACAGATAAGATGAAAAATAAAGTACAAGATTTCTTCTGTTAGTAAAATTGATCTGTGTGCATATCTGTTTAAATATGCAAAAGCATGCAGTTGTCATTATCATGAGTCAATAATTAACACATGTTGTCATGCTGTACCTGAGCTCTGTGTCACTGTTTTTAATTAAAACATTTATTTAGAAGACTAATTTGGGAGCTCAAAAATATTTCCAACCAATGAGACTAAGCTCTCATTACTGTGTCATGCTTAAATAAGTAGTAAGGTAATCATGGTATAGGTACTTGGAGGCACATAAGTTGACGAGTTGTAGGCAACATGAGTTCATAAACAGTATGTGCCAAACTTAATTGCTTTCTTTACAATTTCAGTAGATAATGGACATAACCTAGCTAGATTTCTGTAAAGGTTCAATGGGTTACCACATGAGTCTAATTAATTAAGTTAAATGATAGTTTGAATAAACATAATTGTGGTGTTAATACAAAATTGGCTGAACCACAATAAATAGAGAACAACTATAAATGGTAAAATAGCAAAGTGGGGCTCAGCAGGGATCTGTATTGGAACTAGTATTTTTACATTTCTTCTTACGTGATCTAGAATAATAACAGAAGTAAAAACTGTACATTAATCAGATTCACAGATGCTACCATATAGCGAGTGATTTCAAAGGAAGTGCTTGTTAGAGACAAACTATGGAATGTGTTAATCCAATTTCGAGAAATGAGAAACACGGAGATTTTTGAGAAATGCAAGGCAATTTTGTAAGCTAAGATAACACTAATGTAAGTAGCCACTGGAGTCGATAGATTACTGCTTTTGCCAGCTGACAAGAATACGTTTTCTATAACTCTGCCTCATGTCATATAATAGGCCAGATAATTCAGCTCAGGCTTTAACAGCAATCTTGTGTGTCACACTCTTTTTTTCCTCAGAAGTAGAGCTGGCTGGAGGACAACAATTAAAGTAAGTGACAACTTTTGTAATTTGTTTCCATGCTACATTGGAGTGAAAGACAAATCTTTTCACAAAACAGAATTGTGTTGAAATGTCCATTTTCATATGGTCATGTCAGGTTTTCAGTTTGTGTCTTGGCGTTCCTCTGTCTCTCTCTGGAAGTGACCAAGGAGACTATACCTCAAACCTTCCCATTGAAAACTGCATCAAAATCAATTCAACTCTGGCAAAAGGAGCAAATGGAACAACCTGAATCCCTCATTGTGGGGAAGGACTTTGCACAAAACCAGAGGAGAAGGTTGCTGTGCTTCCAAATTTTCTGAAAAAGAGTGATATTGCAGATAAATATGAGAAGGAGAAATCCTCCTCATTGATGTATGTGGCAGATGTTAGGGGCTTAGGAATGTACAATAGATTGTGCACAAAGAGTAGATCAAGCTGCTAAACAAAGCCATCTAAAGCTTTTGAGATTATTGTGATCCATGAAATATTGTCACTTTACAAGAAACCAGCTGACAAGGAAAACCACTGACTATTCCTTGTGCCCTTGGGCAAGTCACTCAATCTCTCTCTGTGCCTCAGTGCATCTGTAAAGGGGGGATAACTACACTTCCCTACCTCACAGGGGTATTTCTAAAAATTGTGAAGTGCTTGGTCGCTGTGATGTGGGTGGGTGGGGGGTGACATGGGTACAATAGATATCTAGATACTTTTCCAAATGAAACTGGTAGCAAGCAGTGAAAGAACTGAAGTGCATGTACAAAACTGTGGCAAGGCATTAAGACCAAAAAAATAGCACCCTTCCCGTCCCCCCCCCAACCCTACTTGACAGTCGAAGCATGGAGGCCAAGAACTGATCTGGCACAGAATGAGTTACCCCCTGAAAGTGGTCCCTTTCAGTGCTGGGGTGGGAACGTATTGATGGATGAGACAAAGGAGCTTGCGGTATCTTTCTTTAAAGAAATAGAGGGTGTTATATGAAATAAAAATTGTTCCTGCAACACACTCCTCTATTTTCAGAGGGGAAAACAGGATAGTGCACACACACGGCTGCTCCCGCTGCCATGGCCGTTGCATTATACGGGTTGGGGTGCTATTACATAATGTGCCATGGACACACATTCAAAAGGTTCTCCTTAAACCCGAACTATTAAAACATGATCTCTGTTTATTTTTTATGCAAAGCACTGTTTTGGGGACATTTTGTTCTCTCTCTCATTAGCATAATATTTTCTTTTCCACTTCCTGTTTGTATGTTACGGTCATTTTTTTACATGTTTTCCCCATGGTTTTCTAATCCTTTCCTAATGAGGAAGACCACTGGGGTCAGAAGAAAGGTACATCACTTTAGAAGTCCATGTAAGTTTTCAAAACGATTGAGCAGTTTTCTGTTTAAGACTATTGGCTTGTTTCACATCTCTTGGTGAATGTGGCATGCAAATTAACCATGCAGCACCAGGGGTAGGGAACTCACTCAGGATCCCTGGGGAAGAAGCAGTTTGCTGGGTATGCAAAACTTCTGAAAATCAGGCTCTTTCTTTAAGGTTTCTAAATGCAGAGTTAGAGGCCAAATTTAGCTCCTTCCCCTTCCCGTTTTTAAAAATGCCTCCCAATAAACTTATATGTAATTTTGTTTATTATTGAATGCACAACCCACAATATAATGGTAGAATACTCTTTAATCAGTAGCCTGTAAAAATTAAAGAAAAATGTTAGATGGAAAATGTTACATTGACAAGTGCGGTTGTATTTGTTCTCTTTGTTCTATGCAGGAGCGTAGCCATGGGTGGGCCTGGGTTGGCTGTGAGCACGCATGACTACCTAAATCTGCTCAGGGTGTAGTACTGCTAGGTGTAGCTATTACTAATAGTTAAGCAGCAGTGATTTTCAACAAAGTGGATGACCAGCTGTCTACCGTGGAGTAAGAATGGACTTTATTTTGGGATTCTACCACAGAGATTCCTGGAGAACAACTAGGACTAAAGAGAATTTAAAAAATGCTGGATTACAGATGATAACTTCAAATTATGGGGGGGGGGGAAAGGTGTAGTGCTGATGGGAAGGCCAGAGGCAAGTCACTGAAGGGAGGAGGAAATGGGTAGTAGAGGCAAAGAAGCTTGTTGAAAAAGCAGTCAAGAAGTCTGGTAAAATGATCATAATCAATAGTGAAATAATATGGCACTGTGCATTGAGGAAGCCTTTGAAAGACATGACCAGAAATGTGAATCTGAGACTTTGAAGGCCTCAGTTGGACATCTGTTCTCATGGCTTCTGCCAGTTAAGGACAAAAACAGAGAACACTGCCAGGATATTGATGCACAACTTAAGCATTGGGGTGAGCATTTTTGTAAAGTAATGAATGGATACCTACCAGAATGTAAACTATCACTTCATCCAAAATGAACCCCGCAGAAAGAAGCTTGGTGTCACTGTCCACAGCATCACTTCCTCTAAACATTTTCTGAAATAACAACTCACCGGATCTTCACAATATTTCATCTGAACTGCTTAAGAGTAGAGATCTGGACTTGGCTCAATGGCTTCATAGAGTTGTCTTAAAAGTTTGAGAAACGGGTCACATTTTAGAAGATTGGGAAAGGGGGGGCTGCGTCTTCCCTTTTTTTTAAAAAATGAGCGAGAGCAGCGTGCTCAGATCATAGGGAATTAATGCTGCTGACAGTCCCAGGGACGGTGTTTATGATCATACCGTTGAGCCAACTGAAATTTTGTCTTAACCCAAAAACAAGAGACAACCAGTGTGGTTTCTGCACCGGTTGATTTACAATCCATGCAATTTATGTTGTATGGAATGTTACTGAAAAACAAGTATAGCAACAAAAGGGAGTTATTAGACTTTGTTTATAGACTTTGCAGCTGCTTTTGACTTACTGCGTCAAACAATACTACAAATACTTCCACACCAGTATGGGGTGTCTGAGCACTTAGTGTGCCTAGTGCGGGAAAGGTACCACAGTATATTTAGCTGTAGGCAGGCCAATGGATGAATTAGGCTGGTTTTCAGTATCAGCAGGAGTACACCAGGGATGTTTCTCTCACCTACCTTAGTTAATAGTTTCATAGACTATCTGATGACAAAGCTGATGGAGGCCAAAGTAGGCGATGTGAAATTTTGAGATTTGTCTTTAGAGGATCTCTAGTATTTGGATGATATTACCCGATTGTGAGAGGCTACCGACCAAGTACAGTTAATGCTGAAAGAGCTGTGAAAAACTGCAGAATCTATGGGACTTAAAATCAGTAGTGATAAAACCTGTCTTCCATAAAACAGAAATCAATGATCTGCCAGCACTGCATTTGGATGGTAATGACACTGAATGGATGAATAGTTGTATCTATCTGGGTAGTCAGTTGACAGAAGGAGGTTCTATAACTGAAGTAATCATGTCAGACTGGTCTTGCATCGGTGGCATTTCAGCATCTTCAAAGGCCTCTATTTAGATGGTGGGATGTCTGTGTGACAACTAAGATATAAGTATTCAACACGGTAGTAATGACAGCTCTGTTACATGGAGCAGAAACGTAGCTGGAAAAACAGCTGAGGAGAGAGAACTAAACAGTTTTCACTGTCCAAAGTTATGGTGTATTTTTAACATCCATTGGTTTGATTTCTTCACAAATGAAGAGCTTCTTAGACACTTCCAGCAAGTTGCAGTCTTGCATCAGTTGAGAACAAGATGACTGCAATGATAGGGTTATGTCCAATGTGCAGAAGAAGGTACGCTTTGACAGAAGGCTTATAGAGCTGAAACTGAAGGAAGTAGAGCATGAGCCAATAACAAATGAGGTTGGAAGATGCAATTTTGAGGAATTTAAGAAGCCTAAATCTTCCCATACTGACTCTTGCTGAAGGAAGAAAACTTTCAAGGGATCATTTAAGCTTATAAATTCAGAATTGATAAATGATCAATTCTACATGCCACCATGGCTACACTCTGTAGCAACATGAATATGCTGCGTTGTACTACTACCAGGTACTCCTGAGCATTACTCAGGCACCTGAAATCCAGGATGGATTGACACTTTGTCACATCAGAAAGCTATGCTCCACCAGCTCTGCCGTGTCATTTTGAGCCACCCTGTGCATGTGCCTAGTTTGGCAAGTGAAGCCTCACATCCAACAGCACCATGGCCAGAAAGAGGGCAGGGTGCAGTGTCATGGCCCCACCTGTGTGCAGAAAGACGAGTCACGTGCTGCTGTGGTGGGCTCCTCCAACTTGGTGAGTGGTGAGAGCCAATGGGCTGGAGCCGGGAGCTAGGCCCAGCCCCTGGGGACAGAAGTACTTCTACTGGGTGAATGCCTGGTGCTTGCTGTCCAATTCCCCTCCCCCCAGGACCTTCCTTCCACAATGGCCTCACATTCTCTCTTCCCCCTCCCCAGAGAGAGGGCTTGTCCTCATGCACACAGGGGAGGGGGAGGTGCCTATCCACCCTGTGCATCTGGAGAGCTCTTCTCTGCAGAGCTGGGATCCTGGTCACTCCCCCCACCCTGCTACAGAACCACCCTCCCTAGAGAGTCGACACAGACCCTCCTCCTCCCTGAGTGGGTGTTGAGGCAGCTCCTCTGCCTCATGGGGCCCACACTTTATTTCGCACTCCCAGAGGCCATAGCTGTGTGTACCAGGGGCAGGCATCTCCTCCAGTCAGATAAGTTTCTCTTGCTTCTTCCCTACCGTAGATCCAGGGAGTTGGGCAGGCTTGGACTCAGGTGGCTAGTCTGTGCTGCAGCATCCACACCGCTATTTTTAGTGTGCTAGTCTGAGCAGGGCTAGTGCGAGTCTGTCATTTGCCATCCACCATATGTTAGGGCCCACCCAAGTTTCCATTCCGCACTACACCACTGGTTCTATGTGGTTTGTATTGTTTTACAGCCCATTTTAAAAAGGAATCCAAAGTAATCACTATATTTTTGGCCTGCCACAAAATATATTAACATTTTTCACCCCGTCTATATATGTCTTAAAAGTATGTGTAACAGGACCATGTATTTTGTTTCCATTAGAACAAAGCTGGTTTGTTTGGTGGTGGTTTTTTTAAAATATTTAGGCTTGAGTGAACTGAAAGGGGAAAGGGACAACTAAGATATAAGTATTCAACATGGTATTAACGACAGCTCTGTTACATGAAGCAGAAACGTTGTAGGAGTTGTAGACCAAGCTGGATGAGCAAGCATCTCAGAGAGGTGATTAAGAAAAAGCAGAATTCCTACAAGGAGTGGAAGATGGGAGGGATCAGCAAGGAAAGTTACCTTATTGAAGTCAGAACATGTAGGGATAAAGTGAGAAAGGCCAAAAGCCATATAGAGTTGGACCTTGCAAAGGGAATTAAAACCAATAGTAAAAGGTTCTATAAATAAGAAAAAAACAAAGAAAGAAGTGGGACCGCAAAATACTGAGGATGGAGTGGAGGTTAAGGATAATCTAGGCATGGCCCAATATCTAAACAAATACTTTTGCCTCAGTCTTTAATGAGGCTAATGAGGAGCTTAGGGATAATGGTAGCATGACAAATGGGAATGAGGATATGGAGATAGATATTACCACATCTGAGGTAGAAGCCAAATTCGAACAGCTTAATGGGACTAAATTGGGGGGCCCAGATAATCTTCATCCAAGAACATTAAAGGAACTGGCACATGAAATTGCAAGCCCATTAGCAAGAATTTTTAATGAATCTGTAAACTCAGGGGTTGTATTGTATGACTGGAGAATTGCTAACATAGTTCCTATTTTTAAGAAAGGGGGAAAAAAAATGATCCGCGTAACTACAGGCATGTTAGTTTGACATCTGTAGCATGCAAGGTCTTGGAAAAAATTTTGAAGGCGAAAGTAGTTAAGGACATTGAGGTCAATGGTAATTGGGACAAAATACAACATGGTTTTACAAAAGGTAGATCATGTCAAACCAACCTGATCTCCTTCTTTGAGAAGGTAACAGTTTTTTTAGACAAAGGAAATGCCGTGGATCTAATTTTACCTCGATTTCAGTAAGGCATTTGATACGGTTCCACATGGGGCATTACTAACTAAATTGGAAAAGATGGGGATCAACATGAAAATTGATCAGTGGATAAGGAACTGGTTAAAGGGGAGACTTGCGGATGATACTAAACTGGGAGGAGTGGTAGATACGCTGGAGGGGAGGGATAGGATACAGAAGGACCTAGACCAACTGGAAGATTGGGCCAAAAGGAATCTGATGAGGTTCAATAAGGATAAGTGCAGGGTCCTGCACTTAGGACGGAAGAACCCAATGCACAGCTACAGACTAGGGACCGAATGGCTAGGCAGCAGTTCTGCGGAAAAGGACCTAGGGGTGACAGTGGACAAAAAGCTGGATATGAGTCAGCAGTGTGCCCTTGTTGCCAAGAAGGCCAATGGCATTTTGGGATGTATAAGTAGGGGCATAGCGAGCAGATCGAGGGACGTGATCGTTCCCCTCTATTCGACATTGGTGAGGCCTCATCTGGAGTACTGTGTCCAGTTTTGGGCCCCACACTTCAAGAAGGATGTGGATAAATTGGAGAGAGTCCAGTGAAGGGCAACAAAAATGATTAGGGGACTGGAACACATGAGTTATGAGGAGAGGCTGAGGGAGCTGGGATTGTTTAGCCTGCAGAAGAGAAGAATGAGGGGGGATTTGATAGCTGCTTTCAACTACCTGAAAGGGGGTTCCAAAGAGGATGGCTCTAGACTGTTCTCAATGGTAGCAGATGACAGAACGAGGAGTAATGGTCTCAAGTTGCAGTGGGGGAGGTTTAGATTGGATATTAGGAAAAACTTTTTCACTAAGAGGGTGGTGAAACACTGGAATGCGTTACCTAGGGAGGTGGTAGAATCTCCTTCCTTAGAGGTTTTTAAGGTCAGGCTTGACAAAGCCCTGGCTGGGATGATTTAACTGGGAATTGGTCCTGCTTTGAGCAGGGGGTTGGACTAGATGACCTTCTGGGGTCCCTTCCAACCCTGATATTCTATGATTCTATGATTCTACAACGGGTCACACTGAAAGGTGAACTGTCAGGCTGGAAGGAAGTTATTAGTGGAGTTCCTCATGGATTGGTTTTGGGACAAATCTTATTTAATCTTTTTATTAATGACCTTGGCACAAAAAGTGGGAATGTGCTAATAAAGTTTGCAGATGACACAAAGCTGGGAGGTATTGCCAATACAGAGAAGGACCAGGATATCATATGGGAAGATCTGGATGACCTTGTAAACTGAAGCAATAGTAATAGGATGAAATTTAATAGTGAAAAGTGCAAAGCCATGCATTTAGGGATTGTCATAAATAGAAAGGGAAGGGTAAACACCTTTAAAATCCCTCCTGGCCAGAGGAAAAATCCTTTCACCTGTAAAGGGTTAAGAAGCTAGGATAACCTCGCTGGCAACTGACCAAAATGACCAACGAGGAGACAATATCTTTTCAAAGCTGGGGTGGTGGGGAGAAACAAAGGCTCTCTCTGTCTGTGTGATGCTTTTGCCGGGAACAGAAAAGGAATGGAGTCTTAGAACTTAGTAAGCAATCTAGCTAGATATGCATTAGATTCTGTTTTGTTTAAATGGCTGATAAAATAGCTGTGCTGAATGGAATGTATATTCCTGTTTTTGTGTCTTTTCGTAACTTAAGGTTTTGCCTAGAGGGATTCTCTGTTTTGAATCTGATTATCCTGTAAGGTATTTACCATCCTGATTTTAACAGAGGTGATTCTTTTACTATTTTTCTTCAATTAAAATTCTTCTTTTAAGAACCTGCTTGCTTTTTCATTGTTCTTAAGATCCAAGGGTTTGGGTCTGTGTTCACCTATGCAAATTGGTGAGGATTTTTATCAAGCCTTCCCCAGGAAAGGGGCTGTAGGGTTTGGGGAGGATTTTGGGGGGAAAGACATTTCAAGCAGGTTCTTTCCCTTTTATATACATGTTAGACGCTTGGTGGTGGCAGCAATAAAGTCCAAGGGCAAAAGGTAAAATAGTTTGTACCTTGGGGAAGTTTTAACCTAAGCTGGTAAAAATAAGCTTAGGGGGTTTTCATGCAGGTCCCCACATCTGTACCCTAGAGTTCAGAGTGGGGAAGGAACCTTGACAGGGATTAATAACAAGAATTTTTGTTATAAACTGGAGACACATCACTTTGAAGTAACAAAGGAGGAGAAGGACCTCGGAGTATTGGTTGATCACAGGATGACTATGAGCCACCAATGTGATATGGCCGTGAAAAAAGCTAATGTGATCTTGGGATGCAGCAGGCGAGGTATTTCCAGTAGAGATAAGGAGGTGATAGTACCGTTATACAAGGCACTGGTGAGACTCAACTGGAATATTGTGTGCAGTTCTGGTCTCCCATGTTTAAAGAAGGATGAATTCAAACTGGAACCGGTACAGAGAAGGGCTACTAGGATGATCCGAGGAATGGAAAGCATGTCTTATGAAAAGAGACTCAAAGAGCTTGGCTTGTTTAGCCTAACCAAAAGAAGGCTAAGGGGAGATATGATTGCTCTCTATAAATATATAGAGGGATAAATACGAGGGAGGGAGAGGAATTATTTAAGCTCAGTACCAATGTGGACACAAGAACAAATGGATATAAACTGACCATCAGGAAGTTTAGACTTGAAATTAGACAAAGGTTTCTAAGGAGTGAAGTTCTGGAACAGCCTTCCAAGGGGAGTAGTGGGGGCAAAAGACATATCTGGCTTCAAGACTAAGCCTGATAAGTTTATGGAGGGGATGGTATGATGGGATAGCCTAATTGTGGAATTAATTGATCTTTGACTATTAGCAGTAAATATGCCCAATGGCCTGTGATGGGTTGTTAGATGGGATGGGATCTGAGTTACTACAGAGAATTCTTTCCTGGGTGTCTGGCTGGTGAGTCTTGCCCACGTGCTCAGGGTTTAGCTGATCGTATTTGGGGTCAGGACGGAATTTTCCTCCAGGGCAGATTGGCAGAGGCCCTGGGGGTTTTTTGCCTTCCTCTGCAGTGTGGGGCATGGGTCACTTGCTGGAGGAGTCTCTGCACCTTGAAGTCTTTAAACCATGGTTTGAGGACTTCAATAGCTCAGACATAGGTTACGGGTTTGTTACAGGAGTGGGTGGGTGAGATTCTGTAGCCTGCGTTGTGCAGGAGGTCAGACTAGACTATCATAATGGTCCCTTCTGACTTTAAAGTCTATGATTCTATGAACTGTGTTTAAGATAGCTTGTTAATGTTATAGAAAAGCTTTGGTGCTGACTAACTGCAGTCAATAAGGATCTTTTAATGTAACTTCTGGTGTCTTGCTTGAATTGTAGTTTCACCTCTAGTTATAAAAGATTGCTGCTGGAACTGTCAGTTTGAGTAATTCCACATGCTTTTTAGGCCTGCAACTGTTAATGGACTTCAAGATCACCAATTTGATAAATAATTTAGCCTTGAGCCATTTTTATTGTAGTTTCATTTTTCATATTTTGCTTCTCTGTACTGATTGTATCAAATCTAAGTCTGCTTTAAATTTAATTAAGTGTCTGGGTTTGGCAGGGGAACATGGTTTCCTAACCCATAGGAGTCTTACAATACAGCAAAGAAGCTTAATTCATACACTTGCTCTGAAAAATCAGATTTCTTTAAGTTGATATGACAGGCTTTTCACATTTAAGACAAGTTTTAAATGGCTGTCTTAAAAGTTTAACCATATTGTGTGAATAAGGAAACTATAAGTGTCCAATTACTTTATCAGCACTGTGAAATGTACTTCACATTTTGTAAATCATTTTGCGAACTTATTGGATTCTCCTCTAAAATAGCAGTTAAAATGGGATGATGACCAGATGAATGCTTAATACATTTTAGTTAATATGATCTGTATTCTTCAAAAGAACTACAGTATTACATTTTTCTAAATGATAAATTGTGGCCTAATCTTCAGACAACCACATCCTTCCATTCCAAGCCCTCCCATCTTGCCAGAACTCTTGAACCATATTGTGAAAGTGGGCCTTTTATTTTTCACATAGACTGCATTGGTGTTTTAGTTTCTAATTACATTGCTGCATTAAACCACTTGAAGCCAAAAATTGTGTATAATTTAGACGTAAGTCGTGTGTACACTACAGAGTTAAGTCGATGTAAGTTATGTTGAGGATCATAAACTGCTGTAATTACATTGCTTATGCATGTCTACACAACACTTCTTGTGTCGATAGAGTGTGTCCACAGTTGGTGCTGTAGCACTGACAGAGAGACCAGTGCACCGTGGGTAGATATGCCACTGTGCAAATTGCCACCTTCTCCTTCTAGGAGTTCTGAGAATGGATTGCAGTGTATCATGGAGGTGGGATCACAACCCCAGCATGTAGTTTTCTCCATCCTATAATTCCAAGGGCTTCCAACTATGTTTCATGTCATTTTTCAACTGCTCCTGTAAACTTTGCGCACGCCATCTCTGCCTGAAAGCATGGATCCTGCACTGCTCACCAGTCTTGTGATAAGTGTTATGAACACAACGTGGATGATCCTGCAGTACTTCATGAGCTGGGAATCTGAACAGGAATCCATGATGCCTGCCCTTCTGTGCACCATGGAAAGAAACAATTCAGGATTGATGTTGGCATTCATAGAGCAGCTGTACATGGTGGACCATTGCTATTAGACTCAGGAAACAAGCACTGAGTGATGGGATTGGTTTGTGATGCAGGTATGGGATGATGAGAAATAGCTGCAGTACTTTCGTATCCACAAAGCCACCTTCCTTGCACTGGAGAGCAGGGGTGAACTCCGCACACAGTTCAAGGACACCAACATGAGAGCTGTCCTCACAGTGGAAAAACATGTGGCCATCACTGTGTGGAAGCTGCAATGCCAGACTGCTACCAGTCGGTCGCGAACCAGTTTGGAATTGGAAAGCCCACTGTGGGGGTTGCAGTGATGCAAGTATGCAGGGCCATTAATCGCCTCCTGCTATGAAGGACTGTGACTCTGGGCAATGTGCAAGAAATAGTGGATGGTTTTATGGCAATGGGATTCCTTAACTACTTTGCTATCATATTCCCTAACTACTTCTCTATGGTATTGCAGGCGCTGGTGCATTATTGGGGTTATTTCACTGACATCAGTGTGGGGTGGACAGGGAAGGTGCATGAGGCACACATCTTTAGGAACACTGGCCTGTATAGAAAGCAGCCTGCAGGGACTTTCTTTCCAGACCAGAAATGCCCATGGTGATCCTGGGAGACCCAGTGTAATGCTTACTCCCATAGCTCATGAAGCCTTATACTGGAAACCTTGCCAGCAACAAGGAGCACTTCAACCACAGGATCAGCAGGTGCAGAATGTGTATTTGACAGATTAAAGGATCAGTGGTGCTGCCTTTTTGTCAGGTTAGACCTCAATGAGGAAAAGATTCCCATGATTGAGGCAGTCTGCTGTGGTCTGCATAAAGTTTGTGAAGCCAAGCGGGAAAAGTTTCCCCAGGGGTGGAGCATTGAGGTGGATTGCCTGGCAGCTGATTTTGAGCAGGCAGATACCAGGGATATTAGGGAGCTATTTAAATCAGGGAGGCTTTAAAGCAGCATTTTGACAATGAGCCACAGTAATGTTTTTCTGTAATGCATTCAGGCAGGCATTGTTTACTTGCCACCTTGAATGACACTTGTAATGATTCCTTCCTGAATGTTAATTGTAGTATGGAAACATGCTGATTGCCACTGTGTATGAATTTCTGCTGCAACTACCGTGTATAGGTCACAAATAAAGAATCATTATCTTCGTAAGACTAAAATTTTATTAAACAGCAATACACAGAGTAACATTTCTTACAAGGCATATGATTTTGAGCAGCACTCTCTGAAATGAGGCTCTCACAGCTGTGTGTAAATGCAGCTGTCATTATGGAAGATGTCTCTGGGGTACTGTGATGGGCTGGGAACGTTCGGGGAATGTCTGGGGGGAGTTTGGGGAGGGCATGGAACACAGGAGGAGTTGAGTACAGATGTGTTCTGACTGCAGCGCAATCAGGGACCTGAGCATCTCTCATTGGTCCTCCCAGGTGCTTTATCATCTACTTCTGACCCTCTATTATTCGCTCCTGTCTCCTCTCCTGGCTATCCATTTCTAGTTTTTCATTTATTGTCTCTCTCCATGCTGAAGTGATGATCAGACAATTGCTGCACTTCTCAAAACATGTCCTCCTTGTTCCTCTTCATTCCCCTCTTTATCTGCCAGAGGTGTTCTGCTGGTGTGTAGGAGCTGGCCTGCAAGGGCTCATCTAGAGAAGCAAGAGAAATAATACACTGAATCAATATTATGTGTACATTCACAGTCTTGAATCATAAAAGTTACATACAGATCTTTCCCACTTTCCCTTGGCAAGCATGAAGCACATCCAGAGCACTAAGCATGGTGAGTTTGGCCTGAAGGTTGGGGCAGAGGGGTGCAAGATGGGACAAAGGGTCTGGGTGGTTTCAGAAGGGCATCATTACAAGCGCGTAGGGCACTATTCTGAATCCTGGCACGGTTTTCCACAGGAGGGGGTGATCTAAGCTGATATCTCACTATTGAGGGTAACCGAGGATGCAAGGCTGCATCTCCTGCATGAATGTGGCTTCAGACTGGGTCCATATGCTGCTAGTCTGTGTGCTTGTGTGGTTCCTGCAGAAGTAATTGCCAATTGATGCAGCAAAGTTTCCTATAGCGGGGGAAGAAACAAAGCAGTTTTGCCAAGGAAAGTTTCCTAGAGATCTCTATGAAGGATTTCTAGGAGATCTTGGTGTGCATTAACAAACTTTTCCACAGGGTCTTCACTGCATAGCTGTACAGGGAAATGAGAAACAGATGCAAACATTACTGAGTGTTGTTAATTTCAGTCCCTTCTCCCATGTGCACAATGTAACCAAATAAAGGACACCTCTACCTCATGTAGCAGTACAGTATCAAAGCAAAATAATTAGTTTCCAGAGCTCCCCGCTTCTGCTTTAGGCACACCAGAGCCACAATGCTGGGACGTGCTAAACCACTCTGAGGTCCAAAAGAGGTGCTGGCTCACTGGGCCACTGGATGAGCCTCTCGCCTGTCCCATATCCACCTCCAATTCGACCTCTGTGTCCACTACTTCATCCTCTGGGTTGACTCTGCTGGCCGCTGCCTCCAGTCCCCCCAAAGTATCCGTAGAGCTCTTGCCTGTGGAGGTGGAGTCACCACCAAGGATGGCAAGCAGCTCCTTGTGGAAGCGGCATGTTTTCAGCACTGCACCAGAGTAACAGTTGGTCTCCCTTGCCTTCTGGTATCCCTGCCTGCCTCAGCTCCTTGAATTGAGCACAGCACTGCTGTGTGTACCTTTTGTGCCCCTTCTGATCAATGTCACATGCAATCTGCCTCCTCTCCCCACAGATCCAAGAACTCCAGTGTACTACAGGCAGGACATGTTTGCTGTGGAAAGCTGGCATGGTCAGCTGGGAAGATCAATGTGAGCTGTCCACCCCAAGCAAACAGGAAGTGGAATTTCAAAAATTCTGGGGCTTTAAAGTGGGAGGGGCTCAGACCTGTGTAGCTGGCTGCAGGGCAGTGGAGTAGAAACTGCTTACCGGAGCAGTCACAATGGGCATTGTGGGACACATCCTGGAGGCCACTTAGCGTGACATAAAGCAAGTGCACTGTTTACGCTGACACTGCGTTGCTCTAACTTTGTCCCAAAAAGCTCTATGCTGTTCACCAAGGTAGTTTTATTATGTCAGCTGAGCAGGATTGTTAAATTGACCTGAGGAGCATTGTTGTATGTAACTTCCACTGGTTTGTTGATGAAACTTGGCTTTTTTTGACCAAACTGGGTAGTGTAGGTAATGCCTTACAGTCATGATTTTCCAAGTACGAGCACTACTTCCTTTCCATTTCAGAAATTATTTTTCACTTTTTAGTTATCTCACAAACACTACTGACAAGAATGTATGATCAGAAATGAAACACCAAGCATGTGCATAAAAAATACAAGTCTGTCCTATCTCATCTTTATCCTTTTAGCCCCAGCAAGATGAAAGTTACATAGCAGCACTGTTAGCATCATTCTCTTGGACTAAACGTAGTCACAGATGTCCTGTCAAGACACCCAGCTTTGTCTCTTTGCTTTAGTAACAAACATAGTAAGATTTGTTAATCACCATTGGTTTCTATTCTATGATGGTTATTGGCCTTTCTTCTTCTTTTGCTATACTGATAACACGTTGACTTTTCATCTTCCTTAAAGTCATCAAGATGCCATATATTTGTTTTTCTCTCTCCTTGAAAGATCCAATATATGGGTATGTTTTTACGGTAGACTTAACTCTAGTTACCTACACTCAGATTACTCTTCTTGAGTTAGCCTAGCATGAGTGAAAGCACAGGGCAGCCACAGCCACACTGTGAAATAACACTTGTTGGTGCGTCAGCTCTGGCTCTGTTTTCAGTTTGTGCATTGCTGACCATATTCCATGGTTCTTACTGCTGCAGAAACTGAATTCTACGAATTCTCTTGCCGTGTATTGTGGAAGAATTTGTATTGGGCAGGGGTGGAGGAAGTTGTGGGCAGGGATGAAAGTACTAGCAGGACTTTAATGGTGCTAGCCTGCATCCACACTACAAATGGTCATGTTAGCAGCTAACAAGTTGTGCTCGTTCAAGTTTTAGCCTATGCCCCTTGATGGGCTAGCCAACTTTAGCTAAAGCACCAGTGCACTTGAATTAAGGGATTTTGTGTGTGGATGGGAGTTGAGTTAGTGGCAACACTTAAATTATAACTTGTTAACTTTGCAGTGAAGACAAGCTTTATACCTTCCTATGTCGCATTCTTGCTGGCTTTTGGGAGTGAGGGGCAAACCTCAGAAGGCTTGGAGTTTCTGTCTGTTTCAGCATCCAAAGGTTTGGCTACTTATCCAAATGTATTTTTCTCTTTTTCTGGAAATCTCACATGATCGGGTTTCTTTCAAAAACTTCCTTGTTTTAGTTGGGCTGAAAATATGTATGTGAGGGTGGTGTCCAATATTTTGGTACTTCAGGTTCTGAGCCATAAGGGAAAGTGTCTTAGTGTGGTAAGAAATGCATATGTTTGGAAGCCGTTCTACTTCAGAAGTGACTGTGTGTTTGTTTCGGAGCTATAAAGTGTGTTAGTATGTTTGGGAGTTTTGATGTTTGGATGGTATTGCATGTGTCAAGATTTGGCTGGATGCTAACAGCACAGTAACAATTCAAACAATAAACTTCACTTAGATACTATATTGAGGGCATCATAGAGGTGACTAAAACAAATGTAAATACAATTGTATTTCTGCATAAACTAATCTTGTAAAATGTGTTTTGTCATAAGGTCCGCGAGTGATTCAAGATCCAACCTCTATGTAAATTTTCATGAGAGAGAACTCAGCTCCTAAGGCATTAGTGTCTCCTTTAATGCTACCGCAATTGTGCCGAATATAGTTGCACATTAAGATCATAACCATTAGCCTCATTGAGTACCTCAGTTTTAATTTAAACACATGCCTCTTTTTGATCCTGTATGTGTTTAACTGGGAATTTTAGTTCTATGACTTATTATATTAAAGATGAACAGCCTAATGATCTGTAGATGCCACCAGCTCATCTGAGACTGTGAGATGATCTGTTACAGAGAAATATAAAAGATTGGCCAGAAGAACACAGTGGGTCGACATTGTCTCTTTCTTGTAGTAGAAAGGTTTGCCATTAAAACGTGTGGGAGAATGGAATGGTGCCAAAATGGTATCTTTGGCATAAGCAACAAGTTTTTAACAAACTTTCATGCTATGGAGGCACAGTAAGCATTTTCTCTTCTGATGGAACTGTAGGCATGGATTTCTAGCTTCCACTAACTGCAAACGCTGAACAAAAAGATAATTCCAAACAATGCAGTCATACACAAAGATGTGCTTCTAAATTTAAATCCATAAATACTCATTTATAAGAACAAGACACGTAAGACAGGAAGAAATTGATCTGAAAGATGGGAATTGGCAGAGCTGTTCTGTAAAGTGCCATAATGAATAAGAACAGCCACTCAAAACAGAGAGTGAGCAACCACATATTTCTGATTCTTTAAGTCCGGTGGGCAGGAGCTTTGCTTTTCGCTTCCACACAATGCTAAAATGTTTAATACCACATGTTAAGTGCTTTTCCCAGATGCTATGGTGACTCCTAAGAAGTGAAAAGAATTTGTCCTCTTTGCAGAACTTGGCTTACACACTTGCGTCTCTGGGAAATCATTTTGTACATACACGGTTTTGCAAAAGGAAGTTATGCAGGGTCAGAGTTTAGTTTAGCTACAAGAAAGGGGAGTTGTATTTGTGAGAGTTTATCTACGTGCTCTCAGCCATCTTCACTGCAAGCAAAAGCTTTTATTTTAGACCCACATTTGCATAATATAATTGTGATGGGCTCAGTCACAGAGACCCCATCAAGACTGTCACTCAATGAGCTGGCATACCACTGAGAACAACCCTCCTACCGGAACAGGAGCCCCTCCACTCCTGTCTTGCTGAGTTAGACACTCCAGTCAGCTCCAGCATAGACCCAGAGGTTGGGCCACACCTCTCTGCAGTTCATTTAAACTGAGATTCACTTAGCCCAGGGGCTTCTCAATTAACAAGGACTTTCCAAGCACCCAGTGTTCAGCCTAAACCCTAATAAATCTGTTTTACTCTGTATAAAGCTTATACAGGGTAAATTAATAAATTGTCTGCACTCTATAACACTGCTACAAAGATATGCACAGTTGTTTGCCCCCCCCAGGTATTAATCACGTACTCTGGGTTTATGAACAAACAAAGTGATTTTATTAAGTATAAAAAGTAAGATTTAAGTGGTTTCAAGTAATAATAGACAGAACAAAATGAAACATGCAAGTCTAAACCTAATACATTAAGAAACTGATTACAGGTAATATCTCACCCTCAGAGATGTTCCAATAAGCTTCTTTCACAGACTGGACTCCTTCCTAGTCCGGGCCCAATCCTTTCTCCTGATACAGTCCTTGTTAATTCCAGCAGACATCTCAGGTGTTAAGCAGGGGTTTTCTCATGACTGGCAGCCCCTTTTGTCCTGCTCCCCCTTTTATAGCTTTGGCACAAGATGGGAATCTTTTGTCTCTCTGGGTCCCCACCCCTCCTTTTAAATAGAAAAGTACCAGATTTAAGATGGATTTCATTATCCGGTGATGTGGTCACATGTCGCTGTAAGATCCCTAGTCTCCATTCCTCATGGCCTGGCCCATATGTACACAGGAAGGCTTTCAAGTAACTAAGGCCATTTATAACTGATTGTTTCTGGAGCACCGTTAATGGCCTCCACTTAATATGTTTACATCAGTGATACAAGTTTATATCTTATTCTCCTAACTCCAGACATATAAATAATACATGCAAACAAATAGGATGAACACACTCAGTAGATTATAAGCTTTGTAATGATAGACCTTTTGCATAACAAGAGACCTTTTGCATAAAGTATATTCCAGTTACATCATATTCACATTCATAAGCATATTTTCATAAAGCATATGGAGTGAAAATCACAATAATAATCTATGTATTGTTGCATCCTGTTGTCATTCCATGTTTGTTTATGTAATATTTTCACCTTAGAAAATGCCACATCATGAAAGGTAAGATAGAAAGAAATGATCTCAACATCCTAGCAAAATCCTTCTGCCTGTGTCTTTTGCTTGGTCGTACATTTCCAAGGCCTGTGTTTTGCAATTAAATTCATGGCAAGTTCAGAGCTTCAGATTTTATTTTTAAATGTGTTTTGTTTCATCCTTTTGTATTTGTGTGTGTGACCTACAAAGTGGTTTGAAGCTCTCTTGCCTACCTTTATTTTAAAAAAAGCCAGGAACAAGCTTTGTCACCACATTTTTATTTCCTTTGTGACTCCAAGTCTTGAGCTGTGTTTACATTGACCATTTTGGTGAAATCTCCCATTGTTGCACTATATCAGTGCAGCTACACTGGTGACTGGAATGTTGGGAACACTAGTGTAAATAGGGTTTGGGCATTCTTGCCACTTGATCTATGAGTCTGGCTTTGACTAGGGTTAGACAATACAGTAATAACATCTGACTCCTGTCCACTCTAATACACCTGCTGTTGCTACTGCCGGTGGAGCTGTACAAGTGGTAATGCAATGGTGGGAGATTTCCTGGAATATGCCAGTGTACTGGCAGCCTCACAGGCCTACACGATGGCTCTCAGGATTCCCAGCACCATGAGACACCTTGTTACCACCTGCCAAGACGAGGGAGTCTTGCCCATGCCTGGAGGGTGTTAGCTCCCTAACAGGACTAGCCTTTCAGCCACTCAAGCACTCTCCTCTGGGCTATGCCAACCCAGCCCCTGACACTGGCTTCTCAGAAATCCCAGATCCTCTGCTCCCAAAGAAGCAGTGTGCCCCAGTTTACCAGATTTACGTTAAATCACCACACCTGTAAACCGCACAGCACTTGTGAGCACTTATAATAAAACAAAAATAGATTAATTTAAGAAAGGTTAAAGGTATAACTAGAAATGAGAGAAACTGGTGGAAACAAAGAGTTACAATACAAACCAAAATTACAAAACACACACCTGGGTCTCCGCTTATGAATAATTGCCTTTCCTATCTAATAAAGTAGGTCCCCTCTGCCCCAAGTTCAGTCTGTTGCAGGGTTGGCTGGTTTAATAAAAACCAGGATCCAAATCTTTATGAAAAGATCTCTGCTCCACAAGGGCTTCCTCAGTGAATGGATTCAGAGGACCTCTCCTCTGTGTTATACTGAAACAGTCTTTTGTGACTATTTGTATAGAGGGGGAACCTGTCTATGTTCCTTTCTTCCCTTTAAGTGGTTTCAGTTGTTTGCAGTTGCCTTTGATGGTTTTCCATGGGAAATCTTAGTATTATGCAAGGTTAAACAATTGAGCACTGCATTGCCACACTGGCTAAACAGGGTGAGATGACAACTTGCTCTTGTCTCAATGGGCTATTACTGAGAAACAGTATCCCCTGGTGACTGACCTTTTCTCCACGTCCATAAAACATACTTTCAATATAAACACATTTATTCCTTAAATAGTACCCATACATGCATCTTACAATGACTATGCATCTTGACAAGCTATGAGCTTCCCATAGATACTTGATGTAAGCAGAGTCTGAATGAGCTCTCCCCTGACATCTAATGGTGAGCTGTGGAAAAAGACTTCAGAAGCTGATTTTGTTTGCATAGACACACCCACCCTGCCTAGGTGCTTAGCATGATGTGATTGCTTGCCCAAATGATCACTTGTGGCTGGTGTTGGATCCCCAGTCTCCTTGTTATTGGGGGTAGGAGTAATAAAGAGTTGTTATCCTTGTTGTGTGAACTGAGGGCACCAGAACTATATCTGGCATACCCCAATAGAGGGACTCACCCTCAACTAAATGGCACTTGCTAGGCAGGGGACATGGGTTCCAAAGCCCAAAGAGAGGTACTTGTACCTGGTGGTGTGAGCCCTAAACAGCATTTGACCTTTCCCCTTTCTATGGTATAATAAAAGAGTTAATTTAGACTCAAGTGAGAGTCTTGTTACATGCTGCAGAGCTGAAATCACTGATACCTAGATCTAAGTATTAGACCTACTTTGGGATAGTGTCTCGAGTACAAGAGACTGCCCAGTGTGCACCAGTAGTGCGGCTCCCCCACTAACAGCTGAAATTACTGAGAGCTGTGTTAAGTGTGTGTGGGGGCCCTGAAGACATCTTGGTGAGTGTGGGCAGCTGGTGGAGAGGCGGGGCAAGCGGCCTGCAGAGAAGCTGGTGGAGAGGGCCAGAGCAGAGCCCCGGCAATCAGCTGTTGGGGTGATGAGTGAGTGCCCGAGCAGTGCAGCGTGTAAGGTGCCTCCTTAACTCCTCCCCCACCTTCCACGTGTGGTTGAAGGTGAATTTTGCAGATGAACCTCTGAACTCTGGGGCTGCAGTGGCCAAGGACAGCAACTGTGAGTGGGGTACAGAGAAGGGATGGGTAAGTGAAAGGGACTTTTGGGTTGATAGACTTAAGACCCTGAGGGGAAAAGGACACTGCCCAACTTACTTGGGGGTGGGTCTTTTGCTCATGGTTCATGTTTATGAATCCTAGTTGCAGAGTTTTCCCAAATTAATGCTGAGTTAATTCCCTCCTTTTATTAAAAGTTTTTGCTACACTCAGACTCTGTGCTTGCAAGAGGGGAAGTGGTGCTCAGGGGGCAGTGTGTAATTGTCCCAAGTCACTAGGTGGGGGCTTGAGCTGCTTTTGTGTTGTATTGTTGAAAAGGAACCCCTAGATACTGAACCCAGCCCTTGTTGCTGCTGGCTGCACCTGGCAGAAGGGTTACACTTAGGGAGGAGGGATAGCTCAGTGGTTTGAGCATTGGCCTGCTAAACCCAGGGTTGTGAGTTCAATCCTTGAGGGGGCCATTTAGGGATTTGGGGGAAAAATTGGGGATTGGTCCTGCTTTGAGCAAGGGGTTGGACTAGATGATCTCCTGAGGTCCCTTCCATCCCTGATATTCTATGATTCTATGACTTACATGTTACTCTTTATGGATAAATATCCTCTAAGATGAGTTGGTGTAGTGAGTTTGTCAGGTCTGAGATAAGAGTTGTTCGCAAAGAACAGCGGACCCTTTGTTAAGGTGCTTTTGTGTCCCAGCCTATCATTTTCTCCTACCTTGAGAGGTGTTCAGGAATTTCAATCACAAGCTATCCAGATCCAAAGGACAGGAGGGGAATTTTTTTGTTTTTGTCTTTGTTTGCTTGATGGGAACAAAGGAACGGCAAATTGGAATTGTTTCTGGAAGGCCAAGCAGTGTGGGTAGCAAATTACATCAATAGTTTCTCCTATCTCGTGTGATGGAACATGGCTCATCTAATTTACAACTAGAGATATTAAAAATAAAAGGTAGGTTTGTGACAATTACTATTATGACTTGAGTTTTATGATAGTGCCTGGTAGACTCCTGTTAGGTTTAGGATCCCATTGTGCTACACAAAGAAACAGGAAGGCAGGGACCTGAGTCTAAAAGATAATGGGCTACTGGTCTGATTGACTGGTATGTCAATTCCTATGCTTATGTAGAACTTTTTTAGGAAGTTCAGGTCAGCAGAGTTTGAAAGTGACTATAAAATATCAGTTTTAGAAAAACAGGGACTGAGAAAATGGATTGTGCCTATTTTTACCCTTTTATGCCATCTACAGTACAGAGACCTGTTTTATTGCATTTGTTGCAATGGAGCCTTTGTGTAACTTTATATAGGTTTGGGGGGCAGTTGGCACACATGGCATAGTACTGGTTAATAATGACATGGTTTTTCTTCAGCATTAATTGTCCTGGTCCCAACAGACACCCTGTTTGGATCAAATGCACAGCGTTTGAGAGTTTGAATATAACTTCAATATATTCCATTTTAAGCCCCCAACTGCTGCGAGAAGTACACCTTGAGGCCTAAACAGGCTAACAGGGCCCCTTTAGCCTGTCAGGTCAGTACACATACAAATAATTTTTCCCAAAGTTTTTGTGAACAAATGGAAAAAAGTATTGGGAAGTTGAGTTTTAGAGAAGCCAGGAAGCTGTATTCCAGTTTGTTTGGCCTTCTGCTAGATTCCTAATGTAGTCAGTGCTTTATCTGTGAAATTCCCAGTGGGTCAAGAGGAGAGCTATACGCATCATGGAGACATCAGCCAAGGTAAATGACTTGTCACATTAACAAATGGATCATGAAAACTACAGAAAAACATACAGAGCAAGGGAAAGTACATTCTGTGGCTGGGAAGTTATTGAAGATTTAGTGTCATGGAACAAGTAGCTTAGAAAAGAGATTTCCTAGGCTTTGTCACACGCAAAAAAAGGTCAGTGCTTTAGGTTTTATTTTAAGGGGTTACCAGTATTTGTTTCTTGATTCTTTATAGTCCATTCTCCATGGTGGAAAGGCTAAGAAGTGTGTCCTCCTTCCTTTCAGCTGGGACGGCACAGGGTTTTTCCTTTGAAACCAGGTACTTCCCATGATCTAAGTCAAATACAATCTTTGAGTTAATGAAAATGATTTTTTCCCCTTCTAATTAGTTTACTAAGACCAATATTTTCCCAAGTTTTGCAGTGCCAAAATGAAAAACCCTAAAGGGAGTTATTAAGAAAGAGAGAAAGAAAAAGAAAAGCTGGGTACCTGAAAATCAGCTTGGGTAGTGTCTCAGTTTGGGCAACCAAAAATGGAGGCACTCAAAATCACTGTTGCTTTTTGAAAATCTTGGTAAGTACTTCTGGAGTTCTGTAGGAATATTGCAACCAGAGCCAAGGAGTGGAAGAATTAAACCATCTGCTACACAATATAGCTTCAAATGACAATGAAAAGTCTCTCTCTAACTGTGTTCCTTTCTTTGGCCTTCTTAAGATTTAAAAAAAAGAAGAGTTGCATTGGCTGTAAAATGCTTTGCTACTGTAACGCCATCATGACAGAGGTTAGACCCGGGAATGTTTAGAAATGTAAAAGCCTCAGTTTGGGTAAATGCTGCACTTACACACAACAATGCTTACAACAATAATGCTATTTGAAAATGATAGCAAACACTAAGGGAAAGATACAGTTTTATGAAGTTTATGAATCATTGGTCTTTTGGGGAGCTAGCTTGTAGCTTCCTTCTGCTGGTTCTGTTCTAATATACTGATTTAATTTCTGACCCATCCTCTGGAGAGAGGGCTTAATAATCACAACCTTGAGAAGGCAGTGTCAGTATTTCAAAAGGCCACACAGGCCTAGAGCCACCAGAGTTCTGGAGGGGAGAACAGACTTTTGAAAGGTTCTTGGCACACAATTCTGTCTGTGTGGGGATGAGAGAGAGCACATTTTTTGGATGTAATCTATTTGGCTAACGGTCCCTTACGTACTTCATAATATTGTGAATAGAGTACCTTCTGACTGCTACAACTATTCTAACAATTGATTTTCATCTGTAGACAGGTTAGTACTGCCAAGGAACTTTCTTGGCCCAGCTGAAATTTTGTCAGCTGGTTCTTAGTCAGGCTTATCTGCATCTCTTTGGTCCATCTATCTCTTGGTGTGACATCTGTTTAGATTACTGTGATTAGACTTCTTATGGGTTTTTTGGTACTCTGCTTTCATTCCTGACTGCAAGCAGGCCATGTTGAATTCTCTCTGAGGTTGAATCATATTTAAAGAGTTATCTGTTTCTTTCTGAATGATGTTGTAAAAACAGTCAATTTGATATTAAAAGTTATTTCATATTTTATCATTTACGTATACTGTTTGTTTACCATTTTGCTTAGTTTGGACAATGAAAACTGCTCAATTGCTTTCACTTTCTGGTTCACAAGTCCTGCAATGTTTGGCCAGCACATGCTGGGACAGGAATAATTAAATCTTAACATTGCTGGCACTTTGAAAAATAAAATTAAGGAATGCAATAAAAACATCTCTTGATAAACTTTATAAATGTTTTAAAATAAAATTTTAAAAGTGGGGTTTCAGATTTCAGAAGACATTTGGATTTACTTTGAATTTTTAGGCCCTTATCCAAAGTTTAAAATCAATAGTAGTCTTTACCTTGACTTCAGTGGGCTTTGAATAAGGCACTTCATGGAGATTTTGGTTATTTTTGTTTGAGCATAACACGTCTTTATTTACTTAATCTCCCTACATCCAGTTTTCTGTCCTGGTCTGTCTGGTGCCTCTCTTCACTTCCTTTCTAAACAACTTTAGCTATTTAAGAAGCTTTTCCCTCTTAGAGAAGGGAAGAACCAAAAGTGAGCAATTGTGCGTCTATCATCCTGTTGAGATGCAAGGAAAAGAGACGGAATTCTAAAATCTGCTGATGAAAGCCTAAGGGCTGGTCTACACTGAAAAGCTAGCCCAGCATAGCTATATTTTTCAGGAGCATAAAAAGTCCACATCAATGAGTGATGTCATTAAGCTGACCTAACCCCAGGTGTAGCTAGCACTAAGCTGATGGAAGAATTCTTCTAAATACTGTCTCTGGGGGAGGTGGATACCTACAGTGACAGGAGAACCCTTCTTGTTGCTGGAGTAAATATGTACACTGAAGCACTATAGGTCTGGAGAAGGAAACCGGAGTGTTTAAGCTAAATACAAGGTGGGACAGATTGTTAAGCAGAATGGATTCACACATGTTGAAGTGGGCAATAAACAATCCAACAGTGGTGGGACAATGGAGGATTCGTAGGCAGCAGGGTGTGTTACAGGTTGTTGGAATTAGCCATAAAACCAGTGTCTCTGTTAAGTTCATAGTTGTTACTGTCCAGCAGAGTTAGGAATGTAAGCTGTCTTTTGAAGGTGTTGTGCAGGTTTTCTTTGAGAACAAGGACTGATAAGTCAGGTATAGAGTGATCATTCCATGAAAAGTATTCACCCACAGGTAACAGTGTTTGGGGCTTTTTTAATATCATTGTTCTGTGTGAGTTCATTCAAGAGGGTTTATTCTTCTGGCCTTCAGATCCTGCCCACTCCCCACCCCCCAATCTCACCAAGCTCATCCTCAGAAGCAAGCTCCCCATAGACCAGGACACACCAACTCAAAGTGGCACCAGACCCTGCCAAAATAACAGATGCCAAACCTGTAGACACATCTCCACTGCTACAATGATCAATATGCCACCCAACACACCTTTCCAAGGATCCTACACATGCCTGTCACAACATGTGATGTACCTCATCCAGTGCACCAGATACCCTAATAACAACTGTGTGGATGAAGCTTGACAATCACTACGCTCTGCAAGGGGAACTACACCTACAAAGAGAGTTTCATTTGTGTAAGCTTTCTTCTCGAATTCCTCCAGTGACACTTTAGGAGACACGATAATTAAATACAATCTCAGAATTGGTTGCGTAGTGGAACCTGAACTGAAAGAAGAAAAAGGGCTCCCATCTGGTAGCAAAGAGTGCATTCCCAGTGGCAAGGACTCTCTTTATAGTCCTATAGGCTATTAGTTCCCCTCCAGTGAAGAACCTGTACCAGTGGCAGGGCTTTTTGCTGAAGCCAAAGAAGACAGCAGCAAATCTGAGCAAACTCTCTGGTGAGGCGCCCTTCTAGCCAGCTGCTAAATAAATCTGAAATCACCATGGCTGGCCTAGGTGGTGAAGATCGAGGACAGGACCAGGCAGCACTCTCCAAGGGACTGGAACCAGACCTCCCCAGTGCACCTCTGGACTCTAGGAATACACTACCCACTGACATCCATTGATGTGAGTTGGGTTTAGTGCATGGCAAAGGGAGAAGAGAAGTGGGAAAGGGACAGTTGCATGTTGGAAGCAGAGTTAATGGACTACTGCCAAAGTCACCATGGGAAATGATTTATTTGTCGTTCAAATACATATATTGTTGCTGTGTTCAATTTCCCTGTAATAAAATGTTCATAAGAACAGCCATACTGGGATGGACCAAAGGTCCATCTAAGCCCAGTATCCTGTCTTGACAGTGGCCAGTGCCAGATGCTCCAGAGGGAATGAATGGAATGAGTAATCCTCAAGTGATCCATCCCCTGTTGCCCATTCTCAGCTTCTGGCAAACAGAAGCTAGGGACACCATCCTGCCTAATAGCCATTGATGGACCTACCCTCCATGACTTTATCTAGTTCTTTTTTGAACACTGTTATAGTCTTGGCCTTCACAACATCCTCTGGCAAAGATTTCCACAGGCTGACTGCGTTGTGTGAAGAAATACTTCCTTTTTGTTTGTTTTTAAAACTGCTGCCTATTAATTTCGTTTGGTGATCCCTAGTTCTTATGTGATGGGAAGGAGTAAATAACACGTCCTTATTTACTTTCTCCACACCAGTCATGATTTTACAGACCTCTGTCATATCCCCCCTTAGTCCTCTCTTTTCCAAGCTGAAAAGTCCCAATCTTATTATTCTCTCCTCATACGGAAGCTGTTCCATACCCAAATCATTTTTGTTGCCCTTTTCAGTACCTTTTCCAATTCCAGTATATCTTTTTTGAGATGGGGTGACCAGATCTACACGCAGTATTCAAGATGTGGGGGTACCAGGGATGTATAGAGAGGTAATATGATATTTTCTGTTGTATTATCTATCCCTTTCCTAATGATTCCCAATGTTCTGTTAGCTTTTTTTGGCTGCTGCTGCACAACTATCCATGACTCCAAGATCTTTCTTCAGTGGTAAAACCTAATTTAGATCCCATCATTTTATATGTATAGTTGGGATTGTTTTCTAATGTGCATTATTTTGTAGTTATCAACATTGAATTTCATCTGCCATTTTGTTGCCTTGTCACTCAGTTTTGTGAGACCTCTTAGTTACGTCCAAAGCAGACTGAGAGGAGTTACAAAACTATTCAAGATCGTATCATCTACAAATTTTGCCGCCTCACTGGTACCCCTTTTTCCAGATCATTTATAAATATGTTGAATAGGATTGGTCCTAGTACAGATCCCTGGGGATCTCCACTGTTTACTGCTCTTCATTCTGAGAACTGACCATTTATTCCTACCCTTTGTTTTCTATTTTTTAACCAGTTACTGATCCATGAGAGGACCTTCCCTCTTATCTCATGACAGCTCACTTTGCTTAAGAGCCTTTGGTGAGGGAACTTGTCAAAGGCTTCCTGAAAATCTAAGTACACTATATTCACTGGATCACCCTTGTCCACATGATTGTTGACCCTTTCAAAGAAATCTAGTAGTTTGGTAAGGCATGATTTCCTTTTACAAAAACCATGCTGACTCTTCCCCAACAAATCATTTTCATCTATGTGTCTGATAATTTTGGTCTTTAGTATAGTTTCAACCAATTTTCCCAGTACTGAACTTAGGCCTGTAATTGCCTGGATCGCCTCTGGAGCCTCTTAAAAAAAAATTGGGGTCACATTAGCTATCCTCTAGTCATCTGGTACAGAAGCTGATTTAAATGTCAGGTTACATATGACAGTTGCTGGTTGCACAATTTCACATTTGAGTTCCTTCAGAACTCTTGGGTGTATGACTTATTACTGTTTTATCAATTTGTTCCAAAACCTCCTCTAATGACACCTTAATCTGGGACAGTTCCTCAGAATTGTCACCTAATGGTTCAGGTTTGGGAATCTCCCTCATCCTCAGTTGTGAAGACTGATGCAAAGAATTCATTTTGGTTCTCTGCAATGGCCTTATTCTCCTTGAGTGCTCCTTTAGCATCTTGATCGTCCAGCGGCCCTGCTGGTTGTTTAGCAGGCTTCCTGCTTCTGATGTACTTGTGACACTACACCCCATATTTGTCATAGTGATATTATTATGGTATGATTATGGCATAATTATGATGCATTTTGTACAAAATGGGTAACGTAAGGTGTCATAGCAAATCATAACTTTTCCAGAATATGAATATCCTATTGGTATGCATGTATCATTTTTGTATCTGAAGGTATGAATATTGACTATCTATTTGTATTTCAAATGTGCTTACTCTGGAAAACACTCTCAGCTAGCCTTTCAGATACAACAATGAAGAAGCTAGAAAGTGCTGATGGCCCCATCAGCAAAGACAATGGACCATGGAAGAGTTTAACATTCCTGAGAATGCTCCATCCAGCCTGAAAGTAATGGTTGCTATGACTCAGCAGGGCATGCAAAGGCATGTGACCAGATCACATGATACCGAACTCCATTTGGATACCTGCATTTTCCACAAACTGGTCTGGAAACTGAGTTTGGAACAAAGGGTTCCTGCCATATGGTAAAGCTATATAAGGTGAGGTGTGACATCATCTCGTGGCCTCACTCCCCACGCAAGGATACTCCTGGAAACACCTGAGGAACAAAGACTGAACTGGGGAAGTGCTGGTCACAGGCTAAAAGGATTTATA
This sequence comes from Lepidochelys olivacea, assembly GCF_965140295.1. Taxonomy (NCBI): domain Eukaryota; kingdom Metazoa; phylum Chordata; order Testudines; family Cheloniidae; genus Lepidochelys; species Lepidochelys olivacea. Next base: position 136,013,282 of record NC_140411.1, read on the forward strand.
GCCTGTATATGGAAACATGGTGGACAGCTTGTATCATCAGTCAGATAGGGTGAGAAACTGCTAATTCATATCCAATCTAATATATTAGGCTTAGTTTACATTTTTGTTTGCTAGGTAATCTGCTCTGATTTGTTTGCTATCACTTAAAATCTATCTTTCTATCGTTAATAAACTTTTTTTTGGTTTATGTAAACCACTTTGCCTTTGAATGAAGTGTGTGGGGGAAAAAATCTCAGCTTGGTTAACACAGGCTTGTTGCATACCCTTCCCACATCAAGGGGAAGGTGAACTTGATTAATGAGCTTACCTTGTCAGATCCCTGTGCAGTGTAAGATGGTATAATTTGGGGTTTAAACTCCAGTGGGGGATACAAGCCTCGGGAACTGGGAAATTGGCTGGCTGTCTTTGAGTAGCTTAGGTAAACACTCAGGTAGCTCAGTTTGGGTGTGTGGCCCACCTGCCAGAGTTTATGCTCCTTTCTATTTTCCTCAATAGGATTTAACTTCTACTTTTTAAAGGATGCCTTTTTGCCTCTAACTGCTTCTTTTACTTTGTTTAGCCCCAGTGGTACACTTTTGGTTCTCTTACTATTTTTTTTAATTTGGGGTATACATTTAAGTCGAGCCTCTATGGTTTCTTTAAACAGTTTCTGTGCAGCTTGCAGGAATTTCGCTTTTGGCACTGTACCTTTTTAATTTCTGTTTCTGTGTAGGATCCCCTTTTTTGAAATTAAATGCTACTGTGGTGAGCTGCTGTGGTGTCTACAGCTCACTTCATCGGATGCACAAAAACTTATGCTCAAATAAATTGGTTAGTCTCTAAGGTGCCACTAATACTCCTTTTCTTTTTGCGAATACAGACTAACATGGCTGCTACTCTGAATCCTTCCTTAATGTTATAGTTATGTTCCTGAAAAATGGATTTGCTTAACATTGTTTCACTTAAAGTTGCAATTTCCTATATATATACATACACACGCTGTATAAGTTTTAGACAAACGATTTAATACTGTACACAGCAATGATGATTGTGAAGCTTGGTTGAGGTGGTGAAGTTAGAAGGTGGGATATTTCCCAGGGAATGCCTTACTGCTAAATGATGAACGAGCATTCGGCTGAGCCCTCGAGGGTTAACACATTGTTAATTTAGAGTGTGAGGCTGCAAGGCAGCACAAATGGAGGGAGGGGAGACAGCATGGCAGACAGAGACACACACCCTGTGTGTGAGAGAGAGAGATGTGCATTGCCCCTTTAAGTACGCTGACACCACTCTAAGAACATTGCCTTTTTAAGTAGATCAGGAAGTTGAGACAGCAGCTGCAGCCAGCAAGTTCCCTCTGTCCTGAGCCCTGTCCTATCCCCACCCTGCCCTATATGGAGAAGGGGTAAGAAGGGGGCAAGAGTAGTGGGGAGGAGGACACCCTGACATTAGCCCCTCTCTCCCCCAACCCCCGCACAGCAAGCAGGAGGCTCCTGGGAGCAGCTCCAAAGCAGAGGGCAGGAGCAGCACATGGCCAGTGGGGAGGGACAGCTGAACTGCCAGCAATTGGTAGCCTGCTGGGTGGCTGCCACACAGGGAACTTAGGGGAGTGGGGAGATGATGTGGGGGCTGCCAGTCCACCCTGGTTCCAAGCCCCCACCAGCTAGCACCAACAGGCTGCTCTTCCTGAAAGCAGTGGACAAAGCAGGCGGCTGTGAAACAACATTATAAGGGAGCATTGTGCAACTTTAAAAGAGCATGTTCCCTAATTGATCAGCAATGTAACAATGAAACAACATTAACCAGGACGACTTTAAGTGAGGAGTTACTGTATATCCCAAGTGCTATATACTTATTATTCAAGCATAGAATTTCTATCCATAGAGATTCCGTGGTAGAGTTTTTGGTTCATTTAAGATTTTCACTTCATTTGTCTCTATGCTTTTTTTCACATGTAGTACCACTCCCGCATCAACACAACCTATTCTGTCCTTCTGATATATATTGTACCCTGGTATTATGGTGGAATGAAGATAACAAAATGAGACACACAGTTTCTGTGATGCCTATTATATCAATATTCTCATTTATTATGAGGCACTCAAGTTCACCTAACGTTTGTATATAAGTACTTAAAAATTCATACACACTCAGACAATATTTCCCTACTGCAAGCACTATTTCGGAGCCTGATGGAATATACTCCTGTATTCACACCCTACATACTATTGTAATAATCTTTGTACAAGATATGCCTTGTAAGGTGTCATTTGAAAACTCATAATTTGCTAGTCAGTGTTGTCCTGATAAAATGTCTGGCACCACTGTATATCAAGTTATAAGATTCCTTGTATGATGATGATTGCATGTACAAAACTCACGTAGCATCAAACTGATCAAACAGGCTTGTCTTGAACAAAGGAGTGTATGTTTGCCTTCATTTGCATTTAACAGAGTCATCAAGCAGGAAAGGAAAACAATGGAGTCTCAAACAGGTGGGAAAACACAGCAGGGAATATCCTTCCACACAGACTGTCTCCTAGTCCCCAGCTGGAAATGTTTTTTTCAAAAAGGGGACTGAAACTATGAAAGGAAAGGGAAACATCCCAGGAAACCCTCTGCCCCCCTGGTCTGTCTCTGGCTTCACACCTAAAGAATACGGGGGGGGGGGGGGGACATTGCATTTTTGGAGGAAAGGTTCTGACCTGAAGATATTTGGTCAGTAGCCTTACTGGAAAAATGTGATCAGAATTTTTGCTTGAATCTGATATAGTTTGTTAGGCACTAGTAAACATTTTACCTTTATTTTTGTTGTAACCATTTCTGACTTTTGTGTCTCGTTATTTATATACTCCCTTAACATCTGTCTCTTTGTAGTTAATAAACTTGTTTTATTGTTTTATCTAATCCAGTATGTTGAAATTGAACTGTCTGGGTAACTCCATTTAAAATAATCCTGGCATATTATTCTCTTAAAGGAATAATGGACTTAATATATTTGCACTGTCCTAGAGAGGGCTCGTCAGTACAGGACATACATTTTTTTGGAGGAAAATCTGGGACTGGAGTTGTGTTGGGGGTCTCCCTGTAGTATAACAAAGGCTGGTGAGAGCTAGGATGTGACTGGCAGGCTGCAGTTACACACAGACAGATTGTGGCTTGCATGCTGGAAGTCTGTTTGTGAGCGGCCCAGGTGGGAGCTACTTCAGCTCAGCATCGTAAGACACTCAAGGTTGCAGGGCAGGGATGACACAGCCCCACACTAGTCTGGATTGTACCACAGTTTGTCAAATTTAGGGAAAGTATTTGGCCATCTCAGAAGTTGTGGGTGAGGTTTAAACCATTTGTTTTAATTTTAAAGCAAGTCCTAGCTCTTTGAACCTGGCCCTTTTTGTTGCCAGCATCCCCTTGCAGAAGGATTACATTTATGTCAGGTATTACATCTTCAAAATGCCATACAAATATGAATGAATCTAACTTTTCCCCACCTATAGAGGGATGTTGTGAGGACTATATGTTTTGCCCAAGATAGAGAATGAGCCAGTGGCAGAGGCGGGGTTATTTTTTGGGAGTGCTTGGATCTCAGTCTATGTGTGTCCAATCTACCAGAGCCACACTGCCTGTTATATGCAAGATTCTTTTACTAACAAAGCTGGCAGATTTACCTGGGCAGGAGAGGACAAAAAAGGCCTTTATCAATTCATTCTTTCTGCAATAACAAAGGAAGTTGTGGATTCCATCAACTGAATCATTCCACAAAGAAAAATCGGTCTCTTCGTTCCTGCCAGCTACTTACTAAAAATAAACTATTCATAGTTGTTTGTTAAAATGCAATCATGAAGTGCTGCCTTCTGTTCTGTTCCACATTAATAAGCAAGATATTTACTAAATCATCAACTGCCTTTCTACATTGTGAGAGCTTGCTAATAAATGTGAAATTCCCTTTGCAACAAAATGTGGAAGATTATCAAAAATAATGAATACCATTAGAGAACAATGGAACAAAGCTGTTTATTCCAGCATTTCGTTAGCACAGATGTAGTTTGCAATTTGTAAAAATTCTTTATCAGTTCTTCGTCTTTGGAAATGGGTTCTTTAGAAATCTGCTCAAGGGCTTGCACGCAGAATGTAGTAATTTCTTTTTTTTTAAAATGGTGTTACATAATTTTGTTTAAGTAGAATTCGCACTCCATAACATGTCAATGGGTGTTTTAGAAATGTCTAAGTAGATTGAGGTCCCAAATCAGGAAAGCATCCAACGAACTGCATCTTCAAACCTCCCCACACTTCTTCTGCCTTTATGCCCTGTCTCTGGGAGATCTCATTCATAAATATAACTTGAACCATCATCTTCGTGGTAATGACTTGCAGATTTATCTCCCTTAGAGATTTACCTCTGGACATGTCTCCTGCTGCTCAAACTAAAATCTCAGCTTGCCTTCTCAACATCTCCTCATGGATGTCCAGTCATCAGGTAAGCTATACATGGCCAGAACAGAATTCTTAATATTTCCATGCTCCATACTTTGTCAGTCATTGTAGACAACACCACCATCCTCACTCTCATTAGGCTCATAACCTGGATATCTCTCTACATTCTCACATCCAGGCTATGTCTACATCTTGCTGCTATTTTCTGTGTAACGTTTCTGAGACTGGCCTTTCTTCCCCGTCTACACAGCTAAATCTTTTGTCCAGGTCTGCTCATCTTGTATCTCACCTACTGCAACCTCCTCCTCTTTGATCTTGACAAATAGTCCATTTTTATACTATTTATATCCATTCAAAGTGCAGCAACAAAGATGATTTTTATAAATTCCAAGGCCAGAAGGGACTGCTGTGATGATCTAGTTTGACTTCTCATATAACACAGGCCATAGGACTTGACTGAAATAATTTCTAGAGCACAGCTTTCAGGAAAACATCCAATCCTGATTTAAAAACAGTTGTAATGGAGAATCCACCACGACCCTTAGTAAATTGTTCCAAAGGTTAATTACCCTCACCATTATATAATTATACCTTATTTCCAATCTGAATTTGTCTAGCTTCAACTTAAAGCCATTGGATTATGTTATATGTTTCACAGCCATGTTGAAGAGCCCATTATTAAATATTTGTTCCCCATGTAGCTATTTAAAGACTGTAATCAAGTCATCCCCTAACCTTCTCTTTAAGCTAAATAGATTGAGTTCCTTGAGTCTATCCCTGTAAGGCATGTTTTCTAAGTCTTTAATTCTCATGGCTCTTTTCTGAACCGTCTCCAGTTTATCAACAACCTTGAATTGAGGGATTCCAAAACAGGACACAATATTCCAGCAGCAGTTGCACCAGTGCCAAATACAGAAGTAAAATAACTTCTCTTCTGCTCCTCAAGATTCCCTTGTTTATACATCCCAGGATCACATTCGCTGTTTTGGTCACAGAGTCTAATTGGGAGCTCATGTTCTGCTGATTATCCACCATTACCCCCATGTTTTTTCAGAATCCCTGCTTCCTGGTATAGAACTCACCATCCTATATGTATGGCCTACATTCTTTGTTCCTAGATGTATATATTTACATTTAGCCATGTTAAAACACACACTGTTTGCCTGTGCCCAGTTTACCAGATCTAGATCGCTCTGTATCCGTGACCTGTCCTCTTCATTATTTACCACGGCCCAAATTTGTGTAATCTACAAACTTGATCAGGGATGATTTTGTTTTCTTCCAAGTCATTGATAAAAATGTTAAATACCAGAGGGCCAAGAACCAATTCCCGTGGGACCCCGCTGGAAACACACCCGCTCAGTGACAATTCCCCATTTACAGTTACATTTTGAGACCTATCAGTTAGCCAGTTTTACATCCATTTAATACGTGCCATGTTAATTTTATATCATTCCAGTTTTTTAATCAAAATGTTGTGCGGTACCAAGTCAAACGCCTTACAGAAGTCTAAGTATATTATATCAACACTATTACCTTTATCAACCAAACTTGTAATCTCATCAAAAACAGATACAAATTAATTTGACAGGATCTATTTTTCCATTAAACCCAACTTTATTTGCATTAATTATATTACCCTCCTTCAATTGAGTACTGTACCAACCACTCCATTATCTTGCCCAGAATCTATGTTAGGCTGACAGACCTATAATTATCTGGATCATCCCGTTTATGCTTTTTAAATATTGAAACATTAACTTTCTTCCAGTCGTCTGGAACTTCCCCTGTACTCCAAGACCTACTAAAAATTGAACATTAATAGTCCAGATTGGACCACTTCATCTTCTCTTTGCATCCCTCCATGGACTACCCATTCTCTACTGAATCAATAACAAATGACTTGTCTTCACCTTTCAGGTCCTTTCATGGTCTATCCCTGTGCTAGCGATCATCTCTTATACAGTAGTGAGATGCTGAGTCTGTCTGCATTCTGCGTATGATGCCAGTTTTGATTGCCTATTTAAATATTTTTCCAACAAGCACCTTTGCATTTTCTCTCCAGCTGCCCCTTTTTGTCTGGCAGAAATGTCATTTAAATAGCTGCAAGGCCACCTCATTCTCCTCTCTCAAATCTTTCTTTTAAACTCTTCCCTTCCATGATGCCTGTGGGGAAAAAAATCTCAACAATGGGTAAGCAGCTGGTGTGCTGTGACCACTTCTTATCATGCTGACCTGCATTGACTCCTAGTTCTCTTGTGCTTCTTCTCCCCCACCTCCCACCAAATTTTTTTTGTTTGCATCCACCTATTGCACATAGTCTTATCCTCAGATTCTACACTCTGTAGGGCAGGCACTGTTTCTTTGTTTTGTGTTTGTACAGCACCTAGCACAGTGGGGCCCTGGCCTCTAGTGGCTACCAGAATGCAATAGTCATTAATCCCTGTTCAGAAAAGCATTCAAACACATCCTTAACCTTTAAACATGTGTTTAATTCCCACTGAAGTCAATGGTACTTAAGCACATACTTAAAGCTAAGCATGTGCTTTCCTGAATCTGGGCCTTAGATTGTAGCCTCACAATCTAACAAGCTGATCAGATGATGAATATCTGTGTGTGCATCAGGATAGCATAGATTACACAATATAATCAAGAGTATTACTATTCGATTACTATCGACATTTCTATGGCACCTGTCGTTGTGATTACCCACAATAATTCCTTTCATTTCTATAGCATCTTCTATCCTACAATCTCAAAGTGCTTTTCAGATGTAAAAGGCCACGTTCTATGAGAGGCTGAGAATTTTGGGAGCTGCAGGATTAAGCTCTAAATAATTGCTTACCTTTTTTTAAAAAAAGTCTTTGCTTGCCTGTTAACAGAGTTAAATTTGAGTTGGGAACAGGTTTCAGGTTTGTTCCATTTATGCAATTTATGATCATTTTTGTTCCTCATTTCTGAAAATAGCGGTAGTTTGGTTGGCATCCTGATACTGCCTGGGTCACGTACCCCAGCACTGTGACTTCATGACACGGAGGCACTGCTTTGGAAGCTCATTCCTTCTCATTTGTGAACAGCACTTGATACAGAGAGAGCAACATTATCTCACTGTTATGTAATTGTACTGCAGTAGTTCTAAGGCTACAGTGATAGGTGCCATGCAGATGCACAGTAACAGACCATTCTTGCTCTTCTACAAATAGACAAGACAGACAAAGGAAGTATATCTCTGTTTTATAGTTGTGGAACTGAGACCCAGAGAATTAGGCTGTCTACCCTGCCCCACTGTTTGCACTACAGGTGTGTCAATAGTGTGCACCAAAGGGCTGCACTGTAACTCCCCCTTGTGGATACTGCAGATGTGAACTAAAAGGGTCTTGGACTAGTTCACATTAACATGGCCCTATTTGAAGGGGATTACGTGGATGCAAACTAGAAACCTTTTAGTTCATGCCTGCACAGGGAAGTTACAGCACCACACTTTAGGGTGCACTGCTATTCACACCCCTGTAATCTGACCTGTGGGGCAGTGTACACAAGCCCTAAGTAATTTGCCCAATGTCTCATAGGAGTTCTGCAGCAGGGCTGATGACTGAACCTAGATCTCCTGAGTCCTAATGCAGTGCTTTAGCCACAAGATGATTTTTTTCTCACATTTGTTCCCTTTCCCTCCCAGCCTTGATAATTAAGCATTTTCAGTGGAGAAAATGTTGGGGAACCCAGTATCAACACTCACCCCATCCTTTTCTTTTGTTCAGCAATCTGTATTTGGGAGAATCTAGAAGTAGTCTCCTTATGGTGACAATAACGATATGTTGAGAATTCTGCCTGATGATATTCCTTTGTACTGAAGATGTTTTCACCACAACCATATTCAGGCAACAGAGCCAGAAGGAGAGTCGCCACGTAGTCTGAATCTTTACTGCTGGAGCACCTAGATCATCCATCCCATTCAGGCTCTTATGCAGCAAAGTACTTCAGTGCACATTTTTAAGTTTGTACCTCCAACTGACATCAATGGGACTAATCATATGACTAAAATTGGGCCAGTACCTTGCTGAATCATGACCTAAAGCAGGAGTAGAAGAAGTCAGTGTGGCCACTTGTGTACTCAAAGGTATCTTATTTGAGACATTGAGTATGCAGAGATTGATTTAAGAATCTGGAAAGAATTGTCTTGTTAAAAATGTCATTCATATCTTTTTTTTTTTTTTTTAAAGGGTGGTAACTGTTGGCAATGAAAACTATTCTATTCTTTCCACAGGGACCAATCAATTCCACAATTTATATTTTAAAATGCTTGTCAATTTCTTTGAGGTGATTAGCAGACTTTCCAATTGGCCTTTAAAACCTTTCACAATTGGAAGGCTATGCAATGCAGGTATTGATACAACCTGTGAAAGTGACATCCTGGGCTTCCTGATGCACAGTTTGTGGGATAAACATATTTTGCTTTTGAATGGAAGTACTTTTATCCTTCTAAAGAAGCCAACACCAGAATTAGAATGTCTTTGGTTTAATTTTTTAAAATTCATACCTTGTATAATTTCTCCAAAGGGAAATGTACTGCAGTGTATGTTCTACTGCATTAGAGGGGGGACAGGACACTTACAGTATGAAAGAAAATGAAAGAAAAGTTATTGGCTAAGCAGTTTATCCCCTATCCATCAATTCTTTTAGTTGTCAAATGTTTTCAGACCTGTTCATTTGTTCTGTGCTTCAATACCAATTTCTATCATTTTTCAGTGTGGCTCGAATAGTTTGTGAATTACCCATTTACATGTGCTAACTTTATACTGAGAAAAAGCAGTTTAATAAATGTTCCTTAGATATAGATTTTGTTTAACCTTTATCTTAAGAAAAGGCGAAAAATCAATGTTAGAGGGAAAAGGACAGCAGTCATCTAACTTTCATTTGAAAAAATCTTTTTTATCTCAAAAGGCATATGGAGCTTTGATAGATTAATTAGAGGTTGAAATGTGTTTGTTACCTCCTTTTTGCTTGATCAGACTACCTTGATCTGCTTATCTCCTCTTTTAGATCAATTTCTTCATGAACAGATGAAATGCCTGAAAAGATTTACTATGTGAGTTGAAATAACTTTGTAAAACACTTTATTTAGGAACTGCTTTCTATATATTTTCTTGTGGTGAAGAGAAGGGGCATTGCTGCTGATTAAGGGTCAAATTCGGGACTCCTTATTTACTTTGAGTAATACGTTGATCGAATAGTCATATTTTTGTTCAATAGGGCTACATAAGGAGTAAATTATTACTCAACGTAAGTGAGGGGAGCTCAGTCTGTAGGGACACTTTTTATACAAACTAGCTTTGTTATTTAGGAATCCATCTTTTCACTCCTCACCTGAACATGTTGCATACTGCATAGTATTAGGTTGCATACTCTTTATCTGTATGGAACCTAATAATTATCTCAATAACAATCAAAGGTGTTATAAGCAGAGGATAACAACTTCAGCTGAGGAGTAAGTGTCAGTCCGATAAACTCTTCTGAAACTAAGATCTAGTTTCATGAGTGTCCATATTCATACAAAATTCGGTGAAGAGATACAGAAAATACAATGTAGTAACAGGAATTAGAGTATAATCTCACTAATTACCACTTTGCTACACCTGAACACTTCATAACATGTGCAAAAGGGCTAGTGACCTATCCCCACTTCTCAAAGATTTAGTAGAACATGCTCTAATGAGGTCCTGTGTTACTAAGATCCCATTATTGTTACAAAATATACTACATTACATTTACTGGTAAACTATTATTCAAACTAAACTAAGTTGAGCAAAGTACACTTATGATGTATCGATGCTTAGCCAGTGAGGGGTGCAGTTCTGCCCCCATTATATGAAGTGTGGTGCATTCCTTTCAGAGTAATCAACCTGAGTGAGGATGACCGAGCTAGGCATTGAGTCACGAATTCAGTACTTGGCAATGGGTCTGCCAGTCTGTCATTATTGCAAATTAGCCAGGTGCTTTGGTATTTCTAAAAATAAGAGTCTAGGTTTTCCACTGTGTTTTAGTGAATCATTATGGAAAAAGTACTCTTCTGCTTTATTGACCCAAAGATGCTGATTTAGGGCTAGGCTGGGACTTTGCCACAAGCCCTGAGTGGGGGCAGCATGCTGCTGTGCTATCCCATGAACAGGTTAGGAACGAGACCATGACTCAGACAACCGTCTGGTCTCTGCTCCCCCATTTGTTCTGGGATTAGGAAGGGGCTGAGACAGGGGCTAGAATATAGCACATCTGGCACAGATTACCTCCTCCTCCAACCAGCTAACCTACATATGCGGTGCAGAGTCAAGGCTTTGTCCACTTCTTGCTCAACTGCTTGGGAGGTCGGGAACAGCCACCACACAGGTGCTGCTTTTTCCACAGCATTGTGATCCATGATATGAGTAGCCCATGAAGAGGAATAAAAGGTAACACTTGTGAATGTCCACATTTTAAATATCACAGTGTGCTGTCCATGGTGCTGTAGCTAAAGGTGTGCTAATATTTCCATGATAAACTCTGGTTTATGCTTGTTCAGGCTTGGCTCTCTCATACTATTCTGGGCACAGACTTGGCATGCAAAGTCTTAATCTGTCATGCAGATTTTTTTTAATGCTAGATGTGGGAATTTTCTTTTAAAATTATGAAATTGTCAAATATAAGTACTGGATTTTTTTCCCCCACTCTCAAAATTCAAAGTAAGGGAAGGACTAAAACCACTATACTCTCATGGATGTAATTTGACCATGTAGTTCAATAAGAGAAATTTAACCTCAATTTCAGCACAGTTCTATGTAAAATTTGTGTGCAGAGTCAATGGAATCATGTATCCCTGAGTTACTTCATTGATTTTCCTCAACATTGTGTACTCTATAGCCTCTCCTGGATCAGGAAAATTAGTGTCTTCTGTCAACAATGCTATTGAGAAACTCAGGCAGTAGTTCAAACTGGAGGAACACTTTTTAGTTCCTTGGAGGTGTCCTGTGAGATTTGCAACTGAACTCATGTAAACTGTAAGTGGTTTGTTTTGTTTTGTTTTTTTTAATGATGAGATAAGAGCAATCTGGGTTCTAGTATGGGCCTTGCTTTGTGACTTTGCGCAAATCATTGCTCCCCTCTGTCTCATTTCTCTTCCCACCCCTTTCTCTCTGGTCCCTTTAAATAGCAGTCTCTTTGGGGCATAGACTGTCTCTTAATGTTTGTACAGTGTCTACCCCAGTAGGGCCCCAATAGCAGTACTGTAATTTAAATGCTAAACAATAGGAGAGAACTCAAAAAGCATTTTTTTTCACCAGACTAGCAGAGTTAAAAAGATGGAAATACGAACTTGTATAACACTAGCATAATGATGATGCTCTGACCTGCACCTGGTCATAACTCCCCTGAGAACCCATGCATATGAGGAACAGGATGGGTGACTGTGACCCTAAGAACCCCTAAATGCCAACTGGCAAAAGGTCACTGTTCTGCAACAGCAACTCCTACCAGGCCTGACAAAGTCACAATTGCACAAACACACTGCTTTCATAATATTTACCCTAAAGGTTCATGTGAGTGTCTAATGAAAGCTTAAGTCATACCAATCCTCCTAGTTATTGCATGATAGATGTACACGTGATATTTAAGAAGGGGGGTGTGTGTGTGTTTGTTTAGGATCTGTATCCCAGGCAGATTTGGCAAGCTGGTTTTGCCAAACAAAGGGATGTGGGATCACCTGCCTTGGTTAATGTGTAAACTAAGCATTATAAAGCCAGAACAAAGAGAACTCCCATTTACATGTGAAAGTCAACAGGAAAAACAGATTGATGGGGGGGATGTGAAACAGAGGAGTATGGGAGACATTTTGGATACAGATCCCCAGGAAAGAAACCACCGGGGTCATCCTGACTGGGAACAAAAACATCACAGGCTGAAATGTAAGCAGAGAAGACCCTGGGCACAAGAATGTGCTTTCTGGAAAATGCTTTATTGATCTCTCTCAATTTAGAAAGAGAGAACTTTATTTTCCCCTTTTTTAATAACCATGCACAATACAGCCACTTTCTTAAGTTCTCTGCAACCAAGCTTTTGAAGGCTACCTGTGAATTAAAAACTCATTAATTTAGTGGTGACCTTGAAAATCCTGACTTTTGTCAGGAAAGCATTTCAATGCATAAAAATAATTTCTTTTCCCATTTGATTTATATTTTTAAAAGAAAATTGTAAAACCAATTTGACTAATTAAAAAGGTATTTTCTTTTCTTTATCTGAGAGGAAAAGATAAGGATTCTTTCTGTGTTTTGTTCCATGTTGTTGCATAATATGAAAGCTACAAGGTTATTCTGATGTCAGGTATATGATACCTTTTGTTTCCCCCTTTTATTCACAAACTGTATTCTTCTTTTGTGAACAAAAGAAAACAGAAATATAGATAAGAGCGCAGATAAAGGAAATTGTACCAGAAGTAACTTCAAATTTATTCTTTTAAAGACTGTATCCACTGACACCAACTTTAATTTTCTTAAAATAAAAGAAATCTCGACACTACATAGTTATCTGAGTTAATTGACATTTCTGTGGGGTACATTACCTTAGTGTTTGTTATGCTCAGTATTAAAAGTACTTCATTTACCTCTTGATACAACTCTTCTGTCTTCTTTTGAAAGTGATCTCTGGAAGGGTGATCCTTGGAAGGGTGTTGATGGATGATGTCATCAATGCAGTTTAGACAGGAGTATTTGTTTCCACAGTTCCTTCTATTGGTGAAGAGGTGAGTTCAGTCTGATATCCTGGAGGATTTGTTCCATAGGTGTGTACTCTGACTTTGGTTATAATGAAACCTTGTTTCTGTCCCTACTGAGTGCACTGGTAGGGAGAAGAGAATGTCATGGAGATAATTAGTCTTTAGTCCTTCTGGGGCTTTGAAGAAAAGGCTTAAGATTTTGAAATGGATCCAGAATTTGAATGGTAGCCAATAGAGAATAAGAAGCTCTGGCCCATGTGTCAGTCCCAAGGATAGTGAATTCTTGTAGTCTAGTTTGGAGGTGAAAATTATATGAATTGGTGTTGCTAGGTTAAGAAGAAAAAGCAAAAGAAATAATTTCTAGTATGTCATCAAAACTTCCTGATTATCCAGGAGTACTGTAAAAACTCTCACCACTGGTGGGATGAGAAATCTTCTATGAATGGTGAAGTCAAGTTTTCATCTCATTCTTCAGTGCTGTTTGCCTCCCAGCCGGTATCACTTTTGTCTGATACGAAAGCTACAAAGTTATTCTGGTGTGTAAGGTGTATATGATACCTTTTTGTTTCACCCTTTCATTCACAAGCTGTACTCTTCTTTTTTTGTTCACAAAAGATAATGGGTTGAGCCAGGTGGCACTTCATCCCCTCCCTACTACGCTCAGCTGTTCTGTCATTAGAGGAATCACATTGTCCACACTGATTAAGAAGGTGATGCAAAGGTGAATGTTGTCCATGTGCTATTAGCACCCAGGGCAGTAGTTGCACCACATAATGTGCCTTAGGGTATGTCTACTCTACAATTGGGAGATGATTCCAGCACAGTAGGCATATCCAAACTAGCTTTGATCAAGCTAGTGCACTAAAAATAGCAGTAAAACCTCAGCAGCAGCAGCATAGGCTAGGTCCCCAAGTACACACCCAGGTTCCCGGATAGGATTATATTCTTGGCGGGTAGCCAGTGCTGTTATGTGTTGCTGTGTCTTCAGTGAACTAGCTCAAGCAAGCAAGCTCAGGTGTCCTCTCTATGTGCTGCAGTCACACCTCCTGACTGCAGTGTGGACATACCCTCAAAGACCTCATTTAGATGCTGAAGAGAGAAGCTTATAGGATTGATCCATGCAGGACTCCAAGGGCTCTTGGAGTGGATTGGCCACGGGTATTGTATTTTCTCCACTGTAATTAGTTTACATACATGATATTGCTGCAGTTGCAAACAGCAGAGATGCTTGACTTGGTGCTTAAATGAAAAGGAGGCTTTGTCAGGGTATGATTTAATTGGGGGTCGGTCTTGCTTTGAGCGGGGGGTTGGACTAGATGACCTCCTGAGGTCCCTTCCATCCCTGATATTCTATGATTCTATGATCCTGTGAGAGCCCTGAAACTCCATCCTGCCCAGTCTGAAATAGCCTGAAGTTGTTGACCTTATAGACATCCTGCAAAGCCAAAATTTTATCAAGCTTCTTGGGAAGAGAAGGGCTATGGGTGAGGGTTGGTAGGCTCAGGGAGGATGGAGTATTTTACTGCCTCTTTTGGTTGGATATTTTGCTATGTGGTAGGGCAGGAGGGATGAATAATGAGCTGAACTGGTATTTATTGTGTTATGTAAGGTTTTGCAAAAGGTTTCTATAATGTGGAAGAGCTATATTTTTCTTGTCAGTTATTCATCAAAATACATAAATCATTTGTTTGCCGTTGTTTTTCTTGTATCAGTACAACGTATGAAAAATACACAAAGGATCGGATCTGATAGCCACTCTGCATGCAGAAATCCCAGTAACTTTAATTGGAAATTCACAAAGAGTACAGCTGCAGGAGAAGGCCCCCACCCCTCCATGAATGCTGGCCAATTAAAATATATGCAGATTTACAAAGAATGGGCCCAGTTTCACAAACACTGAAGCATGTGTGTAACTTTACTCTTATGAGTACTCCCATGGATTTCAGTGGGATTACTCATGTAAGTAAAATCCTACACATGCATGCTTTTTCAAGATTGGATCTTGTGTATATTTCACAGCAGTTATTAGGTGTCATGACTATATTAGGGAAATTGCTCATTACCTAAAATCATTTGTACTAGATTGTTGTTAACAATCTACTATATTTGTAAGTAGGGGAGAGATTTTGTAAGGCACAAATGGGAGGTAGGCACCAACTCTTTTTTTGTGCCTTTGAAAATCTTCTAAGTCATCTAACATAAATCTGCTGCTTCTTTCCTTGTTCAGAAAAATCCAAACTCCACTAAATAAAGAACCCAATCCTACTCCAATTAAAGTTAATGGGAGTTCCATTATTTATCTCCATGGAGGTAGGACTGGCTCAAAAGGAGAAGTACATCTGAGAAATGTGCAGAGAAATCATGTTTTCTCATAAATTTCAAACTAAATGGGCTTTATCTAGAGACTTACATGTGTGTGCCACCAGACCTCATTTAAGTAAGTTCTTTCCAAAATGGTATGGTCTTATTTTATATCATTTATCCAAATACATAAGACCCTAAGCGGGAGGGAGGTTTAAGTGCATTGAAAATGGAATGAATTCTTTGTTTTTCCTTTGGCTTCTTCCATTTGTAA
This sequence comes from Lepidochelys olivacea, assembly GCF_965140295.1. Classification (NCBI taxonomy): domain Eukaryota; kingdom Metazoa; phylum Chordata; order Testudines; family Cheloniidae; genus Lepidochelys; species Lepidochelys olivacea. The sequence continues at coordinate 136,029,004 of NC_140411.1, forward strand.
TACAGATAGGCAAGTACAGGTTTTCGTACGTTAGTCAGACTCTGGTGTTCACCAGTCACTTACTGAAGACCGAAAACACTGGTCACTTAAATGGCTGACCATGCAATACCATGCAGCCTGAATTATTCCCAATTCAATGGGAGTTTTGGGTACTGTGGAAGTGCCTCATTAGCACTAGACGTGAGACAGAGTAGCTTGGTTGCACTCTTGGTGCCCTAAGATCCCATCAGTGACCTGCTGCAATTAACTCCAGTTCTCAATGGGATAATTGATCATTTGAATAATGTATGGAGCCTGTAACAAGCTGGCCTTCTCCCCAGCTCACAGAGGACCCACAGCCACACCCAGAATCTCTTTCCAGGCAGTTTTATTTCTCAAAACATAGGCAAACACAACAAAACAGTTTTTCTGCCCATCCTGGGTTACAGCTTCAGGGTTTTTCCATCTTTATCTTTCAGTCCTTCCATGCTCTGTTCACTGAGCACTGCCACCCAGGGCTTTTCTCCCTGGAGGTCCTTTTTTCTCTAGCTGGTTCCCACTATCACCCCTCCCAGAGGACTCTGGCGGTCACTCACAGGGAATTTCCTGCTTTTGACCTGTTTCCCTATTCCCAGGGAGCCAGCACTGAGAACCCCATGTCTGCTTTCTCTGCCTCTTTCCTGACTAACTCTCAGATGTGATTCATCCAGGCTTCTTCCCCCTAGAACCCAGGGGGCTTTTTCTTATAGCCCAATTGGGTGTGACCAGACACAGATATACTGGCCCTGTTGTCTCTTAAAAGCCCAGTGCCACCCTGTGACAGAGCTCCTTGTTCCTAGCTAAATTAAACAGATAATATAAGAAACGGCTCTTGATAAGAGGTTCAATTAAATGAGACAACTAGTGGATGTTTTACTCTAGATAATTTTTCTAAATTGGCTTTGTCAACTTGAATCTATCCAAGGTAGGGTTTTCTGTAGGATCTATCACTGTAGATTGAAGTATTCCATGAATGGAATGACTGAATCTTTAAGGGGGAGGTGTGGAGTTTGGGGAGGGGTAGAATTATTAAAAGTAAGTCTGAATATTGTATTCCCATCTGTTCCTGCTTGATACTATTTATATTAAAGCAAAGCTGGATGTATAATATTTTCATAAATAATAGAAGAGCCATAATTCCTTAAAGTGTTTTCTGAAATGCATTCATATTTATTTTGACTTTTAATATAAAAAATGTCAAAATTGATGCAGTGTGCTTATTTTAGATGTGGTCTGAAGAGAGAACACCAAGTGCAGTCCAGCTAGAGAGTGAGAGAGAGAGATTTCTTCAGACAGCAGAGAATCTGGGACACTTTCATTTTAGGCTCAAGTGGTGAAGGACAGGACCTTAGATCAGGAATAGGGGAATAGGAAGGAGGATAAAGATGACTTTACATCATTTTTATATATCCGGATTCTGGGGATGAGAACAGCCTTCAGTGTAATTTATAGTAGGCCCTGTGGCTTCTGTAATTTACACTCTGCTGCAAGAGTTCTCTGTCAGCATAGAATAGCCGGAGCACAGTGGTCACTGATTGCTCCCTTACTATTTGTATTTCCTAGGTGCTATGGTAGCCAAGTCATGGATTGGGACCCCACAAAAAGGCAGTAGCTACCCCCAGGAGTTTACAGTCTGAGTTTAAGACTAGAAACAACAACTGGATATAAACAGGCTGATAGGGCGTACAAGGAAACAATGAGCCATCAGTCAGCATGATAGGCTTTGCACTACTTTGAATAATGTACAGAGCCCCTTACTCCTGGATAGTCAGATTACAAAAGAAAAGGCTTTGCAGCAGGCCATTTTCCATCTGGGAAAGAAATATTGATGAGACCGACCTAGGATAATTTCCAGTGTAATTTATTTACAAAATATACACAAGGCCTGTTTACCTTGGAGGACAGGTTACACTTTCATTTGCAGAATATCCTGGCTGAAGCACTACTGAGTCATGCCCTGTTGGCCAAGAAGCAGATCTCCGCCTCCTTTCTTTCTTTTTGCACATTCTATTCCTTTCTCCTGCCTGTGCTCTACTGTCCCGAGAAACCACTTAGATGATCTGGTGGTTCCTTATGCTTTAAGTTCTATGTCTCTATGACACTTAGCTCCAAGTCACTAGCCATGGATCACATGGACTACTATTGGTGGGCCTGGTACTACCCTTCTTTTTACAACTGCTCTGAAATCTGAGAGGTTTTACTATACCCAGTGCCCACTGGTTCATCTGCTAGGACCCATCTAGACAACAGAGGATGTATAACCCACACAATTTGCGTAACATCTGCCCCTTGCCATTGTTTTGCATGGGAGAGGTGAGAGACTCTGTTTTTTTCCCCCCCAGAAGGACTGGACATTTCCATTTCCCCCTCTCAATTTATTCATGGACCTCATTTTCTCAGGCCCTGGAAAAGTAGGTTGTCCTCCCTCTCCCCACAACTGGCAGTCCCGTGCCTACTGTCATGCATTATGGTCTCAGCAGCATCAAGTGCTCTTTATATTTTCCCTCAAGCTCTAAAGGAGATGGTTTCATAGTTGACATCCTGTCTGTCTTTTTTTCTTTTTTTTTTTTAAAATAGACGTACTCTGCCACAGTCAGAGGCCTTGTCCATATATTGAATATAAACATTTATCTTTTCTACTTTAGAAGTCATCTGTATCTTCACATTGTTGTTACCAATGACACAGTATCTGAAGATAAACCTTCCCTGAAAAACATTTCATCTTCTTTGAAAGAAGTAAAATGAATGTTTTATGACTGACAGAATTTGTCATTTTTTTTTTTAAAAAAAGCATGCATATCTCTGACCTGTTTTAAAAATCTCCTCCTGTTCTCCACAGTGCTGAGTCGGACCAGTTTGAAGGTGCACTTCTTTGTGTTTTCTTGTAGGTGGTATGGCATACTTGTATTGCAAGTGTTTGAATGTTAATGCTCATGACAATGAAAGACTGATAGCAGTAGCTAAGTGTAAGTATTGTGTGGTCTAACATTGTGCAATACTTTCTGATTGGATCTCCTACAATCTCATTTCTACCCTGCTGTTCTAATCTTTGGGATTTTCTGAACAGAGGCTGGCAATCTTTGGCAAACTGTTCATTAGTCCTGTGATGTGATCAAACCCAGCAGGTGCTTGGCTGAAGCCAACAAATTCATTTCACTAGTTTCAGTTAAAAAAATAAGGCACGTATTCTGCAATGGTGTTAAGTGACCTTGTGTGTGTTAGCACAGACAGGCACAGCCCTGGAATAATGACACTGGTACAAGATGAGTAAATCAAATAAACATTTCTTTTTATTTCTGGAAAAGGAGACAGAGGCAGGTCCCTTCCTGCTGTTACAAAACTTTTCCCTTCCTACGACAGGTAAGATGAATAGACCCCTCTGAAACATGGGAGTTACTTCCTGAGACACGGGAGTATCCATACCCTTTAGGGACTGTCTGTGTTTGCGCCAAGAAACACCCAAAAACAACAAGGAGTCCAGTGGCACCTTAAAGACTAACAGATTAATTCAGGCACAAGCTTTCATGGATAAAAAACCACATTATATACTGAAACATGTCTGCGTCTTGAATTTTCACTCCATGCATCTGAAGAAGTGGTTTTTTACCCACAAAAGCTTATGCCCAAATAAATCTGTTAGTCTTTAAGGTGCCACCGGACTCCTGGTTGTTTTTGTGGATACAGACTAACACGGCTATCCCCTGATACAAGAAACACCCACTCATTCCACCAGTTCAGTAATTCTGTTACATGCGTATGGCTTCTTTTTAGTGTACGCAAAGACTGCAGAAAACAATTGATAGAAAGGATAGCCCAGTGGTTAGGGCATTAGTTTGGGACTCCAGAGTTCTGGGTTCAATTCTCTGTTCTATACCAGACTTTAAGCATGACCTTGGAAAAGTCACTTAGGATATGTCAACACTGTGAGCTGGGGCTGTGATTCCCCTGTTTGTATATAGATGGTAGCATGAGTACAAATAGCAGTATAGCTACAGTAGCCTGGGTAGTGGCAGTAGAGGCATCGCTGAATTGTGCGGTGTATAAACCTGCCTGAAACTGGTGGGTATGTTCTCAGCACAGCTCAGTCATGCCTCTACTTGGCTATTTATACTCATGATTAGGGCTGTGTATCTGTCATGGAAGTCACAGATTCGGTGACCTCCATGACTTGTGGCTGACCCCAGGGCTGCCCAAGCAGCTGCTCAAATGGCCCCTGGGATCGCCGCACCTTGAAAGAATACCATTAATATATGCCTATGGACACTCAAAGTATGAGGTTACATATATCCTGACTTCTGTAAACAGAGAATCCTCTCCATATTACATAGATAGATACATACATGCATACTGCTAGCTTCTTCCACTGCTGAATTACATAAAGAAATATGTTTGCTGTGTTGTATCCATGTTAGTCCCAGGCTATTAGAGAGAGAAGCTGAGTGTGGTAATATCTTTTATTGGACCAACTTCTGTTGGTGAAAGAGACAAGCTTTTGAGCTACACAAAGCTCTTCTTCAGGTCTCAGAAAGGTACTCAGAATGTCCCAGCTAAATAAAAGGTGTGACAGTTTATTTAGCATAACTAATTATCACATATTTTAAAAAAGGAGGACTTGTGGCACCTTAGAGACTAACAAATTTATTTGAGCATAAGCTTTTGTGAGCTACAGCTCAGTTCATCGGATGCATGTAGTGGAAAATACAGTGGCAAGATTTTATATACACAAAGAACATGAAACAATGGGTGTTACCATACACAGTATAACGAGTGATCAGGTAAGGTGAGCTATTACCAGCAGGAGAGCGGAGGGGGGGAGGGGGGAAGGGAGGAAACCTTTTGTAGTGATAACCAAGGTGGGCCATTTCCAGCAGTTGACAAGAACGTGTGAGGAACAGTGGGCGGGGGCCGGGGGGGGAATAAACGTGGGGAAATAGTTTTACTTTGTGTAATGACACATCCACTCCCAGTCTTTATTCAAGCCTAAGTTAATTGTATCTAGTTTGCAAATTAATTCCAATTCAGCAGTCTCTTGTTGGAGTCTGTTTTTGAAGATTTTGGTTGAAGAATTGCCACTTTTAGATCTGTAATTGAGTGACCAAAGAGATTGAAGTGTTCTCCTCCAACTGGTTTTTGAATATTTCCCCATGTTTATTCCCCCCCACCACCACTGTTCCTCACACATTCTTGTCAACTGCTGGAAATGGCCCACCTTGATTATCACTACAAAAGGTTTCCCCCCCTTTCCCCCGCGCCCCCCCCCCCACTCTCCTGCTGGTAATAGCTCACTTTACCTGATCATTCTTGTTACAGTCTGAATGGTAACACCCATTGTGTCATGTTCTGTGTATATAAAATCTCCCCACTGTATTTTCCACTACATGCATCCGATGAACTGAGCTGTAGCTCATGAAAGCTTATGCTCAAATAAATTTGTTAGTCTCTAAGATGCCACAAGTACTCCTTCTCTTTTTGCGGATACAGACTAACACAGCTGCTACTCTGAAATCACATATTCTAAGGGACCATTCAAGGTGAAGTGGTCTGTTAACACCTCTGCAGTCATGGGGGGGAGGGAGATGGTTTACAGATTGTTGTAATAAGCCATCAATCCAGTGTCTTTATTAAGACCATGATTTTTAGTGTCTAGCAAAGTTATGAATTTAAGCTCCCAGGCTTGTCTTTTGAAGGTGTTCAGGTTTCCTTTGAGGACGAGGACTGAGAGATCAGATCATTTTGGACTGATCATTCTGCGCAAAGTGTTCACCTACAGGTGATATGGTGGTTTTGTCTTTTATCATTTTTTTTTTTTTGTGAATTCATTTGAGAACATTGTGGATGAAACCAGACAATCACTGTTTTTCTTGGGACATTTAGTGCACTGGATGAGGTACACCACATATTGTGCTAGGCCTGTGTAGGACCCATAGATCTTGAAAGGTGTGTTACAGTGGGTGTTGATTGCCATAGCAGTAGTGATGTATCTGCAGGTTTCATATTTTTTGTTATGACAAAGGTCTGTTATCGCTTTGGTATGTCTTGGTGTGTGGGGAGCTTGCTTCTGATGATGAGCTTGGTGAGTTAGGGGGTTGCTTGAAGGCCAGAAGAGGGGGTTCAGGAAAGATTTCTTTTAGCATGTGGTCCCCATTGAGTATGGGTTGTAATTGTTTAATGATACCCTGTATGGTTTCCAATGGTAAGTGACAACTAGGAGTTTGAGGTCAAAGAGGGGATGGTTTCTGTATTGAAGCAGGTTCTGTTTGGGTCTTTGGTTGATGCATTCCATGACGTGATCTACTTCTCTGGTGGAGTGCCCTTGTTTGGTCCATTTCCTGGACACTACTGTGCTAATAAGCGATGGTCACACAAACACCACCCTATACCGGAAACCTATTGACCTACATGCCTCCAGCTTCCATCCAGGACACATCACACAATCCATTGTCTACAGCCAAGCTGATTCAGGACTCTCTCAGTACAGAATAGCTAACAGCATATATTTAGTGCATTGCTGGTCTATTTTCTATACTGGCCAGTCGTCGCTTACAGACAGCACCCCCAACCTGAAGCAAATACTCACCAGCAACCACACAACAAAAACACTAACCCAGGAACCTGTCCTTGCAACAAAGCCCGATGCCAACTCTGTCCACATATTTATTCAAGTGATACCATCATAGGACCTAATCACATTAGCCATGCCATCGGGGCTCATTCACCTGCACATCTACCAATGTGATATATGCCATCATGTGCCAGCAATGCCCCTCTGCCATGTACATTAGCCAAACCGGACAGTCTCTACGCAAAAGAATAAATGGACACAAATCTGACATCAGGAATCATAACATTCAAAAACCGATAGGAGAACACTTCAACCTCTCTGGTCACTCAGTAAAAGATTTAAGGGTGGCAATTTTGCAACAGAAAAGTTTCAAAAACAGACTCCAACGAGAAACTGCTGAGCTTAAATTAATATGCAAACTAGATACCATTAATTTGGGTTTGAATAGAGACTGGGAATGGCTGAGTCATTACATATATTGAATCTATTTCCCTAAGTTAAGTATCCTCACACCTTCTTGTGGACAGAGTTGGCATCGGGCTTTGTTGCAAGGATAGGTTCCTGGGTTAGTGTTTTTGTTGTGTGGTTGCTGAAGAGTATTTGTTTTAGGCTGGGGTGCTGTCTGCAAGCGACGACTGGCCAGTATAGAAAATAGACCAGCAATGCACTAAATATATGCTGTTAGCTATTCTGTACTGAGAGAGTCCTGAATCAGCTTGGCTGTAGACAATGGATTGTGTGATGTCCGATGAAGTGAGCTGAGCCCATGAAAGCTTATGCTCTAATAAATTGGTTAGTCTCTAAGGTGCCACAAGTCCTCCTTTTCTTTTTGCGAATACAGACTAACACGGCTGCTACTTTGAAACTTGTTTGGTGAAAGAGCTTTAAGTATGTTAATGTGTGTATTCTGGACTTTCTTAGAGCATATTTAGCTAAGACACCCTGAGTACCTTTCCCAGACTGAGAGAAGAGCTCAATGTAGCTCGAAAGCTTGTCTCTTTCACCAACAGAAACTTGTCCAGTAAAAGATATTACCTCACCCACTTTGTCTCTGTAAAGAAATATATATGTTGTGTAATAGTTCCCCAGTGTGATGTGCAGTTGAACTCCACATAGAGCTGAAGGCTGCTACTGCTGTTGCACCTTTCCTGGAAGGAGACTCTTGAAAATACAACACATAAATGCCATGTGCCCTTTCCTTATCCTGTAGTAAGTTGGTCTTGCCCAGAACAGAGAGTATTTTCCTTATCTTGTATGAGTATTAGACTGGGGTTCTACTAACTGCTTTGGAGATGCTTCAAGGATGCTACAGAAAGAGAGAAATCCTAAGCTTTGCTAACAGATTTGGAAAAAAAGTAACCTCTTGTGGCTTTTAAAAATATGTTTTATATATATTTATGTGGCTCAACGTTTTTGACACTGTCCTGGATATTTGATGGGAAGTCTATAAGCCTGAATATCAGGCTGAATATCAATACAGATCCTGCTTCTGTTAAAGAGAGAACCTCATACAGCTTCTCTGATAGTCATTGCCTCTGTAAATCACTCGGGGCACATGACCTCTTAAGCATATCTTGTTTCTAACTAGCAGAATGATAAAATGTGATTGGCCTCCAAGCACTTACTGCCACTCTCCTCCCAGTCTCTTACACAAACACACAATCCCTTTTCTAGCTCCCCCCGCCCCTCCTGCTGTTGCACTGACAAAGTAACTCTAGCTTGCACCATCATTCTCCTTCTGAAAAGAACCAAAAGCAGGACTGCGTTCTTGGGAAGAGCAAGAATAGTTCTACCCTTGGAAAGAACAAGTTTATTCCTGCTCTTTATCATGGAGAGGGACTTCGGTGAAGAGAGAAATCAGCAGACCCTCTGCATTTCCTGGGACATCAGCAAGGTCAGATATGAAGAAGAGGAGGAGCAGTTTTGCCCGTGAGTAATAACAATGAATTCTGTAGCTTCCTTTTTATGATTTTCACAGGATTCACAACATACTGGAGACATGTTAGCAGATCTGAGACCCATTCCTGAGTTACATAAGGGAGCAACAAAGCACATTTGACACTTTGCATTCATATATGTAAATGTATTAAATGGTCAAGAGCACAGTTAGAGGATGATCTAGGCAGAGGAGAACAATGGACCATGTATATCTCTGATGGTTCCTTCATCTGTACACATGCAGACTTTCCAAAGAAATATAAAATGTTTAAAAGTAATTTAGAATGAAGGCAGATAAAGCTAGATACTACAGCTATTAAAATAGCAGATAGAGCCGCTACAGGCTATGTTATTGTCTGAATACAGATTTTTTTTTTAAAGGATTGGATGAGAGTCTATATTTTCGAAAGATCCACACACCCCTGCAGTATAGGCTAGTTGAGAATAATTATTATCTAAATATTGTATCTTTCAATATTAAAGACCAGAATATGAATTTGTATGTGTGTGTGTGTGAGAAAGAGAGAGAGACAGAGAGAGGACAGTATGATATCTTAGCCTGATGCAATGGCAAAGTCAAGTGTTTTCTCATGTTTTAATCTTGATAAAAAGAGCAATCTTAGCAGACTTTCAGTTGTAATTGGTGATGTCTCTTTTGATCAGTATTGGACTCTAGCAAACTCTTCTAAAGCTGCTTGACAGTACACAATCATATTCAAATGCTCTTTAAAATCAATAATACATATATTAATGGATTCAATTTTTAAATAAAGTGGACATCTTTCAGATATAGAAGTTGTCCCAGGAAATCGGATATTTCACAGCTCTGCTAATGGTGTCGTCTATTTTCTAGAGGTATGTCCAGCCCTCCCTCACCCCTGATGGGCACTGGAGGCCTGGAACAAAGCAGAACTACTGCAGCTTCACTTAGAGTAATGAGGTTTGGGAAGCAGGGAACCTGTGCAAGGGACCTGCTTCATCTATAGTATCTGGGGCAGAGCTTGGTAGGGTCTCTCTGTGACTTAGAGGGAGTGATTGGGCTGGCTGATCTCCTGTTATGCATATCCAGCAGCCAATGCTCTCACCATTTCAGAGGAGAGGGATACTGCAGCCCTGAGGCTTCAGCATTCTCTGCAAAGCAGCACTGTGATGATTCAACCATCTTTGTGGAAGAGAGATTTTTCTTCTGTCATTCAGTGCGGTCCCTTGTGACAAGATTGTGTATGCAAGCTGGACATTAGAATGAGAATGTACCCTTCTGCATTTATGACTGTAAAGGATCAGTCCCCTGATCCTTGGCACTGATTTGGTCCCAATTTGCTCTTAGAGCAGCTGCAGAGTTCTAAATTGCACCAATTGCAAGGAAACTTTCCAGTAACTGATCACCAGAGCTTGAGTTCTTCAGCCATGCCCCTTTCCCCCACCACACCCTCTATGCAAGGAGCTGTGAGAGAGGGTGGTATGGACCTGCCAGATTTCTGCCCCTCTTCCCCCACCCCACAGGAGGAATTCTCAACTGGCTGGATAAGATGACTCTAAGGGTATGTCTACACTACAAAATTAGGTCGAATTTATAGAATTTGGTTTTTTAGAAATCGGTTTTATATATTCGAGTGTGTGTGTCCCCACAGAAAATGCTCTAAGTGCATTAAGCGCATTAACTCGGCAGAGTGCTTCCACAGTACCGAGGCAAGCGTTGACTTCCGGAGTGTTGCACTGTGGGTAGCTATCCCACAGTTCCCGCAGTCTCCAGAAATGAGATTCAAAAGTTTGCGGTTCTTCTCCTGTCTACCTGGCCAGTGCATCTGAGCTGAGAGTGCTGTCCAGAGCGGTCACAATGGAGCACTCTGGGATAACTCCCGGAGGCCAATATCGTCGAATTGTGTCCACAGTACCCCCAAATTTGACCCGGCAAGGCCTATTTAAGCGCTAATCCACTTGTCGGGGGTGGAGTAAGGAAATCGATCTTAAGAGCCCTTTAAGTCGAAATAAAGGTCTTCATCGTGTGGACGGGTGCAGGTTTACATCGATTTAATGCTGCTAAATTCGACCTAAAGTCCTAGTGTAGACCAGGGCTAAGGCAGTTTTTCATTGTTCAACAGGGCTAAGTCTCTGTCCCTTTGGATTAAGAATAATGAGTGCTGAAAGCTCACAGAAAACCAGTCATGATCAACCCATATTGTATGTTTAAAAAAATAATTTGAGAACATCATTCTTTGCTGTGGACATTATACCAGCAGAAAAAGAAGCTGAACTCACTGAGTGAATAATTTGTTGAAATTATTCACTCAGGTGTCTCATACTGTTATGTATATTGTTTAGTCATTTACTTTAGAAGAAAGAGAAGGGGAAGTAATAACAGAAAGAGGAACAAATTTCAAACTCAAACAATCATAATACAGTAAAAGCTTTTTTATCTGACATGTTGGGGGAATCGGGGGTGCTGGTAAGTGAAAAATTCCAGTTAACAAAGAGGGAGGGATTTTGGGTACGGGGCTCGGGGCTGGGGCATGGAAGGGGGGGCGGGGCATGGGCTCTGGGAGGGAGTTTAAGTGCAGGAGAGGGCTCTGTGCAGGGGGTTGATGCGTGGGAGAGGGTGCAGGGTGCCGGATCCAGGCAGCGCTCACCTCAGGTGGCTCCCTGAAAGCGGCTGTGACCTGTCCCTGCTGCTCCTAAGGGGAGGTGCAGCTCGGCAGCTCTGAGTGCTACCTCCGCCAACAGGTGCCACCCCCACAGCTCCCATTGGCCGAGGGAGGGGGGGCAGCGTGCAGAGCCACCTAGCCAGGCCTCTGCCTATGAGCAGCAGGGACAGGTCGGCACTTTATATGAAATGCAGGTTTATAGAGCTTTCTGGTTGGTAAAGTGCCAATGACACTGCTTTTACTCCACCAAATTTCTGTCTCATTATATTTTCTCTAAACATAGAGCAAAACACGAACCTTCCATCTAGATGACTTTAGATATAGGAAAAGACAGGACAGCAAAAAAAAAAAAGGAAGAAAAAATGTAAAATCTCAAGCAGTGTCTCTTACTCCATAAGATCCTCTGTCTCAAATATTTTTACAACCCAGCAGGAACACTTTGTAAATTTAGAAGGTGTATTACACATGCACCCATACACACGTATCATAGCCACAGAGACCACACTTCCCTCCAAGGTTCTTCAAAACAGTTACTAATAATCTAATGAGGTAAAGGACCTTCCTGGGTTATGTAATAACCCATTAATGCACCTGGCACATAAGTGTGAAATGTGCTAATGTATATGTTGTCAAAGTGGGGTTCTCCTTTGATTTAGAATGATAGGTCTACCCATTTTGGGTCAACCTTATCATGTTTAGAAGCCCAGATTAGAAAGGGCCACAAAAGTTGAGGTTAAAAAGGATTTAGTAGATCATTAGCACAGACCTCCTCTTAAAGTGAGCTTTTATATGGTGCACCTGAATTACCTAGGATGGAGTTTTTGTCCCCCTATTCCACAGAATCTGCACCTTACAAGATAAACAACTTAATGTTTTAAAGGAGATTTTTATGCTTCCTTTTACTCTATTGTATTTTTGAGTTGAATTTTTGACATGAATATTTCCATGACTTAGTGAGGACACTACTTGTAAGATTAATTCCAGTCGTTTTGTGGGGCTCCAACTAATCTTGATTTGACTCACTTTGTACATGGATGGAAATTCAGTAGATGCCTGAGCTTCATATGATTATTTATACACAATTTGTTAACTACTCAGACTGATTATAAGTGATTTGTGTACATGGTAAAGATGTAATTTTTGCTTCACACGTTTATAGTTTCCCATAAATATATTCTATTTAGAAACATTGTAGGTTGCTTTCATCTTGTTTTTGATGTAGGTATCTACTTTACTGAAGGGATGGGCCTTAGGTGCATTGGGCCAAATCCGAAGAAGTGCAAAGCACCTTCAACTTCCACTGAAATGAATGGGAATTGAAGGTATTCTGCACATTCCAAAGTATCTAGCCTATAGTTTGAATCCGGATATGACCTCTCCCAGAGTTCATTAAGGTGTTTGTTCCATATGTTTGCATTTGGGCTAATTTCTATTATGAAGCAATTTCAAAATAAAAGTATCCTAACTGAATGTCTTCAAAATGTGATCACCTCTCCTATATAGTCATGTTTGCAATATGGAATTACTAAGAAGCATTTAAAAAGATTTTACCTCTCTTTAGGGGCAAGGACTATCATTTCACTACAAGTTTGTACAATGATGAAGAAAAATGGGGCCTGATGGAGTCCTCTACTATTATAGTTAATAACAATAGATTAGACTAATAATTGATTAAAAGTATGTTTACAGGCAATAATCATTCAAAAGATGCTTTTGTACAGTGAAGACAACATTGTACACAAGAACATTATGCTGGTGTTGCATGATACATCAAGGATAAATACACTTATTCTGAGGTCCACAAGGAGATGAGATGCAGACGAGTTGAAAGTCTCTGTTTGTTTAAAAATAATAGGGATGACATCATGGTACGGGTTGTGACAGGTTTGGTCACAGAGACCCCCTTGGGACTGTTACCTGATGTGCTGAAACTACCTCTGAGCCCATTTTCCACTGTCAGCTTGGGACTCCAGAACCCTGCATTGTTGAGCCAGACAGGCCAGTCTGTTGCAACCCAGACCCAGGTCCCAAAGCTGCAGACTTTAATCAAAAACTGCTCAGCAAGTCACCTATCTCCAGCACCCAGACACCCAGCTCCCAATGGGATCCAAACCCCAAATAAATCCAGCATAAACTTTATACAGCATAAACTTATAAATTGTCTGCCCTCTATAACACTGATAGAGAGATGCACAGCTGTTTGCTCCCCCAGGTATTAATCACTTACTCTGGGTTAATTAATAAACAAAAGTGATTTTATTAAGTATAAAAAGTAGGATTTGAGTGGTTTCAAGTAATAACAGACAGAACAAAGTAAGTCACCAAGCAAAAAGAAGCAAAACCATGCAAGTTTAAGCCTAATACATTAAGAAACTGAATACAGGTAAATCTCACCCTCTGAGATGTTCCAATAAACTTCTTTCACAGACTAGACTCCTTCCTAGTCTGGGCCCAATCCTTTCCCCTGGTACAGTTCTTGTTTGTTCCAGCTCAGGTGGTAACTAGGGGATGTCTCATGACTGGTAGCCCCCTTTGTTGTGTTTCACCCCCTTTATAGCTTTGGCACAAAGCAGGAATCTTTTGTCTTTCTGGGTCCCCACCCTCTTCCTAAATGGAAAAGCACCAGGTTTAAGATAGATTCCAGTACCAGGTGGCATGGCCAGATGTCCTGTGAGACCCCAAATTTGGAGAGAATCCAGAGAGCAGAAAAAATTATAAAAGAGAACCTGACCAATGAGGAAAGGTTAAAAAACCTGGCATGTTTAGTCTTGACCAAAGAAGACTCAGGGGTGACCTGATAATAGTCTTAATATATGTTAAGTGTTATAAAGAGGCTGGTGATCAGTTGTTCTCCATGTCCACTGAAGATAGGGCATGAAGTAATGGGCTTAATCTGTAGCAAGGGAGATTTAGGTTAAGTATTAGGGAAAACTTCTAATTATAAGTGTCACTAAACTCTGGGGTAGGCTTTCAAAGGATGTTGTGGAATCCCCAACATTGGATGTTTTAAAGAATAGGTTGGACAAATACCTGTCAGGGATGGTCTAAGTTTACTTGCTCCTTCCTCAGTGCAGGGGGCTGAACTTTGACTTCTTGAGGTTCCTTCCAACCCTTTCTGTGATTCTATGATTTTCAAGGCTGCTGTCCCCTTTAAAATAAGGTTTGATAGCTATTTGTCATAGGGTTGTCTTTTCTTTCCTTAAAATGTGGTTGGTTGCCTTATTCACCACACTGGTTTTGTCTGACAAATTGAATTTTGCTACAAGTCTGTGCTTGATCCTGAGGGGTATTGTGCACACTGTGAAATCAGTAGGAGTAAAGGGCTCTCAGAAACTTTCAGGATTGGGGTTCTGGTACAAAATTTGTTTTGAAGACCAGCTCAGCCACAAAACATAGCCTTTATCTGCTTTTGTTTATCCAAAAAAATGATTGCTACTTAATTTTTGTTTAAACTTTGCTTCTGAAAGGTGTCAGATTAACAGTAAGAGTGAAGTCATTTATAGATCAACAGAACACAGTGGAAGGGAGATCATCTTTAGGAGGGAAGAGTATGCTTATAAAAATTAATTTAATCCAGCACTTGGACTCTGTAATGAAACTGTCATTTGTGATTGGGGGCAAGGTGGTTTAAGGAACTTGTGATGTGGTTATTTGTTCACTAGGAGCAGCGTTGAGATAATTTTTGTTACACAAATTTTCTCATTCTTAAACTGTAAGTCACCAAGAAATTTTCATTCTCTTAGGGAGATGGGTCCATATATTCAGTAGCACAGAAGTTGTTTGTCTTGTCATTAGAGCCAGATACGAAGAGATCCTAGATTGGTTTCCCAAAAGTCCAGAATATGCTGTCAAACACCCTCTGATGGAGACACACCACCTCCTGATCCACACTTCAGCGGCTAAGCCAAACTGTGTGGTATTCACAAAAAGAAAAGGAGTTCTTGTGGCACCTTAGAGACTAACCAATTTATTTGAGCATAAGCTTTCGTGAGTTACAGTTCACTTCATCGGATGCATACTGTGGAAACTGCAGAAGACATTATATACATAGAGACCATGAAACAATACCTCCTCCCATCCCACTCTCCTGCTGGTAATAGCTTATCTAAAGTGATCACTCTCCTTACAATGTGTATGATAATCAAGGTGGGCCATTTCCAGCACAAATCCAGGTTTTCTCATCCTCCGCCCTCCCCCCACACAAACTCACTCTCCTGCTGGTAATAGCTCTTGCAAACTGTTGGAGATTTGTGAGAGTGTTGGGTCATCCTTCAGGATAGGTTGTAGATCCTTAATAATGCGTTGGAGGGGTTTTAGTTGGGGGCTGAAGGTGCAGACACAAATCAGATGTCAAGAATTATAACATTCATAAACCAGTCGGAGAACACTTCAATCTCTCTGGTCACACAATTACAGACATGAAGGTCGCTATCTTACAACAAAAAAACTTCAAATCCAGACTTCAGCAAGAAACTGCTGAATTGGAATTCATTTGCAAATTGGATACTATTAATTCAGGCTTAAATAGAGACTGGGAGTGGCTAAGTCATTATGCAAGGTAGCCTGTTTCCCCTTGTTTTTTCCTACCCCCCCCCCCCAGACGTTCTGGTTAAACTTGGATTTATGCTGGAAATGGCCCACCTTGATAATCATACACATTGTAAGGAGAGTGGTCACTTTGGATGGGCTATTACCAGCAGGAGAGTGAGTTTGTGGGGAGGGGGAGGGGGAAAGAAAACCTGGATTTGTGCTGGAAATGGCCCACCTTGATTATCATACACATTGTAAGGAGAGTGATCACTTTAGATAAGCTATTACCAGCAGGAGAGTGGGATGGGAGGAGGTATTGTTTCATGGTCTCTGTGTATATAATAAGAAAAGGAGTACTTGTGGCACCTTAGAGACTAACCAATTTATTTGAGCATGAGCTTTCGTGAGCTACAGCTCACTTCATCGGATGCATACTGTGGAAACTGCAGAAGACATTATATATACAGAGACCATGAAACAATACCTCCTCCCACCCCACTCTTCTGCTGGTAATAGCTTATCTAAAGTGATCATCAAGTTGGGCCATTTCCAGCACAAATCCAGGTTTTCTCACCCTCCGCCCCCCCCCCCACACACAAACTCAGAAATGGCCCAACTTGATGATCACTTTAGATAAGCTATTACCAGCAGGAGAGTGGGGTGGGAGGAGGTATTGTTTCATGGTCTCTGTGTATGTAATGTCTTCTGCAGTTTCCACAGTATGCATCTGATGAAGTGAGCTGTAGCTCACGAAAGCTCATGCTCAAATAAATTGGTTAGTCTCTAAGGTGCCACAAGTACTCCTTTTCTTTTTGCGAATACAGACTAACACGGCTGTTACTCTGAAACCTGTGTGATATTCAGTTTCCCTTTGATATGCATGGATTGATCTGACATAACGTTTATTGTGATCCACCTGAACAAGATTGTGGCTTCCACTTGTTATGAGCTCAACTGTGTGCCCCCTTGTCTGTGTGTGTATTTCATGGCAGTAGTGTTGTCTGTGAACACAAGTATGTGTCTGGCATTTAAGGTAAGGAGGAGTGCCTGAAGGGCTAGGCAAATTGCTCTTAGGTTCAAAATGATTCTTAGTGTAGTAAGATTCCATCCATGACCACTGACTTTGTATCATGTATCCAAGTGTGAGCTCCCTTTCCCTCCAAACCAGAATCTGTCATTATAGTGTCTCTGGCTGTGTCAATTGTATATGCATGAAACGAACATGCCTAGAAGACCAAGTAAGTCCTTCATGCAGGAGTGTGGATGGTGAAGGATCTTGTATATTTGCTCCAGAATCCATGCCTGCCAGTCTCTGAAGAGAGAGGCCCTGTGGAGTGTGGTGTCCAGCTAACCCCACACATTTTCTATTGCCTATGTAGGGACCAGCTGGCTATTCTTGAGACTGATTTATATACCCATATTATTGAAGGGTGTGTACTGTCAGTTGTGTGCCCCTGACTGAAGGGGCTGTTCGTCAGAATGTCATAAAGAAAAGGGTACAGATGTTCCTGTTTCTTGCATAGGAATGTCACTTTTGCCATCAAGACGTTTGTGAATACAACTGAGGAAAGTGGCAATGCCAAAAGGGAGGGCTTTGTACTGCATAGGATGAGTGCTGTATGCAAACTTCAGGTACTGTCTGTGGGCCGGAAGGAGAAGGATATAGAAACATGCCTCCTTTAGGTCCACTGAAGTTAGGAAATCTCCCTGGGTGGGACTTGAACTTGTGGGAGTGAATTGACTTGTTGAGTGTCTTTTAAACCCAGGACTCAGCCCTGATAGCTATCCTGGTCTGGGACAGGCAGTTTGGAGGAGGTGATCAATTTGCCTGAACTTAGCTTTCCTCTTGGATGGGTTGAGGGAGAGGGGAGACATCTGGGGCATGCAATCCTTTTGAATTCTAGGGCATAGCCCTAGCAAATGATGTCTCACCCATTTGTTCATAGTGGTGGTAAATCAGGTGTGAATAAATAAGAGACATGTGCTGCCTCAGGGGAATGTTGGAAGGAGGGTGGCAGAAGTTGCTTTTAGGGGCGATCCTGGACAAGGAGTCACCTCTGGATTTGTTGTACCTGTACTTTACCTCATGTATTCTTAAGAGAATCTGTCACCTCTCTTACTAAATCTGAATGAAGCTCCATATCCATGAAAGGGCTCCTAGGGCAGAAAGACAGCTTCAAAACTCTCTTCCGAGTTTTGTTTGTCATTGTCATAAATATAAAAGGAAGGGTAAACCCCTTTTAAAATCCCTCCTGGTCAGAGGAAAAATCCTCTCACCTGTAAAGGGTTAAGAAGCTAAAGGTATCCTCACTGGCACCTGACCAAAATGACCAATGAGGAGACAAGATACTTTCAAAAGCTGGGAGGAGGGAGAGAAACAAAGGGTCTGTGTCTGTCTGTATGCTGGTCTTTACCGGGGATAGACCAGGAATGGAGTTTTAGAACTTTTAGTAAGTAATCTAGCTAGGTATGTGTTAGATTATGATTTCTTTAAATGGCTGAGAAAAGAACTGTGCTGAATAGAATGACTATTTCTGTCTATGTGCCTTTTTTGTAAGTTAAGGGTTTGCCTAGAGGGATTCTCTGTTTTGAATCTAATTACCCAGTAAGGTATCTACCATCCTGATTTTAGAGAGGTGATTCCTTTACCTCTATTTACTTCTATTTCTATTAAAAGTCTTCTTGTAAGAAAACTGAATGCTTTTTCTTTGTTCTCAGATCCAAGGGTTTAGGTCTGTGGTCACCTATGCAAATTGGTGAGGATTTTTACCAAACCTTTCCCAGGAAGTGGGGTGCAAGAGTTGGGAGGATTTTGGGGGGGAAAGACCTGTCCAAACTACATTTCCCAGTAAACCCAGTTAGAGTTTGGTGGTGGCAGTGGATATTCCAAGGACAAAGGATAAAATTTAATTTGTACCTTGGGGAAGTTTTAACCTAAGCTGGTAAAAGTAAGCTTAGGAGGTTTTCATGCAGGTCCCCACCTCTGTACCCTAGAGTTCAGAGTGGGGGAGGAACCTTGACAATCATAAACAGAGGAGAGAGATTTTTTTGGTTTTGTTTGGTGCTTCAGAATTGGCTTTTTCTCTTAGTCCCCAAAAAGTTTCTTTCCCAAATATGGGTTGCTACCAAAACCTGTTTGGCAGAAATATCTGCCTTCCAACCCCATAGCCATAATATCTGCACTGGATCTACTGACTGGAGCTACTGGGGCCTCCACGTTACACCTTCCTGGAGTGGGACACCCAGTGATGGGGTCTAGTCCATATCAGTGGCCAGGGATTGAGCCCTCCAGGCCCTTTCTTCAGCACCTTGCCTTTCTAGGACTCTTCCTTTGTCTATAACTGCTGCTGTGCTGTGCTGTCCTGTTGGGGCAGGCTGGCAGCCTGGTATGGTAGCAAGACTGGAGAAGCAGAAGGAACACATTTTTCCCACTTCAATACACTTTTGCCAAGGGTGCTGAGCACAGGCTACAGACCCTGCCCTTTCTTTTCTTTTTCAGCCATTATCAGCTACTAGTTTCGGGGGAGAGCATGGTAAAAGGCCTCACAATTGCCTACAATTCTATAGGGTATATTGAAATGGCCAATAACCCCAACCTTAAAAAAATAAATAAATGGAGAGCTGAGGAAAACAGGACCTGAAAAAAGAAGAAAAAAGTAATTGGGTGATGGACAGCAGAACAGTTTCTTAGCCTGCTTCACCTTTGGCGGCAGAGAAAATTCTGGAGAGGCTCTTCAGCTGTAGCAGGTATCTGGCAAGTCCACCTCGCCAATCAAAAGCATTTGACTGTACCTCCTATGGTATGGGAGAACAGAAGAACCTATCATTATTGAAATTTTGGACCCATCCTCCACGGTGAGAATCTGTTTAACAATAAAAATAATTAAATATATACATATCTTTCTTGATGCTAAAGGTGTTGGCGGATGTGATTGTAGAGCCATTGGGCATAATCTTTGAAAACTCATGGCAATCCGGGGAAGCCGTGGATGACTGAAAAAAGGCTAATGTAGTGCCCATCCTTAAAAAAGGGAAGGAGGAGGATCTGGGGAACTACAGGCCAGTCAACCTCACCTCAGTCCCTGGAAAAATCATGGAGCAGATCCTCAAGGAATCAATTTTGAAGCACTTAGAGGAGAGGAAAGTGATCAGGAACAGTCAGCATGGATTCACCAAGGGCAAATCATGCCTGACTAACCTAATTACCTTCTATGACAAGATAACTGGCTCTGTGGATGAGGGGAAAGCAGTGGACGTTTTGTTCCTTGACTTTAGCAATGTTTTTGACACGGTCTCCCACAGTATTCTTGCCAGCAAGTTAAAGAAGTATGGGCTGGATGGACTATAAGGTGGATAGAAAGCTGGCCAGATCTCAGGCTCCGCAAGAAGTGATAAATGGCACCATGTCTAGTTGGCAGCCGGTATCAAGCAGAGTGCTCCAAGGGTCGGTCCTGGGGCTGGTTTTGTTCAATATCTTCATTAATGATCTGGAAGATGCAATGCGGGTGCAATCCATGCCAAGTTTGCAGATGACACTAAACTGGGAGGAGAGGTAGATACGCTGGAGGGTAGGGATAGGATACAGAGGGCCCTAGACAAATTAGAGGATTGGGCCAAAAGAAATCTGATGAGGTTCAACAAAGACAAGTGCAGAGTCCTGCACTTAGGACAGAAGAAACCCATGCACTGCCACAGACTAGGGACTGAGCAGCTAGGCAGCAGTTCTGCAGAAAAGGACCTAGGGGTTATAGTGGACAAGAAGCTGGATATGAGTCAGCAGTGTGCCCTTGTTGCCAAGAAGACTAATGGTATTTTGGGCTGTGTAAGTAGGAGCATTGCCAGCAGATTGAGGGACGTGATCGTTCCCCTCTATTCGGCATTGGTGAGGTCTCATCTGGAGTACTGCGTCCAGTTTTGGGCCCCACACTACAAGCAGGATGTGGAAAAATTGGAAAGAGTCCAGTGGAGGGCAACAAAAATGGTTAGGGGGCTGGAGCACATGACTTATGAGGAAAGGCTGAGGGAACTATTTAGTCTGCAGAAGAGAAGAACGAAGAGGGATGTGATAGCTGCTTTCAACCACCTGAAAGGGGGTTCCAAAGAGGATGGCTCTAGACTGTTCTCAGATGACAGAACAAGGAGTAATGGTCTCAAGTTGCAGTGGGGGAGGTTTAGGTTGGATATTAGGAAAAACTTTTTCACTAGGAGGGTGGTGAAGCACTGGAATGCGTTACCTAGGGAGGTGGTGGAATCTCCTTCCTTAGAGGTTTTTAAGGTCAGGCTTGACAAAGCCCTGGCTGGGATGATTTAGTTGGGGATTGGTCTTGCTTTGAGCAGGGGGTTGGACTAGATGACCTCCTGAGGTCCCTTCCAGCCCTCATAGTCTATGATTCTCTGAACTTCTTGAGGATCCATGGCGCAAATATCGCATCAACTATGCTCCTCCCCGGCTTGAATCCATACTGACCATTCCAAACTTCAGCCATTCCAAGTAGATACTTTTCAATAATCTTCCCCCATACTTTCATAGCCTGTGACATCAGCTTTTTTGAGCAAAAATTAGCACACACTGTAACATCTGCTTTGTTTAAAAATGGGCAATCAAACTTTTATGCCATTCATCTGGCATTTTCTCTTGTTTAAGAATATCGTTGAACAAACTCGTCAGACACTTGATGCCTTCACTTTCCGATGACTTCACCCTGCTCACTGATACTTCATTTTTCCTTTTCCTTAGTGCCTCCGCAACCTCTTCCTCCTGTATGGAATCTCTCCCATCCCGGATAGGTTTACATATTGTTAGTTCCTCCCTTGCAATCTTCTCATTCATTAGCCTTTCAAAATAATCACTCTAAACTATGTTGGTTGATTCACCACTTCTGTGCAGAATATTATATTCCATTTCTAATATAAACAAACTCATTCATATCCCTTGCCATTTTATCTCTTTCCTTGGCGAGTCTACAGCTAGTCTTTTCTTCCTGCCTTTGTAATCAATTATATAAATCATCATAAGCCATACTTTTAGCTGTTGCAACACTTCTTTTGACCTCTTTTTTGGCCTCTGTATATGCCATCTATCACTGTTAAAGCCACTGGCCTGTTTTTGGGTTTTTTTTTTTTTTTTTAGGTTACCTCTTTTTCCCTCAGCAGATTCTTTAACTTGAGGATTTCAGCATCAAGTCTCCTTTCTTATGCTTTTTGGCAGTGGTTTCCTCATTCCTAGGATTTCATGTGCCGTTTCCAGCAACATTAACTTTAGTTTGAACCAGTAGTCCTTCACACATCCCTGTCTACACATTATTCCTTGTTTGACAGTTTTTGCATTCCCATCTTTAAGTTTCCATCACTTAGGCTTTTCCAGTGTCTAGGGATTCAAATGCTTTGGCAGTCTCTGCATTCTGAAGTCCATAAGAAGAAATCTGTGCTAGCTCACAATGCACTTATAAGTATGACTTTCCAATTCACTATTTGTGCCTGATGGCAGTTGATCGCTCCTACACAGGTACATATACGCATGTCTAATTCTCTTAAACAACTTTTTTTTCTGTTTCATTTCACAGAGCTTACTATTTGCAATAAATAAACTGTTGAGATGCCTGCTAGTATCATCCATCAGGAATGTGTTTCATCAAGAGATTAACTTATCTTTTGGTATGAGAATAAAGTTCTGCTAATGAATTTTACCTGCCAACTCTTTCTTCAAAATCCAGTGAGAAGATTTTGATTAACCAAACATAAATTCAATCTTATTGATGCAATTAGAGCCATTTCATTTCCAAAGTTGAAGCAGCAAATGAGATGTTTGTAAATCCAATGGCCTTAAAAAAAAAAAAGTGACATTTTGAATGGTCTAACTTTGGAAAATATCTATCCTGAGGGATAGAACAAGAGTTTGTATTTTTTGGCCTGGTCTCATCCAGACCTAGCAAAAACAATCAAAGTATGGCGAAGCTGCCAACCCCCACAAACTGTTCTACTCTGACTGTGGATTTTCTGCTTACCTGATTCCTCTTCTGAAAAGCTAACTCCTGTCTCACCAGAATCATCTGAGCTTCTGGGAGTAGTCATGTGAGAGCTGGAATCGTTCGTGTCTGCCACCTTGGAGAATTGCTCTAGGACATGAATTCTAGGATGTATTTGGGAATGAATGCCAAACACAACTGAGCTAAAAATGGGGGTACCTTTTCGAAGAAGAGTTGGTATATAGGACTGAGTTGGACGTTGAGCTCTGTGGATCAGTTGGCTTAAAGCAGAAGGGGACAATTCTGCAAACGGGCATGAAATTCCATCCGAGTGTAAGGTGCCAATGCTCCTGGGCCCAGCCCTAATCATGGCACAACAACTACAATCTGAATATATTTTAAATTAGAAGTGTTCTTGACTCTCGCGTGCAGTTTGAATTGCCCACTGATTTACTGGCATGATTTCCCATTTCTCCCTGTTTTGTTGCACTCTTGTGCTTGATCATACAAGGCCACGATAAAGATGGAATTTACCAGGTGATGAATAATGGTAAACTCCTATTAAAACAAATGTTGAGGGTCTTGGTCACTGCTGTATCCATAACTCTGCCAGATAAACTGATAGAACAATATGGTTTTATAGTTTACACTCCACTTCTGTGGCTGCCTTTCAGTTATATTACTTTACCCCAACTGCCTAACATACATTAAAAAGACCCCTCAGCTACAGTGATTATATTCTGACCTTTTAAAGCTTACTTTCAGAGTAAAGATTTTTATCCTATATTACACATAATTGCTGACTGAGCTTAATACAATCCTCCCAGTGCACTGAAACTGAAGGGTCTGTGATTTCTGTGATTTAATAGATCAAGTATCTTGACTGGTAAAAGGGGGAGGGGGTAAAGCCTACGGTAACTGGATCTTTGCTATTTGGTGGATTTTAGGTTTCCTACCTAGGTGCAGTTTGTAGTCTCTGCTCACAAGCCTTGATAGACTGGTTTGGATTGTAGCTGTGTCTGTAATGTATGCTAAGAGACCAGAATCCAAGGGCCGATTTAGGATTTTAGGGACAAAAAGGCTGTCTGCTGCTAAGCTTCTCAATCAGTGAGGTTAGAGAAGGAATAGAAGGTGCATTAACCCCATGCACCAACCTCCATCTAATAACCTATTTTCCAGTAGTCATACCATGTATATGGCTCAGCAGTATTTCAAATGGAAAAGAAATTTGATAGAAACCATGGCACATTGATCTGTTTACTGCAAGTCTATTGGATCAGTGTAAGGTAGTGTACTCACCACCCGCAGTACCCCCTTCTTGAACCTGCCTTTTTCTTTTACACTCTTGGCTTAAACAGCTTTTCCACTGCCACCCCCTCCAACTATAAGCTTAGGGTCTCCTTGTTCCCCTGCCTAGTATCCTATAACATTCCCCAATCTACCTGAGTGTTTATGACTTGAACCCAGAGGCCATCTCCCTCCATAGCCACCCTCTGTTGGGGTCTCCCTTCAGGAACTTATCTCCCTTATTACAGCACTGCCCACTGTCTCCTAGACCTTATGTCACCTACTGTTTAATCATGGAAGGAAAGTGCCCCCCCAGTTGTGAGGGGAGTCCTCTTTTATCAGGGTTTTTCTTTTAAGATCCCTGTTACCTGACAGGCACCCTCCTATTCCTTAACCAGATTGTACAAGGAGGTACTCCCTCCTGGGTTTCTTCTTTCATCCAGTTTGCATAGTCATTGTAGCTCCTTACACTGTCCTGAAAAGTCATGATGGGGAGACCACATCTGCATGTTCTGGAGCTCTTGCTAAATTCTATCATCTCAGTCATCAACAGTAGGTCAGCCATGGTATCCACCTCCCTCATGGTTATCGCCTTCTGCTGCTCTAATGTCACTGCTCTTGTTACAGGATCTGCATGACTTCCTCCATGTCCAAATTGCTCCCCCATTCCAACTCCCAGGGGACAATCCTGTGTCTCATCGGTTTCTCTTCCTCAATGCATGATGGGAAACCCTGTCCTCCTTCATTGTTGGGCGGGGACCCAGATCCCACTACTGGTACCACTTTGTCACAAGCCTATGCCTTGGGCCATGCCTCAGTTACCCTTTTGGCTATATAAATAAGTCTTGATTCAGACTTTACCTTCAAAAACCCCTTGTTTGGGGAGAGTTTATTCATTAATAACCAATAAACTAGCAAAAGAAATTGTCCCAGGCATCAGTTGCCTCTTCACAGGAGTCATTGTCTTGTTGTCTTCTCTCATAGGTAAATTGCCAGCAGCCCCCACTTATCTGCCATAGTTACTCTGCTTCCATCCACACTGAGGTTCGGTCTCTGGTTTGCTATTCCTCACTGGAGAGCTAGCCTCTTAGTTAACTGCTCCCTCTCCAGGGGGTGTGTCTTTGTCAACACGCTTCACCTTCCTACTCTTTACAAGAGTCAGGATCAAACTGTAGGCTTTCTGGTCTAGAGACAGATATCCGCTCTCTTCTTGGAGCTTACTGACAGGAGCTCCCCACTGTCTCCTTTCCTCGGGGACACTGACAGTTTTCTTGGGCCTCTCACTGTTCCCACAGAGGCCTATTCCTCCTCCTGTGGGTTCCTCCAGCCAGCAACAGCCATAGGGTTTCTTTAGAGAGCACTTCTCCCCTCCACTGGGCAACTTCCTCTTTATACTGTTCTAGCAGTCTCCTAACTCAACTTCTCCATTTCTAATTAGCCAAAGAGGCACCACCTGGAGCATCTGATTGCTCCCAGGTATTATGCACAGGGGCAGTTAGATCCTGATCCTTCCTGAAGGGGCACTGGCCCCATGACAAGCATATGTCCTGTTTGTACTCGTGCTGGGCAGTGCTACCGTCCAATGATCATTTAGTACTGGGATGAGGGTTGGTGGGATGGACAATGGTAAGGGACAAGGGATGTAGAAATACTATTCCAGAGTCAAAATTAGAGCATCTGGGGCCTAAACAACAGTGTTCATCTTTTGCCACCATTTCCTCTTCACCTATTACATTTCATGAGCTCAAACGATTAACTCAAAACACTTGCATTTTTAATATTTGTTTTTATTCCTATAGTGCCCAAAGGTTGCAACTATGATCGCAGCCCTATTGTGCTATGAGCTGCATAAACTTACAGTAAGAGGCAGTTCCGGCTGCAAAGACCTAGCATTCTAAACAGAAGAGGCAGAGAAAGGAAGTAGTATTACCATCTCCATTTTCAGATGAGGAGCTAAGGCACAGAGAAATTAAGTTACCTTCCCAAGGTCACACAGGAAGTCAATGGCTGAGGCTGGAACTGAATGCAGATCTTCCAAATCCCAGTCCAGGGCCTTCCCCATAAGACTAACCTTCTTCTCTTTAAAAAAATAAAAAAGGAAAAGGAGGACTTGTGACATCTTAGAGACTAACCAATTTATCTGAGCATAAGTCCTCCTTTTCTTTTTGCGGATACAGACTAACATGGCTGCTACTCTGAAACCTTCTCTTAGTTTTAATATTCAGATGCTAATGATACAGCACATACAAAGAGCGCACTCACTTTTACTGACAGACTACATCAATTCAAGGGATATAAAACATGTAGCAACCAAAATGTTAATTATCCTTTTACTATGAGCAAAATCCACACTAGAAGCCAATTGAATATTTAGAAGCCTAATTTCTCAAACTGTTATTCCCAAATACCAGATGGCGTATGGTAACACAGGCTTTGCCCACCCAGACCTTGTAAACACCATTGTAGTGGCTACTTTTGAAAACCTGATACAAAATGAATGGGGTTAAAAAGCATGTGAATTAGTGTATACCAACAAAAGCCAGCGAATTCAGAGTTAAAATCTGAGATAGCAAGGTTGTGAAACATAGATTTTTAGATCCTGTCTTGTTTATTTCCTTTCCATTTTATTACAAAGGGCTTCTGCATAAAAATATTCTTGCTAAATCATCTGCTTGGACCGATGGTTCCTGTCCCTGCCAGCCAAGGAAGGGGAACAGAGATGTTAATTGATTTATTCTCTCTACTGAAATCCGGCCGGTATTGCTCAGAGGGGCTGAAAAGGGAGGCACATTCTGGAGCAGACCTTGCTGGTACTCTGAACAGGAAGAATGTGCACCTTGGCTATTGACTGGAATATACTTACTGGTTGGCTAGGAGTCAGGAAAGCTCCTTTCTCCCACATGCCCACACACAAAACCACAGTCCAGGCTCCATTTGACATGTGGATCTTAAGCACTATGTAGTGATCCTTTCTTGGAGCTTATGCAGGGGGAAAATGGCTTCTCTCCCTTTGTAGTGCCCTAGCACAAAAGGATTTATCCCTGTGACATCACATGAGGAATAAGTAGATGAATTTAAAAAAAATTGTGATGTCATGCTAGTGTTCCTGGTAACTAGGCTGAGCCAGATCAGCTGAACTATAAAATACAAACCTTCAGCCAAGACAAACTGATCCCAACATTTTTGAAATTCAAAGAGTTTGATTTTTTTGTTTGTTTCTTTAATTTTGCATTTCTTGAGCAAGGGGAGAGCAAAATGGGATGAGAGTGAAGAGGCAGGGAAGTCAGTTTCTCAGTAAATTTTAGTGCTCAGGGAAGGTGCTGTATTGAAAGCCCTTGAGAGGGAAGCCCTCTGTTACGCTGCAGCTATTGCTGTTCAGTGGATTAAGTGTCTCTGCACTATCCCATCAACACACCTGTCCTGAGTCCAAGTACCCACCTCAAGGAATTAGGTGGTAGTTTGGTTTCTTTGCCCACTCTTTGCTGGGATTACTACTATGCATGATTTTGAAATGTGGACCTGTGACTAGGCAGACAACTGATTTCATAGGATCACCAACTAGCCATCACATGGTAACAACCCTTATTCACTACCAGCCTAGGCTGGATTTGTACTAACAACCGAGAGTTGAAAGGCTGTGTATCCTGTGCCTCACCAGTCCCCTGAGCCACTCAGTTCCTGGGGAATCTTTATTTTTTCACTGGATGGCTTGAGTCAGATATTTGTTTTAATAATTTTCTGTCTTTAATTTACATTTCGCTCCTGGCATCCATCCTTCCCATGTAGTCTCTAAAAGAACACTAGCCAGCTGAATGTTAAAAGCAAACACTTTAGTAGCACACCCCCACGGTTTTCAGAGTCTGAACTTTTGTTTCAGCTGTGATGTTCTACAACCCCTATTTCCATGGCAAATGTACAGCCACAGGCTTTTCAAAAGGCGTGGTCTATTTAGCAAAGTTGTTGAGACTCACAAATGGCATATGCAATTTCCTATACTCTATAAAAATGTCTTAAAAACTGTGTTTTCCTGCTCTGATTAGGTCTGTCTTTTGGGCACTTCAATGGATGTATTCGGCATCAAAGACTGATTCCAGCCTGGCTCTCCATAAATAAGAATACATCATTCAAAAACAATCACTGTACCCTTTTATGATTTTTCCCTATCTTTTATAATCCTCCATTATATATGGTATTTGTTCCGTTCCCACCCACCCACACTTATTTATCATGTATGCAGAAGCTTTTTCTAGTGGAATGTATAAGGTGCCTGTGATTCACACACCTGTTTGCACTTGAAGGTAGAATAATAATAATTTGAATCTCTAACACATTTTATCAGTGGGTCTCAAGTAGCTGTGTAACCATCAGCTACCAAAGCCCCTCAACTCTGCAGTAGCCAATATGACAGGCAAGTGCCCACATAGTCATTGTACAGGTGGGGTGACAGAAACCGAGGGATGTGCCTAAGGGAAGAAGACCGCCTCCCTGATGAAGAAGTGGCAGAGAGTCAAGAGAAGGCATGTACAGATGAAGTGTCTGCCCCATCCCTAGGACTCGAAAGGAGCTCCCTTTATCACCAGGGAGGGGAAGGGAGAAAGACAGCAGCAGACAAGAATGGATTAGGCATAGGTACCCCAGGCCCATGCCTAGGATCCCAGCTCTGAGTCAAATGATGAGTAGAGTTGATCAAAAAATGGTTTGTTTTTTCCCTGTGGAAAACTTCAACTTTTGGCAGAAATTCAAATACTGAAATATTTTGTCTAAAAACAAATATTTCAATGTGGAAATACTGCCACTTCAGCAGTCACAGGCCCCTGGCCTCTATGCCTGTCAGTGGTGGCGTTAGGCACCTGCAACCCCTGCAATCCAGGGGGCCTGAGGCAATGACAGGCCCCCATGACAGCCAGATCTGGCCCACAAAGGCCTTCCTTTTGGCCCGCCACATGTCAGTTGCTCCATCCTGTTCCCGGCCTCCCCAATGGGGGCTCTGCTATATGGATGGCTCTGCTACCTGGGTCCTGCTCCACCCCAGCCTCCTGGCGGCTCCAGCACCTCTGCTTCCCTGCCTGTCCAGGCTGCAGTGGTCCCATGCAGACTTGCCTCTGAGCACCTCCCCACCCTCTGCCCATTTGAGAGACACTCTGCAGCTGAGAGGAAAAGGGGCCACCTGGCAGCTCGGGAGCACAAGGACCAGAGCTGCCAGGAGCTTGGAGCTGGGGAGCAGAAGCCCCCAGAGGGGACCAGGAATGAACAGCTGGCATCCACCAGGCCAAGCAGAAGGCCCTAGGCAGCAGTCCCCAAGCCTTTAGCCCCTGTAGACCGTTGTCCAAGCCAGCAGGTACCAGTGCCAGGCTTGGGAGGGAGAGGGGGCTGCTCAGAGGTGGGTCTCCACAAGCTGTTGCACGCTGGGACTGGGCAGGGGAGTGCAAGTGCGGGAGCTACTCGAAGCCCAGACCAGGGTGGATTCAGTGACAGAGCTGGAGTAGCACAGCTGCCCAGACAGCAGAGCCCCTATCTGGGAGCAAGAGCTGAGTGCAAGCATGGGGAGGTGGGAATGGGATGAACTCTGGGCGGGGAGGGGGCATCATTCCCTGCTTCCCTGGGCCTCTCCCATTGCCCCCATCTTCTTCCCAGTCCTGTCTCTCCCCCATTCCATCGCAGTGCCTCAGCCCAGTGAACCCTGCCCTCCCCAGTGCCGCAACCTAGCTTCTGCACTCGGCTCCTTGTTCCAGTCTCCTTGCCCAGCCAGTCCCAGTCTTCTCCTGCCATCCTGACTTCTCATTTGATGTCAGTCTTACCCCCTGCCCTGAAATGGTGCCACATCCACACCCATTTCTACCGGTCTCCCCTCCTCACATTTCTTTTCCTAATGTGTTCCCTTCACAACCCACTCCTTCCTCCAGTCTAGCTCTTGTCTCCTCTGCCTTCAGGTCAAGTGGCCAGGCCTCCTCTTCCCCACTGCCTGGGCACCTGACCTGTGAATGTAAGGAAATTTCCACTTAGAACCTGAGCCAAACTTCACCGCTTGGGCCTTTCTCTAGCAAACTAAAAAATTAGCTGGCTGATGTTGGAACATGCACAAAGCCAGGGCAGAAAATATATAAAGAAAAATCTAAGAGCAAGTGGCAATTAAAGTAGAACAAGGAGGCAGGAAAGTTTCTTAATATTGCCATTAGTATAGACTTTCTGGGTAATAATCTTCCTTTCAACTTACCAGAAGTGGAGCTACTGGCATGCGGTGCTCTGCAGATGGCTACACTGCAGTGGCATTCATACAGCTGTACACATTGTAAGGGGTAGGCAGCTGTTCAAGGTACTGTTTTGCCAGCTAGCTAGACATCTTTGGGGAATCTCCAACTGTTGTTACGCAGAGAGAGGGAGAGAAAATAAGTTTAATAATTGTCCTCACTTCTTCCCTGCTAAGCCTTGTTCTCTGAGACAGTCAACCAATGATCTTTATGTACCCTTCTTTATCTGCTCTGATAGGCAGTCCTCAAACATTGCCTGACTCATGAGGGCTGCATGAATACTGGGGGGAGAAAGAAGCTGGAAAAATGTCACAAATACTTCATGAATTCTAACGTGCCATTTGATGTGATCATGTTTTATATAAAATTCCTTTTTATTTATGTTCCCACAAGCTTTTGTATAGTACAGCTTTATTTGTATGAATGTTTCTGGAAAATGAATTTAGGGTGCATAGCTGACCTGAAAATATTAATTTGCTTTGCAGACTGTCTATTCCAGACTGGTGGATCTGTGTGTGAGCTTACATACAGACACACATAACTAATTGAAATCAAATGGTTTTTGGAAAAGGATAACCTATGTGCTTTCTGGAAATAAGTCAGTGATGGACAATCAAGTTACAGAGAAGAAACATATTAGTTCTCAAAGAATTCATCCATATTGTGCTCCTCCTCCAGCTCTATGTCCTGTTCTTTCCCACCATTACTAGCCATGTGTTCTGGCATTTGGTAATCAAGGAGGAGTTAATTTATTTAAATGAAAAGCATCCTCCCAGAATCATATCATATATATATATATATATAGAGAGAGAGAGAGAGAGGCAGATAAGTCTGATGGTAGAAACCCTAATGTATAATTTCAAACTCTGCCTGAAGATTTAGTAGTGTGACTCCCCATTAACATTAATGGGACTGAAATCTCTCATAATCTTTTCAAAATGTAGAGATCTGTGTTCACCTCCATACTGAAGCCCTTTGTGGAGTAGGATATGTGTAAGAAATGGCCATCGTGTACACTAACTCCTCGCTTAACGTTGTTGTTATGTTCCTGAAAAGTGCAACTTTAAGTGGAATGATGTTAAACGAATCCAATTTTCCCATAAGATTAATGTAAATAGGGGGAGTTAGGTTCCAAGGAAATTTTTTGGGGAAGACAAAAGGCATTATATACTGTACAGTACAGTACAGTACTGTATTGTGGTTGGGAAGTGCCTCTGGCTTACCCCACACAGGCAAAGCGTGCTGCAGGCAAGGGCGCTAGGAAGCACCTTCGCAGCAGCAGTGGCAGCTTACCTGGAGAAGAACAGGCACCGACTTTGCTGGGGGATGCTCCAGGCCCGCCTCTTCCTGTCCCCGCTCCACTCTAGGCCCACCTCTTCCCACCCCCACTCCACCTCCTCTCCGGAGCACGCCGCATCCCCATTCCTTCCCCGCTCCCAGAAAGTCCTAAGCACTGCCAAACAGCTGTTTGGCTACGCTTAGGACTTTCTGGGAGGGAGGGGGAGGAGTGGAGTGGGGGAAGCACTGGGAGGGAGGGGGAGGAGGCGGAGAAGAGGAACTTGTGCAATGCTCCCTTGTAAAGTCACTGCTCTTCCACAAAATCTTATATGCAGTGTACAGACCAGGCAGCCAAATGACATTATAAAGGAGCATTGCACAACTTTAAATGAGCAAGTGATGTAACTTTGAAACAATGTTAAGAGGGAGCATATTAAGTGAGGAATTACTGTACTGCCTTCCTCACATTTTGACTGTTGCCTTAGGCCATAACTGGGGAAGAAATAAGAACTCCAAGTTCCAGCACTTATGCCTCGGGGAGAGGGTCAGCAAACTGGTTTCAGGGGGTCTGCAACTGAATCCCGCAGCCCCAAGCCCTGGCACACCCCGCAGGCTCCAGTAGGGCTCAAGTCCCACGCCTTAGCATGCCCTGTGGGGCTCAAGCCCTGAGCCCAGGTGCCCCTCCTATAGAGCCCCACCTCACACCTGAAGCCCGGAGCCCTGAATGGGAGGAGGTAATGGCGGGGGGGGGGGAAGCGGGCTTCAGAAAATACACTATGAGAATCTAGTTCAGCCACTATGTTGCTGGCTTGCTTCCTGCTCTTGTTTCCTTCTCTCATCATTTGAGACTGCTATAACAGAATGCAGGTAAAACAGAGCTGGAGACATACAATTCTCCCCCAAGGAGTTCAGTCACAAATTTAATTAACACATTATTTTTTTAACGAGCGTCATCAGCATGGAAGCACGTCCTCTGGAATAGTGGCCAAAGCATGAAGGGGCATACGAATGGTTACCATATCTGGCACATAAATACCTTGCAATGCCGGCTACAAACATGCCATGCAAATGCTTGTTCTCACTTTCGGGTGATATTGTAAATAAGAAACGGGCAGCATTATCTCCTGCAAATGTAAACAAACTTGTTTGTCTGTGTGACTGACTGAACAAGTAGGACTGAGTGGACTTGTAGACTCTAAAGTTTTACATTATTTTGTTTTTGAGTGCAGTTATGTAACAAAAAAAATCTACATTTGTAAGTTGCACTTTCACAACAGAGAGATTGCACTACGGTATTTTGAGGTTAATTGAAAAATACTGTTTCTTTTGTTTATCATTTTTACAGTGCAAATATTTGTAATAAAAATAAAGTGAGCACTGTACACTTTACATTCTGTGTTGTAGTTGAAATCAATATATTTGCAAATGTAGAAAAACATCCAGAATTAATAAATTTCAATTGGTTTTGTATTGTTTAACAGTGCGATTAAAACTGTGATTAATTGCAATTAATTTTTTAATCACAATTTATTTTTTAAAGTTAATTGTGTGAGTTAACTGTGCTTAATTGACAGCCCTAGTAATAATGGATATTCCCGATAAGGAAACAGTTTTTCTAAAGTTTATGAGAACTTGTGGCCATTTTCAAGAACAGGTGCCAAAAGTTGGGGTCCAAAATCCTTACTTATGTGAGTAAATAAGTGGCCTAGTTTTCAAAAGGGCTGGGCAGCCAGTAACTCCCACTGAAGTGAGAGCTCGGCACTTCTGAAAATCAGGCCACTGTGAAAATCTTGACTTTGATATTCAGGACAGTAGCACACAACTATGGTTTTGTTAATCCAGTGGAGGACTGAGACAGAGTTAAGTTAGCTGATTTATCTGGAAGACTCACTGCTACAGGATTTATAGAGGCAAACAGCTTAGGAAGGTGTGTGCTACACACAAAGCTGCCATGGTTTCACTGTAGATATTGTAATAGAGTCCTTGGTGGGTTAGATAGCCCACTGTTTAGCACACCTAGCACTCCCTCATGGTTGGTCAGGCTTACAGTCATGATCCTTCTCTACTCAGAGGTACAGTGAAGAGTACAGGTGGTTCAAGTCTCTCCTGTAGTGGGGGCAGAGGTAGGGGAGTGTGGGCCCACTAAGCTCCAGCCAAGGGCCCTAGGAGGGTCAACAGTGTCGGGCCCGCAAAGATGCCTTCTGAGTTACCCTCCCTGGGTCATTTCCTACCACTGTATTCCTCTCCCAGCTTTCAGCCACAGCTATGGTGAATAGAAAAGGTAAACAAACTATCAGCCACTACCAGGCTCAGCATACAGTCTTATTCCTCACAGAGGCTTCTCCAGCACTCTTGTCAGGCCCCTTCAGGGTAAGGCTGTCCTCCTTCCCATCCTCTCCTTTCTGAGCTGGGCTGCTCCCTTTACAGCCCCTTCTCCAGTTGGAGCATGCTCTGAGGAGCTGGGCTACCTGGGCCCAGTACCATCCTTTAACCCCTTCCAGCCCGTGTGAGGTCTGTGCACCCCATCACAGGTGTGATTTTAAACTAATTTAATTAAACCAAAGCAACTCTGTGTGAACACCCTTACACCGATTTAAACTTGACTTGTACTGGTTTGGCTGGCACCTGCACATTTATCAGTGCAAGATAAACTAATAAATATAAAGCCTATGTATAAACACCCAAAACAGTACCAATTTAACTAAATCAGTTTTTAATCTGATTCAAGTTAAATCAGTGCAACTTGTATGTGTAGACATGGCCTATGTTTCAAAAAAGGAGATATATATATGCACAAGAATAGCACATGTAGTTTTAAATTATTTTAGCTAATGTAAAGGCTATCAGTCTTAATGCTGCAGGGTATAAACTAATCACCTGCTATTGTAAGGAAGTACTCTTTCCACATTTGGGTCTATTATAGGTGTTTAATGCCTTTTAAAATAGCCTGTGTCACCAAATACCAAAGAGAGGCTACTGAATTAAATGAATCATTGGTCTCTTTCAATATGACAATTATGGTATTATGTAAAACATAACAATATTACCATGATACTGGGACCAAAACAAAACTAATGGAAAGAGAAGAACAAGTAATCCCATTCCACCTGACCAGATTCTTTTCTTGTCATTAATGGAATGGGGGGGTCACCAGTAGAGCTAGGGTGGTTAGCTAAATGAATTGTATCACAGAAGTTTCTTATGTCATATGTGTCAAATCTTGATTTAATCAGTCTGATTTATAAAGGATCTAAAAGATAATTTTTAATCCCCAAAGTCAGAATTTTAACAAGGATTTCTGAATCTAAATCCATCAAAGAAATCTGATGATACTTAAAACAGGAGATCAGGTCATGTTCAGCTTTGGAATCATAACATCAGGAAAACATCCTTGTGAGCTGTTATTGGATTCTTACTGAAATAAGAACTTACATTTGGGAATTAGGATGACTTTATAGTTTGTTTGTTTTTTTTAAATGAGGCAGCAAAATCCAGCTGTCCCATATACTTTTTGGGGTTTATTGAATTAAACTGCCTATATTGCTCTCTTTGGCCTGGTCTACACTACCACTTAAGTCAATGTAATTTATGTCACTCAGGGTGTGAAAAAATACTCTCCTCCCCCCTCCCCCTCCCTGAGCGACTTAAGTTACATTGACTCAAATGCTGTCCACACCACTGACGTAGCTTCCACCTCTCGCCGTGGTGGAGTAATTATGCCAGTGGGAGAGCGCTCTCCTGTTGGCATAGCACGTCTTCACCAGACATGCTACAGCAGTGCAGCTGCACCAGTGCAACTGTGCCAATGTAGCGTGGTAATCTAGACTTGCTCTTTGTTTGTGAGTAGCAAATTCATGGATGGAACCAGAGATTTTGAATTTCCCGATTGCCATGTATTTAAAGTCTCATCCATAAAGCTGCATTCATTCTGAATTTTAGTGCTGAATTATAAAGTGTAGCTTAATGAATTAGTTCTGAGAACCCCTGAGGCACCTAAACTGAGAAATGGGAGTCAAGTCCTGTTATAAATGCTCCTTGCTTCTCCACATCATGTGCTGTAGTAAACTGGT
Source organism: Lepidochelys olivacea (assembly GCF_965140295.1). Classification (NCBI taxonomy): domain Eukaryota; kingdom Metazoa; phylum Chordata; order Testudines; family Cheloniidae; genus Lepidochelys; species Lepidochelys olivacea. The sequence goes on from NC_140411.1 coordinate 136,064,542, forward strand.
CATCATGGGGTTAACTGGATTACCCAGAGAATTAGGGATGGAGCCATCTTCCTTCCACTCTCCCCTTCTTCTGGTTTCTCAGTGGGTGCTCTCTCTCCCACCATCCTCCCCCAGTTATCCATGAGGCTGTTGAATAAAGCAAGAATTTGCAGCTTGTAATCCTGTGGGTACAGTGTTGTTTTGGTTGCACTGAATGATCCTTTGACAATATGAGTTAACCTTCACCGCACTGCTGCCTGTTTCCCAAGCCCCAGCAAGGCCCCTACCGCCACCTTAACTCTTCCTGGCTCTTCTGAGTGGGCAGGAGGCCTTATGCTCCCCTCCCACCTTGAAAGAACTGCAGGCTACTATTCTATTGCTCCCCCTACCAGGGGCATGAAATGCTTGCACGTTATTTGCTAGCAATGCATTAATGTTTATAAGGCAATCAGAGGTGTGACTGAAGCATATGCAAGCTAGCCAGCTCAGACAACAATGCCAGGGAAGCTACAGCAGCACCAGCCCATGACCCTGGGTATGTACTTGAGTGGCTAGCCTGTGCTGCTGCCCATGCTGCCGTAGCTTTAATGCTATAATTATTCCAGCTAGCTCGATCAAAACTGGCTCAGCTACGTCACCACGTGCTGCAGTCACACCTTGGATTGCCGTGTCGACATACCCTAAAATGAATCATAGAATCATAGAATATCAGGGTTGGAAGGGACCTCAGGAGGTCATCTAGTCCAACCCCCTGCTCAAAGGAGGACCGATCCCCGACTAAATCATCCCAGCCAGGGCTTTGTCAAGCCTGACCTTAAAAACTTCTAGGGAAGGAGATTCCACCACCTCCCTAGGTAACGCATTCCAGTGTTTCACCACCCTCGTCGTGAAAAAGTTTTTCCTAATATCCAACCTAAATCTCCCCCACTGCAACTTGAGACCATTACTCCTTGTTCTGTCATCTGCTACCACTGAGAACAGTCTAGAGCCATCCTCTTTGGAACCCCCTTTCAGGTAGTTGAAAGCAACTATCAAATCCCCCCTCATTCCTCTCTTCTGAAGACTAAACAATCGCAGTTCCCTCAGCCTCTCCTCATAAGTCATGTGTTCCAGTCCCCTAATCATTTTTGTTGCCCTCCGCTGGACTCTTTCCAATTTTTCCACATCCTTCTTGTAGTGTGGAGCCCAAAACTGGACACAGTACTCCAGATGAGGCCTCACCAATGTCGAATAGAGGGGAACAATCACGTCCCTCGATCTGCTGGCAATGCCCCAACTTATACATCCCAAAATGCCATTGGCCTTCTTGGCAACAAGGGCACACTGACTCATATTCAACTTCTCGTCCACTGTAACCCCTAGGTCCTTTTCTGCAGAACTGCTGCCTAGCCACTCGGTCCCTAGTCTGTAGCGGTGCATTGGATTCTTCCGTCCTAAGTGCAGGACTCTGCACTTGTCCTTGTTGAACCTCATCAGATTTCTTTTGGCCCAATCCTCCAATTTGTCTAGGTCCCTCTGGATCCTATCCCTACCCTCCAGCATATCTACCACTCCTCCCAGTTTAATGTCATCTGCAAACTTGCTGAGGGTGCAATCCACACCACCCTCCAGATCATTTATGAAGATATTGAACAAAACCAGCCCCAGGACCGACCCCTGGGGCACTCCACTTGATACCGGCTGCCAACTAGACATGGAGCCATTGATCACTACCTGTTGAGCCCAACAATCTAGCCAGCTTTCTATCCACCTTATAGTCCATTCATCCAGCCCATACTTCTTTAACTTGCTGGCAAGAATACTGTGGGAGACCGTGTCAAAAGCTTTGCTAAAGTCAAGGAACAACACATCCACTGCTTTCCCTTCATCCACAGAGCCAGTTATCTCATCATAGAAGCCAATTAGATTAGTCAGGCATGACTTGCTCTTGGTGAATCCATGCTGACTGTTCCTGATCGCTTTCCTCTCCTCTAAGTGCTTCGGAATTGATTCCTTGAGGACCTGCTCCATGATTTTTCCAGGGACTGAGGTGAGGCTGACTAGCCTGTAGTTCCCAGGGATCCTCCTCCTTCCCTTTTTTAAAGATGGGCACTACATTAGCCTTTTTCCAGTCATCTGGGACCTCCCCCGATCGCTATGAGTTTTGAAAGATAATGGCCAATGGCTCTGCAATCACATCTGCCAACTCCTTTAGCACTCTCGGATGCAACGCATCTGGCCCCATGGACTTGTGCTTGTCCAGCTTTTCTAAATAGTCCCGAACCACTTCTTTCTGCACAGAGGGCTGGTCACCTCCTCCCCATGCTGTGCTGCCCAGTGCAGTAGTCTGGGAGCTGACCTTGTATAGCAAGTAAGAAGGGCAAACATCTCTACATCAAATTAAGTGAATAGTACTAGTGTTAGTTCCTCTTCCACTCAGCAACTGTTGTGTGCCATTTCCTCTACATGTTTTATGGGAAGGGTTGGGTCATAACAGACATGCAGCTAGTGGGGGGTGGGGTCAGGTTATAAATCCTAACAGCCCTTCCTCCATACCCTCACTCCCTCTTCCTCACCAAAAGCTTCTTAGAAGCCAGTTCTAGTGCCCCAAACTAGTTTGTGTTTAAAGTGTGTAATCGAAGATGAAAAGCAAATTTTACTACCAGATGATTGTTTTGAGCTCCCTTTCACCTAACCAGAGATACACCTCAGGGGAAAATAATTATTTTGCACTATAGCATCAGTCCCACAACTCTTCACTGGTTTCTTCCTCTATTTCTCATATATTTCATCATTTTAGCCAGAAGCATTCCTCACTCCCAAAATCTGACCAAACCAACCTAAGCCCGATGTACTGAAGCTCACAAGCTTTGCAGGGCCAGTTTAGTTCTGCTTGCCAACAGGGAAAGTGATTAATTGGAGCTCTGCAATGCAGTTACAGCTGATTGGACTTTACTTGTCATAATATCCCAGACATTTAAGTAAAAAATGTTAACATTAATCTTCAGTTGCCAGACTCATTAGACTATATAAAAATGTTAGTGTCTAGGGTTTTTTTTTTTTTTTTAATTTTTGTATTGGTTGAATTACCTCCACCTGGATAAAGTAAGTCTATATTCCAGTAGCGCTTGCGGACCTAGGGCCAGAGTTATTTTATTAGAAACTAAATGGGTGCATTCAGGCTTCTTTTAATTATATTAAGAAAGAAACATTTCTTTTATTCAAGCATTATATTGCACAGAAGGAATATATATCACTAATAAACTTCTCCTTTCTTTATTTCTCATTTCCTTCTTTTTCTCAGTACTAATAGATGAAAAGTAGTTTAATAGTTCCCCAAATGAGAGTGTTCTTTCCCAAGCCGTTTGCTGTGTATAAACTGAAATCTTTGGAAAGGGAAATATGCTTTCAGATCATTAAAAATGGTTATGTTATTGCTTTTTCAGTAACCAAGAGACCACACTGTTCAGATATATGTATATCTGAATATATTTAAAGTCTGATTGTAGAATACTAGAGATCATTCCAAAACAAAACCAGTCAGGAAACAAGATGAGGACCTCTCTGACACACTGATGTGAATTTTTATCAAATCTGGGAAATTCTAAAAGATTGGAAGACCGCCAGTATAGTTCCTACATTTAAAAGGGTAAAGGTGAGATCACTCAGGGAACTATAGACAGATTAGCGTGAAGCTGAGCCCAGGTAAAATAATGGAATAGTTAGTTCAGAACTCTGCCAACAAAAATATACTTAGTGTCAGTCAGCATGGTTTCACAGAAGGTAGTTCATGTCAAACAAACCTGTTCTCTTCTTTTTATTGACAAGATTACAGATCTGGTTGCTAAAGGTAAATGTGTTGATATAAAGTACTTGGATTTCTCTAAGGCTTTTGCCTTTGTACCACATGACACTTTGATTTAAAAACTTGCTTTATATGGAATTAACAGGGCACTCTAGCTCACTGGCAGCTCTCCAAATGTAGCTATTAATGGGGAGATATCACTGAGTGGGGCCATTTCTAGCCAGATAGTGCAGGGCTTGGTTTTTGGTCCAATGCTATTTAATATTTTTATCAACGATCTAAATGATGATATAAAATCTTTACTTGTAAAGTTTACAGGTGACACAAAGATTGGTGGTATAGTAAATAATGGTCAGGGCAAGTTACCATTACAGAGTGATCTGAATCACCTGGTTAAATGGTCACACTCCAACAGAGTGCATTTTAATATAGCCACATGCAAGGTAGTACATCTGGAAAAAAAGACTGCAGATTATACCTACATGCTGGGAGATTATGCCTTGGAAATCAGTGGCTCAGAGAAGGATTTAGGGGGCATTGTAGATAAGCATCTCAACAGGAGCTCTCAATGCAATAAAGCATAAAGGGCTAATCCAGGGATGTATAAATAGGGGACTGTCAGTGATCTTGCCTTTGAATGCAGCATTGGTAAGATTGCTACTAGAATATCATGTCTAGTTCTGGTGTCTGCACTTCAAGAAAGGAAGTGGAAGTACTGGAAAGAGTTCAGAGGAGGCCACAGAAACGATCCAGGGGTTGGAAAACAAGGCTTATGATGTGAGGTGTTCGATAAGGTGGAGAGGTGACTCGATCACTGTGTCTAGGTGCTTACACATGGAGAAGATAACTAATAGTGGGGGCGGTTTTCAGCTTTGCTGACACAGGCATAACAAAATCCAGTGTCTGGAAGTTGAAGCTATATAAATTGAACCTTAGAATAAGCTGCAATTTCCTAGCTGTGAGAGTAATTGACACTGGAACAGTTTAGCAGCAGAGGCACTGGGCTCACAATCATTTGGAGCCTTTAAAATAAGCTTATATGTTTTTCTAGAAGACATGCTTTAATTTAGCTTTTGGGAGAATTTCTGTGTGCGGGGGAGGGTGGTAGTAGCAGGTGTTAGGCTGGATGGTCGTGGTGGTCCCTTTTGGTTTTGTAATCTGTGAATCTGAGTCCCCCTGTTCATTCCCTTCCTTCATGGGCCTTGGGGAGAACAGGATGCCTGCTTTGCCCTCACTATTCTCAAAATGCATGCAGTGCCGCATTAAGACAATGACTAACTTCAAATCCCATGCTTCAGGGCTGTAACTGGTTGCCTGCAGGGATCAGCGAGGATTTCCCCCCCACCACGCCATGCACAATTACCCAGATGTATTCTGGGTTTGTGGGAGGGGATTGTTTGTTTCATTTGTTTTTTTGCCTTCCTCTGGAGCAACAGAGATTTGGCCATAGCTGGAGATGGGACACCAGATGGGGAAGACCAGCACGCAGTGGGGATCAATTTATCGTGTCTAGTCTAGACGCGATAAATCGATCCCTGAGCACTCTCCCGTCGACTCCTGTACTCCAGCGCCACAAGCGGCACAGGTGGAGTCGACGGGGGAGTGGCAGGAGTAGACTCACCGTGGTGAAGACACCACGGTAAGTCGATCTGAGTGCGTCGACTTCAGCTACGTTATTCACACAGCCGAAGTTGCGTAACTTAGATTGATTCCCCCCCCCGGCCCAGTGTAGACCAGGGCTTAGTGTAAGTAATCCCCTTTCTTCGCTGCCTGCCTGGTGTGTCTTCCTCACGTGCTCAGGATCAAACCGATCACCAGATTTGGTGTCAGGAAAGGAATTTTTCCCCAGGTCAGATTGACAGGGACACTGGGGTGTTTTGCCTTCTTCTGAAGCACAGGGCATGGATTGCTTGTTGGGATCATCTGGGCATGTCTCAGCTCGTTAATTCCCTGCCAGTGCGGCGGCCCCAGGCATTGGTGAATCCCTCGTCTCTCCTGTTCTCTGCCTGTGATATACTGAACAGTTTAGTCTCCTGAGGACTGAAAAGCTTTAGTCTAACTAAAGTTATTGGGCTCAGTATCATGGTGCCTGGTGGAATGTAATGGCCTGTGTTAAACAGGAGTTCAGACTACACGATCTAGTGGTGCCTTCTGGCCTTAAACTCGATGAAGTCTATGAAAAGCTCAAGATGAGAGCACTCCTTTGGGAAAGTCCCGCTCCTGAATACACATTATGAGGGTAATTAACCACTGGAATACACTACCAGCAGATGTGGTAGATTCTTCATCATTTGGAATCTTTATATCAGAATTGGCAGTTTTGCCACTGACTTTAGTTAGATTAGGAGTTCACCCTGGCTGTTTTCTGAAAGATATGCTCTAGTTCATCCACAAGTTATTGGATCCTAGGCAGGAACTACTAAGTGAAGTTTTATGGCCTTTTTTTATGCAGGAAGTCAGACTAAATGAGCACGATCAGCCCTCTGCACGCTTAAAATCTCTAACCTCTTAACACTGCAGTTTGGGGCTATTCTGCAGTGTTTTTTTGCACTTTCATCTGACGAGATCAGCGTGGCTTACAAACAATGAAATTGGTTTCAACAATGGTGTAAGCTCAGTAGGCATCTGCATTATACAGATGGGGAAACTGAGGTACAGAAAGGTTAAGTGACTTTCCATAGGTCACACAGAGACTGTGGCACAACAAACAGAAATTAGGGCCAGATTCTCTGATGTGTTGTGACCAGTGCAAGTCTGCCCTATAACTGGGATACCCATTTGACCATATTCATTTGACAGCAATTAGGCCACTGGTGTGCTACCACTGCCTGTCATGCTGACCAAAATTGTTGTCTTGTTGCCTTGTGTGATGGTGTATCCACCCCACACAAGGCAGAGGAGGTTAAATTAGGTCAGTTAACTGGATAGGCTGCACCTGGGGGAGTGTGAGATATTGAAAGGCTAATTGATGATCAAGCCCATCTGGGCAAAGGCAGGCTGAGTTTATGTGACATTGTCTGATTAATGATTTCATTGTTATATTTTATTGCTACCACTGTTATATAATTGCAACAAATCTTCTACAAAATATAACTCATGGCCAGAAAGGGTTAAACAGCTTGCAGGATGGATAACCCAAAGCCAACTTTTAAAGTCATGTTGAAAAGGTATGTGAATGGTAATTAGGGCCATTCATGCTAAATAGGCTAGAACTTTGAAATGCAAACCTATGTTGTTAAAAGTTAGAGGTAATATTAATTATGTGTATCTTAGATGCTACCTGTCTAGCTAGTAATTCAGAGATCAAGGGGGATAATTACTAATTATAGCTAGTAATTCAGAGATCAAAAGGGTAAATTAACATTTAGATGAATCTTGGGTGAAATAATGTCATTGTCTATATGCCTCTTTGAAGTTTGTGATAGATTGCCTAATGGATAAATTGCCCTGTGTTAATTTGTGTAATACTGGTGGTGGTTAAAAAACAGAAGGTTACATCAAAAGCATATTGTTTACCCAGGACTGTGTGGTCAAGTGAATGCTAGAACACTGTATAAAAGACCCTCGGGTCCTGATTCTGTCATCTCAGATCTGCTTAAGCTTCACTGGGGGAAGTTTAAGCCCGAAAGACTGAGATCCCAGTCCTAAACTGGAACACCCTGAAATGGTATTGGACATTGGACCATAACCTATGAACTAAATTCTAAAAGAACTCTTTGCAACTACAAAGCTCACCATCTCTGCTATGAATCTGAACCTTAAGAATCGAACTCATGTTTGTATGTATATTGATCTTTTAACAATTCTCTCTCTCTCTCTCTCGTTTATTAATAAAGTTTAGTTTAGTTAATAAGAATTGGCTATATGTGTGTATTTGGGTAAAATCTGGAATATTCATTAATCGGTGAGGTAATGTGTCCGATCCTTTGGGATTGGTAGAACCTTTTCTATTATATGATGAAATAAGATTTTTAGAAATCTTCATTATATTTGTCTTGGGTACCTGGATGGAGGCCTGAGGCTGGGTACTTTAAGGGAACGGTGTTACTGACTCCTGATTAACCAGTGATATAATTAAGAAGTCATTTTGCGCTTCCTTGGTAAATCTAAGTATTGAAATATCCACCAGCTTTGGGGATTGCTTGTGATATCCTTTGCAGTTCACCCTAATTGAGTGACCTCAGCTGGCCCCCACTGGGACTCTGGTCACAGCTTGTCTAAAGCCAGCAAGCTGAGAACAGCAGGGGCAGTAGTCTGCAGTCACTTCCTGTGAGGAGGGACTTTGGGCCGGTAAACCCAGGGGGGCAGAAGATTGTGCAGAGAAGTAGGAAAGAGTCCAGAGAAATAGCAACAGGGTATGGGAGCAAGTAGACTGGAGTTGCTAGACATGGGGTCCCTGGACTGGAACTCACAGCAGTGGGGAGGCCCAGGTCCCCCTACCAGCTGTGGGAAAAGCAGCAAGGATCTGGCCTTGGCTTGGAAGATAGTCTGGCAGAGATGAGGACAGCTGATCCAGTGGGACTTTGATACCCCGGAAAGGGAAAAAGCTATAGTGACCTGGTTGGAGGGCCAAGGCATGAAGACGGAGCAACCGAGTCACGAAGAGAGAGTGCGCACCCTGAGTCATAGAGAGAGAGAGAGAGAGGATATGGGATGTGTGAACGAGAGTGGAAGGGGAGTCAGATCGGGTGGAGCTAATCTCCAGAGCAGCCCATGACACCTTGCCACTGCAGTACAAATAACTAATAAAATAATAATAAAGGAATGCTCCACTGCTGTAAATTGTTTCACAATGGCAGGATTCGGTTACTGGCTCACCACAGTATGTAACTCCCCAGTCACACAGTCCCCTGTTCTTTAGAGAAGCCTGTCCACTTTCCCTAATCTTTGCTGTATCAACTGTTCATATCAAAAAGGTTCAACAGCAGGGGGCAGACCCTCAGTTGGTGTAAATAGCTCCATTAACCACCTGAGGATCTGTCCCCAGATTAACAGATCACTGTTGGGCAAGGCAGTAGGGAAAGGACAAAAATAGGCCTAGAAGCAATGCTATTTTGGCAGATAGAGGATAGGCTAGAGGGGATGATATTTGAGAACAGTGTTTAAGCAAAAGCTCCTATCACAAGAAAGGAGTTAACACAATAATGTAATTATGTTGGAAAGGCTGCATTGGTGTCACTTTCCGTAGCCAGACTTCAGAAAGAAAGAGAGAGAGGAAGGTGTTGCCAGAAAAAAGTGTGAAAATGGCTCTGAAACATAAGCTATGAATTGATCTTTAGCAATATTTTAAAACTAAAATGGACATGCTCAAGTTCCATAAAGATGCATTAATTCAAACAGAACAGCAATTTATTGCTTTATATTTTTCCTTTCCTTATCAGTACACATGGAACCACCTCGCCCCAGAGATCTATTTCATAGTCATAATCTTGACTTGATGTACAATTAATATATAGAGAGAGTGTGTTCTGCAGCTGACCTGCATAATCTTCTTGCTAAGGACTCACAGGTCAGATTGACCTTCTGAATTGCCGGTTTATATAACACCACTGATTGGGGCTCTGAAAGGCTTTTAAAATTCATTTACAGTTTAGGAATGAGTCATATTGCTTCTTCATTTAATGTGGAGAAAAAAATGCCTAATGACTTCCTTTGGGATATTATGTTCCGAGGGAGGAACTCTAAAATGTATTCATGCTGATGGCGCATATGTGTTTTCTGATCTTCTTACTTTGGGGTAAAAATAAAATCCCACTGGAGGGCAGTGAATATTCTTCCATACCCACAGCAGCCATGGGAGAGCTATTCCTCTAAAACTGTTACTAGAAAAGGAAACATCCAATCTGTTAGAAAAAGAAGACCCTGACATATATAGCCTTGTCTATAACAATACTGCTCCAAACAAACATTTCTATTAGAGTAGACATAGGTATGGCAAACACCCATAAATGTTAAACCAATGACTTGTGTACATGTACATATATAACAGTGCTAAGCCAATTTCTGTGTATTTATCGGCACAACATTACTACACCAGAAACACTGATGTTACCTGCTATTAGGTAACCATTCCTTTTCTTAGACTCCTAGACTTTAAAGTCAGAAGGCACCATCATGATCATCTAGTCTGACCTCCTGCATACTGCAGGCCACAGAACCTTACCCACCCGCTCCTGTAATAGACCCCTAACCTCTGCCTGAGTTTCTGAAGTCTTCAAATCATGATTTAAAGACTTCAAGTTACAGAGAATTCACCATTTATACTTCTTTGAACCTGCAAATGACCCATGCTGCAGAGGAAGGTGAAACCCCCCCAGGGTCTGCCAATCTGACCCAGGGGAAACTTCCTTCCTGTCCCCACATATAGCAATCAGCTACACCCTGAGCGTGTGGGCAAGAGCTCAATATCCAGGTTTCGTAAACTCTGCATCAAGGGAGAGGAGGCATTGCAAACTGCCCTCCAGATGGCACTCTTCCAGCATGAGTTATTGTCTGCAATGCTGCCCCACAGTCGCAATATGGAGAAGAAACCAGGTCAAACTGGTGCTTAGTGGCAGCAACTCTGGACAAGCCAGAGAGTCACCTGATGAGTCAGGTCTGTTACCCGGGGTTCTTTCAACCCAAAGCTCTTGGTAACTTTTACTCTGTGCGAGGTGGTGTCAGGAAATAAATCAGCGGAGACACGGCCATCTGACTGATAGATGGCTGGCACAAACAGGACAACACGAGTGCTTTCACTTAAAGCTAAACTTTACTTAGTTTCAAGCACTTACACATGTCCACAACAGGTTAGTAAAACATCCCCAACCCTTGATAATTACCAACGCTGAGTGTGGCTTGTGAGTGGCCCAGCGGCAGCCCGGAACACAAGAGGCATCCAGAGGGAGAGTCCAGTCCTGAAGAGTCCCACTACCTCAAACTTTTCGCCCTTATTTATACATTACATTTAGTAATAGAATGACATGTCCTTAAAGAAAACTTGTTAAGCAAGCAATTCCAATGGTGAAGCAAGGAGTTCCTTCTGATTATCTATTAACCAGGTATGGGTTTTTCCAGAGTTTGCAGCCTTGAGACCCCAATAGACATTCCTGGAGCACATCCTGCTCTTCTAAAATGCATGTATCAGCAACTTCAACACAATTCTTATCAGGAAGGACACAGGGTCAAACTGCCCTTTCTGTGGCACTCAAAACCCTCTCCCCTCCTGCCTTGATCAAGCTGTGTTTGCTACATGGCCACTTTACGGCCTGCTGACTTGGCTGCTTTTAGCAATAAGCCATAGTGGTTTCAGGCACTTTACTGGTTTGCTGACATCTCCCCGTACTGGTCCAGGATCTGTGATCAAGTGGACAAGGAGCAGGTGCGGCAATGGACGCCCGAATGTAGTTAGCTTGTGAGATTTTCTTTCCCACAAATGCTTCTACTCTATAAGAATATAGTTTTCAGCTCCCTGGTGGTGCTGATCATCCATTTTAATGCAAAGGCCAGTAGCATTCTTTGCTATGGGAGCTCATGCTCTCCTGGACAAGGGGTGTTGAGAGATCAGCCATGGTGTTACACCCCTGTCTGCAGAAGTGGGATCCTTCTCCTGAATACAAGCAGACCCTCAAACTGGTGCTGAGTATTGTTTCCTGTGTGAAAATGGTGCATAGATCAACCAGCGATGTAATAGCTTGGTAGATGTAACAGTACTGGCATCTTGTCAAAGCTCTGGCACATACAAACTGGAGGTTGGTATCTAATTCAAGCAGCCACTAATAATACAAGTTGCTGAGTTCAATAAGCTAAGTGTGGCAGCTGCGGCCCCCATACTGCAAAGCAGTAGTCAGCTGGAGCAAACACCAGGACCAATACAGCTGTATAAAGGACTCAAGGATCTGCTTCCCAGGAGGCTCCCAATAGTTTGCATACCAAGGCAAAACGGGAAGAGATCTTCATTTTCAGGTGCTCTAGTTGAGGTCGATATGCCAGGCTATGGTGAAGTTTTACTCTCAAATATGTGCCAGCTGGTTGAAGTAGTAGTAATGGTCCTTGTGCACAGATTGAGATGGGTCGATTTAGCAAGGCAGTCGTTTAGATGGAAAGCAGTTGCCACTGTCTTGATTTCATTAAGAATTAGTCTCCATTGCGGTAAGTAAGTGGTGAAAATGTCCACAGCTTGGCTGAAATTAGGGTGACCAGATGTCCCGATTTTATAGGGACAGTCCCGATATTTGGGGCTTTTTCTTCTATAGGCACCTCTTACCCCACCATCCCCAGTAGCGTAGCCGGGGAGGGAGCAAGGGGGAGCGGCCGCTCCCCCTCTGAGCCCAAGTGGCACCTTTTTAATTTATAGGCGCCTTTTTAAATTTTTACTCACCCGGCGGTGCTCCAGGTCTTTGGTGGCGGGGGGCCTTCACGCGCTCCGGGTCCTCAGCAGCATTGCGGAGGCAGGGGCCTTCAGGGCCGCCAAGGACCCAGGGTGCCGCCTGGTGAGTACAAGTGGGTGGCACCTTTATGTCCGCTGCCCCTGTTTGCTCCACCTAGCTATGCCAGTGCCACCCCGTCCCAATTTTTCACACTTGCTATCTGGTCACCCTAGCTGAGATTCTCTTCAATCTATGGATGTCGTTTCCAAAGTCAGCAGTGCAGATATCAGCGTACACATATACTTCTCAGCCTGTTTCAAGAAGGTCATATATGTGTATATTGAACAAAACAGGAGCTAAGACTGATCCCAGTGGAAGGCTATTGAGGAGATGTTTAAGCCAACTAATTTTTCTCCTGGACTTGCAGGATGAGGCTTTGGTTGCCAATCATTCCTTGGATGAACTGCACCTTCAGCCTACAAGGGATAACTTGCAGCAGGTTGGCATAAGCCTGACATGCAACACACTGTCATAGTCTGCTGTCAGATCAATAAGGACAACACCAACTTTCTTTCCTGACTCATGTGTTTTTCTTAATATTTTGAATCAGACAAAGTATCTGATCTTGGGTGCATCATTCCCCCATCCTGAATCCAGCCTAAGGCAGCTGGGGAACAACTACCTCATTAATCCACATCAGGATTCATCTCTCCATCAGCTTATAAGTAACACTCAGCAGAGAGATCCACGGGTAGCTCTTTGGTCTCTCAACAGTTTCCCTGGCTTGGGAACAGCTACGCTTGCTCTGTGCCAGGCTTTTGGGATGCTGCAATCCTGGGTACAGTGATTCAGAAATCAAAGCAGCCAGCTTTTGGTGACTGGCCCAAAGTGAGAGAAAAACTGATTGTGGATGTTGCTTAGACCTGGAGTCTTGTTATGCTGCAATTGATGTATAACCACCTTGAGCGCCTGATCAGTAAAGGAGCCATTAGGTTCGTGTCCCCACTTGGAGCCTGCCATCTCTCAGAAGCCATCATTTTAACTACACGACTGAAAACTTTACCTGGACTATGAGCCCTGCCATTGGCCACCAGCAGGGATACAGTGGAGTTTGCTGTGACTGGATAAGCCCTCTTGTCCAGACTAGAATCTCCTCTGTCTATTAATATCTTGCCAGGTATTGTGGCTGGATTGTATGAAGTTCAATTTGGAAACAGATTCTTTCAGTTTCTCTTGCATGGTTTGATGTAGAAGGTAGAAATGGTCTCTACTGCTGACAAAAACCTCCTGTTTGTTCTTAGTGGATATGAAGACCTCCTGACAACCATGAAGAAGCGCAAGTTGAAGTGGTGTGGCCATGTAACAAGATAATCTGGCCTATCCAAGATCATCCTCCAAGGGATAGTACAGGGGAAGAGAAGAAGAGGTAGACAGAAGAAGAGAGAGACTGACAACATAAAAGAGTGGACAGGAATGGACTTCGCGGAGACTCAAGCACTGACACACAATTCATAGAATCATAGAATATCAGGGTTGGAAGGGACCTCAGGAGGTCATCTAGTCCAACCCCCTGCTCAAAGCAGGACCAATCCCCAATTTTTGCCCCAGTTCCCTAAATGGCCCCCTCAAGGATTGAACTCACAACCCTGGGTTTAGCAGGCCAATGCTCAAACCATTGAGCTATCCCTCCCCCCAATTGTCAGGGGTTGAGACAACTGGTTGATTGCTCATCAATGATGGTGCCCTAACGACCAATGCAGTTATGGGAGTGATGATTATGATAGTCTGGTTGTATCGGATGATCATCCAGAAATTAGTTAAAAAGAAAAGGAGTACTTGTGGCACCTTAGAGACTAACCAATTTATTTGAGCTTAAGCTTTCGTGAGCTACAACTCACTTCATCGGATGCATTGACTGAATTCATCCAATGAAATGAGCTGTAGCTCATGAAAGCTTATGCTCAAATAAATTTGTTAGTCTCTAAGGTGCCACAAGTACTCCTTTTCTGTTTGCGAATACAGACTAACACGGCTGCTACTCTGAAACCTGTCAGAAATTAGTTGTTGATGAAATACCCAAGGTATCATTTTCTTTGCAGCAGCCAGAACTTTATCACAGAAAACTTGGTAGATGGAACTGTTCTAAATATCTGATTCCAGGCCTTTACCCACAAGAGACTCCAACTCAAAATGGAACAGATTCCACCGTTCTGCAGAATTTTCTGGAGGCCACATATAGTTGGAATTTGGATGCCTATTGTGATCAGACATAGCTGATGCTGGGATCTAGGAAACAGATCAAGCACTTCATGCTTTATGACCACCAAAAGGGGGTTGCCCAGTTGTAGAAAAGGTGAAGTCAGGAGACGAAACTGAGGTCTGCCTTTTGCCATAGGAAGGGGGTGCCTGCTTAGGATCATATAGAAGCTGCAGGTTGACTGTCAATGCCCATTCCTCTGGCCTTATTCCATCCAAATCATCATCAGGGTATCCCCAGGGGAATAGTGTGAATTAAAATGGCAGAAGACTAAGGGTACTGAGAAGATGGTAAGAAAGGAGTCAGCCAGTTGGAAGATGGAGGTTTGTAGACATTGATAAGAGTCAGGTCCTTCAATTTACACCCTACCATCAATAATCATGTGATTATTATTATAAAACCTGCTGCTGAAGTTTCTAGAATGCTTTCCCTAACATCGGGTGCCATCCCATATTGCCTGTGATGGAGATGAGGCACAACAGCAAAGCCAGGAATTGGCAGTTGAGTGTCCATAGTAGAATATGTTTCCTGAAGCAGGAAGATGTGTGCTTCATGGTCTACGGCCAACTGGAAGAAGATATGGAGGAAGTGGCCCTCTTGGCCATTGGGGGCAGGTCTACACTGGAAGTGCTACTTCGGCACAGCTGCACTGATGCAGCTGTAGCGTCTCTGGTGAAGGCGTTGTATGCCAACAGGACAGCGCTCTCCCGTTGGCATAATTACTCCATCTCTGCACTCCGGGGGGTAGAGGGGTATCTTTTTCACACCCCTGAGAGATGTAAGTTAGATCAACTTAAGCGGTAGTGTAGACCTGCCCTGAGATTCCCTCAATATTGAGATGCAACACTTTGAGAGCAGACCCCAGTGATAGGTTTGTCATGCTAATGGGACCGATTGGATGATGATTCCGTCAGGCTGTATTTGTCTTTCACTTTTTACAATGAGAATTTGAGCTTATGTTTTGCACTTAATTTACTTTAGCTTTGCTTTTCGCTGCTTGCAGGGGATCTCATGTGAAGGCAGTAGATTTCCAATTGATGTACTACAACAAAGAGACCCTGTGCAGCACTTGCGTGTAAATAACCTATACTTGCTGTTTGGAATACAAACTAATTATTATTTTTTAAAGGGGTAAACAACAAAGGAAGAAAAACTGTGATGTATGCATTTCTTGATTCAACTCCTTACCTCACATTTATTTTTATTTTTTAAAGAAAAAGATTTAAGCAGAGATGGGTCTAACATCAAAGTGCTATAGCCACAATCTAAAAATTTTGAAAGTTCAGTATAAAGCTAACCTACCTGGAGGCTAGATGGTTTTGTGGTAAAGGTACTAGTTGGAGATGCAGGAGGACTGGCTTCTATTCTTGACTCTGCCACAGACTTCGTGCATGACCTCGGGCAAGTTACTTAATCTCTCTCTCACTCTCTCTCCCCTTCCCTTCCCCCATTCCCCATCTGTAAAACGGGAATCATGATTTTGTCTTGTCTACGTACATTGTAAGCACTTTATGGCAGGAAGTGTTTTCTTTACATGTGCCTGCAAAATCACAATGATCCCCCAACTTTGTTTGAAACCTCTACACAATAGTGCAATATGAATTAAAAATAATAATTCAGAATTGTTTGAAGTAGTAGCAGGTTTTGAGCATACAGCTTTTAAAATGCTATATCCATATTCCAAATTCATACCACGCTAGTGAGATGCTTACTGAGGTAATGATCAAAAACCAGTAACCAAAACTATATTTTGTACTTGCAATCTTGAGGAAAAATATGTACACATAATCATCATCTGTGTTTATAACTATTGTATGAGAGATTTTATTACCCTCCATGCCCAAGAAAAAAGCTTGAGAAGAGACCACATTATCAGGGCAGAGTTGTAAGTTATTTGACCCCAATGTGAAACAAGATGCCATGTCTGCTTATACTGGGACTGGTGGTAGAATTGGGAGTATACTATATTCTTTGCTTTTGAAAAAAATGCAGTGTGAGAGTGACCATATTAAGCATAAGGACACAGCAGGTTATCCAAGCTGTTCTCACTGAAACTATGCTTTATTATTTGCAATCAAAGAAACGGTATTTTCCAGCTTTCTATAGTTAGAGCCAATTTTTTTCTTCTATGATCTCATATTTTCAGCCACTGTGTGTCTGTTTTTTCCACGTGCAGGTATTTGCAATTGAAAATTAGGTAGCTGAGAGTGCAGATATCCAAACTATGTTTTCAGCTTTGGGGTTTTGTAGAGTCAAATGGGCACTCAGGAAAAATTAGAAACTGGTTTGAATGATTGATTATTACGTTCTGGAAGTATATGAAGTCAGCTGTCTCTGCCTTAAACCACAGTAAGTACCATTAGAAACTATATAACACAGAGCCTAATGAACTTGAAAGTAGAACATACTAAGGCCATTTTATTGCTGGAGTTGCAATACCAATTTGGAGAGTGTCTTTCTGAAGACTACTTAAGTTTTAGATTAATTTTATCAATGGTGATAGCATAGTTCTTGCACTCAGGGATGCTGGTTACACACAAATACTATGGGTTAAACAGTTGTATCATCAGTAATTTCCTTCATGATAGGAATACAATCAAACCAAATTTTGGAAAGAGGCATAGACCATAAACTGGGCTGAGCTATTCTGGTACAAAATAAGGCAGTCATTTAGACTGTTGTGTTCAAGAATGATGATCAAAAGGGCAGAAGGGGCAACTAAATTATTCAGGGCTTTGGGAGTAACTCAAGAGTGACATCTCAATTGCTTCAAAAAACAAACAAACAAACAACAAAAAAACCAGATGGAGTTGCTCAAACTAGGGTGACCAGATGTCCGGATTGTATAAGGACAGTCCTGATATTTGAGGCTTTGTTTTATATAGGTGTCTATTACCACCTATCCCCTTCCTGATTTTTCAACATTTCTATCTGGTCACCCTAGCTCAAACTCATAAGGAGGATACAGCAAGGGACTGGAGCCAGATCCTCAGAAGCCTAACTACCTTTGAGAATCTGATCCTTAGTTCATACAGATAAAGATAATGGGACTTATTCTCTCTTGCCCTGCACCATATGCAGTCGTCATTTATTCCAGTGCATTGTGGGTAGGAAACACTATCATTCTGATTTTGTCCTGGTGTAACTGATTGCACAAGATGCAGGGCAATGGAGATTCAGGCACAATATATGCAATTTATTACTAATCCAAATTCAAGAGGAAAGTACTGGGGCTGAACAGAGCTGCCACACGTTACAGACTGAACAATTTATTATTATGGAAGGTTGCTGGAATACAAAACAAATAGCCAAATTAAACAAAAGGGGGAAAATAAGGTCAACCAGAGGGATTTAGACAACACTTCAGACAAATAATTCAAATATAATGCTGCCAATAAGTATATCAGTATTAAAGTGTCCTTAAATCTATGACTAAGCAATTCTGACAAAGTCTGAAAAACTCTGACCTACCAGCAGAAAAAGCTTCTTTAAACTAAAATTCTATATGTTACATGAATGAAAGCCTTCTGGAAACAATAAAGCATGCTGGACATGAATATGTTAGGCAGCAGGATGTTGGCAAATATAAGATGGAATGGAAAAAGTCTTCACTGGAATCCTATTACCAGTTTGGTTAGTATCTCTTGTCCCCTTGAATAAAATATTTTTGAAAGTTAATGTGCTATTAAAAGATTGGGAGGCTGACACTAAATATGTGTGTCTTGTTTAAATACTGCGTACAAAGAATGAACTTTAAAAGCAAGGAAAAGAGTGAACTGATCTGTTTCTTTTAGTGGAAGGCTATATCCATGCTTAAAGTCTATAAGTATCCCAGAAGAGCCTTTGATTTATTCTAAGATTAAGAAACTTGATTTGGCAAATATTTCTGGTTTTTATGCAACTTACCTATCCTCTAGTATGTATTACTAATGAATCAAGCCCCAGCTACATCAAAGACTACATTTCAATCTGTGAACCACACAATAGCTGCGAGCCTCTGGGATGACGCAGATCACAAAGCCCAGGCTGAAGCATGTGAGAGCTAGGGACAAAGCATTCTCTGTCAAGGGGATCCAGTTATGGAACAATCTCCCAGACAAGTTCAAGCAAATCCAGAGTCTGACCATCTTTCGGAGACATTGCAAAGCCTTCCTTTTTGAGAAAGCCTTCCCATCATCAGTGATGCTCATAACACCCTTTTATTCCCACACTCCTTACTGCTCCCCTCTACCCCCCAAACAAGAAAGAGAACTTACCCAAAGCAGAATTTTCACCCTGAAAAGGGAGACGTGCCAGAGGCTCCATGAAGTTCACTAGGGAGTTTGCTATTACTTTTGATTTTTATATGGAATGCGCTCAGATATTATGATGATGGGTGTTAGTATAAAACCCTAAGATAGCCAGATGTATTAAACATGCTAATGGTGGCATGGGGAAAAGTCAAAGTTCTCCACCTAATCCAGGCAGTGTTTGTGGGGGCGGGGGATGTAAAGCTGGCAACATGCTCAAATTTGACATCTGCCACTCTGATTTACATGTTACAATAGCAGCACTCGGTTTTCAGCACATGCAAAGCCTCTTTCTCCTGAGAGAGTCACAAAACAATCTCATAAAGAATCATACTGAAATGTCATGACAATGCTTGAATTGTGACATTGCTTCATTATCTGATGTGGCATTGTCACCCCTTCTTGAAACAACATCATGCACTGCTGATAGTCTTTCTTCCCTATACTGGTGGCTGAGAGACGAGGTCTCTCCTGAGACCTCTTTGAAGGAGAGGAGAAAGCTTCCCTTCTCCTGGCTACTGGGAGAGAAGGAAGAAAGCCAGCAACATAATGGCTGAACTAGATTCTCATAGTGTATTTCCTGAAGCCAGATGATAACCCAGAACATGTTTGTTTTAAGAACACTTTCACTGCAGATTTGACAAAATGCAAAGAAGGTACCGATGTGAGATTTCTAAGGATAGCTACAGCACTCGACCCAAGGTTTAAGAATCTGAAGTGCCTTCCAAAAATCCGAGAGGGACGAGGTGTGGAGCATGCTTTCAGAAGTCTGAAAAGAGCAACACTCCAATGAAACTACATTGCAGAAACTACAGAACCCGAACCACCAAAAAAGAAAATCAACCTTCTGCTGGTGGCATATGACTCAGATGATGAAAGTGAACATGCATCAGTCTGCACTGCTGTGGATCACTATCGGGCAGAACCTGTCATTAGTGTGGATACATAGCCACTGGAATGGTGGCTGAAGCATGAAGGGACATATGAATCTTTAACGCATCTGGCACATAAATATCTTGCGATGCCAGCTACAACAGTGCCGTGTGACCACCTATTCTTACTTTCAGGTGACACTGTAAACAAGAAACGGGCAGCATCATCTCCTGCAAATGTAAACAAACTTGTTTGAGTGACTGACTAAACAAGAAGTAAGACTGAATGGACTTGTAGGCTCTAAAGTTTTACATTGTTTTATTTTTGAATACAGTTTTTTTAACATAATTCTGCATTTGTAAGTTCAACTTTCATGATAGAGATTGCGCTACAGTACTTGTGTGAGGTGAAGTGAAAAAATACTATTTCTTTTGTTTTTACAGCACAAATATTCATAATCAAAAATATAAAGTAAGCACGCTACACTTTGTTCTGTGTTGTAATTGAAAATATATTTGAAAACATAGAAAACATCCACAAATATTTAAATAAATAGTATTCTATTATTGTTTAAGAGGGTGATTAATCACACGATTAATCAAAATTATTTTTTTTAATCACTTGACAGCCCTAATTAGTACCTCTAAATTACTGCCTTCCAGTGTCTAAGAAAATGGTCAACAAAACTGGCATTACAGTCTAACCCTTATAATTAGGACCCTACCAAACTCACGGCCATGAAATGTTGTCTCCGTCTGTGAAATCTGGTCTTGTGTGCTTTTACCCTATACTGTACAGATTTCATGAAGGAAACCAACATTTCTCAAATTGGTGGTCCTTATCCAAAAGGGTGTTGCAGGGTTATTTTAGGGGGGATTGTGATATTGCCACCCTTAGTTCTGTGCTGCCTTCAGAGCTGGGTGGGCAGAGATGGCCAGGTCCCCAGCTCTGAAGGCAGCACCCGCCCCCCCAGCAGCAGCGTAGAAGTAAGGGTGGCAATACCACATCTTCAAAGCGGGGCTCTCGGCCAGCAGCCACTGCTCTCTGGCCATCCCGTCCTGAAGGCAGCGCCACCACCTGCAGCAGCACAGAAGTAAGGGTAGCAGTACCGCAACCCGCCCCCCCACAATAACTGTGACACCCCCCCAACTCCTTTTTGGGTCAGGACCCTCTACAATTACAACAGCATGAAATTTCAGATTTAAATAGCTGAAATCATGAAATTTACTATTTTTGAAATCCTAGGACTGTGAAATTGACCAAAATGGACCATGAATTTGGTAGAACCGTACTTATAATAAATGGAAATAGTTATCTTGAAGCACAACCACCACTCAGTTTCCCTTGTGCCCCAATGGCAGATGATCCACTGCATCTACTGCACCAGCTTATTTAATCAGGTATCAGCTGTACTATTGTTAGAATGATTAGATGAATATTCCATTGAAAAAAATGAGGTTTATAGTGTTTACCTATCACAATTATGTAAACACTTAATTTCTGCTTTATTTTTATGCTATTTTTTTAAAGATCCAATCCTTGCATTTTTTTTCCCCATAACCCATTTGGCTGTGGAACACAAGGAAAAAAATATGCCCATCTCTTTCTCTCTTTGCAATGAATTAGTGACTAATTTATTCATCTTTAAGGCCTATTTGCACACCTATGCCATATTTCATATGTGTACAATGAGATAAAGCATATTGTTTTCTGAATTTGTGGTTTAATTAAACCCACTGAATTTCAGCTTCTAGGTTACAGGGGGAGTCACAGGATCGCTCACTTCTGTGGGTTGTGTCTTGTTGTTAAAAACTCTGAACAATTTCAACAGTTGTTTTTGAAATTAACATCTAACCTTTGAAAACAGAGGTTACTTACTGCATTAGTCTGGTAATATACTCCATAGAAAGTGAATTGTTTCTTTTCAGTTTTTTCCTTCAGTCATACAGACAGGCTTCACAGCTGAGTATTATGACAAATACCATATGTTCACCTTCAGGCCACTGCGTTATTTGCTGGTAACTGCATTTCCTGATGCTGTAGTTATGCTGTGAAATGTAGATATGCTATTCCACTTTCTCTGTACAGTGGGCTACCTTATGTCAGTTTATATTTATAGGCAACTTTCTAAAGTCAATGCCCCATGACATGGGTAGAAATGCATGTAGATACATTGTTCAAAATAGCAAAACATGAGGAATATTTGAATTGTTTAAAGAAATGACAAATAGCTAATACAGAAAATTGCCTGCTAAAAATTCAATACCTCTGTCATTATTCATTCATTTCAGACTGTAGTGCTTATGAGGCTAGTGTACCACTAGGCAAGAGTTTCACTTCAGTATGAAATGGATCACTGGAATGGCCCACATGTCCAACATCATGAGAAATTTATAGCAATGCCATAGAGGATGTTGCTTGATTTGTTCATCTATTGGTCTGTAATGTACACATTGTGCATGAATTATATTTTGAGTCTGGGAGGATAGAAAGTTTGCTATGGACATTCATGCAAGTGTACTGTTCTAAATTTTCAGTTTTTAGATGCTCATTCTTCCTCCCCCTTTTCCCCCCTTGGACTTACTGGGTCTGACTGCTTTTATGTCCTCATTTGTTAATGATATTTGTTGGGTTCTGTTTCTGATATCGGAATACTATAGTGCACATTATATGATAGCTATGGACCTTAATCCTTTATTGCCCACACACCACAGTTGATTCCAATAGGAGTTTAGCATGCAACAGAATTGGGCCTTACACTTGCTCTTCCTCATTCTGACAGTACAATCTATAGAGCCCTGATCTTCTTGGGGAAAGATGCCATCCAGAAAGAGTTGATGAGAATTTCATGGCTCACATTACTAAGTACACTGGATTGCAGAAGGGTACCTTTACTAAAGATTTGGAGGAAGTCTTATAGATCCTTCCCACCTTCAAGTTTTTAATAGATTGTGTGAGCCATTGCTCTACACAAACTGAGCTTTCTTTTTGATTACTGAATTATACTTTGGCACATGACAAATGGGCCTTTCACTTGCCCTAGTGCCTGCAGTCAGGATTATGATCTGGTCCTTGTTCTACCATGGAAGGCTTTAGCTCCCTTGTCTTATCTTTCTCCACTGCTGCTGACTCAGTTCTCTCCTGTATTGCTATCCTTTAGCGGCTACAGCATCCTAAGGTGTGCTTACTTACAGACACCTGGAGGAAGTGGCTTGCTAGTTAACAGATGGCTCTAGGATTGCCATATTAGCATGAAGTTTTCTTGGGGTGCCCAGAACCAAGGATGAACTTGTTACTTTTATGCCTTAGAAAAAGAAAGTCTTTCCAAGGCTAAGTAGGTGACAGCTCCCAGTTACCCCAATCTGATAGCTACCCTAGGACTGCCAGCCTTTACTTTGCCTTGCAGGTAACATTTGGTGCACCCCAGTCCTCAAACCTCCTTGAAGAGTGTTCCCTTGTGGTATCCATCCCCTGTCATTGAATGTTCTCAGTAATTGCAGAATATATTTTTAATTTTATTAAAGCTAATGTTAAAATTATCTAATACACAGGTTAAGGAAAGAGTGTCTATACATCTGGGTATAATGCATAAATTATCCAAAAGTATAAAGTTTAAAAGTCATAACATTCATATAGTACATAATCTGCAATAGTCCAAATTAAGGTTAATAAATTTAACAATATGGTTAAAATATTAGCATCCAAATATCCACATAGCATCACTCAAAGTTAATATAGCATTTGGAAAGTAAATAGCAGTTATTGTAGATTATCCCTCAGTAATTGAGAATTTAGGATAGGTTGTCTTTCAGTAAATACAATCTATCAGAGAAGTATTTCAGTTACTTTCCCGACTTCGCTTCTCAATGGCACTCCAGCTCATAACTCCTGGTATTGCCGATATCTGGTGAAATGTTCTAAATAGATGTCCCTTGATCACCTGATGGTGTCTGACACCATGAGGTGGTGCATCAGCTGAGCGCAGCGCTGACCAATTAAGCTTTTCTGCAGCACTCGCTTGTTACTGGGGTCTCATGCGCCCAGGACTCTGACAATCAGCGTGTGTGTTTGAACCTCATAACACCTAGCTCTCAAGGCATCAGCTAAAGGGGCATATTTCTCCACCTTTTGAGCTCGAGCATTGCGGAAGGCAGGGGTCCTGTTCTCAAAAGGAACTGTGACATCCACCATGATGATCTTATTCTGTTCCTCTTTAGTGATGATGTCTGGTCACAGTTGGCTGTCTGTTCCAGAGTTCAAGGCAAGCTTCCCTGTAGGTGATGGGATGGCTTTGACTAGGTGATCTTGATTGGCATTGTGGCACAGTTGCCAGGCTCTGGAGTGGGGCTTGCAGCTGCACAAGATGTGGGGTACTGTCTCATTGGCATAGTTACACTTTCTGCATCGCTTGTCCCGATTCCCATGGCAGACAGCTCGGTTCAGTGGGACGCAACTGAGCCAAGGTCTCTGAATGAATCTCCAGTCAGCAAATCAGGTGAAACTGCCCCTGGGGAGGAAGTGATTGATGGTGTCTCAATTGCACATCACTTTGAAGACCTTGCCCTGGTCGGGCTTGTGTCTCAGGTTTTCCATGTACTGCCAATGGATGGCATCCATCAGCGTCCTCTCCAGCAGAGTTCTAGCTCTGAGTGATGACTAAGCTCTGTATTTTTGACCTGTGGCAAGACTCCTAATTCCTGACATTCCTCGCACCATGTCCAATGGCAGCCGATAAGCTTCTCCAGGTGTCATGTAGCATTGCAGGCATGAGTCCAAAGTGAAGCAAAGACTCCCCCGTCTCTTCCAAATTCACCTTCCAAGGAGCCTCTGAAGTAGGTGGTGACATCTTGGTTGGAGGGGATCCTGGCGATTCGCTTCCTGATATCATGCATAGCACTCACTGCGATGTTCCTCACTATGGTGTCCAGGCATGTCAGAAGGCAGAAAGCGTGAGTGATCACCGTAGCATCATACAGATCATGCATTCAAGGGACATTGGTGCCACCCTACCTGTGTGAGATGTACACCAGCTCATTACTGGCCCATCCACTTCTTCACTAACTGCCTTATGATGTTGTCCACCTTGTTGAGGGTACCTTTGCCACAGCAGATCCCCTCAGGCAAATCAAATACAGGGGATCAAAGTTGTTCAAGGTGTTGATCTTCTGCCCTGATGCCAGCAGGGAGGAGTTGATCTTGGCCACAACCTGTAGGATCTCAGCAATGGTATCCTCAGGTATCTGCTGGACACGAAAACCTGTGGGCACGCTGAGATGTTGGTAGTCTTGCCCATCCTCAAGTAAGATCATGGATTCACCCTGGATCTGAAACAGGGTCACCTGGACCAAGTCCCTTCTACTGCCATCAATATGCAGGGATGTGCACTTCCTAGCATTGAAGCTGAGTCCCATCCAGTTGTCAGCCTGGCTGGTGACATCAAGCATTTGTTGGAGACACTTACAGTTGTCTGCTCTGCATGTCCCTAAACCTGTGACTGATGGAAGCTAGGAATGGAGGACAGGGGATGGATCACTCAATTTCCCTGTTTTGGTCATTCCCTCTGAATCATCTGGCACCACCCACTGTTGGAAGACAGAATACTGGGTTAGAAAGACCATTGGTTTGATCAGATATGACCAGTCTTATGTTCTAATTGCCAAGTCTGCTGCCTCCAAAGAGGTAGTATACACACCAACTTACTTGATTCAAGAATTCACAGTTATGATAAAACAAAGAGATGTTTATTAACAAAGAGAGATTCAAGTGATATTGAATAAAGGTGGTAGAAACAGACATGGTTACAAATGAAATAGATGTGTAACACACTGCTAAGACACTAAACATAATCTTAACAGGCTAAAATCTGTGTCTCAGATAAGTATCTCACCTACAGTAACTTCTCAGCATCAGCAATCCTCTGAGCCAAGAGCCAGCTTTCATAGACACATTCCCCTTTGTTCCCTCAGTGAAGGCCCCCAAAGGGGTTCTCTTGCTTCCTTTTTGTAGTCCAGAAAACCTTTGCAATGTATTCTTTAGAAGCATACCACCAGACAAAGTTGTCCCTTGCTGATTGCAGACGCCAGGCTGTCCATGCTGTTTTTCCTCACCCTTCTGTTAATTTGCTTTTCCTGTTGACAATATGCAAATGAAGATTGCTTTGTGTTTGCTTTTCCCATGCTCTATTTGCATCAGAGACCAGGGCAGACAGGTAAATCAACATTTCTTTGTCAAGGAAAACTTTGTTCCTCAATTCTTCCTGGTTTACATATATTTTCAGTATAAACATACAACTTCTTAATTGTTACCTGTACATATATCACGCAATGATTATGACAACCCGTATGATATAAGTTTGATACCTTAAATGACATTCTTCATAGATAAATACCGTGACATCAAAGTGTTAGGTGTAGTGAGTTTGTCAGGCCTGATAGGAGCTGCTGTTCCATGACAGTGAACGCTTTGCCAGTTGGCACTGAGGAGTTCTTAGGGTCACAATTAGGCATGTACACTTCCAGCTCAGCATAGACCGCTTTCAAAGTCAAAATATATTCATGCCCAACAAAAAAGACTGAAAAGAAAAAATGTGCATCACGGATGCAAAGGAAAAAAACCCATCTTGATTTATAATAGTCCTGGGATTGTGTATGTGTCTAGGGGTTGGGGGGGTAGCTAAAGAGGTATAGCTGGGTGAAGTCCAAAAGTCTACATACTATTCAATGGTGCTGTCTGCCTTTATACAGTGTCTGAAGTCTCTGGAGTAATTTCAATATTGCTCCCTTACACATTCAGCATTGTGCTTTTGAGGAGTGACAGTGGCACGGTACGCATTCCTGGGCAGTTGTAAGTTAACATTTCCAGCAATAGAAACTGAAGTGCATCAAGCATACACCCTTAAAGACTACTAAGTCTGCTACCCGTACTCTTGCTAAATACCACCTTACTCCACAAGTAATTCCATTACTTTTCAATAGGGCAAGTCATGGAGTAAGTTACTGCTCAACACAAGTAAGACTGGCAGAAATCCAGCCCAAGAAATAAACTTGGGGTGAAATCCTAGCGCTATTGAACTCTCTTGGAGTTTTGCTATTGACTTCAGTGAGGCCAGGATTTCAGACACTTTTTTATATTGCTGCTTATTGAAGGTACTCTACAGTCCTGAAAACCTTGAAATCCTGGCTTTATTGAAGTATAAAGCCTTGTATAAGGCTTGTATAAGTAGGGGCATAGCGAGCAGATCGAGGGACGTGATCGTTCCCCTCTATTCGACATTGGTGAGGCCTCATCTGGAGTACTGTGTCCAGTTTTGGGCCCCACACTTCAAGAAGGATGTGGATAAATTGGAGAGTCCAGCGAAGGGCAACAAAAATGATTAGGGGACTGGAACACATGAGCTATGAGGAGAGGCTGAGGGAGCTGGGATTGTTTAGCCTGCAGAAGAGAAGAATGAGGGGGGATTTGATAGCTGCTTTCAACTACCTGAAAGGGGGTTCCAAAGAGGATGGCTCTAGACTGTTCTCAATGGTAGCAGATGACAGAACGAGGAGTAATGGTCTCAAGTTGCAGTGGGGGAGGTTTAGATTGGATATTAGGAAAAACTTTTTCACTAAGAGGGTGGTGAAACACTGGAATGCGTTACCTAGGGAGGTGGTAGAATCTCCTTCCTTAGAGGTTTTTAAGGTCAGGCTTGACAAAGCCCTGGCTGGGATGATTTAACTGGGAATTGGTCCTGCTTTGAGCAGGGGGTTGGACTAGATGACCTTCTGGGGTCCCTTCCAACCCTGATATTCTATGATTCTAAGTCAGTGAAAAATTTCCCATTGACTTCAATAGGGCCAGAATTTCACCCTTGATGTTTGGATCAACTGGCATCTTTTAAAGGAATGCTCATCTTATTCCTTAGCCTTTTGTTTGTCTGTCTGTACCATGTGCTCTGCTGTGTCTTAAGATACTTTACATCCCTCATCACCTGAGCTACAGGGGGAAAAAATGTAAAAAGCTAATATTTGAAAGGCTTGTAATTAGGTTCATTTTGATGCCTGGCAACATTGGAAGTATCCAAGGTTATCTATCTAAGGTACTTACCTGGCCCTCATTACCATAGGACCTGTACACCTCCATTTTTTTAATGTATCTGCCCACAAAGCAGCCTTTTGAGGAAGGGAAGTGCTATTATCCTATTTTACACATGGGAAACAGAGACTGAGTGACTTGCCCAAGGTCAACAGTGACAAATGATTTTAGATGGCTCAATTTTTCAAGTCTGACTTGAGGCAACTAAAAAAGGCCTGATTTTCAGATGGGTGCTGAGTACTCCCCCTCTGAAAAATCAGACTGCTTTAAGGTGTTAGGCAGGCACCCAAAATCACTAGCCACTTCTGAAAATTATGTCCAAAGGGACTTGCCCAAGGTCACACAGGAAGTCTGTGGGAGAGGAAGGAACTGAACACAGATTTCCCATATCCTAGGCTCAAATACCAGCCACTGAACCGTTCTATTTTTCAAGCAAAAATTTAGCTAATGACAAGAACCCTTAAAATTTATTGGACTCTAGCCTAAATGAAACCAATGGCAATGAACATAAACTATAGCAAGTAAAATGTAAGCTGGAGGGCTGAAAAATTTGAAGAGCAGATAGAAAAAATTATTAAAAATTTTCTATTTTAGGCTAAGTGTATCAAAAGTGGTACCTGTGATAGAATCAGTGGGGTTGCTCAACCATTAGAGAGTCAAGGGAACAAAAAGGGAGGCTAAAGACATTGCAGAGAAGCTAAATTATTTCTTTGCATTAATTTTCACCAGAGACTATGTTGGGAGATGGCTCATTTTTCCTGCTAATAAAGATGAATCACTGTGAGATTGAAGTGTCCAAAGATGACATGCTGGAACCAATTGCTATATTAAGCAATAATAAATTTAAAATGAAGACTGGATAATATTCACTCAAGAGTGTTTTAAATCCTTACTTCTTCCATCCTAGTACTAGAACACGTCCATCCCTAACCTGGCTCCAACCTCTACTTACCTGTACAGCAAGGTTTTTTAGGAACTTTGACATGAAGTTGATGAGTTACTAACAAAAACATACAATATTAAGTCAGTTGACTGTACAGTAGCAAATATAGGATCTGTAAGAGAAGTGCTGGAGCGTGATTGTGAAAATTATAGACTAGCAAGTCTTACTTCAGTCCCAGGTAAATAGGTTGAAATGATAATTAAAGGCCATTATAAAAATATCTACAAGAAGATGAAGACATGACAGGCACAAATCAGCATGGCCTCTGTAAAGGAAAATCATGCCTCCAATCTACTAATATTTTTTTGAATGTGTCAGAGAATTGGCTGACATAATTTATTTGGACTTTTAAAAACACCTTTGACAAGTCCCATACATGAGGCTATTAAGGAAATTAAGTAGTCACGGGGAGAGTTAAAATCACTGCAAAGGATTGGAAACTAGACAAGGGTTAGAAAACAAGGAGTAAAAATAAATGCTCAATTTTCATTATGGCAAAAGGTGGGATGATTCAAGGATCCATAGGAAGAATGGTGGTTCATACATTTATTATGGCTGGCAAAATTTGCAGATGACAGAAGATGACTTAAATTAGTCCAGACTGGAATATCGTCAATTAATGGTATACCTTCACCTTGAATATTGTACCCAGAATCTGTGGGTGGGTGTGGGGTGACAGTGGCAGCAAGGGATCTCTTTTGTTGCCTCAGCATTTCTCCCTCCAGGGTGGGGATGGGAGAAAGGTGCTCGAGTAAATCAGTCTGATTTACAAGGTGGATGTCAGGGTAGGCTCAAGTAGTTCTTTTAAGAAACCCCCCACCCCCTCCCCCAGGGAGGTACATCTACTTGTCCACAGTGGAGCACTAACTTATTATGCTGGCTTCCAGTTACCAGCACTTCCCCAACAGAAGAAAACTTAATGTCTCCCCTATAGGGAAGCGAACAGCCTGCCACCCAGAAGAAGCCTTTTCTCCTTGCTGCCCTGGGTGGGAGGCTGAGAGGTCCAAAAGCAGCCCCTGGACTCTGTCCCTGCCCCCTGGTGCACCCTATCTAGGGTAGGTGGAAGGTCCAGGGCTCCCCACAGCAGCCAGGGCTCCCTGGGTGGCTCTTACTATGGCCTGGCTCCAGCTTCTGGCCTGGCCAGAGGGCAGGGCCATGCAGGGTGGGTGGGTGGGTGGGGGAGAGAAATAGAGCAGGGGGCAGGGCCCCATGGCAAAGGCAGCTAAGGCTCACCTCAGCCCTGCACTGGTGAGAGGCTGGTGTCACTAGCAGGGCCTGCGCTTTGCAACAGGAGAGGTGATCACCTTATCACCTCCCTGCTGAGAAGCACAGCCCCCCTTGCTGCTGCTCCGCACCTGCCCAAGGCTACTTTGCCCATGTTAAAAAGTGGCGGGGGGGGGGAATGTTTGTGTCTAGGACCCCAATAAATCTTAATCTGCCTCTGAAAGTGCTATTATCCTCATTTTACATACAGGAAACTGAAGCACAGCGACCCAGATCCACAAAAGTATTTAGGCTCCTCACTTACATTGAAATCAATGTAAGTGAGGAGCCTAAATACCTTTGAGGATCTGGACCAGAGAAGCTAAGGCCCAGATCCACAAAGGGACTTAAGTGTAGTGACACTGGACATTGCAATGCCCAACCTTCAGGCACCTAGATAATCACAAGAACAACACCGCAATCCACAAAGCCCAAGGGAGGTGCCTTGGTTCCTAGACAATGCACAGAGAGAGGCACCTAAGAATGGGATCCTCAAAAGCCAGCATGCTAAATGGAGAGCTGCTTAAGCTAGCCAATGGGAGATGAGGAGGATGTGTGTCCTAAGCCCCTCCCCTCTCATAGAGAGAGGTGCCTAAGTGTAGGCTGCAGTGAGGCACCTATGTCTGCTAGTGATCCATGACTGGGAATCCTTCTCCTGTAGTCAGGTGGCTTAGACAACTAAGCCATTTCTTGTGAGAATAAGTTAGGTGCCTGCTTCAGTCCTCCCAAAACACCTGGAGGAGGAGCTGCTCACCTTAAAATTTTTAGTCTACTAGAGCACTCACTTGGGATGCAGGAGACTGAGATTCAATCCCCCCCTCTACTTGAGTGGGGTACAGGATTTGAACAAGAGTCTCACCTTTTAGCAGCTTGCTCGAACCACTGATCTATGGGATAGTCTGACATACGGAGTCCCTTAATTTTTTTCCTGTTGAAGCTGTTCCACTTTGAATAAAGAATGATTAGGCCAGCAAGAAACCGAGTGAGACTTACTCTATAGCCTGGTAGTTTGGGCACCTATTTAGGAGTTGGGAGAGTCAGGCTCTAGTCCCCCTGCTTCAATGATTAACTTGCAATGAAAGAGGTGCTGGGGCTCAAGCAATATTTTACATTCACATCTGATTCAGCAAGCCCAGAAGTGCTGGGGCTATGAACTGTCAGGTGCCCAGTGCTCAGCCCCGGCACAAATTAAGCACTGCCTTGCTCGAATGGCTCTTTAATTATTTAGACACAATGGAAGGGCTTCAACAGGAGAGACCAGGGGAGCCCCCACGTCAGAATATCCCGTACCTCATTGGTTTGAGTATGCTTTTGAGAGGGATGAGAGCTCTAACGATGGGCTAAAAGTTTAAGGTGGGCAGTGGCATGACTGCTGGCCAGATTTTGAATGTGAAGTTGTCCAGCAAGTGGCCTCTGGATACACCTACTGGATTGGGTGCAACAGGCAAGACAGGCACTCTTGCTGCCTCTCCCCCCCAGTTCATAGATTGCTCTGGGAGACAGTCATCTGGACACCTAGAGTGAAGCAGCAGTGCACACGCCCAGAGATAGAAACATAGGTGCCTAGGGAGCTTGTACAGCAAAAATGTAGGTGCTGAGTGAATTCAGCCACCTACATTGCTAGATTGCAGCTGAGTGAGGGTTTTGTGGATCACAGTGGAGCCTAGACCTGGACTGCCTAAGTCTGATATTTAAGCACCTAAGTCCCTTTGTGTCAGGTCAGAATTGAAAGCCTGCTACTGTTATGGACTATAAGCGGTACAACCTGTAGAGGTCAATGCTGAGTTCTGGGCAGTGGTTAATTAATCCAGAAACCTCAGGAAGTGCCAATGGCTTCAGGCAGATGAGTGCCTGAGGAGGGCAGTAGAACCCTTGATGGAGGAAATGTCATCAAAAATCTCATGAGCAAATTCACTCAGTGTTTTTGCCAATGACATCCACACAGGACAGATTGGTCCCTTCAGCTGTAGCTGATAACCAATCTAGGATTGGAGCCCCAAAGGCAGGCAGATGGAAGATCCATCTGGTTCCAAATGTATCGAAGGGCATCCTTCCTTTGGTCCAAACCAGTGAAGTCAAGAGGGGGATGTCAACTCTTGGGCAAAGCAGTGCCTCCATATTAACCACCTAGGCTATTGCAGCCACATCACATGGAGAGGACACTCCATCCTTGCTGGTAATATGGACACAACACAGAAGGTGGCAGTTACAGGTTATAAATTCAGGGCACCATGGGTCATCTTCAGGAGGTGGGAGGAATCACTGCATTCCATTGGTCAGCCACCCCCCGCCAGAAAGCTGGGAAGCTCCCAGACAATTAGGTGCTGACCTGCCACAGTTGTGTGCCTCATGGGGTGCATGGAGCTAGACCAAAAGTTGAAAGGCAGACAGAAACCTCTCACCTGGCAAAAATAAGAAACCAAGAACTTCCTGGCTTGGAAGCTAGAATGTCAGCACCATGTGTCCAGGATTGACAGATGATGACCTACAATATACAAGCAGCATATGGAAGTCAGCTTTGATAGACTGTAAGCTCTACAAACTCAGTGTTGATATTGCAGCACTTCAGAAAACAAGACTTGCAGATGCTGGTTCTGTCCAAGAGGCCAATTACTCCTTCTTTTGGCAAGGTAAAAACAGCGAAAAAATTCTGCAGAGTTTCAGTTTTGCTGTGAGAGACAAGTGGGTAAAGTTCCTAGAAACACCGATTGGGAAGTCAGAGAGTATCATCTCACTTAAACTTCAGATAGCCATTGGCTCTGTGAACATTAGTGCTTATGCACCAACACTCAATCTAGCCCCGAGGAGAAGGATATACTTTACAGCTCTTTGCACCAAATCACCCAACTGAGCAACTTTTCCTCCTCGGTGACTTCAATGCAGACAACAACTCATGGTCGGATTGCCTAGGACATTTTGGAACTGGCAAGATGAATGGCCAAGGACTTCTTGAATTTTGCGTCCAAAACCAAATGCGCATTACCAATTCATATTTTACAGGAAAAGATTGTCAAAGTGTCATGGAGGCATCCCTGATCAAGCCACTGGCACCAATTAAATGTTGTCGTCAGGAGGAAAGACCTACCCTTAGTGCAGAACACTTGCATGTTTCACAGTGCTGATCGTGAAACTGGCCACTCGTTGATTATTAACAAAGTGAAGATTACAGCCAAGAAACAGAGCATAACCCAGGAGCAATCAGTACTATTAACACCAAAAACCAGAATGACAGACTGACAGTGTCCTGGAGAAACCTTATGGAATTAAGATAAACTTTACTGAATTAAGTTAAATCTCATTGCATTAGGTTAATACCTTTGGGGTCCACAGTGTTAAAATGCAGTTACATGAAATTTCACAAGAACATACATGCAACTTCTCTAGGAGGAAGTGGGTGTTAATGTAATTTGTTTGGTTATCAGCCCTTTCAAGTCATTCCCTGGTGCGGTCTACATATACTAGTTCAAACTGGATTCTCCAGGGACAAACAGTTAGAAAGAGAGTTCTGAATAAATAGCCTGGTTTTAAACTGGCTCAGGGCCTTCTTCCTGACTCAGCAAACAGACAGGACCCCTGATCCCTGGAGGGCCCAATCCTTAGGGAAAGGTTGGAAGGATTGGGCCTACTGAGGCCCCATAAAAGTAGGTGCTTGTTCTGAGGTGAAACTCTGATGAACTTGACACCACAAGGAAACTCCTTGGAGGGGTGTTGATGGACTGCTCCTGCCAGAGCCCAAGTTAGGGTTGAGGTGATGTCTGGTCTGCTTATTAGCAGGTGTGTATATCCTTTTATTGTTTTGAATGTGTTTTCTCTGTAGTGCTTTTGCCTTAAGAATAAAATAGGCTTGCAAAAAAAGCTGTGTGGTAACTATACCTGACAGTCACACTGTTAGTGTTAACCATCTCTGAAGAGAAAGTAAGTGGGCCTGCTTGGGCAGGAAGCTGTTCAGCCTGGAGCTAGGTGTCTCTCTCCCTTCTGACTGGGGTTCTCCTCTCCAGAGAGATGATGGCGGGGGGAGCTGGAAGCCTGAAGGTGGGTGCCCTGGCTGGCACACTGCGGGGAAATACAGATGCAGACGCCTTGAGCTATGATAGACAAAAAAGGTCATTCACCACAGTGCATATTATAAGAGTTGACTGCTTTGCCTGCTGCCTACTAGAGTATAAATTGATTCCACCAAATGGCTTTTACTTTGTAAACTCTGGTTAGGCTCTGATAATGGTGCCAAAAAGGAAACGTCAGTGATTTCAATAGACCAACCTCCCCCAGACCATTAGTGAGGGAGATATAAAGCCATTCTCCTCTCCAACTGGGAGAGCAAAGAGCACTAGTCTTGAACGCTTCAGTAAAGCGATAAAGGGAGCTGTGGGGTTCCTGAGGCCTTTTTCTACTGAAACCTATAGCTGTGCCTACATTATGATTTCCTGCTCTTGCCACCACAGGCTCAGCTCCACCTGTTGTAGCAATTGTAGAACTGCTAGCATGGGATATGTTTTTTAGGAACACAAATTCCAGTGGAGGCAAGGATTGTCAGCATATTTTAATCAGAGCCGGGAGAGCTAATTTTAATATATTTGGGGCCAGGTTAAGGAATTACAGTGCGCTGGGTCCAGGTGGATTTAAAGACCTCTAAAGGCCATGATGAAACAAAGTGTGTGACGTTGCTATTTCAGAGGACAATATGAGAAGTTAGACCACCTACTGCTTACAGATTGGCTCTGCTATAACCCAAATCCTGCAAAAAACCCACACAGAGCTTAGTAAAGTAAGAACTCTGCTTTTGTATTGGTTTGTTTTTGAATGATGCAACTGTATTTGAAGTTTTACCAAGTGCAGGTATTCAGCAACACAGAGTTAGATGCACATGGGACTTACTTTTCTAAAAACTATAAGGTCAATTAACTATTTCACTACTGAACAAAACATACAAGGAAGTAGAAGGATGATCATTTTCTGTTCTGCACACTACCGTGGGCTGGTCTATGTTACCAAATGTCCTCATGTTCAAACATAATCATGAAGAGCTGAGTTAGCTGACATGTAGTGGCCACAACAGCTGGCACCATGTAGAACAGGGCAAAATATTGACAGGCTCCCATCAGCTAACTTGATTCTTATCAATTGTATTTGGTCATGATAAAAATCCCTAGTGGAGACGAGCCCATAGTTGCCATCTCATTTTGTTGTCATGAGTGGGTGGCACTAAGCACTACCCTCCCCCCCGCCCAAATCTGCCTGTTGAGGACAGGAGACCCAGATCTGAGCCATTTGATGGCTTCTCCAAGCATTTTAGCTTGCTTGTTTCCCCTTCTGAAAAAAGGGGAGCTCAGACTGATTTACCTTCCCTATATCAAGGGACTGGATTTTTGCTTTCCCTTCTACAAAGATAGTACTGAATCAGACCATACTGATTCAGCTGGGTGTTAGTACTACAAGGAAGGAGTGCAGGCCTGAGAACTATGGTCTGGAGACATTGCAACTCCAGGTTAGAAACTTATGCCCAGGGGTTGAACAAGGGGCAGAGCTCCCCCAGTAAATATCTATTTAACCCTTAAAATGGGTCTCCAGGCTTTGGGGTGTAGACCAGATCCTATTAAAGGTCATGCAGCTCATACATTTTTCACAAAGATTTGCTGGTTTCATTTCCATGTTTGAACCCCAAACTAGGAGAGCTTTGCCTGTCTGGGGGCTTCAATGCAAAAGGTTCATAGAACTCTATTTTCTGAATAATTGCTTCTTCCAAATCCTGGGACAAATTCTTCCCTGGTGCAGCTTCTTTGTACTAAGTGGAGTTGTACCAGGGAAGAAGTCAGACCTTTTAAATTACAACAAAGACCCATGGCAGAATGTTACAATTTATCTTTAATTTTCATTACAAAGCACTTTGAGATTTTCAAACAATTAAATCAATGGCCGCATTGCACATACAATTTAGGGCATGAAAATGAATACCATATTAATACAGACTACTAGAGATGTGCAAGGGGGCCAAGTTACAGTTGCTATGGGAACCATAACTTTGAATTACATTTACTTTTGTGCAGTTAAAATCTTAGTATTAACATTGCATTATGGTTTCTTGCTCTGAATGCAGAATTTATTTTAAAGATACCCCACTAGCCTTTTTGGTGAGCATTTTGGTCAGAAAAGTGCTGTAGATGTGTATATTTGCAAACAGAAGCTTTTAATAGTCTTTGAATTTTTCATAGTAAAATTTTTTTCTACTTTCTTTCCCCTAGCAGCAAACCAATACAAAAGCAGCAGTAACCTTCCCAAAATGACCTTTATTGTTAACAGTAAGAACATATGACTTTCATGGGTGGTGGTCATTCAATGGCAGAAAATCATGTAAAATACTAATATAGAAGGTGTCACCAGATTATTCTCCTCAGTTTGCAAGTAAATGGTCAATCTTAGGAAGACATGCTGTATTGTTAGTTTTTGCTTATGCACGGTCCTGGTAGAAGCAGATTGTGGGCTGAGGGGGCTGTGGGAGCAGCAGAAGAGCTTGTTCTCTGCCTTGGTCTCTGACTGGAGTCAGTTTGAGGAAGCGTTGCTCTTTGGGAACCATGCATTGGTGAGTTGAAACGTCTGAAAGAAAGGATTGCCTGCATATTGTTTCAGCTGCTCAGTCCCAGGACTGCATTTTACATGTAACCAAAATAAGTTACTTAGAATATACCACCAATATACCATGTCACGGATTTCTGCTCCACTGGGAAGCTGACCTGCAAGGCCTTAAACGTGCTACCATTCAGCAGAAGGGTAATGCTGGCTTCAGACTGAGACATTGCTGTCAGAAGAAGGGGTAACCATATGATGCACTGGTAGGCAACATAATCTAGTTCAGGAGACCAAAAGTTAGGAAACATTCTGGTTTTGGTTCTACTGACTCACTGAGTGACCTTGGGCAAGTAATTTCCTCTTTGCTTCCATCTTTCTGTGTATGTATAATATTTATGTATGTCACAGCACTGGGATGTTAAAAATGTGGGCTATTCTGCTATGTTGCCTACTCTTCATTCTCTCGCATCTGTTGTTCATAGTGAGTTGGATAGTGTTGTGGGACTGAATGGTCAGATAGTTGCCATCCAATTGTCTGGAGTTACAGTAGATGGCATGTTATGGTTTCCTAGGAGTGTGCTATTGGAGAGATGTAGACCCTGCTGCTGGAAATCAACAGGTACGAAGTTATGTACTTTGCTCACATCAGGCATAGAGAGGGAAGTAACCTTGAGAAAGTTATCATGGAAAGAATGGTGGTGGGTCATTGTAGCAGGAACAATTAGTGAGGAAATGGGTGGGTGGTGGTGTGCAGCAGATCATAGGGAGGTCATCTGCTGAGTGCTTGAGACTAGTGAGAGGGCATCTGAAAATTCTGCTGTGATGTCACCCATATTCAGACAGGAATAAATGGATTTTACTTAGGATAGTGCTATGCTAAAGTAAATGGTCATTTTGTATCTTTTAAACCCAATAAGGGTAGTCACTCCCCTCCTGTTGCTGTTCCATAGGAATGTCTAATGAACATTAACATATATAAATTGACCTTATGTGAGTACTGCCACATGTGGCAGGCTGAAAAAGTAGGGCGAGACTGCCCAAACTATCAATATGGTGTCTTCTGCTGCTAGTGGCTGTGCTGACCCTACTGAACAGAAGGGGATCATTCCCAAAGGAAAACCCAGGTTCTCCAGTGAAGTAGTGACTCCAAACACAGTCTTGATTTACAAGCCAAGGCTCTTGGGTGGCTACTCCCTTGAGAAGATGTGGGAAGGATCAATACTGAGTGGAGAACTGTGGATGGAATAGTGTGAACACAAAATACAAGCTGACAACCAAACAGGTGGGTAGAGAAAGACCATCTCATTGCAGCTGATTTCAGGAGATGTGGGCAGCTCAGTCCCTCTTGTTTGAAAAGAGAATGGCCATCCGGACATCATTTTGATGAAGTGCCAGTGGCATGCTAAGTGAACATGCAGCTTATGTACAAACATGCCTCAACTGCTGTTTCTTATCGTCTGCTCTCTTGGGAGTCAACCAGTATTAGTACCTCTTGGCTTGCACCTGCCAGCTCCTTGGTAAAATTGTGGGTCCCCTAAAGTTGCCCACACCAGCCTGAGTTGCCCACACCAAATCTGAAAATAGGCTGTGGATGCTGATCCTTCATGCCACTCCTATGCCCCATCCTTTTCTGTGTGCTCCCTTCCTTTGGTACTTACACTCTGCACTCATCCAACCCAACTCATTTGAAAATCTCATGCACACCTTACTCAAATCTCACTTCTACCCTGGAAGAAGCACTCATGCTTATTTCCCCACATACAAGCTATAGAAAACAAAGCCCTCTGTGTCCAAATCAACTTATATTATTGTTGGCTG
The DNA here is from genome assembly GCF_965140295.1 of Lepidochelys olivacea. Classification (NCBI taxonomy): domain Eukaryota; kingdom Metazoa; phylum Chordata; order Testudines; family Cheloniidae; genus Lepidochelys; species Lepidochelys olivacea. The sequence goes on from NC_140411.1 coordinate 136,102,733, forward strand.
TAAGTAAGATTTCAATACTGTAATATTAATGGATGCCAGAAGCTGGAATACACTCTTTTCCAGGGAAAGATGCAGTTTTCAAGGAGAATTCAACATCTAAAAGTTTTCCAATGATAGTGTGTAAAGTCAAAGGAGTCATTTCAAAGAGTATCATTTGATCCACTATGCTTTTTCTGTGAAGGTATGATCAAGTTAACTGGTTGCATGAATTGTTACTCATTGTAGGAAGAAGTACTAAAAACTTCTGCCTATCAATCTAAAAAAGCATGTGCAGTAACTGACAGCGATGAATACTGAAACAGATGAAAATCATGAATAATTCATTAAAGTGAGAAAATCACGGCTGAGAGTTAGTTCACAGGTTGTCCTATTCACACTTCCTATAAAGGAGGATAATTAATTAAAGCTGGAACTTCTGTGAGCTTCCACTTAATTAGGGAAAAGCGAAGGATGATGGTGAGATCAAATGCCTAAGAGCAATTGTATTTTTGAAATCTTTAAATATAAAAAAAATCCAGTGACTGGGAAGGAAAACCCACTAAAATGACATCTCTGTAACTGAAAGGCAACTATTTGTTTTCTCTGAAGTATAAAGTAAACTTGACAGAAGGATTGGTTTGCTACAGAAGCTGAAATGCAAAACAGATGCTACTGCACAGCCTAAACAGTCTGGTTAGCTCAGCAAGGGCCTGGTGCAAAGGTAACTAAAGTCCAGTGTAGAGAGTCTCAGTAATTTCAGATCATGCTACAGCCTTGTTCTTTATGCATTTCTTATTACTGGTAATATTATGGAGGGGAAAGGTCCACCCCATAATTCAGGTTGAAGCCAACTTCCATAATATAGCCCTATATTAGTCCCCTTATCACTTTGGCTTGGAAAATCAATTTGGCCAGAAAGTCATTCTATTAGTTTGTATAAAGCTTGAAAAGAATTTGTCAAATTGGTTTTGAATTGCAAGTTATCAAAAATTTACCCTGATTTGAATTTTTCATGTGTGTAATTTCTGTCTCAAGCATACAAACAGCTACTCAGTCCCTTCAAACTTTTCAAATAGTAAAATCGCCTTGAAAACGTAGGTACCAGCTATAGATGTGAAAGCAGGTTTCAAAATTAATCTTGTATTTTTGCTCTGGATAGGCTGGGGCCCAATCCTGCTCTTATTGATATCAGTGACAGTTTGGGGCTAGTTACTTCAGGGTTTTCAGGCTCTGGCACTGTGAGAGTGAGTGCACATGTTGTCCTTTATCACCTTTGCAATTTAGGAACAAGTCAGGCAACTGACACTGCCTGCAGCTCCCTGCTCTTCAACTTTTCTGGGGCAGGAGTCTTTAAGGAGTGTGCTGGCAGAGGTCTGTACCCGACAGACAAGTGCAAGTCTGAAATATCAGCCCAATCTCCTAGCCATCCTGTCCTCCACAAGACCTGGTCAGATTCAGAAACCCAGCTTTTAAATCAGACAGGAAAATAAAATGAACAAAATGAGCTTCGAACTAGCATCTTGTGAAGTAATGGCCAAAGCTTTGGAAACACCCACTGTAGCTTTAATTAGGAAAGAGGCGTCAGATTCTGCAATCCTTACTCCTACAAGCAGTCCTTTATTTATCTGAGTAGTTCCGGTGGGGTGTATCCAATGAGGGACAACTTGCCTGAGAAAAGGGTGGAGGAGTCTTGGCAGTGTAGATTACTTTGCTGGGAGATGCGATCAATGATAGAATATGACGACCCAAAGAATGCTACAACTGTACTTATTTCAGGGAGATTTTCATACAGTAATTGGTCTCAGTTGTACCCTACTTAATACTGAAAGGGAACAAGTTACTATTGTATAAAATTGTAGGCTGCTAAGATAAGGCTGGTGTGACTATCTTAGGGCCATATTGATATACTTACTCATACAGAACAGTACCTTACTCCTAAACTACCACCACTGACATCAATAAGACTGCTCACTCTCAGCCTGAGTAAAAAGTCTCATAATCTAGTCCCCAGAGCCAGCACTAGACATAAGCAGGCTAAGCAAATAGTTAAGGCCCCATGCAGCTCCAGCCCCCCCCCCCATTATTAATATGTGCTGGGGGAATATTCCTGCTTTGGACCCCCAATGGGTTAGCACTGCCCTGCTAATCCCTAATATTTTGGCATGAACTGAACAGGATCCTTTTAGTGGGTTCCTTAATGGAAAAAAAGAAGAATCTTCATTTTGGAAAGAGTAATTGTGCAACTCTTTTGAGGTGACTTTTTAACATGAAGTAAGAGCTGAAATGTAATCAAGGGAATAAATAAGATGGTGACCGATAAGAACACAATAGATGGTTGGAACAGGGTCTTGCTGCTCAGCCCACCAGTGTCAGTTGCGAAGAACAAAGATATTGCCTTTGGCAGCTGATGAACTGACACTATTGTGATGCTCTGTACCTTGGAGGAACACCCTACACCCCCATGTTCATCTTTATAAAATGATTGTGTGGTATCCAATGCAAAGTTTGTCATGTTGGTTGTCTTCGGAAGGTTCATGATCCACTGAGCATGGTTGTTATAGTGATGTTATGGGTTATAAATTTCATTTATATAGTTATGAGGCTGAAAATGTATCCTCATGGCTTACAATAAGCCCAGGCAAAAACTCTCCAAGAGCAGTTCACACCTCATTAGGGCAGGTATGGGACAAACCCAGCCCAGCCTCATAAGAACAAAGGACTCTGGCCTAGGCAGCAACAAAAGAATCTGTTGGACTCTTGAGGGAGTCACCCCCCTTCCTTTGGTCAGTTTGGGACTGCGATGAGGTAGTGCTCACCTGACTATGAAGGGGGTGAGGACAAAGCCAAGAGGGAATAAAGGACATGATAAAAGGGAGAGACATTTGCCATGCTCTTCCTCTCTCTTCCACCTACATCTACAGACACCACACCAAGCAACTGAAGCACTGATGAAAGGGGAGAGCCTGGCTGAAGAGCAACTAGCCAGCCTGTGGTGAGAAGCATCTACGTTTGTAAGGACACTGGAAGTGTTAAGATCAGCTTAGAATGCATTTTACTTTTATTTTCTTTGACCGAATCTGACTTATCACTTAAAATCTATCTTTATAGTTAATAAATCTGTTTGTTTATTCTACTTGAAGCAGTGTGTTTGGTCTGAAGCATGTCAGACTCCCCTTGGGATAACAAACCTGATACATATCAATTTCTTTGTTAAATCAATTAACTCATATAAGCTTGAAGCATAACTGGACACTGCAAGATGGAGGTTCCTAAGGTTGTGTCTGGGACTGGAGATATTGGCTAGTGTCATTCAATTGCACAATCCAAAGAACAATTTACATGCCAGAGGCTATGCATGAACAGCCCAGGAATGGGGATTCTCACAGCAGACGAGAGTAAGGCTGGCTCCCAGAGCCAAGAATTGGAGTGACCTAGCAGATCACCGGTCCAGATAACACCAGAGGGGAACATCACAACTATGAATGGTGCCATTGAGGTAGGCAAAGGGGTCAATCATGCTGGAGCTCCAGTTTATGAGGAAGCTGTAGATAATCCTCAGTGATTTCAGACTGAGGCTTCTTTTAAGATTTTTTTTTCAGCTACTAGCTGAAGATTAGAGATGTTCTTATAATAGAGTTTTCATTTCCTGATATGCAGTCTTGACTGTACTGGGCCTAAATGGTACAAATTATCCATTTAATATGAGAGATTTTGCCCATAAAATGTACTTTCCACCAACACTTGTTAACCAAATGAGCTATTTCACACACATAGAAAAACACCTGATTGACACACACTCTGCAGTTGAAAGACTCATCCTGGGAAGTTTTCAGTAATATGGCATTGAACAGAAATTGCGCTGTAGAAAGTTCAAGGAACAGAAATAATAGGGTTTCATTAGAAGAATACAGAGTACCTTGATCATTGCAATGAAACAAACAGCTCAAGATATCTAGATGGAGTGATGATTTTTTCCTCGTTCACATAGCACTGCTGGCATTTGTGTTCTAGGCTTCAGAGGTATTGCCTCCCTAATGTAACAGGAAAACAAGCTTTAAAAGGCAGACACTGAGATACTGCCCATGAAGGCTCTCTAGATATTGCCCTACCTCCCTCACAACCACTCTCTCAATAGACCCCTTCTCCAACTGACCTTGCTTGTGCAAATTCACATGTTAATGCTTGAAAGACCTGCTGTGCTGCCTCTAGCTTTGTTGCAGCAACGTACTGCCTCCTTCGCGAATGTGTGTCACTGAGTATGCGCTGTCATGGAACAGGCTATGACTCACTGCTGTGAAGAGAATAGAAGTGGCACTCTAATATTATGGTGCCGTGAGCTAGAGCAAGGAGTTATCTTTTTAATTAAAATTCAGCACATCATGATTACCATAATTACCTAAGCATCTCCACATCCATGATTTTTTTTTTGGGCTCTTCCATATATTCATAGATCTTTGTGTAACTTCTAATTCTGAGGCCATCAAAGATTTTTAAATATATATCTTTATAATCCTTTCTGAGCACAAATAAGTTAATGCTCTGTAAACCCAAAGGGAATGCAGCCTAACAAGATATGTAGGGTAGGATTTGTTTCAGAATAGTTTTCAACCAGTGAATCTGCACTTTCATTTCAGTAGAGAAAGAGAAGCTGTTATTTTGGAAAACTACAAACATAAGCAAATGAATGCTAGAAACACTCTTCTAGAGATTCAATCATTTTCTGGATACAAACTAAAAAAAAAAAAACAACACACAACTATTGCTGACTAATTCACTTTAAAGTCAGTTGCTCCAGATAACTCACCCTTTTAAGTACTTTCATTAAATTTATTTCTATATACAAATCTGGTACATTTACTTAGTGTAGCTGAATTTTAGATGATTGGACAATATCTCCCCTAATTAGCCCCTTTCAAAATTACTGTTCTATTATAAAAGAAGTTTCATCTTCTATAAAATAAATCACTACAGTTTTCTTAGTGTGACAAAGCTCTGTCCTTGTCTCTGTAGATACCACATTTCCTGGTGGATTTCACTAGCCTCAGAGGCTCACCATGACCCTCCCCATAACCCTTCTCTCTCTAGAGACAAGAGTCAGTCTACTGAGCCATTTTCATCATCAGCCAGCAAGGTGAGGCTATCCTCCCTTGCACAGTCTCTGTTGTCTCCCAGAGACAGTGATTAATCAGGGGGAGGGGGCAAAGAGGGGGAACCCAGGCCCACCCTCTACTCCAGGGACCCTAATAGTATCAGCTATGGTAGCTGACCTTTTAGAAACATGACACATACAATGCCCTGGGCTACTGCCCCCACTTCCTAAAGCTCTACTTCACCCTTACCTCGGGGCCTCCTTTCTTGTGCCTGATACACTGTGTACTGCTCAGTCTCTCCAACACCACAACTTCCTCCCACAGTTCCTAACATCCACACCTACTTGACTAACTGGGAGGCTTTTAACTAGTTTCAGCCAGCCCCTGATTGGCTTCAGGTGTCCCAATCAACCTAGCGTTTTCCCTGCCTTCTGGAAAGTTCTTAATTGGCCCCAGGTGTCTTAATTGACCTGGAGCAACTGCCATTTCACTTATCCTGGTACCAGGGATTTGTTTAGCCTGGAGCTAATATATCTATCTCCTACTACTTTTCTATAGCCATCTGGCCTTGCCCCGTCATATTAGTTACAGTACATCTAATGGTTTACAGTTTAAAAAAACATTAGTTTATGCTGCCAGGATTTCCTTGAGTTATAAGGAGAAAAAGGACATTACAAAATAATTTTACTGTGTTATCTGCTAGATATGCATCTTATTTAGCAGTTAGCGCTTTAGCTTTTTTCCCTCCCCACTCATTGTTTGACCTCTTAGCCAGCCTCTGGTTTTTCCATCTTAAGTTTGAGAGCTAGTGACAAATTAAAAAGAATCTGAAAATGCTAAGTGATTTCCATTTTAGTAATTTTAAATTTAGAAAATTAATTGAAATTTTTTTGTATCGCTAGACACTTTATACCTCTTAGACAAGCTAGAAATGTTAACATGTCCCATTTTTCCTACCCTCCAAGAATCTGATCAGTAGCTTTTCCATCTCTGCATCTGGGATCTTTAGAGATTTCCCTCCACCCTATCATTTTGCAGTAGTCATTTAAGTACAGTTTCCTCCCACTCTTTTGATTTGAAGTACATGAAACATTCCAGTATCCATTGAAAGGTTATTACTGTAACTCTGTACAAGTTCTCTTCCTCCTCCTGTAAAACACAATTGATGTTGCTCTGTGAAATGCCTGGCAGATGTGTCATCTCTCTCACACATCTTGTCTATTTTGAGCCATAACTTCCATGATTAATCAGAAAGAGGCCCAGAGCGGAAAACAGCAAGGGAGACCAGTCTGCCAGTGTTCTCTTGTTAGTCATAAGGACATACATTTTTTTTTTTAGATGGAAATGAATGCAATTGGCTTAGATGTAATTCCTTGGATATATAAAAATATTATTTTAAAAAGTGGGCAGTTCATCTAAGACACTTGCATGGACTTTAGAAACTCCATCCAAAGAAAAAAATGTATGTCTTTATGACTGACAAGAGGACTGGTGGGGTTGGTGGGGTTAGGATTCTGATCATGACTTTGGCTATGCCAGTATTTTCAGATGTGGTCTATGACTTTGGGTGCCTCATTTTTCAGAGGTGCTGAGCACCTGCATGTCCCATTGATATGGACTTTGTGGTTGGCCTCTTAACACTAGGCTTTATTTGCCTCAAGCTAGCCATCCAAAATCAGAGATTATTTTAGGTAGGATGACCATATTTTCTCAAAGGGAAAATGAGACAGCCACAGGCTGGCCTGATCCCGCCACTCTCAAGCACTCCCTGCCTCTCACTGGTGCAAGGCTGGGCTGAGGTCCTCCCGCACCTGGGGCCGGGCCGAGCCCCTGCTCCCCATTCACAGGGCCGCCCAAGTCCTTCCTGCATCCCACCCATGAAGGGCCAACCTGAGGTCCCTCTCCCCACTGGCGCCCAGGGCCAGCCCAAGTCTCCCTGCCACCCAACCTCAACCTGCCTTCCCCTTATGTCGGGGGCTTGTCCTCCGACCGGCCCCCACTGCCTTCCCATGCACAGGGCTGGTCCTCTGAGCCCCCTGCTGCCCACTCACATCTCCCTCTCCCACTGCCCCCTTCCTCCCTTGCATGGGGCTGGTCCTCCAAGCCTCCCACTGCCTGCTTGCGAGCGGGGCTAGTCCTCCGAGCTCCCCCACTGCAAGCCTACACGCAGCACTGTCTGAGGCACCCCTCTAACCCTTTTGTGCAGTGCCACCTGAGGCCCCCCTCTTCCTCCATGCAAGCAGTGTGGACTGGTGGGCCCGGGCCATTCTCCCTAGCCCTCCCCCCCAGTGCAGAGCTGGCATTGCCTCTCCCCCCACCCCCCGGGCACAGTCCTCCTCCATCAGTTGGCAACAGCAAATGAGACAAATGCCCAGTTTTGTCAAAGAAGTTGGGATGGCCAGGACAGGACCTAAAAAAGGGACTGACCTGGCCAAAACTGAACATATGGTCACTCTAATTTTTGAAAAATTTGACTTAAACCTTTCTGTACCACGTTTACCCATCTTGAAAATGAGTATGACAATCCTAACCTCACAGAGGTCTTGTGTCTCTTCAATGTACAGGTAGTCCTCTTCAGATTTGGAATTATTGTTAGACTGTTTAAGGTAGAAACATTGTTATGTTCTGCAGTATGAACAGCCTCAGACCATGTGCACATAACTTTTCAGAACATGGGGGAATTGGGGAAATGCTCTCCTCCAGAAATGTTTGTGATTTTTCATGAAAATGTATTCATGGTATGTACTATGTATTCACGGTGTGTAGACATTCTACAGAAGCTTATACATGATGGGTGTCAAAAGATGTCCTTAGGGTCTAAAAGGACACCTGTGTTCCATTTTCTCTGGCTCCAACGATGTTCTCTGTGTGAGTATTATTATACCTCCCTTATAATTACAGATGTCGACAACCTCCACCCTTCAAATCACTTCCCAGTGCACAGAGTGAAAAAGAAGTCGTCTTCAGTGGTTTCTGCTGGCTGTACTGATTTGCAACCTGTGTGAAAACTCTTGGGTATTTTTTTAGAGCCCTGAACCAACATTCTACTGTTGAGGACTGTAGATTCAACTCCATGGAGCAGAGGTGAAAAACAGCAAAGAGTTTTTAGACTAATAGTACAAAGTATAAAGAACCAGAGAAAGTGAAAGCCATTTGGGACCTCGGAGGGGATACAGAGGAAAGAGAGGATATTTTGGGTATGGAAGTGAAGGCAGCTTAGGGAGCAGAAGCCATCCAGAAGATTCTCTCCAGAGGAAACATGGCGGTGAAGGGAGTGGATTGAGGGCGTCTGATCCATTATTATAAAAAAGACAGGTACATAATTGTCCACCATGGGGATCTTACATCTTCCTGGCCACCATCAGAGACAGGACACTGGACTAGATTGATCATCATCAATGATCATCTAGTCTGATCCAGTGTGACAGTACATATTGTACATTCTTCTGTTCCTATTTTGAAATCAGGCTTCTAATTCCTTCTCAGAATTTTGGTACTCATGTAAGCAAACCTAACTTTCTTCTGATGCTTTATTAGATCACCAGAGCCCATCAAAGGGATTATACTGCCATAGTTCAGATACCATTATTTTATGCAGTACCAGCTGTAGGCCCTGGTGGAGCCCTAATCGTAACTAAGAGTATGAAGCAGCATAGGCCTTGGCAGAACCGCTTCGGTGGTACCTGAACACACCAACCCATTGTAAAGATAAGGAGGGGATTACAGGGTAATGGATGAGGAGGTTTTGTGTTAACTAGCAGGTACAAAATAACAAAAAGCCTACGGAATGTAATACATAATTTAATTGTATACAGGGAGAGTGGAAGGAGGGGCATCTTTGTACTGGTCTAGGGGACAGCATCATGTTATGTTGATTGAGCTGGTACCTTGTCGCAGGCATACACGGGTTAGTGTACCTGCAGCTCCTATGGGGCAGAAGTACATGCTTTGTCAACAATACACCTGGCCAAGTGCCTTCTTCACCAAACCGAGCCTGTAGTCTTCCTTTATGAAAAACATAGAGGTCTGCTGAATCAGCGAGCTGCGCTCTCTGCTGCGGCCGAGTAAGCAGGAGCTCCTGAAACCAGCAGCACTCGCAGCACGAACAACACATTTCTCTATCTCCATATGTCTGGAACCCAAGTTACTGAATGAAAATACAGTAAGATAAGGAACTTGCACCAGACATCAAAAAGACACTCAAGAGGAACTCTATTTACAGTGTGATTTTGAATCTTTAAGTAATATCAGGAATTAGACTAATCAATGGCATCTAACTTTTTTAGAGAGAGAGATTTTTAATGTAACATGGAGAAAGCAGAAAGGAGGTGTGAGCTAACTGATTTAAAACGAATCCTACAGAAGCTGATAACCAATTTAAATGTTACTGTAACTCTTTGTTTTCAAAGCTGTGATAGATATTGGTCAGCTTTGGTGCACCCATTAACAAAAGTCGAATTTTGTTTTCAAGAGAAGAGTCTCTAATAAGAAGGTCTCTTTCACATTTCATATCTTAAGAAAATCTCAGAATTTTAATTAAAATTTTTAAACAGGTAAAGTAACTAAGTAATTCCTCCTAACAATCCTACTTTCCTTTCCAGTAAATGGTAGAATATCCACTAGCAGACTGAATTCCACAGAGGTTTTTATACCATCCTTTTCACCATAGTATCTAAACACTGTCCATAAGTACATAAAGCAACAAGACTATGAAATCTGTTACATGTGGTTCTTCCCCTCCCCCCCCATTCTCACAGCTGGAAATTTTGTAGGATTTAAAAATATACACATATATATGCCATGTGTTTATATTAGGGAAAGCAAGGTCAAACAAGTGAGCCTCTTAATAGAATTAAAGGTGGTGAGGATTGTGGTTCTTCATTCTGCAGTCTAGGACTGGGTCTCAAGAAAATTCAGTTTCTTGTACCATTGAACAGTACCCTTACAGTGGACAGTTCCATTGTGCCTGAGGACTGTTTTCATCCTGGAGCTTTAGGTGAGCTTTTAGGTGCCCTGAGTCCATTGAGGATCTTGAAGTTAAGGATTAAGACCTTGAACTTGAGTTGCTATTTTATGGGAAGCCAATATAAAGAGCAGAGGACTGTTATGTGCTTGCTGTAGCCCTTGTTCCTGAGGAGACATGCTGCAGCATTCTGTACTAGTTGGTGTTTGCTTAGGGTTGATGGCTTCATGCCCAGTAGATAGCATTGTTGTTGTATGGCCAAGAGGTGATGAAGGTATGTATTAGTGAAGCCAGGACATCATCCACCAGTATGGGAGGGCATTTCTTTCTCAGCTGTAGATAATAGTAGTGCCTAGAAATAATATGTGCAATGTGACATCTTAGCAGCACCAAGTCGCTGAGGGGCATTCAGAGATTGTGGATTGACATGACCAGTTGTTACCTGCATGCATCTTCAGCCAAACAAGGTTGCAATCTGTCTGCAAGCTCCTCAAAGTGCTTTCCTCTGCCAACCAGCATAATCTGTATTTTACTCAGGGTCTGATTAAATCAGCTGTTCTTCATCTATGAGCTGAACTAGCCCAGCCACTAAGGGTATGTCTACAATGGAGCTGGAAGGTGTCAATTCTAGCTCAACAAGACATACTCATACTAGGTCTCATCAAATGAGCGCACTAAAAATAGAAGTGTAGCTGTGGCAGCAAGACCAGCGAAAGAGGCTAGCTGCTTAGAATGGAATGTATACCTTCCAACTCTAGTGCTGACATACTCCATGGCAGATTAGTAATAGGGGTAATGTACGATGTGAATAACTATGAGTTGCCACAATGAATGGCAATGAATAGTCACTGGGCCAGGAAAAGAGTGTGAGAATGACTCTACAAACTGGTGGTTAGAGCCCGCATCTAGGATGTGGAAGGTCAAAGTTTCTAGTCAACTGAAACTGCGTATTCAGCAGACAAACTATCTGCAAAGTTTTGCTCACCTCTATTCACAAATCTTTGATGGACTGTCCTTTAGTGTCCAATACTTCTTTAGATGTGTATGAGATGAACTCAAGGAAAGACGGTTGCCTGTTTGCTGGCCAGCTTATGGAGATTGGATCCATATAGCCTGAAAAGTATTTCCATATGTGGTTGCTTAGGCCTCAAGCCTAGAAGTTATCATGCGTGCAGCAGTCCACCTGTGAACTCAGTATAAATGGCAGGATTAAAGGCTTTATTAGCTACCTAATTTGAAAAAAATGCTTTAAAAATGGTAGATGTAGTAAATTATAAATTACAATGAAAATGTTTAGATAACACATCCCAGTTAATATCTAGTTTTTTCATATCTTCCTCATTAAACAATCACTAATAACTGACCACTTAATTAAAAATGTTAACCCTGTGTAATGGAACCTAAAAATAGCTGGGTCTGATTGCCATCAGTAGCATTGTTGTTAGTGATTCACCCACAATGAATGCAGTTATTTCTGGGGTGAGACTCATATTGTTAAATGATCTTCCTTACACATATTAATCAGTGTTTTCTTTATTCAGTGCAGCATGGCTTTACTTAAAAAAACAAAAACAAAACCTAAAAACAACTATATTAGTATGTGTCTTTGTGAGCAAAGGTGACCACTAAGCAAATCCCTACTCACTTCTTATGATAAGAAAAGAAAGCAAAGTTAGCAATTAAGGTAATGAGCAATACTATTACTGTCATTAAAACCTGCTGCCGTATAATTTAAACAGACCTAACAAAATGGCTGCTATTTCATTTTTTTGGTAAATATAATACGGTGCCTTTTGTATTGCTTAAAAGGAACTACCGTTGACAAAAGCTATTTTCTGCACTTATGTGGCATTTAGTGAGCATCTAGACTACAGTGCTGTTTGAAAAGTGCTGACTGTAAATGAGAGAAGTTTTTAAGTATCTGATCTCCTGTGTGCTTTGCTTTTCTTGTAATATACAGCACTGCATTTTGAGACTTCTTTTAAAATACCAATACTAGTAAAAAAACTTTTCATTTCAGACTAGATACAGTGTTGATATATATAAAATAAGAGAAAAGACAAGTGTCTTTTTTGTGGAAAAAAAGTCCCCATTTCCCAATGGTGAAAATATCTCACTTCATGGCACTTTGCCAGAGATGTAGGGTAACGGCTGGGACAACCATCATCCTTCACCCACATAAGCCTCCTAGTCCTTCTGATGTTTTAGAAAAACAGTTGATCTTCAGACATTTATGAATGTGATTAATAAGGGAGAAGGCATTCCCTGGGATTGTGACCTTACATTCCTGTAAATAGATGTCAGTACATGCCGATAAATATTTGCCTGAAACCATCATTCACAGAAGGTCAGCTCTTTGGCTCTGGCTTCAGGGGAGGAGCCACTGGACCCAACCATCAACTAATCACAGGGACTACCAATGAAAAAACAGGGATGACAGTGAAGGCATAGGGATAAAATCAGGGATCCAGTAGCACACACTAAGCAGAGAACCCCAGACAGTGCCTGCTGCTCCTCGAAAGCATTCAGAGAGGCAGTGGACACAGCCCAGAGGAACTCTGCCTGGAGATATGACTTCAGGAGGGATCAGAAATAGGCCCCACAGTCACAGAGCACCCCCTCCATCCAACTTCCTCCTCCTAGTATGGTGGATGGCCACCTTGGCCGGAGGCTTGGCCAGCACCAGGAGGAAGCTGACAAGGAGGTCTCGCAACTTAGTGGGGCCATGGATGGGGTGTGCATAAATCATGAGATGTGGGGAAAAGTACAGCCAGAATCTCAGGAGGAGGTTCTGGAGGAGCCAGAAGAGGGGCTGCAATCTGGCTCACCCAATATCAATGTGTGCCAGGGTCTCCCTCTTGCCACAAAAGGGGTAGGTGTTGGGGAAGGTGGTGAACCACACCAGGTACACACCTGTGCTCACAGATCCATGAAGGAGCTTCTAACTAATATCCCCAGTGGGCCGTGGGACTAGAGTGGAATATGGACTGGCCCACTGTGGTTCCTTGCCCTCCTAGGGTGGTAGGATGTCCTGCCACTTGGAGTCAGGGCATGACACAAGGGCGAGGAAATGAACAATGTGGAGCACAAGCATATACAGATGTTTCCTGGGCACAGTTTGGAGATGTCATGCAGCCAGCTCAGTTATGTGTCAGGAATGGCTGGGGAGGCTCGCGGGCAGGGGCCCAATGGCAAGGTTCAGAAGGCCAGGGGTGATAGGTGGGCAGGGAGCACCCTCCCTCAGGACTCCGTTGGCAGGGCAGGTGAACAAGCAGCCCTGGTCTGACTGTGGGTTTGCCTCACAGATTCAAACAAAACAAAGGTTCAGCTAAATTTTCACTAGAAACTCAAACTAAACCCAAACTAATTCTTCAAAAGTAAAAAAAAAAAAAAAAAAAAAAAAAAAGAGGGGGTGTGACCTTGACCTTATTTTGATGAAAGGTGGAGCTTGGAGATCAAAGGCTAGATCTGATATGGCTCCTTTGTGCTAAATAGAGGATGTGCCGGGGCATATTATGGGCTGAAGAGTTAGTCAAAGCATTTTGGCCTCTGATCTTTGACTGCATAATGGCCTCTTGTAGGAAAATTATCAACCCCCAAATTTCCCCCAAACTTATGACAATTATATTATTTAATATGCAATTATTAAGTAACAAAATAATGAGTCATTGTTCTTATTGCAATGTAACCAATAGGAATGCTAGGAAATGTGTAGATGCCTTCATAACAGGAAGCTATTTTTACAAAACTGGAAAAGCCTTTGTCAGCTACATATTGCTCACTCACTACATGTCATCCTTAGGATGTACATATTTGAGGGGATTTATTCTTCCAAACATAACAGGATGGAACCTTTCCCTGCTATTGGAAGCTTAGCAAATACTTTAGTTTAAATGAATAGTGAATGTTTGGTAGTGTACACACAGCATGCAATAACTTCAGATATATACTTCCTTATAACATGCGTGATTTTGCTTTTAATGATAAAGGTATCCTCATCTGTAAACAGTAATGACCTTTCCAACCAGCAGCCAGTCTTTAAGGATCCTTATAATAATGGTTCAGATTGAGATATGCCACATGGAAACAACATTAATCATGGTGTTCTACAATCTTCCCAGGACAACGAATAGATGCCAATCTGATATTAATATCCATGCTGATATTACTGGATCTGTCAGCAGTAGAACTGATTTCATTGAAAATTTGATTGTTTTTTCATTGGGGGAACCACAGAAATTTTAAACAGAAATTTAGGTGGAGTGTGAGGAGGTACAAGCTTCAGTCAGCAATATGCTCTACATCTCATTTTTAACAAACCCAGACAGAGCTGTTTCCCAGTGCCTGGCAGAGGTAGGGCTCTAGATGAAAGCCAGCTGGCTCAGTCCTGGAAAACAGAAATGATTTTGCTTGGAAGAGGAAAGCAGAGTGAAGACTGTCAAAGGCAATGTCTGCTCCATCAGTTGAAGGTGTCTACCCTTCTATCATCAAAGGAGTTTGCAACATTGAAGTTTATTGGACTATCCACTGCTCCTGGATCACCAAGACTACAGTAGTGGATAGCAATGCCTTCTTTCATCTCTCACTTGCCAGAAGGTTGGGAAAATTCCTTTTACATGTAGAGTCCTAATGTGAAAATCCACAGCTCTGTTACCTCAAGACTGGACTATTCCATTGTACAGTATCTGAGGCTAACCTTGACAGCCATTCAGAAGTTTCATCTGGTATAGCATGTGACTGCCCACCTTTTGGGCTCAACTTTAAGCACATGCTTAAGTGATTTTCTGAACAGGAATCCCTTCTGAACCAAGGCTTTGGTAGGCTGCATTCTTCTGAATGAGGGTTGCTCCAATGTCCAAGTTTGGTGTTGGGGCACATTGCAGCCTCTTTTCGGATGAGAAATTTAAAAATCAAGATGCTGATCACTTGCCGGTGGCAGTGTTTTTGGAAGACGTAGGGGTGGCATTCTGGCCACATTACTATTTGGGTAACTGTTGTGTGTTGCTAGCTGCTGTCGCTCTCCAAAAGAGGCTGCTTTTTGTGACTGAGTGAAGTGATTTCTGATTGTAAAGCACTTAGGGCTCCTTCAGAATGAAAGGAGTTATTATTATTGCAGACATTGTTATAAAGGAAATGGACATAAAATGCTGCAGACAAAATTGAGGTTGAACTAGGACTTTGATTGTTCTGGACACTTTTCATTGATGATTTTATCTTGTTTGAATTTAGCAGTGCTATAGTGGACTAGACTCATATAAACCTCTTTAAGGCCTGATCCTAATCCCAATGATATCAATGACAAAACTTGACTTTAATTAATGAAAGTAGGATCAGACCGTAGTGACTGTCAGGTAGCAAAACCCTCTTTGGCTAAAGAAATTATTTCCACTGAGGTGACTGTAAATATAATATTGCTTATAAAGCATTGGCTCACCGTGGGGAGATAGGCAGCCATTGCCAATAAGAAAACTTGAATCTTTCCTGCCTGCTGGAAAATGTGGTATACTCTTCCCTAAACTCACTTATTTAGTGCTGCTGTTAGAAATTACAGTGCCCCTTGTAGCTCTGCTTTGGACAGATATACGTAGTGAGTGTTTCAATAGTCAGCACACACACAGGTCTAGTTAAATCAAAGATTCTGCAAATAGAGGGTCCGATCAGCCCGCCCACAGGTTCCCCTTGTGGACTTTTCTGTAAATTGTCCCTTCATGGATAAGGGAGTTGGCAAGCTATGGTATTGGAGGCAAGGCTGATATCACCCAACACCACAGAGCCTTGAGGCCCACAGGAGGATTCCCCTTCCCTTCCTCCAACAGAGAAAGAGCTGTCCCCAGATAGTTAGCCTCAGCATTTCCAGTGCATCATGCAGCCCTGCTCCTATGTTAGCAGCATGGCTTTTGTAGAAACTGCACTGCCATTGGGTGGAACGCTTCTTTGAAGCTTGTTAATGGAGATTACCCAGACAAGGTTAATACAGTGCCATATATTTTATATTCCGATTCAATACAGATTGTAACTTAAGATTCCTTCTACTCTTAGTTTATAAAGCAGGGTTTTTCTGATGATATTGGAAAGTCTGTATGAGACTTCATAGCTTACATCCAGATTCCTAATTAAGGAAAAAACTCCCTTTTAAAAATAAACTGGGAATAACCAAAAATGCCGTTTTGATTCTCATAAATATTGTATGAGCAACAGTGAAATTTTATCAATCTTGTGCTCTTTTCCAAAAGAATCATGTCAGAAACTACTTAACAGCTCAGAGAACCAGAAGGATTGAAGCTTAACATTCTTACCTAGCAGATAAAATCACAGCATTTTTGTTTCACTTTTATACAGTCAGAGAAGTAAGTGCCCCTCCAATAACTAATGAGGGATATGCACAAATAATCACATTATTTTTCTAAACTCTCTGTCTGTTGATTTAGTTATGCACCCAAGTAACTTTACTTATGTGAGTAGTTCGAGAGAACTTGGTGCATATGTGTTTGCAGAATATGGCTTCTAGGCAGTTACCAAACAGGGATCACCATGCTGAAGTCCACATTGTTATCAACAAGAACACTCTAGCCTTATATACTCATTGGTACTATAGTCCTTACTCTGCTAAAACTCCTCTGATTTTGTTCCTTCATTATGAGTCTCAAAACAACTGTACCCAGACTTGCCGTACTAACCTAAAGAGATAGACCAAAGTTTTCAAGCCTGGGTGCCTAAAGATAGGGTCCCATTTATTAGGTGTCTAAAATGAATTTAAGAGTTTAACTCTAGTCACTCTTGTTCAAACGTTTTGGCCATAAAGAACACATCTCTTCACAGAATAATAGTAAGTTTCAGAGAAAAGGTGAAAGTTTAATTCAAACATGGCCTTCGTTTGCAAGAACCCAATAAACTGTACTCACAGTTCTGCATCTGCAGTGAATTGTCAGGAAAAACCATGACTGAGTTACTTTTACAAAATTGTGCCTACAAAAATGGAGGACCAGTCTGAATATTGGTTCCTGAATTCCAATAATAAGAGCTACTGGAAAGAGTAATCTAGTTAGAGGCAGGGGTAGATTTATCTATTTTTAGATTTTAAGATTTTAAAAATAAAGACACCTATCCAAAGTTTTAGGTGACCAACTATAATTAATAATCATAGAATCATAGGACTGGTTGGACATACAGAGGGACCTAGACAAATTAGAGGATTGGGCCAAAAGAAATCTGATGAGGTTTAACAAGGACAAGTGCAGAGTCCTGCACTTAGGACGGAAGAACCCCATGCACCGCTACAGACTAGGGACCGAATGGCTCGGCAGCAGTTCTGCAGAAAAGGACCTAGGGGTTACAGTGGACGAGAAGCTGGATATGAGTCAACAGTGTTCCCTTGTTGCCAAGAAGGCCAATGGCATTTTGGGATGTATAGATAGGGGCATTGCCAGCAGATTGAGGGACGTGATCGTTCCTCTCCATTCAACATTGGTGAGGCCTCATCTGGAGTACTGTGTCCAGTTTTGGGCCCCACACTACAAGAAGGATGTGGAAAAATTGGAAAACATCCAGTGGAGGGCAACAAAAATGATTAGGGGTCTGGAACACATGACTTATGAGGAGAGGCTGAGGGAATGGGATTGTTTAGTCTGCGGAAGAGAAGAATGAGGGGGGATTTGATAGCTGCTTTCAGCTACCTGAAAGGGGGTTCCAAAGAGGATGGATCTAGACTGTTCTCAGTGGTAGCTGATGACAGAACAAAGAGTAATGGTCTCAAGTTGCAGTGGGGGAGGTTTAGGTTGGATATTAGGAAAAACTTTTTCACTAGTAGGGTGGTGAAACACTGGAATGCGTTACCTAGGGAGGTGGTGGAATCTCCTTCCTTAAATATTTTTAAGGTCAGGCTTGACAAAGCCTGGGCTGGGATGATTTAGTTGAGGAATGGTCCTACTTTGAGCAGGGAGTTGGACTAGATGACTTCCTGAGGTCCCTTCCAACCCTGATATTTTATGATTCTATGATCAAGAGTTCTTCTAGTCCAATCCCCTGCATTCAAGGCAGGACTAAGTATTATCTAGACCATCCCTGACAGGTGTTTGTCTATCCTGCTCTTAAAAATCTCCAGTGATGGAGATTCCACAACCTCCCTAGGCAATTTATTTCAGTGCTTAACCACCCTGACAGTTAGGAAGTTTTTCCTAATATCTAACTTAAACTGACCTTGCTGCAATTTAAGCCCACTGCTTCTTGTTGTATCCTCGAAGGTTAACGAGAACAATTGTTCATCCTCCTCCTTGTAACAACCTTTTATGTACTTGAAAACTGTTATCATATCTCCCCTCTCCCCCCCCCCCACAAGTCTTCTCTTCTTTTCTCCATATTAAACAAACCCAATTTTTCAGTCTTTCTTCAGAGGTCATGTTTTCTAGACTTTTAGTCATTTTTGTTGCTCTCCTGAGTACTTTCTCCAATTTGTCTACAGCTTTCCTGAAATGTGCCCAGAATCAGACACAATACTCCAGTTGAGGCCTTATCAG
Source organism: Lepidochelys olivacea (assembly GCF_965140295.1). NCBI lineage: Eukaryota > Metazoa > Chordata > Testudines > Cheloniidae > Lepidochelys > Lepidochelys olivacea. Next base: position 136,121,278 of record NC_140411.1, read on the forward strand.
GGCAGAGTAGAAGGGAAGAATTACTTCTCGTGTCTTGCTTACAACACACCCGCTAATACATCCCAGAATGATTGCTCTTTTTTTTTTTGCAACTATGTTACATTGTTGACTCATATTTAGATTTTGATCCACTATGACTCCCAAATCCCTTTCCGCAGTACTCCTTCTTAGGCAGTCATTTCCATTTAGTATGTGTGCAATTGATTGTTCTTTCCTAAGTGTAGTACTTTGCATTTGTCCTTATTGAATTTTATCTTGTTTACTTCAGACCATTTCTCCAGTTTGTCCAAATCATTTTGAATTTTAATCCTATCCTCTAAAACACTTGCAACCCCTCCCAGCAAACTTTACATGTGTGCTCTCTATGCCATTATCTAAATCACTGATGAAGATATTGAACAGAACCAGACCCAGAACAGATCCCTATGAGACCCCACTGGATATGACCTTCCACCATGCCTGTTAACCACTGATAACTACTCTCTGGGAATGGTTTTCCAATCAGTTATGCACTCACCTTATAGTAGCTCCATCTAAATTGTATTTCCCTAGTTTGTTTATGAGAAGATAATGTGAGATTGTATCAAAAGCCTTACTAAAGTCAAGATATACCAAATGTACCACTTCCCCCCATTCAAATATCTTGTTATCCTGTCAAAGAAAACTATTAGGTTGGTTTGACATTATTTGTTTTTGACAAATCCATGCTGATTGTTACTTATCACCTTATTATCTTCTAGGTGTTTTCAAATTGATTGCTTAATTATTTGCTCCTTCCGGGTGCTGAAGTTAAGCTGACTGGTCTGTAATTCCTGGGATGTCCTTATTCCCTTTTTTTATAGATTGGCGCTATATTTGCCCTTTTCCAGTCCTCTGAAATCTCTCCTGTCTTCCATGATTTTTTGAAGATAATTGCTAATGGCTCAGATACCTCCTCAGTCAGCTCTTTGAGGATGTATTTCATCAGGCCCTGGTGACTTAAAGACATCTAACTTGTCTAAGGCTTGTCTATACGACAGGGGAAATTTGATCTAAGCTACACAATTTGAGTTAGTTTAATTGTGTAATTCAAATTGACATAGCTTAGATATTTCCTATCTTTCCTATTCAGTGGGATTGTTTGCTCTTATGCCCTTAATAATGTCTCCTTGAAAAACTGCCAAATCTCTTGAACTATTTATCCTCTTAGACTTGGGATCTTACCTACCAACTCCCTGAGTTTGCTAAAGTCTGCCTTCTTGAAATACATTATCCTTATTGTGCTGTTTTCCTACCTACCATTCCTTAGAATCATGAACTCGATCATTTCATGATCACTTTCACCCACGCTGCCTTTCATAGAATCATAGAATATCAGGGTTGGAAGGGACCTCAGGAGGTCATCTAGACCAACCTCCTGCTCAAAGCAGGACCAATCCCAAACTAAATCATCCCAGCCAGGGCTTTCCCTTTCAAATTTTCAGACATTTCCTCTCTATTTGTCAAAATCAAATCTAGAACAGCCTCTCCCTTAGTAGCTTTCTCCACTGTCTGAAATAAATACATTCCAAGAACTTGTTGGATAATCTGTGCCCTGGCTGTATTATTTTCCCAACAGATGTCTGGCTAGTTGAAGTCCTCCATCACCACCATGTCCCGTGTATTGGATGATTTTGTTAGTTGTTTAAAAAAAACCTTATCCCCGTCTTCTTTCTGGTTAGGTGATCTGTACTAAACTCCTACCATGACATCAGCCTTGTTTACAGGCTTTTTATCCTTAATGCAATAAATAAAAATCATCAGCCTTTTATCCTTAATGCAATAAATAAAAACCCAGAAGTATTAAAGTAATCACTTCAATAGGAACTCAGTCAGACAGCCATATATAGATACTCCTGAAGGACATATGAAGATGTAAAATAAGATATTGTTCATCCTCTAAAGACCTGTAAAATCTGCTTTCAAAATGGTATATGGCTCCCATTTCTAGTCCTCATGAATAGAAAGATACTGTACCAGCTATATAAATCCATTACTGCTGCAAGATTGAACATTGCCTGGCCCAATCTATAGACCAGTGTTACTCTGGATGGCAAAGAGTGAAGAATTCTGCATTTGGGTAGGAAAAAAGAATGCATTCTCAGGCAGATTGAATTTTTTTAAAACTGTGTGATTGAAGGTAAAGGGTTTGTGGTGCAGAGTTTATGGAATGCTAGAGTAAGGCCCAATGGAGATGAACCAGTGGGCAGATGCTTTCAAAGGGACATAGTATATGCCATTGTTGACGTATATGGATGGTACATTCATATGATGACTTGCATTTATTATATACTTTTTCATGTGTGTGTAAATATATATGGTTAGACACAGGCTACTGTTCCAGATGTACATGTAATGTAATATATATAATATAAAGAACATATTTAACATATTAATGGCTCATCTGGTACAGTGTCCTGTATCCAGAGTGAGCTAGTGCTGAATACTTCAGAAGGAAGATGTCAACTCCATACACAGTTAGCTGTGCAGTGCTGTACCGGGGGGAAAATTCTACCTCAGCACAGTTGGTGATCGATGTATGTCATTAAATGTGGTCTAATGTAGTTTACAGTTACCAGACAAAACATTCAATTTTTCAGTTATTTTGCCATTTAGTTCCACATAGCCACTTACAGGAAAACAGAACGTAAACAAAACTGTTGTTCTCAGTTGTCTATGTAACAAAAATCCAAATGCAAAGGCTTTTGGTTTGTTTTTTACAAAATATTTATAAAGAAACCTCTGAGTTAATGGAAGGAAATGGATACAGCTATGAAATAATTATCAAGACTATAACACAAAATCTAAACCTTTTGACAAGTTTCTTTAAAGGCTTTTTACAAGGGAAAACCCCGAACATACATATTTTAATAGGTTTTTTTAAACTTATACAAAACTAATAGACAAAGCCTTTGTGGGAAAGCAGTTTTTGCATTGTAATTCTCCATTCATCTTACTCTGTACTCCCACTCAGACATTAATTAAACTGTTATAGCCATTCAAACTAACATCTAAACATCCCAAGCCCAGAGTGGCTTAAGTACAGCCTCAGGCTATATCTGGCGCAAATCCATGAGAATGGCTCTATGCCTAATCCTCTGTTCCAGCTATTGACAGTTCTCAACCCCTTTTTCCTTCACTTTTATCATCCATTATCCTATGTGAACTTATTGAGTTTGTCCCACTTCAGTTTTGTCCATTGATGCAACTGATATTTTTTGTTTACGTTCTGTTTTCCTGTAGTCAACTTTACCAGTTATTTCAAGAGTAATGTTTTCAAGCAACTTGCTGCATCTAGACAGTTAGACTTCAGTGCAGGTACACTAGCAATGAGTTTGGCCCTTTGACTTGTGGTTCCATGTGACCTGTGATCAACGGATGGGTTGTGAACATGTAGCTGACCTTTGAAGCTAGATGTTGTCGTTATCTTCAAAGGGGTTGCAAATCCTATTTATTTTGACTTATGCGCTCTAAAAATGTATGCTAGTATCCAGACAGGAACAGATACAAACCTTCAGAAGAGAGGAAGTTCTGAGCTAAGACTGCTATTGCATGCTTAAAGGCATGTGGGATCCAAGGGTTGGGTCCATTACATCGGCCTGGCGTCTGACACAAGGGGGAGCTTAGCCAGTGCTGAAACAATTTATATTTAAAAAAAATATATTTTAAACATCCATTTATCTGAATGAGTCTTATGGTAGTGAAATGTTATACAGGGGTTAGCGATATTAAATAAAACTTTGCAACCTGAATTCAGTTTGATCATTTTGAGTCACAGGGTGTGATAAGGCAAATAGTTTCAAATGCAGATAAGAAATGAAACAGACAGTTAACAAACCCTTGGTTGGCAGATACTCTACATCACTTTAATACAGTTAACTGTAATTATTATATATTATATATACACATTTCAGAGTAAGCTTATTCAATCATTAACACTCTTTTGTTATTCAGCCCAAGTAAAGCTGTACTGCTAATAGCTGACAATAATAATGCTGGTGGTCAGCATACATTATTCGTGATGAAAAACTTTTATGCTCTATTCTTTGCAGAATGTCATTAGCCCTACCATCTATTTTAAACTGAACTTTTTACTAATAGTAGCTTTAGAGCCAAAAAACTTCAGATTTACTGTTTTGCAGTTATAGACTAACTACAAGAAGTGTCAAGTGATTCCAAATTATGTTTTTAATATGATACAGCAAAATCTTTATACATAAACTTTATCATCAATATTAGTTTTATCTTTCAATCTGTGCTTAGCAAAATTTGGAGAAAAGAAGAGAGTGAGTATTGGGAGACCTATTAGCCAAAAGCTATTAGCAGCCGTATTTTAAAAACTTGTTATTGAATCCTATTTCCTAATCAAGAACATAACATTAAATTTACACAGTAAGTGTCCTGAAACATAAACAGCTGATTATTTTGATCTGCTCTGTTTGGAGTGGGGGAGAAATCAGATGGTGTACCTAGAAAATTCAATATTTATGAAAGCGTGGGCATTAATTCTGGAATCTGACACACTGCAGTTTTGATATATTACAAAGGCAGTTGTATAAATCTGGCGGTTGACACAGCAAGTTAATGAAGAAAGCAAATTTATAATATTTTGCTTACTTCTGGTAAGCTGCATGAAGTTATGAATAGCAGAATGTGGAGGGATATTTTCCCCTCTTCTCCTCATTCATTTTTGTAAAGATTAACGATGAAGGATTTAACAGAGCCTCCTGAAGTGCCAAAAGGAATAACATATATGTTAACATCCTTTTGGGTTCTGTGGCTTTGACTCCAAGAAATTAATTTATAACTCATTTTAATATGTTTGAGACTCCTTAGTGCTTTTTCTTGCATGTTCAAGAAGGGTACTAGATATAAAATCTTGCAAAGAAATACAATAAATATCAAACTGTTGCCTACATCCTATAGTACAGATGCTTTGGTTTTTTTCTTCTCTTGTTTCTTCTGTCACTTTCATCTTGCTTAAAATACACAGCATACACACGCTTTGCCAATTCGGGTATACAATGCGCTCTTGATTGTAGCATATAATTAAAACTGGATTTCTGTTGTTTCTCCACACTAATTTATATCGTATTTCTTTGAATTTGGGGAGGGAAAAAGACATCTGGCTTCTATGGCTTTGTGTGGGCTACTGCAACACAGAAACTAGTTATTTTTTTAACTGAATCAAGTCTAAAATAATTAGCATTTCTTATTCACTATCATATTATGCCTTATGTGAAGAAGGTCACAAAAATCATACAATGACACCTCTCCACCAAACACTGCAGTATCATAATTGTACATTGTACTATTCAGGTCCATTCCTGAGGACCCAAATAGCAATTTTTATTAAAAGGAGAAGCTTTTTTTTTCCATTGCAGTTTGTGTGACTTTAATTAAAAAACAAAACAACATAACGACTGCCACGTTCAGTATACGTGGGAGACATATTTTATAATAAAACCCTGTCTGACTTTCCTAGACTATGCAGGATCTATATATATATATATATATATATATATATATATATATATAAGAACTGAAGACATTTGTGCTGGGTCAACATCACCACCACAATGCATTTATACAGTGTCCTTGACCAGATCCACAAGGGTGTTTTACAATAAAACTCATTAAAAATTATCAATATTTAAGAACTGTTAAAAGCAGTCACAAATGTATTTCTTTAATGTAGTTCTAAATGGTGAAACAGACTGGGCAGTTTTAAAGTAGAGATAGAAAGTAAGTTTAACAATTGACCAGCATAATTAGAAAAAGCACTGGCTCTCAATATCACAAGGTTATAAGTAGGACAAACTAAGTAGCCATCTGATTCTGACCTCACTGAGCAACTGCAAAACACATGCTAGTAAGCAATTGGTCAGGTAAACGGGTCTCTATCAATTAAAGGTCAAATCCTCATTTCAATGCACAGCTGAGTAAAACAGATTGTCTGCAAGTAGAAATGAAGAAGTCCTCTCTCTCAGGTTGAGGAGCAGTGATGTAGCTGCACTGTGGCTACTGTGCAACTTCCCCTGTCCTGATCTCAAAAAGCTCCTGCGGAACACAACTCTAGTGCACAGTGGTCGTGGACCTGCCTCCCACAGTTTGCCCTGCCCCAACACACACCCAAACAATGTGTTTCACCAGACAGTGAAACAGCAGCACCAGGTTACTGCATTGAAGGCCTTCTGTGGTTGAGAGATTCATGGGATTTACCCCTAAGTGTCTTGTAGGTTAATAAAATATTGTCTAAATCCGTAAGAAATTTTACAGGACGCGAATGTACAAGTTTGGAAGTGAGAGTAATATGATGGACCAAAAATAAGCATCAGGGGACAAATTGTTGGTTGAGGCTGAGATCCATTCAGTGTTCTTAGGCAGCACTAAGTCACACCAGCTGGCAATGGTCACCAAGGAACCATCTACAATTCGGAGAAATCTGGGGAGTGATGTGCTCCAATGCCCCCTATGCTGGAGCTGCAGTGCGGGAGTGGTGTAGGAGCTGAGCATGATGACTCTGCTCACTGGGAGCTCCCCCATATTGGGAGAAATCATCTTCTCCGGAGATGAGGAGGGATTTCTGTCTTTGCACCACCAGAACCCCATGATGAGTTTTTTTGCTTAATGCAGAGATGGGTTAGATTAGGGGGCCTGTTATTAGTTGGTATCCACAGACACTGGATAAATACATATTTAAATTTCAGCACTTGCAACAGTTAGTTATGGCACGACTTCAGTGTCCCAGAGCATGCAATGATGTCTGTCTCTGATTAGTGAAGTATGCAGCAATGAGCCTAGAGTCTCAGCCCTCTGTATTTTTGGTACTACGATATGATTCCAAAGTGCATCACATTCAAGGGGCAGTATTAATTCCTTTGATAGATTCCCACATAGGGCAGAAACTTTTATTTCCCAGACGGCAAGCCAGTATGCAGCCCTGTCGAGGTCCTTTGTAAAGACACAGCTTCAGAGCTCATTCTTATTTAGCCCTCATCTCATTATATTGCCTAAAAACAAATAATAGAAAAGTAACACATGTTCATTACAGCTGTAAAACATAACCCTTTGTCACCTGGAAGAGACAAACATGCAGAGGAGAGAAAAGGTTGCTCTTTTCTAATGGGTAAACTAAATTGAAAGACCCAGAGAATGCATCTTCTAGAGTACAGTTATTCTGAATGGCAGAAAGTAAATCCCAAAGAATTATGAGTGAATGTCGATATTTGGGTCCTTCTGTACAGTAACAGCACACATGCTAACCTCAGCTTCAGTATAGACAGGGAGTACAAATATGAAAAGAATATTTTTTCAAAATGCCTCCTGAACCTGTTGAAAATGCCTTAGGTCAGTGGTTCTCAACCAAGGGTATGTGTATCACAGGGGTATGCAGAGGTCTTCCAGGGGTACCTCAACTGATCTAAATATTGGCCTAGTTTTAAAACAGGCTACATAAAAAGCATTAGTGAAGTCAGTAGAAACTAAAATTTCATACAGACAATGACTTGTTTATACTGCTCTATATACTATACACTGAAATGTAAGTACAATATTTATATTCCAATGGATTTCTTTTATAATTATATGGTAAAAATGAGAAAGTACGCAGTTTTTCAGTAATAGTGTGCTGTGACACTTTTGTATTTTTATGTCTGATTTTGTAAGCAAGCAGTTTTTAAGTGAGGTGAAACTTGGGGGTACATACTCTGGAACGGGGTACAGTAGCCTGGAAAGTTTGAGAGCCACTGCCTTAGGTGCATGTTGTCAAAGGATACCTTGGGCGGGTTATTTTCAGTCCTTATAGTTTGCCACATACAGTACAGCCAACTACAGTTTTCAGGCATACAAAATCATCTCATTTTTTACAGAGGTTTGGGCCTTTTCCAAACACATGCTACTATCAGATGGGAATTCAGTGTGTAAAAGCTGAGATACTTTTGGGGAAGATTTGAAAAGACAGTTTTTTTCAGGCCTGTTATCCAGCAGTTCTGACTGCTGTATCCTGCAGTGTGACTGACAGTTTGTGTATGGCAGGGAGCAGATGGAGTGGGAAAGGTGCACAGGAGTCCTATTATCAATTTCAGTATATGTACACGTGTGTATGTCTTTTCTGCAAACAGTGGGAAGTGGATGTATACTTGATGTGTAAGTGGCTACATTTGCAGAGTGTTTCTACTTGAAAAGCAAATATATAAAAATATACCCTCTTTCTAAACAAATCTGCTCCCTATGTGCATTCAGTCCTGCTCCTTTTCATGACAAGCAGAAGTTTTAATATAGTGAGAGAAAGAACGCATGCGTGTGCACACTGGCCAGAAAGCAACACTTCCATTTAATGAAAAAATTCAGTTTAGAAATTTTGTTTTCATTCTGCATCGGACAGAAAATGAGATTTTGAGAGAGCAAGAGAGAAATTCCGACCCCATAATAATCAGTAGCCCAGCAGTTAGAGCCTCGCCTGGGACATGAGGCCGAAGCTCAAGTCCCTGCAGTCTCTGATTCTCTCTTGTTTTGACCAGAAATTGCATCCTGGATCTAAGAAACTTTCCCAACCAAATTGTCATGGAACATATGTAGATTTTGATAAAATAGAATTTTTCAATGGAAAAAAGTTTGTCAATTTTTAACTCCTCCTAGTCCTGCAGAATAAACAGAGCTGAGAGTGAGCATGGGTATCATCAGGAGAACTGTTTACTAAATTCTAGAGCTGGTCAAAATTGATTTTTTTTATTCTGAACTCTTTTTTGAGCTTTTGGTGAAAAATCAAAACCCAAAATATTCCAAAATCAAAAGACATTGATTCTGAAATGCTGCTGCAGTGCGTTATGGATGTTTTAGTTAGAGTGTCTCTTGCTTCAATTCTCCTCTGAGAGCAGGTTCCCTGATCATGCTACATTTTCCATGATGTACTATAGGTGATGGGAGGCAGCACGGTAGAGATTAAACCTTATTGGGGAATCTGGCATTTCAGAATCAAAATGGTTTGATTTTCAGCATTCTGTTTCAGTGTTCAGTTTTTGGATGAAAATGGAATTTTTCTGCAGAAAGCTGACTTTTAAAAAAATGTGTTTAGTCAAAAACCCAATTTTTTGTTGAAAAACAGTTTTAACTGGAAATTTGACCAGCCCTACTAAGTTCCAGTCAGCTGTGGAAACCTATTGAAGAGAGGGAGCATGGTCGTGTGATTAAGTCACTGGACTGGGACTTATAAGATGTGAATTTTATTCCACAAACTTTCCCTTTGAGTCATTTACTTATTCTCACCATGTTTCTGCCACACTTACTCATATTGATTGGGCCAATGCCCTCCAATGGGACTGCTCATGTGGGTAAATAACTACTTACTGTCATTCATGTGTGTGAATAACTATTCCATTTAAGGAGGCTTCAACACTGCCTGCATGTCAAGAATCAGGCCCTGCAGCAAAGCCAGTCTCCAAACAACCTAGTGAGCATAGCTGGTCTGTTGTACGCAGCCTGATTGGCTACACTGCCTGATTGGCTGGAAGAGTCAGCAACCAGCTGTTAGGCCCGGCATCAGCCGTAGTTTGGTGGCTGCTCAAAGCGTTTGCCCATAGCTGTGATAGCATCCATGTATGCTTGTTCCCAGCCTTGCTCCTGCCTTGTTCAAGCCCTGCTCCTGCCTTGGCCCCAGCCTTCTCTCGCTCCAGGTAACCTAGTCCTGACTCTCAGCTCTGATTCCTGTCTTCAGGCTTTGGCTCTGACCCTTGGCTCTGGCACCTGGCCCATGACCCTGGGCTTCAATCCCTGGCTTTCTACTTCTGCTCAACAAATGAGGCCTAACCCCTGCTTTAACTACGAGGCACAACGGCCCATATCCTGGTCACTGACACCACATCCCCTAGCCCTACAGAGTGGGGAAGGGATAGGAATCCCAGTCATATTGTGCAATCTTCTTGTATGGTCTGCACCATGGATCCACCCCCGTGGTCCTCTCTTAATTCCTACCCCAGTCTGCGCAGTGGCTCATTATCCCAAGAAGAAGGAAACTCAGGCATGCACTTGTTCAATGCTGGCCATGCCCATGTGCCTAGTGTCATTAGTGTTCATTGTTTAGTGTTTATTGAAGACAGTCAGTGGAATTACCTCATGGATGAATCTGGCCCATTGTATCCCAAAGCGACTGTAACCCTGGGATCTTGGTACAATCCCTTTTCTAATTTGTTGGCTACAGAAGGGTAGATGATAACATCTGGAGAAGTGTTCCTGTTGAACTCTAACAGCTCTAAACTTAAAGATAGGTCATATAATAGCCATACAATGGTGACTTTTTTTGTTTTTTAAATTAACTCTGATTTCTTTGTATTCCAGGTTATTAGTTTGTTATGCACTAGCAATTTATGGGGTTTGTTAAAGCACAATTAAAACAAGGCTAAAAAGAGAAGCTAGAAGAATAAACAAGGAGAAATCATTTACTCTCTGATCCAACAAAATAAATCTATTTTATACCCTGGAAGTAGTTTCTTTATGCTCTTGTGTTATCATTTGCATACTTGCCATATCACATTGCATATAGACACTCTCCTAAACAAAAAAATATGAACAAAGATCTAAGCACTAATCTGTCCTGAATACTGAATGAGTCCAAGTTTCTGCCAAATTTCTGGCCATCAAGCACAGAAAGAATTGCAAAGATGACTTAGTTTATAACTAAATATAAAGACTCTTGAGGCCACTACTTTCCTGTTCACTTCAGTAGGAACAAGATCAGATTCATGATTAATGCATAACACAGTAATTCATTATGAATCACTCTGGTCCTGATCCAAAGATGGTAGAAATCAATAGAAAGACAGCCATTGACTTTCAGTGGACTTTGGATCAAACCCACTTTGCAGAAAAAATGCGTTGTGCGAGTGAAAAAAGTGAACACTACATTTGCATCATCTATTCATTAGCTGTTAAAAAGTAAATCACTTTACAAATGATGTACCAGAAAGGAAGGCTATTGTTATGTATATGCCTGGGTACTTCTGCTTTCATGATTGTTCCTCTGTTTTTATTAAAATCATGGATGTGAATCTTTTGCAAGTGGTTTTGTCATTCACTCTCTAATATTGTAGGTGATATACTTTAACTGCTCTTTTATGTGACACTATCGATGTTATCTAAATTATATTGAGGACCTCAGGGGCGACAACTGTGCTTCTTGTTCCTATAATTTTGGCAATGTCCTTGCTAAAAGAAAAGTTAATACAGTGTGCATCACTTTTAACAAACATTTGATAAAACCTAGTTTATCATTGAACCTTTATAGACTGCAAGCATTTAGGGCCTTATTCAAAGCCCATTTAAGTCATTTTAAACTTTTCCATTACCTTTAATGGTTTTTGGATCAGACCATTACAATAACACACCTGCAATTTGAAAACTAGTTGCAATATTTGCATTTATCTGCATTGATATGGAGAATTTTGAAGAGATGACAAGTACTTTTCACTTACATGCACCGTTTAACAAAAGTCTTCAAAGAGCTTTATAAATAATTTACTAAGCTATAAAATACCTTTGTGCTATACAGTAGGTGAATATTATTTCCATTTTACAGATAAGTAAGCTAATGCTCAGAGAGAATCCAAGGAGTCCCAAATTCACACAGAGCATCACTGGGAGAGCCGAGACTAGAAACTAGCAGTCCATCTGGTCTAATTCACTAGACAACAACATCCTTCTTGACAGTGTTATATCATTCTGGTGCTGAGTTGTTTGAGGAACCTACATAGAAGGTTTTCTATCTGTATTATTTGATAATTATCTGTGATTTTTTAACACATACAGATAATTCATGTGATTTTTATGTTTGAAAAATATATAATGAGAGGGCTGAAAAGATTAGTTTTAAAAAATGGTTAAAAAAAATTACAGTATTCAAGTATATTGATATTTTGATTTAAAGTGTTAGTCAGGTGCTGAGACAGATGTAGAAGAGAAACCATGCAACCTTGTATTGTATATACAAACCTAAATTTTAAAAAGATCCATGATAATGCCACTTGACTGAAGGTTTCTGCCCACATTACAGTAGGTGCTAGGAGAAATGCAATGCAACGAATTAAAAAAATGATAAATAACTTTAAAAACATGATTCACCTGCAAGAGAGCTTTGTCACACTTCGTTGAAATATTAAGTGAAATCCCATTTACTGTTGGTCAGCACTTGAATCTGTGATGTTCCTAATTTATATGAATGACTCCAAGGAAAGCACTAACTGCGAACTGGTTCAACTTGCTGACAGCACAGAAACAAGAGGACTAATGAGCTTCAGGTAGAATGCAAAGAGATTTAAAGCAGACATATAACCAGGCTGACATATATCCCCTGTCATTTAACACTTACAGATTGGAAGTGATAAAAATATTGGTCCATAGAAAATTGCAAGTGCTGTATAAAATGGGTTCAAATGAAAACTGGAAGGTTTTGCGACAGACCTTGCAATAGAATACACAATATGTCTTAAAAAACAAGAAGTCCTGTGCCTTCTCCCTCCCACCTAAAGCATTAGCTTTTCATGAGCTCAAACTAGAGCATCTTGGATGCACTAGAATGCAAACTAAAACAATCCGATGTCAGACTGAAATAATCTATTCTTAACTTATGTGCACAACACAGTGAGATGAGGCAATGAGATCGGTGGTTTACTAGATGAATTTAATTATTTCTGGTTTGTTTTTTGCCCTTGGGGCTACTTTTTGGTAGAAGAAATTCAATATTAGTACTTGGATGACTTGCAATATACAAACAACGCTGCTGAGAGCATACCAAAAGCTATGTTCAATTTAGCTCAGCTAAGACAGTGAGGTTACATCTGTTATTCACAACCTTCAGCAGAGAAAACTAGGTTACACATAAACTAGGAATAATGAAGATGTTGAGATTAAATATACTTACATGGCTCTTTAGAGATTCACAACCTAGGAGTGGTCTCATAGAATCACCCTGGGAAAAGATTAAAGGCTTACATTTTCGAAAGAGACTAGTAGTGATTTTAAAAAGTCAGACCCAAAAATTAAAGCTCCCCAAAGTACTGGTCACTTCTGCAAATTTACCTTGAAAAATTACTGGCATGATAAGCATGCAATGGAGTCACTATAAGGTTTTGGGTCTAGCTCAGTAGCTCAGACAGGGAAGCAAAGTAAGAATTCCTGTGACCAGTCTTTTTACCCAAGAGTCATTGTGCTGTATTTCTTTTTACCATAAAATTATTAGAGGAAGACAGCAAAATTAATACAGACTGGTTCTGTCAAGTAAGTTATCCCTCAGTGTAAGTGGAGGAGGGGAATTTCTCTATGTACACAGTACCCCAACTGAACTGAGGGATGAAAGGATCACAGTCCCTGCTCTAATTCACTTCACCCCAGTACCAGTTCGTCTTGACTTTCCTTCCAGGCCCCGGGGAAACAGGACATGCACCACATAGGGAGGACTGAGCCCAGGGGCTCCTGGATGCTTACATCAGTCTCTCCATGGGCAACTCTGGGCAGGGCCGAGGGTGCCCCAACTCCAGGATACTCCTAACGCCCTTGTTACTGTTTTAACCCATGATCACTGCCATTCATTCTGACTTACACTATATGTTTACATTCCAAACTGTTTCCTTGGGGACTGAGGAGCACAGCGTGGCACGGGGAGGGTCAATGCAGCCGTCTCTAAAGCCCAATAAACTCTCCAGTTATCACAAATTGACAAGGGTCATATCAGGCCTGGATGTGGTGCTGCAGGGGGCTCTCCCGCAGGAGGTGTTCGGCTCTGTGCACCGGGACCTCTTCTCCACCTGCGGTTCTGGCCTCCCATCAGGCCATGTCTACCTCTGGGGCCAGCACTTGATGCCCTCCCTGGCTGCTTGGGGAGTGGGACCCATCTCTCCCTAGGCCAACAAGTGTAGCTCCTCTGGGTGAGCAGAAGACTCACCCCACCACTATCACCCTGGTACCCCCTCGCACTCCAGCTGCCACCCTGCCAACCAGCTCCTAGCAGCCCCTCCCCACGCAGCCTCCTCCCTGGCCTCCACCTGTTACCCTCGCTCCCAGGGCAGACAGGCTGTCCCTGTGGGCGGGGACCCAGCTGAGCTGTGCCATTCAGTGTGGGTGGGGGAAGGACAACAGAGGGACTCAGGCAGCTGGAGGGGCCTGTGGCAGAGGGACCACTTTGCTGGGGGCAGGGGGCGGGAGCTGTGGCAGCTGGAGGGGCCATTGGGCCACATACAGAGATGAATGATTAGAAGGGGAGCTCGTCTGGACTCACCTTAGGCTTTCCCTGCACCTTTAAGTCATTACATTGTCACTCAGGTGTCTGTGTCCAGCTCTGCACATATACTTCTGACCCAGGGTCCAATTTTAAAAAGTTTCAGTTTTTATCAGATGTGCTCACCCACTCCCAGCCCACAGGAAAATAACTAAATAAAAACATAGCGTTTTCAGCAGTTCACACCCAGGGAGACTTGCCTTTGGGAAGTGTGCATGCTGCTTGAAATTGTTACTTGTTTTTCCACCATTTGCACTGGAGGTGTGATGCTTGTCACTGCTGATGTAGCACCTCAGCATTCAAGCACCATGAGCAACATTTAACAAGGTGTATCCTCTTCCTGTGTGATGCTGCTGTGTCACATCAGCCTTTCACCTCCACAATGCAGTGACTCTTTATATTGCATTGTAGATGCTTCTACAGCTCAATCCTCAAAAGAAATCAGTGTCCACTGAAAATGACAGATTGAGTGAATGATTGCCCCCCACTCTTTATTCTGAAGGAATTTGGCTTGCCACTCACTAGCAAACTGTGTGAGCAGTTTAACCTTGACCATAATTTGTTTCTCTTGGTTGCCAGGGCATCTCTGTGTCAGTGACAAGTTAGAACTGATATCAATCTGCAGTCGGCACAAGTCTTCGTGTGTCACAGTTCTATGAACCCATAGCCTTCACCCACAATAAGCATCACTTTCTATTTGGTAGGTGAAGTAAGGACTACGATCCTGCTAATTTTGCTTGAGCATTTGCATACATCTTATTTAATAAGAGAGAAAAGCAGTGTTTACTCGTGCTTAGATTTTTTTCTCTGGGTACATCAGCACTGCAGCTGGGAATTGTTTATGTAGACATACACATGCTAGCTTTGATCAAGCTAGTACTCTAAAAATAGCAGTTTGGTCGCAGTGGCATGAGTGGTGGTTTGTACTGCCTAAGTACAATCCCATCTAAGATCTTAGGTGCATACTCAGCTCAAGCCACCTTGGTCACGCTGCTATTTTTTGCCTGCTAGCTTGCTCAAAGCTATCAAGTGTATATCTACCCAAACTGCGAATTACACCTCCCAGCTGCAGTGTAGACATACTATTCAGTCTGTTATTCATTCCACTAATTAAGGAGCAGATTCTCCCAACTTTACTCACTGTGAGTATTACCTTACTCTGGGAGTAGTCCCAGAATGTTAGTACTTAGCATGAGGAAGGATAGAAGAATATGATTCTTAACGTTTGAAGGAAAATTGCTATACCTATTTTCCATTGCCCACGAATCTAAAAATGCCTGTGGTAATAACCCGTTACAAATGTGCAATATATCTGAAAATCAGAGTTATTTTTTAAATATTCTATTTATTGATTTTAAGAAAACAGATGGTAACATATGCATATTTCTAAGCATGTCAAATGCTTTACATAACTTTGCAGTGGTAAAATCAGTAGATGGATATATATATTACCATAAACTTTAATAAACAGGAAGTTAAACATAAGCTTAATTCTAAATAAATACAGCCAATACTAATCAAAGTTAACAGAGGCTCCACTGGGAGAGAGCTTGGGCTATGCTACAGACCCCACTGGATATGGATAGAGACCTCTTTTATATTTTTAATGAAATAAATACTACTGGGAATTGTGTGAATATGGGATATTTTAATTTCCCAGCAATAGATTGGAAGACAAGTGCTACGGATAATGATAGGACCCAGATATTCCTGGATATGATAGCTGATAGATTTCTTCACCAAATGATCACTGAACCAACAACACTTAATGCCATTTTACACTTAGCATCGGTAGGTAGTGAGGACCTCATAGAAGAACTGGTTGTAAAGGACAATCTTGGGTCGAGCAATCATGAGCTAATTCAGTTTAAACTAAATAGAGGGATAAACAAATTTTCTAATATAACGCCATGTATTGTAGCATTCTTTGCATCAAGCCGTAGATCCATGATTTAACATTTAGTGTGTCTGTGTGTGAGGGTCTTTTGGGGGTTGGTTGTTTATTTGTTTTGCTCAGATCCATTGATTGTCAATGTAACTTTTTTGACATTGCTGCTAAGAATATAAACACTAATAACAAAAGGTCCCCATTTTGTTAACAGGACGACTCACAACAGTAAGCATTACTTTCACTAGTGTTTCCATAAATCAATAGTACTGACAGCAGGGAAGGCCAGTGTAAGACTGTAAACCAATGCTCATCTTGCTTTATGGGTAGTTTAACATAATAGCACAAGTGAGGTTCTCCGAGGTACAGCTACATTTGAAGGTATAAAGTTCAATATAAAACTCTAGACAGAGTGGACATTGTCTGGAGGCATTATTTATAAACTACATCTATGTACTGTACCATACACTGGATACTCTGTCATCCATATAACACAAATGATAAACACATTAACTCTCTGAACTACAGTACATCCCTAAGAAATGCGGAGATCAAATACAGTTTGTAAACTGTGACTCGGTTTAGGTAAACTGCTGTACAGCAACATGCAGCCATTCACTGTTCTCCTAACTAGCTTTGACTATAGCAGCATGATGTTATTTTTCTAAACAGTGTTTTCCCAACAAACTACTTAATAATTGCCCTAGCTACCATACATGATCAAACTATTTCTGAAATGCTCGATGGACTGTGTCATTAATACTGTAAGCTAAAGCTTTGTTCCCTTATTATTTTCTATAAAGCAGTGGTGTGCATGCTTTACAGCTCCAAAGGCCACACTGGCAACTTACCAGCAGCCAGAGGGATGCAACTAATTTACATACAACTTTAATCAGAGCTCACTTCTGCTACTATTTTATTTATTTTTATTCATACAGAGTTCTGTAAGTGTACACATTGCTTTACAAAATTATAGGGAATCCTTATCCTTAGAAGCTTTATTGAAGCCAGTGGAGTCAAACTGGTGTAAAACTTGTGCAAGTGAAAAGAGGATCAAGCCCACAGTTTATGGGAATTAAACACCACTCGGCCTGAGCAAAGGAAACTTAAAGCTGCCCTAAAAGGGTACCTGAGGAAGCCCCTAGGCTGGTGTAGGGCTAGTATAGATGGGCCTGCACCATCCCTTGCCAGCTTTCTCAGGGTAGGGATTGGGAGAGGCCATGTCAGGTGCAGGAGGGGGCATGGCCAGTGTGTGCTGTGCTCTGGTGATTCCTGCCAGCGTAAACTAACCTAGAGGGTTGTCAAGGTTCCTCCCCCACTCTGAACTCTAGGGTACAGATGTGGGGACCTGCATGAAAACCCTCCTAAGCTTATCTTTACCAGCTTAGGTCAAAACTTCCCCAAGGTACAAAATATTACCCCCGTTATCCTTGGAATGGCCGCTACCACCACCAAACTAATACTGGTTACTGGGGAAGAGCTGTTTGGACGCGTCCTTCCCCCCAAAATACTTCCCAAAACCCTGCACCCCACTTCCTGGACAAGGTTTGGTAAAAAGCCTCACCAATTTGCCTAGGTGACTACAGACCCAGACCCTTGGATCTTAAGAACAATGAACAATCCTCCCAACACTTGTACCCCCCCTTTCCTGGGAAATGTTGGATAAAAAGCCTCACCAATTTGCATAGGTGACCACAAACCCAAACCCTTGGATCTGAGAACAATGAAAAAGCATTCAGTGTTTTACAAGAAGACTTTTAATAAAAAATAGAAGTAAATAGAAATAAAGAAATCCCCCCTGTAAAATCAGGATGGTATATATCTTACAGGGTAATTAGATTCAAAAACATAGAGAACCCCTCTAGGCAAAACCTTAAGTTACAAAAAAGATACACAGACAGAAATAGTTATTCTATTCAGCACAATTCTTTTCTCAGCCATTTAAAGAAATCATAATCTAACACATACCTAGCTAGATTACTTACTAAAAGTTCTAAGACTCCATTCCTGTTCTGTCCCCGGCCAAGACGACTACAGACAGACCCTTTGTTCCTCTCCCTCCTCCCAGCTTTTGAAAGTATCTTGTCTCCTCATTGGTCATTTTGGTCAGGTGCCAGCGAGGTTACCTTTAGCTTCTTAACCCTTTACAGGTGAGAGGAGCTTTCCCCTGGCCAGGAGGGATTTCAAAGGGGTTTACCCTTCCCTTTATATTTATGACAAGGGTCATGACAAGCCAGTACAATTTAGAGCAGCTCTGACACTATTCTAATTGAATTAAGGATGAGCCAGCCTCTAACTGCCCCCAGGATCAGTAGAAGGATAAAGTGGCAGAAAACCACTTATTTCCTCTCTCTCTCTCCAGGTTAGGGTGACCAGATAGCAAGGGTGAAAAATTAGGACAGGAGGGGGGGAGGGGAAATAGGATCCTATGGAAGACAAAGCCCCTAATATTGGGACAGTCCTGATAAAATTGGGATGTCTGGTCACTCTACTGCAGGTGTGCCAATCATTGAGTGAGCAGATATGAGGATTTAGCATATGGAATGCATCCACAAGTCAGGTACATAAAAAGCTAAAGAACCTGGCTTTCCTCTCTTTGACACTGGTTTTACACCATTGTAACTGCTTTGGCTCCAGTAGAGTTAATTGCAATGTATTCTAGCATAAGTGAGAGAGCCTAGTATTAGCCTGTTGTGTGGAACTGAGAAAACCTAAAGTCAGGAGAAGGCAAGGGTCTAGCTGGAGAAATATGATAGGGAGAAGACCTGAAAGTTTAGATAATCAGAATATTCAGGGCTTAATTGAAGGGGGCTTTGGGTGGCTCAGGAGACTGTATGGGATAATAATATTCAGCATCTTTCAAACCATTGTACAAATGTTACCTAATTAATCTTTGAGGTAGGCAAGTGTTATCCCTATTTTGCAGATGAGGAAACTGAAACACAGAAAGGTTAAAACCTAAACGACTGAGCCAGTGTCTACTGAAGTCAGTGGAAAGATACTGTTTGCTGTCAATGGTCTTTAAATAAAGCCCTAAGTTTTCAGATGTGGTCACTGATTTCAGGTGTTTAACTTGAGATATATTGTGTCTGATTTTTAAAGGTTCTGAGCATCCACATCTCCCCTTATCTTCACTGCTCTGCCCTTTTAAAAATCCAGCCCAACGTTTCTCAAGTTGAGCTCCAAAAATTAGTAGCCACTCTTGAATAACTATCTGTTAATGATTTGCCCGAGGCCACACATCACGTCGGTATAAGAGCTAGGATTAGAATTCAGGTATTGCTGTTGTCCAGTCTCATATTTAGTCCATAATGCCTCTCTCATGTGGAATCATGCACTCTTACATCACTGATTCAAACCACACGCAGGTGGATAGCAACTGAAATGGTGACAGGATATTTAGCCTACATGCAATGAATTGTTCCTAGTGAAGGGCTGTCTCTATGAAAAAAATACCACTCGTATTTGCATCAACACTTTTGTGGCAGTCTCAACAGAGAGGCAAAGAACTAAACTGGTACAGAGACCAAACTACCTCTGCATGCCATGATGGTCCCTCCAGGCCATGGCATTTTGAGGAAACTTTCACTGCTGAAGCTTGCACACATGTCCTATAAGTTAAGTCTCTAGTGCTCTTAGTCTGGCATTAGATTTACATTTTTAAAGAATCCAGACCATTCTGGATCTTTACTTTCTCCATTTAGGGAATTTATGAGATTCTTAATATAATAACAATCCAGCAGGATGTCAACATGGCATTTTTAATGAGCCTTCCTCATAGTGGTTGCATAGATTTTTCCATTAACTTTCCCTCACTTTTCCAGCCACATACTCCTTCTTCCGTTGTCCTGCTCCCACTTGGGGTCTGTGTCACTAAAGTTTCTTTGGCCTGGTCCACAATTCTTTTGTTGAATTAAGCTTTACTAAAGCTTATTTTCAACATTTGTAACACAACAGAAATTACACTACAGCTGTTTGCAGCAATCTGGTTCCATTATTGGGATAAATGATTCAGACTTGTAGTTTAGCCACTCAAGTTCATGATTATACTTCCTCGTAAAACAGCATGGTGGTATTTCTTTTCAGGAGCATTTGATTCCCTGATATATTCTGTTATCAGAGTTGTTTCACGGGAGTTCACTTTTTATATGGCATCACCAAGGGAATGACTGGCTGTTCTTTCAGCGGTATTACTCTTATTGCAGTATGTTTTAAAGTGAATATCACTGTATCGATTCAATCAGATAGGAAATAGCTGCAAGTTTTAAATTTGATCTATTTTGCCTAGGTAATTGTAAATGTTTCTCACTATGTAGGCCAAGATTTTAAAAACTGACTAGTGATTTTGGGTCAGCACCCACGCTCTGAAAATCAAGCCTCTTTACGGACGGAGGCACCCCAAAGCAGTAATAACTTTTGAAAATCTTGCTAATTGCTGAGCACTGGTTCATTTTCCAAAGATTGCATGTCTTACAGTGTGGCCTGTTTTGTACAATCACGGAAAACACTTTTCTTCGATGAATACAGAGGGTAACGTTTTATTATATGTAACCATTAATCCAATCAGAAGGAGGGAAAATCCCCCAAAATTACATTGTTCCATTATTACGACCACCAGACACCAATAGTGCCTCATTAATATTAGTCTGAAAGCACAATGAAAATGACTATTGCTGTTTTATCATAAAGTGTTGCCTTATATACTGTGCTCATAGTAATGCATATTATAACTACATTTATTCAGGTTAATCTCAGGGCATGTTTCAAGGTTAAGCTCCAAAACAGTTTTTAAATTGTCACTAAATCATTATGGCATGCGACAGCGGTTTTCACATTGATCCCCCTATGTCTGGTTTATCGACATGGGATGTAATGTGTGTGTGTCGCCCTACTAGAAAAAGCAGTTGTAGCTTTGACTCTTAAGTAACAAACGCAACAGTCACAGTTCAGTTGTTAATGTGGTTTGGCGCGCTGAACAGGGTAAATCCTGAGCGAGAGATACCCCACAGGATTCTGTGAGACAGCGAGAGACAAAAGACAAAGATTTCCAGCCCAGGACTGCTGAGTTCCCGGGGCAATTCTCTTTGCTGACAGCTTCAATCTACTTTAAATACAATGGACACTTACGATAATCCATTGGGAATCTTCACTGTGATTCAGTGAGTAATCTAATACATTTGTACTTCATATTTTAAGTTAATGAGAACATAAATATTTAAATATATGCATACTTTGCAAGGGCAATATGTTTTAAAATATCCACACTTCTGTGCACTTAATGATAAAACATGTTTTGAAATGAGCTAGTTAAACATTGAGAAAGGTTTGACCTTTGAATTGAGCTAATCTAAGCAGAGCTTCACCAAAATTGTAGTATGGACAGACTGGCTAACTTGCTGAAAATGTTGTAGCACTGCAGAAAACTTCTGAGTTTCTTTTTTCACTGTGCATATATTAGAAATTTGTTCTGATGCTACTCTTGGTGTGCACTATGTTTCTCTTTCTTAATAAATCTGACCCAAAAAGAAGTATTCTTGAGCTATTCTATCAATATATTTCAATTTTGTATCTGGAAAATTCATTTGAAAAATCTGTTCCTTTAAAAAATGATTTCCTATGCACTAGGAGATTTGTTTGTGTGAAGGGGTAAATAAATAAATAAATTCTCTATTCACTTTCTCCATACCACTGATGATTTTATAGACCTCTATATCATATTACTTCTCTGTCATCTCTTTTCTAAAACGAACAGTGCCAGTCTTTTTAATCTCTCCTCATGTGGAAGTTGTTCCATACCCCTAATAATTTTTGTTGTCCTTCTCTGTACCGTACCATGGATTTATATACGGCATTGTATGTTCTGTTTTATTATTTATTCCTTTCCTAATGGTTCCTAACATTCTGTTCGCTTTTTTGACTGCCGCTGCACATTGAATGAATGTTTTCAGAGAACTATCCACAATGACTCTAAGATCTCTTTCTTGAGTGATAACAACTAACTTAAACCCAGTCATTTTATATGTATAGTTGGAATTATGTTTTCCAATGTGCATTACTTTGCATTTATCAACATTGAATTTCATCTGCCATTTTGTTGCCCAGTCGTCCAGCTTTGTGAGATCTCTTTGTAACCCTTCGCAGTCAGCTTTGGACTTAATTATCTTGAGCAATTTTGTATCATCTTCAAACTACGCCTCCTCACTGTTTACTTCTTTTTCTAGATCATTTATGAATATGTTGAACAGCACTGGTCCCAGTACAGATCCTTTCAGGACCCCACTATTTAACTGACTCCATGTGAAAACTGACCATTTATTCTTATCCTTTGTTTCCAATTTTTTAACCCACTACTGATCCATGAGAGGACCTTCCCTCTAATCCCATTACTACTTAATGTTTATGTTACCTTGTTCCACTCTGGAGCAGTTGTAAGACTACTGAGTCTTCAAAATGGCTCTGTGCTCCGAAGATTATTTCCCTGTTGGACTGAACTGCAGCCAATACATTTTTTGAGTCTTTTATTAATGTTTTTATTCATTACTTAACCATTTTGTGCATCAGTTTACCCATCCATAAAATAGTTATTAAAGAGCAAGCAGAGCAATATGTATATGCCTTCACTGAGTAACTGTATGATCACAAATTTTGAGTAACTTTGTCCTTCCACAACCTATCCCCTCCCTGTTGTTTGTCACCTCCACTTGTCAAGCCATTTCTTAAATTTAGATTGTAAACTCTTTGGGCACGGCCTTGTCTTTCTAGGTCTTCTTTGAAGTGTCTTGCATATTTTAGGTACATTAAAGTAATAAACAGTATAGGACTGAATTGTCATTTTTTCAACCCAGACCCGTCTTCTAAGGGCAGATCTCCCCACTCTCAGATAGAAGTGGCCAGTCCCCCTCTCCTGTTTCATCGTCTCTCTTCTTTTGGATCCTTCAGAGGATAATCCAGGGCGAGGAGGAGGAGTGGCAGGTCAGGGATAAGAAGGGGAACCATTCATAGATTCATATCTGCCCCTGGTCCCAGAAAAATCCTGAAATAAATAACAGAGCTGGTGACTCCTCCATTCTCCCGGCGTGGTGAGAGGGAGGGACTGCTGCAGCCAAAGGGAGTAATTGATCATGTAGCTCTGGTGAGGGAAGGCAGCCTGTTGAGGTGACGATGGCCATGGCCTCCCATAGATCACTAGGGATCTCCTAGGTTTGGGGACCCCGTGGTCTGTTACGCAAAGCAAGGGAAACCTTGTCCCTGTGAGGGAACAATGTGATGGAAACTCTATAAGGAGATTCCTGCAGAAATGTATTGTGGGAGGGGATGATCCGAATCTTACACATTTACACACCACAGTGATATTAAGTGTAAGTCTTTTTTAATGACTATTTTGTAAAATGTTTTGAGACATCCCTCCCCCCAGATGATAAGCACTATATACAATAAGGGTAGGTTATTATTACACTCTTTGTCCTAAGGTGTAGGTATGACAGGGCAAGAAATGTTTGTTAAATGTCTTTTTAGGTGTCATTCTTTTAATGCAGAACAAAAGATGCACAGACTCCCTAAGCACTGGTTATAGGGGCTCTGCAGTGCAGGTGGGACTGTGCCAGAAAGCATGCTTGTCATGCAAGTTCTTCTCCAGACACTAAATAAGCTTGCAAACCTTGCACAAGCTTAATTGAAGCCAACAAGGAATTTAGGAGAGACACGGCACATGAGACTGGAAAGAAATGCATTATTCAGAAATAATATCTTGAAGCCATATAAGTTGCTGGAGGGACATGACACTTGTGATCAGTGGTCAGGAAATGGGGCATGCCAAGGATAGAGAATGGGTAGGGAAATGAGGCCTCTTTAGAGGACAGGATGTCCTTGTGCCACTTACTGTACAGAACTGAGTCATTAGAGATGTAGGATGAGATTTTCAAAAGCTCTCAGCACTGGCCTAACTCTGTTCCCACTGAAGCCAGTGTCAATATCAGCATCCAACTCTGCATCAGCATGTTGTTCAGGTTTCATTTTGGCACACTCTTCACTGTGTGCTCAACAGGCTGGCTGTGAAGTGAGTTTACAGGGGAGGTCGAAGTCTGTTTCACTAAAACACTTGTGGCTTCTGGGTAGCCATTAACATCACCCCTGCCCAGTCACAAAGTGCTGTTTCAAGTGTTCCACTCCTAACCCTTCCAGCATCATAAAAGCACCATTCCCCCAACCGTCATGCAAGGACTTCAAACTTCAATGATGATGGACAGCACTGAATGTGCTTTGGGAGCCAGTTAGTCTCCCTGTGTGGCAAGAAAGGCTCTCCGAAACAAGCCAGCTTTGGAGGGAGTTAAAAATCAACTATTGGTTCTGCTAATTTTTTAACTTTTGAAAAATTCAAAGAAGCAAGTTGCCCACATTAAACTAAGAAAGACCCATCTGACAGGCCTGGCACTGTAGCAAAAAGGGGGTGTATTTTTCTTATAGTTCACAACACAAGTGGGAAACAAACATACAAAAGACCTTATCACTGTGATTCAACTGATCAGGGGCTCCGTCCTCAGTTTGACATGTTGTAATGAAACTCTCTAGGTAGGAGTAAAATGGTAAAGAGTTAATGATGTGCTGGTTAATTCCACAATCAAAAACTTGTTCCCAGCAAAGCTCCAATGACTTGCTGGGGCCAAGGCCAGCCATGAAACAGTGAAAGGCACTCCAAACTTACAAAAGGGGAGTCAAAGCTAGGCTAGGTTTGAGCAAGGCAGCAATTTACTTGCCAGTCTTTGTTTAACTTACATTGTGTTTACTGTGATCAGGTGCCTACCTGGCAAGCTGTGATGGAAATACAGTAACACGTTTAATGCAGTTTTTGCCCAGTTTAATACTAGGTTTCCAAAAATGTGCCCTGCTGGTCATAGAGCCTGTTTTTGCTGCTAGTTAATATCTCACCTATTTAGGCTTTTATATTGTGCTCATCACCATTATGTGGAAGGCAGTGCAGAGGGTGGAATGACATTGGCTCTAATAGGCGCAGTTCAGCTCTCCGTCACAGGCCATACACATAGACGTGGTTGAACAGCTGGCACAAGGACTAAAAGTGCTCTGCCGGAGAGTTCATTTAGGTGATGTAGTTGGATCTGTGACCTTCTCAAACTTGTGAATCTTGTCTGCTCAATAGGCAACTTAAATAGCTGACATCTGTCTAGCCTTAAATAAGCCACTTGTAAGTAATTTTGTCATGTTTATTGGGACTAATTGATTGATTCTGTCACCAGTATTGAAAATCTTCTCAGGCCTTTAATTCAATGTGTGGTCACTGTTCTTAAACTTTGATCTCTGCTGTTTTCTCATCTCTTGTATGTCTATGTTAACTGAACATTTCAAATCATTATTTTTCTAAAATCTACACAAATTGTCAAAAGGAAACTTGGAAAACAGGCAAGCAAGTTAGGTCTGAACAACTCTAGCAAATTGTGCTACAAGGAAAAAACGTGGGTAAGACAACAGCAGGTGAGAATTTGAGATTCAGATTGAATTTGCTACAAACATTAGGCTGTAAAATGAACTGGTGATTTTAAACATACGCCACCAAACTCCTGTTAGATGGTAACATCATGGTGACCTTTGAATTGGTGACCTGGATGTGAAAGTCTCAAAGTGGACACAAAAAGACTATTACAGTTGGTACTAATCTCAACAGAGGCCAAGGAGTGAATAGCCTATGGTGAAGCCCTTCCATCATTAGAGGTAGTTCCTCCAGGTGTCTGGGTTGAGACATACTGGCAGGGTAATGGAGGGTAAGTATTCTCTACATCTCCTGTGGACAAAAAGATTTGTAGTATCCTTACCTGTCAAATCTAGGACCTTTCAGAAGCCTTAAGTTAATTTGAATATATTTCTAAAATGCAAAGATAAGGTTGACTAAATATTAGACTGATTCACCAATTCATTGAAATAAGCTGAATTACACCATTGAAAAAGTTCAGTATTATGATAGTGAATCAGGCCCCTTTTTAGATTGGCAAACACTTTCTATCACACTCTTTCCATCTAGAGTGTCTTCCTCCCTGCTCTTTCCCCAGTCCTCAGCACTGGCCATAAGACAAAGCATAGAGAATCTAATTGGCAACATCAGTCTTGAAACTATTTGCACGCAATACTAACAGGGGCATAAAAACCCCAAGTGGGGGTTTTGTTTTGTTTTTCAAAAAGGGCCACTGATTTTGGGTGTCTCATATTAGGTGCCCAAATTCAGACACTTTGGACCTATTTTCAATGGTATTTAGATACCTAAAGAAGCAGGTAGGCACCTAGTAAGATTTTCAAGAGCATCTATGCAGGTTAGGTGCCTAACTCCAATCTAACCTGTTTAGGTGCTTTTGAAAATCCCACAAGGTGCCTATCTGCATCTTTAGGCACCCGAAACCAGAGGTCATTTTTGAAAATGTTGGCCTATGTTTCTCTGACTTCGTGAATGTTTTCAGTGGCTAGGAGGAAAAGCATTCTTTTGGTCTGCTGCACTGGCAAAGACAAGGAGCCAGTCCTATGCTGTTACAGTATCTGATCTCTGTAAGGTAAGCATCCTTCTGAAAGGAACTAATGTTACTGCCTAGTCTACTTTGTGTTCAACACTTTCTTTACTCAGATACAGGGGGAAAGATATTTAACTGTGGTTTCTCTCCTTCCTCTGATTTTCTTCCTAAGATTAAGTGAAGAAATTACTGCCTTGTATTAAATTCTTTTTTTTTTTTTTTGGTTTACATAAATTTTCTGTTATTTTTGCTACCAGTATCTTGAGTCTCAAGTATTTCAATAAATTTCATGTTGCAGTTGTCGGTTTCTTGCAGTGAAAGACACTCATGTTGCATAAGATATAGTGTACCATACACTGCACGTGTTGTAAAGTGAACCACTGTATAATGAAATCTTCACATAAATACACAGTACCAGAGGTCTTTGCTTCTCAGGTAACACTTAAGCAATATTATAAAGAGGAGTGTACAAAAAAATCATGAGTTTTATTATGAATTTTACCTTTTCCTCTGTTTATGAAGACCATAATATTAAATGTATCCATTATTTGAATTCTGTCAATAATTCTTGGTTTATAGCTTATATGCAAGCTATTAATTGTAAGCATTTGATAACTGAAATTCAAGCTTTGTTTGGATTCACAAGTCATATGGTATTGTTTCTGTTTTCTGAGTGGAGGCTTCTGGTATGAACACAAATTTGAAATTAATTCTCCATAAATATTGTGCAATATTCAATTCAAATGTACTGTTGCATGGACTTTCCTGCCAATAAATTCAATTGATAGAAAATTCCTAAAAAGCAAGCACTGTGGAACAAATTAATTTAAAAATGTAATCACTTCTCGAAAATACTTTTCAGTATTTGCCCAGCTGTAATGATTAAAAGAAATCTGGCATTTATTTGTACATATGCTAATGGTTATCACAGTCTGCTTATGGTTTTCTCTAAGATAGCTGTTAGCCTCTGCAGCTGTAGTGACCTTGAGGTCCACCTAGCT
The DNA here is from genome assembly GCF_965140295.1 of Lepidochelys olivacea. NCBI lineage: Eukaryota > Metazoa > Chordata > Testudines > Cheloniidae > Lepidochelys > Lepidochelys olivacea. Next base: position 136,148,959 of record NC_140411.1, read on the forward strand.
TCCCAGATGGACATAGAAACAGAGGCTAATTATCCTTGAACTGATCTTCAGGTTAAAGCCTTGGTAGCAGTTTAGAGACACATTACAACACTTCCCCCATTTAAATTGACCTCTGTTTAAGCAAAACACCTAGTTCACTGATGTGCTGATAACTTCCACTAATTGATGCATATTATGTATTTCTCCTCCATTTAAATAAACCTATTTATCCAAAGGCTTTGGGTTACAGCTGTGAAATATGTGCATAGTGTGGTTCAAATGCATTGCTTGATTTGGGCTTTTATTATGAATTTGGACAGGTTTGCAGGTGTTCTTCAGCAACTCTGGCTGCATTTGGACAAACCCAGGCAGAGTTTAAAATAAAACGCTACTCTGTCTTGGGATACCCCCTTCCTTTCAAAGGATCCCTCAGTTCTCCCTGCAGGGTTAAGGGCCCTTCTTACCCTCACCCACATAGGTCAGCTAGCAATACTTAGTGGAGTTTTCCCCATTCCTCACTTAGCATACTTTTGGTGACAGCTGGCTAGCTCTTTTTCTTGGCTCTTAAGGAGGAGGCTATGTTACCAGCTCCTCTTGTACAGGGCCAGCTCTAGGTTTTTTGCTGCCCCAAGCAAAACATTTTTTGCCCCACCCCCATACACACTTTTTGGCCGGAACGCTGCCCCTGGAAATGTGCCACCCCAAGCACATGCTTGCTTTGCTGGTGCCTAGAGCGGGTCCTGCTCTTGTATAATCTTCAGTGGAACATCATGGAGGTGGGCAGCCTGCCTGCCTCAGTTCCGCAGTAACTGGACACAGAAGTTTCCACTTGGTCCAGCTGCTGCTATACGGCCGGTTTACTTCATTCTGGGGCCTGATGTGCCCAATGCTACACTATTACCAGTGCACTCCATCTGTGGTAGCTTCAGTCAAAGTGCTATTAGAGACTACACAAGCATTTACAACTATGTTATCTAGTTCCTGCTTGAAGTAGGTCTAGATGGCAGGGGCTTTAAAACATCAGGGGTTGGTCCTACTCCTCCTGTTATCACCAGTCAGATATGCACTCGTGCTTGTGAAGCAGGAAGAGATTTTTTTTTAAAATGCCAATGTAGACAAGGCCTTAGTGAGAGTGGGAGTGAAGTTTCTCTTAATGTTGTAAGTATATAGCCCGGAAGACACATAGGGCCAAATGGAGCTATACTTATTTACACCTGCTGGGGATCTGGCCAGTGGTGGCTTGAACTGAGAGACAGCTGCAGGCATGGGGAGAAAGATAAACTTAAATATGTTCTGTTTGATAGAAACAGTTATTTAAAAGGAAGAAATACAAAATGAGCTTGGAGAGATTTGTTTGGATTGTATTTGTATTTGGAAGGATGAGGAAAATGTATTTTAGTATATTTCAAAATATTTCTGTCCCCCAAATGGCATTTTGGCCTTAACTGTATGGGTGAGATTCAGTGCTGCACTGAAAAACCCTGTGTTATTTTTTTCTTAACACACATGCTGAATCTGGAGCATCACAGCTTAATAGATGCTAATGACCTATTGAGAAAAAGGACAGGAACAACTGATGTCTGCCCCACCTACTCACTTCCTCCTGCTGTTGCAGAAAGAAGTGGGATACATCTACCAGATGCTAATAGGTGATCCCCAACGAGTAATCTAGAGCAAGAAAACACACTGATTACCCTGCTAAGAACCCTGCTTATCTGAGACAGAAAAAAATTCCCTCAAAGGCCAATGTTTCAAACCTTTAGCATCAGAAAAAAATGCTACAGTGTATTGTCATAATAATGACACGTTATTAGTTTAATAGTATCTAAGTGTCCTTTACAAACAAATCATTAATTTGAATAGATATATGTAATCTGTTGAAGTGGATAAATTGGATGCTACGAGGAATTTGGTAACCTTATTCTGTATAAGGGAAATGTTATGCAGTCTGGCACTGCCACTAGGAAGAGGAATATCATGTGTGTTTTGTATTAGTTGCTACCTCTTACACTGATCCAAATACCTAAATTCTGAACAGGCCTGTCTTTTTTGTTTGTTTGTTTTGTTTTATTTGTTTATTTTAAGGACAATAATTAAGGAATCAATTGATTCAAAAAGAGCTATGGTTCTCATTGCTGAAGGTCATGCATTTTGACTCTGCACCCAGTTGACCTAGTCAGTGGAAGCCTTTTAAAAAAATTCTTTAGTAGGTGTATCCCTGAACATTCATACAGAAATGAAGGCTTCATATAAATTAATTTCCCTTGTCCCTGAGAAGCTTTCTTTCTGATTCATAAGGGTCAAAAAGATTCCTCTCATGAAAACAATTTAGAAAATTCAAAGGTAATCCAATTCTAGGCTCTGTGCTATCCAAATGCCTGTACCCAGCAGGAAAAAAAATCTCCTTAATCCTTTATTGTTTTTATAAGTACCTGTTTGCCAGGGGCCCTCCTCTTTTTTACTGAAGGCACTGCATCTTATTTAAACTTTTTATTTTCCCCTTACTTTGAAAATGTTCACTTCTCTCAGGTATCTCTTAATTGTAAAGTTCACTTGATTAATCTCTGAGATTTTTCCTCATCGCCAGCAATGGCACCCATGGATTTTGCCATAAGGTATCATATTCTTTATATATCTTTTGCCCCTAGACAAATGTATCTGAGGGCAGTGGGAGATGGGGCAGGGTGGGCCACATGAATACCAATTTTAGTGTGGTAAATGTTACAGCATTTTAGAGACAGGATTACTTGCATGTTCTGAATCAGGAAGCTTTCCAAGCTGGACTTTCCATGAGCAAGTTCCCAGAACATCACTTCTTTTGCAACAGTGGCTGATAGGGAAGGCATGTCTTAGCAGTTAATAACCAGCTGGTCATTGACCCAGCTGGCCAGTCAGTAACTGGAAATATCTGACCCGAAAGTCATTTCTTCTTACACAATCTTCTGTTTAATTATCATTTTTATTTACTCTATGTGTGGCATCTCAATTTATTGCAATTTATTTTACTATATTATATAGGACCTTTTGCTAGATAGTACCTGACTGGTATTGAAACCAATGGGAAAGCAGAATTATTACATTTATAGTATCTGTACTGCAGATTGTACCTAAGTGTGTTCAGAATAAAAAAGTTAAATATATAAGGTCATGTATGTTACAATAGGGTTGTTGATAGTTTTATCAAAATATTTGAATCACACATACTTTCTGAATATTTGTATGTTTTACCCAGGCTGTTTTAAAAATAAGACTCAATATAATACAGGAGGAGTACGGCGTTTATGGAGTGGAAGAAGATGGATTGCCATGAACAAAAAGGTTGTGGAGGGAGGATTATGGCTGTGATACAGTAACTAAAGAACTACGCCATAGGACAAAGCAAATTACAATTTACTGGAAATAAGGGTAGTGTTCAAGAGGGATTAGATGGATGGAGAATTGGTAATGGGATAAAAAGCATTTCACCTCAAGGTCACCTTTTGAATTCAACTCAAATCAGCACTGACAAAAGCTGTTACCATCTGATGGCATTTGGGTGGGGTGTTATGGTATAGCCACCCCCACACAAGCCCTGAGTGGGTTAATGTGTGCCAGAGGGGACACATTACATGCTGAACCTGGAGGGGAACCAGAGCTTGATAAGGCAGATGAAGCCCAGATGGAACAGGATTATAAATCAGGAAGTGAGAGAAGGAATGGGCTGCAAGGAGGAGGCTGGCATTCATTCCTTAGTGGGAGTGAGAGGAGATCCAGGGGAGACAGTAAGCCCTGGGGTCCTGAGACAGACTGGGGAGTTTAGTAAGAGGCCAAGAAGGATGAAGTAGCTATGGGGAGTAGAGGAATCTCTGGTGGCAAACCCAGAGATAGGCCAGGAGATAGAGGTGGGGTAGAAAGGAGGCAGAGAAACAGCAAAACGAGCTGAAACTGAGCAGATTTAGATTGCTAGCCATAGAGTCTATAGGCTGGAACTTGGAGTAGGGGGTAGGCCTGCGTTCCCCTACAAGCCATGGGGGGAGGGATAGCTCAGTGGTTTGAGCATTGGCCTGCTAAACCCAGGGTTGTGAGTTCAATCCTTGAGGGGGCCATTTAGGAATCGGAGGCAAAAATTGGGGATTGGTCCTGCTTTGAGCAGGGGGTTGGACTAGATGACCTCCTGAGGTCCCTTCCAACCCTGATATTCTATGATTCTAAGCCACTGGAAAAGTGGCATAGGACCTGGAGACTTGGAATGGAAGACAGTTTGAGACAATGTCTGGACAGCTTGTCTAGTGGGACTTTGTCACCCTGGAATTGGGGGGGCGGAAGGGGGGACGGGACTATATAGTCCTGGGGACCTGGCTGGAGAGCTGAGTCACAAAGAGGGAGCATCCCAAGTCACAGAGAGAGGGACCATGCTATGAGCAACTGATGGAGGAGGGTGTCAGGTGGGTTAGGTTGATTCCTACCTGCAGAAAGTGGCCCCCTTCACAAGGGGTTTATGAGAAATTAATCAGTCTTTACTCAGTGTATGGATATTTACATTGTAAAACTCACTACTATATCTGGCATTTGTTACTCACCCTGTTAGCAATCTCGGGAGGCCCGGGAGAGAATGGGCATGGGAACTGAGACCAGCCATGAAACTGGTTTCCATGGACGGGCAGTGGAAGAAAGAGGACAAGGTGGCTGATAATGGCCACAAAAGAGTCATTGGCCAATCTCCTCCTAAATAAAGAAAAAGTGAACCCTTGGATCTACATTATAATTAAACCAAATACTGTCCAGGCTTTGAAAAGTCAAGCAAACAGTTAACATTGCTTATCCAGTGTCATCCAATTATAAATAAACATTTTCAAATCTGGGTGCTTAAAGTTAGGTATCTGGATCTGTATTTAGGCATCTAAATTAAAGCGGCTTAGTGTTCTTGCAGCTCCCATTGATGTTACTGGTGGGTTGAAGTTGATGGAACCCGTGGCTGAGCAAGACCTTGGAACATCAAGCCACTTCTGGAGGTGCCTAACTTCAGGCAGACGAGTTTGAAAATGGTTTCAGAGTAGCAGCCGTGTTAGTCTGTATCCGCAAAAAGAAAAGGAGGACTTGTGGCACCTTAGAGACTAACAAATTTATTTGAGCATAAGCTTTTGTGAGTTCATGAAAATGTTAGTTAAAGTAAGGAGTAAAGAGGATCAAGTGAACTGTAAAATAGGCCCAGATCCAGCAAAGCAATTAGGCATCTGTTTAAATTTAAGCTTGTGAGCAGTTTGTTTCCCAACAACTCAACAAAACACCTGCCTGTATAAGTGTTTTACTGGATTTGAGCCTTAGGGTATAGTTTTCAAAATGGGCTTAAGTCCCATTAAATGCCAGTGGAATTTGTGCTCCTAAGTCACGTAGGCTCTTTTGAAAATATCCCTATTACCTTCCAACCAGCAGTCCTTATTCACGTAAAACTTCTGATTGGACTCAATGGGAAGCTTAGTTCAAGTTTTTTCCACTGTGATGTAATGGCAGAATTTTTTTTAAAAATTCATCCTGAAGGATGTTTAGCTAGCAGACTAGAAAACACTAAGGCAGTTTCAGCAGCGAAAGCAAGAGAAGCTAGTAATCAAAAAGAAGTGATATAAATTATACAGAAATGTGCTTGGGTTCTCTTAATTCCTATTATTTAGGCAGTATTGCTGAGCGGATGATGCATTGGACTGGGAATCAGAGCAGCTGGGTTCTGTTCCTGATGCTCCTGATGACCTTGGGTAAGTGATTTTCCTTTTCTGTGCCTCCATTTCATCATCTGTAAAATGGGGATAATGATACTGACCTCCTTTGTAAAACTTTTTAAGATCTATGGATGAAATGCTCTATACAAGGTATTATTACTATTATTTTCATAATTGCCTTTACACTACTGCAAGTGGGTAGGATATCTCCAGGGAGAGAGGAATACTGTGATAGTAGGGAGCAAACAGGTCTTGACAAATCATCTAATTAAACGTTAATACAAAAATTCTTTCAGAAAAAGAGCTTGCTTCACACTTGGTAGGGCGTGATCCATTTTGTAAATGTTTATATTCCCCATTTTAGCTCTTTAATGTAATTATTCAGTTTTCTAGCCTTGCTAATATAAGTGATGATAACATGTAAAGGGTTCAAAAAGAAGGTCTCTGAATAGTATTTTGGCACTCTGTTAGGAGATGAAATATGTATATATTACCCCGTAAATCTAAATTATTTGCACGTGCGAAAGATTATTTCCATTTATTTTGTTTTGTTCTATAATATGTTGTGGTGAAGGCAACAATAGTGTTAACTTGTGATGGTTCTAAAGTTCAGTAGATGATTAGATCATTTGCTTTATACATTTCTAGGGTCAAATCCTAGGAGGTACTAAGCATCTCAGATTCCCACTGAAGTCCAGAGTGGTCTCAGATGCCCAGCATTTCCTAGGATTTTACACCTGTATTCTTGGATAACACCCCCCCACACACACACACTTTATTTTATTTCATTATCGGAAACATTAACTGGAATTTATTTTTCTACGTAAGTGTTATAATAGAGGAAAGATGTATGAATGTATATCTACCACATAAGATAGTTTTGCCATAAACCTAATTCATACCAAGAATTTAATGGTGGGAAGAAACCCTCTGGATATAAAAGTAATCCATTCACTTTATAGATGCTGTTTGGACCTCTTGGAATTAAAATGGGTTATCTTTATTAAAGTTAATTCACTGCCATTTTATGATTTTAGCCATTTGTGTGCCTATTTAAAAACGTAGCTCTGTTAGCATGATAACTAGGTTGTGGTGGCTGGATGGTCTTGTGATTTGTGACAGGGATGGAATTCAAGAAATATGGTCTTGCAGTTCATCCTCAGGCAAGTCAAAACAGGCTTTGTCTGCATTAGTCCCTTTGAGGGGTGTGAATTCTAGTGCACACTAGGGTGTTGCATGAGAACTAATTTGTGTGGAGCCTCCTGGTGCTCATTAAAATTCCATAGCATGTTTTAATGTAGTACTGTTTGAAATGGGATTACATTTATGTGCACTAGGGAACTCCTAGTGCATGCCAGCAGGGTCCATATGGGCCAATTAGTGCATGACATTCTAGTGTGCACTAGAAATTACACCCCTCTAGTGCAGACTAATACACAATGTAGACAAACCCTCAAATAAGTTTCCCATCTGTAAGAGCAGATGACATGTACTGCGTGGGGTGCTAAAGTAGGGTTTTTTTAATCTCTGCTTGAATGGGAGTTAAAAGATTCTGAGTTGCATGATTTTTTAAAAATCCTTACATTTCTGCCATTTGATTATGTTGCTTGTCAGTGAAAGTGAGTGTGGATGGGTGAACAGACTTCACTGAGAGCCTTGAAAGCTGCAAAGTCTAATCTTGGGCTCCATGGTGGGTGAGGGGAGAGAGGGAACAAGTAGGAGTTCAACTACAGGCCATGAAGATGCTTGTTGAATAGGTTGAACATGGCTGATTAATATAAATTGTACATCTATACTATCTTCCATCCAAGGATCTCAGTCTTTTGTACATATCTGTGTGAGGGAGGTGAGGATTATTGTTTCTATTTTACAGGTGGGAAAATGGAAGCACGGAGTGTGGGTAATAATATTTTCAATTACTTACTGCATGGGGTGTGGTTAAGATAAACTTAACATTTTAATAAGAGCTTTGAGACGTAAAGAGCCACAACATCTATACATTAAGTTATTGACATAAATTCTCTCAAAGTCAGTGGCAGTGCTGAATTAGAACCCAGAATTCCTGGCTCCCATTCCTATATTTAAGCACAAGACCGAGCATTCTCCCCAAAAGACGCATCACAGAATGCAGCTAAACTGTTTTTTCTTGCTGTTTATTGTCTATTTTGGGTTCTTTTAATCTATTTTGGGTGTCCTGGACCATTAATTTGTTTTTTAAAAGGTTTGACTGATATTTGCATAATTACTTATAAAACTGAATTAAAATGGTTATTTAGAAAAATAAGTAAATAAAGCACCAGACCAGTAGACTGCCATCAGGAGTTTTAATTCCTTGAGTCTCTCTACTAACTTGTTTTCAAAATGGGTGGTGGGAGTGCTCAGCAGCTCTTCTCTGTCTGCTAGGGAGGGCTTAGTGAATTTAATGAACACGGGCAGTGATTTGCATGAAAATTTAAATAGCAGTTACAGATGAGATTTGAACTACTCATCTCTGCTTTCCCCTAGGCAGTATGGGTATTTAAGAAGATAGTCTCTCTCCTGAAGTGAGTAATCATATTCATTCTGTTTTGGCAAATTTGTTTTCAGATTACAATTCACTGGGCTCACCTTGGTGCGCACATTCTCCAGTATGTGAGAGTGAACAGCTACAGAATAAGAGTTACAAAATGCTTTATAGACAAACACTCCCTATGTATGACTGAGATTTCAGGAATCAGCACACGAGGAGTCACTGTGGCCAAAGGAGAGGGCCCAGAGTGTTTTAGATTTCTTGCAAAAGGGGCACAGAGAAAAGTAAGGCAATCCAGTGAAAAATTGCCAATAGTGATTTTTAGATTCTTATTATTCTCTCTGTATCCATTTTTTTAAATCAAATCTCGTGAAAAATTCAAATACAACCCAAAATTTAGTTCCATGTTTTGGTTTTTGCCACTTCAATGAGATTTTTACAAAGTAAAGGTTTAAGGCTTCTGTTAAAACAGAACTCTGTTACACAACCTTATCTATGGACCTGTTATTTACCACAATATCCCAAAGCACACCAACTTCAGCAATATTAAATGTACAAAGTTCTTCATAGCATTAGTTAGTTAGTTTAACTAACATTTTTCGTGGAAGCTATTGCTTCTGTGCATCTTCCTCAAGTACAGTTAATCTCTCTCTTCTGGTCCACAACTAACAAAAGTGATTCGTGATTTTAGTTGTCCCAGTTTTTGGGTGTCCAATATGAGACACTTAGAAGGGGCCTGACTCTTAGAAGATGGGTGCTTAGCACAAGTCCTCAAACCACAAGTCACTTTTGAAAATCTTGGCCAGTGTTTTGGGTTTTTTTAAACCTTTCTTTCTTTTCCTTCTGGTAAGAATATTCTTAATGGCTGCTTGCAAGAAAATTAGCCAAAGGAGACCTTTGATTGCTGGCATTGTTGCTCATTAGTACATATTCTCTCTTATACTTAATCTCCTTATGGAATAGCGTGGTTGTGGTTAATAGTGAGAACACTTAACTCAGCTATACTCTCACCATTAGGCTAATGGTGAGAGATGTTCATCTAATTTGTTTTAGATGGTGAATGTAGGAGGACAACTGTATAGTTGCAGCACCTTGTCTTTTATAGGAGACCTATAATATCTTTAACTCTTTGGGAAAAGTTTTTTGGGGGAGGAGGTGTGAAAAAATTATGTATTTAGGTGTTGTGATTTATAGCTCTGTAGCAGAAGAGCTCACTTCTTTGATTTCCTTTCTCATTCTGATTTATACTTCTTGAATGCCCCTTATACACATCATACAAACTGGCATCTGTGTGGCCTTCTGGCTGTATGATTCACAGCCTTGTGTTCTAGCCAAATGCACCAGCACAGCTCATGACTATGCATTGTTGGCCAGCGTTGTAACAGCGGCTTTCTGTGCACTTGGGCATACCATTTTACTCATTTCTGTAGGGAAGGGGTGCTCTGAATATTATGTTTCAAGTCTTTACTTTGACTAATTGTGCAACCAGAAAAGACCCATAAACATCCCTCTGAATTCCTTGATTTTCTTAGAGATAAGGTAGGAGAGGTAATATCTTTTATTTCACCAATTTCTGTCAGTGAAAGAGACACGCTTTCGAGCTACATAGAGCTCTTCAGGTTTTGCTGATTTTTTTACAGAGACATCAAAGGCTTAAGTGTCTTAATATTGCATTAACACTTTCCACAGGGGACTGTATAAGACTGGGAATTTATCTTGTACTTCCCATTTTCCCCCAGTTAGAAACAAACCAAATTTCTCTCTCGGGATTTGGAACACTGCGTTTGGCATTCAGACATCATGGTGCAATATAAGAATTTAAATAAGAAAAAAAAGGTAGTATTTTGGCAGAAGGCCAGATAAAGAATTATGATCAATTATTTAGAAACAGAAGGATTTTAGATTAGTCATGTCGTCTCTTTTTTATTGTTTAGTTTAGTATCAGAGGGTGGCTCTCAGGAGCGGCAGAAGTGCCCTAAAAGTGAGGGGGGCCCACAAGCTCCTGAACCATGGCTTCACCCTCCCACCACCCCTTCCCACCAAGGCTCTGCTCCTGCACCACCTCTCAAGACCCCACCCACTGCTCCACTTTTCAAAGTGGGGAAGACTGCCCTCCCTTATTCTGGCACCCCTGGTGGCTCTCCTTTTAAGAGGTGATAGGCTCCAGTCCACATGTGACAAGTGTCAGGGGACTGTTGTCCCCTGACTAACATTCAGTGGGGGTGTTTTAGTTGCTAGCTCCCAGTACTAAAAAGGGGGAAGGGTCGATGGGGAATCAGGACCCTGAGACTGACAGCCCCCAGGAACAATGGGGAGAGGCCAATGCTCCTGATCAGCCTGAATAACAGGGTGGGCAGGCTAATCAGGAGGCCAGAGAGGTCCCGTCCTCCGTGTGAGCTGGAATTGCCTGGGTCAGACAGAGTGGGGCCGAGCTAAGGAGAAAGCAGGGGTGCAAGCTGAGCTGGGGACCAGAGCTGTGCCAGATCCAGAGGGACCAGAAAAGCAGCCCAGAGAGAGCAAACCCTGTCCTAGGAGCAGAGCTGCAGCAACCAGAGGGAGAGGGGCCAGAGGAGCAGCCCAGGGAGCTGGAGGCAGAGCAGCTGCAGTGCAGAGACCGAGTGGTGCAGCTGCGGCTGGAGCAGTCCGGAGCTGGGTGCGGTGAGCAGCTGGGGAGAGCCAGGGGGACCCTGGGCAGCAGGCCCAGCACAGGGAGACGCCTCAGCCAAGAGGCTCTGCAGGCCAGGCTTGATCGTAACCCCGACAGGGCGGGGGCGACACTGGGAAGAAGGGTCCTACCACTTAGAGCCTGAGAGCATGTGGCCACCACCAGAGCGAGTGTCCAACCCACAGCATCCCTACAGCACAGCCAGGGCCTGAGAAGGAGGCCTGGGACTTACAAGGAACAGACTGGGAACTGCCCGGACATTGCAGAGACACTGTTTGTGATGTTCCCTGCCACAGAGCAGGTTGATGTGTTTCCTTTGAACCTTTCCCATTTTTCCTTATTCTTTTTAAAATTAATTGTTGATTAAATAACTTGCATTTGCTTTAACTTGTATGTAATGGTCAGTGGGTCGGAGAAGTGCCCAGTGCAGAGAGAGTACCCCAGAGTGGGGACACCCTAGCCCCTGTCCTAGGTGACCACAGCAGGGTTGGGGGTTGAGCCCCCCAGGAATCCTGGGCCCAGCCTTGTTGGGGTTACGAGGACTCTGCCAGACAGGAGAGTGGAAGGGGAGTCCTCAAGGGCAGGGAAGCCACTGGGTAAAGGAAGTGGGAGCGAGGACTCAGATCCTTTCGCTAGCCCACTTCACCGGAGTAGTGCAGAAGCCAGGAAAATTCCCCACAATAGTGGGACTATTCCCCAGCTTACACAAGTTTAACTTGCTGCCTCAGGTGGGAAAATGATTAGTCACATGACCTTCCTGTCATATGACAAAACAGGCCAAGCTGAGGGCTAAAAGGAAGAGGACTGAGGGCAACTAAAGAGCTGCTGAAGCTAGCTGCTGGAGGAGTTTCTGGGGGAAAGAAGGAAACCAGTCACAGGAAGGAGAACTGTGAGACCCTAGGCTTGAAGGGCAAGCTATGGGCCAGGGAGGCTGGGAAAATGATATTGAATAAATTAGACACCAAGAAAAGGGGAATATTGTTTTTAAAGACCTGGCTGTGGCTGAATTATTCTGGGAGGTTTCAGAATGAAATTGAGGTAGGGTGCTTGCAAGGCTACCCCAGGCCATGAATGGGGTGCCCTGGGAAAGCTCCTGTTCTACATTTAGTTATTTTTGAAGAGTCATTTTTAAAATGGTTTAACTGTATCATAGTACTAAGCAGGTTAAGGTATTGGAAATGTTAATTTCTTGCTTGTGAATACACACCTAAAATACTCCTTTATCAGAACCAAAACTGCATTCTCACATGGACAAGTACTGTAAATGAAGATTGACAGACCTTTAAAAAAAAAAAAAAGAGGACAAAAAATGAGGAATTCAGCATAGGGAAACCTTCACATAGCAGGAGGCTTAATACAATAAGCCAGTATCATTCATCAAAGCATACTCAGTGCTCTTCAAAATACAGTTTGTATGGTTTGATGGGGTCTTTCTTATGCTGTCACATCAGCAGCTTTCTTAAGAAAAGCCAAGTGAGAACATGAAAACATTTTTACAGAGCAAGAGACCCCAGTGGATGCAGGTGTTATATAACCTACATTTACAATACTACCACATTGGGTTGTAATCTTTGTCAGATCTCATAAAATAAGATAAGCTGGGCCTCATTGGTACTTGGATGGCAATCCTCCAAGGAACACCTAGATGCTGTAAGTAGTAGTGATGATTAAAGAGGTGCCCCTATTGCCCTCTGAGTCAATACAATCCTAATGTGTAATGCCCCCGAATTATGCTGTGCTAATGGAGATGTCAGTTTATGGGCAGAATAGAAGTCCTGTCCACATGTGGTTGTTAAAGAGCCCTTAAAAATCTTGGAGAAAGTAGAGTGCTATAACCCCATTGTCCTGGAGAATTCTAGTTTGGATCATTACATTCTGCCTCCCTACATTCTCTCTGTAGTTTCAACTGAATCTGGTATTACTGTTCACTGTGGACTGCATGTCCAGAGCTGTTGAGCAGTGCTGAACAGCAAACATGTTCCATCTCATATATAACTGTGTTTCAAGGTCAAGTTGTGTATCCATATATTATCATAGCAGTGTGCGTGTAAGTACAGAAAGGATGCATAATGATGTAGCATGGGTTACAGACTTAGCCTCATTATTAGAGTGGCTATCCCAAACTTATGCCTATGAAAATGTCATGCCACTCCACCCCATAATGTGTTCACCATTTGCTACGCTTTACAGAATAATTATTTTAGTAATGTTTCAGAGAATTTATTAAACATTTTGAAGCTAATTCTCCACTGCCCTATCCCTTGTGTAGTTATTTACGTCAGTGCAAAATGGGTATAAAATGCTACACATCAGAATGGTAATGCTATACACTTGCTTTCACTGGTGCAAATAACTACACAAGGTGCAGAGTAATAGAGAATCAAATCGTTTGTATCCCTTTGTCTGCAAAGCTAAGTAGAGCTGGCCAAAACTTGGGTTTTCTGTTTAATGAGAGATTTTCATATTTTAAAATTTGGTTTCGTTATAACTCAGACAAACCATATTTTCCTAAATTTCCTGTGAATTGGAAAGCCTGGAAAAAAAATTGGAACTACCAATACATGGTGTTTCCAAAACAAAATATGCTCCCACGGACATGCAGCTGCTAACAGAAATTGACACAGTTTCACCACTGCTACTGTCAATTGCAGTCAACAGCTGCTGGGACTCCAAAGGTTTTGGCTCTCAGACAGTCCTGCCATGAGGACTGCCTCTTGGCTGAGGACCCTCCAGGTCAGTTCAGGAATCAGCAGCTGGCCCGAGAGTCTGGAAGCCAGACCCTGGAAACACATCCCAGGACATCCCAGCTCCATGGCAAAGAGCCTGGAAGCCCTGGCATGGCAGGATTGAACCAGAGCCACAGACACTGGTTTGCCTGGCCCCCAGGAAGTCCATGTGGCAGGACTACCCCAGAGCAGTAGGCTTTGGAAGTCTGGGCTTACCGGCAGCCCACCAGCCTGGCAGAGAGGTTCCACTGGAATCCTGGCAGCCAGGATTTGGTCAGAGCCCTGCTTACAATTTGACAAAAGTTTGTCAAATCTTGCTTGCTTTTACAAGAAATTTTAGGTCCAATGCACCTGGCATTTTCCAGCGAAACTCTGTTTTACTAGAAAGTTTCCAACCAGTTTAAGTACTTTAATTGTATAGGTCTTGAATAGGGGGAAACATTAGAACTGATAAATGTTCAAAACCTCTAAAAATGTCCTAAAATAGCCCTTCCGTATGTTATAATGTCATCATTATGTGATCCTACGGACACGCACAAAAAAGCACCATGTATCCCATTGGAAAACTGGGACTCACCCATTTTCAATGCAATAAAACCCTTATTTCTGGCCCTGCTGGGTTGTGAGATAAGACAATCAACCTGTCATTAATCCGGGCATATATATATTACCCATTCCAACTCTGAGGTCAGTGTACTTCAGGGAGAACAAAATAAAACTTTTTGGACAGGCTGTGCTTGAAAAAAAAATCTTTAAAATAGAAGCACTTGCAAGCCGCACAAGTGTCTGGAATGTTACAATAAATTATGATGGAGATGGAGCAGGGGGAGAGTGCAGCTGAAATGGTCAAAGGTGCACAAAAAATTCACTTTATCACCTGGATATGCAATATATCAAATAGATACCACCATATATGTGGCGTGTAGCAGCTCCAGGAGTGAAGCGCTGAATAAAAAAGTTCAGTGAAGGCTTGGGTTTGAACACAAATAACCTTCTGTAACTAACATTTTATTGCAGAGGTTAACTTGGCAAAAATTCCCAGACGCATTGCTTGTAAGACTGCATGGAACGAAATGAACTCAAAAATAGAAAAACAAAATACAAACTAAGCAGGATAGAGCCTTTGTTACCAGAGCTTGCTGCCCTGGATCCTGGTGATTACAAGTTTGATTTCTCTAAACTCTAGGAGTCAACCCACTTCTCTTACATATCCTCATTCTGTGTGTACTCTGTTTCACAACTTTAATGTTGCATTATCAACATTTCTGCAATATAGAGAGAGTCAGGAAATGTAGAGTGAAGGCTAAAAGCTCAACATTTATCCTTTCCCCTTTTGCTTTGTGATTTAAAATAGTCTCTCTTTATAACAAATTATTTATCAGCTAATAAAATATATTACGCACAGTGTAATTTCATAGCATTGAATGCAATACAGTACAATGAAAGTATTAATTGGACATGGCTTAAGTCACAGTGTGATCTATGAAACAAGTTAAGTTTGAAGAAGAAATATTTTTCTGCTTTCAGTATACTAGAGATGCTGAAGAACTATAAGAAGAGCTATTCTGACTATATTTCCAACCTTGATTGAAAACAAAAATATCTGAAATAATGAAAAACACTGCACTTGTCAAGTTTTCAGTTCTGTTCAAGAAATTCAAAAGTGTTTGTGGAGTCCACAGACATTTCTGAGAATCATCTGAACTTTTCTATGCTTATCCAAACTGAATCCAAATTTGAGCTTTGTGAGATTCATCTGTCACTGATGATAACACTATAAATCACAATTCAAAAGAAAAATACCTAAGTATTCTGCTACAGATGAAATGTTGAGGGGAAATGTGTTATAAGAATTTAATGAAGTCCAAGATGTGAGCTAGCAGAGAGGTGAACAAAGATTTTAGAGTACCTTTCCCATTAGTCTTCTATGCTTCTTACTGAAAATACATCCCTTTTGTACTGTATGCAGAAAGAAAGGCAGATACTGTTCACCCCCAAACAATTGTGTATCAGTTCAAATTATTCGTAGAATAGCGATACCTCATTTCATGCTTCTTACCCCTTTCTCTCCATCACTCTTTTGTTGTGACCCTTTCTGTCAGATGTTGGCTTTATGCATGGGATTAACCATATAATACTCCCCTTTCATGCTTGCCTTCTCTTTATATACATACAGCCAAACTCAACACCAGAACTCTCCAACCATTCGTGGTGGGTGGGCATATGCTCACTGTGACCTGGTTATGTAAGAGTTCACTTCTCCCAATTCTGACGCAAAGTAATAAGAAGAGGGGAAACGTTGTTTCCAGAAATAAAACAGATTACTTTAATCCCAACCGCACTGCAATGTCAATCATAATTCTTTTTTATTATTATATGTTTAACCATTTCTGAAGGGAAACTAAAACAGCTAGTCATTTGTTTAAATACAATTGCTGTTTAACCTTAGGGAACAATCCTCCTTTGTGTGTGTTTGTTTCTCCTCCGCCCTGCCCATTTTCTATTTGAAACTCATACATTCAGATACAGCATGAGACCTCCCGCAACTACTTACTATACATGTTAAAATGTTTTGTCTTATAGCTAAGTCTTGTCTATATGTAACTAATCTAGACAGCTGTTACTATAAGGTAAATCTGCCTTCTTGCACAAATTTATTATTATTGCACTTTTCCAGGAAGATCTGTATTTTCTTCCTCTTTTTCCCCCTTCTCAATATCAGGCTAATTAAGTGTCATGCTAAAGGAAAACTTTTTTCCATTATGTATATATTTTATTTTTATTCTCTACTTAGTACAGTGTCTCAGTCACATCTCAGATTTCTTTCTTTGAACTACACTGTAATACAACTCTTAGAGTATCACTTCATTTAAATAAAACAAGATTCAATCACAGTCGCTATTGACATGCTGTCCACCTCACACAAGGCCTGAAGGGGTAAATTAGGCCAATTAAAGTATCGGCTGCACCTGTAGGAAAGCCAGGGAATGCTAAGGCCTAATTTGCTGATGAAGTCCAGCAGGGGGAGGAGCTGGGCCAGGTTTATTTAAACCCAGGAAGCTGCCAACAGAAAGGGGCTGCAGGGAATTAGTCTGCAGTCGCTCTCTGGAAGAAGAAAAGGAGTACTTGTGGCACCTTAGAGACTAACCAATTTATTTGAGCATGAGCTTTCGTGAGCTACAGCTCACTTCATCAGAGAAGTGAATGGAAGAAGAGAAGTGTGTTAGGGCTATAGAGAGCAGCCTACAGTTACTCCTGGCAAGGAGGGAGTTTGAGCTGGTACACCCAGGGAAGGGGGGAAGCAGAAGCTGTAGGAAGGAATACAGGGAAGGAACAACAAGGGTTGAGGGAAAGCGACCATAGTTGCCATGTACAGGATCCCAGAATAATGGGTGGGCCCAGGTTTCTTTACTGGCTGCTGGGGAAGCGGCAACATCAGGGCACTGCCAGAGAAGACTGCCTGAGACTGTTTGTGTGGAAGGACTTTAGGTAACCCCTGCAAGGGGAAACCACGTAGTGACCTGGCCGGAGGGGCTGAATCACAGACGGCAGGCTGCGGTTCCTGGAGTGAAAGGGGTCTGCAGAGCAAGAGGACCATGGGAGGGATGCTGCCAGAGGAGGGTGCAACATCTGGCAGAGCTAATCCTCAGAGCAATCAGGAGGAGGCACCACCTGTGGTGAAAAGGAAAGAAAAGGAGTACTTGTGGCACCTTAGAGACTAACCAATTTATTTGAGCATCCGATGAAGTGAGCTGTAGCTCACGAAAGCTCATGCTCAAATAAATTGGTTAGTCTCTAAGGTGCCACAAGTACTCCTTTTCTTTTTGCAAAGACAGACTAACACGGCTGTTACTCTGAAACCTGTCTCCTGTGGTGAGTGGACCCTGTCACAAGACTAAATATTAAGATCCTGCACTCTAAAAGCTACTACTCCAGTGTGATTACTTCCAATAATTTTTAATTGCAATGAGGAGTGTCAATGGAGATTTTCATATTTTTAAATGGTTATTTTAGTATTAATACATATAAAGGTAGTCAAATAATAAGATCCCAATACTTACAAAATTCTGCTGGCATTTTCGATGTCCACTTGGCAAAACAGCTGGTCAAACACTGTAAGGCTTGTTGTTAGTAGTAGCTTTGATCTGATGACACAATTCATCCCACAACAATAAATGATTTATGGTGGTGAAGCAATGGCACTAGGTGGCACAAGTTTCCGCGTCATGGACTCTCTTGACCATCAGAGGAGTCTGGCGTAGTCCTCATCCCCAGGAACCAGGATGAATAATATCATGGATTACTGTTTTTATAAAAATCCAACTTTTTACATACATTTTCATTTTTTCAGAATTCATATTTAAAAAATACTTTTCTGAAAGACAATAACCATAAGCATTTGCTGACAGATGTATCACCTGATATATATATCAGAGTAGCAGCCGTGTTAGTCTATATATGTATAAATCTCAAAATGCTTGACCAATATTAATTAATCTCATAACACTCTCTGAAGGATTAATACGTCTGTTACAGATGGAAGAACTAAAGCACAGGGAAGATAAGTGACTTGCCTTCATTTGCAACATCCAATTAATGACTGAGCCTGGAATAAAACCCAAGAATGACTCTCATGCTCTAGTTCTAGCCATAAGACTACACTACAGACTAACACGGCTGTTACTCTGAAACCACTCCAATACTGTTATAACAGGCAATATTTTCTTAAAAGAAACATGGGAAATCAGTGCTCTATAACTTTGTTGCACTTAGTCCCCTTATCTAAAGCAAACTAAGTACTGATCTATCTATCTTGGTTCTTATCAGGTGTTTTTCACCACAGTATCTCAGTGCCTCACACAAACAGAACTAATGTACTATAGTGCACTCAGGTCCAACACAGGCATTATATTTCCCCCTCCTCCTTAGAGGCTGGAACACTCCCCCCACCATTTTCTTCCTAATATATGTGTGAGAAAGAGTTCTCCTCTTCTCCCTTCTATCTTCTTTTCCGTAGTAGTAGAAGGTGTTACTGGTTTTTGGGACATCTAAGCTAAAGAAGTGTCTTGCATTTAGTTCTGAAGGCAGTAAGATCTGTGTGTGTTCTTACCTGCCTTTGGAAGGGAGTCCCATCCTCTTAGGCCAGTAGCAGAAAGAGCCCTTCCCCCCATTTGCATGGGTTTGATCCTTGAGTTTGACAGTCTCATTGTTCCTGTGGTACATAACTGCTGAAGAAGCTTTTGCTTCTCTAGTGAGAGGAGCTGTTTTAGGTAACTTGCCCAATAACATGCATGGATGGTCTTAAAGATGAGGAAATCTATCTTGAAATTAACTTGGTGTTCTATGGGGAGCCAATGTAGAAGCCCAAGGGTGATGTGCACCTATTGTTTCTCAAGAAGCAGCTTCTGCATTTTGGACAAGTGGCTGCTCTTTTTAAGGTCAGCACACTCACTCCCCGTACAATGAATAGCAGTAACTCAGCTTAGAAGTCATAAAGGCATAGATCATGTGGCCAGGTCATTATCCAAGAGTACAAAGCTCAGACTTTCTGCCAGTTACAGATGAAGGAGAGCATCTGTTTCTGTGTGCGTAACCAGAAACCATGAGAAATAAGAACACAGACTGACTTGCTGATGTTGAAAACAGTCCCTTAATAACAGTAGATGCTATGGTGGTGCAGCTACTCTTCCAGATATTTTGTGTTCCCATTAGCATTGCTTCTGTCTTGGTTAGGCTTAGTTGCAGTCACCTGCCTTTCACCCATGTTCTGACCTTGGTCAGAAATGGAGATTGTGGGGTAACAATGCTATTAGCCTTGGATGTGAGTGAGCAAGAATGCCTATTGTTGGTATTTGAGAGCATGATGTCTTGTGATTTCCTCTAATGTCTTTAAATGGATGTCGAACAGGATGAGTGATGGTATAGAGCCTTCACAGGCCTAGTAGCAAAGGAGAAGCTGACCACCAACACTCTCTGATTGCAAGCCACAGGAGAGGATCTCTTCCAGTTCAGTGCTTAACCATTAACTCCTGTTGCTATTTCAAGGCAAGATAATAGTATACTGTAGTGATTGGTACTGAATGCTGCAGAAAAGTCTAATAATCTGTTGATGGACAAGAGGGGGTCATCCATCAGTGCAACCAATGTTGTTTCTCATCCATGTTCTATACCCTCAAGGCTCTACGCAATCACTCATCTTGTTTGCCATCTGTTTAAAGATATTGGGGGGAATCGTGGGACATCATGGTCTCATATGAACAGTATGGTGGGGAAAAGCCCACAGGTGCAGAGGAGCACGTGGTTTGGGTGGAGACATCCCTTACGGATGAGTTTATTAAAAGGGAAACTCTATATCCTAGTAAACAGGATAGGAAAGAAGTTGGTAAAGTACAGGCAGGAGCTAATGAGAAACAGTCATGGAAAAGAGTGCCATTTAAATATAATACATGAAGGCAAGCAACTGAATATTGACAAAATGTACATGGGCTTATATACAAATGCTAAAAGTATAAATCCTAAAATAGGTGAACTAGATTGCCTGGAATTAAGTGTGGATATATTGATATAATAGGCATCACGGAAACTTTGTGAATGAGGCTAATCAATTATACACAGTAATACCAGAGTACAAATATATAGGAATGACAGAGTAGGTTACGCTGGTGGGGAAGTGGCACTATGCACTAAGTAAAAATCCTAAATGAATCAAACTGTACCATAGAATCTGTATGGATAGAAATGTCATGCTTGAACAATAAGAGTATAGCAGTAGGAATATACTACCAACCATCTGACCAGGATGGTGATTATGAAATGCTCAGAGAGATTAGAGAGGCTACAAAGGCAGAAAATCCAATAATATTGGGAGATTTCAACTATCGTCCTATTTACTGGGTGTATGTCACCTCAGGAAGGAACGTAGAAATACAATTTCTAGACACCATGAATGACTACTGCTGGGAGCAGCTTGTCTTGGAACCCATAAGGGGAGAGGCAATTCTAGATTTAGTCTTAAGTGGGGCACAGGATCTGGTCCAAGAGGTAAATATTGCTGAACCACTCAGTGACCATAATATAATTAAATTTAACATCCTCGTTGGGGTGGGGGGAATGCTAAAAACCCCCTACTATGGTAGCATTTCTAAAAGGGGAACTGAACAAAAATGAGGAAGCTAGTTAAACAGAAATTAAAAGGAACAATCACAAGGGTGAAATGCCTGAAAACTGCATGGCGACTACTTAAAGACACCATAATAAAGGCTCAGACTAAATGTATACCACCAAAAAAATGCCACAATGGCAAACCAGCAGATAAAAGAGGTGGTTAGAGGCAAAAAGGCATCCTTTAGAAATTGGAAGTCAAATCCTAGTGAGGAAAATAGAAAGGAACATAAACTCTGGCGAGACAAGAGTACAAGTACAACACGGCAGGCCAAGAAACAATTTGAAGAGCAACAACCTAAAGACACAAAAACTAACAGCAACACTTTTTTAAAAGTACATCAGAAGCAGGAAGCCTGCCAAACAGTCAGTGGGGCCATTAGATGATCCATTTGCTAAAGGAAGACAGGGCTGTTGCAGAGATGCTAAATGAAATCTTTGCATCAATCTTCACTGCAGAAGACATGAGGGAGATCCCCACACACAAGTCATTCTTGTTAGGTAACACATCTGAGTAACTGTCCCAGATTGAGATGTCTGTAGAGGAGATTTTGGAACAAACTGATTAATTAAACAGTAATAAGTCACCAGGACCAGATGGTATTCGCCCAAGAGTTCCGAGGGAACTCACATATGAAATTGCAGAACTAATAACCGTGGAATGTAATTTATAGCTTAAATCAGACTCTGTACCAGATGACTAGAAGATATCTAATGTAACACCAATTTTTAAAAAAGTCTCCAGAGGCGATCCTGGTAATTACAGGTAAATTTAACTTCAGTGCCAGGCAAACTGGTTGAAACTATAGTAAAGAACAGAATTATAGATGAATATGCTATGTTGGGGAAGAGTCAACATAGCTCTTGGAAAAGGAAATCATGCCTCACCTATGTGTTAGAATTCCTTCAGGAGGTCAACAAACATATGGAGAAAGATGATCTACTGGATATAGTGTACTTGAACTTTCAGAAAACCTTTGACGAGATCCCTCACCAAAGACTCCTAAGCAAACTAAGCAGTCACAGGATAAGAGGGAAGATGCTCTCATGGATTGGTAACTGGTTAAAAGATAGGAAACAAAAGGTAGGAATAAATGGTCAGTTTTCACAGTGGAGAGAGGAGAATAGTGGGGTCTTCCAAAGATCTGTACTGGGGCCTGTGCTGTTCAGCATATTCATAAATGATCTTGAAAAACAGAGTGAACAGTGAGGTGACTAAATTTGGAGACCATACAAAATTACTCAAGGTAGTTAAGTCCACAGCTGACTGCGAAGAGTTACAAAAGGATAGCACTAAACTGGGTGACAAAATGGCAGATGAAATTCAATGCTGCTAAATGCAAAGTAATGCACAGTGGAAAAAATAATCTCAATTATACATACAAAATGATGGGGTGTTAATTAGCTGTTACCACTCAAGAAAGAGTTATTGGAGTCATTGTGAATAGGTCTCTGAAAAGAAATGCTCAGTGTGCAATGGCAGTCAAATTAAGCTAGCAGATTGTTTGGAACCATTAGGAAAGTGATGGATAATTAGACAGAAAATATCACAATGCCACTATAAAAATCTATGGTATGCGCAGACCTTGAATACTGCATGCAGTTCTGGTCACCCCATCTCAAAAAAAAGATATTAAAATTGGAAAAAGTACAGAGAAGGGCAACAAAAATTATTAGGGATATGGAAGAGCTTCCATACGAGGAGAGATTAAAAATATTGGACTGTTCAGTTTATAAAGAGATGACTAACAGGGGATATATAGAGAGGTCTATAAAATCATGAATGGTGTGGAGAAAGTACATAAGGAATTGTTAATTACGCCTTCACATAATACAGAACTAGGGGTCACCAATGAAATTAATAGGCAGCAGGTATAAAACAAATATAGGGAAGTACTCCTTCACACAGTGCACAGCCAATTTGTGGAATTCATTGCCATGGGATGTTGTGAAGGCCAAACATATAACTGAGTTCAAAAAAGGATTAGATAAATTCATGGAGGATATGTCCATCAATGGCTATTAGCTAAGCTAGTTAGGGATGCTACCTTTGCTCCAGGTGTCCCTAAACCTCCAACTGCCAGAAGCTAAGACTGGAAGCCAGGGATGCCCTGTTCTGTGTATTCCCTCTGAAGCATCTGGCACTGGCCACTGTCAGAAGACAGGATACTGTGGTAGGCGGACCATTGGTCTGACCCACTATGGCCTAGCTAATGTTCTTGTGTCCTGGCCTGAAATTTGATTGGGAAGGGTCCGTGATTTTTGTGCTTGACAGACACAAATCAAAATTTGAGGAAATGCAATTTTCTAGATCACATTTAAAATCTCCGCTAAAGAAAAGTAAAACAGTTCTACATCCCCAAACTGTCTGGTTCCTTTAATATGCTTCATAGGGTCCATTCTTGGAGCCAATTAATGGAACTACATTGACTCGCACCAGCTGAGGATCTGGTTCCCGGGATTTAAGAAAGATATATATATATATATAGATATAGATATATATATATATCTTGGTTTCACAAATTTCCAAATAGACACAGCAGTAAATAACAAATATCTAATCCCAAATAAATGCAATAGCGTCATACTGGCCCACACAAGGATTTGAGAAGTTGTGCATATGAAGGGTGTCTGAGGCCTATTTTGATTCATATAGACCTACAAAGTGGATGTGTATAAGTTTGATTATTTGCTGTAATGGTAATCCTTCCTGATGCATATGGGTCCACAAAGAGACTTTCTGAAGGCGCGACCGCTGGGAGGAGCAGTGACCAACTTTGCACCGTAAGGGGCTACAAGGGTACTTTATTGTGAGTTGATTTCTTGTTAAAAGAAACGCAAATTGCAGTATCAAATTCAATATAGCTAGTCAGTCAGGCTGGTATTCCAATTTGTTATATTAATACAGTACTAATGCAAGGCAAAAATGATTCAAAATGTTCAGTAAATGGTACTTAGAGTGTAAGCTTCTTGGATCAGGGACCATCTATTTAGTCTGATTGTACAGCACCTAGCCTGACTTTGCTCTAATGTAGGTATAACAGTGCAGCTACTCCAGTGATTCAGGCTACCACTGGTACATTGTGATTTGCACTACTACAGTTTATCTAGATTTGAAACACACAACCTTATAGTACAAAAAAAAAAATCTTAAACAAGTATTTTTCTGTTCTTTTAACCAGTGCATCATATTCCTGGAAGACATATTTATTTAAGGAGTTGCATAATCAATATGGAGGGAAAGAACTTATTCAAGACGTTCACAATATATATTCTCCTATAATACAACCATCTTTTAATGTCTGTCATCATTTGGTGCATTTCACATTTCTTGTTAATATTATTGTAATAGTATTCCTTTAATATGCTTTGCCTTGTTATCATTTAGTTAAAATTCTCTCAGTATTGTAATTCTGAACAGCTATGTTCTGCAGGGTATTATATTTTGGGTATTTTTAAATTACGTTGATCTGAAACAAATCTGCAATGAAACATCTGTCTAGTCATTTTCTTGTTAGAGAGGAAAAATAAAAACAATCCCCATGGTTTCAATTGCTTTTCTAACAAGATGTCACAAATGAAAATTTAAAATAATTAAAATTTAAAGGCAGTCTTTAATGGGAACTACTTGCTTTTTATATTTTGTTTTCATTACTGGTTAAAACACTTGACTTTCAAAGGCAGCTGCTGAACATGTGCACTAGTTACTGTTCAGAAAGTTTATTTTTCATTTACATCTTCTCATTGAAGAGATATGGACAAACATCAACTATGGAAAAATTATTTCAGTGCAAGTCTATGGGGATGCTATTACAAAGTCAAAACAAAATATCTTCCCTGCAAATTATGCTGCCATGAAAATAATGATTATGATTAAAAAGTGAACTGAAATTCTACCAGTGTAGACCAGAGTCCAGGGTTCTCTGCTTCTGTTGTAACATTTCATGACTGCAGCATCAGCTATGTCATCCCTTTGATCAGCATGCAAGTCCTATAGAGCCCTGTGCAATTACAGGTTACCCACCAAAGCACCAGATAGTCACCTGTGGTACTTGCAGTCTAGGCAGACCCATTTAGGAGGCAAGCTGGCTTGGATGATAAGGTACAAAAGGTTTAAGGAAGAATAAAGCTGGACACTAGGGAGTCAGAGAGACAGAGAGGAGGTATGGCAGTTTCTAACCACCAGAGACAATAGGTCATGGAAGCATGCTACATGTCTGGATATAGATGAGGATGGGTAGGCTGTTGCCACTAGAAAGAAGAGGATCTGAAGGGATTCCTCACAGCTAGAAGTTTCCAGTCAAGACCAGATCCTCAACATGGAAACTGTGGAAGATCTCTCTTCAGATCCAGCTGATCCAAGGGAACAGAGAGATGTATGGGACACACCTGTGGATGGCAGACTGGCAAAACTTTAAGAAAATCAAGCTTGCCCACAAAGAGTTCTCCAATCATCCAAGGAAGACAGACAATCGTTTGCTGGGGAGTTAATACTCAGAAGAATTGAAAGAACATTCTACAAGAGACAGGTGGACGACAGGACATTGTGCTGCCTTGCCAGAGCCAAGACATGAGACATCACTCTTAGATTGGGTAGGCTTTTGGAGTAAATGGGAAAGGATCCATTGGTGATGGTTCACATTGGCACTAATGACCACTGTGTCATAGACTATATCACAGATAATAGATGACTTCAGCAAACTTGGAAGCATGCTGAAGAAGAAGGATGAACAAGTGATCTTCTGAGATCCTTCCAATTCCACAAATGAAGAAAGACAGAAGGCAGAAGATTTTGGAATTGAACTGCTGGCTAAGTTTTGTGGAACAATAGTCCATTTTATAGAGGGAGCAGGAGAGGTATAATTTGTACTGCCTCCATTTCAGTAGAAGGGGGACCAATCTTCTTGGGGACAGGCTGGCTAAAGTAGTCAAGAAAACATTGAGTTAATTGTAGAAGGAGAAGGTAAAAAGAGGAAAGATAGGAGAATTCAGCACACAATTCAGATCTTGAGAACAAAGTTATTCAAGGAACCAAAAAACATGAAGAGAAGAAATTCTTTTATGGCTTACACACCAATGCTAGGACCCTGGGTAACAACCAGGAGCAACTGGAATAGCTCATTTATGAGCATGAATTTCATCTAGTTGGTAGTACTGAAACCTGGTGGGATGATTCCCATGATAGGAATCTTATAACCTATTTAGGAAGGATCAAGTGGGTAAAAGGAGAGGGGGAGTGGCATTCTATGTCAAAAATGGCATTACCTGTTTCTGAGTCTTTGATGAGCATTCAAGATCACTTTCTTTCAAGTTATGGATCAATCTTCTAATAGATAAAGCACAAGATGGGGGTATTAGATGTCTGCTACAGACCACCAAATCACACTGGAGAACAGGATGACCACCTCCATAGTACCTATCTGTAGTGTCTCAGAAAAAGCTGTGTAATCATGGGGGGGCTTCAATTTCAGAGACATGCTGCCAATACTAAAACATCTTTGAATTTCTACTTATTAGAAATGACAAATTCCTAACACAAAATGTTGCCTCCAACATGGGGGAATTCTGTATTAGACCTCATCTTGGCAGATATAGAGGAACTGATCACAGAACTAACAATTAAAATGATCATGACACAATTGCATTTATCATGTGCAAACCGAATAAAGTCCAGACCAGTGAACTACATGCCTGGTGCCTTAAAAGGGCCAATTTCACAAATTGCAGGAAGGGATGGCTCAGTGGTTTGAGCATTGGCCTGCTACACTTAGGGTTGTGAGTTCAATCCTTGAGGGGGCCATTTAGGGATCTGGGGCAAAAATTGGGGATTGGTCCTGCAGCAGGTTGGACTAGATGACCTCCTGAGGTCCCTTCCAACCCTGATATTCTATTAATTATGAGCCAAATCATTTAGGAAAAAGTGTCTAATCATAAAAATGTGAACAATAATTAAGTTGTTTACTTTACTAGATGCCCCAAAAGCAGTTGAGGAAGGAGACCATATTGGTTAAAAAACCAACCCGATTTAGACAGGAAGAGCAGGCAGGTATAAAAATTATATGTATAACAAATGAAAGAAAGAGGAAATTGATAGTAATGAATACAAATCAGAAGCTAGGAACTGTACAAAATTGAAAAGGAAAGCAAAGCAACACAAGAAGTAATCTTGGCCAGCACAGTTAAGGACAATAAAGAGAAGGTTTTTTAAATATAGTGGGAACAAAAAGAATCCTAACAATGGTATTTGTTCATTACTAGATGGAAATGGAAGACTTATCAATAATGCAAAAAAGGCAGAAATGTCCAATAAATATTTCTTTTCTGTATTTGGAACAATATAGATAATGTAGCCGTATTATATGACAGCACTAATATCTCAGGATAGTAAACAGCAGCTACTAAATTTAGACATTTTTAAATCAGCAGATCTGGATAACTTGTATCCAAGAGTTTTAAAACAGGTAGCTGAGGGCACATTGGATCGTTAATATTGACTTTCAATAAGTCTTAAATTTGAGAAGACTGGAAGAAATCTAATGTGTCAGTATTTAAAAAGGGTAGACTGGCTGACCAGGGTAATTATAGATCTGTCAGTATGACATCAATCCTGGACAAGATAATGGCATAGCTGATATGGAATTTGATTAATAAAGAATTAAAGGTGGGTAACATAATGAATGTCAATCAACATGGGTATATGGAAAATAGAACCTGTCTAACTTGATATCTTTTTATGATGAAATTACAAGTTTGGTTGATAAAGATAATAGTGTTAATGTAATATACTTAGACTTCTGCAAGGCATTTTACTTGGTACAGCATGTCATTTTGATTAAAAAATTGCAAAGATATAAAATTAGCATGGCACATTAAATGCATTAAAAGCTGGCTAACTGGTAATGTAAATGGGGAATGATCACAGAATGGGTGTATTTCCAGTGAGGTACCGCGGGATCAGTTCTTTGCCCTACTCTTTTTAACATTTTTATTCATGATCTGGAAGAAAACATAAAATAATCACTGATAAAGTTGGAAGGTGACCCAAAAATTGGGTAACTGGTAAATAACAAAGAGAACA
Organism: Lepidochelys olivacea; assembly: GCF_965140295.1. Taxonomy (NCBI): domain Eukaryota; kingdom Metazoa; phylum Chordata; order Testudines; family Cheloniidae; genus Lepidochelys; species Lepidochelys olivacea. The sequence goes on from NC_140411.1 coordinate 136,176,770, forward strand.
GGACACTGATACAGACCAATTGAGATTTGCTTGTGCCCAGATTAGCAAGCAATAATACACATTTTAATATGGCAAAATGTATACATTTAGGAACACAGCATGTAGGCCATATTTACACAATAGGGGACTCTATCCTGGGAATAGTGACTCTGAAAAAAGTTTGGGGGTTGTGGTGGTTAATTAGCTGAACATAAGCTCCCAGTGCAATACTGAGACTAAAAGAGCAAATGTGATATTTAGATGAATAAATGCGGGAATCTCGAGTAGGAGTAGAAATGATATTTCTATATCTCTATGTGGCACTGGTGCAACTACTGCTGGAATACTGTATCCAGTTCTGGTGCCCACAATTCAAGCAAAATGTTGATAAATTGGAGAGGGTTCAGAGAAGAGTCATGAGAACGATTAAAAGATTAGAAAACATGCCTGACAGTCAGAGGCGCCGACTTTCATTTTTCCTTGTGGATGCTCCACCCTCACTCTGCCCCGAGGCCCCGCCCTCACTCAGCCTCTTCCTGCCCCTGCTCCACCTCCTCCCCCAGCAGCTGCCACCCACTGCCAAACAGCTGATCGGCAGGGCCCAATGAACAGGTGATCAGTGGGTGGCTGATGGGTGCTGAGCACCCTCTATTTTTTTTTCTGTGGCTGCTCCAGCCCCAAAGCACTTACAGAGTTGTCACCTGTGCTTATAGTGATACACTCAAGGAGCTGAATCTATTTAGCTTAACAAAGAGAACATTAAAGGGTGACTTGGTTAGTCTACAAGTACTGACATTGGGAACAAATATTTTATAATGGGCTCTTTCATCTAACAGAGAAAGGTGAAGGCCATCCAGTGGCTGGAAGTTGAAGCTAGACAAATTCAGACTGGAAATCAGGCATACATTTTTAACAGTGAGGGTAATTAACCATTGGAACAGCTTAGTAAAGGTCATGGTGGATTCTCCATCACTGACAATTTTTAAATAAAGATTGGATGTTTTTTTGAAAAGATGTGCTCTAGAAAATATTTTGGAGAAGTTCTATGGCCTGTGTTATACAAGAGGTCAGATTGAATGATCACAACGGTCCCATCTAGCCTTGGAACATATGAAAAAATACACAAAAAGCCATTTTACACTTGCAACTTGCAGAGCAATTCGCTAGATACGGAGTCAAGATAAATGACTGGTTTTGCTAAATATTTCTACTACCTATTCGTAGTGTCAGCTACATAAGAAGTGTTTTAAAGTTACAAGGTTTTTCTTCTTTAATTGGAAAAGCCAAAGATGTCCAATTTGACTATGACATTGCATTGCAGCATATGGTCCTGATGGTAATCTCAGGTATGCAATTTATGTATTTACTTATTTCTGTTGTTCACACAGAATAAATTTCTTAATTTTGGTAGCCATAAAATAAGCTGCGAACCATAAAATAAATAACTTGTCCCCACTTTTGACCTCCTCACCTGCAAGCTGTCTGCTCAGCTGGGGCTCATTCATACAATCCAAACTTATCAGCAGCTTTCTAACAGCAACCATATTTAATAATAATAAACAATAATCTCCCAAAACCAGTTTCCTTGAATATTCAATTTTCTGTTCAGGTTGCAGTGACCTGAAATCCATGACTGATCAGTTTCAGACTATGACCAGTGGAAGTTTAAAGTCTGATATAACATGAATCATTTAGTGCTAGAAGCAGATGCCACATTCCAAATGAGGTGTAGAATAATGTAAAACATTTGTTTCTAGCTCTGGTAAATCATGAGATATCAGACTATAAGCCTGAATCACCCTGATTTATAGAAAACCTATTGTAGATATTTTTAGCGGTTTTAAAAATTTATAAACACTACTTTTTCTGTCATTTCAAGGGTAACTAAGGCAACCAGTCTTGAAGAAATAGTCCCAATAAAAATCTTTAAAACTTCTGCCCAAAAATTTTAGAATAATTATTCTGTAAAGTATTGGTGTTCAAACGTTTCCAATCATGCCCCCACCCCCTTTCCCAGTAATGGAATCTCTCAGACCTCACCCCCCCCCCTTTATTACTGCACAATCAAGGCTTCCGCAGCAGCAGATCTGGGAGTGAAACTGGGAATGGAAATGGAGCTGGGGCTAGAGCAGAATGCAGAGCGGAGCTGCGACTGGAGTCAGAGCTGATATGGGGGCAGAGAAGGCATGAGGGCGGAGCTGGGCCTGGAGGCGGAGCAGGAGCAGGAGTGGAGAGGGAGGGCGGGAGAGTGGGCGGAGCTGGGCCTGGAGGCGGAGCAGGAGTAGGAGTGGAGAGGGAGGGCGGGAGAGTGGGCGGAGCTGGGCCTGGAGGCGGAGCAGGAGCAGGACTGGAGAGGGAGGGCGGGAGAGTGGGCGGAGCTGGGCCTGGAGGCGGAGCAGGAGCAGGAGTGGAGAGGGAGGGCGGGAGAGTGGGCGGAGCTGGGCCTGGAGGCGGAGCAGGAGTAGGAGTGGAGAGGGAGGGCGGGAGAGTGGGCGGAGCTGGGCCTGGAGGCGGAGCAGGAGTAGGAGTGGAGAGGGAGGGCGGGAGGGAGGGCGGAGCTGGGCCTGGAGGCGGAGCAGGAGCAGGAGTGGAGAGGGAGGGCGGGAGAGTGGGCGGAGCTGGGCCTGGAGGCGGAGCAGGAGTAGGAGTGGAGAGGGAGGGCGGGAGGGAGGGCGGAGCTGGGCCTGGAGGCGGAGCAGGAGTAGGAGTGGAGAGGGAGGGCGGGAGAGTGGGCGGAGCTGGGCCTGGAGGCGGAGCAGGAGTAGGAGTGGAGAGGGAGGGAGGGAGGGAGGGCGGAGCTGGGCCTGGAGGCGGAGCAGGAGCAGGAGTGGAGAGGGAGGGCGGGAGGGAGGGCGGAGCTGGGCCTGGAGGCGGAGCAGGAGTAGGAGTGGAGAGGGAGGGCGGGAGAGTGGGCGGAGCTGGGCCTGGAGGCGGAGCAGGAGTAGGAGTGGAGAGGGAGGGCGGGAGAGTGGGCGGAGCTGGGCCTGGAGGCGGAGCAGGAGTAGGAGTGGAGAGGGAGGGAGGGAGGGAGGGCGGAGCTGGGCCTGGAGGCGGAGCAGGAGCAGGAGTGGAGAGGGAGGGCGGGAGGGAGGGCGGAGCTGGGCCTGGAGGCGGAGCAGGAGTAGGAGTGGAGAGGGAGGGCGGGAGAGTGGGCGGAGCTGGGCCTGGAGGCGGAGCAGGAGTAGGAGTGGAGAGGGAGGGCGGGAGAGTGGGCGGAGCTGGGCCTGGAGGCGGAGCAGGAGTAGGAGTGGAGAGGGAGGGCGGGAGGGAGGGCGGAGCTGGGCCTGGAGGCGGAGCAGGAGCAGGAGTGGAGAGGGAGGGCGGGAGAGTGGGCGGAGCTGGGCCTGGAGGCGGAGCAGGAGTAGGAGTGGAGAGGGAGGGCGGGAGAGTGGGCGGAGCTGGGCCTGGAGGCGGAGCAGGAGTAGGAGTGGAGAGGGAGGGCGGGAGGGAGGGCGGAGCTGGGCCTGGAGGCGGAGCAGGAGTAGGAGTGGAGAGGGAGGGCGGGAGGGAGGGCGGAGCTGGGCCTGGAGGCGGAGCAGGAGTAGGAGTGGAGAGGGAGGGCGGGAGAGTGGGCGGAGCTGGGCCTGGAGGCGGAGCAGGAGCAGGAGTGGAGAGGGAGGGCGGGAGAGTGGGCGGAGCTGGGCCTGGAGGCGGAGCAGGAGTAGGAGTGGAGAGGGAGGGCGGGAGAGTGGGCGGAGCTGGGCCTGGAGGCGGAGCAGGAGTAGGAGTGGAGAGGGAGGGCGGGAGGGAGGGCGGAGCTGGGCCTGGAGGCGGAGCAGGAGTAGGAGTGGAGAGGGAGGGCGGGAGAGTGGGCGGAGCTGGGCCTGGAGGCGGAGCAGGAGTAGGAGTGGAGAGGGAGGGCGGGAGAGTGGGCGGAGCTGGGCCTGGAGGCGGAGCAGGAGTAGGAGTGGAGAGGGAGGGCGGGAGAGTGGGCGGAGCTGGGCCTGGAGGCGGAGCAGGAGTAGGAGTGGAGAGGGAGGGCGGGAGAGTGGGCGGAGCTGGGCCTGGAGGCGGAGCAGGAGTAGGAGTGGAGAGGGAGGGCGGGAGAGTGGGCGGAGCTGGGCCTGGAGGCGGAGCAGGAGTAGGAGTGGAGAGGGAGGGCGGGAGAGTGGGCGGAGCTGGGCCTGGAGGCGGAGCAGGAGTAGGAGTGGAGAGGGAGGGCGGGAGGGAGGGCGGAGCTGGGCCTGGAGGCGGAGCAGGAGCAGGAGTGGAGAGGGAGGGCGGGAGAGTGGGCGGAGCTGGGCCTGGAGGCGGAGCAGGAGTAGGAGTGGAGAGGGAGGGCGGGAGAGTGGGCGGAGCTGGGCCTGGAGGCGGAGCAGGAGTAGGAGTGGAGAGGGAGGGCGGGAGGGAGGGCGGAGCTGGGCCTGGAGGCGGAGCAGGAGTAGGAGTGGAGAGGGAGGGCGGGAGAGTGGGCGGAGCTGGGCCTGGAGGCGGAGCAGGAGCAGGAGTGGAGAGGGAGGGCGGGAGAGTGGGCGGAGCTGGGCCTGGAGGCGGAGCAGGAGTAGGAGTGGAGAGGGAGGGCGGGAGAGTGGGCGGAGCTGGGCCTGGAGGCGGAGCAGGAGTAGGAGTGGAGAGGGAGGGAGGGAGGGAGGGCGGAGCTGGGCCTGGAGGCGGAGCAGGAGTAGGAGTGGAGAGGGAGGGCGGGAGGGAGGGCGGAGCTGGGCCTGGAGGCGGAGCAGGAGCAGGAGTGGAGAGGGAGGGCGGGAGGGAGGGCGGAGCTGGGCCTGGAGGCGGAGCAGGAGTAGGAGTGGAGAGGGAGGGCGGGAGAGTGGGCGGAGCTGGGCCTGGAGGCGGAGCAGGAGTAGGAGTGGAGAGGGAGGGAGGGAGGGCGGAGCTGGGCCTGGAGGCGGAGCAGGAGTAGGAGTGGAGAGGGAGGGCGGGAGGGAGGGCGGAGCTGGGCCTGGAGGCGGAGCAGGAGCAGGAGTGGAGAGGGAGGGCGGGAGAGTGGGCGGAGCTGGGCCTGGAGGCGGAGCAGGAGTAGGAGTGGAGAGGGAGGGCGGGAGGGAGGGCGGAGCTGGGCCTGGAGGCGGAGCAGGAGTAGGAGTGGAGAGGGAGGGCGGGAGAGTGGGCGGAGCTGGGCCTGGAGGCGGAGCAGGAGTAGGAGTGGAGAGGGAGGGCGGGAGGGAGGGCGGAGCTGGGCCTGGAGGCGGAGCAGGAGTAGGAGTGGAGAGGGAGGGCGGGAGAGTGGGCGGAGCTGGGCCTGGAGGCGGAGCAGGAGCAGGAGTGGAGAGGGAGGGCGGGAGAGTGGGCGGAGCTGGGCCTGGAGGCGGAGCAGGAGCAGGAGTGGAGAGGGAGGGCGGGAGAGTGGGCGGAGCTGGGCCTGGAGGCGGAGCAGGAGTAGGAGTGGAGAGGGAGGGCGGGAGAGTGGGCGGAGCTGGGCCTGGAGGCGGAGCAGGAGTAGGAGTGGAGAGGGAGGGCGGGAGAGTGGGCGGAGCTGGGCCTGGAGGCGGAGCAGGAGTAGGAGTGGAGAGGGAGGGCGGGAGGGAGGGCGGAGCTGGGCCTGGAGGCGGAGCAGGAGTAGGAGTGGAGAGGGAGGGCGGGAGAGTGGGCGGAGCTGGGCCTGGAGGCGGAGCAGGAGTAGGAGTGGAGAGGGAGGGCGGGAGGGAGGGCGGAGCTGGGCCTGGAGGCGGAGCAGGAGTAGGAGTGGAGAGGGAGGGCGGGAGAGTGGGCGGAGCTGGGCCTGGAGGCGGAGCAGGAGTAGGAGTGGAGAGGGAGGGAGGGAGGGAGGGCGGAGCTGGGCCTGGAGGCGGAGCAGGAGCAGGAGTGGAGAGGGAGGGCGGGAGAGTGGGCGGAGCTGGGCCTGGAGGCGGAGCAGGAGTAGGAGTGGAGAGGGAGGGCGGGAGAGTGGGCGGAGCTGGGCCTGGAGGCGGAGCAGGAGCAGGAGTGGAGAGGGAGGGCGGGAGAGTGGGCGGAGCTGGGCCTGGAGGCGGAGCAGGAGCAGGAGTGGAGAGGGAGGGCGGGAGAGTGGGCGGAGCTGGGCCTGGAGGCGGAGCAGGAGCAGGAGTGGAGAGGGAGGGCGGGAGAGTGGGCGGAGCTGGGCCTGGAGGCGGAGCAGGAGCAGGAGTGGAGAGGGAGGGCGGGAGAGTGGGCGGAGCTGGGCCTGGAGGCGGAGCAGGAGTAGGAGTGGAGAGGGAGGGAGGGAGGGAGGGCGGAGCTGGGCCTGGAGGCGGAGCAGGAGCAGGAGTGGAGAGGGAGGGCGGGAGAGTGGGCGGAGCTGGGCCTGGAGGCGGAGCAGGAGTAGGAGTGGAGAGGGAGGGAGGGAGGGAGGGCGGAGCTGGGCCTGGAGGCGGAGCAGGAGCAGGAGTGGAGAGGGAGGGCGGGAGAGTGGGCGGAGCTGGGCCTGGAGGCGGAGCAGGAGTAGGAGTGGAGAGGGAGGGCGGGAGGGAGGGCGGAGCTGGGCCTGGAGGCGGAGCAGGAGTAGGAGTGGAGAGGGAGGGAGGGAGGGAGGGCGGAGCTGGGCCTGGAGGCGGAGCAGGAGCAGGAGTGGAGAGGGAGGGCGGGAGAGTGGGCGGAGCTGGGCCTGGAGGCGGAGCAGGAGTAGGAGTGGAGAGGGAGGGCGGGAGAGTGGGCGGAGCTGGGCCTGGAGGCGGAGCAGGAGTAGGAGTGGAGAGGGAGGGCGGGAGAGTGGGCGGAGCTGGGCCTGGAGGCGGAGCAGGAGTAGGAGTGGAGAGGGAGGGCGGGAGAGTGGGCGGAGCTGGGCCTGGAGGCGGAGCAGGAGCAGGAGTGGAGAGGGAGGGCGGGAGAGTGGGCGGAGCTGGGCCTGGAGGCGGAGCAGGAGTAGGAGTGGAGAGGGAGGGCGGGAGAGTGGGCGGAGCTGGGCCTGGAGGCGGAGCAGTATTGAGGGCTGAATGGCGTTGGAGGTGGAGCTCGTCTGGGGCAGAAGTGTAGAACTCCTTTCCTTCCCCCTGTGGGGGCTGGCCCAGCCTCACTGTGTACCCTGTAAATGTTCGTCTGCACTCCCATAGAGGGCATGCCCACACTTTGAGAACCACTGTTCTAACGGGTAGCATAAACAAACTACTTAATGGTTTGTGCATTTGGTATAAGGGACTTATTTACACTTGTTTTGCATTACCTGCATAACTCACTTATGCCTTCAATACTCAGGAATTAGCAGCTATCCCCTTTTTCCTTCTGAGAATGGATCCAATGAAGAACAGTAGTGGGTGATTGTTCTTCTGCCCTAATGATTCTCTTGCATGGGGTACTGCGAAGTTCTGTTCTGTCATTACACCTGTTTCATTGTGTAAGTGTGAGTGTTCGTGGGGCAATTTGGGTTGTAGTACCATCACTTCGTTGATGACACTCAGCTCTCTGTCTTCTTTTCATCTGATCTAGACACGGCTGTCTTTCAGCACTGGCCAAGATTAGGGCTGGGATGAGGACTAGCTATGTCAAACTCATTGCAAACAAGAGGGAGGAGAAGATACTGGCAAGCTGTTGGAAGCTCTCAGAGGGGACGGCAGAACTGATATCTGCCCCCTTGATCAGCCTTACAAATTTCACAATATAGTGGTCAAATAAGATTCCCAAATACTTTTTAATGATGATCAGCTGCTGCAGCCAAGTGGTTTTGTTTGGCTGGTTGGTTTTAGTCTGTGTTTGGTGAGGAGCTTAATGGTCTCAAGTTGCAGTGGGGGAGGTTTAGGTTGGATATTAGGAAACACTATTTCTCTAGGAGGGTGGTGAAGCACTGGACTGGGTTACCTAGGGAGGTGGTGGAATCTCCTTCCTTAAAGGTATTTAAGGTCAGGCTTGACAAAGCCCTGGCTGGGATGATTTAGTTGGGGATTAGGTCCTGCTTTGAGCAGGGGGTTGGACTAGATAACCTCTTGAGGTTCCCTCCAACCCAGATATTCTATAATTCTAGGAGATTGCAGTGCAAAGTGAATGAGAACCCCTTTATAGTTACCTTTGATTTTGTCACCTCTAGTTTGGAGTACTGGAAGATGTAGTTCCTAGAGATACACCTGTTGTCCACCCAGAAACTTCAGCTGGTGCAAAATTTAGCTGGCTGCATACCTACTTCAGTGGCGTGACAGAGAGCATAGGACACCTCTGCTCTGCACTATGCATCCAGTTCATTCCTAGATTAAATTTAAGGTGTTGGCTTTGACCTAGAAAGTTCTGCTACCTTAAGCTTTGTATTCACTCAACTTTTTATTCTGTATGACTGGCTGTTGAGAACATTCAGATTTATCATAGTTGATGACAACAAAAATGTTGGAAGGGATATTAAACCTTGTGCTTCTGGGTTTAAGACAATCTAACTATGAGAGATCATGATGAGGATGACCTATAGGGGGAGCAGATTATCTGCCTACTGTGGGGTTCTTACACCTTCCTCTGAAGCATCTGGGACTGGCCACTGTCTCAGACAAAACGCTGGACTAGAGGGTCCATAGGTCTGATCTTATGTGGCAACTTCAATGTTTTTAAAGCAGGAATAGTAGGCAATGGTGGGAGTGTTAGTATGAATGGGACACTAGTGTTTTTACCACCATGTTTTCTAATTTTGCTCAGCGCAGATTTAGATAGCATGGTGGTAAAAATTCTGATGGCTATCTGACTTTGGTCTCTGCTAAATTTTCCAACATTGCTACCACTGGTCGAGCTGTCTCATTTGCAGTATTAGTGGACAATTTTTGTTTAAGTCTAGTGTAGACAAGGCTTTAAAGACCACTTTTTTTGTTGGTCTTTTACCCATTACACAATAATAATAATGTGAAGAAACCACATGAGCACAGTGGGGTCCAAACAGCCATATTTACTAAATATGCAGAGCACACAAGGCCTAGTCACATATACAGACTGCTGCTTTTGCCTTTGGTTTCTAAAACATAGAACACAGTGAGACCCCTAGAGGGCTCCTAAACTATTTAAAGAGATATTATCCACTTCCTATACATTACAACCTCTTCTCCTTTGTGTCTATCCTGACAGTAGCCATCAGCTGGGAGCCCCCAAATTTATATGTCATGGGGTTGATGAAAGCGTTTGGTAAAGAGTCTATAACTATGCAGTTCACTCCCCACACTGGTCCCACAGAGGCAGAGGGTCTGATTTTCATTTAGATTAAGGCTCCTTTGCACCACTCTGGAAGTATAAAAGGGCCTTAAAGTGATTGTAAATATAACTAACACCCACAGTGACATTTACACCCAGCTTAAGGCCCCTTTACAGTGCCCCAGAAATATACAGGGGGGGTTAATATGAGGTTGAGGCTCAGAATTTGTTAATCTTCAGGCAAAATTTTGTGCAAATAGGTAGAGTAGAGGGAGGGTGTGCGTGTGTATGAGTGTGTGTGAAGTTTTACTGAATGCATTAACTGGATTTGTTCGAGCTGTTTAACTGAAATTTTTTAGGGCTGTTTAATGTGGCTTCCATTTAAAATTTGCACTTAAAGATGTGTTGTAAGTGCATTTTATAAAATTAAAAAATAGCCCATTGTATCAGTTCCCCCAGAAAAGGGGAATGATGTTAATACTTACTTCCTAACCCTAGAAGAGTATTGTGAAAATTAATTAGTTAATATTTGTCAAGCACTTGACAAATGTGAAGTCAGATATATTGCTAAATCTAAGGTTGCCACCTTTGATTTTATTTTGAGTCACACAATATTAGGTGTGTTTTCTTTAAGACCCCAACTCCTAGATTAATGTGTTTACATGAGAATCTCACTTTCTTTAAATGGAAGCAAAGTTTCTAGACTTTTTGGTTGCAGAGTAGGGTGACCAGACAGCAAGTGTGAAAAATCGGGATGGGAGTGGGGGTTACTAGGCACCTATATAAGACAAAGCCCCAAATATCGGGCCTGTCCCAATAAAATCGGGACATCTGGTCACCCTGTTGCACAGAGAGGCTTGACAACATGATCCAAGTGGACTCTAAATGCTCAAAAAACAAAAGGCAAAGAAATACAACCCAGAGTGAGTACATTTTAAAAATCTCATTATTTTATACCAATCTCATGGCATTTGGGGGTCCGTCTCACAATTTTTAAATCCTGGGGCTGGCAAATACTTGCTACAATGTCTTGGCACAAAAAAATCTGAACTAGTGCTGTCTGCCTAAGTTTGGGCTTTACCTTACAGTCTTTATTCCTACAAAACTCCTATTGATTTCAGTGGTCTGGCTCTTAGATTGTAAATACTTCAAGTCAGGTTCTTTAAAGGGCCCTGTACTCCTTAAAGGACCACGTACACTTACTGCTGCATAAGTAATAATGAAAATAGTAACCTTAACCTTGCTGAAGCAGTTATGGATCTCTATGGTCTTTAATTTGTATTTAGCTTTTTATTTAAACCTATGCCTCCATTATAATAAAGCAAGATGATTTGATTTTAAATTCTGTGGCACTCCATTCCATTTTGCCTAGATAAACCTTGACTTCATATGATTGCAGACTCAGAGCTATGGTACAGTTTATCTCCTTTGCAAACAGGGAGCTTATTTAAATGCTATAAGAAAGAATGAAAGTGAAAAGAAAAATATATTAATCCATGGAGGATTGGAGCCAAATTGATATAAGGCAGTCTAAGCTATACACTATACCAAGTGGAAGACTAGATATAACTGTAATGTAGAGCAACTCTGGGGGACTAAAACTCCTTTTCAGCAACACAGATTTGTATCAAATTGTATTGAAGGATGTGAATAACATTATACATGAATGTTACAGCTGCAGTGGTATGGATTCAAGTATTCAGGGTACTAGAAAGGCAGCCAATTGTTCAAAGTTTGATTATATGATGCTTGCTTAAGGCAATTTACAACAGGGTGATCAATGCCACTTTTTCTCCTGTCCTCCTATTTGCACCTGAACTTGAGTGACATTATGACAGTCTCAACAACTAGGGAGCAACTAGTTTAGGCAGGAATTAAGTGGCATGGTAGTTATGACACCTACTGTAAATTTTAATTCATGTTCACACTTTAACAGCGTTTTGGCTATTAAACAATTTGTTTAGGGGAAAGGAAAGGGAATGGATATTAGACCTTGATCCATGGATTTCCACTGACGAATAACCATAATAAATGCATGGTGTGGAGATGGTGATGAGCTAAATTGATATTTATATTTGTTTTCAAAGACTATTTAGCAAGGATTGAAACAATATTTAAACAAGTTTAGCTTGAAGTCGATTGAAACTGTTTAACACCATTTAAAGAAACACTGTTCCTTGAGCAGAAATGAGTCCAAGCTATACAGTTGGGATCTGGGTCTAAGTCCACATTTTGTACTCTCACGGTTAGGGGTTATTTTGATTTGATGGGTTCTTTACTAATTCCTGGCTCAATTAGTTTAGGCACCTAAATGGAGTGGTCAGACTTTCAATAGTGATCAGCATCAACTAGCAGCACAATAACCACTTATTTAGCTTACCATTTTGCGTTTTGGTTGGATTCTTTTAAAACTCCATTGGCCCAGCAGCATGTTACTTCCATTTCCAGTATCTTGCATTAAATAAAGGAATCTGAAGATAGTAAAATACTTGGCCATGTCATAAGGGTATCACTCACAATGCACTGAGATCCAACCTTTTCTAGCTCATTTTTATGAATTGCTCTGTTTTGTTTTGCTTCATCATAGAGGTTATGCTGTAGATTATATGTACAACTTCAAAACGAGAATAGTTATAATGGACAGAACATCAAAGTTAAGTTAGAAATATAGCAATTGCCTTACCAGATCAGATACCAGTTAATAGTTGGCTTAAGCCCTCAAACGTAAGGGCTTATAACTTTTCCAAAAGTCAAGGTTACTTAGCATTTAGTATTTATAGTATAACCTTGGATTTTCTCATTAGCCATTTAATTAGGTCATGGACAAATATATGGACAAATACCCAAAGGCTGTGTACAGTTTAGGGGTCTGCTCACATAAATTAGGAAAGTACAAATATATACACATACCTAACTTTGAACAACTAACCTTGAAAAAAATAACAGCACATTGCTGGTATAGTACTCGTCTCTGTACAGAAAGTGAAGAAGACATTTATAACATCTTATAACCATTTATACTGCACTCTTGGGGTTGATTCAAACCCACAATCTCTGTAATGTACTCCATTCATTGTACAGGGAAAATAAGAGAATAGCTCCCTTTTTCCTTACCCTTTGCCCTTCTGCAGGAGAAGAGAAAAATCTCATTTAGAACCATGTTCTCTACTGCAAGTAGCAGTGACCTTCTTGGCAGCTTCACTGATATATTTTGGCTGATAAACTTGAAAGAGCCCTGAACCTCAGTCATTTTTGAAAACTAGAAGTGAACTGAAAATACCAATGCTCACAGACTGCCAAAGCCAAGTACTGACCTCTTGGACCCTACTGAAAACCTTCTCTCTTTTAACCATTGGAATATGCCAGACACAATGCAGTCATGGCCTCAGTGGTTGATGTTACACCATCTATTCCAAACCATTACAGTGGTGTAATAAGGTAAAAAAATATTTTCCGGTTTGGACTCAGGTTATGGAGTATTTCAGTGTCAGTTGCAATGGATTCACTAGAATTGTGAATACTTTTTCCAAGAAGATTGTGTTTGCCTTGATTTCCATTTGTGGTTTTGGGCTCCCATCAGTCTTTCCATACACCCCGTGGGTGCGATGCTCCATCTGCTTTTTTGTTCCACAGTATAGTGCTTGATTTCTCCCCGAGAAGCATTGCATTAGCCCAATTGAAATTAAAATCCCCAGTGCATCTTACCAGTGGTCACCTGAATAATCAGAAATGCCTCGAGCTGCAATCCGCTGAGGACTCCTTATCGTATTACTCAGTATGCTGAACAAGTAACTATCTTACTGTATTTATTACTGCATTGAGATTTGTAGTCCTGTCCTACACCTGGAAGAAACAACATTCTTGATGCAGATGCTATAACACATTGCACACCATTTACACACAATGTTTGAGCCAAAACTGGACCCTGATTCACAGAACTGACTTTTCAGATTGTTACATGGGCAAGAATAGCACCTAAAGCACAATATTACTTTCCCAAGCTAAAAATAACTGTCAATCTTTGTGAGACCTCATGTATAATGCATGTTTAGAGATTTATTAATCTGGCTATTGAGAACAAGATTGGCATTTTTAGCGGACAAAAAACTGACTTGCATTATCCTTAGAGATGTGAGCCAAAATTTTCAAATGTAGGTTCCTAAAGTTAGACTCTTAAATCCATATTTAGGCAGATAAATAGAAGTGGCCTGACTTTTTTTCAAAAGTTGCTGAACACCCAGCAGTTTCTTTCAACACAAGTGGAATTTGTGGGTGTTTAACACTTCTGAGACTCTGGTCACTTATATTTAAGTACCTAAATATGGATTGAGGAGCCTAGCTTTAAGCACTCAGGTTTGAAAACAATGGCTGTGAGATTTTTAATTTTGGAAAACCTCGGGGGGGGGGGGGGAGAAGGGTGTGTGTATGCATGCACATATTTTTTACCTTGGGTCATTGGTGGTTATTTTTGTTCTTTATCATGAAATCCTTATCCATTCCTTATTCCCTCACCTCAGACCTGACATATATCTCTTATTAAGTTTACAAAGAGCAAAAAGCTTACAGCATTTCTTGTATACCATGGTAGGGTCCTATTATGTCAGTGAAAATGAAAAACCATACGTTTGTTAGATTGACACATTAAAGAATTTACAAGCCACAGCTAAATGTGTGGTATGATGCTGGTAGGGAATAAACAGTACTGAATATTCCTGGAGATATTTAAAATTAGTAATAAACAACCCCCCTTTTTCCAGTAACTGGAAAATCTCCCTTGTCGTCTTTCCCCTCAAATGGTCTCCTACTCCAAAGTAGAATATCCCTTTTTATTTTAAAATCTCTCCTTGGATTTGATCATTTTAGAAGAAACATCGACCCATTGTGCCTGTTCCACAATCCCGAGTCCTCTCCCATGCCTTCCAGTGAACCAAAAATTCCAGCTAACCTTTAGTCATTTGCCAATATGTCTAGCTTCCCTACTGGACAACGTTTATAGTGTGGTTAAACATTGGCAGTGTAAGAATCTGAGGCACAATGAAAATGGAGGGCCATAGTAAAACAACAGAAATTAAATACTAAATAAAGATGACAAGGATGTACCGATGGTGGTATTCTTTTTCATACTTAATTAGTAAAAAAAAAAAAGACAAAAAAAAAGACGTTTCTTTTTTTTTTTTATCTTACCTGATGCTGCCACAGAACTTTCAAGCTGCCACATTATTGTGATGAAGAAACCATAGGATCAGGTTACAAGATCTATGCGTTTTTCAGGCAGAATATATGGAGCCCTGCCTATTATTGCATCCTTCCATTTTTCTCTCATTGTGACTAAAAAATAAAACAATGTAAAACTTTAGAGCCTAGAAAGTTCACTCAGTCCTACTTCTTGTTCAGTCAATTGCTCAGACAAACAAGTTCGTTTACGTGTGCAGGAGATAATGCCGCTCGTTTCTTATTTACAACGTCACCTGAAAGTGAGAACAGGCATTCACATAGCACTTTTGTAGCCAGCATTGCAAGGTATTTATGTGCCAGATATGCTAAACATTAATATGCCACGTCATGTTTCAACAACCATTCCAGAGGACATGCTTCCATGCTGATGATGCTCGTTAAAAAAAATAATGCATTAAATTTGTGACTGAACTCCTGTGGGAGCATTGTATGTCTCTTGCTGTGTTTTACCCACATTCTCCCATATAGTTCATGTTATAGCAATCTCAGATGATGACCCAGCACATGTTGTTCTTCATTTTAAGAACACTTTCACTGGAGATTTGACAAAAAACACAATGTGAGATTTCTAAAGATAGCTACAACACTTGACCCAAGCTTTAAGGATCTGAAGTGCCTTCCAAAATCTGATTGGGATGGGGTGTGGAGTATGCTTTCAGATGTCTTAAAAGAGCAACTCTCTGATGTGGAAAGTACAGAACCTGAACCACCAAAAAAGAAAATCAACCTTCTGCTGGTGGCATCTGACTCAGATGATGAAAATGAACATGCATTGTTCGGCGATGCTTTGGATTATTATCAAGCAGAAGCCATCATCAGCATGGACGCATGCCCTCTGGAATGGTGGTCAAAGCATGAAGGGACATATGAATCTTTATCATATCTGGCATGTAAATGTCTTGCTACGCCAGCTACAACAGTGCCATGTGAATGCCTATTCTAACTTTCAGGTGACATTGTAAACAAGAAGCGGGTAGCATTATCTCCCACAAATGTAAACACACTTGTTTGTCTGAGCAACTGAACAAGAAGTAGGACTGCGTAGACTTTCTAGGTGCTAAAGTTTTACATTGTTTGTTTTATTTTTGAGTGCAGTTTTTTGGACATAATTCTACATTTGTAAGTTCAACTTTCATGATAAGGAGACTGCACTCCAGTACATGTATTAGGTGAAGTGAAAAACTATTTATTTTGTTTCTTTTCTACAGTGCAAATATTTGTAATCAAAAATAATTATAACGTTAGCACCGTACACTTTGTATTCTGAGTTGTAATTGAAATCAATATATTTTAAAATGTGGAAAACATCCAAAAATATTTAAATAAATGGCATTCTATTTTTTTAACAGCACAATTAATCACTATTATTTTTTTTTAATTTCTTGACAGCCCTATTTATATATATTACTGTAGTGCCTAGGAGCCTTAATCATGGGTAAGCGGGGGAATGGTCCCGCTATTGTGGGGAACTTTCCTGGCTTCTGCACTACCCCGGTGAAGTGGGCTAGCGAAAGGATCCGAGTCCTCGCTCCCACTTCCTTTACCTCGAGGCCTCCCTGTCCTTGAGGACTCCCATTCCACTCTCCTGTCTGCCAGATCCTCGTAACCCCGAGAAGGCTCGGCCCAGGATTGCTAGGGGGGCTCGACCCCCCAACCCGTGTGTGGTCACCTAGGACAGGGGCTAGAGTGTCCCCACTCCGGGGTACTCTCTCTGCATTGGGCACTTCCCTGACCCACTGATCATTTCATACAATTTAAACATACAAGTTGTTTAATTAACAATTAATATAAAAAAATAAGGAAAAATGGGAAAGGTTAAAGGAAAACACATCACGCTGCTCTGTATCAGGGAACAATTCAAACAGTGTCTCTGGAATGTCAGGGCAGTTCAGGCTGTTCCTTGCAGGTCCCAGGCCTTCTTCTCAGGCCCTGGCTGTGTTGCAGGGATGCTGCGGGTTGGACACTCGCAATGGTGGTGGCCACACCCCTCCAGGCTTTGGGTGGTGGGACCCTTCTTCCCAGCGTCAGCCCCCCATTGGGTTAAGATCCCCCTCCCAGTCTGGCCTGCAAGGACCCTTGGCTGGGGGTGTCTTTCTGCGCTGGGCCCTTTGCCCAAGGTCCCCCCTTGGCTGGCCCCAGTTGCTCACCGCATCTGGCTCTGTGGCTGCAGCTCTGCTCCCAGCATAGGATCTGCTCTCCCTGGGCTGCTTCTGTGACTGCTCCCAACTCTGACCTTCTTCCTGGGCTACTTTTCTGGCCCCTCTGGATCTGGCACGGCTCTGCTCCCCAGCTCAGCTTGCGCCCCTGCTTTTTCCTTAGCTCGGCCCCGCTCTGTCTGACCCAGGCAATTCCAGCTCACACGGAGGACAGGACCTCTCTGGCCTCCTGACTCCCTGATTAGCCTGCCCGCCCTGTCATTCAGGCTGACCTGGAGCACTAGCCTCTCCCCATTGTTCCTGGGGACTGTCAATCTCAGGGTCCTGATTTCCCATCAACCCTTCCCCTTTTAGGACTGGGAGCTAGCCAACCAAAACACCCCTGCTGAATGTTAGTAAGGGGGCAACAGTCCCCTTACACATGGACAAGGACCACATTATGCCAGGCACTGCACACGGAACCAAAGACTGTCCCTGCCCCAAGGAACCTACACGAAGACAAGAGACAACACTTGGGTCCAGACAGGGCGTACATGGGGACAATGAGACGATATTGGTGATAGGCAGTGGTCACAGCACAACAGCAGCATACAGGGCTGTCCATGCCCTAAGCAATGAATGCAGCTGCATAGGGCATCAGGAAATTTGGGGCAGCAAATTTCCTGGTGCCCTGAGCAGCTGCGTGCTGCTCCAGCCCCTGCCCCACCTCTTCCTCATGGCCACACCCCCGCTCTACCCCAGCTCCGCCTCTTCCCTCCCCTTCTCTGCCCCAGGCCTACCCCCACTCCACCCCTTCCCCAGAGACCCTGCCCTGCCCCTTCCCTGCCTCTTTCTGCCCCTGCTCTGACCCGACCCCACTCCCGAGGACTGCAGCAGGGTCGGGCCTGCACTCACCAGCGATGGGAAGTGCAGTGGCCTGGCCCCAGCCGCACCGCCGCTGAGTCCTGGGGGGTGGTTCCCCCCATTCCCCCAAGCCAGCCCCCGTACCCCCTGCGGAGGCCTGGCGCCCCCCCCAAGGGGGGACTGTGTAGGGCCCCAGAATAGCTAGGGACGGCCCTGGCAGCATAGGTGCTAGAACTAGGGGTGCTGGGGTTAATGCAGCACCCCGTGGCTTGAAGTGGATTCCATTATATACAGGGTTTACAGTTTGGTTCAATGGCTCTCAGCACCCCCACTATAAAAATTGTTCCAGCACCCCTGAACAGCGGCCTCACTCGTGTCAGGCCTTTCGTAGGCATCACATCAAAGGAGAGTTTTTAGGAGGGATTTGAACGTGCATAATGAAGTAGCTTTGGAGATGTTTACATGCTAAATGCTTTCCTGAATCAGGGCCTTTGCCACTAAGAGAGCTATTGGCTCTAATAATTATTCTTTTTTCCACCTCTCTCTATTGTGTGCTGTTAATATTTCATACATATCCACTATAAAAAACGTAATTCTACCTTAAGTAGATCATCTTATATTAAAAAGAACAAATGCATCATAGATTTCTCATACTTCCTTGCCATTTTTGTAAACATCACTGCTTAGCACTATAGTACCTTATTTATTGCAAGATTTTATCATACTTTGTGACTGAGTTCCTGCTCATTATCTCCATCTCATCTGTCTGTCTGCTCCAACCTGTGATCTTTTTTTTAATGTAAGACTCCTACAGCTGATGAATTTTCAGTTCATAAAAGTAACCTATATCTTCTGTGCACCATTTCTTTTAATCAACCAGCTTGTATCGCATCTAATTATGAAACTGGCTTCAGCAAAATTGTTGCCCTTATTAGAGCGCCTGCTTACAGTGGGCAATCTAATACTGCATGCTTTTAGGGCTGTTCATCAACAAGAGTAAAATTAAAATGTGAGAACAAATCCCTGTCTGGATTTCTTGGTTTCATAACTCCCAAGAAAAAAATACTAGGGTATCAGTGCTTACTCAATTCTGTACCACTCTTGGCTTAATTTTGGGTGTTATGTGACACGTCACTTCCACCCAGTTTGAAATCTCTTAGATTGTGTGGCAGAACTGAAACATCATTTCTTGTTAGTGATTTAAGAGTTTGCAGGGGCCAAAGACCAACTCATGCCTGTTTAAAAATTCTGTTCAAGATGTAGTATTTAAAAAGACATATGTACTAGCTGGTGTTTAGCTT
This sequence comes from Lepidochelys olivacea, assembly GCF_965140295.1. Classification (NCBI taxonomy): domain Eukaryota; kingdom Metazoa; phylum Chordata; order Testudines; family Cheloniidae; genus Lepidochelys; species Lepidochelys olivacea. The sequence continues at coordinate 136,195,290 of NC_140411.1, forward strand.
CAAGGAGGGTGAAGGAATTTCTTGACAACATTGGTCAATTTCTTCACCAAGGACAGGGTAGGCCCGTTACTTAATGGGGGGGGGGGGGGAAATAGTAACAGACACTGGGGAAATGACAGAGGTGCTTCATGACTTATTTGTTTTGGTTTTCACCAAGAAGGTTGGTGGTGATTGGACATCTAACATAGTGAATGCCAGTGAAAATGAAAATAGGCTCAGAGGCTAAAATACAAAAAGAACAAGTTAAAAATTACTTAGACAAATTCAATGTCTTCAAGTCACCAGGGCTTAATGAAATGCATCCTAGAATACTCAAGGAGCTGACTGAGGAGATATCTGAGCCATTAGTGATTATGTTTGAAAAGTCATGGAAGACCGGAGAGATTCCAGAAGACTGGAAAAGGGGCAAATATAGTGCCAATCTATAAAAAAGGGATATAAGGACAACCCAGGGAATTACAGACCAGTCAGTTTTAACTTCTGTACTTGGAAAGATAACGGAGCAAATAATTAAGCAATCAATTTGCAAATATCTAGAAGATAATAAGGTGATAAGTAATAGCCAGCATGGATTTGTCAAAAACAAATAGTGTCAAACCAACCTGATAGCTTTCTTTGACAGGATAACAAGCCTTGTAGATAGCGGGGAAGTGGTAGATATGGTGTATCTTGACTTTAGTAAAGCTTTTGATACCGTCTCAAACGACCTTCTCATAAAAAAAAAACTAGGGAAACGCAACCTAGATGGAGCTACTATAAGGTGGGTGCAAAGCTGTTTGGAAAACTGTTCCCAGAGTAGTTATCAGTGGTTCACAGTCATCCTGGAAGGGCATAATGAGTGGGGTCTCGCAGGGATCAGTTCTGGGTCCAGTTCTATTCAATATCTTCATCAATGATTTAGATAATGGCATAGAGAGTACACTTATAAAGTTTGCAGACGATACCAAGCTGGGAGGAGTTGGAAGTGCTTTGATGCCCTTAAGAAGATTAAAATTCAGAATGATCTGGACAAACTGGAGACATGGTCTGAAGTAAATAGGATGAAATTCAATAAGGACAAATGCAAAGTACTCCATTAGGAAGGAACAATCAGTTGCACACATACAAAATGGGAAATGACTGCCTAGGAAGGAGTACTGCGGAAAGGGATTTGGGAGTCATAGTGGACCATAAGCTAAATATGAGTCAACAGTGTACCACTGTTGCAAAAAAAGCGATCATCATTCTAGGATGTAGTAGCAGGATTGTTTAAGCAAGACACAAGAAGTAATTCTTCTGCTCTACTCCATGCTGATTAGGCCTCAACTGGAGTATTTTGTCCAGTTCTGTGCGCCACATTTCAGGAAAGATGTGGACAAATTGGAGAAAGTCCAGAGAAGAACAACAAAAATGATTAAAGGTCTAGAAAAGATGACCTATGAGGTAAGATTGAAAAAATTGGGTTTCTTTAGTCTGGAGAAGAGAAAACTGAGAAGGGACATAACAGTTTTCAAATACATAAAAGGTTGTTACAAGAGGGAGGTAGAAGAATTGTTCTTCTTACCCTCAGAGGATAGGACAAGAAGCAATGGGCTTAAATTGCAGCATGGGAGGGTTAGGTTGGACATTAGGAAAAACTTCCTGTCATTGTAGCTAAGCACTGGAATAAATTGCCTTAGGGAGGTTGTGGAATCTCCATCATTGGAGATTTTTAAGAGCGTGTTAGACAAACACCTGTCAGGAATGGTCTAGATAATACTTTGTCCTCCCATGAGTGCAGGGGACTGGACTAGATTATCTCTCGAGGTCCCTTCCATTCCTATGATTCTATGATTGTATATACATGGACATGGAGGAAATCTAACTGTTATAACACTTCACATAGAGTTATGTGTTTTGAGAAGAATAAACAAATGGATTCTCAAACACGTGAACAGTCCACTCTAAAGATTCAAAGTTAACTAAAATGAATAAAAAGGGTTGAAAAATATAAGAAGTGCTAGATAATTCTTGATGAGTTAAGATACTATAAAAGCATGGTCAACCATCACTGCCTGTGAGCTTGGTAAGAACCACATTCTTCTGATGAAATTGTATCCTTGGCTGCCATTTTGAGATTGCCATCCATGCAGCAATATCATATTGGTTCATTGGCTTTAATACCTCTCTTGTCTAAATACACAATCACCATAAGAGCCTTTATATTAGTGATATCATCGCCTATTGTAGGAGAACCACAGAACCTTTAAGCTCCCCTGCATTTCAATTTTAAAAATCTCTCATCGTAATTTTTACAGACTACGCATATTTTCCTTTAATGATTTAAAATTTCAAACAATTTACTTAAAACAATTGCAGTTCACTTTTAAGATGGTTTTCAACTCATCTGCTGAAAAAATCGGAAGTGAGACTTAAAAGTTACAATGGAAATTGATGGTAGCCTGGATCACAGCCCCTTCAAGAGGTTTCAAATAGTATCTTTGCAATGGGGCAGGAATTCACCTGACTTAAAATAAATTGTCTGGGACAAAGTTGTATTCATTATATAGATAAAATAATGAATATAATGGTCCATTTGCAATGCTGATATAACTTGTACCTAGGCTCCCTTGCAGCCCAACTCATGTAATACTACCGCTCACTGTTTCTAGCTTAGGCTCACCGTGCCTCAAAAGAAAAAACACACACAAAAGTATTTTGATAGCAACAAATAAAAAAAGCTCATTTATAAAGATAATTACACTGCACCTTCACATCAGCATCCCTAGAACCAGTGCAATGTAGATGTTATGAAGAGGTAGTATTATTTATAGAAATTTAATTTAGTTTTCATTTACTCTTAAGTTAAGGTGTAGAAGCATTATTACATGCTGTGTCTGTTACAACAACATGCTTTGTAATGAACTGTTGAGTCTCTTCTCTTTACAAATACATCTAAAACCAGAACACAGATATAGTCTCTGAAATTAGGGTTTTTAAAAACCACATATAGGACATTTCACTGTAGAATAATACAAAACATTGGAACACAGTGTTATGGTTAAAATTATTATATAAACAACTTGTCTTTTTAAAAGTAGCATACACCAAAAACAAATTCTTAAAAGAATATTCTTTGCTATTCTGTTATATAAAGAAAAATACAGAGAGAAATGCAGTCAATGAGTGATGTCGATTTTCTAAACAATTAGAAATTTTGTCTTTGGCTGATTATTTTTGTTACATTTGGTTGTCTGTTCTTATGCAATATTTACATGAACCTTTACCTCAAATGACTAAAATATCAGGTGTGTATATGTGAGTTCAATCATGTCATATTCCGGTGACTACAACTTGTAAATGATAACACCATTGGATGAATTGGTATCTCTATGAGATTTTCAAGAGAGTCTGTATCTGACAATAGGTGGGCTATTTAGTGTAATTATTCCCAAAACTCTTATGGTTTGTGGCCCTTTGCTATAGCATAATCTGTCAAGGACTATTTTTCATGCATTAATTAAAAAAAAGTTGGCATGGAATGTGATTGCAATTACACAAGAGCAGCATGTTACTTAGGTACCTGTGGCTGGCACACAGACCAGTGATAAAATGTAAAGTAAATCAAATGCTTTAGCCAGAGCGCCTAATATGGAATTCCTTGCAATACAATTGTTTTAATTTGATGCTTTTTACATTGTGGTTACCTCTCCCCTGGCACTCATCTGCCATTTCAGTCCAGCCATGTGGTGTGACTCAGCCACTCACAGTGCACTCTGATCTGGAAACTTCATCCTAACCAAGAATAGCGGTCTGTGTTGCAGGTCTGGGGATGACAACACTGGGGACACATGGGGAAACCAAATGGGGTGAGCAGTGATGAGCTGCCAAAATCTTAACGGGTTCCCTCCTCACCCCACGAGGGGGTCGTTGCCCACCCCCACTCCCTGGGACTCCTGCCCCATCCAAGCCCCCCGTGTTCCTTGATGCCTCCCCCACCGGACCTCTGCCCCATCCACCTCCCTCCCCTGTCCTCTGACTGCCAGAACCGGGCAGGAGGGTCTCGTGGGCCACTGTAGTGGGTGCCCACCCCGCCCCGCCCCTAACAGCCAGAGGCACGTGCCGGGGGCCGAGTCCCGGAAGTGCTTACCTGGGGCAGCTCCCAGGAAGCATCTGGCAGGTCCCTCTGGCTCTTAGGGGCAGGGTGGGGTGGGCGCTCTCCCACTGATCACATCAAAAGTGGTGCCTTATGCGCCGACTCCCTGGGTGCTCCGGGGCTTGAGCAGCCACTGGGAAAATTTGGTGGGTGCAGAGCACCCACTGGCAGCTCCCCACCCCGCGCCTGGCCCCAGATCACCTCACCTCCGCTCCGCCTCCTCCGCTGAACGCGCTGCCCGACTCTGCTTCTCCGCGCCCCCATCCGCCCCAGCTTTTTCGCGAATCAGCTGTTCGGCGGGAAGCCTGGGAGGGCTGAGAAGCAGGCCACGGCTTCCCGCTCAGGCTGAGGGTGGCGGAGGTGAGCTGGCGTGCAGAGCGGTTCCCCTGTGCCCCCCCTGCCCCCCCCGGGTTACCTTCTGCGGTGTGGGTGGCCCTTTTTGCGCCCTGGCTCACCTCCGTCTCCCTGGGCCTGAGTGGGAAGCCGCGGCCTGCTTCTCAGCCTGCCCCAGCTTCCTGCACGAACAGCTGATTTGCAGGAAGCCGGGGGGGGGGGGAGGGAGCAGAGAGCGGGGCGGCGCCTTCAGGGGAGGAAGCGGAGAAGAGGTGAGCTGGGGCTAGGTGCGAGGGGGGGAGCTGCTGGTGGGTGCTCTGCACCCACCAAATTTTCCCTTTGGGTGCTCCAGGGCTGGAGCACCCATGGAGTCGGTGCTTAAGGCGCCACTTTTGGCCAGTTAAATTTAGAAGCCCTTTTAGAACCAGGTCCCTCCCTTCTAAATTTAACAACTGGTTCTAGTGAACCGGTGCGAACTGGCTCCAGCTCACCACTGGGGGTGAGTGACATAAGGACTTGACAGCTGCCACTTAGGCTGCAGAAAAGGGAAAGGAGTGAAAGGAGGAGCCATGGTGAACACTTTCACCTCCTTTGAATCTATAAAAAAGTATCAATTAGGGCTATTGAAATAGCTTTCCTGGCCATAAGCCTGCAAAATCAGTCCCCATCAATACTTGTAACAATAAGAAGCTGCATAACTGGTGTAGATGGCTCCTTATCAGATGATTCCTCCTCCTGACCAGTTTGTTAATCTGCCATCTCCCCTATAGCATCTACATCCCGGTTCATCACAAGCAGATCATGAAACACCAGGCATTTTACTACATGCATCTGACGAAGTGGGTGTTCACCCACGAAAGCTTATGCTCCAATACGTCTGTTAGTCTATAAGGTGCCACAGGACTCTTTGCCGCTTTTACAGATCCAGACCAACACGGCTACCCCTCTGCTATCAGGCATTGCAGTATCTGGTTCTTCATCCTTGGGTCTGCCTGGTTCATGGTTCTCTTTGGCCCTCACCACTATGCTGTAAAAGCCCCCTTTGTGTTAGGCTTCAGATTGTAAAATAGACATTTGATGATTTGGCTCTGAACCTGAAAAAAATGTATGCATGTGCTTAACTTTACATACTGTGAGTAGTTCCATCAGCTTCATTAGGACTATTTGGGACTTGCAAGTGTGTAAAGTTAAGCACATACTTAAGCCTTGCAAGATCTGGGCCTTTGTTTGTAATACCTTGCTCCTTACCTTTTGCCTAGCATGCTTTGAGGTTATATAAATACCTTTAAAAACTGTTTTCTAACCAGCTGAAATTGCATTATCTTTGTAACATTTGCTGATCAATAGAGCAGTGTGACTGGCAGGCACAGATTCTTCAATTACTAAAGTTTGGTATAATTCTAAATGGATGTAAGTAGCATGCTGGAAACCAATAAATGTTTTGATATGCTTAGCATAAAATACTTCATTACACATTTTAAAATGTGGAGATATCATGCACACATATGGTAGATAAGCAAGATTTTGTGCCAGTTGTTCAGTGTTCTCACAATGTAAACAGACAATCAATCATTCTTTGTTTCTGTTTTAAAAGTAAAGAATAGTTTGAAACCTGAGTCACATTGCGTGTTCGTACTGCCTGTTCCTTTTTGTACTAGTACCAGTAAAAGTTAATATAAAAAATGGTGCCTTGTTTTTTTCTGGCTTTTAGAGTCTACCTATTGTGCTTTTTGTCACTTGTGAAATTCCTGGTCAGTGTGGGGGTTGAGGGAAAGCTGCCCAAAAAGACTTGGACTCTGTGGGGGTAAAGAGCATATCAGTCTATTTAACAATTGAAATTGTGAAGCAGAGAAAAATAGAGGAGAAAACAAATTCCCATGGTGGGAAATTATCGAAATATGGAGCTAGGAAGCATGGCTTTATGTACATTTGTGGGTGAATTTTCCAAGTTCCCCGTTCTGCTGCCTCACTAGAAGTCAAGGCCTTGATCCTGCAAATGACTCTGAGAGGTTGGACCCTTACACCCATTGGAAGCCACTTGCCGGACCAAGGATCAAGGCTGTGTCTCTTCTGTGTGGGCTTCTGATATGCTATAACACAAGAATCAGTTGTCCCATTTCCCAAATGCTTTAACAGGAAATTTAATTTAATTTAAACTAAATCCCCATGAAACTGGTTTGCAATGTTTTATCTTAACCAGCATGACCCCTTTTCTTAAATTGTCATTTGTGTGGCTGATGCAAAAAGCATATCACAGTAGTGTGTGAGCAACTGATTACTGCCCATGTGCACCCCTTATTCCCCCTAGCATCAGAATGGGAGGGCCATGGTCTTGAGCATACTAAAGAATATAAGAACAGCCATACCGGGTCAGACCTAAGGTCCATCTAGCCCAGTATTCTGTCTTCTGACAGCAGCCAATGCCAGGGGCCCCAGAGGGAATGAACAAAACAGGCAATCACCAAGGTCCATCCCCTGCTGCTCACTCCCACCCTCTGGCAAACAGAGGCTAATAGCCATTGATGGACCTATCCTTCATGAATGTATCTAGTTCTTTTTTTAACCCTGTTATAGTCTTGACCTTCACAACATCCTCTCGCAAAGCATTCCATAGGTAGAATTCCATAGGTTGAAGCGTTGTGTAAAGAAACGTTTGTTTTAAACCTGCTGCCTATTAATTTCATTTGGTGACCTCTAGTTTTTGTGTTATGCGGAGTAAATAACACTTCCTTATTTACTTTCTCCACATCTCTCTATGATTTTATAGACCTCAATCATATCCCTCCTTAGTTGTCTCTTTTCCAAGCTGAAAAGTCCCAGTCTTATTAATCTCTCCTCATATGGAAGCTGTTAAATACCCCTAATCATTTTTATTGCCCTTTTCTGTAACTTTTCCAATTCCAATTAATCTTTTTTGAGATGGGGTGACCACATCTGCACGCAGTATTCTAGATGTGGGCGTATCATGGGTTTATATAGAGGCAATATGATATTTTGTCTTATTATCTATCCCTTTCTTAATGATTCCCAACATTGTTAGCATTATTGACTGCCATTGCACACTGAGCAGATGTTGTCAGACAACTATCCACAATGACTCTAAGATCTCTTTTTTGAGTGGTAACAGCTAATTTAGACCCCATCATTTTGTATGTATAGTTGGGATTATGTTTTCCAATGTGCATTACTTTGCATTTATCAACATTGAATTTTATCTGCCATTTTGTTACACAATCCCCCAGTTTTGTGAGATCCTTTTGTAACTCTTCGCAGTCTGCTTGGGACTTAATTATCTTGAGTAGTTTTGTATCATCTGCAAATTTTGCCAGGACACTGTTTACCCCTTTTTCCAGATCATTTATGAATATGTTGAATAGCACTGGTCCCAGTACAGACCCCTGCGGGACACCACTATTTAACTCTCTCCATACTTACAATTTCCTATACCAGATTGGGTCAATAGTCCAAGTTCAGCATGTGGTCTGGTGCTTCATATGATGGCCAAGAAGGCCACCAGGTCCCTCCCCTACCACAAAGGGAGAAAGGTCAGTACTGTGGCAGAGGGATGACTGGTGAGCAGGAGTCCTTTGGGGAGGCAAGTGTTTTGTATATGGGGAGGGGGTAGGATCCCCCTCCTCTCTCTTGCCTGCCAGGTGGATTCTGAGCTGGGCTTCTCATCTTCCCCCTGCCCCAACTCATGAAATGGGCCCCTTCAAGAGGGTGCTTCTCTCTTCGGCCTAAGTCTACACTGGCAACGCTAAAGCACATTACCGTAAGGCTGGGCGAGTGGTCTGTAAAAAAAACCCACCTCCAGGAGGGGCGTAGCTGGTGCACTGCCTACGCTGCTGTTTTACAGCGCTGAAACTTGCTGCGCTGGGGTGGGGGGTGTTTCACACCCCCTGCAGTGTAGGTTAGTGTAGGGCCCAAGCCTCTTCCCCTTTCCCCCATGGCTGTGTGTTCTCCCTCATCTCCCCCTCCCTCCATGCAAGTAAGTGCTCCCCAGGCGGGGGGGGGGGGGGTGTTCTCTCCTCCCTCCCCACTGCCTCCACGCGGGCCCCCGCTGTCTCCCCCGGGCTGCGTTGCTCTGTTGCGCGGGCCAGCTCCAGGCAGCTGGCGGCGGGGTGGGGAGCAGGCAGCCGCCGGCTGCGGAGGGAGCCAGCGTGCGGCGCTCGCTTCTCCTGCTGCTGCGGCCGTCCTCTCCGGCTGCGCCCACCCACAGGCGGGGGAGACACCGGCAGAGAGGCTCCCCCTCCCCTCCTTGCTCTGGGGGCATCGCAAGCACCAGCGGGCTCCTGAGCGCTGCCGCCTCCCGGGCGCGCAGAGCGGCGGGGGCCTGAGCTGAAGCGTCTCCTCCCCCGCCGCTCAGCCCCGGAGTTTCCCCGGGCGGGGGCGCGGAGGGGGGCTGCCCACAGCTCAATGCTGCTGCTCCGAGATGCTGCGCGCCCAGCTCCCGGCCGGAGGGGGGTAGCAGCTTCTGCCGCCAGCGCCTTCCTCCGCGAGGGCTGCTGCTGCGAGAGACTCGGGCACCACCTCCTCCCCACCATGGGGCTGCTGCCGCTGGAGTGAGCGAGCGAGCGGAGGGCACGGCTCGCTGCCTGCATGGATGGATGTGTTCAGCTTTGTGAAGATTGCAAAGCTCTCAGGGTAGGTTGCTGCTTCCTTTCCATTAGCAGCCAGCCCCCCCCCCCCCCCGCCGCCCCTTGTGCGCGCCCCGCTGCAGTGCTGGCCCCTGGCTGCTGACCCCCGGGGGCGGGGGACATACCCGGCCGTGGGGGGAGACCATGCCAGGGGGCTTTAGCAAAGCCCGCCGCCAGAGCTGCTGCCGCAGCGTTCCACTTACCTGACACGGGGGCTGGGGTCCTGGGGTTTGGCTGGTGATGGCTCGTGGCGTTTTCCCCCCCGGCACCCTGCTGTGGGATAGTGTGGGGGGAAAAAAATGTGTCCCGAGGCTGCTGCGAAGATAAAGCTGGTGGGGTTCTGAGTCTTGGGCTGTGATGAGACGTTGTTGTTAATGGGCGATCAGTGGTTCAAACTGTTTGAAAATGTGAAGCCGGCACCCTGCCTTTAGTTTCCTTTCGGGTTGCAAACAGCTGTGAGGGTGCTCTAGCCGGGGAAGTAGCTGGAGGCAACAGTTAACCCTGGTGGGGGTTGACGTGGAACTTCGGATAGGCTGGACAGATAGCAGAGCAGCATTTTCAAAAAATACCCCATGGTTGGCAAACCCCCCCAAACCAAATGCAATGTATTTAAGACTTCTTGACTTCTGTGCTATGAAGTATGGTGCTCTGCTTATTGCGAACCACTCTCTGTAGCTCACGAAAGCTTATGCTCAAATAAATTTGTTAGTCTCTAAGGTGCCACAAGTCCTCCTTTTCTTTTTGCGGATACAGACTAACACGGCTGCTACTCTGAAACCTCTCATGCTCTACAAAATCTCAGACACAATAGGGGTGATTTTTTAAGAGAAGCTGTGAAATCATAATCAGACTGGAAGTGCTGTCTTGTACCATCACACATAAATCTCAGGGAGTAAGTGAATGTGGTCTCTCTCTTTTTTTTTTTAAGCTCTTTCGTGTAAGGTGCACACAACCTGGTTGCTTGAGCTGGTGTCTGATTTAAATATTTTTCCTTCCAAAGAATTTTTCTCTCACTATCAACTGAATGCTGGTGTGGAAGGAACTGCCTCTAGATAGTCCTTAGGTCCAAGGCTACAGAGACACATGCACAATCTGAATTGCCCCCCCCCCCCACTTGAAAATGTTTTCCCCATGGTTAAAAATAATGTGTAGTAGTATTGAGAAAAGAGTTATGGGAAACCAAATTCTTTCTCAAAGATGGAGTATAAAGGTGCTATAGTTGAGGGATTTTCCTGATTTTTGGTGCAGATAATCTTCCTAAAGGATTTAGCTTTGAATCAGAGTAGCTATGAATGTTTTGAATTCTCATGGTTTCGTGGTTAGCGCTGGCCTTTGCCATTTCTGAAGCATTCACTGAAGTGGAATGCCATTTGAGGAGGAGAGTGCTTGTTGTAGAAATGAAGCATATATGTTATTTCTGTGGCATACACGTACAATACTTGTCAAAATAATTGTTCTATAAAATGTTATTAAATGATTTTTATAGAAAGCACTGGGTGGACTGACGTTGTAAAATCCCGCAGGCGTGTGATGTTATAATCTGTGTCTACTCAAGCCCTTTGCCCTAAAATTTACCAGTGTTGCTACCATGATCAAAGCTCTACTGAAGGGAGTGCTAGTATAGAGCAACCGCTACTATTCGAGCTACATGGCTGTCTAACTTTCCTCAGAACAAGTTTACCTGGCATGATGGTTAAAACACCAACGGTCTCCTGAACCTGGTCTATACCACCATTCCCACTGTTACTACCACAGAGGAAACTGCATCAATGGTAACAATTGTGGAAAATTTTAGAGGAAATTTTATTTGGTATAGATAAGACCCTAAGGAGTAGGTAATATGGCATCTGATTTTTGTTTCAAGATATATTTAATCATTTAGCTTTTTTGATCAGGATCTGGGGTTAACAAACCCTTTCTTGCAGTAAATGTCACACTTGAGTTCAAATCAAATGGAAAGAGCAGGCACTGGTTAAGGATCAGACATGGCTCAAGACAGTCTGCCAACCTAGGTAAAACTTCAGTGTGCACCCTGAACCTGCTTAGAAATTTGCGGCAGAGCTCCCAGTGGCTGCAACCCCAACTCTGGGTCAGAGGCTCACAGGGCAGACCCCAGCTTGGGGCTTCAGAGGCCACTAGGCCTGTTGTCGGCTCCTGTTGGATGGGAACATTCTGACACCTGAGTGGACTGAGCTGGGCCAGGCCATGGCGAAAGTCCCCTAGGCCTTGCAAGCAACTGAGACCCGCTCCCTGGGTGGGTGATGCTCCCAGATGGGGCTGCCTTCCTAATGGCCTTTTGTGAGTGGGTTGGCACCAGCTGCCTAGGGCTCAAGAGAGGAACAAACCCCAGCTCTGCACCTCTGAACAGCGAGCTGCTCAGCCCAACCACAGTGGGACCTGGGCACCAGCAGGGGGCAGCTCCCAGCCGATAAGGCTCTAGTTAAGAGGCAGCATAACCCCCACAAAATGAAGCCGTCTGGGCTGGAGGTGCTGATCCCACTTGCACAGTGGGCTCCTTCCCACTGGACAGAGTGGGGTTCTCTGCCACCTGGCCCTGCACCTTGGCCCCTGCACTGCCAGTCCCCTGCCTGGCCCCACACCCTATCCCATTCCACTCCACCTGGCCCCAGCAATCTGCATACTCCCTAGTGTGCTCCCGCCTGCACCTTTCCAGTGAGCTCCTCATTGTTGGGCTCATAAATTGCGGGATGGCAGCACCTTCAGAACCTGGACGTGGTGGTGATGAAGCGGTGGCCCCAACTGGGGCAGGAGCCAGGGGCTGCCTGGGCAGCAGGGCCTGTGGGGACCAGACACGGAGCAGCAGGTGCAAGCTGGGTGCAGACATGGAGCCAGGCGGGTTGCCACAGTTGTGGCCAATGCCCTGACAGCATTCACCAGCACCAATCCTGAGCTGTGTCTGGGCTGTGGCCGTGATCTTACTCACAATGGGGATGGGGAGCAGCTGGGGGTGAGGCGGGAGCGCTTGCCTGGCTGGGGGCCACTTTCTGCTCCTCAGAGCCCTGGCTAGTAATCCCCCTTCCCCCCCCCCCCCCCCAGGTCATCTCCTGCCACCACCGTTGGAGAGAACCTGGGCAACTTTACACTCCCAGAAATCTGTTGCCCTAGGCAACTGCCTAGTCTGCTTTAGGTAGAGCTGCCTCTGTTAAGGATGCTGCACAGAAGACAGTATCATTAAATCAATAAACTAGGAATGATTCTTCTACATTTTAAGAGTCAGTTTACCTTCAAATATCTCCTTCTTCCCTAACTGCGACCTGTAGTTGACTAACAACATCCATATTGCCATTACCCAGACAAAGCTCTCCAGCATATTACTCTTTTTCTCTTCAGGCAAACCAAAGTTCTTTCTGCAATTGAATGACAGGTTTCAAAGCTCAAATCCAGCTTCATTTGATATAAGGACTTTAAAGTTCAGATACTGGACTGAGTTAATGCTGTGCTTTGCAATAAATCAGTTTTATGTGGAGTTGCTTTTTACTCTTATTATCTGGTTATTAAACTACTTAATAGTGTACACAGGACTTAACTTTGCTGTTTCCTTGGTAACTGTTAGATACATCTTCCCATTTCTCTTTGTAGAAGAGAGTCTTATGGAGCAACCAGTTTCCACTGTAAGCCCTATTTTTAGCTCCTTCTGTATCTTGGACAGAAAAAAACTGTTTGGGCCTGAAAACTGCACGTTTTTGCCTAAAGGCAAAGGAGGGTTTTTCTGAAAAGTCTGGGGGGAAAAAAGGGGTCAGACGGTTTTTGATTTAGAGTCTGATCCTGCAGGGCACCTCACTTGGCACAAGGGTTGTCAGGATCTTGGCTATTACATAATGTTTCTTTGAGTTCCTGTAGGTTTAAAAAAAATAGCTTTATCACTCATTCAAACTTTCCATCTGGAGAAATCTCCTTGAAAACTAATGCATAGGCTCTGTCTACTTGTAAGTAAACTATTATAATAATTGCTGTCTTTAGCCTTGATCCTGCAAACAAGCACACAGATAAGTAACTTTACCCACGTGAATAATCCCATTGACTATTGGAATTTATAATTGTGATAGTCAAGGTGAGTATTTAAGGTTTGTGATGGCCCCATTTGTATATTATGGAGGTGCCTGCTAGGACTTTATAGTTGCAGTAGGCATAAAATGGGACATAAACTCTGTGTTTTCTCTAGAAGTAGGCAACCAGTTGATGTGAAATTATCCACACAATTCTTATCATGTCCTTCAAACTTTCTGTGTAATTTTTACTCCCAGGATACTATCCATCTGTCACCCCCTTTAATTACCTTTCTGCGTACAGCCCTTTAAAGACTACCTTCTCACAGCAGAACCAACTGTTACATCAAACATCTACAGCTACTTGTTTTGGTGGGTGGAATAATCTGGTGAAGGAGTATGTGCAGAAGGACAAAAGGGGGCAGCCCTAGATGCTTCACCACAAATGTTCTGTTCGTTAACTTAGAAAAATGTGTGATGACTGACCTCAAATGAAAATCACAATATTCTGCAGATATATTACCTTCTCTCTTTCTTCCTCGTAAATACGGACTTGACTAGACTTGGAAACTTACCAAAAATAGCTATTCCATGGAGAGAGTTATTTCTAAGTATAGAGTAGCCTAGATGGGGTACTGTGTGGTCTACACTGTACGCATGTTCAAAGGCCTGGGTAAACGTGAATGCATTGTCCATCTGGAGAGTGAGGTTTTTGACCTGTACTGGGAGGATAAGAAGGAAAGATAATGAGATTGACAGTATGTGTTTAGAGGGCGGATGGTGTAGATAGTTTTGAGCCTTATAGTAGTAATAGTGAAAGAGATCATGATATGAAGTGGGAAGTTTTGGTTGCGGGAGGGTTAAGGTGGTGGTCTGTATATGGAAGGTGAGAGGCAAAAGGTTTGTGTCTCTAATAATAAATAATAATAATAATGGATAGTGAACTGTAAGAGTGATAAGTGGTGTTTGGAGGGTGTTTAGCTCCCATTCAAGGTCTATATTATCAGGATTTGAAAATCTACTCACTGATGAATAGGAAGCTTTCACTGATGACTGTGGGGATCTAACCTATTCCCCGCAAATATGAGCTTGCGTATTTACAAAGCTAGCCTTCCAAATATTGTGTGAATGTGATTCAGTGCGGTGTTGTCCTCCAGAATCTGCTGGCAAATAGCTCTAGTGCCTCTGCTGCTGTTCATAGCTTTGCAGAGCAGCAACATAATGAAAGTAATTAGAGACCAGTCACTTACATTGTTGCTGTTCATTATCCTGTGGGCAAGATTGACTGAGACAAGACTCGAGTGAGTTTCATGCAGCTGTTGCTTGTTGGGAAAACTGAGCAACCACAGGCTTTGGAGTTAATCATAGGAAAGAAGATCCACAAAATGGAGGTTGTAGGAAAAGAGTGAGGTAGTGGAAACTTGTTCCATCTCACAGCAGCTAGGAGTTGTGGGAGAAGCAGAAAAATAAGGTATGTCTACACTGCAATAGTAGACTTATGGCATGGCTGAAGCTGGCCTGGTCAACTGACTTGGGCTGTGGGGCTAAGAATGTCAGTGTAGCTGTTTGGGCTCAGGCTAGAGCATGAGGTCTGAAATCCTGTGATGGGGGTGGGTCTCAGACCCTAGGCTCCAGCGTGAGCCTGGATGTCTATTTTGCAATTTTTAGCCCTGCAGCCTGAGATCCACAAGTCTGAGTCAATTGACCCAGGTTCTAACACTTGGTGATGTGGTCTTTTTATTGCACTGTAGATGTGTTCATAGAGACACTACCCCTGGCAGAAACAAGGAAGTTCTGGATAGGGGGAAAGAAACCATGTTTCTGATCTTTCAACAGCTTTAGTGCTAGAAAGGAGAGCTTCAGATTTAGAGATGTCTGTCTTAAGGTTTTATACTACTACCAATCACTGTAACCATGAAAAGTGGCTGAGACTAGCCAAGTCCCAAAGTCTTCCAGAAGTCAGATTTTTAAAAATAAAGGCCTGCTGCATGCAGGATGGCACCCTGGCATAAACTCCAGCACTCAGCCTTTCTTCCCAGGTGCTGTGGTGTGCCTGGGGCTGCGCTTTTTACTGTGATTCATGGACATCACTGGTAGAGTATCTCTTGACTTTCATATTTACCTCTGCCTAGTTAGACATTTGTTAATTTTCCAAGCCGTATATGTAATTTAGGTTGTGCGAGAGTTTTCAGACTTGGAACCTGGTGGGCTAATGCAGCAGCTGAGGAAGGTGAAATTTCACTCCAAGCAATACCACAGATCTAGTTCTCTTCTCAGGGATTTCATTTATTAAATGATTCAAAACAAAGTAACCCAAAACACTGTCACTGCCCCGTCTTGTCTTAATCTTTGTCTCTGGGGCTTCATGGTTCTTACAGCCCTCCACAGCTGGCTCCTGCTCCCTGTAAGTGTCCTCCTCGGGCTTTCTGCCTGATTGATGAGGAGAGTCCCTCCCAGGGTGGATAAAAATCAATGATTTAAAAAAAAAATTTTTTTTAAATCGGATTATTTAATTTAAATCTTTTTTATTTAAATTAGATTTTTTTCCTCAAAAATCATTTTATAAAAAAAAATCCATCTGAAGATACATTATAGCTCAAAGATATCTCATCATGGAATAGGGATTATAAATTCTAATTCTATAGTATGAGACAATATATTCATGTAATGTTTAAGAAAAGTTTTGTAAATGAGTTCCAATAGTTCATGGATTAGGGACCCAATCTAATGGGGTTCCAGAGGCTTCTATATATCTTATTTAGGTTAATCTTTCTACCTACCCAATGGGGCTCAGTGCTCAGTCTAGAAGATGCCATCAGAGATGTTTAGTTTTGCAGTTCTCAGACTGGGGATTTGTCTCTCCAGAGGTAGCATGCTTGTTAACAGCAAAAACATTTTTAAATAAATAATATATAGAGGTGAGAAATAACAGACCTCAACTCTATTGTCCCTCTGCAAATTTGTGTACACAGTCAATCCCTTACCTCTCTCTAAAAGTGCAAAGTTTCAAAAAGTTCAATAAATAGAAGATTGTTGGGGGTGGAATAGATCTGGACAAGGAGAAGAAGTCTGGAGATAAACATGAGAAGCAAGGGACATATTTTTTTTTGTTAAAATATTATGTTGCTGTTGCAGAAAAAAGATCCAGAATACTTAACGTTGTTATTTTAGTTAAATAAAACAATTTAAATGTCTGTCTGGTGATGTTCTCTTCCTAATACAGCTTGTCAAGAAAATCCTCCAAATATTAATGATTAACCTGTGGAATTGGAGATAGTTCACCTTCCAATGACTTCATAAATATTTGCTTCAATTAACTTTGGTAAATGAAATAACCAAACAATCATTCATTTTCTGATATAGTTGTAAAACTAATCTGAAAAGTTTTCAAAATAAATCACTGTTTAAAAACGTATAGTGTGTTCCTTCTAAAAATGAAAGCTACATCTCTCTCTGAGTTGTGAAGAATATGTATTAAGGTTATAATAACCAACAAGAATGCACTTTTATGTAGAAAACAATGATTAAATCAAATCTTCCTGACTAGTGATTTAAATCATGAGTTAAATCAATTTGATTTAAATCAAATCCATCTGGGTCCCTCCCATGGCCTTCCTCTGTCTAAGAGGGAGGAAGCCTTGTATGCTGTTTCTTGTAGGAAATGGGGCTATGAGCAAGCATGTGACCTGCAATTATGGCTCCTACTTTTAAAGGAGCCAAGGGCCATAACAGCTGCAGTGGGCTGCAGGATTATACCCCTAGACCCAAAGCCCTTTTACTATAGTTTGAGGCTGAGCAGGTATATAGTTGGCAGAGTTAAGGTTGTTCTTGGAATCCGCAGTGGGATATTTTATTGTGTGTGTTTTTCTTTAAGCAGTTGGTGAAGATATCTGAATATTTATCTCTCTTCTGTGTAAACCATTTCAATACATTTCAATGTTTAGGTGTTTTTAATTGTGACTTGCTTTGGCATGTTTGTTTTTCAATTTCAGTGTTAAATAGCAACCTTCATTAAAAGATAAAGAAGATTTTTATCTGTCAGTAAAATGTAGGCTATATCATCTGCATACTATTTTTATTATAAGTACTCTTTTCAATGACTATATCTCATAGCATGTGAGTTGTTTCTACTGTTTACTGAAAAATGTGTCAGTAATAAAGCATATGATTATCCTTATGCTCAAGGGAGGTAATTTAAATCTTGAAAATATTTTATCACTCTAGATGATAATCCAAAGACTATGAATTCATCTTTCCTTTCTTCTTTGAGAGGACATGGCACTTTGTTCAATGAAAGATTTGACTATATGCATTTTCCCTTATGTTTTATTATCTGCTATATAGTGGTGTTCTATTTTATCATGTGTCATATATTATAAAGACATTGTTA
This sequence comes from Lepidochelys olivacea, assembly GCF_965140295.1. Classification (NCBI taxonomy): domain Eukaryota; kingdom Metazoa; phylum Chordata; order Testudines; family Cheloniidae; genus Lepidochelys; species Lepidochelys olivacea. The sequence continues at coordinate 136,212,771 of NC_140411.1, forward strand.
TTACCATAGTATGTAATAATAAATCTCTGGTCTGGCAAAGGCTGGTAATTATTGAATTCTTGTATTATAGGCTGTCATGAACTTGTAGAATGGTCAGTGCATAAAGGTTTAACTTTCCAAAATATATTTTAAAAATTACATGATCACTTAGTGATATAGCACTAGAAGATCTGAGAGTGAATTAGTACAGTGTAATTGATCCAGAATAAGGATTTAACAAAAATCTTGTCCAGACTTTCACTACTCAGTCATAATCACTGCATGATTTTTTTTTAAATGGTTGTTTAAGGAGCCAGGATGATAGCCCTGAAATAGGTTTGCCACCTATTTAATAGCTGGTAACCAGATCACCAAGGTACCACCCCTTGTTCCACCTCTTCCCCTGAGGCTTGCCCCCTTCTCCACCTTTTCACTTGAGGCCCCTGCCTTGCCTCTTCCCCTTAAGGCCCTGCCCCTGCTCCGCCTCTTCCTCCCGATTAAAAAAAACCTTGTAAAATGGCACCCGGACACACAAGCCGAAACCTGGACTGTCCAGGTGAAAACAACCCTGGTAGCAACCCTACCCTGAAAACGGAAATGTTCTGTCTTCAGACTAAGTAGAGTGTGAGCAGGAACAAAGTAAATTTCCACCCAGCTAATGTGCCGTTCTGGGAGGATGAGAAAGGAGCTCAGTTTCCATTCCCATGCAAGCCTTGTCCTGTTTCCTTTTTTCTTTTAAATGTACAGTGGCATGAACTGTGATATGGCTTTTGTGGTGTAGACGCTTGTCCCCAAAGAACAGGACAGACACACCATTTCATTCTTTACAGGACATCAGATGAGAGTTTATTTTTGCCTCTACTGAAATTGTGCTAGATGATTGAACCAAGAACCTTGAGATAATGACGTAACAAACCATTCTGCAATCACCTGAGCCATTTGGTCATTGTATTTAGTGATTTTTTTAATGGATCTGATTAATAAACTATTTATGCTGATTGAGGGAGAGTTAAATAGACATGGTTGGCCTTCTACAATGTGTACAAATACTGAGGAGGACATCAGTTTCTATGGGATGAATTTAGCCTCTACTTCTTGTTGTCTGTCTGAATGGTAGGTTGGCCAGGAAGATTGTTGTGAAACTGAAAAACTTACTTACCTATAACAGTAATGCACACTGAGAGTATATTTCCTTACTTTATATCATTTTAGGTCATTATGTAAGCTCATCAGATTGTCTGTAGGAAGTTTAAGCCTCAGCCTGAGATAATGGATGGACAATAGATGTTCTTAGATCTGCTGGCCATGTGGGGGAGAGAAGCAGTCTAACTGTGCTTTCAACAGTTTTCTCAAATAGGTATTACAGTATGCCACAGCTTAGCATCTGATTTATATAAAAAATAATTGAGTGAAGTCACGTATGAACTAACAACGCTTGCTGTGTAGATTCTCCCTTGATCTTCCTCGTTCACAGGTCATTTTGATTTGTAACGGAACACAAATGAGTGCACAAACTCAAATGCCAAAGTGAAAAAGATGAACTCAAAAGCCCCATCCCTGCAAACACTCACATGTGTAAGTAGTCCCACAAAACAGAATGAAAACCAGTCAGACGTATGGAGCTACTCACATGCATGAGTGATTGCAGGATCAGGGCTGTATCTTCAGTTTTGATATTGGATATATGGTGGAACAGCCCCATATCGATAAAGAATTCGCTTTTAGTTACTGTAGGGAACTGTGCTGGAACTCAGCTATTTTTAGCGCTAAGAGGAAATATCTCTCAAAATATCAATTTGCAAACAGGGAGAATTTCACAGACAAAAATAATAGGAAGAAACAAATATTCTGAAACATTTCAGAGGTTTGTGAACTTATGCTTATTTGTTATTTACCTTTCCTTTGATCCACCCAGAATAGATTTTTGTGTGAGAAAGAAAACCTTGTAAACAGTTCTCCAACCACAAACCTTCAGTAAATCTACAAAGTAATTATTCCACGAATATAAGAAATGAAATAACATCCATGTAAAAATATACAAGTCTTGAGGAAACCTGATTTAGGAAAGCACCTTTTTTCAGAAAGCGGACTTAAGCACATGTTTAACTTTAAGCACATGCCTAAATCCTCTTGACTTCAATAGGACTTAAGCTCTTCTGAAGAGGGATGTGATTAAGCATGTATGGAAGTGGTTTTCTGAATTGGGGCCTATAATTGCAGTAGGAGTCTCTGAAACTCTTTCTTTATGTGGAAAGTCTATATAGAACTCTTTTTTAGAGGTTGATTATTACAGAGACAAACATACAAGAAAGACACTTTGGGAAGCTCTTAATAACCTAGATCAAAAGTATTGCAGGAAAAAGTTGCTAAAATAAAGATATTGTAAAGAGGTGTAATGAACACACATAGAATGCAACTTGGTAGGTCATGTTGGATCATATTAAAGAAGTTCTGTATTAAAATCACAAATGAGTTTGATTCCCCATAGTTTCAATTCCAGGGTATTACTAATTAAGAGGTCTCTTGGTTTTTGGTACTGTTTCTCTCCCTCTATGTGTGAAACTTGCAAGCTGCTAATTGTGTTAGTACATTCTAAGACAGAGTCTGTTCTCAAAGCAGTTCACAGAGAGAGAGACTCAAAACAATACTCTAACAACAGAAACAGCACCCAGAGACTCCCCGCCCTTTTGTTGTATTAACAATTGTGATTAAAATAGAGATAGAGGATGTATGTGGATGGATGCTTGGTGTGGATAATAACTGAATGATCAGGGAGGTGCCAGCCTCAGAATCCAGTGTCCATCGGCTGAAGAAGGCGTCAAGTGGAAATAACCAGAGGACCCCCCGGAGGGCAGACTGGAATCCACCCAACAGCCTCAAGAATGGGAGAGCCAAAGAACAAGATAACATCTTGGAGCCGTCAGGAATGTGCTATCTGCTGATTGATTCAGCAACAGCATGATGAAGCAATTCCCATAGACTGGCATAGGAAGAAATTCCTATAAAAATAGACTCTAAAAAGTGAGAACTTTGGGGTCTGATTCTGCAAACCAACTTCCAGGAGCATCAGGTGAGCATCTGACAAGGCCCTGCTCCCTCCTCATGTCCAGGCCACCTGGCCAGTGACTTGGCATGAGCAACTCTAAGGCTGGTAACTATGATAACAACCTTGCAGAACCTGTGTGTGTGTGTGTGTGTGTGTTTGTATGAATGAATGTGAGAATAAATATGAGATTGAATGGAATGTTATAGCTATAACTAACTGCTTACTATGATTCTTTCTGTATTCACAATAAATGTGGTATTTTGCCCTTTTCCCTTTAATAAGATCCTGCTGGTATTTATTTTATTGGTACAACAGTCAGACAAGTTACGAGTCCAGACTGTATGAAATTGTTCTGCATTAACTAATGATTTAAAGGTGGAGTGGGATGAAGTAAAAACAGGAGGAGCTTTTCCTGCTAAGCAAAGGGATTTGTGAGGCTTCTTTCCATAAGAGTAGGTGATGATTCAGTATAGGCATATTAATCACTTACCTTTATGATCAATATTTCTTGTAATTTTTAATGATATAGGTCTTTGTTATCCAGAGGGTCTGCTAATCCTATATATAATAAGAGGAAACAGGTTACATAATAATTTTTCTGTGCTATACAGCCTAAATAAAGTAGATGGTCTATAAAGTCTTGCATGTTTTGCTTATGGATTTCCTGATTTCACTGGCTTTGGTTTTTGTTTGTTGTTCTTTTAAATCTCAAATTTGTGTTTATAGTAATCTGCTTAATAAAAAGGCCTGTACTGCCAAGTCGAAAGTATTATTCTATGGCAGTAAACTCTGACAGAACTACTAACAGCTGCCCCAATGGTGGAGGTCAAATTATGCATGTTATACATCTTACTGTAACAAAAGGAAATAAACAGATGTATGTTCCATATCTGAAAGTGGTCCATATCTAATAAAGTCACTGGGCCCAATTCAGATCAAATGAGACACTACTTTCATTTACTCCAATTCCTGAGTAACGTCATTGACTTCAACTTGCTCAAAATAGAAACATCTAAAGTTTGTTTTTCTCCAAATTATCTAGTGCTATAACATGAGCCACTTATTTATAGCCCTAGTGTTCAGGGCTAATAGTAACTAACTTGCTTACAATGCATTCCTTTTCCTCATGGATTTGTGTGGTGCAGCAATGGAATTGCAGACTGTGTAATACATATCATGAAGAATATCCAAAATATACACTACAATGACCTTTCAAGGACTGTGCAAGAACCAGGAGTAGGTTAATTCCTTAGCCAGTAAGGAACCTCATTTGACAAGCCTGGAAATGGTTATGCATCTTCAGAAGACCTCTGCACATCTATATTACCTGTTGTTCTGTGAATCTTGAGGAAAGATTCTGTAGATGAAGATGGAGGTGGAGGGAAGGGTTAAAATATAGAATCATCTAAACTAGAGATGGAAAAAGAGTCATTAGATCGTCTAGTTCTTCCTGATTCTGAGCGAAATATATATTCATATTCAGCTTAAATATTCTTGCTCTGTGATCCTATTAATGATCTCGGACCCTGTAAGACCTTTTCTATGCTAGGGAAGATATGTGCTTTTTAAATGTGATATATAACATGTTGTAAAGTTTTAATGTAGATAGGACAAACTGTAACTTTACCTCGATTTAGCTGGTCGAGATGAAGGTTCAGCTCAACTAGTTAAATCAAGATACAACTGTAACTTTCCCTTTCCAGTAAAGCTGGTCAAAGATTTTCCATCAAAACTATTTTTCAACAGAAAATTGGGTTGTCGATTTAAACAAAATTTTTCACAGAGACTATCTGCTTTCCTCAGATTATCCACTTTTTTGTTGGAAAAAGCAAAGTGTTTTTGGCTCAAAAATCTTTGGTTTTCATTTTTTGGCAAAAAAAAAAATCAAATATTTTCCATGGGGGGAAAAATACAATTTTCCAACCATCTCTGCTGCATACATGTGATTTTTACTTGTTGGGTATCATCTGTTATCTTTAAAAAACACACCTTCTTCCTTGTTTAGACATACCTTAAAGAGAGACATAGAGTGACTGCTTTATAAAAGATTTCAGAGTAGCATCCGTGTTAGTCTGTATTTGCAATAAAAAGTACTCTCTCTCTTCCTTGTACTGGCAGTGGGTTGGTGTTGCAGGGTCCATGGAAAAAGAGCAGGGAAAAGCAAGTTAGTGAATGTGCTGTTTAACACAATCTTGTTTTCATTGAGTGAATTTGAAGCAATTGTTCAAGAATAGCTGATCTTTATGTAAAGATTAGCTTGTTCTTTGTTCTAAGTCTTTTTGTATTTAGATCTCCTCCTTTCCTTTTTCACAAAAGGTGATGGTGAATACCTGTTTCACTAAACTTACCCATGATGGGGCATCAAGTGTTATTTCCCCATTCCTGTTCTGTGTCCTCTGAGAAAATTAGTTTTCTAAGGTTCTTTTCTTTTAACATTTTATCTTATTGAGGCTAGAAGCACACGCGCACACACAGAGAGAGAGAGAAAATGAACTTTCAAAGGATTATTTACATTGCTTGTACAGTATGAAGTTTCCAGTTGGCAAAAAAGTCAGAGCTTAAAATCTCATAATTTTCAGCTTTATAATATGAACCAAATGCTCTGACCTGTAACTAACTTAAAGAACATGTATTCCCTCATAACAATAAGTTTCTGGTTATGTAGGTGGTCGTAGTTATATCCTCTAAGTTCTGGAAACATTCTAATGAGAAAATAGTGTCTGAACTGGAAAAAGGATATTTTATGGATATTACTATAGTTATACTTGTCATGATTATATGTTTCTGAAAACAGAAAAAACAGCGACTATTAATGGCTTGTTTTCTTATGTTGTCAGTTTCCAAGCTGAAAACGGAGGTTTTGTGGCCTCATTAATTAACTTAAAATATTTTTTAATCTTCTTTGAACAATGTTTTTTTTAATCACTTAAGCAAGAAGCATAAACATTTTGTAAACCCCAAGGAATGTTTAGGCAGACAGTTTTTCTATTCTGTCTAACCTGTTTCCTATATCAAATGATAAATATTCCAAAGTTTCAAATGATAGGCAGTAAAAAGGTTGATACATTTATCAAAACTAGTTGATAAATATAAATACTGTAAAACAAACAAACAAACAAAAAAACCCAAACAACTCCTCTATGGAAAAGGTTTTAAAAACAGCTCGTCCCTGAATTGTTCAGTAAAATGAATTTCTCTTTCTGCTTTATTTTCATTTAGCTTTACAAATATTTGTGGAGAATGACTTGTCAGGAGATAGAATTAAGTAGGTGGTGAAAAATATGCCAAATGTCTAGATTCTTATCCAATAGTCAGATTTGCAGTATAAGTTTCATAGAGAAGATAAGTTTGCATGCAGTAATTATAGAACAAAAATCAGTAGGAACAAGTGCCTTTTTTGCTCCTTGCTCAGAGCTTGATACAAAAAGATTTACAAGGTCAGAGTCTTGGAAGTTAATATTCTACTTACAACAGATACCAACTATCACATGTGGTTATTAAACACATCACATTCAGTACATCTCTATTTGGTAACTTTCTGGTCTCTTGCAGACATAAATATATAGCATTTTGATATCAAGGCTTTGGTTCTGAAAGGCAGTGGAGGTGGTGGTATGGAGATTGGGCAGGTATGGCAATATAAAGTGAGAATTGCGGATGTTTAACTAAAGAGTACAGGATTTGCCATAGTGGATGATTCTCTCATTCATCAAATCTGGGTATCCCACCTCTGCCAGTGGCCATTACTTCAGAGGAAATGCACACACTTAGTAGTTTATTGTGTGAAAGGGGAAAGAAGAAGAAAGTTCCCTCCTTACCCTTATGGATGATATGTTTATGCTTTGAAGCAAGAGACATTACCACACTTACTTAGCATGAATAGCTATGTGTCATTAATGGTAAACTAATCAGCTCTTTTAACAATTCATCTCCACCTCATGACCTCCTCTACTGGTGAATTGCATAGGCTATGTGTACATGGTGGGAAGTATTTCCTTTTTCATTTGTTTTAAACTCAACAGGCATTAATGACATTGAGTTGATCTCTTGTTTTCAGATTATATTATAGTTCCCAGAAAATGAACTAATCTGTGTGTGGGGTGTTGAAATGTTTTTTACACAAGACTAAATAAAACCGTGTTAGTCAATTCAGTTTTTAAAATGACTCATTCACTGACATAACCATTAGCAGTCTAATTAAAGACACAGTACCTGCCTTTACGGATTCTGGAGTTGATCCTGTTATATATATAGTATCAACAAAAATAGCTTGTGTTTACCAAATGATATTAGTTATTACTGAACAGTCTTTTCCCCAGTTTCTTCTTTCAGCTGTTTAAGCTCACCTACCCCCAAATATACACTATTTCCTTCTCTTCATTGCCTTCTGATTTTCTAATACACTTTGCGACTTCCATTCTGCTCCATTTTATTTGCCCTTCATTTGGTTTTCACTCGGGAAGATTTATTCTGTTAAATCCCCCATTTCAATAATGTTATGTAATTGGGACAGCTTGTGAGTCAAGATTGCTTGGCAATCTTGGCTATGATTTAAGTTTGTCTGGTTTATCCAGCCTTCAAAGCCGCATCCACTGACAATGCTCTGCCCTTGCATCCTGGAAAACAGTGATCCCTCTAGAGCACCAACTAGCCCCGTTAAGACACGTGTTACATGGAAGTTGTTAGATAACTGGAATCCCAGCAAATAACTCAATGTTAGTTTTGTTTTGCCCATTTCTGAAGAAAGGGAGAGATTTTGGCCTTTTCTCCTTATATAGTTGTTTAATATCAGTCTCATGCTTCATTTTCTTTCTAAGAGCCCAGATTCACTGCTCGCTTTGCCATAGTAGAAGGGTGGTGGTAAGGTTTAATTAATGTTTACACAGTTTTTTGGTATCCTTGAATGAAGGTAACTTCACTATTGAATTTCCATGTGATCTTTGAAAAAGTTTGGTACATAATGACAAAATTAAAATAGCTGCTGCTGGAGCCAGAAGTCTGCACAGATTTATTTCTAACTCTTCCCCTCATCTTCTCATTTATTTATTTATTTTGGGGAACTAAGAGATGCCAAAATTTATGTGAAATGGTCTTAGGTTCAGGTGGTGGTCTTACCCTCCTCCAACCAAACTTTGCTCACATTTCATATAGGCAAAATCACGTCCTTCTTGGGGTTTCTTAATTAATAAGGTAAATAATACCTCTGATTCACCTGGCATTGGCCACTGTCGGAAGACAGGCGACTGGACTGGATGGACCTTTGGTCTGACCCGGTATGGCCATTCTTATGTTCTTAATAGTGTAACTGAAATCCCAGCCAAAGCTTTCTCCCTAAGTTGACTGTTGCTGTGGTTCTGCCTGTAGGACCTCTCTGTCTCAGTGTGTAGCTTCTTTGGCCTACAGGGCCCCTACCACCTCCCCATATCCAGAATGGATTTAATGAGATGCATTTGGTACAAATTTTCAGTAGACAGCAGTCAGCAACTTTATGTAAGGGTCTAACATCTGCTGTCAGGGTGGTTCAACAGTAGAGCCATGCCCCATGATTTTGCAGCTGCTTTCCAGTTTTGGTGGAATGCTTCTGATTGTGACAGCTCCATGGTTGGCAGCCTTCTCTCTCAGCCTTCTCTCCTGGGAATGTAAAATTTGCATTACATATGTAGATAACATGATCTGTTTTCTAAGCTGACAAGCTTAGTTTGACAGTTGATTTGATTCATTTACTGAATATGCTGCATTAAAAAACTTGATTTTTTTTTATATGTATATAATGTACAGTAGAACCCCTTTGATCAGACCCTCCCTTAGCTGGCTCTCCGCATTTACCGAACAACCAGGACTCCCGGGCCAGACACGGGTGATCTCTCCTGTGGCGACTAGCTGGCGCTGCAGCATCGCATTTTCCCATTCCCTGGTTTATCCAGAGTTTTGATTATCTGAGCTGGCCCTGGTCCCAATTAGACCAGGTCAACCAGGTTCTGCTGTATATAAAATTATAGCCCTTGAAAATAAACCTAAATTAATCTCCGTTGAACAAATGGAACATGTCATCTGTGCAGGGTGATTGTGTTTCTTTCACTCCTGGGTAAGGTCATCATAACTCATGCTTACAGTGTCAAAAGTTAAGGCTTTTTGATTATGTGAATAAACCTAATAAATCACCCTCCATGGTGGGATTCCTTATGTTCTGGTACACAGTGACTTATGTCTCATGTATGGTAGCAAATGCTATAAAATGTGACACAAATATTCAAACAGTGATCATGGTAACAATCAACTGAATGGAAAACTCATGTGTGTAACTGTCAGTAACTGACTTGGTTTGTGGATTTGCTTTTGTGATTGATAATTTTACTGGAAAACAATTTCGCTGCTAAATACCCAGGACATGGTTTTCAAAAGCAGAGAGTAATTTTGGATGCCCCACTTGAGATATCATCATAAAGGGGCTGGATTTTTATTTAATTCTTTTTTTTTTTTTTTTTTCCAGAAAGGGCTGAGCATGTGTCGTCTGAAAATCAGGCCCTTTTAAGGTGGCTGACGTTGACCACGAAATCCCTAGTCAGTTTTGGAAATCTTGGCCCTACATTATAAATTTCTTGTTTGCCCTGAATTGTTATTCCAGATAATTATCAGATCTCATTTCAATTTTTTTTTGCAAAGGCATAACATTCCCACCCTGAAACACCTTGAAAATATGTACCATTTCCTTTATACCTCTGGTATTTAGACAGATGACTTGACTGTCCCATGTGTCCCTGTAGTAATGCTGATTGATTGCAGTGATACTTGGTGGTGACAGAAGAACTGATCACCTGCAGCTTGCCCAGCTTATTTCTGAATTTATCCAGGAATCTGCACCACTGGATGGGAACCACATAAACATGCAGTGGCCCTTCTTTCTTTCATTCCATCTTAAAATGCCAGCAAAGCTCTAGAAGCACTTTGTCTGGAGTGTTTTGTTTGAAGTCTCCCTGTCAGTTATTTGGAAGGAATAATTCGAACAACTCATACACACTGCTAGGTTATAAGTTAACTGCAACCGCTTGGACATCAATGTGGAAAGCTCAATGAAAGCTTCCTGTCAATGTAGAGTGGTGACCAAAAAAGTAAACAAAATATTCTGATGTGTTAGGAATGGGATAGAAACTAATCCTGAAAATATTACAGTGCCATTATGTAAATTGCTTTTATACCCTCACCTGGAATGTTGTATTCAGTCTGGTCACCATGTTGCAAAAAAGATTTAGAAGATTTAAATAGAAGGGTGACATGTTCCAAAAATTAGAGGCATGGAAAGACTTGCATATGATATGGGACTGAAAAGATTACGACTGTTCAGTTTAGAGAGGACATGAATAAGAGAGGACAGAGTAAATGAATAAAGGAGGTAAATGGGGAACTCTTATTTACACTTTCTAATAATAAAGAATGAGGGACATTCAGTGAAATTGAAAGGCAACATATTTAACTTGGATAGAAGGAAATAGCCTTACACAACTCACATATAACCTGTAGAACTCTTTGCCACAAGATACTAAGATAAGAGCTTAGTAGAAGTAAAAAATAAATAGATATTTATATTGATAATGGGAATATCCACAGTTACATTGGATAGGATAAAATGTGCAAGGGATATACATCCATACATAAATCCATATGCTTCAGGCCATAAGACAACCACTCACTGATCAGATTTGGGCAAAAACTTCCTCTGGGCAAAGACTATTTCATCCATCATGATTTCAGTTGTGATTGGCCATATTGTATGTGTTAGAGACAAAGGGGTGGAATAAGAATTGTTGAAGACATTTGCATTTTTTATTAATTACTTTATTCATTAGTTCATCATATTAATCAGTGCAAGGAGTTTGTAAGCCAACAACTGCTATCTATCTAGGTAGGTTGAAGGTTTTTTTAAATTACATTTTTTTGTATGCTGAGTGGTGCAGTATTTTATTTTTTAAAATATAAACTGTAATCAAAGGTTTATAAAAGTCTGTAGACTGACACACTGTGTGTGTGTCTAAACTTTGGTGACTAGTTTGAACATTAAATTGAGATTTTTAAAAAATATCTCTATGGATTTTTGTATTATCTTTCTTTAGTGAACAAATGCTATAAAATTTTGAGAATCTGAAACTGGCACACTCGGTTGACAGGTGTTTGCTAATTGTTTAAAACAAAGAAACGGAATACCTTTTGGTTAAATACCTGCAGGATTTTTCTTACTGTAATGCAAACTTGCTTTTAATTTGGGAACTGTAACAAATTTTATATCAGATGAGGACATTCTAAAAATCATTCTGTCCATTCAAGGAAACTTTTTTTTTTTTTAATTCTTGCTTTGTAAACTCTTATCTGTTGTCCAGAGGAAGCCAGAGATTTGTATGTCCCCTCCCTTTCCCCACCTTTCTCAAATGCCCAGTAATCCAGTATCTCCAAAGATGTTTTTAATAGACTGGGCAGTTAACAGTTTCCCTAAAATAAAACCAGACAAAATATTTCTAATTCCAAATTTGACAGTGCTCCAAAGAACATAGCTGTCATAATATTTGACATCTTTTACCAAAACGAGTTAAGAAGGCTACGCTGCTGGAAAATACGCCTCTTGGAAAATAGATCCCTAGTGCAGCACAACATCGTAATTGGAAAGTAAGCTACTATACAGTTACGTTTTTCCTCCCTGTCTGATTCTTTGATGCTAAAATCAGTAATCCAGTTTCTTACTGCTCTAGAAGGCATTCTTAATTAAAAACAACCACCATAAAACTGATTGATTATTATTTTATAAACCATGAACATTTAGATCTTTTTGTTGATAAACAGAATTACCCAAATATGAGATTTTGATTTTATTGCTATTTTTTGTCTTTAGAAGTAATAGTGTTTGTAACATCAGCATGTGTTTACTGCTTGGTGGAACAATACTAAAATTTGCATTAGGCCAGTTGTAAAATATGAACTTGAGAGTTATTTGTTCATGTTCTTTCAAATTTGACATTAAGTCTATGTCATACGGTAGTGAGATTAGAAATGTCTCTTGCATGACCACTGGTGCCACTGCTAAAGCTCACAAGGCTGCTGAGCTGTGTGAGTGTAAGTCAGTCACTTCAAAAATGAAATACTTAATGTCCCTGTCATGGGGTGGCCACCACTCAAGTGCCCCCTTGTGGCCAGGGTGCCTCTCCAGTGCCCCATCCATATTTCCCCCTTCTTCAGGGCTTTTTAAAGAAAACTCACCGTCTTTCTCTTTCAGTAACATCCCTTCTTTGGGTCTGGTTTTCTTTATTTACAAAGTTCTAGAAAGCAAACACAAAAAGGAATTTCCCCAATCACTCAGAGTCCCCAAAAATCTGTCCCAGGGCATGGCTCCTACCTCAGATCCTGGGGGAACAGGAAAAGTTTCCTTCACAGACCCTCTCTTACCAGTCTGTAGCTTCCCTGCCCAGGCTGACTCCCTTGTGGCTTTTGCTTTCAGTTCTCTTATAAGGAACTAGCTGCTGGAGGTTCCTTTCCTGTGCCAGGTGTTTCTGGTTGGCTCACTGAGCAAGCCTGCTCCAGGCTTCAGGTCTCCTGCAGGCAGCTCCCTCACTCACTCTGCTCTCTCACCATGCCATTAAAGGATATTGCAAGTTCTTTTGCTGGAAAGAAACACTTAAAACCCATCTGTCAAGTACTCTATTTAAAACCCAGCAACCAATTTACCTTCATAAAACACGGTGAGAAGTGTTCTGTGGGTTATAAATATTTATTCTTCCTGCTGTTTTTTCACTTTGTCATAGAATGTTTTAAAACAAAAACTGTTAGCTACTCTGTCTGTCTGTCTAGGCTCTGCATGGTTACGTACTGTGTTTTTGCTAAAACAGTGGAGGCAACACAAATTAACAAATCTTATTGGTGAAGGTGTGAGAATGATATCAAGAAGACTGATAGGCAATCACGGAAGTCAACAAGTAAAGTCAGAATTGCTTGGACTCTTAGAAGCATGGGTGTCTGAAGCGTAAGAGGGAATGAGATTAGTGTTTGCCAAGGGAAAAGGACACTGTGTCTAAGGAGGAATTACAGTCAAAACTAGAAAAAGTAGTATACAGTACAATTCCAGTTCTCTGAATTCCCGTTATCTGAAACTAGTAGTTATTGAAATCCACAGTGCGTCCCCCATGCAGCCCTATGTTAGTTAATCACTTGCTAATAACTATAATAATGACTGAATCAGTTATTATAATAACAAACTTGAAAACCTGTCTCTTTCATCAACAGAAGGTGATCCAATAAAAGGTATTAACTCACCCACCTTGTCTCCAATATCCTGGGACCAACATGGCTACAACAACACCGCAAATGTTAATAACTTTTCAGTTAGCCTCTTTGTGCCTGTTAGTGCTAAGCAATGGCTTAGTATTTGTGTAGCAGTTTTGAAATTACCTTCAGTTGGGGTTTGTCTACACTATTGGGGCTACAGCATCATAGCTGCAGTGCCATAGCAGTCCTGCAGTGACAGAAGAGGGTTTTCTGTTGCTGTAGGAACTCTTCCTCCCTGAGCAATGGTAGCTAGGTTGACGGAAGCAATCTTCTGTCAACCGAGCCATGTCTACCCCAAGAGTAACGTCAGCATAGCTGCAGTGCTCGTGGGCAAGAATTTTTCATACCCCTGAGTGATGGTAGCTATGTCAATCTAAATTTTTAGTGTCAATCGAGACTTAATCTTACTGAGGACTATATCAATGAACCTACAGCTCAAAGTAGCACTTCTGTTTATCTGAACAGCCAGTTGTCTGAAAGGTTTGGCTATCCCTCAGGCCATTGGGATAAATGGGAGTGTACTGTACTTGGCATTCTGCCTTTGAAATGAGACCAGGAGACTGAATCTCACCACAAATAATTGAAATTTAGTTTAAACTGGATTTAAACTTAGTCTTGTTTAGCTGCGATAGTGTCCTAGTGTTATTGGGTCTGCATATTGTACCACCCTCGATTCATGAGCAGGACTCCCACTGATACCTGTGGGCAGATCAAGAACAGTGAACAATCCTTTAAAGTGGAACTTAAATTTACTGCAGGTTTTTCAAATGTAATTTATTTAATGTAGAAGTTAGATTATATTTTAGGCCATGTAGTATTTTTGCTAAGACTTTCATTTTGATGAGGTACCAGCTTTGTGGAGAGCTTATTGTAAAACGAGCACTTGATTTGATTTGTATTCTTACATAAGTTCTGTGCATTATCTTAGTACATTCACTTCTAAGAACCATAGGCAGTAATTCAAGCTAACTTTATCTGGCAAATATTCTCTAGCAAGGGCATTGGTGATTAATATCTCTTACTTTGTAAATCAATCACTCACAACTGTGGTCTGTGTTTTGGGAGAAATACAAACCATTTCCTACCCAAACTAACCAGAATGTCAAGAATACAGTCTTCCCCTAGCAGTGTCTCTTGCATTTCAATATTGGCCTCGTTAGTTTATCCTAGGAGTACACTATATCAGAATGATATTTTGCACAGGATGGCTAATCAAAAAACAAACCCACAATCCTATTAGTCATTTGCATGTTTTGTTTTGCAGTTCTTTCTGTTTGTCGAGGTAGAAATCCAGAAATGTATGTCGGTAACTATTTGCTTTCTTACCCTAGATGTGCAGGTTATGATGTTATACTCAGAGGCTTAACAAGCTTTTCTAGGAGAGTAAAGCAGAAATGTCATTTTGAAGTTACTCAGTTGAAGGCTCTTTGAAATAAGTTTAGAAGGCTCCAAGACTATTTTTGTGCTCTCTTTAAATTTTAAGGAAATGTATTGACGTGATCCTCTGATGGTGTTATTTATTAGTTGGAGGGAAGCCACAAGAAAATTGCCCCACAAGCCTGACACTAATTTAGGTGCAGAGATGTACCTGCCAAGGCACCAGAGTCCTGATTGGCACAGTTCCCAAATGAAAAAAATGTCTATCAGAAGCCTCGACCCCAGAGATAAAAGGCAAGTGACTTAACCCATTGCTTATGAATAGCTTTCCCTTTCTCAGAGACTTTTTATTTCCTGGATAATTTCATAAGGCTGAATTTGGAAAAGGTGTGCTTTCATTTCTGAGTCCGATTAACTTCCTGAGGGTGGGGAGATATGTTTCCCCAGAGCTGTGATCAGTGCAGGCATTGAATTGAAAGGTGCTACGCAAGGATAGCATTACAGTAGGGGTGACTCAGGTATGATGTGGGAGCCACATGTTTTCCAATAGTACTCCTAAAATGGTCCAGCACAATTCTCAAAGACTTTAGAATATTCCCATGTGCTGTCCTCCATAATAACTGCTCTCCTACAGTGTGAAAATCTCCTTCTGTCTGCTTCTGTTGCCATGTCCACGCCTGAAGGAGGAGATGGCTAAAGCACAAATCGGAAATAACAGCATGGATTTTTTTTTTCTGTAGAAGGGACTTTGGCTCTGGGAGACTTGCAATGAGCTGGCAAGCAAAATTTCAGTGGCTTGAGGAAGTGTGATGTGTCAGTGAGACAGAACAACACTCCCGGAATGCCTGTGCCCCAAAGCCTCAATTCTATACACACCCCGTCCACATGTCCAGAAAAGTTTGACCATTCTTGTATTATGGCAGTGTTACATTAATGAGGACAAATGGTGGTGACACCGGTTAAGTTCAGATCCTTTGGCAGTAAAATGCAGTGTGTCCTGCATGCAATATCATTGTGATGATGGGCATGCCTCAGAATAGATAAAATTTAGTGTTATATGTTTATACCAAATTATGATACTTCTGTGCAAGTAATTTGATATTGAGTGTATCAAAGTAATAAAACACATTTTGTCTTATGAGGATTTATTGCTGTCAAGTTCAGTTGGATTAGAGAGAATGACTGATGGCCCGCAGTCTGGAGGATAATATTTACTACTGTTCGTTACTTCACATGTAAGAGACGGTTAAGTGATTTGATTTTAATACTGCTTATGTGAAATCTGTAAAGGAACTCTGTAAAGGGAGTTGCATGGGACTGTAACATAAACATTCCCCAGTAGATGAGTACGTTTACCTCATCACAGTGCTGTACACATGTTTTCTTCAGCCACTGCCATTTTTTACTTGTCTGCTGTGCTGTTTGGGGTAGAAATGGGCAAATATATTCTTGCAAATAAAACTCAAATTTCCTTCTCTGATCTGCACCTTTTATTCACTTTTCCACTGACATTTGGCTGAATGAACTGTGTATTCACCAGAATGTTCTCAGAAAGCAAAAACCATTGCAAGTGCTCGCATATGCATAACATGAATAAATATGCACATCAGAAATGAACCCACAACCTTTTAGAATGCTCTTTGCAAATTGGAATGGGGAAGAGGGAGATTTTGGGAGAGGAGCAGGAGGGAAAAATAAATGAAATGTTCAGCAAAGGGTTAGGATGGGTTGTATAGAGCGCTGTCATCTCCAGGAGAATTGGCAGAAGGGTCCCTTCCTTGGCAGGATATTCCTGGTCACCTGGCTGGGTTCCTGTAGTGCAGCCAGGCAATGAGGTGGGTGAAGCACTGCCCTGGCGCATATTCCCTTTGGAACCCTCTTTCAAGATGGCATCAAGAGATTTTTGCTCTGCTGCATCTTTATTATATAGATTCTTATTCTGTGCCTTCCAGTTGTGCATTAAGCAACATGACTAACGTCTGTCACGTTTGTTTTCTCACCCTTTTCACATGTCAAGAAGTGTGTGCAGTGCAGTTGGGTATTTTGGGGTTTTACGCGCACACGTGCACATGTTGTCATGGGTCTATGTTAGAGAAGGCAAGGTCAAAGAAATGTGCCTTGCAGTGGGAGGGGAAGGTGGTGAGCTTTGTGATGGTCTATAGTTCCTGTGGAAGTTCATTTCAGAGTCTCAGATTGGCACCTGAGAAAGCTGTCTTCTGTACAGAGAAGTTTTACCCCTATTTTAGAGAGTTCCATTGTGCCAGAGGAGCAAAGCTGTTGACCACAGTCTTCGTCCTGGAGCTTTAGTTGATCTTTTAGATATCCTTGGCCTGGCCCAAGCCAAGTCCAAGACTTTGAATTTGATATGAAATTCTGTGGGAAGCCAGTGAAGAGAGTGGAGGAAAAGTTTGAAGTGCTCACCCTAGCCCATAATTAATAAATAAATAAAAAACTGGCATATCTGAAAATGGAAGTTTATGCTCCGAGAAGGCCCAATTTACTGTACACAGGATCATGATAAAAAAAACAATGGGGAAAGGGCACCAACGACAGAGGAAGACACCAGGAAGGATATGCGGGGGGCCAGTGTAATGTATGCACAAAACTCACAGGTTTACGTGGATTGGGGTGATCAGAGCACAAGTAGCAATATCTCTTTGACATGTATGGCGGCTACAAGCGTGAAAAGGTAGAAACTTGGGGTCAGGACTGAAGGATTAAGACAGGTGGAGAAGAAACAGCAAAGAGAGTGCAAGTGATAAGAGATGGAAGAAAATGACAGAGGGGGAGAAAATTTAAATAATTTATGCCTAACGAAGAATGCATTGCTTTTGTCTTATTTATAGTCACACCAGCAGCTCTTTTAAGCTAATTACTGTAAATCACATCAGTTGCACCATAATATACCAAATTGCTTCAACTTTTCCAAACTTTTTCTGGGAGATCTTGCCTTAGTAGTATTCTTCAGAAGAACAATGGGGTGAGGTAGCTTGTTCAAACAAATTCTTTTATTGCCACTTTAAAAATGAAATGTTGGCAACTTGGAGGTAGGAAGAGTAATTATGTCTTTATAATTCTGGGTGACATCACCTTTTTATTCTGGAGAAAAAAATTGAAATTAGCATGAAACAGCAAAGCAGAAGTGTGGACTGTGCTGTGGTGATCAGAGTCTTCTGTATCACTACCTCATGGCTGTTTCTTTGTGGATGTGGTGACAGTGCAGGGCTATTCCAGATGGATACAAACCATTAAACAGTGTGAAACAGATGGGTTGAGAGGAAAAGTGTGTGTGTGTGTGTGTGTGTGTGTGTGTAAGGGGGTGGGGTGAATGAGGAAGATGAGACTCATTTTGCACTTAAAAATAAAAGCAACCCTCAGTTTATGGGGCCTAGAGGGCCCCTAGAGCTCTGCTTAAATTGTTCTTTTGAATCCAGGAATGGGCTTCTCAAGAGTAACCTGGACGGAGAGCAGGGGGACCCTGAGGAGAGAGGGTCAAGGTCCACAAGCATGAGCAAAGGCTTCAACCCTGGTAGATCTGTTCGCTCATGGGGGCTGTAAGTCAGAGATTTTTACTTTAATCATGTGTATGTATATGTAAGTGCTTTGTGTGTCTGTGCATAGTATATATGTAGATATATATGTAGTCAATACACAGGATGGTAAACAGATCTATTTAATTATTTTGCCATGTTTTTATCATATTCTTGGTAAATTCCTTTGAACTAAAACATTTCTATAAACTGTACTGAAGTATTTTGTGAATACTTTTGACATGTAGTGTAAATGTCTTGGGAGGCACTAGTGACTTACCATGAGTTAACTGATGGTCAGTTATCTTAAGGGAGCTAACACGTTTGTAAAGGCTATTATGGACGCTCTCCAAATGTTTGTTCCAGGGTACAAATGTTTGTGGTTTACTAGGAGAAACAATATATGTTTGTCTTCTGGCACAAAGATTTGGGGAGTGTTCATAGCCTTTGTTCATAGCCTTTGCAGCGGCATTCCCTCCCTCTAGATATTTGGCAGTCTGGGGCACACAAGCTGGTATTGGCTTCTCAAGCGCTTGATCCTCCTTTTTTGAGTGTTTTCACCTTTCTTTACCGGCACATTTTCCCTTTCTCCTCCCATCACCATGACTTAGCTGCACATTTTTGTGACATTCTCTATTATATCATGACATTAAGCAAATAAACACATAACATTGGTGGGTGGGTGGGTGGGGGAGTGGTGGTGGTGGAGGAATGAAGACAAATTTCTCTTGTCCGACTGTCTCTTTCTTTGTATTTTTTTATCCTGTGTTGAAATGATGAGGAACAACAAGGAATTTCTGTGGAAAGTCTATTGTAGTTTCAGTCCCATCAGCCATTACTTAAGTGACCTTCTATCATGTTTATTTTCTTACTGAATTGTAAGATTTGTTTTTTCATATACAGCTAAAATAATCAATAAAATACTATAAATTTGCTACTGTTTATGTTCTAGCAGATCATATTCGTGTAAAAATATTGCTTGGTTTTGCAATTAAAACACAAATGTCACATCCTCTCACGTTAGCAAATTTTCTTTTAAGATTTATTTATGCTAAAGTGATATGAAGTATAAAAGCCTTGTTGAAAGTTACTAGCAGACTAAAATTGTAGCTGGGTCTTAGCAGAAATGAACGCTTCTATGGTGTTAACGTAATATTACAGATCATTTCTAACGAAACAACATTTGTGTAATACCATCAGCGACCTTTGTATCTAATTTAAAGAAAATTTGTACGGCTATGAAATGGAAGCTCTCGTATTATTTAATACAATGAAACATAATTTTGTTCTTTTTCTGTCGTTTCATCCACAGACCATGTGCGTTTGGCATGGATCGTGAAAATAAGAGAAATTAGAAGATTGTCAGTGTGTTATTTCATAGGTTAATTTTGCCCATCTCCCTACTTCATTCTGTGTTAAAACTGAGGCTCTTGAAAACACTTGGTGCCTCATCCACTGAACTCAGTAGGCCTTTCACCAGGCCTTTAAAATGGGAAAAGAGGGTAAACCTAGAAATTAAATAATGGTAGCTGCAAGATTTTCAGATGTACATTATGCTGGGAGAGAGGTCAGAATTAAAATGGATGCCTCTTCCTTCAGTAACACAGCTACTAGGGGATGGATTTTCTTTTAAGCATTGCCAATTACATGAAAAACACACATTCAATATTCCACAGTTCTGTTCAATTAAAACTTGAATTCTGATTAATGGACACTGGACTATTTCCACACATAATGTAGTATTTTGGAGCAAAGATTTTGTATAAATAAGTCTTCTGAATCGAACAACCTTTGCAATTTAGCAGTTTCATATTGATTATGTGCTAGATTTTATTGCATAATATTTGAATATAGTGTATGGATGGTAGAATTTTTCCTTCTACAAAGAGCCACTGGAACATTTAAGCACACTTTTTAAAGACCTAGCTTTTATTTAACTGTTACACACTGTATTTTTTCTTTCTTTCTCTGTATTTTAGAGTTCCATGGTACATGCAAGTAATTAAAAAGCTTTGTGTTCTATCATCATTCTCCTTTTTCTTGATTCGTTCAGTGATGCTCCCATGCATTGGCTTACTTATCAAAGCCCCTGTTTATCAAAATAATTAGTCGTGTGCTTGAGTGCTTCACTGAACTGGGGCTGAAATAGTGTGTGTGTGTGTGTGTGTAGAGGAATGGGGCATGATGAGTAATAGGCTGATTACGGCCCTGATCCTGCAACCACACAGATGCGCAACTTCATCATTATCATCATTATAGCAAATCCCAAAGGGATGTGGTCTCTTTGCAGATTGAGCACCACCTAGATTGACCTTTGGTTAGATCCTTAAGGTGGTCTGTTTCCATATATTCACTTTATGTCCATCACTGGCAATCTTGTCATGCCACCAAAGCTTTTGGCACCCTTGTGATTGCTGGCTGTGCAGATTCATTCCTTGGTACATTAGCTTTGGAATTTGTTGGTCCTCCATTCTAATAATATATCCATACCAAGAAAGCCACCAACTCTGAATACATGCTGATTGTTGCTCGATTTTATGGGTGATTAATAATATTGTTTAGATAATATGGGTCATAGACTCGCCAGTTAATCTGATTGGAAGATAAGGTTTTTGACCCAGAATCGGGGTACACAGAATTTTCAGGGACCTTTGGGATGTCTGACAAAGAAACTCACACTGAGAACAAAAGGCAGCTTTAAGCCTTTTATTGAGATAAATGAGCAGTAATGGAATAGCTATCAAATAATCAATTACAAAAGCAGTAATAATGTTCTAGCAGTACAGGTGGTATTATATACTATCAGGTTTCTCAATTAATGTATTCTCACCCTTTCTTGACAACCTGGTGATCAGAGAAAGGACCAGCCTTGCCTCTGGCCTGCCAAGAGACTTCGATGGTCCAGATTCCTCAAGTCTTGAGTGAGAGGTGAAGAACTCAGAAGAAGCTAGAGCTAAAAGCTATAGAAAGACTATGGAAGCTAACTTAGAGTTTACTTAAAAAACTAAGAATTAAGAACTAACAATGAACTAGCTAAAACTACCCAATATGGTGAGTTTCCCCTATTATAGGGCCTGAGCCCTAAGTGCCCTCCTTCCATGTCCAAACAACTTCCTGACCCATGAAAATGTTAGGGTACACTTACTCTGTAGGCTGGCGTGTTCGTGCATATGAATGACATATTTGTAACTATTAGAGACTATTAGCTCACCCTTGCCTCTGTTATGTCTGTTCTAGCGGGTTGTTTCCATGTTCTTTGTGGTGTACCTGCTAAGTCTGAAAAAGGCCATGAACTTGGGTGGCCTTAACCACCACCATGTTTTAGTTTGCCCACTTATCTTTGTGAAAGGTCACACACATATATACTGTATACTTAAGCTCATCACCACCCATGGTTCTGTAGACCCACAGCTTTGTGGCAGGTTTGATGTCACAGTATCTCCACAGAGGCCACTGAAGGGTCCGAAACATAGCAGTAACTGCTAATATATGTGTCCACATCTTTCAGACACCCTCCAACACAGTCTGTGGTGCCGCTGAAGTATTTGACTGTTGTCATGTGCTCAGTGTCCCATCCAGACAGGTTAATACTGAGCTGACTGTAATCTGGAGCTGGAGGCTGCTAGATGATAATGACCAGAGGTGTAATTTTATCTGGATTAATAACCAGACCAATGCACGCTGCTTCTTGTCTGACCAGATAGTTGCAGCAATTTACCAAACTGAGCCAACAACACAATATCATCGGCGTATGCAAGATCTCGAAGCAGAATGTTGTCCAGCTCCGTGCCACTGAGAGCTGCCTTTTCAAGTTTATCCATCAAGCGATCAATGTCAGTATTAAGCAGTGATGGTGATAGAACACAGCCTTGCTAAGCTCCTGTGGAAATAGGAAACCATGTTGTGTATCTGCCATTGATTTGAATCTAGCTAAACTTCATGCACATGAGTAATTACTCTGAACTCAAAGGAATGCTGCACTTACATAAATGTTTGCAGGATTGTGGCCTAAAAAGGAAAGCTTTTACTGTATTAAAACCCAAACATCTTAGTAGTCATCAGAACTGAAAATATGAAAAAAGTACATGGTTTTTGCAAAGTATTGCAAGCAGTTCCATTGGCTTCTGTTGCCTTTGGTGTGCAGGGTTTTTTGTCTCTTCTGACTTTATGCTGCTTGTTTACTTGTTGCATTTCTCTGTTTGGACAATGAAAATACTAGGTATTTTCAATTTATTTCTAATCTCTTGTACTTTTTTTGCTGTCACAATGTTGCACTACTTGGATTGAGTTTTATTTTTATTTTTAATTCTTTAAAAACCTTGTTTCCCCCTTGGAAATTTTTAAACCTGTAATTGGATTTAGGTTTTGATATAGCTTACTTTAGCTAAAGCTACATTTTTCGTCCAAATTTGAGGTGCCATTGTCACTTTAAAAATGCCTGCGTCTGAAATCAGTCCAGGTAATCAGACATACCTTTCAACAATGTTATGTTACAGCTGTGATTGCTTTTTGCTTCAAATTTTGTATAAGAAATTGGTAATTTATAATGGTCTTGAATTTATTTTAATGAGAAAAACTAAGTTGCAAACATGGGATCTGCTCCTACAAATAGTTAATTATCAGAGTGCTTACTACCAGGATTAATCATATCTCAAGGGAAATACAGCTCAATAGTAGCCTGGTTATCTTATTTTACTAATATATTTTTATATAGATCATGTAAAAAACCAGCGAAACAAAAAATAAATAAATAAACCCAACTCTAAATTAAAATAACATTAAAATTGAAAAGTTAGGAACTGTTTGAACTAACATGCCCCTACACCATTAATTCAGTTCCCTTGTGTGTACACATTATGATATAGTCCTTAATTACGTGATCCCGTACTTCACTCAGTTCAGGTTGGATGGTGCTCACTGAATGGGCAACTGTTCAACATTTTCTTTTCTTCTCATTGTTCTGTGTGTGGACAGTTGACTGTGCACTATCCAAACCCTGCACTGAATACAGAATAATTAATGTCTTCCTGGCTGTTTCTGTGGTGTTCTCACCATGCTATCTGAGTGCTTCACAAACACTTATCGATTTATCTTCACTCCTCTGTGATACTTGTAGAGGGTATTATTATCCTTATTTTACAGATGAGGAACTGAGAGATGAGAGAAATTAAAGCCAAGATTGTAATGAGTCTATTAATTTTTGGTGTCCAACTTGAAACAGGACCTGATTTTTTTCCGAGAGCTCAGCATTTTTATAGCATTTTATACGTTCAATGTGCATCTCCCATTGACTTGGTTTGCAGTTGTGAGCACTTAGTACTTCTGCAAATCTGGCCCCAGGTGTTTCAAGTCAGACACCTAGAAAATGAGGAACACACAATTAGTGATCACCTGTGAACATTTTGGTTTAAGTGACTTGCCCAGAATCACATAAGAACTCCGGGGCAGAGACTGGGATAAAATCCAGTTCTCCAGACCAGCATTCAGCTGCTACACTACAAAACCATCCTTTCTCTTCCTGCAGTTCCCTTCCTCATTCATTACAAGCCTCCTAACTTCTGCAACAAATGAGGCTGTGGTCCTGCAAACAACAGCATCCTTTATTACAAGGTCTTGATTCATTCCCTGAGCACTATCCATTCTGTGCTCTAAATGATGCAGGATGGTGAGTATGTAGTATCTGATCATAATGTATATGTACAGTGGGGTCACGGTGAAGTTGCACTGGCAATCTTAATTCTGGATTTTTCTAACTTTTGAGTGCTTGTTTTGGCAACCTTGATTTTGCATAAAAAATGTTCTTTTAATGTTCTTCTTTTTTTATGTAATTTCCTAATATTTAAAAAACAAACAAAATCCTGAAAGAACAAATTCCATCACATAGAACAACTACACTGATCCCCACATTAGTCATCATCAGCACTGGGACCAATAGGTTTACTGCACAGACCCTAACTACTTGAGCTAATGGAGTAACTGACAGCAGTAGCAGGCTCTTAGCTTCTGGATGAGCTGCTGTAGGGGGATGAGACACACACTTTGCCAGTGAGTTTGACACACATTTTCTGACAGCTGAGGAATGTTGGGTTCAGTTCCAGATTCTGGAGAAGAATGTGTTTAGTGGTTATAGATCCTTATGCACCATTATCCTCTGCCCTTATCTATCCCCTCTCTCCTCCACTGCTCCCCTCCATTCTGCTCCCTACCCCTCTGCATTTGAGTTAGGCTGCTTCCTCCATCTTCTCCTCACTCTCTTGGTCCTGTGCTTTCAATATCCCTGCTCTTAATTCCAATGCTTGGCACCACAGCAGCCTTTAGCAGACAGGAGGGGCAATTACAAGTAAACTCTCTGATCAGCCTCTGCAACCTTGGGATGGAACGTGCTCAGTTGTTCCATAGGGATGCACATGGTTAATTTGTTGGTATATAGCAGATATGTGGGGATGGAGCATGCTTTGCACAGACAGAATCACTGGAGAATAATACTGATAACTTGTAACAAACCTAACATGGGCTACAGCATTTTTTTTTAATAATTTTTTTGTAGGGGTTATGACTTGACCAAATCTGGGTGGATTTTCATAGGGATGGCAAAAGGCACATACCTGACACTAGGATGTCAACATCCTTGTCAAACTCCCAAGTCCCTGCTGTGAAGCATGGAAGTGCTCAAGCTTCTCAGTGAAATGATTAACCCACACTAAAAAATTCTTCCAAACAACATAATTTTACCTCTCCTCGTTCTCACAAATGGCCCAGAAATGTTTTAGCTGACACTTTCCATAACAATTCAGTTTGAGACAAACACATAGCATGGAAAATTTCAGACCGAACTCTTAAAAGTTTGGCAAAGATTTAAGTAGCTGAGAACAATGTCATAATGGGAAGTATTATGGAATAGCCAAATCAACGTCACCTTTAATTAATCTAACAAATTAGTGGGACATCTGTCTCTTGGATTTTCATGTTAAAATAGCATCACTCAACTTTCAGGACCTGTAGAATCTCTGCATGTCAATGTTTGAACTCTGACATTTCATCCTTAGATGATACTGCATTATTATATAGTGCATTGTCGTGCCTTCTGGAGCCACCTATGTGAATAGATGATATTCTGTGTACCAGTTTCATCCATAATGAGGTGTTGTTTTTTTTTAAATAACAGTGACCATATCCTTCCCCAGAGAGAGAAATAAATAAATAAATAAATATGTGGCAAATAGATTCTGTAAAGTGGAACGAATATGATCCATGCTGAACTTTACTGTGACATCTCAGATGTTGTTGTCCATTCATATTCAGATTATAAACTCCTCGTAGTAATGTGAGTTATAAAACCAACCTGTAGAACAAAGATGATTGTAAACTAACATTGGGTTCTAGTGATGTTGCAAATGTCTTGGACTTAGTGTTTCTGATATATAATGTTGGCATGCCAAACATCATCATCATAAATAGTGTCATACAGATAGTATAACAGTTTTGTTATAGGTGGGCCCTCAAATCTGCAGCAAGCTCCCTCCTCCACTTTTCCCCTTGGTCTGATATAGCCCTGGTTCATTGGTCCTTAGGGCATGCTGGAAGATGCATCTGTTTGGACAGGGTGCTTTGGAGAGCAGATTCGGATGGGGTTAGATCTGGAGGGACTAGGAAGGGAGATCTGTTGTCCATTTAATTTTGTTTTTGTAATTTTCAGGCAGGGGCATTTCCTTTTTACAACTCTAAAAAAATATAAATCCATTGTTGAGCTGGAGCCAAATTCTCTCCTTGCATGTATGTGCTATGTGAAGTCAATGGGGACCTTATATGTTTTATCTCATGCCAGCATTTTGGGCCAGCTATTCACCATTCCTTTGGTTCGGTTGGGTGCAAGTGACAATTTGTAGAAAAACTGAGTCTGGACGAATAAAAGAGATGGTGAGAGTTGTTACTGGAGTAACCTGTCAAGCAAAGAGGACTGGTATCATATATGAATCCAGTCCAGGTCATGCAATTGACGTACCACAGATAGGATTAAATGCCAGCATGGAAGCTAGTGGCACCTGTACTACAGTGCAGTACAGATAAATCTGAAGTGGGGGTGTGGAAAGGGGAAACGGAGCCTCGCCCTCCCCACCCCCGCACAGAAATATTTGCTGCCTCCACACACAATAACCGCACCTACTGGCAGAGTTGGAAAATGGGTCATGGTGGGGATGGAGGAGCAGATCTAATCGCATCCTTTCTCAGCTGCCCCGAACGTAGTCCCTGGAACCAGTACTGACCCTTCCAGACTCGCCTACAGCTTAAATATACCCTCTCCCAGAACTCCATCCCTGTGGATGTTCTGGGTTCACAGGTTAACTCTTTAAGGGCATGTGATAGGTGTAACACACAGAATGAATTTTAACACACCATTGCTCTTAACTGCATATGAAATACACAGATATAAACAAAACTAAAAAATCCCACACACATTTTTACCACTCTAAGGCTTCTTTGGGCTGGGGTTAGAGTCCTCTGGGGTTATCCAGGGTCCTTCTGCTGTAACACATAGCTTGTCTTAATCATGGAGCCTCTCTCTCTCCTTCAGGTCAGCTTGCTTTGAGCATGGTCAGCTTGCTCCTTCAGCTAATTTGAGCATCCCCTGCTAGAAAAACATGTTTCTTTCCTTGTCTCCTGCCCAAAGCTTCCCGAGTCTCTCTGAGTTTGTTTCACTACCACACCTGATTCCTTTGACCTGCTGCTGGTAATTCTCCAGTCTCCAAACCCCAGCCTCCTGCAGACTAGCTGGAGGAAGTGGCTTCTCCCAACTCCAGCCAGCCTCCTTAGTAAACCAATTAATTGGTCAGAGTAGCTGCTAAGGTTAACTAGTGTCAATTATATCTAGTCTGGGAGAGAGATGCTTACAGACTTGTCAGCAAAGGTGAAAGCACATAGACATAGAGACATTCCACGATACAGCAATTTTCCTAAAAGCAACTTCACAATGTCACTGAGAATTCGTAAGTTCCGCTACCTCACACAGTAACAGAAATAGTGAACTGTTTTTTCTCTTTCTCTCTCACCCTGGTCACACAGCTGCATTAATCCTGAATTTTACCTAATGCCAAAAATTAAAGCTTAACATTTTTTCCTGCATGATGCTTTATTATTTTATATATACCTTTGCTCATTTGAATTGTGCCTGGAAACCCCCTGGAAACATTCTTTTCCATATTGCTAATACTTTGACAGAGACAGTTTTTGTCTCAGAGAACAGTCTTGCATTAAAGTCTCAATTAGCAACCAGATTCCATTGTGAAATACATCAGTATAAATTAATGTCATATTGTGCTACGCTATGTTTGCCACCTGTTCAGAGCTTGCTATCTCTGGTTCCTAACCTAGACCACTGTGTTTTAGCAGTGCAAGCTTCACAGTTTCCTATGCAAATAGGTTTGTTCCAGACACACAGTATAACAATGTCATTTTAAGCCACTGGGAAAAAAGAGAAAAATGAGTGAAGGAAGACAAATGTCAGAGTAACTTGAGGCCAAAAAATGAGCTTTGAAACTGTTATTGAGGTAATTCTGCAAAGAAAAGTCTGTCTCTTTTGAACTCCTGTATTCTGAGCCTGTCATGTTGCACCAGTACTTGAGATATGAATATGCAATTGAGACACTGTGCTTCATCATTAACAGTCTTGATGCAGACTTCAGTAGCATTAGGCCTTAGGTGAATTAAGTCAGTAGAATATTTATTATTCATTTCAAGGCTGCAGAATCAGGTCCCAAACCAGTGACATATTTAGCTGTTCCACAGAACATTAAAAAAGGCTATTTAGTCCATACCAGAAGCAGCAACCTCCCTGTTCTCAGTCCCTCAACCCTGCTTACATGCACAAGAAAATTAAATAAATCAGATTTAGTTAATCTGAATCAATTTGTCAACTCTTTATGTACTCAGATTTGAAAGCTCCGGATTAACATACCAAGGGAACAAATATATCAAAAAAATTGTTACCACTTCACTCTTTTTTACACCTACTGACATACATTCCAACACATGTACTCTACTAGATAGCAGTTGTACGTATAAGGTCTTGCTGTACATGTAATGAACACACGATAGAATCTGATTGATTAAGAAACAGATGGTGCACATTTTTTCTAGAGATCTTTGATACATCAGTCAGGATGTGGATTACACACAGAAAATATATTGGCACAGAAAAGAAGAGGCAATTTGGCAGGGTCGACACAAATGCAGATTAAAGTGTGCAAGCTCTACTGCATATGAGAACCAGAATAAATAACTCATTCATGTTCACCGAACAGACCCCAAGAGCTATAACTGGAATGTATGTGGATCCTTACATAATACATGGTAGCACCCATCTTTTGGCAGGAGGCTGATTAGTTATACCCTTCATTTTCAAATAATTATCTTTTTTGTGATGAAATACTGGGATGAGGAGGAGAGTAGGAGGAAGTCTTATAGATTTTAAAAGTTGCAAGAAAATGTGAAATCTCAGTGCTGTGCAATATCTATTTTCCCTTAAACCACTAGAAAAAGGGGCCTGTGTCTCCTTGTCTGTAGGAGAAAACAGAGCAATCGTAATGATTAGTGAGCACATTTATAGACTGGAGTAAAAAGACACACATGGTCTGAGTAAATTTTTTGGCATCTACTTTACAGGATATAAAAGTTAGACTATCTCCTGCTTTGGAGTTCCCCTTTTTTGTATTTCAGAGCAGTGTGTGATTAAGGTCTGTCACTTTACCCAGGCAGAGATAAGGAACAATATACCACAACAACAAGTCATTTGCGTAGTGAAAGAATGTGCCTGAGCTCTCAAAGTAAGATTCACACAAGAATCCTGAAACAATTGGAACGTTTTCATGCTGCACAAAGGTTGTAATTAAAAATAAAGCCTTTTCCTTAAACCCTTTACTCCTCTCAATTAATTCTACCAGTGTCCTTCTGCCCAGAAACTAATGCACACTCAGTAGCTCTGTGACAATTTGGGGAATCGGTCTGTACAACACGATTACACAGGAATGCTGAAAATGACTTTGTAATGAACTATTCACGTTTTGAGGGAGATCAATCCTAGAGATGACCATAGAAACCTTTTAGGGAACAAAGGTTTCCTCATTCCAGAGTGGGCTTGTTTCATGGTAGAGGTGAGCCCAAAATGAAACCTTGCCTCTGCTTTACCTCTGAAAAAATTTAACAGCCAAACTGCAGGTTGTGCCGATCTCTTTTCCTTATGATTTATTTTCCAGTGTTCTATCCAGTCTTGATTTGAATGTCCCAAGCCCTTGTGCTACAGCCACTTTCCTTTGGATGCTATTATACCATCTAATTTAGATATCACTGTCCCACCTTTATGTCCTCCCGTTTCTCTTCATATTGTGGGATTTACACACTTCAGATAATTTTAGTCTAATTGCTGCATTCTTTGTATGAAGGGAGTTGCTGTATACCTAATGGAACAATTTCCTGCAAAGCAATCGGGAAACAATTTAGATTCAGAGGTCAGTTCTGTTTTCTTCTGCCTTATCTCTTGGCAGATGTATGCACATGGTACAGGTGGTGGTAAGAATGAATATCTGGACATGTCAACATAGGGACATAAGACATTTTATTTCAGTTTGGGAAGCATAGGTAATATGGATGAGCAGTGTCAAGCTAACAGCTGTACTAGGAGGTATGGGTATAATGTAAAAGCCTGAAGTGCCAGAATGAGGGTGAATTATGAGATGAACCTTCTCTTTGGCCCAAAATAATTATTCTTGAAATTAATAGATGTTGTCAGTTAGTGTTAGGTTCAGACATCAGACAATTTGAGTGTATTTGTATTAAAACAATATTAAGACTAATATTACAGAAAGTTATTAGCAAAGTTAAATTTTAGCCACATTTAGTATTGACCAAAACTCATATTGCATCCAAGCCACACTTGTTCAAATTTATAATATTTGAAGCAATGAAAAAGTCAAAATGTGGATTTGCTATAATGTGCATGTGAGAACTAAAACCTGAATAAAAGCTTGCCTTCTGAGGAATAATTTTACTCCTATCCCCCATTATATAAAATCAAGTGAGATAATATCAGTGGAATAGCACGTTGTCACAGGATAGTGGTCTCCTGCTGCTACATAGAAAGGGTGAAATACTTAGGGGAATTATGTGTCATGGAGAAGCCAAGATATTTATTTCCAGTGGAGCAGTCACTGATCCTGTGTGAATTTATTAGTACTACTTTATTTATCTTATCAGTACCAAATGATTCATAGAGTTTAAGGCCAAAAGAGACGATTTAGGTCATTTAGTCTGACCTCCAGTATTTCGCAGGCCATTACATTTCACGCTGTTAAGCCTGTATTGAGCCCAATAGCTTGTGTTTAAGTAAAAGCATATCCTCCAGAGAGTTGTCCAATCTTGATATGAAAACTGATGGAGAATCCACCATTTTCCTTGGAAGTTTGTTCCAGTGGTCAATCAACTTCACTGTTAAGGCACAAGTCTTATTTATTTTAATTTTAATTTGTCTGGCTTCAGCTTCTAGCCATTGGTTCTTGTTATGCCCTTCTCCACTACATTAAAGAGTCCTTCAGTAACTGGAATTTTCTCCCTGTTGAGGGTACCTATACACTGTAATCAAGTCACCTCTCAGTCTTCTTTTTTATAAAATACACAGATTGAGATTTTTAAGTCTCTCATAAGACATTTTCTGCAGCCCTCAATGTTTTTGTGGCTATTTTCTGCAACTTCTCCACCTTTTTAAAATGTGGATGCCAGAACTGTTCACAATATTCTAGTATCAGTCTTACCAATGCTGAGGTAAACTCACCTCCTTATTTCTACTCACTATTCCTTGCTGTCCTCCTCATTATTTATCACTCTGCAAATCTTTGTGCCATCCACAAATTTTATTAGTAGTGATTTTATATTTACTTCCAGATCATTGATGAAATATTGAATAGTGTCAGGCCTAGGACTGATCTTTGTGGAATGCCACATGCACCCTATTAAATGATTTCCCATTGACAACTGTTTTTTGAGATCTATCAGCTAGTTTTAATCCATTTCATGTGTTTTTTACGGATATTGTTTAGGGCTAATTTTTTAATCACTGTCCTCTGATACTAAGTCAAATATGTTACAAAAGTTTAAATATATTACATGTATGGAATTACCATTATCAACCAAACTTGTAATTTCCTTGAAGTAAGTCAGGCCTGTCAATCAAATCTACTCTTTGTAAAACCATCTTGACAACCTTAATTATTAGAGCTGGTTGGAATTTTTCCAATGGAATATTTTTCCATTGGAAAATGCTGATCTGTCAAAAACAAAATGTTTAGTGAACCCAATTTTTTTTTACTTTTGAGTCACTGAAATTTTTGGAATATTTCATTTTGGTTTGACCCAAACAGAACTTTTTCACCACGTTTTCTGAGAAAACCAAAAAAATCAGCTGTTTTCCCATCTCTGCTCCCTTCATTATACCTTGACTGTTTTGTCTGATCTAACTTTTAAAGTTTCACATGCTAACTGAATGAAAAGGCTACAGATAAAATTTTCAAAAGCACCTAGGTGACTTAGAAGCCTAAGCTCTAAATCACAGATCTGGCTATTCATTAAATACACTGAATGTACATGGGGTAATGCTGAAGCAAACTACTAACATATGCTGTACAAAGAAAAAATTGGTGACAACATTATAATTTTAGCAAAACAATGAATCTAAACATCTAGTGCAATTGTAGGGAGATTGTACACTGGTTTTAAAAATCTACAATAAGTTGGTATCACTTTGAAATATAAAAAGATCCCATAAAGGGCATTGGATGGGTACACCATATTGTTAACTTCATGGATAGTAGAACCTAAAGCTAGTGGAGTCCATATAATATCCTCTATTCCAGGGGTTCTCAAACTGGAGGGGAGGGGGGTTTGAGACCCCGCAGGGGGGCCTGAGGTTATTACGGGGGGTGGGGGGTCACGAGCTGTCAGCCTCTACCCTAAACCCCACTTTGCCGCCAGCATTTATAATGGTGTTAAATATATAAAAAAGTGTTTGTAATTTATAAGGTGGGTCACACTCAGAGGCTTGTTATGTGAAAGGGGTCACCAGTACAAAAGTTTGAGAACCACTGCTCTGTTCAATACATATCTCACTGTAACACTTTTTTTTTGTGTGCTTTGTACAGGCTATTTTATATTTTGTTTTCAATAGATTGTCACTTTTTGAAACATTTTCGCTTTGAAATCTTTAAAAATGAAAAGTTCAGTGATTATTATTCTGACCCAGTACTACTTACTGAGTAATGACCGTGATTACAGAGCTAAACAGATCTTGCAGAGAATAGCTGATACAGACTAACATGGCTACCACTCTGTAACATGTTTTGGTTTCACATTTCCTCCTCATTTTGAATCACATCAACATTTTTTGTCATTCAGTATAAAAATAGAAATTGGTAATTCTGGGAGTAAGATTTCAAAGGAGCAAATGCAGTATCTAATACACCTCAGTTAAAATGGAGTCCTTTTCA
This sequence comes from Lepidochelys olivacea, assembly GCF_965140295.1. Taxonomy (NCBI): domain Eukaryota; kingdom Metazoa; phylum Chordata; order Testudines; family Cheloniidae; genus Lepidochelys; species Lepidochelys olivacea. Next base: position 136,245,536 of record NC_140411.1, read on the forward strand.
CCCAACATTAGTTTGATTATCATATACTTCTACTTTGATAAATGTCTGAAAATGACACCATCAGAGTCTGTTTGTTGTGTCTCGGTGGTTTTCAGAACAAATTTGCACAAATTATTTAAGTAAAATGTTGTTGTTTTTCTAACTGTCCTACTTGCAAACTGAAGCTGAGCTGAAAGTCACAGTGTATTATTGCTGATTTATACATCATCATCATCCCTGTAAAAAAGATTCTCCCAGGCCATATTTTGCTACCACATCTTCAAAGAAGTGGCACAGGTGTAAGGGAGGGTGAAAGGCAGCATTGCAGTTGGAACTTAACCATTGTGTTTATAGAGTGAACTGGATTGCATTCCTGGTCATGCACTATCTCCACAACTGTGTTTACTCTAGAGGAGGAAAGTCAGCGTAATGAAGACCTAGTAATGGTTAATGAAACACCACAAGGTAGGAGTATTTTCAGCAAGTGGAAAGAAAGTAAAAATATTGATTAGAATTGTAGGTAGGTGTTACAGTTAGTGAAAGGACTATACCTAATCTGGACTGAAAACTGCATGAGATCTGAGGCACACAACTAAAATTCTTGTACATGAATTCAAGGAATCTGGAAAATTAAAAAAGAGGACCTGGAACTACTGGTGCAGGAGATCAAACTGTATATTACAGGGATTACAGAAACATGGTGGAATAGCACTCATGACTGAAATATAGATATTGAAGGGTATGTGCTGTTTAGGTGAGATAGGAATAAAGGTAAAGCATTTGGGGTCGCATTGTACATCAACAAAGCAGTTAACTGTAAAGAAATAAGTGATCATTTGGACGAAAGAGCCTGTTTGGGTCAATGTCACTGCAGAAGGATTGTAAAAGAAGTTCTATTAGGATAGAGACTGGAGAATAAATGCTACTAATACTGGTAGTTCCGGTTATTCCTCGATGCGATCGACGAAGGTTTTCTTCATCACTGGACCATCATGAGGTGATACAGTTTTAGACTAGGTTCTGGTAAGTTGTAAGGAGTCATAGAAGAGCTGGTCATAGGAAATACCCTTGGATCTAGTGATCAAAACTTGATTCAGTTTAAATTAAATGGAAGGATAATCAAAACCAGAAAATGAACTGTGGCTTTTTATTTCAAAAGGGAAGATTTTTGGGAATTAGTTAATGAAATCAACTGGCTTGAAAAGCTCAAGGACTTAAATGTGGAGGAGGAAAATCTTGGAAAATCTTCAAATCAGCTGTACAAAAAACTGTCTGAAATTTGCATCCCAACTGGATGAACCCCTTCAAAAAGGTTATTAGGTGTAAGCAGAGAGCCTGGAGGGAATGGAAAAAGGGATTGATCAGCAAAGAAAGTAGTATCTTGAAGGTTAGAGAATGTAGGAATAAAGTGAGAATTGCTTAAAAAAATCAAGCTGCATTCACTCTTGCCAAGAAATTTAAAATAAATAAGAGGTTTTTTTAAGCTGTATAATAAAAAAGAATAGCAGTAAGCCACTTTGGAGTGTGGATGGGAAGGAAATTAAAGATCATCTACATATAGCCCAAACACTAAATGAATACTTGGTTTCAGAAAGGGTGGTGATATGGAACATGGTCATGAAGGCAGGATGGCTGATGGAAATGGTATATAGAAATAGAAATTCCACATCTGAGGTGGAAGAAAAAGAGTTTAATGTGCTCAGATTGTGCAGACCAGATAATTTCCATCCCAGAATACTGAAAGAACTGGGACATGAAATTGCTAGTCCAGTAGCAAGAATTTTAAATACATCTATTCATTCTGGGGTTAGTACCATATCACTGGAGAATAACTTATGTCCTACCTGTATTTTAAAAAAGGGGAAAAAATGGGATCCAGACAATTAAAAGACCTGTTACTCTGTCCTCAGTATTATGAAAGGCTCTAGAACAAATTGTGAAGGAAAGGATAATTCATTTAATAGAGGTAAAAGGTAAACGGGATGTTATGCAACATGGGTTTACCTCAGGTATATCATGCAAGACTACCTCAGTTTCTTTCTTTGAGAAAACTGATTTTTTAGATAAGGGAAATAATTAGATCTAATATACTTGGACTTCAGTAAAACATTTGATACAGTACCACATGGGAAATTATTAGTTAAATTAGAGATAATGTGGATTAGTACCAGAATTGTAAGGTGGATAAAGAACTGGCTAAAGGGGAGAAGCTCTAAAAGGGGGATTGTTGGATTAGAGGGAGGTTACTAGTTGAGTTCCTCAAGGATTGGTCTTGGGACAAATCCGATTCAATATTTTATTGATAACCTTAGCACATAAAGCGGGAGTGTGCACATGAAATTTACTGGTGATAGAAAGTTGGGATGCTTTGTCAGTACTGAGGAGGATCAGAATATTGTACAGGAAGATCTGGATGACCTTGAAGACTGGAGTGACAAATGGGATGAAATTCAATAGTACAAAGTGCAATGTCATGCACTTAGAGTCTAATAGTAATTTCTGCTGCAAGCTTGGGGGCTTATCAGTTGGAAGCTACAGGAGAGGACAGAGACCTGGGGGTCTGGGTCAATCATGGATGACTAAGAGCCACCAATGTGATGTGGCTGTGAAAAAGCAAAATGTGATCCTAGGATGTAGTAGGCAAGGCATTTGCTGTAGAGATAGAGAAGTATTAATGGCATTGTACAAGGCACTGGTAAGACCTCATTTGGAATACTGTGTACAATTCTGGTCACCCATATGCAAGAAAGATGAATTCAAACTGAAGCAAGTGCAGATAAGAGCCACTAGGATGATCAGGGGAATGGAGGGCCTATCTTATGAAAGCAGACTGGAAGAGTTGGCTAGTTTAGCCTAGCAAAAAGAAGACTGAGAGGGGATATGGTTGCTCTGTATAAGTACATTGGGGGTGGAGGAGGGGTAAACGGCAGGAGGAGAAAGAGGTATTTAAGCTAAAGGACAGCGTTGGCAAAAGAACAAATAGATATAAACTAGCCATGAACAAATTCAAACAGGAAATTAGAAGAAAGTTTCTGCAGTGTAATTGTAGCTTTGTTGGTCCCAGGATATTGGAGAGACAAGGTGGTTGAAAGAAGGTGGGTGAAAGTGATATCTTTTATTGGACCAGCTTCTGTTGGTGAGATTGTGTCTCTCATCAACAGAAGTTAGTACAATAAATGATATTACTTGACCCACCTTGTGTCTCTAAGAAAGTTTCTAACCATCAGAGGAGTGAGGTTCTGGAACAGCCTCCCAAATAGTAGTTGTGGGGGCATAGAACTGAACTAGTTTTAAGAGAGATGGACAAATTTACTAGTGTGATTGTGTGATGGGGGTGGCTTGTGATGGTAGGGGGCAGGGCTCAGTAGCCCAGGGGCTCGCTTTCAGTTTGTCTTATGTTCCTAAAAGCTCATGCTTCACGTGTCATGAAGGGAATTCCCCTCCTCCCCCCCCCCACAACTTCTTTTTGTGTGTGTCTAGTCTTCCATGGGCTGTAATACTTTTGGCCTAATTTAGGTTGTTGGGTTTAGCGTGTGGGTGCTGGGTGGTGTTCGTGGCCTGTGATATACAGGAGGTCAGACTAGATGATCTGATGGTGCCTTATGGCTTCAGACTCTGGTGGTAAGAGGAGTGAAAGCTTATTTCTCACCAGTGGAAAGAGAGGAGCAAAGTTAAGTGTTTTATTTTCCACCTTTTACAAACAGATCATGAAATCATATGCAAATAGCTAGCATAAAAAAATAGCCAGCAAAATGCCTCCTAAAATGTATTTTAGTTGATCAATGATAAAAGAAAAATGCAGTATTATCATACTGGTATTGCATTGCAATAAATTTGATCATAATCACATTAAAATGCAGTAATTTATTATGGACTGTCACAGGGGGCCGAGTGTGTCAAGGGGGGCTAGCTGTCTTAGCCCAGTGCAGGACTGGTACACCCCATCACACGATCATCTGGATTCCCTGTTGGGTCAAGCAGTTGTGATGTGGAGTGAGGTGGGGTGTCCCAGTCAGTCTGGGCGGTCATTGGGTCATCTGCAGTGTAGTCTGGGCCCACAATCCCAACAGCCTGGAGAGACGCCAGTTCCTCAGGATTTGGCTTTTGCCTCAGGGTTTAGCTCAAGTTTGCAGCATGGTATGTGGGGCCTTGATACTGATTTTTAAGTCATTCTCCACAGCACTGGAAAAATCATGGGTGCGAATAAATTTTGGGGTTTCACTATTTGTCATCTTTGAACAATTTTTCTGTTTTCTGCAAAACTCTAAACATTTTTTTTTAAATTCTAGCTTTTCTGTACACCGTGTTACTTTGTAGTCCCCTTTCTTGTGGTAAACAGTTTCTAGCCAAAGATGGTAGCAAAGGTGTGACCCACTCTTCTCTTTGTTTGAATGAGAGGTTCATTACAAATTATTGATGGTAATCCAAATCCTGAAGAGTTTTTGGCACATGCGTAGCTTTAGTCATGTGAATGTTCCCATTGACTACTCATGTGAGTAATCCCACTGAAGACTCAACATGTGCCAGAAGTGTTTGAAAATGAGCAGAGTTATAATTGCTCACATTACCAAATTATGGTAATGCCAAAAACAAACAAGCTGGAGTCAATGCACACTCACAACTATTGGGAAATATGACACTGTTGATCCCTGCATGGAAATCCCATTGCTAAATGTGTTAGCTGCATTTATGTTCCTGGCCAGTAATGGTAACTGCCTTCATGCTTTATTCTTTCCTTTTTCCAGGATGGTGTCTTTGCATGTTCTTCAGAAAGGGACTTTGAGGTTCTCTTATTATCTGTGGGATTGTTCCTTTTCTATTTTCCAACCTCAGGAGCATCTGGAAGATGGACAAACTCTTTTCTTTTTCTCTTCACTGTCACCTGCTGAGAAAATGGTCTTGTACATACTGTGTGATATAAACCTTGAGTCTTGCAGATAATCCTGCACTATCCAATTTCTTATACTTTATTGGTACTGCCATTGGAACCTTGGTCTTGGGGCCCCATCTAGCTTAACAGTATGAGAACTGAGCTTTAAAGGAACATGGAGTTCAGAATCTAGTTTCTCAACAATTTATTTTTCATGCACAGTGCGTGTGTGCATCCATACTTTTATATAATATAAAATTAGTACTTTGTTCTAACACAGTGTTAACTTCCCAGGCTAATGTCCGTCCCCCCCCCCCCCCCCAAAAAAAAAAGCCCTCCACCAGGCTGAAAGTAAGCATAGTCTTGGGCGTGTTCCTAAGGAGGAGGCTTGTGGAACTTTTTTTGCTAGTCACTGTGCTTCCCTGGAGGAGAAGGTGCTGCAGCAGAAAACATGAAAAGATGAAGGAAGGCAGATCCTAGTGGTTCTCTTTCTCCCCCTGTTTCCTCCTCTCCTCTCCTGGTGAAGTGTTTCAGGTACTGGTATTGGCTTTCTACATCATGGGTAGTGATGAGGTCATCCTGGTGGGCCCCATCCTCTCTACAGTAGGTAGGTGAAGGGGATGGTGCCAGTGTGCCCTGAAGGAAGTGAGAGAGAACCATGCTAAGGGTAAGTACACGTGCTCTTGAAATAAATTCTGTAATAAATAAAAAAGGCAATATACTTCTAAAATGTTTTATTAAGTAATATGTCAAAATATCATTTCTGAAATATCCATAATTATATTTGCATCTAACTATACACATTGCGAAATTCCCTATTTATTGTGTCTTAACGACTTGTAGAACAAATGTGCACGAGAGAGTTTTGTTTTGTTTAACCTTTGTACCTTGCAAACTCATCCTGGGATCTGAGAGTCAAAATATATTTTCACTTGCATACATGCAGCCCTCCTGAAGGCTAATAGAGTTGTACAGGTATTAGCAAGGATATAATTTGGCTACAGTATTTTTATTTTTGGTGATGTGTGAGAAGGATGGAACTCAGCTTGACTCTGATTCCACAGTGAGTTTGCCTGGCTAACCATTAGAAAACCATCACTCTTTTTGTGAACCAGGCCATTTGATCTTAGTCAGTGAAACAGAATAAACTTCAAACCCATTAATGTCTTTTGAATTGTCAGTGGTGAGAGTGAAGCTGCACTTTACACATGGTTCCAGCAATATAAATTTTTAAAAATGGAAATCACTAAAAAGAATAAGAAATAGGTACTGTCCTGCTTATTTATTCTCCCCCAAAAATTAAAACAGAAATTGATAAGAATAAATTTTTTTTAAAGTGTCTTGAGAATCAAAAGGCACAAAGTATATAGAAGACTGTTTTTAAAAATAAATCCAGCATTGTAAGAGGTAAATTAACTGAGGTAGAAATCTTACCCTATTTTTTCAAAGCAGTGCATTAAAATTAAATTGTTTCCCTATCATTGAGGCAAGAGGGAACAAATATTTAAGGGGCAGTAAGACATCTTAAAAAGCTGTCTCTAGCAACCAGCTTGATCTTATTAATTGATAAATTAAATGTGCAGTTATAGTTCATCTCAGGATTCATGTGAGGTTTCATTTACTATTTTTGCATAAACATGTCTAGTGAGTTTTAACACAGCATATATTATCACTTGTAAATATTTTAAGATTACTCTTTTCTTAATGTGGTGTAGTGCAATGAATCCCATGGTATGCCCCTCCTTCCCTCCTCCAGCCTTAGCTTCTACTGAATTATGTATTCAGCAAGAATGAAGTGTCAAGGAAAAACCAAAGAATCTCTCAAGTTTTTTACTTTATTTCTTAGGGCTCAGAAAACAGACCATAAATGTGTGTGTTTTCACCATCAGCAGTCACGATTTCTGTTATGGCAGAGAGGCTACTTATGTTTCTTTTAACTTAGGGTTCTTAAAAGAAGTATAGGAGAAAGGAGATCAGAATGCAAACCCAAAAGGCACTCAACTCAGATTCTTTTAACAGGAAAATTAGGATTAATACCATATTAAATACATCAAAATCTACTTAAACAAGCATTCATTTAACACATTTATTGAAAAGAACACTTTCAGAGAGTACCAATCATTAATGTCTGGGCAAATAATAGTAGAACCCCCATTAAACTCATAATTGATAAGGGAATATCGCAAATGAATATGGATGGAAATATGAAGAATCTTCAAGCAGTTGAAAGAGAGGTAAATGAATGAAATTGTTTGTGTAGCAGTTTATATTCGTTCTTTATGCAGTAAACTTCTTATGTAAATATTTGATGGAAGGAATACATTTTAACCTGTTAATAAAAAAAGGTTTAAGTGCAGGAAAGTGATGTGCATAAGAGCGCTAAATGTACCCAAGACAAAGTAAGGTAGAACGGGCTATTTAAAACAAATAGGATGTCTGTCACAGAGCTGTTTGAGATGTGCCAAATACTGAGGAAACAAGCTGCTCAAACGAAGAATAAGAAAAGGTCATCCGCAAAAAGAATTTAGGTGAGGCTGTTTACAATGAGATAAGTTCATGCAAAGAATAGACTTCTGAAGGCAGCTATAGGCAAAACTAGTGTAAAATACATAAAAGAGGAGCTAAACAAATATTTGGAAGGGAAAATGATGTGTGACACAGCCGCTCATTTAAACAAATGGACAGTCTTGGATTAACTAATTGTTTCTCTTCTCAGCTCTAGAATTGTCTGAAGGTAAAATATGTTAATGACTTTTACAGATATGGTTTGCAGTACAAACTTTCAAACAACTTTGGGAAACTGGCAATATTTTTGTGAGTGTTAGTCAATGTAATTTCAAAAATTGTCTATCTTTCTATTTGCTTGTACTTTGAAAATTGTACATGTGAAATGATTTCTTTGAGAACCTGATAAAAAGCCAAAAAACCTAGGTTATGGTGCAAGTCTTTTTGTTAAGCTGCATCAGTGGTATGTCTAGATTAGGATAAAACACAGAACAGGCTAGCTAGCACATTCTAAAACTCTAGTGTAGACTTGGCAAGTTGTACTTTAGCACGTGGTGGTTGGTCATGGTGAAGTCTTATCAAGTCTACACTAGAGTTATACAATATATTAGGTAGAACATGCAAGCTAACATGTTCTAACTCTCTTCCCCCTCTCCCACTGTGTCTTTTATCCTAGTTTAGACAAACCCTGGATGTGTACTGGGAGTGCCAAAGTAAAATCCTGATTTCCTTGACAGAGTGTTGGGGCAATGATATTCCTGCCATGACAATACTTTCCCCCCTAGATGATCAAATGCAATGTGGTCTGCTTGTCTAAACAGATGAGGTGGCTCTTTGCTATCCACTATAAAGAATGAATTAAGATTAACACCAGACATTTCATCATTAGATCTAATTGAAATTAACATTGCTTTGGGTATATAACGCTGGACATATTGTACCACTCTCCTTTATACCAATAAAAGTATTCCAGTGGGCTAGTATAATTGATTCTGAAACTTTTGACTCCTGACAAATGACTCTCCCTACCTGCTATTTTCGTGTGGTGGAGTGGGAGTGGAGAATCATATGTAAGGGCAGCCTTTTGTATCATGACCATATGTAGTGTGATGCCCAGGCTGTTCGGTTCATTATTTACTCCTGGGGAATTCTGTGCCACTGCACTTGTGCAGAATTCATGTCCAGCAGAGAATTTTTCCCCCCACAGAAAATGCATTTCTGTCTTTTGCCCACCAAAGGTGACTGTGGAGCCAGAACAGCCAGCTGACTGGCAATAACAGCTAGCAGCCTTCCTGTGGAACCAGATTAAGAGGCAGTGTGGGGCACACAGGGCTGTGGGGATGGTCACAGACTGGGGTTCAGAAGAGCTAGTGGGGGGGACAGACTGGGGCATGGGCTCAGGAGCTAGTGAGGTGACAGCATTGAGCCAGAGGCTGGATGGAAGGAGGGTTCCAGGGCCACATAGGGACAAGGGGGTAGGAAGGCTCCAGGGCCACATGGGGACTTGGGCAGATGTGCCTGATTGAATGGAAGAGGGTCAGCATCAGCCAGGGTTTGCATGGGGAAGGCTTCCCAACTCTCTAACAGTCCCTCCCCTGCCAAAAGAAAGTGTTCCATACTTCTCCCACCCACACCCAACAGCCTACCAGGTTCACTCCCAGTCTACTTCCTTTTCCCTCAGGTCATCTATTACCCCCGACTCCCACAAACTTTTGCACGGCTTCTAAGGGGTGCAGGAAATACATTTCTGTATTGTAGTTTAAATAAGTTACTCAAAGTTCTGTATTAATATTGAGGCAATAGATTCCTTACTAGGCATCTTTCTTTTGCTGACAGGCATTTTGAAATAAATTCTCAAAATAATTGAAACTGGCATGATTATATTGTGTTATTTTGGCAAATAAAATATGCAGAATTTTGCAATATTTTAAAATATTCTGTGCAGAATTTTTAACTTTGGCACAGAATTCCCCAACAAGTAGTGATTGCTCTTTGTGTTTAATTGATCTTTCCCGGTATTTATACAATGTTTATTGCCATGGTATTTGAATGCCACATACCCGTTTGTTTTGAGTACCTTTATTTATTTATTTATTTATTTACTTATTTAGTCTGTAACATTATGAACAAAGTGCCATAAATGGCGACCATCTTCTGTCTTGTTGGCCCTGGAATGTTATCTTTCACATGATGCTGTTTATGAACTGTTGATATAAAATATGTCAGGTCATTTCTGAGTTTTGACAAATGGGTTGTTATCATGGGTCGCAGGTGGAGCTCCCCTTTGGGAAGTCTAGCCCCCAGCTCTACCCCTTCTGCCTGTGCCCCCACCTGGGCTGGACCCCTGACACCCTTGTCCCCCCCCACCCCCCGCCTGGGGGGAGCAGTGAGCAGCCCTCCTTGGCCGGAGGTGCCCTGGGCTGGCCAAAGCCCGGAGGAGCCCCGACCCACCTTCGCTTGTCCGGAGGAGCCCCAGGCCAGCTGCAGCTGCGCAGCGCCTCCCCTCCCCAGACCTCAAGCCACCCGGGAAAAGCCACAGCATTTCTTCCAGAAGACAAATCTGAGCTTTTGATATGCCTGGCCCATGCAGGTTCTGAGGCAGCTGAGGCAGTGGTATCAGCTACTCATCTTTCTGGGTTCATCAGTAACCTCTACGGAGTCAGGGAGTTTACTGATGAACCCAGGAAGCTGAATAGCACATCCTGCCTCCTCAGCTGCCCTGGAACCTGCATAATAAAACAAAAACTTCCCCACCCAAACCCGCAACTGGGCTCCGGTGGCAACATCAGTGCCAGGGGAGTCAGAGCCTCCCCTGACTTATTATATCCGCCACACATGGTTGTTGTTTAAAGCTTTATATATACTTGTTGACTGATGCACTCGCACTGTCATCCTGCAGTTTTGCTTGTTTCTGGGAGGATAAATGATGAAAAACTTGTCTCTTTCACCAACAGAAGTTGGTCCAATAAAGGATATTACCTCACTCACCTAGTCTCTAATATCCTGGGATAGGTTATTTAGGTGCATTTTTAGTTAGTTAACTGTGATAATAGTAACAGTGAATATCAACAACATTTGGTCAACACTCAAACTAGAATTTGCAGATAAACATAGCAACAGAAGAATGTTAGGTACTGTAGATTTCAGAGTAGCAGCCGTGTTAGTCTGTATTCGCAAAAAGAAAAGGAGGACTTGAGGCACCTTAGAGACTAATTTATTTGAGCGTAAACTTTTGTGAGCTACAGCATCCGATAAAGTGAGCTGTAGCTCATGAAAGCTTATGCTCAAATAAACTTGTTAGTCTCTAAGGTGCCACAAGTACTCCTTTTCTTTTTGTGAGGTACTGCAGAGTGCATGTGTATACAACTTTTGTTCATACTATGCTGAACTTCAGAGGAAAGTATTCTTTAGAGAAGCAAGTGGAAACAAAACCCCCAGTTTTTTGTGAAGAGGGAGGAAAATTATCAGAATAACTGATACCTTTTTTGAATACTTTTTCATGTAGGTATTTCATCCTCATTAGATATAAACGGTGTGTGTGTGGGGGGTAATCTCCTCTATTCTGGGAATCCAGAACAAGAAGTGAAATATGATAGATGATGAAACTCTGGTGATTTGTTTAACCTTTCATAAAGTATGGGATTAGGATCATATATTGTGGTTTTTATATTGTTTATTTCATACATTTTCCTGAAGACAAGTGATTGTTAGGTTTCACTGTGAAATATGATTATATTTTCTTCCAGATACATTTGGAATTATTTGTAAATGAGAGCAAATACATTCAGAGAAGTTTACTGAACTTGTTTCTCTCCTGGTAATATTACAGATGCTGCCTTAATTGCTTGAGGAGGTTAAATATAGACAAATGAGCAGAAAAGAATGTTTGTATTTAAGGTTATAGAATAAAATGGAAATCTAAGTGCAAACATTTTGCTGAAGTATTATCTTATTATTATGTAATATCTTTTTGATTCTACTTATCAATGCAATTGCTAAACCTATCCCCAAGGCTGATGGATGCTAATTGGCAAGAGAGGATTAGGGCACAAAATTGGCAGAAAGTATAAAAGCAAATGTTTTTAAAAGGATATTTTCTGTACCTGCTGAGCAAACAAACTGACTTAGCTTACAGTTTGCAATGTTTTTGAGATAACAGTATTATTATTCCCTTGTTCTGAATTATTGAGCTTGATGCAGAAATTACTGAGTAAAATTTTTACCTTTTTTTGTTAGGCAAGATGTTAGGTTAGATAATTGTAATGGTTCCTTCTGGCCTTATTATCTATTCATCTATATCATAGGTGAAACAGTTTTTACTTCTAGGCCAAGATGTTCAAAATTTATTAGTGATCTTGAATTATTCAAATTTTGGATGCTCAATTTGAGTGTCCTTAAATCAATTCCATTTTCAGAAAATCAAGCTCCATTAAGGTTACCCAGATTCTGAAAATCTTGTCTCTTAACTGTAAGTGTGTTATGCAATGCCATTTTCTGTACCTAAACGTTTCTGGTTTTTACTCCTTAATAGCCCCTTTAAAGTGAGTAAACCGATACAGTAGAACCTCAGAATTACGAACACCAGAGTTACGAATCAATCAGTCAACCACACACCTCATTTGGAACTGGAAGTACGCAATAAGGCAGCAGCAGAGACCAAAAAAAAAAAAAAAATAAAAAATAAATGATAGTACTGTGTTAAACATAAACTACTAAAAATCATAGGAAAGCCACATTTTTTTCTGCATAGTAAGTTCTATTAAGTCAATGGTCAGTTGTAAACTTTTGAAAAAAGAACCATAACGTTTTGTTCAGAGTTATGAACAACCTCCATTCCTGAGGTATTCGTAACTCTGAGGTTCTATTGTACTGTAGAACACCTCCTTCAAAATTATAGAATATGAAACGTTATGATTACTGTACTGAGTTTTCATTTTCTTTAGGTAGTTGAACAATAATAATAGGGAGAGTACTCCTTCCTTTATTTGGAAGGAGTACTCTCCCTATTATATGGTCTCTGCTTTGTTGTTTGTTGTGCAGATGTGAAGTGGAGTTGTACATGGGACAGTACCATCAGATGTGCACACCAAATGCGCTGCAAAGAATGAAATTGCTCTATTCTTCCTTTGGAGTCCTTCTGTTTCTGTACCATAGCACTGGCTATGTGGAAATCAGTGATCAGGAATGTTTCTGTTCTTTGGAACTTAACCCATTGGGATATCCTTAGCTGATGACAAATTTAAAGATGATGATCTCCTCCTTAACATATTCCTAAATAAGACTGTAAACTCAAGCTAAATCTGAATGCTTATAGAACCCTTCTGCCACGTGCCTTTAGCAGTAGCAAGGACCAGGTTCAAATGACATCTATGGGTTTGTTCTGTTTAAAATAACAATTGGTTCAGGACCCCTCCTAAGACCTTATCCACTCCCAATTTTTATGAACTTAATATTTAAATCCCCTGATCACTCTCACAGTGTTTCTTCCCCACTTGCAAACAGTCAGAAGTCCTTGAGAATATGAAACCATCAATACTCCTTATTTGGAAAAATAAGATAAACATTATCTTCATAATAAAATGATGAAAACCCCTGCGATGTATCAGAGATATGGCCAGCCCTAGGGCCTCTGTTATTCATCCTGCCACCCCCCAACTCATTTGTGAATCCAAATAGTCACTGTAGTAGAAAGAGAGAGCCGACGTCAGATGTTCGGTTGCGTGTGTGTGTTCTTTCTGTATGCTGCACTGGCTCTGTCCAGATAGCCCGTACAGGAGGCTGCGATCGAACCGCCCAATAAGACCACAAGACTTGGTTTAGTAGCACAGGCAGCTGGCCAGGTTTATTGCTGACAAAGCACAGTGCTAATGCCCCGGCTCAATGGTTACAGGTCACACTAACACATGTATGCCCATGACTATGGACTTAGCTCAGTCAGTGGCGGAACTTTCCATTGCCCCCTTGGCTGGCCAAAGGGTTAGAGCGAGGTATCTCAACATTTATAGACTGAGACAAACAATCTGGGATAAACAACTTACATATCACCATACGTGTTTCGTGATGTGTTTGTTACCTCCCCTTGTACTTTCCTCCCGATATTTCAGACAAAATATCACTATTCATCACTTCTGTCAAGCCACTTTATCGTGTGCTAGAATGGGGTGTTCGTGTGCTGGCCTGCTGGAACGTGTTTACATATTCAGTGTGTTTTAGCAATTCTAGCAATACTGGTGCCGAGTTCGTGTACCAGACACTGACTTTCAGGCAAGCACCTGCTTTTAGCAGCGCCTGACTGTTGCTCATAGCATAACTTTTGCCGACTTTGGTTCAGTCCTCAGGTCTTGCACCAGGCCCATGCTTCAGGCGAAGGTCTTGGGAGGGGTCCTGAACCAAGTTCAGGTGAGGGCAGATGGGCCCGAGGAGGTGGCTTTCTTCAGCCTCATTCTGTGAAGTCTGCACCACCATCAAGCTTTCTGATCTACAGCTGCCAAGACCTGCTCAGGGAATTCAGATCTGCCAGGCCTGCTACTGCCTAGTCCACTTCTGTAAAGTCAGCTCTACAGCTCTACTTGCTCAGTTACAGCTTGGCCAGGTTCCATAAAGTCAGCTCCACTGAGAACTCTTCACAGGTTCCAGAGAATCTTTGGGTGGGAGAACTCAATGCAAAGAAAAGATTTCTTCGGAGGATCTCTACTCGCTGGCAGAATCCTGATTTCTGTTGCTGAATTTGCGGTCAGTGTTCACTGTCAGCTCAGAGTGAGCCATTTTCCCCATTTCCTGTTTTAAAAAAAAAAGTGTCCAATATGTAGTCTCTGAGTGCCCAATATCGAAAGTTACAAAACCAAATGCTCAACTTTGTAAGCTCACCCCCTCTGCCATGCAACAGCTCTTAATCAAATAAGATTAAGACCCCCATACACTGGTTTATACTTCAGTTCCCATACAAGAGATGAGTGAAATTTTTTGGTTGATTTTTTTTTTGTGCCAGAAAATGCAGATTCAGGCTGACAGAAATATTTTGTGAATTTGTATCAAATTCACCAGATTGATTCAGCTCAGAGAACAAAAATATCCCCAGAAAGTCTAAATGTTTCATTTAAACACTTTCAAAACAAAATGCTTCATCTTTTGAAATATTTTGTTTCAAATATTACTTGAATTTTGTTCAGTGAGCAGGGATCAGAGTAATCGCTAGAGCTGGGTCTCAAAGCAAGTCAGAGTCAGCCTGGAGTCAGAGACCCGAGGTAGCACCAGATTGGAATCAGGAGGCAGGGTCAGAGGCAGGTTGGGGTCAGATGCTGAAGGTCCAACGCAAGGAGTAGTCTGGAGTCACAATAGGTCAGAAATCTGGGTGGTTGCCCAGACAACTTCCTGGACAACCCCCCCAGGGTTAAATAGTGAGCGTGGGTCAATCAGAGGGCCATAGGATGCTGTCACTCTAGACCAGTGTTTCTCAAACTTATTTGACTGGATGCACCTTCTTTGTGTCTATAGTCATTTGCTTCCCCCTCCCCCCCCCCGTATGTATATTGCCACCCAGCTCTGAAGGCAGAGAGCAGTGGCTGCAGGCTGGGCACCCTTCTCTGAATGCAGCACCACACCAGCAGCAGCATGGAAATAGGGGAGGCAATGTGAACAGTGATATATTGTCAATATCACTTTTCACAGTACACTTAGTGCCCCATTGCCACCCTTACCTCTGGGCTGCTGCTGTCACCTTGGGGCTGATAGCCAGAGCCCTGCCACCTCCAGGTGAAGGATTGGGGGCAGGGAGGAGAACTTGAGCCCAGGCTGCCTTCCGGTGAGGGAATGTGGGTGGGGAAGGAGAGCCCAAGCCCGGGTTGCTTTATCCAGCTGTCTCCTTTATCCCCACCTCCTGGATGTGCACGGCCGTTCTGATGAGGCCCAGCCACCTGGGGCCACCAGCCAGAGCTCTTAAAAATCCCCAGACCCACACAGCTTGCATCCCTTGACACATTCCTGCGCCTCCCTTGGGAAGCCTGCCCCACAGTTTGAGAACCACTGCTCTAGACTCTTTAGGCAGCACTTCCTGTGCACCTAATCTCCACTGTGCTCTTGGGAGGTGGCTCTGCATTTCCTCCTAGTGGCAACGTTGGAATGTCAGTTGTCCTATTCTGTACAGAGCTGAGTTCTGGTCTCATGGATCCTTACACAAACAA
This sequence comes from Lepidochelys olivacea, assembly GCF_965140295.1. NCBI lineage: Eukaryota > Metazoa > Chordata > Testudines > Cheloniidae > Lepidochelys > Lepidochelys olivacea. Next base: position 136,261,070 of record NC_140411.1, read on the forward strand.
AATGCAATGTTTTGTTTGTCCCTCTTACCTCTCTTAAGAAGCCCAGGTGACGCAAACAAGCTCAGCGGAGTGCAGGTCTAATTCATCTCCAAATTATTCTTTGTAAGCCATGAAGTAGTTTTTTTTTTTAAATTGGCAAATATGAGAACATATCATACCTAAGTAGTGGACTCATATTGATCTCCAAGGAATGAAATCATACTGATCTCCTAAAATCAAGGAGGCTGGTCTCATGACTAGCATGTCAATTTCCAGTGTCAGTGGAAGGGTTGTCACTGGGTGCCGAGTCATGTTTGCCACCAACATCTTAGTTTTTGTGTACTATTCCGTTCCTAAATTCTACATGAGCTGTCTTTAGCCTGTTTTTTCACATGCTCTTCTTCTTCCCCATGTAAAGTCATGGGATGAAAGTCTGATTTGATTACTAGTAAAAGTGCATATAAGTTACTATATGCATGTGGCAGAATTATTCAATACAGTAGTTGGGTTCACTCTGGCAAAGCCATTTGTTTATCAGACTTGTACTCCCTTTCTGGCTGCTCTTTCTTTAAGTTTGACTTGCATGTGTTGTGGTGTTTATGCTGTCTCAAACAATCATCTTTCTGAAGAGTAATGTGTATAAATTACATAGCATGTAGCAGAGGAAGTACCAAGGGGAAGTACCTATAAATTCAAAGATCATGAGCTGTCAGATCTAGCTTTCAAGGCAAGGAGTTAGAGCCAAATATCAAAGATTTAGATATCGGGGATTTTGTTACAGTGCAGAAAGAAGCCGACCATAGTGTAAATTTAGTTTCAGAACAGCAACTGCAGCTCTTGATTTTTTTCCCCCAGGAGTTTCCATTGCTTCAATGATCTGTGAGAAACTAGTTTTTCAATGGCTATTCGAATATTTCTCCTGCTTTAATTTCCTTTTTTCACAAAACATGAGGTTAGGAGCTTGAAGGATTTTTTTTTAATCCTTATTGTTAGGCCTGGGAATACGTAGCGGAAGCATGGTAAGATTTTCTGTGGACTGAAAACCGTTTATAGTACATAAGCCAGAATAGAATGTGCTGAAGAAGTAAACAACCTTTGTTGCCGAACATTGATGGAAAGAGATTCAGTTTATATGTGTATTTTATTTCCTGTTCCTCCCCTCCTTGGGTTTGTGCTGAACGTTTAGTAAGTCCAAGGACTTCTCAGTCAGGACAAATCTTATGTGGGTGCCTCCAGAGTCTCAGACCAACTGGCAGTGGACATCCTACTGTAGGACTGTGTCTTACCTTATCCTGTTGTACACCAGTGACACAAACAGTGTTGTCTTCTTCCCAGGAGGAAGGCAAACAGATGCTATTTCAGCTAGATAGTCTCTATAATTCAGTTAACTAGCGCATCTGAGGATTCTTCCAACCTCACAAGTTCTGAAAGCTGCTTCATGTGTGCATGTCCTGAGTCCATTAGGTTTTTGGGACCACAATGTTTCCATCACTGAAAAATATAATCAGCATTTTTGTGCTGTTTTCTACCACTCTCTCTGCTAAAATAATACGAAGGCCCTAATGTAAACTGGCAAACTGGAATTCTTTCCTTTTTCTTTCCCCTTGTCTTTAAGTTGTCCATCTTGCAAAAACAAGGTGTTAATTATTTACCATATCATTACCTATTTCTCCATTGCTTTGAACACTTCTGCTTGTAAGTGAATGAAGCTTATAATAGTTGGCAACTAGCTCAACACCTACTGTAGGAGTGTGCATTATTCTGAGATCTTCTGATTTATCTCAAACTTGAACCATTTAGAAGTTGCCTAGTGCAGAAAGACCAAAGCCACCTCTCTGCCAAGATGCGATAAAAGTTTGGCCTGAAACTTTACTACATGTGGAGAAACTTCAGACCTGGTGATTCTTTGTCAGTACTTTGAAAAACCTTCTTTTCAGCAATAACTTTCCATCTACATATATTTTCTGTATTTCTTTGTTGCATGAGCTGTATGACAAAAGGATCTATGCTTCTCAAAGTACAGTTTGATTCTGAAATGGGGCCAGATGTGACTAGGAAAAAAAGCATATTCTTATTCACAAATCTTTCTGAGAGTTCAGAGTCAGATCTCCTGACTTTAGTGACAAAAATCCAGTTTTATCTCTACTTTTTGTAAGCTGTTAAGAGCCAAACCAACTAATGTACACCTATAGCTAATAGACATTATTTACTCACCAACAGTATCTGTGCTCAGCTCAGATTTATCTATTCAGTGTGTGTTTGATAAGAAAAATATCTTCTAACCTTTTTATTTTCCAGTGTCCTATAAGATTTTTACAATGAATTTATGTTTGTGCAAATATTTCTTGGTTTGCAGATCCAAAGGGGCCCCTCTTAGGACTCTACAGTAAAACTACTGCAACACTGGCTCATGGTTTATGATTTATAAGTTGGTTTATGAATATTTGTCAAGTGCATATTTTTATTGCATTGAACATGCCATGTCTTATTTGCAAATGTATAGTCCTATTACCATGTATTGCCATTGTCCATTAACACATTTTTTTAGTTCAGACTACTTTAATCCTATTTGCCATGATACTACCCCAAAATGTACTACATTTTTCATATAATTATGCCTTTAAATTAAAACACATCCAAATTATTGTTGGGCTGACCTGTCTGAATTTATAAAACACTGTTTGTGGTGATGCAGTTACTTCCCCTGAGTGAGAGTTTACACAAGGAAGCAGGGAAACTTACCATAGTGATTTGGTTAAGAGAGCACAGCAATAGTATTAATGGCTTGAACATTTTCAAGATGCGTTTCTTCAGAATGCAATGTGTGAAAAGTGTTCTCTAGAGACAAAAACACCTGCTTTTGTTTAGCTCTGTCTCTTTACACTGCATGCTCACTGCTGATGCATAAAGCTAGAGAAGTCAGTGTCACACAGTTACTTGGGGGAAAGGGAGTTTGACAGTGGAGGGATCTGCGATTATGAAACAAAGAAGCTGATAGATATATGTGCATAGTTACTGACTGAGCACAAGTTACTCCTCATTATTTCATTGACTGTAAATGATGCAGAAAGGTCACATCATATTTGCTGAAAGGAGCATATTATAGACATTTCTTTAAATCAGCATATTTCCATGTCATACTCAAACTAGCCATGCTGGAGAAAGATGATGCCACCCTGATAACTTTTTTAACCATGTAAGCAATTTTCTTAAAGTTCTGGCTAGTTGCTAGTTTACCATGAACATTCAGTCTCTCTGGGTAGAAGCAGCACCTGTGGAATAGTTGAATAGGAAGTTTTATTGTGGTTTGAGAGGCAGTTTTTCAACCAACAGCAACAGGAGACTAGATCAAAGAAAGATTCTAAAAACCAAAAATATTACACTATTAAAAATGGAGGGAAGGGGCCATTTAAAAAAAAAATTGAACCAGATTAGCTGCCATTGGCAATTCATTCTGTTTTAACCAGCTCGCCTCATCTTTAATAATAATAAAAAAAAGACTGTTAACAACAAGACTGTTAATAAAGATATGCTGAGAATGGAGTTGAGAATGATCAAAGAATCTGATGTGGAATCTGTTCAGAGTGCAGTTGTCCCTGAGATAAAACTCAAATGTTTTTTACCTGCAAAGTCACCTGAATCTCCATTCATAATACTGACGTGCTTCAGAGTTTATATACTTCGAGGGTAACTTCATCCAATAAGTCATCAATGCAATATGTGTATGGTGAACAGCTATTGAACGTCAAGCAAGAAAAATGTTAAGGCCTTGTAGAGTCGTGGTAACGTAATAAGGCTGTTTTGAAATAGAGAGTGCCTGTTAGGTAGCATTATTAAATCATTCATTATAACTTATGATAGGCAAGGGATCTGCGCCACTGCTGATGTAGAGAATTCTAATAGAATGTCACTGCTTTAATAACAGGGGCTCTCAGTAGCTACTGTCCTTGCTCAGTCTGCTGGTCAGGCTTGCTAATAACAGCATTTTATTGCTGGGAGGAAGCACTGCCTCCAGGAAAGCGAAATCACCTTCTCTTCATCTGTGTTAAGAAATGGTTAGAGGGCAGAGTACATTTCTGAGCAAATCTTGGCATGTAGACTTTGTGCTTGAATTTTTCATTTCTTTTTTATATTAAGTAAAAAGATAATAATTGTGTTGCTGCGTGCAATAGAATACTGAAATGTTAACTGCAAAATTTTAACCTCTGCATGCACGTTTTTTGGTTGTGCTTTAAACTCCATACTGTAGTTGTTTTCCTTTCCCAAATGTGGCTTCCCAAAAGTCTTATTATTTTGTTTAAAATGATAACAGGTAATAAATGGAATTCTTATTCCTCCCTTCCTCACTTAACTATATACAAAAATAGAATTCCATGAAAATTACAGTAGCGTGACGAGCTATTGACATGTGCATTTTAGTATGTAATTTAATAACGCTAAAAATTCAGTAGTTCCCTTTTTCCCTGTCAGACATGTTGTCATAAATAATATAACGTGTAGCGAAAGACATTCCCTGTCCCAAAGGGTATCCCATCTAAATAGACAAGACAGAGAAAGGGTGAGTGGGGAAATGGATGTACAGAAAGGTAAAGATACCCAAAGTCACAGAACGAATCAGTGACAGAGTTGTGATAACACAGAGTTGCAGTTTTAAGCCCTATTGACTAGGACGCGAGCTTGAAGGCATTCCTTCTGGATGTGTGTGTGTGTGTGTATATACACACCACCTCAATGACGACAACAAATCAGATTCACTAGGTCTGCAATCATTTATGTTAGTGTAAGACAGTGGTCTGAATGAGCTCTCCTGTCCATCTATTGATGAAGTGAAGGAAAAGACCTCATAAGCAGACTGTATTTGCATAGATACACCTACTTTCCCAGGGTGATCAATTTTGGTTGTATTGTGTTAAAATTCATTTAAGTCTTGAATGAGGGGGTAATGAATTGTTGTTACCCTTACTGTATGATTAAAGGGTAGCAGAACTTTACTAATATGCCCTGTTTGAGAGGTCATTATAACTGTACCTCAGTCACTAAGTGTGCGGTAGTGAGTGAAATCTAAGCAAAAGAGACAATGGGGTGGGGACAGGCGTTCCTAGCTGGTGGTGAGGACTTTAAGAGTTCATTTAATCCTTCTCTTCCAGTGTTTAAAGACTTACCTTAATAGCCTCAGTTGAGAGTCCTCTTTTCTCAGGGGTCACTACAGGTGAAATCCCTGTTAAGCTTGATAGGGGTTGAGCCCTATACATGGTACGGAGAAGTGTACTGGTGTAAGGCAGTGTGGGGGAAAAAGCAGTGGCAGTGAGGATCCACGTTACTCAGTGAAATCATTAGAGCTGAAATAACTAAGAAATGGGCTAGGTGGTTGCGGTGCTGTGGGAGTGGACAAGAGAAAGGAGATAGCAAAACAGCAGCGGAAGCATCATTCACCCTGCCCCCTCCCCTAGGGCTGGTGAACCCACCTGAATGCACCTGTGGCCTCAGGGACTGGCCTTAGACAATACACTGCAATGTTAAAGGGACCTTTGTGCACTGGACTTTCACACCACAAGGTGGGAAACTGAGGCTGCTGCCCAAGATACTGTAGGATCAGTATCTATTTATTGTTTGCATACTTTTGAGTCATTGTTGCTGTGTTTTTTCTAAACTAATGCTGTGTTCCCTGTTCCTTAATAAAGTGTTTTCTCTGTTTCATAAACAAACTCTGTGCTTGCGAGGATGTATTGCCTATTAGAGGTGCCCATTAGTTTCCCCAGACTTCTGGGTGGGGGGTTGAGCTGGTTTTGTTTTCCAATTTTAAGAACATTTTCTGGATATTGAACCCAGCCCTTCTTACTGCTGATACTACCTGGGAGAAGGGTTATGTAAGCATCGTCTTCTGTGTTCATGTTATCTGGGAATAATGTGACAGTGAGGGAGCTGAGTAGATAAGAGGATAGATAGAAGAAGGACCAATTTATTGATTTCCCCTTATGGAAATCTGCACTCTCAAACTTGCCCCCCCGAAGCAAGTGCATGGATCTTCAGTAGGATGTGATAAAGAAACTCAAAAATTCAAGATCCTTTTCTAAGAAATATAGAATTGTTGTATCATGTCCACAGAGGGGTAATTTTCCTCCTCCCTCCCATGAATTCAGCCTGTAATTTTCACAGTTAAAACCACAATAAACAACCCATAAGACTGAAGAAAAGCAAACATACAGTACCAATCTATTTTGCCTTTGAAATCTTGTAAGAAGTGTAGGAGTTCTCACTGCATATTGATTTTGCTGGTATGTGTTTTGAAAAGGTGGGCTATATCCTGAGGTCGTATCCTCCTCACTTCATTTATACTCCCAGCCTTTGAGATAAGGTTGAGGGGAACTAGAAATAATTCATTTATGTTTCTGTAAAAGTGAACTCATGTTGTTTGAACAGTACATTACAGATACAACTACCTCTTGGTCTAACTCCTTACCCTTTTTAGTTTCTGCTGCAGTGAAGTATTTAATGCTGAAGTTGCTGCCTAGAAGCAGTGGGGAGGAGGAAGAGATCTACTGATTTAAAAAAAAGTATATGTTTACCATACAACTGACCTAAGCTTCTGCAGTGCATATGATACTTTTTCAGAAAATCCCTGTGACCCATCCCTCATTGCCAATGATGTGATTAACTTTGGTGAATTACAGGTCGTGGGTGCCACTGTAGGAAGGACTGCATATCAGTTAAATGATTGGCTGAACTAAAGAGCAACCTCTTAGGTTGTAGCAGTGATTAGTATAGCTGTGAAGTAGTAGGAGAGCACCTTAGAGACCAGAAAGCTACAGATTTTGTTCATACATTCGTTGTTTTGACGCACAAGCCAGAGCACTCTATCTACCAATGTACAAATAGAGACACATGAGAACAGTGACAGAGAAGAGAAAAGAGTTGAGAAGGAAACTTGCATCCAGAATATATACAGTCACCAGTGAGTTCCATGGAGATGGTGACAAAGCTGCCATTTTCCAGCTTCTTTGTTAGTGATTTAGGACAGGGCTATGCCTTTAGATTGAAAAAAAAATGCTTTTGACACTGAAATTGAAAAGGCAATTAATATTGTGCCTGAAGTGACATACATTACATGCTCTTCATGATGGTTTAAATACATTAGGCGTGTAGTCAATGAAAGAATGGATGGATTTTTAATGTGAACAGTCATTGTATTATGGATCTAAAAATCTTTAAGAGTCTGTGATGGGTTTTTGCTAGCCCCTAAAGTAAGTCTTGGAGCCCTGCTCCCTGCCATAGTGTTGTCCAAATAAGGCACTAGCAAGCAGCATGATTTGTTTTTTCTTTCCAGGTGGTTTGGGGTGGCTAAATTTTAGCAAGAGTTTCCAGAGTGTCTGCCTGTTCTGAAACAATCTCATGTAGCTTGGTCAATTTAAGGTCAGATGCTTAAAAAGTGACCGGGCTCCTCTTGTGAGAGGGAAAGATTGGCTGACTAGAAACCAGGATAGAGAGGTTTTCAGATAAACTAGCTAGCTGTTTCTTATATGTTTTTAGATCAGATGTACACTATAAGTATGAAGTTTAAACCACATGAAATGGAGGGGGAATATGAATAGAGGCTTTGCCAGTTTGGGTTCTTCTGAGAGAACAATAACCCTGTAAATAACAGGAAATGCCACTAAGGGCTTTTAAGTCCTTCACCTGGGCCTCCTGTGAACTTTCTCTCCATCCATTCAGCCCCTGCCACAGAGACATAAATTACTTGGGAAGGAACTGAAATGTACTGACCTAAAATGGGACAGTATAGGAGTAACAAGAAGATGGAAATGCTGTTTTCAATTTGTATGTTATGTTGATTTATTTATAATGTGCCCATCTAAAGCTCTGGGCACATGCACAAAATGTTTTAATAAAGCACTGTGATGGGGCATCTGCCCCACACTGGCAGAAAAGGGGGTTAAAAGCAGCCCTAGGGAGGCTGTGCAGGAGGCAGCCAGTCACAGAAGGGCTTACAGGAGTAGCGAATCAGGGTTGGGCTGGCCCCTATAAGAAGGTCTGCAGAACAGAGCAGGGGTAATCACTCCCTGGAGCTTGAGAAGGGAGGAGGAAAGGCTGCCTTGCAGGTCGAGAGCAGCAAGCACCCTGGACCATACAGTGCTGCTGGCAGAGACCCAGAGAGCTAAAGGCAGCTCCTGGCAGGCTGCAGGGATCTGCAGACTGAGGTCCTGATGCAAGGGTAAGGAGGGTGCTGGAACCACTGAAAGAAGTGGCTAGACAGTGGACTGCAAGTCCCCGCGGAAGGGGGATATATGGAGTGTGGCGCAGCCGAAGGGCAGTGTCCCTGAAGAGGACGCTGTGGTCCTGGGAGTGACATGGGTCCAGGAACAGAGGTGACAGCGGGCAAGACCCCACCAGAAGAGGGTGCAGTTCTAATTCCTTGGACAGCCAGCAGGGGGCGCTGCAGTGGTGAGTCATGCCACATCACAAGCACATACAAAATACAAGTGGGAAAAACAAAGCTCTCCCCGACTCACCTGCAATATGAGCAATCGAAGGCCAAGTGAGGCACTGACAGAGTGAATACAGGTGAGTTCAGAGTGAAGGCAATAAAGTCATAGGTAAAACCAGCTGATTATCTCTTGTGCAGTGATTGCTTTGGCTGTAAATGGGACCCTTATGTTTTGTACTGGGAAAGTGTAAATTCAGAGCTTACTAGAGAGATTCCTTTCTCAGGTGCAGTGAGGGCTTGTTCAGCGTGAGCATAGGAGAGTGTGAAGTGCATGGGACCTGTAAAATATTTCCTTGTTTTATCATTGCATTAGCATAGATTTTTTTTTTTGCTTTTTATACAGTGCAGATGGATGTGTGTTACACTGTGTGTGTGTGTGTGTGTGTATATATGTATATATAAATAAAATTACACACACACACACACACATGTTAGACAAGACACAGGATGAACTTTAGCCTTGCAGTTTAAAAAGCTACCCAAAGAAACTGAATTTGGACAGCATGTACATGTTTTTTATTTATTTTCTGATGGCCAAAACCTTGGATTTGTTTTTAGTTATATTTGGAGCTTGATCCTCTGGTCTGATGCTTATTGTGTCATTGTGCATTGCTTTTAATAATCGCTCAGTGATTTCAGATAGATGAATGCAGAGGTGGTGGTGGTAACTTTATTTAGAATATTTTGCTGCAGGAAAAGGCTGTTCATTGGCTTACAAAAATATTCCTTAACCTGCTCTTTAAAGCCAATTTTGATCTCCTACTTGCCCTAACTTCTCTTTTATACACAATCTCAATATTTCTCATTTGCTGAACAGGTGAGTTACATTTATATTATTTATGTTGCCTTAGTTTGGTCATGTGATTGCACTGTTACGTTAATGTTGAGGACTTGTTATCATGACAGTAATTTAGAAACATCCATGTGTTTTGTGGACAGCCTTGCCTTCGCTTTACTGTCTCAGGTTTTGCCCACGTGTGTATGTGTAATATATGTAATTAATATTGTTGCCTTCCCTTCCCTATTATTTTTTGCATGTTCTATTGATTTGTGCCACATAAGAGACACGTTTCATTTGTCAGACTTCCCACCCATTGTTTGAGGCTAGAGCTTTCCAAGGAGGAGGATCAGGGCTGTGGCAGGGGATTGCGGCATGGTAGGGGGGGCTCAAGGGTGCAGGCTACTGGTGGCGCTTACTGCAGGCAGCTCCCAGAAGCATGTCCCTGCTCCAGCTCTGAGGTGCAGCCAGGTGGCTCTGCGTGCTGCCCCATCCTCAGGTGCCACCTCTGCAGCTCCCATTAGTCGGAAACAGTGGCCAATGGGAGCTGCGGGGGCGGTGCCTGTGGACGGGGCAGCATGCAGAGCCACCTGGCCATGCCTCCGCTTAGCAGGAGCTGGAGTGGGGTCATGCCGGTTGCTGTTTGGGAGCCGCGCGGAGCGGGGCAAGCCCCACGATCCCGCTCCCCAGCTTGAGCGCCAAAGCGGGGCAAACCTCCGACTCTGCTCCCTGGCGGGAGATGAGGACCAGATTAAATGTGGCCCGTGGGTCTAACACTTGGAGTAAACTGGGTGAAGTCACAGTATTGCCCTCCCCAAGCATTTAAAAACAAAAATCATGAACCAGTCCCTTCCCTTCTCCTTTCCGCCACCCCCCCAAAAAAGCCTCAGCATCATATGTTTGATAATATCATGAGATTAAACAAAGTTAGGATTCTTTTTATTTGCCTTCTGTTTTTTTAGATTTGTAAGGTTTACGTTTTTTTCAAGCTTTTCTTCACAGCCATGAGATCTAGAAGCTTACTACTTTAACAAAAGCAAACCAAACCCCAAACAAAAAGGCAAACACCTGCTCCAAGGTTCTCCCAGGATTCCAGGAGTTGGGGCTTAAAGAAAAACACCTAATATCTCAAGGTTTGTGATAATATCATGAGGACTGGGAATCTTGAAGTCAATCTGTAGAATTAAACAAACCACCACGTACACGCACTAAAAAAACCCAAACACAGAACACCTCCCCACCACAAGCAACCAACACAACAGTTCCCCCCCCCCAAAAAAAAAATCTTTGTGTTTGAATTTGGAATACTGCTTAATTAAAGTTTTCATTTCTGCTGCTCTATCCACAAAGATTCTTGGAATACAATGCAGTTTGCTCTTATCCTTTTATCTGGTACATCCTTAAGGCATTTTTTGGTTCATAAATAAATCTGCATCAAAAGCAAAACCCTACTGAACTGCAGAAACCATAGAAAACAAATATCTTCAATTTAGGGTTTTAAAAAAGCACAGCTTATATTTGCCCTTCCAAGAAGACAAAACATGCCACATTTTAAACATCTTCCTTTATCTAGGACGTCCCAGGCGTTCTCCAGAGCAACTGTGCTAGATGCCATGCAGAGCTCAGAATAAAAGATATACTCAGGATCTATGTAATGGTTCCATGCTACTTATGGCTATTTACTTAATCAATATTTTATTTCTGTTTGATTTTTATTCCTTGAGATTTGCCAAGAAATTTCTCAGTATTTCAGTTGCATCCAGACATAGCTGCAGATGACAACTAGCAGGTAGTTTTTTCCTGGGAAAGCTGTCCAACTAGAGAAGCTCTTTTTGGCAGAAAAAACCAAGTACTTGGCTCCAGCAGTCAATGGGATGACATTTAAATTGCCTCCCCCCCCAAGGAATGGTAATGGGAATGCCAACCTTTGCTTTCTGTCACTATTGCAATGTATCACTTCTAAGCAGCAAATGCTACCCTAAATGACCCAACTTCAAAGTCATTATATACATTTTTACAAATTTTACAGTGATTTCAGTGAAATGTCATTCAATATTTAACATAGACTTTTCTAGACCTGAGTGAGCATTTGCTTTCTTTAATCCATTGGCTTGTAGTGCAGATAGTAATAGGCAAATTTGGGGTGTATTTTCAGTGTTTAGGTTTTTCTTTGTAAAGCTTCCAGTTGTGTGAGTTGCCAAACCCTAAACACGTATCTTAAAAGAATTATGTCATGTGACTGGTACAGCCTGAAAAGAGCTGTCATATATAATGTGTATAAATTACATTTATCATCCTTCTTTAGCTGGTAAAGTTCAATTTTTCGGGGTTGGATTTTAAGCTGTAGGCAGAAATGCTAGAAAATACCCCACTCCCCACCCCCCGGATATTCTTTACCATTTCAGTTTTCCCCGAGAGACAAGGCTGAATGTGGATTCTTTCTCAATTTACATGCTTCATTTAGGTCTCTTCCCCTTCCCCCACCCCCATACTAGCTTAGAAGTGGAAAAGCTCTATTAGGGCATCTAGCCCTTTCCCTTGCCAATGTGGGAATGTTCCCTATAATCCAGTTTCAAATGAGACAAAGCCAGGATACCCTCAGCTCCTCTCTCTCTTTTACCCCCTTTATGACTGATTAGAGTTTATAGCAGTTCCTTTTGTTTTTTCACATTACACACATCCTGTTTGGAACGGTACAGAACTTGTGGCTAGTCATAACTGGACTACATGTGTAGGTTTGTCTTTGGGTAGAAAGATTTTTGATTTGGCATTCACAGAGTCCGTGTAGTGAGACATGAGAGAAAGATGTTATGATTTCTTGTTGCTGAAGTCTTTGTTTCAGCCTGAGTCTGCAAAATCTTCTGTTTTTGTACATTTTAGAAATCTTCTTTGATGTGTTTGTGTTCCAGATGCAGAAAATATTTCTCAAATATTTATCTTTTTTTCCCCTTTTAAATTCTACATTATATGGCATGGTAGTGGTGAGAGCAAAATTTCCGTTGACTTCAGAGGGACCAGGATTCAGCTGTAGTTGCCAGAGTGTCTGCCTTATGGGTATGGGAATCATTTCTCCCTCCCTATGCAAGAGTGGAGGATGAAGGGAATTTCAGAACTGCTGGTAGGGGAAGCCCTAAATGCAGCGGATTGTTGTGTGGAGGGAAGCTGAAAGGCACAAGTGTTCAGGGCGGTGAAGGGTGCTGACTGCTACAAAACTTGAAGAGTGAGCTGGGAATATTTTTGGAATGCAGCAAAATAATCAGAGATCCCATTGTTCTATCTACAGTTCCCTCTAAAATCCACAGTTTCATCCTCCCAGCCCAGCTACTCTTTTCTCCCTTTCCTCCTATTCCTCTACCTTCCCACTCTGTTGATAACTGTGAATGATTCAGTTAAATAGGACTTCCCAAACGGCTGTTTAATTTTCTCTTCTGACCCCCTGTAGCTTTTGTAGGCAGCTAATCTGTGGCAGCCCGTGCACCATATTTTTCTCTCTCTCTCTCTCCACACACGCGCGCACACACACACTCCTGCTCCCATTACTTGTCTTGCAATTCTTCCCCAGCTGATTGCAGCAGCCACTTGTGCTACCTGCTCACCCCTGTTACTCCCCATAGTGTAGATTTAGATGGACAGAGAAGGGGGATGTGCCCCTGTTCCATGGGCAGTGTGCCCTCATATAATAAGAAATCTGAATGTTCTGTGTTTTTAGTCACACAACCCCCAGATGCTGTGTAGAAAAATGACACAGTGACTCAACAATACTATCAACAACCATCACTCTGTATTTTCAAATAACCTGTAAGAAAAATAACTCTATCCATCCACCCACCCCAGACACAGCACACAGAGGTGGGGGATCCCTGTTGCTCAAGTAAATACAAAAGTTGAGGGAGCTTCTTAGCTAACTTTTCTAAATTGCAGCCATCGTGTCCCTAATCTATGCAGGTTTCAGAGTAGCAGCCGTGTTAGTCTGTATTCGCAAAAAGAAAAGGAGTACTTGTGGCACCTTAGAGACTAACCAATTTATTTGAGCATAAGCTTTCGTGAGCTACAGCTCACTTCATCGGATGCATTCAGTGGAAAATACAGTGGGGAGATTTATATACATAGAGAACATGAAACAATGGGTGTTACCATACACACTGTAACCAGAGTAATCACTTAAGGTGAGCTATTACCTTACATTCTTACAACTACAATACCCACCTGCGGAAGTGAAGAAACAGATTGACAGAGCCAGAAGAGTACCCAGAAGTCACCTACTACAGGACAGGCCCAACAAAGAAAATAACAGAACGCCACTAGCCATCACCTTCAGCCCTCAACTAAAACCTCTCCAATGCATCATCAAGAATCTACAACCTATCTTGAAGGACGACCCATCACACTCACAAATCTTGGGAGACAGTCCTTGCCTACAGACAGCCCCCCAACCTGAAGCAAATACTCACCAGCAACCACACGACACACAACAGAACCACTAACCCAGGAACCTATCCTTGCAACAAAGCCCATTGCCAACTGTGTCCACATATCTATTCAGGGGACACCATCATAGGGCCTAATCACATCAGCCACACCATCAGAGGCTCGTTCACCTCCACATCTACCAATGTGATATATGCCATCATGTGCCAGCAATGCCCCTCTGCCATGTACATTGGTCAAACTGGACAGTCTCTACGTAAAAGAATAAATGGACACAAATCAGACGTCAAGAATTATAACATTCAAAAACCAGTTGGAGAACACTTCAATCTCTCTGGTCCCTTGATTACAGACCTAAAAGTTGCAATTCTTCAACAAAAAGACTTCAAAAACGGACTCCAACGAGAGACTGCTGAATTGGAATTAATTTGCAAACTGGATACAATTAACTTAGGCTTGAATAGAGACTGGGAGTGGATGAGTCCATTACACAAAGTAAAACTATTTCCCCATGTTTATTCCCCCCCCCCCCCCCCACTGTTCCTCAGACGTTCTTGTCAACTGCTGGAAATGGCCTACCTTGATTATCACTGCAAAAGGTTTTCTCCCCTCCACCTCTCCGCCCCCGCCCCCGCTCTCCTGCTGGAAATAGCTCACCTTAAGTGATCACTCTGGTTACAGTGTGTATGGTAACACCCATTTTTTCATGTTCTGTGTGTATATAAATCTCCCCACTGTATTTTCCACTGAATGCATCCGATGAAGTGAGCTGTAGCTCACGAATAAATAAATTGGTTAGTCTCTAAGGTGCCACAAGTCCTCCTTTTCTTTTTGCTAATCTATGCAGCTACTCAACATGCTGAAAGCACTGAAGATGGAACTCAAGAGAAACTGTGTGTGGCACAGACTAATCCGTAAAATTTTATTTTGTCCTATACACTGATGGGGTGTCGGTTTACAGGATCCTCTGAGGAAAAGATTTAGGAAACATCGTGGATAGCACGATTGATAATGTGCAGTGGCAATTAAAAGATCAAAATTGATGTTGGGGTACGCTAATGTCAGAGAAAACACGGTTCTCACTCAGGTTGGGTGCAGCAAATCAGATAGACTTTATTATCTCAAGGAATTTCACAGAGGGAGAGAGTGCACTAGGACAGAGGGTTTCCCCCACCTAGACAGGTCTCTCCCAGATAAACAATAAGAGCAAGTATTTATACCTTTATTACAGACAATAATAAGCAACAACTGCATGTTGTATATACATATGCCTTCCTCATATCTTATTTTTCTTACCATTTCTCTTATAGTCTGCATTCTGTTCTTCTCTAATACAAGGTCACAACAGCCTCTTTCACAGTTGTTTTCCACTCGCTTTGCACTATCCCTGCTTCTACAAATCTCGCGTTATTAAAGCTAGAGTTAGCCTGACTCCTGCTCATTTCAGAGGCCTGCATCCAAATTCCCTTTATCTACTTCCACACTAATAAAGGAATAGAATATAGACCAGAACACATGGTGAAAACGGGGTTCTCTCATTTGTGTTCTGTTTCATTTGGTGACCCTTAAAATATAGCCGAGATTGAAGAGATCCATGAAGGGCAATGCAATAGTTACAAGAAGAAATTTTAGATATGAGGTGAGAATTGCACAAAGTAGGATGATTTAGCCTTGAAAGGAGAAGCGTAATGGAGATTTATGTGAGGTGTTTAAGACTGGAAGGAATATAGTAAAAATCATTCCTCCCTTTTCTGCTGCAGTTTATCTTCTCTGGTCAGGTCCCTAACCTGTGACGGAATCTAAGAGGAACCATGACAACATTTGGTACCAGGTTCAAATCCTGTGTTGGAACGAGAGAATTAGCTACCAGTCCCAACTTTATCAACTGGCTGTAGGAAGCAGGAAGCATTAGAGTACAGGCTTTTCAAGAGGACACCCATTGAGCCTGTCAGCTGATACTTGCACTCAAATGTGACAAGCTTTCAGGCCCAAGGCTAGACTAACTTGTTGGAAATCCAGTATGATTGGCATCCTGGCTTCATTGTGCTCTGTTCTCACTCTGTCCCATGAACTCACACAGGGTCTCCAAACCCTACAGTGCGTCTTGGCTGTCGATGGCTTCTTTGGCTGTATCAAAATAGAAAGTTTTCTTTGAAAGTCTCTTTAGGCTTGTGCACTTAACAGCAAGGCCAAGACTGCAAGCTTTGCTGCATCCTTATGAAGTACTGAATCTCCTGATGTATAAATATAGAGAAGAGTAAAGAGTAAGATCAAACTATTAAGTCAAGGATTATTCAGTACCAGTGGTGCCCCAGGAACTCAGAATCTCTGTCCAGATTATCATTATTTCATTCTTTTTGGTCAGGATTTGTCTCTCAAGACTCGATGATGATTTGTTTGTAAACACAAACTGGTGAATATTGCAGCATACCATGTGGTCCATCTGGCATTTGGGGGAATTGAATTGCCCATATGCTACTTTCCTCCCCGCCCCAATGTAACAGGTTTTGTATTTTAATAATTGTGAAAGATTTGATCCTGAAACATTTTTAAGGATGTCTTTCCCGCCCCGCCCCCGGGAAAAATGCAGTGTCCGTGGAGGATGGGGTAGTCCCTGAAAGTATATGATGAGTTTGTTCTGCACAGTACAGTAGTTCTTAGTCAGCTGATCTAGGTGAGATAGATAATGAACTGTGTTCTACTATTTTCAGCCTATCTCGCTATTTTTTCCCTAGCAAGGTACAGTTGCGGAAAACACACATGTGCATGAAATGAAGAGTCATATGAAACAACTTGCTCTAGCTAAGGCAGTTTACATAGCAGGGCATATAGGAATCATCTCCATTTGGCTAGCATTCGGATCATTAAATATCAGGCAGAGTAATGCTGTAAATTTGATCACATTTAAAAATAAACATATGTGCATAACAAGAAAAAATATGCAACAGTACTGTGACATGCAGATGGCAATCTCTCTGATGGTACTGATACAGTCTGTCACCATAGTATCTAAGTGCTGTTCTCCCTTAACATCCAGTAATACCAGACCTTTTTAGGGTTTTTCCAAGAGTAAAAATGAATGGGTGCTGCTAGTTTATCATCCAATTCACTAGGTCATTTTTGAAGCAGGTTCTCTGCTCTAGCAAATACAGTATTCTGCTTGGAAGGGATGTGTTGACATGCTTGGTTTATGAATCCAAGTTTAATACAGTACCTGATACAATTGCCTTTAAAGGGCTCTAGACAGTTGACGGAGATTGTATATACAAAGAGGCAAAATCTGACCCTCATGAAGGAAGAGAGCCATTCTGGAAAACATTTCTTGAGATAATCAAATACCTTCTGATTGAGGGTAATCAGTTATATGGAAGACAGAACAAAAATCACCAGTACCACTTCATTTCAATACACATGTTTAGGAAAGTGTGTAAATTAGAGTAGGTCACGTTATACTTGTGTGTGTGTGTAGCCTGTAATTATAAAAGTATTTTGAAAATTGCAAAAACAAACAACCCCTTTCCCCAGTCCTACATCAATCTATTAATAATGTATTCATATGCTTAAAAAGGCATATATTCCTTATGTTCCATATGATAAACCAAATAATATCAAAATATATCACGAAAATTGAAATAATATACAAAAATCACACTAGGGTGGATGCCTACCAGTGCGTAGCACTCTGCACAACATTTATAATGGGAAATTTTTTGACCAATGACCCCAGAGAAGATCATTTCTCTTTTTATATATAAAAAGTAAATATATGGGATATGTAAGGTCCACACAAAGCAAATAAGACTTCTGTTTTTCAGGAGTTATATAAAAGGCACCCTCCAAATGCCATAGGTCAAGAAACCATTTGTTCCAGTGAGCCATCATTTTCTTAAGAAAGCTCTTGCAGCTCTTTTATTGAAATTCAAAGATGAGGTTGTCTTGCAGTATTTTGGCAAGAGGAGATATCCGTGCCCCTCTTGCTTCTCAACTCTAACAAGAAATGTAGGTATTTGGAACAGCTTGCTGTACTACATCACTGTTCTGGGATTCTTTGAGGGGCATAAGCCTTAAGAATTCATTGAGACTGCTCTGGCATTGCCTATTACAAATGTGTTTTTATGTACAAATAACTGAGAAATGGAAAAAATAGATTGGCTTGTCTAATGCTAACGGTGTGTGTGTTTGTGCCTTATTCATTGGAGAGATTGTTCAATGATTGCACCATAAGGATTCTGAAGCTGGTGCCTGCAGGGCCGTTCTGTCATCTGTTGTGTAAGGACTGAGGGCAGCTTTCATCTGGTCAGTTGACTCCTTTGGAAGCTTTGCTGAGTTTTTCTTTGGTGAATTTGTGAGGCATATTCTTTTGGATTTTCCATTTTGGCGGGGAGGAGCGCAGTTTGGGTGTGAACATTTCTCCCTTTTTGCAGCTCCCGAGTGTGTCTCAGAGGTGTATTGCTGTACTACTGTAGGTATAGCCTAAACCCTAGGAGCTGAGCCCTATAAATGGGGTACTGTATGCCACTGAACTGTGCAAAATACAGATTGACACAGAATGCAAGTGCAGCAAGATACGAGTCCTTTCTGTGCAGAATGTTTACATTGTTTCATACAGTCTATTTAAACTAAAGGGGTTATAGAATTGTTTAGGTATGTAGCGGGAATGTTTTGATTTTAGTTTGACTTTGAGCACTGTCATAAATATAAAGGGAAGGGTAAACCCCTTTGAAATCCCTCCTGGCCAGGGGAAAGCTCCTCTCACCTGTAAAGGGTTAAGAAGCTAAAGGTAACCTCGCTGGCACCTGACCAAAATGACCAATGAGGAGACAAGATACTTTCAAAAGCTGGGAGGAGGGAGAGGAACAAAGGGTCTGTCTGTAGTCGTCTTGGCCGGGGACAGAACAGGAATGGAGTCTTAGAACTTTTAGTAAGTAATCTAGCTAGGTATGTGTTAGATTATGATTTCTTTAAATGGCTGAGAAAAGAATTGTGCTGAATAGAATAACTATTTCTGTCTGTGTATCTTTTTTGTAACTTAAGGTTTTGCCTAGAGGGGTTCTCTATGTTTTTGAATCTAATTACCCTGTAAGATATCTACCATCCTGATTTTACAGGGGGGATTTCTTTATTTCTATTTACTTCTATTTTTTATTAAAAGTCTTCTTGTAAAACACTGAATGCTTTTTCATTGTTCTCAGATCCAAGGGTTTGGGTTTGTGGTCACCTATGCAAATTGGTGAGGCTTTTTATCCAACATTTCCCAGGAAAGGGGGTGCAAGTGTTGGGAGGATTGTTCATTGTTCTTAAGATCCAAGGGTCTGGGTCTGTAGTCACCTAGGCAAATTGGTGAGGCTTTTTACCAAACCTTGTCCAGGAAGTGGGGTGCAAGGTTTTGGGAAGTATTTTGGGGGGAAGGACGCGTCCAAACAGCTCTTCCCCAGTAACCAGTATTAGTTTGGTGGTGGTAGCGGCCATTCCAAGGATAACGGGTGTAATATTTTGTACCTTGGGGAAGTTTTGACCTAAGCTGGTAAAGATAAGCTTAGGAGGTTTTTCATGCAGGTCCCCACATCTGTACCCTAGAGTTCAGAGTGGGGGAGGAACCTTGACAAGCACTGACAAATTTTATTTGAATTTTCAATTACTCGATAGCTTTCCTCACCACATTTCCTTCCTTACCAAATGCAGTGTTCCAAGTGGCTCACTCTATTTCATTGGACAGAAACGATACTTGAAAGTAAAATCTTAAAGTACAGCTATTCGTATGTTCTGACAAAACTAATAATTGTTCAACTGGTGCTTGGATTACTGGGTAATGGTAGACTCCATAATCAGTCATTTGTTGTCTTTGTATGGTGGTTGTGCAAGAATGTGGAAATCTGTGTTCAGTTGTCATGGCAATTTGCTTATTTACCTGCCCTTATCCATCATAACTGCTCTCTCTCTCTCTGTCTTAAGGAGAAAAGAATGTCTGGTTTAGCAGAACCACACTTTTAGTGAGATACTTGAATTAAATTTTTGAATTTGTGTCATTGTTGCATCTAGGCATCCCAGTCATGGACCAAGACCCCACTGTTAGGTGCTTGTACAAACACAGTACAAAAAGTGTCCCCTGCCCCAAAGAGCTTACAAGTCTAAGTATAAAATGAGACAGATATAAACGGGAGTATAGGCAAACAATGAGGCAGTATTGGTCAGCATGATAGGCAGGGGTCTTTGCACCTGAACAATCTCGTTGATGTCAAGTTTTCTTTAGGCTTCACGTCAAAGGAGGGTTTTGAAAGAGGATACTGAGTTAGTTTTGAAGATATTTATGGGGAGCTTCTCCTAATTAGGAGGGGGCAGCATGAGGGTAAGCACATGGTGCTTATATGAAAATTTAACATGTGGATGATGAAGGCTATGACTTCATTTTAAATGCCTACTTCTCTATGTTCCTTTCCCTCTTAACCCACCTACTAGTTTCCCAGTCCTGTGATTTAGTTTAAGATATTTATATGGACAAGTTGCTTCAGATTTGTCTTCATACACCAAGCCAGACTTTTCACTTTGGGATGGACTTCTAAAATCAATGTATGTCGTGTCCCCCCCCCCCCCAAATTTAATTTATTGCTGATCCGGCTTGAACGCTCTGCTATCACAAGTCTGGCCTAAGGATTTAGGGATGGGTTAGTGAGAGAATTATTTGAGATATACCTCAAACTATGGTAGACTGACTCATTTTACATAAACAAAGTATGTGTTTGGGGGCTCTTTTTAGGCCCACTTAGCCTCCTGCTGTAGAGATGGAGGCCCAGCTGCTTCTTTCTTTCAGCTTTAGCAATCAGTTGACCCTTAGATCAGTTTACATTTTTATGGCTGTCTTCACAAGAAACGTACAGTAGAACCTCAAAGTTATGAATGCCTCAGGAATGGAGGTTGTTCCTAACTCTGAAATGTTCATAACTCTGAACAAAATGTTATGGTTGTTCTTTCAAAAGTTTACAACTGAACATGGACTTAATACAGCTTTGGAACTTTAATATACAGCAGAAAAATGCTGCTTTCCCTTTATTTGTTCAGTAGTTTACATTTACCACAGTACTGTACTATATTTGCTTTTTTTTGGTCTCTGCTGCTGCTTGATTGCATACTTCCGGTTCCAAATGAGGTGTGTGGTTGACCAGTCAGTTCGTAACTCTGAGGTACTACTGCACTTTTTATTTTAAAATGAGAGCTGAGATTCTCCTTACTTCTATAATTCTCACAAATCAGGGAGCTTCACTGCTATGAACCCCATGATTAACTCTTATCGTACTTCACTGGCATTGTATTTGTATTCCCTTCTCCCCCTCTCTGCCATTTACCTAATTGTGCTAAATGTCACCATCTCAGAGATATAGCCTGGTGCTCTTCCTGATCCCAGATGTAGTGTTCTACAACAGCACTGCTTTTTTAGACTTATATAATTTAGTAATCCACAATCAGTGCATAAATAGAAAATTAAAGCTGTAATTGAAGCAGAACATTTCAGAATGACAATAAAAGACTCTAATGGATTCCAAAGTTGAGGATCTCTTCCTAGGGATGTCTTGCCAGCAGTCCCCCTCCCTTTTAATCAGAGGACTGGTGCACTGAGCAACTTGTCATGGAACCACAAAGGGAGATGTGATCTATAAGTTATAAAAGGCCCAAACTGTTGAGGGTTTTACAAATCAAACCCTCTACTCTAAGCTACTTGCAGAAATTGGGATTGGTAGATTTTCCTCTAAAATCACTGTTTTGTAACTTGAAAATCCCAGCATTGGTGGGGTTTTTAATCCAAGGCCCAAGCTCTTTGAATGTGTAGCACGCAGCTGGAGTGCTGCTAAAACAAGAATATTCATTCCATATCTTTGAGTGTGCTGGGAAATACTTCCACAAGATACTACAGAAGCCAGAACAGATTTTGGGTAATCAGGGCAACTTTCCTTGAGGAAAATACTGCTTACTGGGTATGCAGCCATGTTCTGTCCTAGCTATAATTTCCAGATGATCTTAAGGTGTAGCCCCATGTAATATCCTTTTTCCCCCCCCTCTTAAAGGAGGTCCTTCGAAAGAGAGCTGAACCGACAGTCCTGAGACCAAGGTCACTTTATTCACAGAACAGGGCAGCAGTAGTGCAAGTTCATCAGAATTGTCCTATCAGTCTGTGCCTCATTTAAACCTGCTGCTTCCAGGAGTGAGAAGAAGTTTGGTCCATATGTCCCTTTAATCCTTGTTCCCTCTGTTTTGAACACACACACAGGTGCCAATTGTATGTTGTTTGAGTGGACTGTTTTTGTGGTGATCAGTGGGGAGATATGTATACTGGTCTGAGCTTTTCTGCTCAGCTGCTGTGGGTCAGCAGAGATCATTCCTGTGGTAGAGTGTGTAGCAAAAGTTACTAAGCCATCCAGTCGCTTCATCAATAAGAAAATATTGGACATTTGATAGTGGTGTTCCATCTGTGAATGTTTGTCCTGTGAAGAAGTGGTGGGTTTCCCCCTTATCCATGTAGCAGTGGCCAAACTCTCCCCCTTTGCCTCCAGCTCTTTTTTTGTGCAGAGAGAGGGACTGTGAGAAAGTAAGTTATGCACTCAACTAACTTTCCAAGTCATAAGTGTAACAGCAAACAAACAAATGCACAATAACTTCTTATTTTCCTAGTAATGTCAGCATTACATCTCTGTTGTAAGAGAGCTAAATATAGCTGACTTTTGATGTTACTTTGAGAGGGATATTTTTAAAGGACTCTTGGTTTTTAGGCATCTTTTATTGTTTGATCAGTCTTAGCCGAAAGTGTCTCATGAAGGCATGTTTCATTTACTTAAAAATCTTCATGAAACGATCTCCTTTGACCATCTGGTTTGCGTATTGCTACATAAGGCTTAATGTGTTCCTTTGTTATCATTGTGAGTGTGTTTTGTGGAGGTGTTGATTGCTCACAGTAATGCTTTCTGGTCCTCCAGGCTGCTGGTTGGGTTATAGAAACCTCTCCCACTCTCATTCTCTCTCACCTGCCTATTGAATGGAAGGCTAGCTTGTTTATTTTGAATGCTCAGTAGAAAGACCACTTTCTGCCCTAAGTATGGCTCTCTTTGGCCCTCTGTTTACCTCTTTATGATATATTTCTTTTGTCTGTAGATGTGCCTAGCCTTGTATGAATAATTTCATAACACTTAAATAACAATAAGGTAAGAGTTATGATGCATCTCTTCACTTGATTGGCATAGATGTCCCTTCTGTGGAATGCTTGTGCCATATTGCTAAGCAACCCTTAACTGCTACCCACATTCTGTTTGTACTTGTTAGGTATTTCTAACATTTAATTTCATCTTTATGAGTGAGTTGTTAGCTATATTGTTGCTGTCATATTAAGTATGGCTCATTCAGAGGAGTATGGACATTTTAATGGCACTTCCTACATGACTGGCATTGGACATAAGTTCTTTTTATGTCCAAGGCCTGATGTAGCATTTGCTTGGAAGTCAGTTCATGTTAATGCTACCCAAAACAGATTTGCTGTTGAAGAATATGCCAGATGATGGTCCATGTCTAAAGGCCAATTTCTATAGTTTAGCCAGGAATTTGAATTTCTTAAACCCCATTTTTTCATTCACCACAGTGGTGACTGTGCATAACAAAGTCAGTGTTAAACTGTAGACAGCAACTTATCTCTTCTTTTTCTTCCCCTTATCCCATCAGCTGGGGTTGAGTTGTCATGCAAACATACGCCATCTTTGTCTGCCCAAGGCGGCACTAAGGTCCACCTACTTATCTTTCTTTGATGCAATCCATCCATTGCTTTGCTCGGGGTCTCACCCTCTACTACCGTACTACCTTTGTCAGATTACCTTCATTCATCCTTGTCATGTGTCCGAACCACTAAGTTGTGTCAGTGTTTGCTTGAGCCCTGGCACCTCTTTCATTACAAATTAATTAGGTGCTGGGGCTCAAGCAATTTTTTTACATTCATAACTGATGCAGCAAACCCATAGGTGCTGTTAGGGGGCTTATTCCTTCACCCACTCACTTCCCTGGTCCTTCTCGCATGAACAGAGAGCAACAATACCCGAAGTCCGAAGGTGCAAACAATTCGATGTTTATTGGGGTGAACTTCCAGCAAGCTTAAATACAAGTTCCTTTTTTCCTTATTTTCGAATCCCAATTTACTTCCTGTTTGCCCCTAATTTATATAGTAATATTCTTAGCTATACCTTAACCAATCATTCTACTAAAATTTAACTAACCAATCCTAACATGGATTAGCTAACCAATTATATCCCACCACCTTAATTAGTTTACACCCAGCAAAATTAATTATACAGCAGACAGAAGCAATCACAGAACCAGAGACCATGGCAGAGACCATGCCAATAAACAATAGCAAAGTGGGAACTATAATGACAAAACAATACAGAAGTGAGGATTTCACAACTACATCTGTAAAGACATAAGAGTTTCCCAGCTATGTCTATTGATAAGTGAGTTCTTACCAGACAGAAAACTATCAACCTCAATTTCCTTTTACAGCTTCTAGGCACTTCCCTTTCTCTGGAGGAATATAAGGACAGGATTAAATTCCTAACAGCCCAATAGCACCTTATTTCAATGTGACTAGTTTGGAATGTGAGGATGTGACCATTCACTTCCCAGCTTATGGCTGCCTCTGTCGCTTAGCCAAAGGCCTTAGCCTAAGAACAGGGCCTCAGACTGTCACAGTAAGAGAAGGCCCTTACACTGGCAGACAGTGATTTTGATTCTTTCTTTTATACCTCTAACTAGCCAAGTGATAGGAATACACCTAAATTCTTAGAGTATAGGCCTTTACAGACAGGCCTGAATATCTATATCCTAACAGGTGCTGGGGCTCAGTCCTAGCAAGCCCTGGCACAAATTAAGCACTGAGTTCTGCTTCCTGGAGGTTGTCAGCCACATCAGACTTTGACTTCCATTTTGATATTTTCATTTTGAAATCTGTCTTTCCATGTAACTCTTCTTATGGTGCGAAGACATCTCCTCTTGAACACCTGTAGGCATTGAACCTGACCTCTCTTTATTGCCTGTGCTTTTACACCATACAGTATTGTGGAGCACACCATTGTTCTATAGAGTTGGGCATTTACTTTCAGTGGCATACACTTGTCAGATACAACACCTGAAATGTTATTCCACACGCTTCCAGCACTCCTAAGTCTGGACTGTGCCTCATGTTCAAGCTCACCATCTTCTGTGACCCAGCTGTCAAGACCAGTCTGATCAGTCTGGTTTAGTCTCACTGCATTAATCTCAATGTCCAATTTCCCTGTGGCACCTCTGCTGACCCCTATGCTCATTTTCATCCCATGAGTACTTAGGTGGTCGTGCTACTGGTTTTCTGTTTTCTCTAGAGCCTTCTTTTGAGGATGCCCTTATTACTATATTACCAATATATAACAGCCTTCTCACATTTTTCCATTAGAATCTTCCTGCTGATGTAGTCCATCAGTATGATAAATAGCACTGAACTGAGTGCCAACACTTGGCACATACTTTCACTTCAAAGGGACCTGTCGTTCCAAAACATGTTGAGATCACTTTTTTAGGTGGTCTATATAAGGCATTCACCGGAGTTATAAAAACCTTAGACACTACAGGTACTTATTTCCTCAGCAGTGGTGTAAGCATCCTTCTGTCCACTTTCTTGTACGTCTTTTCTAGGTCTATAAAAGCTATCCTGTTGGTGCTCTAGCCACTTCTCTATCCCTTGCCAAATTACAAACATGGCAACTGTGCTACCTCGTCCTTCCTTAATGCCAAACTATTCTTGTTTGAGGAGGGGTTCCACCATTCTCCTAATTCTAGCATCCAGGGTAGGTTCCAGTTCCAGGATCTTATCATTCAAGTATTTTATTTCATGCTCCACAAATCAAGAAGAACTCTTTTGATTGATTCCTCCCCCCCCCCACCCCGACATGCAGATATGTCACTCACTAACTGTCTTAAGTTATCAAGCCATAACTAATGCTCATCTTGCAAAGAATTTTGCAAAAGACTGTTATTTAAAGAGTGACTGAGGAAAATTTATTTTGCTGTGGTTGCTCAATAAGACCAGTAATGGTTAAAAAGGAAAGCCAAGTCTCCAGCAGAAGAGAATATTACTGAGAGAGAATACTTATTAGTTGTGCAGAAGAACACAGATATTGATTTTTATCCACCCTGAGTATAGTATGATTTAAAAAAAAAACTTCCTGCACAGGTATGCCATTGCATAACTGTCCATTATAAATTTATAGTCTGCAGAACTGACCACTTTCAGAGACTTGTTACTCGAATAGAAGGGTCTAGAAGTAGGCAAACCCTACTTTTTCTTGTTCCCCATGTGTTAGAACATACATCAGAACATGAGGTGACTCTTTAACATTCATTAAGTGACCATAAGATTCCTATGCAATAGAGTGAATATATTAAGAGATTTATATTTCTAACAATCTGTATGGCCAGACTGTATAATCAGGGACATTGATATTGGTTTGCATAATAGGCATTAGTTAAAATTACATAAAATGGTTCTGAAATAGGAATGGGGGAGGGGGAAGAGGGGAAGACACACTGTGTGCTTCTAGTCCTGCAGGGCTGAAACATGAAGGACTAAAACTGTCATTTTTAGGTCACTTTTACAAGATTTTATAGCTCTCTTAGTTTTACACATAGGATTCATGGTGCAGATCGTTAGCCCTAGGATAACTAGGGCACTTAGCTTTAAGGTGCAGATAATTACCTGTTGAAAGGCAACTATTCATTTCACAATTATTTGATTCACTTGTAGCTTCCCCCCCCCCCCAAAAGGAAACACTATAGCCTCATCTACACCTAAAAGGTCAACCTAGCTACACCCCTCGGGGTGAAAAATTCATACCTCTAGGAGACATAGTTAAGATGACCTAAGCCCTGGTGTCGACACCGCTAGGTTGACTGAAGAATTCTTCCATCAACCTACCTACAGCTTCTTGGAGAGATGAGTTACTACAGCAGTGGAAGACCCCTTCTAGCAGTGTAGGAAGCGTCTACACTACAATGCTACAGCGGAATAGCTGCAGCGCTGGAGCTGTGCCACTGTAGTTCTTGTAGTGTAGACATAACTTAATCTTTCAGTAATAGAACCCAGACTCTGATCTTGTCAAATCCTGAAAGGTAAGCAGTGTGAGCCTGGTCAGTGTTTGGATGAGAAACGTCTGGGGAAAACCCAAGGCTGTACAAGAAGTGATGCTGGTGGATTAGTGGCTGATACTTCCCTCAGCTACCACTGAACCAGTGCCACAGCATGATGTGCATTGTGTGGTTGGGGGGGCAGTCTTTCTTGTGAGGTATAAAGCTGCTTGACCACTTTTGCCATACTAATGGTCATTAGGGTTGCCAGTTTTGGTTGGATATATCCCTGGAGTTTTCACCACATGACATCTTTAATTAAAGATTAATCCTGGAGGGCTGGCAACCGTAATGGTCATGGGAAACTTTTTTTGCTATAGAACAATTTTTAGTTCAAGTATGCAGGTCAAAAATGACTTTGCTAATTGCATCCTGCCTTTGTAGACTATACTGGCAAGTTCAGTTATCCTGTAGAAAGAGAAAAGGTGGGTGAGGACGGAGCATAATGGGCAAGGAGGACGGAGCATAATGGGCAAGGAGGGTGAGGTTTGGCAGTTGAATGGCTGCAGTGGTAGGAAAGGGTGGGATGAAAGTAGACCAACAACCAGCGGTAATCGAACAAACAAGAAAAGAAAAAAATGTCCAGATTCAAAGTTTCAGAGTTGGAAGAATAGGATAGTAATTTAATCCATTCCATGATGATAATATGAGATTAATTAGTATTGATGCATGGATATGCAGAAGTGCGAAAGAGATGTGACATCAACTAGATTCAGATCTAAGATATGAGTAGGCACCATAAGGGAATATGCAAGTTGAGAACCGGGAGAAA
Organism: Lepidochelys olivacea; assembly: GCF_965140295.1. Lineage (NCBI taxonomy): Eukaryota > Metazoa > Chordata > Testudines > Cheloniidae > Lepidochelys > Lepidochelys olivacea. The sequence goes on from NC_140411.1 coordinate 136,288,691, forward strand.
TTGGAGGGATGGGGAGAGAAGAAAGAGGCTACATATCAAATAACAGTTTTATATTTAATATTAAATATGTCAGAAGACTCTTTGCAATATAAACTACACATCAGTTGAGTCATAAATTTTGAGATCATTTTAGTTTTTCCCCTATGTAAGACTTAGACATTAGGATAAATTCCAAAGTATAACTTGTGTGTTGTTTTAGCTAGGCAGACTCCACTGTGACTCTTTAAAGTGATTGTACAGGGCTTTAGCTCATCTCCAATGTGTTATTTATACTTCACTATTCACAGGAGGGTGCTTTTTGATTCAATGTTTTGGACATAATTCAAACTCGAACTTCAGTTGTCGTTAAGTTCATAGTTTTAGGGAAAAACAGGATCCGAAGACTTCATTTTACGTACATTGTTTCTTTTTCTGTTACAATAATAAGTGTATGCACAACTGACTTTCCCAATACTATTTTATGTAATAATAAAAAGACAAGGAGAACAAGCTTGTTTGGAAGTGAATATGAGTCTGCTGAAGTCTGAAATGTGGAGTTAAATGTAGCCCATCGCCTCATTCCGAACTATTGCAACTTTTGTTGTGATCCTTCCTTATGATCAGTTTAAAAATGCTCCTTTATCTTCAATTGGGCACCAACATAACCTGAAACAATGGGACACTTAGGATCAGATTCTAGTCAATTTTTTTCTGGATTTACAGATCAGAATCTGGCCCTAAAACAAACTGTTACTTCACAGCAGAAGTGTAATTACTTCAAGAGGAAGTCAGCTCTGCACTGCGTAGCTTTTTATTGGTAAAATGGGTTCTGCCTGAAAAAGGTGAAGTGTTTGAAACCAGAACCTGTCAGACACTGCAGAGAATAAATATTTAAATTTTGATGCTCTTTGAAATGATGGGTTTCAGAGTAACAGCCGTGTTAGTCTGTATTCGCAAAAAGAAAAGGAGTACTTGTGGCACTTAGAGACTAACCAATTTGTTTGAGCATAAGCTTTCGTGAGCTACAGCTTACTTCATCGGATGCATACTGTGGAAAGTGTAGAAGATCTTTTTATACACACAAAGCATGAAAAAATACTTCCTCCCACCCCATTCTCCTGCTGGTAATAGCTTATTTAAAGTGACCACTCTCCTTACAATGTGTATGATAATCAAGGTGGGCCATTTCCAGCACAAATCCAGGGTTTAACAAGAACGTTTGTGGGGGGGGGGGGGATAGGAAAAAACAAGGGGAAATAGGTTACCTCGCATAATGACTTAGCCATTCCCAGTCTCTATTCAAGCCTAAGTTAATTGTATCCAATTTGCAAATGAATTCCAATTCAACAGTTTCTCGCTGGAGTCTGGATTTGAAGTTTTTTTGTTGTAATATCGCAACTTTCATGTCTGTAATCGCGTGACCAGAGAGATTGAAGTGTTCTCCAACTGGTTTATGAATGTTATAATTCTCTCAGCCCAGCAGAAGCAGCTGTCCTGTCTCGGGGCTTCTCCTTCTGTCCCTCCATCCCCACGAACATGATACAGTTCTGTGGTGACCTAGAATCCTATTTTCGATGTCTCCGACTCAAGGAATATTTCCAACATACCTCTGAACAACATACTAATCCACAGAGACCTTCCTACCAACATTACAAAAGGAAGGATTCTAGGTGGACTCCTCCTGAAGGTCGAAACAGCAGACTGGACTTCTACATAGAGTGCTTCCGCCGACGTGCACGGGCTGAAATTGTGAAAAAGCAGCAACACTTGTCCCATAACCTCAGCCGTGCAGAACACAATGCCATCCGCAGCCTCAGAAACAACTCTGACATCATAATAAAAAAGGCTGACAAAGGAGGTGCTGTTGTCATCATGAATAGGTTGGAATATGAACAAGAGGCTTCTCGGCAGCTCTCCAACACCACTTTCTACAAGCCATTACCCTCTGATCCCACTGAGAGTTACCAAAAGAAACTACAGCATTTGCTCAAGAAACTCCCTGAAAAAGCACAAGATCAAATCCGCACAGACACAGCCCTGGAACCCCGACCTGGGATATTCTGTCTACTACCCAAGATCCATAAACCTGGAAATCCTGGGCACCCCATCATCTCAGGCATTGGCACCCTGACAGCAGAATTGTCTGGCTTTGTAGACTCCCTCCTCAGGCCCTATGCTACCAGCACTCCCAGCTACCTTCGAGACACCACTGACTTCCTGAGGAAACTACAATCCATCGGTGATCTTCCTGATAACACCATCCTGGCCACTACGGATGTAGAAGCCCTCTACACCAACATTCCACACAAAGATGGACTACAAGCAGTCAAGAACACTATCCCCGATAATGTCACGGCTAACCTGGTGGCTGAACTTCGTGACTTTGTCCTTACCCATAACTATTTTACATTTTGGGACAATGTATGCCTTCAGATCAGCGGCACTGCTATGGGTACCCGCATGGCCTCACAGTATGCCAACATTTTTATGGCTGACTTAGAACAACGCTTCCTCAGCTCTCATCCCCTAACGCCCCTACTCTACTTGCGTGATATTGATGACATCTTCATCATCTGGACCCATGGAAAAGAAGCCCTTGAGGAATTCCACCATGATTTCAACAATTTCCATCCCACCATCAACCTCAGCCTGGACCAGTCCACACAAGAGATCCACCTCCTGGACACTACAGTGCTAATAAATGATGGTCACATAAACACCACCCTATCCCGGAAACCTACTGACCGCTATTCCTACCTACATGACTCCAGCTTTCACCCTGACCATACCACACGATCCATCATCTACAGCCAAGCTCTGCGATACAACCGCATTTGCTCCAACCCCTCAGACAGAGACAAACACCTACAAGATCTCTATCGAGCATTCTTACAACTACAGTACCCACCTGCGGAAGTGAAGAAACAGATTGATAGAGCCAGAAGAGTACCCAGAAGTCACCTACTACAGGACAGGCCTAACAAAGAAAATAACGGAACGCCACTAGCCGTCACCTTCAGCCCCCAACTAAAACCCCTCCAACGCATTATTAAGGATCTACTACCTATCCTGAAGGATGACCCAACACTCCCACAAATCTTGGGAGACAGGCCAGTCCTTGCCTACAGACAGCCCCTCAACCTGAAGCAAATACTCACCAGCAACCACATACCACACAACAGAACCACAAACCCAGGAATCTATCCTTGCAACAAAGCCCGTTGCCAACTGTGCCCACATATCTATTCAGGGGACACCATCACAGGGCCTAATCACATCAGCCACACTATCAGAGACTCGTTCACCTGCACATCCACCAATGTGATATGTGCCAGCAATGCCCCTCTGCCATGTACATTGGTCAAACTGGACAGTCTCTACGTAAAAGAATAAATGGACACAAATCAGATGTCAAGAATTATAACATTCATAAACCAGTCGGAGAACACTTCATTCTCTCTGGTCACGCGATTACAGACATGAAAGTTGTGATATTACAACAAAAAAACTTCAAATCCAGACTCCAACGAGAAACTGTTGAATTGGAATTCATTTGCAAATTGGATACAATTAACTTAGGCTTGAATAGACACTGGGAGTGGCTAAGTCATTATGCAAGGTAACCTATTTCCCCTTGTTTTTTCCTACCCCTCCCCCCCCAGACGTTCTTGTTAAACCCTGGATTTGTGCTGGAAATGGCCCACCTTGATTATCATACACATTGTAAGGAGAGTGGTCACTTTAGATAAGCTATTATCAACAGCAGAGTGGGGTGGGGAGAGGTATTTTTTCATGCTTTGTGTGTATAAAAAGATCTTCTACACTTTCCACAGTATGCATCCGATGAAGGGAGCTGTAGCTCACAAAAGCTTATGCTCAAATAAATTGGTTAGTCTCTAAGGTGCCATAAGTCCTCCTTTTCTTTTTTTGAAATGATGAGGAGCTATGCCTTAATTCAGTCTTCCTGTCGTTTTTATCGATTTTTTTCCTTTGCTGGAGATGCCCCTGTTTGAATATCAAAAGCAGATTTACATTCACTTTGAATATTTTAATTTTTTTCTTTTACTACCAAACTTTAGCTTTTAGCTTGTGTCTGTTGTAATAGGTCCCTCATGGACATTACAAAACATGTAAGACAATACATTAATATTGACTGTACTACATTTTATATATCTATATCTATCTATCTATATCCCAAAGCGACAGATTGCTGAATTGGACATTTCGTTAACATTTTACTGTAAGATTACTATTATTATGATTTGTGGAGTGCTCTCACTTTTTCATGATTCTCACTCTATAATAATAATAATTAATAATTTGAGAGTGCTTCCTATTTATGAGGTAATAAATGTGTTAGATGAATAAACTCTGAGCCAGGGTCTACATTAGAAAAACTACCATTTGCTAAGAATGGGTTCAGCATGGGTTCAGCTGCATGGGATTTAAATGCAAGCATAGACCAGGACAAACTGCTTTTCAGCAGTTTCAGAAAAATGCGGCTAAGATTTGTTCTTGGTTTTAAATAGGCCTGGACTAAAATTTTCAATTAACCTAATTTTCTGTCAAAAATTTCTTTCATCAGAATAAAATTTACAAAAACTGCATCTTTTCTTTAGAAAATTTTGATTTTCATTGAAAAACAGAATGCTTTAAAACCAAAATATTTCCACCAAGAACAGACATATTTTGATGTGCTGTAGTGCCTCTTGGGAATTATAGTTTGTTTACCTCATGGTCCCTATTTCCCTTTATGGGCTGAGTTCCCCAGGAGCACTACTCCTGCATCACATGATGCTCCGTGGTCAAGGACTCCAAAGATGTATTGACTCCTGTTTCCAGGAGGAGAAACTCTAGAGCATCGTGGGAGAGGGAGACTGCCCGACAGAGGAGAATGGAAGCATGAGGCTTCTGAACTACAACTCCTATGAAGCATCACAGCAGCATTTTGAAATCAAAATATTTTCATGTTTGTCCAGAATTTTTCAGTGTTTGAATTGTTGCCAAAAATATAACTAGATCTGCTCTTGAAACCCATATAATAAAACATATACACAGTTTGTGTAAACTCCCTGACCTTCCCCTGACAGAGTGGGATACAAAACTCTATTCTACACTCCCTTTGGAACGATGGACAGAGCATGAAGGGACGTATGTATCTTTAGCACATCTAGCATATAAATATCTTGCAACACCAGCTACAACAATGCAATGTGAATGCCTGTTCTCACTTTCAAGTGACATTGTAATTAAGAAGTGGGCAGCATTATCCTCTATAAATGTAAACACACTTGTTTCTCTTAGCGTTTGGCTGAACAAGAAATAGGACTGAGTGGACTTGTAGGCGCTAACGTTTTACATTGTTTTTTTTTTGAGTGAAGTTATGTAATAAAAAACCCTACATTTCTAAGTTGCACTTTCATTATCAAGAGATTGCACTACAGTACTTGTATGAGGTGAATTGAAAAATACTTTCTTTTGTTTCATTTTTACAGTGCAAATATTTGTAATAAAAATAATATAAAGTAAGCACTGTACACTTTGTATTCTGTGTAGTAATTGAAATCAATATATTTGAAAATGTAGAAAACATCCAAAAATATTTAATAAATTTCAATTGGTATTCTGTTGTTTAATGGTGCGATTAATGCGATTAATTTTTTTGAGTTAATCGCGTGAGTTAACTGCGATGAATCGGTAGCCCTAGTATTTTGTGTTTGTGTAGATGAAATACATCCAGTACTACTGTTCTGGCAAAGACATTAATAGACTGCATGTTATGATTTATTGAAGTATGCGGTGTTGTAGCTGTGTTGGTCTGAGAGTATTAGAGAGAAGGCGGGTGAGGTCACATCTCTTATTGGACCAATTTCTGTTGGTGAGAGAGACAAGCTTTTGAGGTATCTGAAGAAGAGCTCTGTGTAAGCTCTAAAGCTTGTCTCTCTCACCAACAGAAGTGGGTCCAATAAGAGCTATCACCTCACCTACCTTACGTCTCTAATGATTTATTGAAGTAAGGACTAACCAAGAAGAGAGCTTGGCCTAAGGGAGCCCATGAGGTTTGGCTACCGCAACCATGGTGTAAGGTTGTTAAGGGGATTGTGTGAATTATATACTCTTTGGATTGCATGGGGACTAGCAGAGGATTCAGCTTCAGAGGCTGTTGTTGTAGTCAGGCCTCTTTGGGGTTCGGTTGTGTCACAGAGCAGCTTCACCAAAGAAGGATTAATGGCCAAACCTTCTGAAGGAAAAGCCTTAATTTTGGCAACACAAACTCCATGCTGGTGACAAGGACTTGGCCTAATGGGTTTACTGAGTGGAAAGAATAAGGTACAATCAGCAGAGAGGAACAGATAAAGACCTGAAACAGGCAAAGACCAAAGGTGAGAGAGTTTGGAACTGTTTCTTGGTGGCAACTTTCCTAAAGTTTCTGCAAGTGGGATTGCCTGCGTATGACTGTGTAGGGCCTGTGTTGGAGGTAAATAGGGCTTGTGTTCATCTTCTGAATAAACAAATTGAGCTAGAAGAGACAATGCTGTCACTAGTTTCTCTTCTACTGGGAAACCTTACTCACTGCAAAGCTCCAAAATCTGTTATTTCTTGGTAAAGGACAACAGTCCTAAAGGTTTCAGAGTAGCAGCCGTGTTAGTCTATATCCGCAAAAAGAAAAGGAGGACTTGTGGCACCTTCACAAAAGCTTATGCTCTAATAAATTTGTTAGTCTCTAAGGTGCCACAAGTACTAAAGGTGTTGGGTTTTTTGTTTTTTGTTTTTGTTTTGTTTTGAAGGATCTCCGATAAGAGTTCCCAGATCTGTGCACAGTTGCCATAGTTACATGTGAAAAATCTGTAAATGTGCACATGAATGGGTCATATCTTGCCAGGTGCAAAGTGTTTCCAGCTGGATGATGAGAGCCCTTGATCAGCATAAAAGTAAATGGGACCTCAGGGCACTTAACACTCAGAGGGTTGCACCCCTAAATTATCTTTCTAAATAGGACACCTATCACCATTAGCCAAACAAATAGTCTTTTTTGTGTGTGTTTAACTGATTTATATACGCACTTAGGCCATTTCTACTCTTACAAGCTTACAGCGGCAAGGTTTCACCGATACAGCTGTGCCACTGGAGGATTGCTTGTGTAGCCGCGTTATGCCAACAGGCGAGAGCTCTCCCATCGACGTAATAAAACCAGCTCAATGCATGGTGATAGTGAGAACGTCTCCCACTGACATAGCACTGTGCATATGAGCACTTATGCCAGCAAAACTTATGTCGCTCAGAGGTGTGAAGGAAGTTTTGCTGACATAAGCACTAGTGTCGACCTGGTCTGAGTTATCTCAAGTGCATAGACATTTGCCCTTTGGTACATGCTACTTTGTGTGTGCAGACTTGGGCCTCTGATTTCTGAAAATCTGGCCGTCTATTTAATCTGTAGAGACTGAAAAGACACCAACACGCAGCTCTTCTCACAAGCTCTGGATGTCCCGTGTAACTGACAAGTAGCAGAGTGAAGCAGGTCATATTTAATGCTGAATTCTAATTTGCAACAGAACCTGCATCTGTAAAGGCAGCAACATCTGCTGTTTTTTGCTAAATACAATTCCTGTAGGAAAAAAAATATAAATATTCATTTAAACATGCATCTGAAAGGATCACGTACAGAATCACAGCTGGTCTGATGCCTTCAGGAACAAAAATGTATCGCCATTAGTTTCTGTGCATATTTTTTAGCTGACTTTTTTTAAAAGTTGCCTTAATATGCAACCATTTGATTAAATAGTGTTTCAACTGTTGCTGTCGTCAACATTTTTGCGTATCATTTTTATTATACTATGTGATTGCTGACAGCTTGTTTCTTTAGATAACTCCAGTTGGCTTTTTAACTAAGGCTTACTTGCTTAATAGACACTTTTCTTTTTCTCTTGATTGATTAAACTGTCATTTTAACTCCTTCAGTTAGTCACTAGACAGGGCTGAGGGGACAACAAGCCTCTATTTCTTTCTCCTTGTATATATTTTCCTGTGTGTGTGTGTTTTTAACACCTCTCCTTCGAGATGATAAAGCTGTTCTTTCTCTTTGTTTTTACCATGGTGAGTTTTTCGTCATTTAGGCTAAATATTGGATGAGTCATTTGCTCCCCTGAATACATCCAAACATGATTCAAGCCAAACGTTGACCCAAAATTGATTTATTCACATTTGTGTGTTCTCATATTTTGGCATTTGCGATTCTTGTCTACACTGAACAAATTAAAAATGAAACCCTGGGAAATATAAAATTATAGAAGTCCTTGAAACTAGTAACATTAGAAGTAGCAGTTATCAATAGTATTAGGTGATTAGATGATAACTTGCTCATGAGTATTTCTACATTCTGGAAACTTAAAATTCCATCTCTGTGCAGGACATTTTCTGCTATACTGTATGAAATCCATTGAATAGAATTGACAAAAAAACCTCACACTTTCTGCAGAACAAGAAAAATTACAAGGTTCCAAAATTGGACATTAGAGATGGTTGAAAAAGAAACAAAACTTTCTCAAAGAAGTGTCTTGTTTTTTAGTCAAACCTTCAAGAATTTGAAATTTTAGTGATTAAATGTACTGAAATTTGAACTTTGTTGTCTCAGTCAAAATTTGACATTTTGACAAGAACAAAAGGAAATTTTCATACATACTTTTGAAAATTTGTTTTTGTGGCTAGCCCCACTGCTATTTGGCGTTATAGGCAACTGGCAATAGGTGACTGGGCAACAAAAATGGCAGATGAAATTTAATGTTGATAAATGCAAAGTAATGCACATTGAAAAACATAATCCGAGCTATACATATAAAATGATGGGGTCTAAATTAGCTGTTAGCGTGCAAGAAAGAGATCTTGAAGTCATTGTGGATAGTTCTTTGAAAACATCCACTCAGTGTGCAGCGGCAGTCAAAAAAAGCGAACCGAAAGTTGGGATCATTGAGAAAGGGATAGATAATAAGACATAAAAGATCATATTGCCTCTATATAAATCCATGGTATGCCCATAACTTGAATACTGCGTGCAGATGTGGTCTCCCCATCTCAAAAAAAGATATATTGGAATTGGAAAAGGTCCAGAAAAGGGCAACAAAAATGATTGGGGTATGGAACAGCTTTCATATGAGGAGAGATTAATAAGACTGGGACTTTTCACCTTTGAAAAGAGATGACTAAGGGGGGATGTGATAGACTTCCATAAAATCATGAGTGGTGTGGAAAAAGGTAAATAAAGTGTTGTTACTTCTTCTCGTAACACAAGAACTAGGGGTCACCAAATGAAATTAATAGGCAGCAGGTTTAAACAAACAAAAGGAAGTATTTCTTCACATACTGCACCTGTCAACCTGTCAAACTCCTTGCCAGAGGATGTTGTGAAGGCCAAGACTATAACAGGGTTCAAAAAAGAACTTGGTAAGTTCATGGAGGATAGGTCCATCAATGGCTATTAGCTGGGTTGGGTAGGGATGGTGTCCCTAGCCTTTGTTTGCCAGAAGCTGGGAATGGGTGACAGGAGATGGATCACTTGATGATTACCTGTTCTGTTCATTTCTTCTGAAGCACCTGGTATTGGACACTGTTGGAAGACCGGATACTGGGTTAGATGGACCTTTGTTCTGACCGAGAATGGCCGTTCTTATGGCACATGCTACATTTTGCCAGGGTAACTTTGTCAGTTTGAGTTTCAATAAACATGCCTATAGGACTTTTATTTTTGGAAATGCTGTTTTATTATCTGAATCAGTCTTGGGGCTGCTGTGTTTATCATTTGTGAGCCTTCCTCCTGATTGACTGGTATCTTGTTTGCTATGACAAGGTAATTGCTAAAGCAGTGGTTCCCAAATTGTGGGTCACGACCCCAAATCAGGAGCTGGCAATCCCTTTTGCTCTGCAAAATGGCATCCTCCACACACACTGTGACCTCATATGTATGGTGCGCATGAGGCCATGCTGTGTGGAGGAAGCCATTTTGCTTTCCATTCTATCCCAGCAGCAAATCCTTCAATAAAATAGGATTGTGCCAGCAAAAAATTAGGGAGCCCTGTGCCCGAGGATTCTTGAAGTTCTTTTTATTATTTAGCCAAGATCAGGTCTGACGGAATTGAAATGATTATATTTCATGATATTCTGTTTATTCCTGGGACCTTAGATTTATCAGACATGAAGCGACCTCAGATTTATTAGACATGAAGCGACATTCTGCTGCAATGTCACTTTGCTGTGATAAACAGTGTTTGATACAGCAAAGATAATATTTTGTTTCAGCAGTCCTCCTGGGAACAGATAGCATAAAGCAGAAAGACTAGATAAACTTAACCCAGTTAAGAGTGGAAAATAAACATTCTGTATGAACAAAAAAATTGGCAGATCATTCTTAATTTATAATTTTTGGTTGTTTTAGTTATTTGTGTACATGATTTGCAAAGTATTTCATGGCTCCATTATTAGCCCATATAATTAGTGGGGTTTAGTGCTTTATTTTACATTTCTACAAAAGTATAAATTGAGATGCCAACTACACAGTAACCATTGGTTCTGCTCTGCAGGGGTCCTCACGATCAGACCCAGGGAAATAACTGATTTTTGAGTTCACTGACAGTTCTGAAAAATTGGAGAGGGAAAAAAAAATCAGTTTGACCTGAACTGAAACTAAAATTTTTCAGAATTTTGGGTGAAGTGAAAAAGTCAGAGAAAATTTTGGTTTGGTTTGAACAAAAAGTTTCACTCAACTTAAAATGTTTGTTTTTGATTTTGGCATGATTTAAAAAAAAAGGAAATTAAATACTAGATTCACAAAATGGAGGCAGTGGGGGTACCCCCATATACATAAAAGCCCCCAGTGTGTGAGCCTCAGGTTCAAATCTCCCCTTTGGAGTAGGGACTTGACCCTTGATCTCCTTTTCCCCCCTCCCCCCAGGTGAGTACCCTAATCATCAGGCTTTGGATTATTTCTAGGGTGAATCTCTCTGCCTGCCCTATTGAAGCTGTTCCACTTTGTATAAAATATTTGAATAGTCATTGGGCCAGAGAACAAGCGAATACCACTCTATAGCCTAGTGGACCTAGGAGGGGAGTTTGAACCTGGGTCTCCCATATCACAGGTGAATACCCTTAATCACCGGGTTATTGGGTATAAGAGGCACTATATCCCCACTTCCCCATCGTTGTCCTGTTATGTGAATGGTACCTGAATCACCTAGCATAAAAAAGCCAAATGTTTGATTTGATGTTTCTAAATTTTTTTCATTTCAACCTAAACAATTTGCTGAAATCAATACGAATTCATAAAATGCTTCAGTTGACCTGAATCTGCATTTGTCGGTGGAAAAAAGTTTTGGTCAAAAAAATTTGCGCAGCTGTAGTTGAGATTCTATTAGAAGTTAACCATGTGTCAGGGGTAGAGTGTGGAGGGGAAATGGGATGGTTTAAACTCTCTCAATTCTTGATAGCACTTTTGATTGTTGCCACTGGTACTCACAATAATGTCACATGAACTAGGGATGCTTTTTCAAGTTCATTGTGCAAAGGAATTGCTGAAGCCCTTGAAGAAAACAAGTTGCACTTAATACTAAATTATGCTGATTGCAGCTGCTGTTGCAGTGAAATCACACAAAGATGAAGGAGGGCAGTTAAGACAGGAAATTCTGAGATTGTGGTGACAATACCAGTCCATTATGTTTAGTAGATGTTCCTTCTTTTCAGTATACTAATGCTGTGTATTTTTAATAGTAGCTGTAACTCTAGCTGACTCATACCTTATCCTCCTACTAGAGCAACTTACTAGCAATTCTATAGTTAGAAATTTAAAGTTGTTTTCTACAGAAATGTTTTGGGTTTTTTTTGCATTATCATAACACTGGTACAAAAGGTCCTTTCTAAATGAAATTTCTCATGTTTCGGTCTTGATGTGAGATGTAATTTATTTTCTGCCAAGTCTGGCAATATTTTGTTTAGCCACTTCTAAATTATTAGAATGCTAAAAATGAAAAATGTTACGTTTGCTGTATTTTTGCTCTTAAATAACTTTTTTTTTAAAGTGAGAATCTGAAACCCTTGCATGTCATAGGTCTTTAGGGTGTGTCTAAACAGCAACTAGACACTTGTGGCTGGTCTGCCCTAGCTGACTCGGGCTGCAGGGCTGGGGCAGAGTGTTGGGGTACAGGAGGGGGTACAGAGTGCTGGCATAAAAAAGGGCTGGGGCAGAATGTTCGGGTTCAGGAGGAGGCTCAGGGTTGGGGTGCAGCCTCCTGCCAGGTGGCACTTACCGCGGGCAGGTCCTGGTCGGCGACACAGAGAGGCTAATGCAGGCTCCCTGCCTGCCCTGGCCCCACACTGCTCCCAGAAGGGGCCAACGTGCCCCCGCAGCCCCTGGGGGGAGGGTAGGGGCCTTGTAGCTCCGTGCGCTGCCCCTCTCTGCATGCACCACAGCTCCCTGTTCCCGGCCAACGGGAGCTGCGGGGGCAGTACTTGCAGGCAGGAGCAGTGTGCGGAGGGGGACCCCTGCCTCCCACCCCGGGGCCATGCTGGCCACTTCCGGGAGCGGCGTGGGGCTGTGGCAGGTACGGAGCCTGTCTTAGTGGCAGCCCCGTTGTGCCACTGGAGCTCGCGATCGACGGGGAGATCCTCTGGGATCAACCACTTGATTGCTATTGACCGGTTGGGGACCACTGACTTAGAGAGATTTTAATGAGTCTGCTCTACAGCCTTAGCTAATGGCCAGATGGCTTTTAGCTCATGCAGTAAAGGCTCATGCACTAAGCTCCAGAGTTCCCAGGTTCAATCCTGCCCGCTGACGACCAGGGTCTGTCGGTTTTACACATGCAACTGTCCTCTTAGTAGCCTTGTACTGCAACATGGAGCAGAGTTCCCCACTGTAATGGTTTGCCCCCCCCACCCCCTTAGGATGCTACCTGATATGCTGAGGTATCACTGAGCCTGCCTGTTCTGCCAGCCTGGGCACCCTTCTTACCTGTCTTGCTGAGCCAGGCTATTAAGCTCCTCCAGCACACACATGGGCAGGGCCACACCCAACTGGAGAATGACACAGAAACTGAGATCAGCTCTGGGAAGACTCCGCTTAAGGGACTTGCCCCAGCGCTTAGGTATCTACGCCCCTTGGGGTGCAGATCCAAAGGTACGTTATGAAATCCACCCCCTCTCTGTGTGGAGGAAGGAAGGTATGCACAGCCTCTTACCCTCCTCTTCAATTACGAATTACATAAATGGGGTTATATTATAAACAAGAAATAAGTTTATTAACTACAAAAGGTGAATTTTAAGTGGCTAAAGAGAGAGCAAACAGAACAAAGCAGATTACTAAGCAAATAAAACAGAACACGTAAATTAAGCTTGTTTCCCTAAAGAAATTGGTTACAAATAGTATTTCTCACCCTAGATATTGTTGCAGGCAGAAGGGCAGCTGCACTGTTCTCCCTCTTTGAGACCTCAGGTATTCTTACTCACAAGCTAGACACCCTTCCCGCTTGGGCTCAACCAGTCTCCCCAGAAGTTCAGTTCTTGCTTCCAGGTGTTTTTCAGTGATCTTAGGGTGGGGAGGCAGAGGAGAGCACCATGATGATGTTACTCCCCTACATTATATAGCTCTTGTGTATGGCAGGAACCTTTGTCTCCCAGTGGAAGAACACTGACATTTCAAGGGGTGGGTTCTGTATCAAGTGACTCAGACCCTTGTCTTCAGGGCTGTGGCAGCCATTACTTCTAGGCTGTCTGGAGCATCCACAGGAAGACTAAGCCCTTTCACAGTTCATTGTCTTTGCTAATGGGCCACTAGCCCTGTCTGGCTTTTCTATTGTTGTACCCCAAGGGCTAGTTGGGGGTGAAACCCAAAGTAACACATTTGAAATACAGATACATAGTCAATATTTCTAACTTTAGATACAGAAATGATACAGACATACAAATTGGAGAATCACATTCAGTAAATCACAACCTTTCCAATTATATCTCACATGAGCCATCTTTCATAAAGTATATCTCAGTTATGTCATATCCATATCATAAGCATATTTTCATAAAGAATATGAAGTGAAATGTCACACCCTCTTTCCCAACTAATTGAGATGAGCTCTCTGAAGGAGAGCTGCCTTCTTCCACAGAAGAGGGAAGATGCTGACAAGAGAAGGAAGCCAGAGCCAGAAAGCGGAGGTCCCGCTAAGAAGGGCTAGGAATGGTGGCTAGCTGAGGATAGAAGAGGAGCTCTGTGTGTGGCCAAAGAGCCAGAGCTGTGTATGAACTTTTGGGTGGTGGTGATGGACTTTATTTTGAGGACCTTGAGGATTGTCTTGACCTTTTCCTATTATTTAACCAACCTCAGGGAGTGAGGAGGACCACAAGAGAGACTGTGAGGAGTTCTTAAGGGGCCCTGAGAAGGGAAAGCAGAGGTGGGCCACATTTGAGCCTCTGGTGGCCAGTGGTGGGGGATCAGAAGATGGCTGCCATAGTATAGGGGAATTGAAAACCGGATCACCTGCATCCCAGGTGAGGTGCCCTAAACCATTGGGCTAAAAATTTTAAAGGAGGTTGTGCTTTCTCCTCTAATATTTAGTAAATCTATCGTGAAAAATCAAAAGAAACTATTTTGGAAATGTAAAAAGAGTATGTTTCAAATTTGATTTTTTTTTTAGTTCAACTGAATATATTCACCAAAATTGACACAAAATTCACAAGTAGTTTCAGTTAACCCAAAATTGCATTTTTTTTTTGGCAAATAAACAATTTTTCCAAAGAATGTCACCCAGCTCTATCTCTCGGTATGCATAACTACAAGGGTTAGAGTTAATGTTCTCATTCATTTTCTTGCTTTTGAGGATAAAGCCATTGAATATTGCTTTTTTTTTTTTGGTGCATTTAATTGATGTAGTATTTGTAGTTTTGCAATGTAGCATTCAACTGTGACCTATAAGGCTACTGAAGGGAATACCTACTTTCATATGAAGTCCTTCATAAACAATCAAGGATTTCTGAGAATGACATGATATAACCAAGAAAGTAAATGTCAAGTTGTCTGTCTGTTTTAAATCATGCTCGCCGTTCTAGTCTGAGAGCACCTTGTGGTAGTAGCACATCCAAGAGGTGTCTAGCTTTGTTTACCTTTCCCCCTCCCCTGTGTTGTATCTTATATATCTGAAGCCAAAAGCAGAAAGTTAGCAATAAAAACATTTAATTAAAACCATGTACAAAATGTATTCCTGCTGATTCATTTTTGCAAGAGTCTGTCCCTTATTATGCACAAGGAGAGCATCAGAGTGGGAGAACAACACTGGTGGTTATTTTAACATTACAATTTAATTTGAAGATTGTTCTGGAGAGCCTAGTGGGGTGATTGACAACATAGGTAATTCAACTAGCTGTAATACACTTCACTATATTAGCATAGTGAATTTCTGCCATTTTAAAAGGAGTTATTCACTTCATTAATCCAAATGTAATGATTATGATGTCGTAGTCTTGAATATAGCCCTTGGATGACATTAATCACCATGATCTTTGTCTTTTTGCAGTTGCAGGTGAGGGCTAAGAGGAAGGGTGAAGTGGACAGGCTAGCTAGCCATGGGATTTTTCACCTGTGATAGAAATAATTGAAGATGTTGCATTCTGAAAAGTGAGGAGACCTGATTCCTTGTACTTAGAAAATGGATACATGGCAAAGGAACCCTTATCTGGGTCTCCTGCTTATTCATTGTTGGGTGCCCGCTGTACCTAACCTCTGCAAATCTAAAAGAGAAGTGAAATTGATTTAGTGCTTTGGATGCCCTTTGATTTACCCAAACTATAAAGCAGCACCACAAGGGACTCATTTACCTAGTTATATAAAACAAAATTAAAATAGAGTTCTCACTTAATCTGGAAAGACCAGGAAAATTAGTATGAGTGCTGAAAGTTTGTTCTTAACTTTCTCTTGTTCTCCCTTGTTAACAATGTGTTAACTATCTGCTAAGAGGATCCATAATAGAAAAACATTCCCTCTTAAACATTAGCTTTCTGGCATCTTGTTCTTCTAAAGGGAGGAACTGCCAATCTCCACCACTCACAGACCTAATGTCTCACTTCCTAGACCAGCCAAGATAGGCATGGATCTAAATCAGGGCATATAATCTAACAACCCTAGAACTTCTAGAGCCTTGGTGGGCAAAACTGGTTGAAAGCTTGGTAGAAAAGATGGATTTTTCCCTTACTGTCAAGAATCTGTCAGCACAGAAGCTAATAATTTTTGAATCTGAGCAAACTTACCTGTGAAATAAATGGAAAACTCCTCAAAATGACTAAGTCAAGTCTATATAATCAAACATAAACAGTTCCTCAGGTCATCTTTGCAGAAGTACCTTGGTACCAATGCCTACACTCTACAGTGGTTGGCACGTTGGAAATGCATATAGATTAAAAAAGTCATCTTTGGCTATCTCTCAATGCGAGGATGTCTGCCAATGGGGTTCATTGGTGGGTTTTTAAGTGGCGGAGGAGCCCAATTCGTGCCCTGCAGTTTTTCCCACAGAAGTGACAGATGTAATTTTAGAGGAGAAATAGTTGTTGGCTGGACTGTTGTGCCGTTCATTTCCTCCTTTGTCGCTTCTCTGTCTCATGAGCACGTCTGCTCTCCTCAGAGTGAGCTGTGACTTAGTGCATGGTGTGGTGCCATTGTTCTGTTCTGCGCCAAGTCCTCCCAGTTCGTTGGGTTGATGCCTGTCTTTTTAAGGTGTACTTTCAGTATGTCTTTGAAACACTTCTGCTGCTCTCCACGTGCCCTTCTTCCCTGAATTAACCGAGAAGAGTACTTGCTTCGGGAGGTGAGTGTCAGGTGTACAGTGGCCAGCACAGAGGAGTTACTGTTTCATGGCCTGCACTTCTGTACTGCTGATGCTGGTTGCAGAGAGAATGCTGATGTTAGCGCATCGGTCTTGCCAACTGATCCTGAGAATCTTCCTGAGGTAACGCGGCTGGAACCACTCCGGCTGCTTGAGATGTCATCTGTAGGTTACCCAGGTCTCATACCCACAGAGAAGGGTGGGGATGACAACTGTCTTATAAACCAAGATCTTTGTGCCTGTTTGCAGATCCCTATCATTGATGACTAGTTTGATTAGTCTTCCAAAGGATCTGCTGGCGCAGTGGATCCTGTATTCAATTTCTGTGTCAATGCTGGTCGTTTGGGAGAGGTGGCTGCCAAGGTATAGAAAATGGTCCACGTTTTCCAGTGGTCCTCCACTGCTGGTGATTTGTGGAGTTCGAAGAGGAGTTTGTGCAGGTAAGGGCTGGTGGAGTACGTTGGTTTTCCCAATCGTTGAGCGAGAGAGACCCAGGCTGTGGTAGGCATCTGCAAAAAGATTTAGGGTGCTTTGCAGGTCGGCCTCTGTGTGTGCAAGAATGACGTAGTCATCTGCAGACTGATCAGTGATGTTAATTCTTGTAATCTTTTAGTAGATGACTAAAAAAGATTCTGAAAGCAATGAGGGTTTTCCCCTTACTGTAAGTTTTAATGTACACTGAACCCACTCTGAGACTGCAGCTTTGCATGCTAAAAATATTTTTAAAGCACAGTGGAAAACAGTGGATTATAATGCAAACGTTGATGCAGTTTTAATTATGAATCAGAGTGGATAGTGAAGACAACTTGTCACTTATATGTAGGACTTCTGCTTCATTTGTTGCAGGAGTTGTAAAATGTGTAAGAGGAATGCCAGGAAGTGACAACTTGTTACAAGTTGTCTTCACTACCTGCCCTGATTCATCCCCAGAACAGCTCCAGTTTCCAATCCTTAGGCTTCTTTTTCCAGTCTCATGGAATCCAGTCTCTTCCTCATCTGATCTCTCTCCCCCACCCTGGCAGGGAAAGTCCTGCTCAGCTTTGGATTGGAGCATGCTGAGTTTAGATGGAGTCTTCGAGAATTTAGCTGTTAAAATCTAACGTCTTTACTGAGCATGTGCTAACGGTGCTTTCAAAGACTTATAACTCAGCCAATTTTGGGTGGATTTTCATAGGGATAACGAAAAAACACATCCCTGACACAAAGACCTCCTCTTGTCAAATTGCAAGTTCCTGCTGCAAAGAAGGGGGGCACTAAAAGTTTTGAAAGAAAATGTATCCAGAGTTCAATATGGGAACAACTTACTTTTCCTTAGTCTTGATCTCAGAAATTGCTGAACCAGTTTGGCTAAAATTTGCCATAAAATCAGCCTGGGGCAGATGCTTGCATTCTATTATGTGGCATAGAAAATTTCAGCCTAAATGGCTGAAATTTGGCAAACATATAAGCAACTGAAAACAGGTCTTATAATGGGAAGTGTCAGGCAAACTTAATAATAGGTAATGCTACAACGTCTTCCTATAATAAATTGGTAACAGACCTGAGGCCAAATTTGTTGTATTTTCCTGAGGCCAAATTTGTTGTATTTGTTGTATCAACCCAATATGTTGTATTTTCATTCATTTTACTAGTATTAAATTAATACATCACTTGAGATCAGTGCTCACTGTTAAAGTCCAATAGTGTGTTATCTCTCACTTTAACCAAAAGGAAGGGTCAGCTATATACAGTACTGTCCATCAGCCTCCTATTTCCCCTGTGTTCCTCTAATAGGAATCTGGGAAACCAAGATTTACATGTTACCCAAAAGATGTTTCAAGAAAATACAGCACCAAAAGGCAGCCAATTAGAAACTGCTAAAACTTCTAAAGATTTTGGGCATTTGATTAAAATTAATTTTAAGGTGGTAAAGGAAGCCCTTCTAAAGGACTTGTCTGCTTTTGCTCATAAACTATGGCTTCTTTTATTTAGTGCGATCAGGAATGACTAAAACTGCTTGATGGAACTAACACTAGCAATTGTATGGCTATAAACTAAGTTTGGTAGCCATGTAGTGGGTGTGGCTACTGTGGAGCCATGTTACTAATGATAGTGAAATGCATTTATTTAGAAGGAATTAAACAGTGTTATAAGCACACACATCCCTGTTTGACATTGTTTTCAGCCCAACTAATGAGACTGTACTTAAAACCATAACTGAGCATTCATCAAAATCTGAGGCACTGAAATGTACGTGACAAAGTCAGATATAATGTATGAGAACAAGTTTCAGAGGGGTAGCCGTGTTCGTCTGTATCAGCAAAAACAATGAGGAGTCCTTGTGGCACCTTAGAGACCAACAAATTTAACTAATTTGTTTACTTTAACAAATTTAAAGTAAATGCTAAGGCAACTCCCATCTTTTCATGTACTTTGTGTGTGTGTGTATATGTGCGTGTGTGTGTATATATCTCCTGTATTTTCCACTCCATGCATATGATGAAGTGGGTTTTAGCCCAAATAAATTAATCTCTAAGGTGCCACAAATACTCCTCATTGTTTTTGTATGAGAACAGTGATGCCAAAGAATGTAAAGATTAACACACTATAAAGAACACTTCCCTGAAACAAGAGTGATGGTGATTAGTCTGTTGTAGTCCCTTATTATAAGTAATAACAACTGAAGAAACCTCT
Organism: Lepidochelys olivacea; assembly: GCF_965140295.1. Taxonomy (NCBI): domain Eukaryota; kingdom Metazoa; phylum Chordata; order Testudines; family Cheloniidae; genus Lepidochelys; species Lepidochelys olivacea. The sequence continues at coordinate 136,308,190 of NC_140411.1, forward strand.
GTTCATAAATGAATCTAGTATTTTGTTGACCCAAAGGAATAGCATAATAGTCAGCCAATGTGCATGTACTGCTGCAGGTTACTCTTTAAATGATAGTACATAGGAAACATAATTAACAAAATATTGCAAAGTCACTCTTTCGTTGCTTTCAGGACAGGTTGTCAGGTCGCTGACTGAAGTACCAATTGGTTTTAATACTTAGTAGCCTGCTTTATTAACAGAAGAGAGTGAGTGGGGGGTGGAGGAGGGGCAGTTAGGGTTGGAGAGAGAAGGCCAAACAGGAATTCATATGAAAACGCTGTACTGAGAGCAAGAGCCACAAAAGAGAATATATTTTGATTTTTTTTTTAAGACCTCAGGCCAAGTGAAATAATTAGATTTCAGAAGGAGCATGTGGAGTGCTTTATAGGTTCATTGAATTTTGTTTGGGAAGCAATATTCGTGGCACATGGGTCTGTAGAGCTGGTCTGTGAGAAGCAAGTTTTCCCAAGCCTTGGTAATAGCCGGTTTTAAAAAAAAAGTGAAATAAAAAACAGCTGCTTTGATTTCAACCAAAATGTAAGTTGCAGCCATGTAGCATTGTTTATTGATGTCTTCGCTCACTAAGATATTAAACAGTCTGTCCCTATTTTGAAGATATCTATTTGTGCTTCTGAACCATAACTTCCTGGCAGCTCCAAATGGAGCACTAAATTGCAACTTGCATGATAAGCACCATCAGCGCTCCTGAGAACCTCACTCCTGGTTTATCTGTATTCTAAGATAAGATGCAACTATTTATCTTTGATGTTTGCTTCCAAGTTGTGTCCTTAAGAGCTTTTCTGTACTGAACACAAATCCTTTTCTTGTGCCTCAAAAATTAAAGGCCTGTTCACCCTCCAGAATGTAGCCAGAAGGAGCAAAATTCTGAGGATTACTCTGCAGAGTTTCTTGTGAAGCCCCTCCTTTGAGCTGCAGCGTAAGCCTCTTCCCTTGTATTTGCTCTTTGGAGTGGTTTCTCTCCTCCCCTCACATGGGTTGGGTTTTCTTTTTGTGCTGCCTGGTGTTTCTACCAAGGTGATTCCTGGAGTATTAATTTAGATGGAATATATAGGCTGTCAAGGTTCCTTCCCCCACTCTGAACTCTAGGGTACAGATGTGGGGACCTGCATGAAAACCTCCTAAGCTTACTTTCACCAGCTTAGGTTAAAACTTCCCCAAGGTACAAATTAATGTTATCCTTTGACCCTGGATTTCCACTGCCACCACCAAACTTTAACTGGATTTACTGGGAAATGTACTTTGGACACGTCTTTTTCCCCAAAATCCTCCCAACCCTTGCACCCCACTTCCTGGGAAAGGTTTGGTAAAAATCCTCACCAATTTGCATAGGTGACCACAGACCCAAACCCTTGGATCTGAGAACAATGAAAAAGCATTCAGTTTTCTTACAAGAATACTTTTAATAGAAGTAAAGGAATCACCTCTGTAAAATCAGGATGGTAGATACCTTACAGGGTAATTAGATTCAAAACATAGAGAATCCCTCTAGGCAAAACCTTAAGTTACAAAAAAGGTACACAGACAGGAATGGTCATTCTATTCAGCACAGTTCTTTTCTCAGCCATTTAAAGAAATCATAATCTAACACATAACCTAGCTAGATTACTTACTAAAAGTTCTAAGACTCCGTTCCTGTTCTGACCCCGGCAACAACAGCATACAGACAGACACAGACCCTTTGTTTCTCTCCCTCCTCCCAGCTTTTGAAAGTATCTTGTCTCCTCATTGGTCATTTTGGTCAGGTGCCAGTGAGGTTACCTTTAGCTTCTTAACCCTTTACAGGTGAGAGGATTTTTCCTCTGGCCAGGAGGGATTTTAAAGGGGTTTACCCTTCCCTTTATATTTATGACGTAGGCCAAAGGTGTTAACATAACCCAGTCACTCTCCAACAAGGTTTGGGGCTTAGTAACAAAGATTTCAGCCTGTTTAGTACCATGGCAAACACACCATTTAAAAATCCTTATAACCTGTTAAAGATACAGAAAAGAAGGAAAAACAATTGAAACATTTGAAATGTGTACTATTAAATAAGGCATTTATTTTAACAACATCCCTTGTTCCATCTCCCTTTTATTGGAAAGGATTTTTAGAAAGGGAAAAAAACACCCTTGTTTGACCTTTTTTTTTAGGTGGTAATAAGCATCCTTTTTGGGGGAAATAAGTAGAAGTTAGTTAAGATGAGCTGGAGCGGTTAGTCTGATCCCATTTCCTAGAAGACAAAACAAGACAAACCCACATAAAAGGAGGAGAGAAGAGAATAGCAAAAATAGAAAAGGTAGTTTCTGTCATTGGTGTTGACTTTCACTAGCACCCTCAGTGCTGGAGAAACACAGGCATAGCATACAGTTTTATCAGCTACTCCAAGACTAGGCAAACTTGTACCAGCATCAGGCTGTGTACGGCTTTGTGGGGAGTGGGAATTCATCAGAGACCCCATGAGCTGTTCCGCTTCTCATTCAGCCCCCAGCCTCAAAAGCTCAAAACTGAAACCAGTCTTTTGGTCTCTGAGTTGGGCAGTGGCTCATCATTGGGCCAGCAAATTGCGTGTCCAGATCACCCCATGCAGAAGCCTCCATATTGGCCTCAGCATGAGTTTCTAGTCCATTCTGTCTGAACCACTGACTTCAAGCATGCAGGGAAATGGTATCAGAGGGCATTAGTAGCCATTATCGTTGTATTTCAGTAATTGTAGAACCTGCTAGAGGCTCAGTCTAGAGTTCCAAGAGCTGGCAAACTACAAATGGGGGTTACAGCCACAAAGCCACTCCTCAAAGGAGAGGGGTTGTTGGGTAGCAGTGGAGTGTGAGGGTGGTGAGCCTTCTCAATGTCACAGAGCCTGGGGTGATCCATGAGAGAGGCACCATTTAGATCAGTGAACGCAGAAGACTCCCACGTGGATAGCTTCCTCTTTCTGGCATTCACTGGTGCACCTCTGGTATGATCCATTTTACCATTAGCTAGGTTTTCCTATATGTGCTCAGAAGCAGCTATGGAGGGTTAATACAGATTGTAAATGTTTTAAATCCGAACACAGGTTTTTTGTGGGTAATTTAGCAGGTGTTCTGAGGATTGTGTCACAGAGAGCAGATGTTTTCTTGGTGCTCCTGTGCCTCATCCTTTAAACCTGAAGGCATCCCAATGGTTGGATTTTCCATTAATTGCTAGGTAAGGAGGACACAGCTCCCTGTGGGGAGCACACAGAACTTTCAGGTGTTCTGGTCTTATGGTACTGAGCTACTGTATATGTATTCCACAAAGTACCTTTTTTTTTTTCTCAAGGGGATTAACCCAAGTATGTTGTTGTCCCCAAGGATGACTAAAACTGCTTGATGGCACTAACATTAGTAATTGTATCACTATAAAACTAAGTAAGCGTGTTATGTAAGTTACCTTATGATGTGGTAGGAGTCCTCACAGTCCTTAGCTATGAGAAGAACTATCATTCTTTGTTAGTGAAATCAGTGAGGTGTGAAACAAAACGCGTGTGTGTGTGTGTGATTTATTGGTTAGAAAGGAGGCTTTCCAAGGGGTAAACAATGTTGTGGCTGTAAACTGGTTATATACCATTTCCAGTGGGTTTCCTTGTTTTACTTCTGTGGTCAGTATTCTAAGACTCATACGAAAAAAGAAATAAAAATAAGCCAGAAGAGAGAACCATTTTTAAATAAATTCAGTCTTTCCCATTTTTATTCTTACAGACTTCTCAGCTGGCATGGATTAACCTGTGAGACCTCAGGTTCCTTATTCAAAGCAGACTGAAAGTTTTTCTCCGCCTGACAAATAATCAAACCATTTCTATTGATTATGAGTTGTATCCTCTTGAACTGTGGACACCAGCAGTGCACGCAGTATTCCAGCAGAGATCTATCCAATGCCAAATACACCTCTCTACTCCCACTCAAGATTGCCCTGTCTATACATGGAAGATCACATTAGCCCTTTTGGCCACAGCATTGCTCTGGGAGCTCTTGCTCATCTGATAATCCACCCCATCACCCCAAAATCTCTTTCAGAGTCACTGCTTCCCGGGTTAGGAAGTATACTTACAGGGAAGGATTCTTTGTTCCTAGATGAATACATTTACATTTATCCATATTAAAATATATACTGTTTGCTTGTGCCAAGCTTACCCACCGATCCTGGTTCAAAAGACACCGTAATAGAGGCTCAACTTAAATGTATACCCCAAATTAAAAAACACAGTAAAAGAACTAAAAAAGAGTCACTGTGGCTTAACAACCATGTAAAAGAAGCAGTGAGAGATAAAAAGGCATCTTTTAAAAAGTAGAAGTCAAATCCCAGTGAGTAAATAGAAAGGAGCATAAAAACTGCCAGATTAAATGTAGAAATGTAATAAGAAAAGCCAAAAAGGAGTTTGAAGAACAGCTAGCCAAAAATTCAAAAGATATTAACAAAATGGTTTTTAAGTACATCAGAAGCAGGAAGCCTGCTAAACAATCAGTGGGGCCCCTGGATGATCGAGATACAAAAAGAGCACTTAAAGATGATAAAGTCATCGCAGAGAAACTAAATGAATTCTTTGCTTCAGTCTTCACAGCTGAGGTTGTTAGGGAGATTCCCAAACCTGAGCCGTCTTTTGTAGGTGACAAATCTGAGAAATTTTCACAGATTGAAGTATCACTGGAGGAGGTTTTGGAATTAATTGAGAAACCTAACAGTAACAAGTCACCAGGAGCAGATGGCATTCACCCAAGAGTTCTGAAAGAACTCAAATGCGAAATTGCGGAACTATTAACTATGGTTTGTAACCTGTCCTTTAAATCAGCTGCTGTACCCAGTGACTGGAAGATAGCTAATGTAATGCCAATATTTAAGAAGGGCTCTAGAGGTGATCCTGGCAATTACAGACCGGTAAGTCTAACGTCAGTACCAGGCAAATTAGTTGAAACAATAGTAAAGAATAGAATTGTCAGACACGAAGAACATAAATTGTTGCACAAAAGTCAACATGGTTTCTGTAAAGGGAGATCGTTTTACTAATCTATTAGAGTTCTTTGAGGGGGTCAACAAACATGTGGACAAGGGGGATCCAGTGGACATAGTGTACTTAGATTTCCAGAAAGCCTGTGACAAGGTCCCTCACCAAAGGCTCTTACGTAAATTAAGTTGTCATGGGATAAGAGGGAAGATCCTTTCATGGATTGAGAACTGGTTAAAAGACAGGAAACAAAGGGTAGGAATAAATGGTAAATTTTCAGACTGGAGAGGGGTAACTAGTGGTGTTCCCCAAGGGTCAGTCCTAGGACCAATTCTATTCAACTTATTCATAAATGGTCTGGAGAAAGGGGTAAACAGTGAGATGGCAAAGTTTGCAGACGATACTAAACTGCTCAAGATAGTTAAGATCAAAGTAGACTGTGAAGAACTTCAAAAAGATCTCACAAAACTAAGTGGGCAACAAAGTGACAAATAAAATGTAATGTGGATAAATGTAAAGTAAAGCACATTGGAAAAAAATAATCCCAACTATACATACAATATGATGGGGGCTTATTTAGCTACAACTAATCAGGAGAAAGATCTTGGAGTCATCGTGGATAGTTCTCTGAAGACGACCATGCAGTGTGCAGCGGCAGTCAAAAAAGCAAACAGGATGTTAGGAATCATTAAAAAAGGGATAAAGAATAAGACGGAGAATATCTTATTGCCCTTATATAAATCCATGGTACACCAACATCCTGAATACTGCGTACAGATGTAGTCCCCTCATCTCAAAAAAGATAAACTGGCATTAGAAAAGATTCAGAAAAGGGCAACTAAAATGAGTAGGGGTTTGGAACCGGTCCCATATGAGAAGAGATTAAAGAGGCTAGGACTTTTCATCTTGGAAAAGAGGAGACTAAGAGGGGATATGATAGAGGTGTATAAAATCATGAATGATGTGGAGAAAGTGAATAAGGAAAAGTTATTTACTTGTTCCCATAATATAAGAACTAGGGGCCATCAAATGAAATTAATGGGTAGCAGGTTTAAAACAAACAAAAGGAAGTTCTTCTTTACTCAGCTCACAGTCAACCTGTGGAACTCCTTGCCTGAGGAGGTTGTGAAGGCTAGGACTATAACATGGTTTAAAAGAGAACTGGATACATTCATTGAGGTTAAGTCCATTAATGGCTTTTAGCCAGGATGGGTAAGGAATGGTGTCCCTAGCCTCTGTTTGTCAGAGGGTGGAGATGGATGGCAGAAGGGAGATCACTAGATCATTACCTGTTAGGTTCACTCCCTCTGGCGTACCTGGCATTGGCCACTGTCGGTAGACAGGATACTGGGCTGGATGGACCTTTGGTCTGACCCAGTATGGCCATTCTTATCTTCTTATGTTTACTCTGTATCAGTGACCATTTAACATACGCCAATTTTTGTGTCATCTGGAAACTTTATCTGTACTGATTTTATGTTTCTGCAAGAATTTCTCACTGTCCGAAGCAGTGTATGCTTTATTCCCTTTGCAAATGGATAACTTCATTGAATAATGGGGAGTTGCATGCATGTACATCAAAGGGACAATATAACTATAAAGAAGAATGAAAAGAAGCTTTCTGTGATGTGCCTCATTTGTTCAGCATCTCTGCACCTGAACATATGCACAGTAGTGCATAAAGTCCAGGGACATATCATAAATACAGCAGTGGTAGAGCTTAAAATAAAGCACTTAATAATGTATCAAAAAATTAAAAAAAAAAGGATAATTGTAAAAATATAACCTCACTTAGGAAGAAGAACAAACAATGACAAACTATCAAAGGAGTATTGTGAACTGAAAAATAACAAACTTCTGTCTGCAAATTTTGTGCTTGCTCTTGTTACAAGTCACATTAAAATTAATATAATTGAAAGAATTTAGAGAAAAATACTCCTATTTTCCATTTGTTTACTTTGTTCATTTGCAGCACTTTGTTGCCAATCACTTTTATCCCTGTACAATCATCCAGTTATCTCTGTTTGTGTGGGATTTTCCATTCGGCAACATTAGAGAGTAAAAGGTTTGGGGGAAACAGGAAAATGTGAACGTAAAACCACAAAAATCAGGGAGTGGACTTGGGTATGTTTAGTATCTTGAGACTGTTTTTATTTTTTTTAAATTGATGGTATTTTAAGATGATTTAGATAGTCAAGGTTTGCCTGTTTCCTGAAATATCAGCAAGTATAAATGAACGTGGGAAAGTGGGAATCTTGAGTTCTCCTGAGCATTTAAGCTCCATAAAACTGAATTTTCTAAAGGCTCCTTCAGTGTGAAGTTAAACTCCTGTAATTTAGGATTGCTATAGGATTGAATCCTGAAAACTCCCACTCTATGAACTGAACTGGTTCCACTAATGGAAGCAGTTCAAGTAATCTGGGTTCTACAATATTTGCAGGCGCATCTGTTTGCATGTGCAGAACAGATAAATACAGGTACAAATTTTGAATTACCTATGTAACAACCTGTCTTGTGGTAACAAATGCCAGGTTTAACACATCCATAGAAAGAAAGAGTGGCCTTGTAGTTAAGGCATTGCCTTAGGATTCAGGTATCTTGGTTCAGTTCTTTGCCTTGCGGGAGACTTTCGTTGTGGTATTGGGCAAAGTACTTAACCTCTCTGTGCTACAGGTTTCAGAGTAACAGCCGTGTTAGTCTGTATTCGCAAAAAGAAAAGGAGTACTTGTGGCACCAGTTCCTCAACAGTAAAATGAGGATAATAATAGTTTTCCTTCTCCTACGTTTTTGTCTTGTATATTTAGATTGTGAGCCCTTCAGAGTAGGGACTATGTATGTTTATACAGCTTTCACCAGTATGTGTGCCCCAATTTAATTTGGGGCCTGAGCATCTCCTAGAATACAAGTAATAAACATGATAACAAAAGCAGTTCAGTAATAAAGAACGAATGGGTAGGAAACACTTAAAATTGCATATCCAGTACACTTCCCTGTAGAGAGAGCAGAGGATTTTAGCAGCAGCAGCAAGTGTGTGAAAAATTTCAGAGTAACAGCCGTGTTAGTCTGCCTTCGCAAAAAGAAAAGGAGTACTTGTGGCACCATAGAGACTAACCAATTTATTTGACCATGAGCTTTCGTGAGCTACAGCTCACTTCATCGGATGCATACCGTGGAAACTGCAGAAGACATTATATACACACAGAGACCATGAAACAATACCTCCTCACACCCCACTGTCCTGCTGGTAATAGCTTATCTGAAGTGATCATCAAGTTGGGCCATTTCCAGCACAAATCCAGGTTTTCTCGCCCTCCGCCCCCCCCCCCCCCCACAAACTCACTCTCCTGCTGGTAATAGCCCATCCAAAGTGACCACTCTCTTCACAATGTGTGTGATAATCAAGGTGGGCCATTTCCTGCACAAATCCAGGTTCTCTCACTCCCTCACCCCCCTCCAAAAACCACACACACAAACTCACTCTCCTGCTGGTAATAGCTTATCCAAAGTGACCACTCTCCCTACAATGTGCATGATAATCAAGGTGGGCCATTTCCAGCACAAATCCAGGCTTTCTCACCCCCACCCCCGGAAACAAACACACACACACACACACACACACAAACTCACTCTCCTGCTGGCAATAGCTCATCCAAGCTGACCGCTCTCTAAGTTTAAATCCAAGTTTAACCAGAACGTCGGGGGGTGAGGGGTAGGAAAAAACAGGGGGAAATAGGCTACTTTGCATAATGACTTAGCCACTCCCAGTCTCTATTTAAGCCTAAATTAATAGTATCCAATTTGCAAATGAATTCCAATTCAGCAATTTCTCGCTGGAGTCTGGATTTGAAGTTTTTTTTGTTGTAAGATAGCTACCTTCATGTCTGTAATTGCGTAACCAGAGAGATTGAAGTGTTCTCCGACTGGTTTATGAATGTTATAATTCTTGACATCTGATTTGTGTCCATTTATTCTTTTACGTAGAGACTGTCCAGTTTGACCAATGTAAATGGCAGAGGGGCATTGCTGGCACCTGATGGCATATATCACATTGGTGGATGTGCAGGTGAACGAGCCTCTGATAGTGTGGCTGATGTGATTAGGCCCTGTGATGGTGTCCCCTGAATAGATATGTGGGCACAGTTGGCAACGGGCTTTGTTGCAAGGATAGGTTCCTGGGTTAACGGTTCTGTTGTGTGGTATGTGGTTGTTGGTGAGTATTTGCTTCAGGTTGGGGGGCTGTCTGTTGGCAAGGACTGGCCTGTCTCCCAAGATTTGTGAGAGTGTTGGGTCATCCTTCAGGATAGGTAGTAGATCCTTAATAATGCGTTGGAGGGGTTTTAGTTGGGGGCTGAAGGTGACGGCTAGTGGCGTTCTGTTATTTTCTTTGTTAGGCCTGTCCTGTAGTAGGTGACTTCTGGGAACTCTTCTGGCTCTATCAATCTGTCTCTTCGCTTCCGCAGGTGGGTATTGTAGTTGTAAGAAAGCTTGACAGAGATCTTGTAGGTGTTTGTCTCTGTCTGAGGGGTTGGAGCAAATGTGGTTGTATCGCAGAGCTTGGCTGTAGATCATGGAACAACGCTTCCTCGGCTCTCGTCCCTTAAAACCCCTACTCTTCTTGCACTATATTGATGACATCTTCATCATCTGGACCCATGGAAAAGAAGCCCTTGAGGAATTCCACCATGATTTCAACAATTTCCATCCCACCATGAACCTTAGCCTGGTCCAGTCCACACAAGAGATCCACTTCCTGGACACTACAGTGCTAATAAACAATGATCATATAAACACCACCCTATACCGGAAACCTACTGACCGCTATTCCTACCTACATGTCTCCAGCTTTCACCCTGACCATACCACACGATCCATCGTCTACAGCCAAGCTCTGCGATACAACCGCATTTGCTCCAACCCCTCAGACAGAGACAAACACCTACAAGATCTCTGTCAAGCTTGAGTAATGGTCTCAAGTTGCAGTGGGGGAGGCTTAGGTTGGATATTAGGAAAAACTTTTTCACTAAGAGGGTGGTGAAACACTGGAATGCGTTACCTAGGGAGGTGGTAGAATCTCCTTCCTTAGAAGTTTTTAAGGTCAGGCTTGACAAAGCCCTGGCTGGGATGATTTAACTGGGAATTGGTCCTGCTTTGAGCAGGGGGTTGGACTAGATGACCTTCTGGGGTACCTTCCAACCCTGATATTCTATGATTCTATGATTCTACCATCATGTGCCAGCAATGCCCCTCTGCCATTTACATTGGTCAAACTGGACAGTCTCTACGTAAAAGAATAAATGGACACAAATCAGATGTCAAGAATTATAACATTCATAAACCAGTCGGAGAACACTTCAATCTCTCTGGTTACGCAATTACAGACATGAAGGTAGCTATCTTACAACAAAAAAACTTCAAATCCAGACTCCAGCGAGAAACTGCTGAATTGGAATTCATTTGCAAATTGGATACTATTAATTTAGGCTTAAATAGAGACTGGGAGTGGCTAAGTCATTATGCAAGTTGGCCTATTTCCCCCTGTTTTTTCCTACCCCCCCCCCCGACATTCTGGTTAAACTTGGATTTAAACTTAGAGAGCAGTCAGCTTGGATGAGCTATTGCCAGCAGGAGAGTGAGTTTGTGTGTGTGTTTCCGGGGGTGGAGGTGAGAGAGCCTGGATTTGTGCTGGAAATGGCGCACCTTGATTATCATGCACATTGTAGTGAGAGTGGTCACTTTGGATAAGCTATTACCAGCAGGAGAGTGAGTTTGTATGTGGGGGGGCGGAGGGTGAGAAAACCTGGATTTGTGCTGGAAATGGCCCAACTTGATGATCACTTTGGATAAGCTATTACCAGCAGGACAGTGGGGTGGGAGGAGGTATTGTTTCATGGTCTCTGTTTGTATATAATGTCTTCTGCAGTTTCCACGGTATGCATCCGATGAAGTGAGCTGTAGCTCACGAAAGCTCATGGTCAAATAAATTGGTTAGTCTCTAAGGTGCCACAAGTACTCCTTTTCTTTGTGTGAAAAATGAAACTCTTCTTATTTTTTAAAAAACAATACACTACATATTTTAACAACTTTTTTACAGCTTGGATATTTTTCTTGAGTAATTGTGTCCAACCCTACGTGGCAAATATTAATTTCCATCCTTTTTCCTACCCACCTTCTCTGGTGTGTGTACCAAAGCAAACTGATAACTGGGGCAGGTTACATTTCTTCAGGGGTCATGAACCAGAGGGGAAAGTCCATGTGTCTGGTTTCAGAGTAGCAGCCATGTTAGTCTGTATTCGCAAAAAGAAAAGGAGTACTTGTGGCACCTTAGAGACTAACCAATTTATTTGAGTATAAGCTTTCGTGAGCTTGGTTACGAATAAATTGGTTAGTCTCTAAGGTGCCACAGGTACTCCTTTTCTTCATGTGTCTGGTTGTTAAGAACTCGGTGTAGATGGATTTGGGGAGACTTTGGACCAGAAGGGCTGTTGAGGTCACCCTTCAAGGAGTCTGTAGGCTGGTGGCAGCCGGGGTGAGACTTTATTCTTGCAGGATGGTGTAACAGGGTGCTGGCCAGGAGGTCCTGAGCCAGGCCCCTGTTAGCCCAGATCAATTAAGAAGTATTAATTGGGGCTGGCTGAGTATGCCATGCCTAATTGCTAGAAGGGAAGCACCTGTGGGCCTTATTAGCTAGGGGACTATATAAAGCTGGCAGGGACAGGGTGAGGGGAAGGGAGAAGAGAAAGGAAAGGGAGGAGCCAAAGGTTGTGTATCCCTGCTGGCTGGAGAAGCTAGCTATCCTCCAGGTTGCTAATTTGGAGCACACTGTAATTAGAAGGTGGTGGGAGCTGACACTGAAAATAAAAAGCACTGGTGATTGCACTCAGAAGGGGTCTCTGGCTGATTTGTTGCGTGGGCAAGCGAAGGCCTTGTTACAGATGGCTATTGTTATCAAGGCTCTGAGCCATAGCAGCATATCATTAAGGCACCCTAAGTTACAAGGCAGGCAGTGACAGAAACTCTTACTGGTCAGTGTGAAAAATGCCACCATCCCATCAGCTTTGTTATGGCACTAATAAAATTCACCTCAGTAGCCATTAATGATGCTCACCAGGATGCAGAGTACCATTTTAGTAAGTTCAGAGTAATGACTATAAACACTGAATGATCTGAAGCCACTTAATTTCTTTCTGCGGTTCTCAACTGGAAGGCAAACAAGCTTGTCAAAATGAAAATGTCTTCAGTGCCTAACTGAGGTTTTAGCTCTGAATTAGGCTCTGTGCAGAGAGCCAGATGTTTGGCCTGTGATCTTCCTGGGGGACATCTTTCTTTAGAAGTCTGCTGCTTTGAATTCTGACACATAATTGACAATGTAAAAGAGGAGTTACGAAGCTTGAAATCTGAAGGAACCGTGTCTGCTGAAAGGTCGGTTGAACTGAAGGTGAGTTTGGGAATAAACATGTATTTTGCGAATGCCTTTTTTAAAATTACGAGATAATTATTGAAGATATCAGTAAAGAACGTTAATGTTGTGATGTATACCTCTAGGGTAACTCATTCTGACTATTTTACAGATAGAAAGGTAGTGGAAAGAAATGGTGTTCCTTGGCTTGTTTTAAAATTCTGAAGACTAAATGGTGGCAAAATGGTTTAAAAAGTGGGATAGCACTCTTGGTTAGAGCAAAACATTTTAAGATCCATTTCCTTTAGCTGACTGGAAAGATGTTTGTGGAGAGTTTGGCATATTTGCTAGGATTATAAGTGATATCAGAGATAACTTCCAAATGCATCACACAGTTTTCATAGACACTATAATATTTCAAATTAGAGATGGAAGATCTGTTATCTAGTCATCTAGTTGACACTTCGGGTAGTGTTTGTTCTAGTCTAGTGCAGCGTATTTTCTAGTTCATTTTTCAGTTTAATTTTAAATGGCAGAAGCAGTGGGGCCTCATCCACTTATAAACGTGTCACACAGTTTTTCATGATACTCAGAGTGAAGTATCTTTAAGCTTACCCCCTTGTACTAGCTTAACATGATACAGTGAACAGTCACATTCCGGGTAGTGAGGAGGTGAGGGTTAGCAACAGCAAAAAACCCAGTCAGCTGCAGATGGTCTGTCAGGCTCAAATCAATCACCGCCCCCTCAGATTGTATGTCTCACTGCAATTTAAAAACCCATGACTGGCCGTACCAGTTGACTCAGGTTCTTGGGGCTCGGGCTCAAGGGCTTTATAATTGTGGTGTAGATGTTGGGCTCAGGCTGGCTCAGTCTCTAGGACCCTGCAACGTGGGAGTCTCCCAGAGCTTGGGCTGCAGCCCAAATGTATATACTGCAATTAAATAGCCCCTCTAACCTGAGCACCCATAGGCTAATCATGGGTGTCTAATTTCTGTGTAGACATACCCAGAGACTGCTAGGAGTGGAAGGAGTCTGGGGCCTATATAAGGCAGATCCAGCTCATTCCAGAGTGGGCAGGGCTAGAGTCAACTTCAGGAATGGTGTTCTGTTGCTGAAAGTGGGAGCTGGTAAAATATAGGGTTGCCAACCCTCCAGGATTGTCCTGGAGCCTCCAGGAATTAAAGATTATTTTTTTAATTAAAGATTATGTGATTTGATGAAACCTCTAGGAATACATCCAATCAAAATTGGCAACCCAATAAAAATTGGATATGTGGAGATTGACAAGTAACCCAGGAAGGCTCGGGCAGAGCCCAGAAGCAGAGTATTGGAGAACATGACAGACGCTTGGAAAAGAAGGTACTGAATCAGGGGGAATTTGGGCACTGGTGGGGCCTGCCTCCCTTTAAAGACTTGAACTTGGGAAGGAAGGAAAAAGGAAAAAGAATTTAATTGGATTTGAATAAGCTGGTGACACCTAATTAACAGCTATTGATCCTTGGTATTTACACTAGTCAAAAAATTTAGACAGTTATCCTGCTTCCTCTGACTCCATTAATCTTTGGTTGACCAAGCTATAGCATTCACCATTTAAAATGCGTAATGAATGTAGTATTTATAATATTTGTGCTTGTAAGTGTAGGAAATACTGGATTAAATATAACTTCTTCCAAGTGGTACATGGCAGTTTTGGATGTTTGATTATAAAGTTTTCAGTCTTTACTTAACAGTCGAAACCATTCAACCTCTTATTATTTTTCTTACTTGTCTTTGAACTCTCTCCAGTTTGTCTGCATTTTCTGGAACTGAGGTGTCCAGAACAGAAAATGGTGTTATCCCTATTTTATAACATGGAAAACTGAAGCACACATAGGTTAAACTAGTTGTCCAGGTCATGCAGTTTTTAGCAGAGCAAGGCATAGAACCCAAATCCAATCCCCTGATCCAAATCTTTTGCCTTAAACACATTATTTTTATCTCCATATAACCATTAAGATGTCTTACATTTACTGCCTTCCCCATCCTCTGATTTTGTAATTCTATCTTTCCAATCTAACAATTGTAGTTTAGAAAAAAACCACATTTCCCCTCCGCTCTTCATGCTCCCCCGAACTGGCTGTCAGATGTGTTTGCATAGTTAGATATGACTGAGCTAGTAAAGAGATTACTGTACAAGTGATGTATTTGTTTATCATATTTGAAGACTTAGAATTAGTCCATTTCCCTATGTGGGCTTCACGAATACCCAGTTTTACCTACTAGACCATGTTTCTGTTCAAAGCTGATGATTAGCCCTGACAGGGAATGTACACTTCTGTTGTTGCCAACCTGGCTGAATAAAAAATCTAGTCTAGTTTAAAAAAATGTGTTCGGGCTTTATTGGATGTGGGAATCTCAGAAGCAGAGTGGGTTGCATGGGATGCTCACATGCATGCCAATATTCAGAATGCTTTCACAGACTGTTACCGTTTCTTCACATGCACACACGCCCACTGATTTCTTAGCTATGGCATGCTGTATAAGAAAACTGAAAAGAATTCCTCCATACCTTGTTGCATTACAGAAATCAATAAATTGCTACACTTTGCCATCCTTTCCTGCTACAGTAGGCTAAAGGACAGGATTTATATGATGCTTCTCCTTAAAAGAAGGCATGAACTGTCATTTTGTCTTAGAACTGTGTTCCAGTCGGAATGTTCTTGTGCTTAAGATCTGATATAAAATATGATAGAAATAATGTATCGAGACGGATCTTTAATTTGTGTAAATCATCATATCTCAGTTGAAGTAAATGGAGCAATGACCATCTATACCAGTTAAGAAGCTGGCCCAGTATCTGCACTTCCTGTTTTACCTAAATTATATAAAATATAAAATTTACTTCATTAACAGGCTCATCTTCTAGCCGGGATGGACTAGCTATTCCTTCAGGTCTTGAACAGGAAACCTCTTAGAGTAAGCTAGAAGCCTTTTGCGTACTATCATCTAGTCAAGATACTTATATGTAGTGCCCATCACCTTAGTATCTAATTGTTTATCTAGGTGAAGGTCACTCATTATTGCTGTCTGTTTAAGTACAGAATAGGTTTTGCACTTTTAAGTGTCCCAGCTGATAATGTTCAAGAGCCTGCAAATTTAGTTTGTCTCACAAGTACAAAATTTCATGTTTTCCCGATGGATCACATCTTTTTGAAAATGCTTTAAGTCAAAGAGTAAATATAAATTAAAAAAATCCAGAGAAGAAAACTTTAATTAAAATACCATGTTTTCCTCTTTCTCTGTGAAGTGTACGTAGCTCACATGTGAAGGAAGATGCACTGTTTCCACAATTAGCATATGTAAAGTTTGATTGCCGTATACATCTGCTATTAAGCCTCAATTTAGATACTTAAAGTTACGTTAGAACTTGTGGGCAGACAAGTTACTGCTTCCCTCAGGGATGAATGTTTTAGCATGTTCATCTTTACTGGTTTTTTTTTACTGTAATTATTTCACTTTTTTTCTTTTTTCTTGAACTCCATTAGATTAGCATCTTTCAGATACTTAAATGAATGGTGCCAGGCCCCAACCTTTCTGTGGGAATAGTAATTTTCTATTTCCAGAAGACTGTGGCGGGTGCCAGACACCCCGCCGCAGAAATGCTGCCGAGAAGCGGCAGCGGCAGGAAGCATCGCCGCTGAAATACTGCCGAGAAACGGCAACGCTTCTTGGCGGCATTTCGGCAGCCTAGTCTCCTGCGGGCGCACTGGGGACCCCTCAAATAATGTATCATTATGTCAGTTATCTTGAAAATATGTACAATGATCTAATAATGTTTGGTCTTACCTCATTTTCATAGATCATTACAGATACCCAAAGGTGCACTGGCAATTTTGTAAGTGACTATGCCTATCATTATGTAAAATATACTGGAGAATAGCTGGCCATGAACCAAATTTATGGTTGCCATCTTCATCTGTTTCTCTGCTACCTTAATCACACATCCATTGCAGTGTTACAAAATTAAATCAACTCATCGTGATATGCTATCATGCTATATCACCTCAACTCAATGATGTGTCACACGCCGTAAAATTTATTTCAGGATTAATAATAAAAAATCTTGTAAAATTTGAGGCTGGTAGCAGGTGTGAATACACTTCAGAAATTGTTATCCTTAATTTTATGAATCTGCTGTAGAGTGCCTGTTTTAATCTGCCAGAAGAATTGATAAATCTCTCATGCCTAGTAGACTCAGCCTCTAAAAAGATTACATATAGTAGATTAACCATGAAATTTGCCCCAGTGGTTACCTCTGTGTTGTAGTTGATTTTCTCTTGGGGATCACAGGGTAGATGGATGATACGGTACTGCATGTCTCTCAGTTTTTTTATTTGGGGCGCATAGGGTGTGGGCTGGGCCCTCTGGGATTTCACTTGGGAACTTAAGATGTAGGTGGGGAAGAGCTTCTGGATGCCTAGTTGCACTCAGATAAGGGTACTCATGCTCCCTACCTATAGCAGTTTTGTTTATTTTAAATTGACTCTGAGATGAGGTATCTGGGCTTTCAATCCTTTTTTGAGGGGGATAAGGTGGCAGGGGAAATTTCACAAGTAGTTATTTGTATTGTTTTATGAATAGTGGCCCTCTTTGAACATACCTTTCGTTCTCTGTTGACAAATATTTGTTAAAACTGATACACATGAACCAACTGTTGACTGAAGAGGCTGCCTTTCACAGCACCACACATTTCAGGCTGCTGTGGGCTGAGATGCTCAGACTTACAAGTCTGACATGATTGGCTCAAAACAACTGCTCAAACTTTAATTTTAAAGAAAAAAATCCTCCATTTCCTGATCTAGACTACTTGATGTGTAGTTCTACAGAGGTTTTTGCTAATATGGAGAGGCAGGAGAGCATTGTAGAGCATTACTATCATAGTTGACATGGATACAGGTAATGTGTTAATGTGTAGGACGTAGGGGCATGATATCCAAACACTCTGAATTTTCAGTGCGTGGTGGATGGGAGCCATGATACATGTATGCCGGGGGCAAAGTATTGGGTGTGTTGCCTGAGCTGTGATACCATTGCTAGTATGATATCTAATGGATTCATTATCTGCAAAATTACCATGATTCTAGCACTTATTACTTAAACAGTGCTTATCATCCGGATAGACGCAACTTCATCAAATATGCCTCACTTAGTGCTTGGCTAAGTAATAAGTAAGATGTTTTGTTTTGAGAACATCTGTTTTCTTATGCCAGTCGTGGTTTACAAGCATGGACGCTTCCAGCCAATTGTCCCATCTGGAGCATAAAAGATTTGATTTGTGTTTTTTGTTTTTTTAAATCATAAACTGCAATAGGGATCCAACATCAAGTTTTGCCAAAAGAATTGTGTGGCATCTAAATAATTTTGTCACTAGGTTATAGAGTAGTAACATTCAAGATGCCAAGAATGTGAGCTTATTTCTACATGTAAAATAAAAATAGGATATTCTTGGTATATTAATTTCACTGCAACCCTGAAAACAGAACATATTGGTTTTGATTGGTAGAAAATCAATTATAATATAAACCCTCATGAAACAGCTGCGTTTAACAAACTGGATAATGAGTAGAATCTCCTTTTTTACTGTTGTTGTTTTGGACGCTATCTGGTACTCCTACAGCGTGCAGTGTCAGTCTCTGTTTAAACCCTGACATTCAGTACCCTTACCTGCTAAAAGCAATAAATACCCTTTAATGACTTGCACTTTTCTCATCGTTTGCCTGAGTTTTAAGCCTGTGTAAAAGGATACTGTCAGCACTACAGAGTGGTCAGGAACCTTTGGCCTTAAGTCAGTTGGTTATTTCCCCTGCAAGGGAGAAATGAAAGGATTTTCATATAATTATAGATACATAAGTATTCCTAGTATATACTTTACTCACATGTAGCTTTGAACAGACTGTCTGCACTACCAGGCAACATTTGCACAGAACTATCCCTTACAACTCCACAAGGCATTGTGTGGGTCAGGAAGTAGAGTGTGCCCTGTGGGCCTGTCAGGATGCGTTCTGAGAATTCAAAGGAGTTTAAATGTTTCCCTGAGGTGAGTTCCATCACTGTGCTCTTGTTAATTGCAAATGACAACATTCCAAGAAAGATCTTGCCCTTTGATGGGGGTAAGTGACTGTCACAGAAACCATGTGCACTTAATGTTTGAAAATTCAGGACAGGGCCTTGGAGGCTGTGTTCAGATATATATATATATATACATATATATAATGACTGTGCAGGCCTGGGGAGGTTGCTGAGCCTGCTCTGCAGGAGACTGACTGGTTCAACAGAAAGCTTGGGAAGCGCATTACAAAACAAAATCTAGTACCTCACAGGCTAAAAGTTGCAGCCTTTGATAGTGAGTACATGTTCTCCTTTCATAAACCATGAAGTCTTTATTTTAAATATCTTATCTCCTCCTGCTCCATTGGTGGGCTTAGATTTAGATGCTCAGCTTCAGCGGGTCATGGATGCTTATTACATCTTCAGCCTGTGGTCTTCCTTGTTTTAAAGAGGAAAATTAAATTAAAACTGAACACTTCAGAAGCATCATTGAATAAGTATGTGTTGTATCACAACTAGTGAGAGAGGACAATCCTAATGCTCCATCTGGAATTAAAAGAATAAAATTGTTTATGTCATAAAAATAAACGTAGACTATTGGAAGTAGGACATAGCACTATTCTCACTTAATTAGTCGATTAAATATTTTAAGCTCTTCCCTAGTCCCTTTACGACTGTTCTTTGGCTGTCAGCAGTGGAAGAGAAATAGCCAAGTGCCTGGCATGTATAGCTCTCCCTGGGTCATGTTAGGACCAGATGTGTCACCAGAGAAAACCTCAAGTTCAAATTCAGGCCATAGCACTTTTGTGTCACTAGGTGATCCTGTATTTATCTTGTGAAAAGAGACAACCAGGACTAGAGCTGGGAGAATAGTTGATTTTTCCATTTGCTAGCAGTTCTGTGGGGAGGGAGGGAGTGTTTCTGGGTTGAACCATGTTTGAAAGTTCTGCTAATTTGAAAAAGCCAGTTTCAGGTGAAATAAAACATATTGTTCCACCTGAAACATTTTGTTTCTGGGAGTTTTTAAAGGGCTAGATTTGAGGAGGAGGAGGAGATGGTGCCACCACTGCCTGCCTTATAAGCCATTAAATCTGTCTGACGTGGAGAAGGGATTTGAACATAGTGAGTACCCTAACCACAAAGCTCTAGGGTACTCTGGGATTGGACTCTCTCCAGCTGAAGCTGTTCCACTTTGCAGAAAATACTTGAGTAGTCATTGGGCCAGAGAGGGCTTGAAAATGACTCTATAGCCTGGTGTTATGGCATTCATCTGGGAGGTGGGATACCGAAGGTCAAGTCTCTGCTCCAGTGACCATTAATTTATTTTTACAGAGTGGAACAGCTTCAACAGGAGAGGCCCACATCAGAATATTCCATAGTCCCTTTAAATCTGTTCTCCATATCAGACAGAGGGGAGAATTGAATGAGTGTCTCCCACATCCCAGCTGAGTGCCCTAACCACTGGGCTAAAGGTTATAAGGGAGATGGTGGCACCATCTCCTCCGGCTATTTCATGAATGGCACCACAGTCTTGAAAAAAAAATAGTTTTTGGCCATAATTGGTGAATTCATGTCAAATCTGCAAATAGTTTTGATTTGCTGAAAAATGCAATTTTTGGCAAATTTCCTCTTCTCTGAAAAAAGTTGCCCAGTTTTAGCCAGCACTCCTAATATTTATCTTGCTAATCCTGCTGTGTTGATACTTTGTGTTCAGAAGGTAAGATGAAGCTCTCCTGCTGATGCTTGTGCTTGGAGGAGGCATGAGAGCGACAGACACCTGCTTTATTTTTGGCCTATTATTACAGTAGATTAACTGTGTTAAATTGGTGTTCGTTAAATTGGTGTGTATCTACAGTTCATTATTTTTCTGCTATACACAAAATAAGGTTGGATTATATTTACCCTGACTTCGCTCCTTCCTTATTTTTCCAGGTCATTAGGAATAAAATTTAACAGCTATTAAGGAAAATATGTTCTCCTTCGGGTTCCTGTCCTAATACTGGCTAAATGATGTCCATTCTCCACAGCAATTGGGGAGGAATCTTCCTCTGTATTAAGGTGCCTGGAGTACTCTGAGTATAGAACCAGTTATCTTCCCCAACATGAATCTCAGGAACCCAACAGCCAGAAATGGCAGTTAGATTGGGCAAAGTCCACCAGAGAAAGGGCACGAGCAAACAGAACATTTTCAATTAAAAAACCCCCAAATCCTCTTTATCCCTGTGTCTGTGAAGGGACCTTTTTGCAGTCTCCAGGGACAAGCAGCTGGGGATGTTGCTTTTTGCTGAACTGAGTCCCTTGGGGGTCAAATACTGCAGACATAAATCTTGTGAAACTCCATTGACTTCTGCAGAGCCTTACAGAATGTCTATCAATGCAGTTTGACTTTCACTATTTCAGGTTAATTCTGAAAAGCTTAACGTTATTGTAGCTACCTTCTGAATAGATGGAAATTGTACGCCCCCATTTATTTTGACTAGGTATATCTATCTAAGCTATTTCTATAGCTTCCCTCACTGTAGAATTGAAGCACTGTATTGTTTTATTGCCATATGTTTAATGTGGAAATTTAAGGTTTTCTTCTTGCAGGCCATTATTCATTAAGATGCATTTGCTGTATATTCATTCAGTTGTTCAGCCGCCGATTATTGTTTTTGAATTAAAACGGGGAAAAAGTGTTTTTCTCCAAATGCTCCTTTGCTCAGAAACGCTGTGCTGTGTGGAACCATTAAAAAGCTAGTATGGGGAATGCAGAAAATTAAAAAGATATACAGTAAAAGCTGTTTTACCTGGCACTTCACCAGCCGGAAAGATCTATAAACCAGCATTTCTGATCTTCATCAAAATGCCAGTTTATCATCCGGTTGGCACGGGGCCAGCAGGGGGTTGAGGCGTGGGAGGGGGTCTGGAGCGTGGGTTCTGGCAGGGGGTTTGGGAACAAGAGGGGACTTGGGGCGCGGGAGGGGGTGCCGGATCCAGGGGCCACTAACCTTGGGCGGCTCCCTGCAAGTGGTGACCTGCCTGGCTGATCCTAGGGGGAGGTGCGGCAGGCGGCTCTGCATGCTGCCCCTGTCCCTCCCTGAGCGCTGGCTCCGCAGCCAATGGGATCTGTGGGGGTGGCACCTAGGGGTGGAGGCAGTGCACAGAGCCATGTGCCGCGCTTCCGCCTAGGAGCAGCCAGGGAGGTTGCCACTTGTGGGGAGCCGCCCACAGCGAGTGGCCCCTGGATCCAGCACCCCAAAACCCCTCCCACACCCCAACCCGCTGCCCCGAGCCCCCTTCCACACCCAAACTCCCTCCCAGAGTCTACGCCACACACCCAAATTCACTCCCTCTTAATTAACTGGCATTTTTCACTTACTGGCACCCACTATTCCCCCAACATGCTGGATAAAACAGCTTTTACTGTATTATTGGTGGCTTGAATAATGACTATCTTTCAGTACTTTTTTTAGTCACTTCCCTCACTACAAAAACCCCGACACCCAGTATTCAATTCCAGGAATTTAAAATTTAAAAGTTTAGGATTCACATTTGCATGCTGATATAATTATTTTAAGACCATGCAGTTGTTGGGAATCTTTTATACTGTGAAAGGTTAAAATTCCAATTTTGCAAACATTTCAAGGTTATACTCTAACATTTTAGAAAACAAAAAATAATCAGTGGAAGCAATAGTTGGCAGTACAAGCTTTCCGTTGAGGATACAGCAAAATGACTTGTGGTTATATGGACGGACTAAAAGGGGTCTGTGTGTGTGTATATGTATATAAAATATGGGTATAGTGTGCAGGAAGGTCAGTTACTTTTCCTCATCTTAGAGCAGACAATAGACATAACAGTGGCTATTAGCAAATGCTATGTAAAAATATATTTTTAATTTCTGTATAGTATCTCCACTAACTTTTTTTCAATAATGTAACAAAAATCACTGACCTTCACCATGAGAAATTATTCCTATATTAAAAAAATAATGCTAAGCCCCTTTCCTTCCAAAATCTTGAAATGGAACTCCCTGGAACTAAAGAACAATTATGTCATTTCCAGTAGTCTGGTGATTTTTTTTAACTTTTTAAGTAACTTTAAAATATACAGAATCAGAAACATTTTGACAAATAGCATAAGCATTAGTTGTGTACAAAGGAAGAGGGGAGTAAATTGTATGACCTAAGGCACACTACTTCGCGTACAACAGACCCTTTTACAGAGCACTTCAAGCACTTGAAAACCAAAAGGAAGATATAAAAACAGATCAACAGGGAGAGCATATGAAAGAAGTGAAGAGGCTTAGTTGAGGAAGTGATACCAAAATATACGAATACATTCAGCACTGTGCGTCCCTAAAGGTAGTACTCAGCCACAGCATTTTAGTTGTAAAGTATGTGTTCTAATGCTGTTTGACTATAGTGAACTACAAAATTGTATAATGTACATATAGCATTCATAGTTTAAACCAGCCATTTGTCTGATAGTTTTCTGTGGAGGGAGAAGGGTATTGGTGGGAGTAAAAAAATATTAATGGCGTTTTCATTTGTATTGTCTGCTGGCTGTGGGAAATTATCTCTGTTTTTTGATTATTGAAGACCATGGGTGAGTGGAGTTAGTTTAGTTGATTTATGCTGCTGGGAGCTCTTTGGGTCAGGGGTGTCTTTTTTTTAATAGCTTTTAAATTGAGAAAAGCTACCATTATATTCATCTAGTCTGACCTGTAAAATACAAGACTCGGATTCCACCAAGTGGTTCCTGCATCGAGCCCATAACTTCTGACTGAGCGAGGGCTTTTCTTTTACAAAGACTTCCTATCTTGATTCAAAGATTCCAAGTGAGGGAGAATCCATCACATCCCAGGTAACTTCTTACATGATTTAATATCCTCACTGTAAAACAAAAATTACACCATATTTTTGTTCAGTTTCTATGGTGGTTCTTTGTTTGTACAGCACCTAGCACAATGGGGCCCTGATCCATGCCTGGGGTTCATAGGCATTCCTGCAGTATAAATAATAATAATGATAATCACATACTTAATTATCATTGGGGTGCTCAGAGCTTTGTATGGGCATTTTTTAATGTCAAATCAAAATAAATATATGTACTGGCAGTGGTGTGTGGGTCTCTGCCTTCTGCTGGATGGGATCTCTGGCCTTCTCAAATATGTGTCATGAGCCTGAAGGCTACAGGCACTAATGGAGATTCACCTTTAGTTCAAATATTAGTGGTTTTTGTTTTGGAGTATAAGGATGAGACTTCTCTCTGGCTAAAACTACAAATTCCTTTGTGGCCACAGTGTGTAGCCCTTGATATCCATGGAACTTTTATACTACATACGATAAATATCAGTTTTAAAGAGTTTTGTGTATACAATTGTTTGTTTGCTTTAATTTACATATTAACATTTGAAACTCTATTCCCCAGTTCACAAGAATGAAAAAAGGGAATTGCCATGTCTGACTTTGCCTTGACCTGAAAACTCACCTACGTTCTCTCTCTCCTTTCCATTCTGGAGCCACCATTTACCATCCACATTTTTCAGACTTTTCCCCCAATCCACATACATGCATATAGCCATTATTACTTAGCCTTCAGGTGCACACCATCCTGCACTACCGCTTTCGATGCCTTACATCAACCTGGCCAGCTGGGACTCAGCTCACATCCTTCAAGTCTGAATGTGTTACCTGGGTGGTTTGGCTCCCAGGGCTTTTGTGCCCCTTTTAACTATAAGTCAGTCCTAGCCCAAGGCAGTAGTAGGCGTGTACGTATTGCAGTGTTGTTGGAGCCGTGTCAGTCCCAGGATATTAGAGAGACAAATAGGATGACGTAATATCTTTTATTGGACCAACTTATGTTGGTGAGAGAGATAAGCTTTTGAGCTACATAGAGCTCTTCTTCGATTGTGGGAAAAGTTTTTAGAGTGTCACAGCTAAATACAAGGTCAAACTGATAGTTTTGCATAAGTAGTCAGCACATATTCCAAGGTATCATTGAAGGTGAAGTGGCCCATTACAACCCTCTAGTCCTAGGATAAAAAAGTGGGGTTTAGTGGGTTACAGATAGTTGTCATAAGCCATAAATCCAGTGTCTTTATTAAGACCATGATTTTTAGTATCTAGCAAAGTGATGAATTTAAGCCCCCAGATTCATTTTTTGAAGGTGTTGTGCAGGTTTCCTTTCAGGATGAGGACTGATAGGTCAGACATAGAATGATAGCATTGTGAAAAGTGTTCACCCATAGGGTGTTTGTCTTTTATCATTTTCCCGTATGAGTTCATTTGACCATAGTGATTGTCTGGTTTCACCCACATGGTTGTTATCTGGGCATTTAGTGCACTGGATGAGGTACCCCAGATGTTGATAGGCATGTGTAGGACCCCTGGATCTGGAAAGGTGTGTTGTGGGGGTGTTGATCATTGTAGCAGTCAAGTTATGTCGACAGGTTTTTCATCTGTTGTTCCAGCAGGGTCTGGTGCTAGTTTGAGTTGGTGGGTCCCGGTCTGTGGGGAGCTTGGAGAGGTGGTGGTGTTTGGGGCGGGGGAGGTTGTTTGAAGGCCAGAAGAGGGGGTTCAGGAAAGACTTCTTTTAGGATGGGGTCACCATTGAGTATGGGTTGCAGTTGTTTGATACCCCGGATGGGTTCCAGTGTGGGGTGGTAAGTGAGAACTAGGGGTGTGAAGTTGGAGTGGGTTTTATTTCTGGATTGAAGCAGGTTCCCTTGGGATATCTGGGTGGACCATTCCATGATACAATGTACTTCTCTGGTGGAGTGTCCTTGTTTGGTGAATGCAATTTTAAGTGTGTTCAGGTGTATATCCTGGACATTCTCTTATGTATGTAATTTGTCCTGTCAGAAGCATGGGACAAATTCAGGCCATTTCCCCTTAGCTGTAGAAGTATTACCATTAAATGATGATCAAAAGATAATGAAATCATAATGAAATATTGTTCAGTTCTAATTACAAGTCTGATGCTTCCTGCTCTATGTCTGAGTTTACTGGCTCTAGCGAAAACCACTGAATGTCTGTATGCACTGTGTAAGTGCTTATCGTCAGTCTAATGTCAATATTCTCGAAGTTCCTATAGATCTTGGTATTAAAGAATGTGGCAAAAATGGTCATGTGCAACATTCAACAACTCTAATAGAAGTCTTCTATTTTAACTCCACAAAATTGTTGAGAGTTCTGAAAACAGAGCAAACAAATAATTCCTTTTGTCGCTATGTCATCATAGACATTTCAGTTTTTTATTCCTAATTATATATATCAGAGCGTCACTAATTCACTAACTTCACTAACTCTCCCACTTAGGAATTTTTAAGAATAATAGAATAAAAATGGTCATCTTTCTCTTTCACAACAGGAATGCAACAGCAAGTGCTACAATGAAGTCTTATGTTTTTACAAAACATACTACTTAACTTATGAAGCACTATAAATAATTACAGCTAAATCACAGCTGTCAGCACAAATGAGCAAAGTATACTTTGTGACTAGAATCCTTACATTTCTATGCTTTCTATCACGCAGTCTCCAAATTCAGTAATTCACATTGGGTCTTCATAGCTATCCATTGCGTAGATAAAATATTTCCCAATCAAAAGCTTAGAAACGGGTGTACCTCTGTTTCTCTGTGTCACAATGTACATCATACAGTATGCAATAATAACATTTATTTTAAATCTTATTTATACCTATGTTTTAATTAAAGCCGTTTGTGCTGAGCTAAAAGAATGAACTATATAATTTATTTTAAAAAGCAACATGGCAGAACTTACAAGGTCAATAACAACTGTTCAATTAAGTTAAGACTTTTTGTATGTGTGTTTTTGCTTAAGAAAAGATGCAGTACTTTGGTACATTGCAAATGGTGAAGGGTAAACAAGTATGCAAATACTTTTCACACACATTGTTCTTTAGCATGTCTCAGCCTACAGCTGGATGCAGCCCGTATTGCTGAAGAGTGGCCATTTGTGATGGAAACAATACGGGAACCTAATGGAAAAGTCTATGAAACCAGTTTCCAAAGTACTTTAATATTGCTCGAAGAGTCGAAAGCAAAACCTTTTGTTTTAATGTTTAAAAATTTTAAAAGATTTTAAAAATAATTAAATACTAACAGCAGTTTGGGAGCTAGTTTACCATCTTTATCTATTGTTATTTATCATCATTATTTGTTATGCTCATGCTCTCAGGGTGTTAGTATCACAAATGATTTCACTCTTGTTTTTGGTGACAATTATGCCTTATCTTGTGGACTGTCATGTAGGGTTGCTGAGCTGAGCAAAATGAGTGCAATTTTACAACAAAAATGAGGAAAATGTCTAAAAATGGAAACAATTTTTAGCATACTATTGACTTTGTATAAAGCATCTTTGTTCTTTTTTTGTTTGTTTGTTTTTTTAACTTCAAGGACTATTAAAATATGTGTTCTACATATTTATGATCAAAAGCCAGTGTGGGATTACTTACTGAAATTTAATTAAGTGCAATTACTATACAGTTATGAAATAGGATATCAGCAGTTTTGTGCTTTAGTATGGTGCATTATACTTTGGAGGGCTTCAGCATTTCTATTTTAGCACACTGGAGATTGTAACTTCTGTACTAGTGAAATAATGGTGGGGGCACTGTATGGTTGAAGGTAAAGCCAGCTCTAGGAGTACTAGAAGGGGTCAAAGAGATGATTCCTCTCCCTTTTCATTTTTCCCAACACCTTTCAAAAATTAATGGGCTCATTTTAATTTTGTTTAAAGAGCCATGGCGGGAGGGGCACGGGGAAGATATTAGGCAACCATATAGTCGTTCCATGGCTACCCGGTAGAGGGGTTTCTCCATTCAAGATTCAAATAGTGCTCTGTGGGTATAGAGTTAGACTAAGTTGTGGAGCCCAGGCCATACCTACATTATAGAGGGCTTTTAAAACTAAATCTCACCATGGGGATCAAGGTGGAGAACTGTTTTTAAGCTCACCAAAAACTAAAATGAAGTCTCTTCTGAGGTGAAAGATGGCATCTATTAACATTTCACCACATCATAAGGATTTGAAGAGCTAATCCAACTGCGATAAGGGGAATTTTAAGTGGGCAGAATATTACTGGCCGAAATTAAAAATGGACTTTGCACCACTACTGCTGGGGAAAAATTTAATGGGCTCCTGAATGATCACAAGTCTTCAGACTTCTGATTTATGCCTCATAGGGAGTACACTGTCTCCTAACACCATGGTGAGTTATTGGTTCCGTACAGACTCATAGGATTGCTGATTGTAGTTGCAGAAGTAATCAGCTTTGTTCAGTTAAAGGACACAGAGGAGTGAGCTATTTATATAAAAAGGGCAAAAGGAATTTTATTCATTTTTCTCGACTCTAAAAAGTTAGGAGTTTCTTGTGGAACTGAAAATCTTACTTTTCAAATAAATGAGACCTCGAAGGTACTATATAGAAGCACAGAATCTACAATAGCCAACTTTTTTTAAGCATTAGAGGTTGGATTTCCTGTTTTAGTTCCCAATTAAAATAAAATTAGTTAAAAAAAAAAAACAGTGTAGTGCTGCATTAGAAAACACATAGAATGCAACATGTATAATCTGTAGTTTTCTCGGAAGGTGCTGTCAGCTCCATTTTACTTTTAAACTGCATATGCATTTAGACTTGCCATAAGGAAAATAGCACAATAACTATTGTCTTTTAAAAATGACTTTCAGATTGAATTTGCCTGCAACCATGTGTGAGACTTGGAAGTACTGTTACATTACAAGGTGATAAATCTTCAGATGTAATAGAATTTGATTTAATTGTACCTATATATCTGATAATTAATTTAGAATATTCTTAAATTATTATCTCATCTTGTTTTTTAGTTGGTACCCACATGTATGCATGCCCTTGAAGTTACAGAAATCCTAAAGCTCCAGAAAAGGGTATCTTGGCTTTCTTAGGGAGAAGAGGGGGAAGGAATGATAAAGAAGCCACCATATTTTAAAAAAAAACTCCACTTGCATCATGATGATTACAATTATCATTGTTTTAAACTTATATTCATTCATACATTACTATTTTATATTTTAAAAATCTGTAAGTGACCATCATCTGCTCTGGGTGCCTATTCCGTTAATTAAAACACACAGTTTACAAAAGACTTGCTCGTCTTTTTGCTCCCAAATGTCAGCCCACCCCTCTTTAAAAGTTTGAGAGAAAAATAGATATTAAATACATAGGTGGCACAATGGCTTATGTGTGTTAACTTTTCCTGGGTTCAAATTACGATCAGGTCACAATAAACCATGCATTTGTTTTTTAAATCTAATCTCCATTTATATTATTACCAAACTCTCCAATGTTTTACTGTCTTTGGTCAAGAGAGGCCAGTGTTTAGGATGTTGTGGGTCAAGACCAAAAGACATTGGCAGTGCCATGGGGAGCAATTTCTTGGTGTCTCTCTGCAGTGTGCCGGGCCCAAACTACTGCTATTTGCTTTTCATATCTAACTCGCAACACTTTTGAAAGTTGAAATAAAATAAGCCTCTTTTGGCAGATTTTATTAAATTGGCTGTAACAGTTTGCTATGGGCTAAAACATGATATGCTGGGCTCCCAACTGGCTTTTCTTGTAAGCAATCTTAAAAGAATCAGTTTAGTCATTTATTACGTTATGAAAGTGCTAAAAAGGAGTTAAAATAGGGGGGATTCTGATAATGTTTGTTTTCTTATCACTCAAAAACTGTTAGTTTTTCAAAGCTGAAATCACAGGGTTTCAGCTCCATGACCCTGGATCAGTACCTCTGACAGCATACGCTGGCTTTTGGAACCAGCCAGTGGCTCATCTGTGTCAACAGCTCCTCACCTCCTAGGAGTAGTAGGGTTACACAAGTGGAGTAGCCCATGTTATCCTGCCAACTAACCTGCCAGACAGTATATAACACGTCCTTGGTAAGAGCACCTGGGGGCACTGAGCCAAGCCACTGAGCTAAGCCACTGAGCTAACAGTCCTGTCTGTAGCCCAGATGGTTGGAAGAGGTGATTTTCTCCATGATGCAGACATGTTTCTCTAAAGAAATAAATAACATGTTGCTCAAAGACAGTTACAGAAGAAACTAATCTAGGCCCCTGTGGAGGTAGGGCTGTGGTGTGTGTTATATTTTGTTGTTCTATTAGGACCTAAATAAATAGAGCATCCCCATTGTAACTCAGGGTGAAACTTGGCCTTGTATTTTGAAGATTGTCGTTCTGCTGCTGATTCATGTTTCAGAAAATATCCCAGCTCAATCTTCATAACTGTTAGCTTTGCCATGCTCACATGAGTAAAAAGTACTAAAATGTTATTTCAGTTACTAAAGAGAGTAGCAATGTCTTATCATATATAAGCACCAGATCTGATGAGGAAGAGAACTCAGATTTTATATAGTTACATTGCCAGTCATTTGATTTTTTGGGGAAGTTTATTTGGTTTTATTTATTTATTTTATTGGGGGTGTCCGGAGATTTTTCTAGGATTTTGGAATGTAGAAAAGTTAAAATGTTATGATCAGAAGCTATTGTGTATATGCAAGACATATCCTAGACCTAGATGCTTTGTATTTTATCATATTTGTATTTTAAATGATTTAATGTAAATTCCTTTAAACAGACATTCCAGAAGACTTATAAGAATAGTATTATCAACATCAAGAAAATGCTTAATGACATATTGAACAAATGAAGTTCTTACCTTCAGTCTCAAAATGTGACAGGAGCAAAAACATATATCCTGTTCCAAAGTTTTACTTATCAACTTGGAGGTCAACTAAAGATGTGTAAACTTGAATTTGATGTAGTTTCCTTGGTAAACATTACTTCCTTTATTAGAACATCTTGAATTCTTTATAGGATTGTTGTCTGAGTCTCCTGATCGGAAATATTGCTAGTTATATCTTAATATGTTAGATTTAGATGTTAATATATTTTGTAAGGTAGATATTTTTGTATGTTATTTGAAATCTCTTATCTTTATTTTTTAAAAAAATCCTTGTGTTATAGTCCTTGACAATGAAGTAGTAATCTGATAGTAAGCACAACTAGGGTTTAGTAAAATATTGCTTTTAAAATTCTTCTTTGAAATCTGTTGTCTAGCTTTATGTCAAATATGTATCTGAGGTCACCCATAAGTTAGTGAGAGATGAGCAGTGATGCATGTCTTTCCTATGGCTATAACAAAACCAAAGCATTGCTTGGAGGTCTTCTGCCTTACATTCATTTATAACCAGTGCCAGAGTTGATATGTTGTCACTGAAGCAAAGAGATTGATTTTGCTAAATGAAGAGTGAGCATATGTGTTCTAACCATGATGTTGATGCAGTATTAATCGGTAATCTGCATGTTGATATACAGAAGTATTGGAAGGAAGTTACATTATGTTTACAAGGAGTGTAGAATAATTTTAATTCTTTAAAATTCCTGACAAAAAGATTAGCTTTTGGATGTATCACAACAGGACACTGGATACATCTTTTTACATCTCAAAACACCAAAAGTCATTCTGTAGTCGTTGGGATTTATTTAAATTTTGATTTTTAATTTAGTGTAACTTTGATTTGTGATAATTGTCAGGTTAATTTTCTCAGTAACCTTGTATAGTCTATAAAAGTGCTATTAATTGCCATGGAATTTCTGTGGAGGTATACAGAGTATGACTTCTCCCTGATTATTGAAAGAGCTTCTTATGATTAATGTAATTACAATGTATGCT
Organism: Lepidochelys olivacea; assembly: GCF_965140295.1. Lineage (NCBI taxonomy): Eukaryota > Metazoa > Chordata > Testudines > Cheloniidae > Lepidochelys > Lepidochelys olivacea. Next base: position 136,339,373 of record NC_140411.1, read on the forward strand.
CAAGGATTTGATAACAGTTAGCTACTTAACTAGTATTACTGAAGTGCATCTGAATAGAGCTCAGTGGGAAATGGTTTTCCTGTCCCATGAAAATTGTGAAGATTTTAGGAATTTGTATTCGTCGTCAGAACAGCTTGAGACCTTTTGAATTATTTTGTGAAAAGTGAGAGCGAGAGACTCGCCCTAGAATAGCCAATAGGGTAGTTAGGGCATTAATCTGAGAGATAGGAGACTCAGGTTCAAGATCCTGCTCTGGCTGACTTGAAGGAGGGACTTGAGCCTGAGTCTCCCACATCCTAGGTGAGTGCTCTACCCTCTGAGCTGTAGAGTCAGTCAGTCTCTTGCTGGGCCAATGAATATTTAATTATTTATACGAAGTGGAAGAGCTACAACAGGAAAGGCTGAGAAAGCTCCATCCCAGAATAGCAAATAGGCTGGTGGTTGGGGCACCGATATGGGTTCAGGAGCCCCCTGCAAATTGGGCAGAGCAGGGGATCTGAGTCTGAGGTGAGTGTTATAGTTACTGGGTTGTTGGCTATTCTGGGGTGGGACACACCCACCTACCCCATCCTGGATCTGAGAAACCTTTCCTGGGAAAAGTTTCTGTTTTGACAAATCACATTTTCCAATGAAAAGCAGTTCTGTTAAAAAAAATTCCCAATCAGCTCTACATCTGAATTCCTGTCCCGTCCCGCCCCGCCCATCCACTTATTTAATATAACCCTGGGTGTTAAACCATTTTAAAGGAAGTTTTAAAGCTCATATGTATCTAGATTTGACCCTATCATTTTGTCTAATGTGAATCTGGTTCGTTATCCTAAATGGATTGGAGCTGAATGCTCCTCATAACAAAGACTTTCTGTTTTCAAAGAGTTCTGAGCCAGAAAATTGTTCTGTAGTTTTGGTATTTGGATGAACTTTTGATTAAAGTCTGGCATAATTACTTGATTAAAGTCACAGAAGATATGTGTAAAGTTATGGGCAGTCCATGTGTGGCCCAATGTGGTGCTGTGAGTGTGCACAACCTTAATTTACTCTGACTAGGCAGCAGTTTGTTAGCTTTAACAGCCTGGGGCAAGGAGAAGCCAACACATGTTAGCAAAATAGCATGCCCCCATTTTAATAAGTCTTCAGGGCAGGAACAGATACAACAAATAGTTCATAAAGTCTTCACCTCAGAGTCCTGGGTCAGCTCCAAAACTTAATATTAAGAGTGTCTCCAGTTAGTCTGGTCTTCTAGGGCAGTGGTTTTCAACCTGTGGTCTGCGGACCCCTGGGGGGTTCACAGACTGTCTAAGATTTCCAAAGAGGTCAGGACCTCCATTCGAAATTTTTCTAGGGGTCCAGAAATGAAAAGAGGTTGAAAACCACTGTTCTAGAGTACATGTAAACAGCTTGCATCAGCAAGCCTCCCAGCCTGGGTCAACAGACTTGGGCCAGTGGGGCTTGTGCTAGTGCTCTAAAAATATATGTATAGTCAGTACTTTGAAGTTGCAGTTCTGACTGGAGCTCGGGATCTGAAACCTTTGGAGGGTGCTCACAGTTTTCACCTTTTGTTCTCAGGTGGGCCAACTCTGCCCCTGTTTTATGACTTGAGCCAAGAGATGGATGCTGAAGGGGAGTGCATCTTTTCTAGCTCCAGCAAGTCCTCTGCTTTGTGTGTCTGTAGGCTGTTCGTCTGTGCAAGGACTTCAACCCTGATCCTCTCAGCTGCAGTAACCTTCTCTTACAATTCCTTCTAATTTATTAGTGGATGGGTTTGCTGGGGAACTGTAGTGGGTATCCCTGTTAGCGCAGCTTCATTTGTAGACACAACCTCCATATTTATGCATGTCAATATCCAGTTTTGTGAAGTGTGTTCAACTCCTCTCTTTGAATAGTCCTCTAGAACATCAGAGTCATCACTCCACTTGACTGTATAGACACCAACCTCCTGGTAAGTTATTGCCTTGCTTTCCACCATATCACATGTACTAGTGCTCTTGTGATATAGCTGTTCTCTCCAGAGTTGTCCTCTTTAGTCCTTCCTAACTTGTTCCAGGAGCTGAGTCTGTTCCTGCCTGAGGTTTCAAAGCTTCTCAGTTACTTTCTTTTAACCAGAGATACAGGTTTGATGGTCTTGGTAGACACTCTTCTAGTCTTTAAACTGCCCTGGTCATGTCCTGCAGCTCATTCTGGGGTTGCTCCTTCTTGAGCTATAGGACTAGTTTGAGCCCTTCCAGTTCCAACTTCTGGGTGGTTTTCCCTTGGGTAACTCCTTTCCCACTTCAACTACCTGGTGGCTGGCAGTCAGGCATTTCTTGGTCTCTGAGTCCCTTGGCTTTTCCAACTGGGCTATCTTTGTTTCTACAGCCGTGAGGAAAGACTGGTCCTTGGAGGTCATTGTGCTTTCCAGATCCTGCAAGTTGGACTTCAAGTTCATATTACCTGGCTGACCTTCAGATTTAATTTTCTTGATGGTTGTTCACCATCTGTTTGTTACTTTTCTCTTTCTCCAGCTGAGGCTGGCATTGCTTTTTATCTAGGGTCAGTGCTTCCTGATCCTTGGAAAGGGGCAATCCCTGCAATCAGACCATTCTGTTGCGTCATGCTGGGCACTTGGCGCATTTAGAAGTTGCCAGTTTCTCTTGCTTTTGGACTGTCTCTGCCTTCATCTACTCCTGCAGATGCTGGAACTTCCTCCTTAACTTCAGGGCTTCCGGGAGGCTAACGCAGATCTTCCTCTGAAGAATACCCTATTCATTTTCTAGTGTGTTGGTTCAATCCTTCAGTGTCCGGTAGCAAGGTCCATATGGACACTTACTGCATGGCAGGCTAGTACATCTCAGCTTTCTACGAACTAAGTGTTCGTTTAGAGTAGATAAGCCCTGCCTCTCTCAAGCTCCCTGTTGGTTACCATAGACACAGGGACAGAATCTCTGAATTTACTGGTTATGTGTTAAGAACCAAGAGTGCGTTATCTTGAACCACATTTTTGAACACTCCCTCCCACACAGGAATATGCTGGAAGATTCCTTCTCCTTGAATCAAAAATAAGTTAAACTCCTGCATAAGGGTGTAATGAGAGTCACCAAAGATGCGAAGGAAATTGCAGAGAAGCTAAATGATTTCTTGCATCATTAAACACCACAAAGAATGATGGGGAAATATCTACCCTAGAGCTACGCTTTGCAGGTGGTGTCATGCAGACAGAAGTATTGAAAAAAGGAGATGCAACAACGAGAGTAATTATATTTGGATAAATACCATGTGGGCCTGGTGATTTATTGCAGAGTTCTGAAGGAACTAAAGGCCAAAATAAATGAGCTGCTTACTTTTTAGTGATAAAATACATATTATAGTTACTAGTATACCGAGGACTGGAGCTTCTTACAGGGAACAGGACACTAGGAAGCCTTATTTTAATGTCAGGAAAAATATTTGTTAAAATAACAGGAAATAGTTATAAACGATCTAGAAAATAATGGGGACAGACAGGCAAGGCTTCTTTAAGGGTAAATAGCACCTCTTTAACTTGCCATTTAAAGATTGAACAAAATAGCTGATAGAAAAGATCAAGAGAATATAATATTTTAGACTTATAGTTTCTTGATTAGTGAAGATTAGAGATGCACTGATAGGTTCAGAATTATTTGTGACCACTGAGGAAAAATGATCTAAGTGGAGGATCAAAAAGAGAATAAGGCCTTTGATTGTGTTAAAAAAGGAATAGAGAAGAAGGCAAAACATGTTATATAAATAAATGGTGGGTCCTTAACTAAAATACTGTTGTTTTTTTATCAGCTTATCTCAAAAAAGATGTAGCAAAAACAGAATTTGTTCCAAAATGGTCAACAAAAATTATTAGTAACCTGAGTTTAGAGGTAAGAGATATGAAATAATAAAGCTATGTGAGATATTTGCAATGAAATCTAAAACTACACAAAGTTCATGTGATTTAGGATTACATTACAAACTTGAGACTTGGTCCTAGCTTGATGATAGATTTGCAAACATTTCAACTGAACATGATCTGACTTATGGATTTGAACCATATAAAATTAATGATTTTACAGGGTTGCAGTATGAAACCAGATAAAATTAAGACGTTTCAAGTAATTTCCATTGTATGGTTTTGGATTTGATGAAAACCTTAATCTTTAGGGGAAGAGGGGAAATGTGCCCACCTGAAACTGTGAACAATGTTTACAGGTATCCCTGCTATGTGAAGCTTTTTATGTTCATGGATCTTTCCTGGGGGATATTCCTCTTTTAAAAGGGAGATTTTAGGTTTTCATGCAGAATTCTGTGTCTCATATTCCTGAAATCATTATAAGCTACAAAATTAATGAATGTGTGTATTTCGTGATTCTACTTAATTGGCAATGTATATCAAACTTAAAGATAATTAAATGAAATTAGAGGAATCCTCTATATCTGCCTAGGTGGAACTAAATCAATCATTTGAGAGCTACGATGACCATATGGATAATGAGTGCAATGACTTGTGTGTTAATGAATAATAATTGTATTTGTTTTATCTCAGCCTTTCCTAGGATATTAAGTGGCTCCTTTTGTTGGTTTACAGTCTTCCTTAGTTCCCCACCCTCCTTCTCCAGGCCTCCACACACACATTAAGGAACTTGCACCAAGAGACTCATTTTCACTTTGTTTTTGTTTTTTTTTTAAAGTGTCTTTTTTTGTCTTCTGCTTTGTGGTAATATTTGTAATACTTTCTAAAATGATTCATTTTTCATGTTCTTATGTATGATGTAAAACTGCAAAATAAAAAGCCCAAACAAGAATACGAAGGTACTCAATTAAAAGGCATCCGATTTAAGCAGATGCAAAAGTACCCCAAAAAACCCAAAGTATTTTTTAACATGTAATTAACCGTTGAAACTAAATTGACACAGGAGGTTGTCAGGTTAAATATCTTAGTGAGATCCAAACAGGGATTTAACGTTGATATGCATCTATGGTTACAATAGTGAAGGTGAAAATTATGAGGGCTGTCCATCCTTTCCAGTGCACATAAATTGATCACCAGGTGGGTCATGATGAGGAAAATTCCTCCTTTCCCATCTCCCTAGTATACGTTTGCTAATTTGAGGGTGTTTATGGAGGGTTTTATAGATTATTTTTCAGATCCTGCAGTCGCATTCTTGGATGCAGGATGGTGGAAGTAGATGAACCACCGATCTGTTCTATTCTGACAACTCCTAGAATCCAATCACGAGTCAGTTTTTCCTGATGTAAAGATTTACATTTTGGTCACTGGAGCTCTTTAGTTAAAAGCTTTATTCTGAGCTAGGGAACTAGTTATAGACCCTATAGAAATCTTATCACTATGGGCTGCTTGTGTTCATTTGTATAAAAGGGACCATAGAACACACTGAGTAAATTACAGTAGATTCATATGTGTTTATTTTGATTTCTTTAATGTAGTGTCTACAACACTAGGCCCCTTGTACACCATTTTAACCTCCAAAGTCAGGAATAAAATTAAAAAATCTATGGCTTAATGTAATCTGTGCTTACTTTGAACTGATAGGTGGTTTTTTGTATTGAATGCAGTGTGAGTTGAGGTAAGGAGTACCGTTAATTTGTACATAAAAATCTTCATAACATTAATATTTTTCATATTAGTCTCTCACTGAATCCAGCTGCCCCAGCTCCAGGCTGTTTCCCTGTTCTCATTCCAGAGGTGGACTTTTCCAAAGGGGAAGGAGCACTGAAAGAGAAATTCTCCACCTAAAACAAAGACTGGAGATTTACCCAAGAAAAAAAAAATGGGTCCATATATTGTCCTCACGCAGAAATCCCACTGATGTTCATGGAAATTCTGTGGAAGTATATGGCGATTAAATATTAAAGAGTCGAATTATTGTTGTTAACAATGACTGTGTAGTCTTCGGTTAAGGCCGCATTGCCCTTACATATTTTATTTAAAGTCCCTTTTTTCAATGTAAGACATAATCTGAGAAAATTTGTGTTCGCTCTTTCCTGACGTTTGTGGACGCTTGTTTCTAGATTTCCCCCAGGGTGCGCACATGCCTGTGCTGTTTTGTTTTTCTTTCACCTCAGCGCTATATAAATGATGATGGTGAAATAAAAATCTGTCTGAGCAGTGAACATTAACAATTACAAAGGAATCCTTCCTAGCAATGTAACAGTCCATCCAATGAAGTCGGACATTGTCAGGTGGTGATGGAAAGAGATGCTTTTGAAACCAGTGGGATTATAATAGGATTGAGTGTACTGGGGAGGAATAATAACTAGCCTTATTTCAGTTGGTGGAATCTTCAGATATGTCAGGTTTCCAGATACAGTGTTACCTGGGCACAGCATAGCAGAATTTTAAGTATACATTTCAACTGCCATAGTCTGCATTTTCAAATCCTTTTTTCTTATAGACAACAGGCCGTGTTCAGATCTCAGCATTTAAACTGTGACTGAAGGTACAGTGCGCCATTATGCCTGAGCTGCTCCCTAGGGAAAGATCGAAGTAACTTGGCTTTCATTAGTGCTGGGAGTGAAAGTTTGGCTACGTGGAGGCCAGGTGTAAATTGTAATGCGAGGTGCTAAATTGGTATATAATTCCCACTCAATCTTCTGTGGAAAATTAGTGTTGATATGGCAGAAAGGGAGGCAACCAAGGACAGAGAAAAGGAGTACTTGTGGCACCTTAGAGACTAACCAATTTATTGGAGCATGAGCTTTCGTGAGCTACAGCTCACTTCATCGGATGCATACTGTGGAAACTGCAGAAGACATTATATACACACAGAGACCATGAAACAATACCTCCTCCCACCCCACTGTCCTGCTGGTAATAGCTTATCTAAAGTGATCATCAAGTTGGACCATTTCCAGCACAAATCCAGGTTTTCTCACCCTCCGCCTCCCCCCCCCCACACAAACTCACTCTCCTGCTGGTAACAGCCCATCCAAAGTGACCATTCTCTTTAAAATGTGTATGATAATCAAGGTGGGCCATTTCCATCACAAATCCAGGTAAGGAGAGTGGTCAGTTTGGATGAGCTATTGCCAGCAGGAGAGTGAGTTTGTGTGGGGGGGGAGAGGGTGAGAAAACTTGGATTTGTGTTGGAAATGGCCCACCTTGATTTTCATACACATTGTGAGGAGAGTGGTCACTTTGGATAAGCTATTACCAGCAGGAGAGTGAGTTTGTGTGTGGGGGGGGGGGGGGGGAGGGGGGCAGAGGGTGAGAAAACCTGGATTTGTGCTGGAAATGGCCCAACTTGATGATCACTTTAGATAAGCTATTACCAGCAGGAGAGTGGGGTGGGAAGAGGTATTGTTTCATGGTCTTTGTGTATATAATGTCTTCTGCAGTTTCCACAGTATTCATCCGATGAAGTGAGCTGTAGCTCACGAAAGCTCATGCTCCAATAAATTGGTTAGTCTCTAAGGTGCCACAAGTACTCCTTTTCTTTTTGCGAATACAGACTAACACGGCTGTTACTCTGAAACAAGGACAGAGAGGATATGAGGGCAAGTAGCAGAGACTGAGTGAATCAAGTGATATTAGACCTAGCTGGTTAGCTCTCTGAACAGTAAGTAGTACGGTGAATAGTAAATGGAATAAATAGATATATTTAGTTGATACGTCCTTGCATTGCTAGGCTGTGGACCCAGTACTGCTAACACAAAGCTTTCAGAAACTCAGGCCATCAAATCAGGCCATCAAAAATCATAAGATTGGCCTAAAGATTGTGACATTTTAAAAAACAATACTGTTATAATCCTGGCTGCCATCCCATTTCAGTCCCCACCCCCTTTGTGGGTGGGTCACTGATCTGCTGTATTGGGTAAATTTTTGGATCCCATGTACTTCTAAGCCAGCTGGGTCTGAGCAGTGTTTCTCTCTGGCCTTTCAGGTATACTCCTTGGGTGCACATTTCCTACATGGCACCCTTCCTTGGGTAAAGGGGCCCTGCAGACCGACTGCCCTCAGCCCTGAGACCAGTGCTTAAGACCCCAAGTACCTAACACACACACTTCCTGCTTCTGCACTCTAGAGTGCAGTTTAACTCTTTGGGGATTACATGACAGGTATAGGAAGGAATAGAAAGGATTTGCTAAAGAAATTCTTAAACACACACACACTTTATGCTGGAGGGCAGGGATAGGATACAGAGGAACCTAGACAAATTGGAGGATTGGGCCAAAAGAAATCTGATGAGGTTCAATAAGGATATGTGCAGGGTCCTCCACTTAGGATGGAAGAACCCAATGCACAGCTATAGACTAGGGACCGAATGGCTAGGCAGCAGTTCTGCAGAAAAGGACCTAGGGGTGACAGTGGATGAGCAGCTGGATATGAGTCAGCAGTGTGCCCTTGTTGCCAAGAAGGCCAGTGGCATTTTGGGATGTATAAGTAGGGGCATAGCGAGCAGATCAAGGGACGTGATCGTTCCCCTCTATTCAACATTGGTGAGGCCTCATCTGGAGTACTGTGTCCAGTTTTGGGCCCCACACTACAAGAAGGATGTGGATAAATTGGAGAGAGTCCAGCGAAGGGCAACAAAAATGATTAGGGGTCTGGAACACATGACTTATGAGGAGAGGCTGAGGGAACTGGGATTGTTTAGTCTGCAGAAGAGAAGAACGAGGGGGGATTTGATAGCTGCTTTCAACTACCTGAGAGGTGGTTCCAGAGGATGGTTCTAGACTATTCTCAGTGGTAGAAGAGGACAGGACAAGGAGTAATGGTCTCAAGTTGCAGTGCGGGAGGTTTAGGTTGGATATTAGGAAAAACTTTTTCACTAGGAGGGTGGTGAAACACTGGAATGCGTTACCTAGGGAGGTGGTAGAATCTCCTTCCTTAGAAGTTTTTAAGGTCAGGCTTGACAAAGCCCTGGCTGGGATGATTTAATTGGGGATTGGTCCTGCTTTGAGCAGGAGGTTGGACTAGATGACCTCCTGAGGTCCCTTCCAATCCTGATATTCTATGATTCTATGATTTACTCTTAGAAAGCAGTCAAGAGACTTGCAGATCTGTAGACTTGAACACAATTCCCTCCCTCAGTGTCCTCACCACTGTCGAGAATGTTTTCGGTTCTGGCTAGTGTTTTTAATAGAGTCCAATTTTTTCTTGCTCCCTCTTCACCCACTCCTCCTTGCTGAGTTTTCTGGTTCTGGCAATACTCTCCCCTGTTGTTAGAGAGGCTATCTCTTTCTAAAAGCCATCTGTCATCTCTTGTGAAGTGGTCAACTGGAGAAAAACTGTAGCTCTTCCAGTCATGTGCTCGGGCTAGGGAGGATTTCAGCACCCACTCTTTCCCCTAAACGTGTTTCTGTGAAGAGATAGTGCATTCAAAGGCAAATGCCCTTTCTGGCAGAAACTCCATTGTTTAAGACAGAGAGACCCAGTTACTGCTGATATCTCCTTGATAGCCCTATCACATTTTTCAAGACATTCTACTCACTATGTGAGAGGATCCTGCTAGCAAATAGATAATCCAATTCACAAACATTGCTACAACCACACGTATTTCACAAAACAAATAGGAATTAATAAATAGACACAGATCTGTTTTGGGATTTGCATTCTGGTTTTGAGTCTTTAGGGTTCTAATTTTCATGCTTTTTGCAACTATTATGATTCCTAGAAGCTTACTTTTTGAAACCGTGACAGCTGAGATATGTGTTAGGGTGGCCAGGTGTCCTGTTTTCGACCAGAAAGTCCAGTCGAAAAGGGGACCTGATGGTGTTTGCTCTGATCTACCGACCGGGCACCCAAAGTCCAGTTACTGCAAGCCGGGGAGGCACCGAGTCATCACCCACACCAGCCCCTACTCATCCAGGACCACCACCTACCTGCATCGGGTGGCTGCAGTTCCCAGCCCCAGCTCTGAAGGCGAGTCCCTCCTGACCTGGGCAGAGGTGGGGGAGAGAGAGGGAGACCAGTGAGTGACAGAGGGATGAGGAAAAACGAGCAAATGGGGGGTGTGGGAAGGGCCAGAGAAGGGGCAGGGCAGGGGTGAGGCCTGTGGGGAAGGGAGGGCAGCAGAGAGTCCTAAGGGGAAAGAGATGGGGCATGAGAGGTTCTGGCACTCTTGCTGGAGTGTCTGATTTTTAAATATTACAAAGTTGGCAACCCCAGATACGTAATCTGATTACAGAAGCTGGGGCTTTAAGAAAAACACCAAATATTTTGAGAGTTGCCACACGATTTTTTGTCTGATAAAAGGGGTAGATACATGGTACACAATCCTGTGTAGCATCCATGAGCACAGGACTATGGTTTCTTACCCTGGACAATAATATAAATAGTTCATTTAACCATAGGCAACAACTCTGAAAATCTAGACAGCTCTGCCCACCAATTTATTCCATTACAGATGTGCAATGTAAGCTTGTTATATTTGCTTGGCCAACAGCACAGCAACAATTGGTAGTCAAAAGGCAATCAGGCAATAACATTGAAATTAGACCAAGGTTTCTAACCATCAGAGGAGTGAAGTTCTGGAATAGCCTTCCAAGGGAAGCAGTGCGGGCAAAAGACCTATCTGGCTTCAAGATTAAACTCAGTAAGTTTATGGAGGAGATGGTATGATGGGATAACATGATTTGGGGAATTAATTGATCTTTAACTATTCACGGTAAATAGGCCTAATGGCCTGTGATGGGATGTTAGATGGGGTGGGGGATCTGAGTTACTACAGAGAATTCTTTCCTGGGTATCTGGCTGGTGAATCTTGCCCACTTGCTCAGGGTTCAGCTGATTGCCATATTTGGGGTTGGGAAGGAATTTTCCTCCAGGGCAGATTGGCAGAGGCCCTGGGGGTTTTTCACCTTCCTCTGTAGCATGGGACATGGGTCACTTGCTGGAGGATTCTCTGCACCTTGAAGTCTTTAAACCATGATTTGAGGACTTCAGTAGCTCAGACATAGGTGAGAGGTTTATTGCAAGAGTGGCTGGGTGAGATTCTGTGGCCTGCATTGTGCAGAAGGTCAGACTAGATGATCATAATGGTCCCTTCTGACCTTAATATCTATGAGTCTATTCCCCAGCAACTTCTCTTTATGCTGTGAAAGAGGCAGAAACGCTTTACCCCACCAGTATGAGAAGATCTGTGTTCTATTTTCCACCAATACTGCTGATATCCCAGATATCAGGGTATTCAAAGTTTCAAGTAATTGTGCTCTTTTAAAATTCATCCTTCTCATCACCTCCTCATTTGTAGTTTTGGTTATCCAGCTAATTTTTAACTTTCCTCTGTAACACCAAAACTTAAATGCCCTGTGTCCTCTTTAAGTGTCCAGCTCTTACATCCATACAAGAGGATTGACCATATGTAGCACTTCAGCAATCTGATCCGGATGTGTAGTTTTAACTTTAACACAGGAGTCTTTGGCTGTTTCTGAATGCATTTTTTGAAAGCTTAATCCTTTTGATTTCTTCATTGCATATTCCATCTGATATTAGACTCCCCAAATAGGGGAAACTCCGGGACTACAACTCCTATGTGGCACCATAGTGCCATTTTAAATAAAAATATTTCAGTTTTCAGTTGAAATATTTTGTGTTTTTATATTTTGCCATAACATCTAAATTTTCCACATTACATTTTTTAAAAAATAAGTGTTTTGTCCAAATTTCTTTATGAAAAGAATGCTATTTTCTGACAAGTTCTAATTTTCATGGAGTTCAAGTGTCAGAAATGCTATGCTAGAAAGCTATCCTAGAATCACCTATAAAAGTTCAGTGTACAATTTCCCCTACAGGATGGAGTTTGCAGGGAAGGAAATAGTCTTTCTGCTCTATCAGAAAGAAAAAAACTAGCTGTATACTGTACTGTATGCAATACTAGCTATATATTCTTTGGATTTGGTTGGGTAAGACCTGTGTCCTACCATAATATAAGATATTTTCAAGCAGTGTATCTTTTTAAATGCATTGCATATCTGTCCCAGAATCACGTCAGTGGTCTTGTTGTGAATCAAGTGAAAACCTAATGAATCTCAAGATCAGACACGTCTGTAAAATCAATATGATTTGCCACCATACAGGCTGCAGATTAATGTCACTGACTTAATTTAATTCCTTTTCACTTTTTGAGTTTACTCATGTTGCACTCCAAATCTTAAATAAGACCCACAACAACAACATTCTTGTTTAGCTATCGTGAGTTCCAGGCTTTGACAGTATTTACCAGAAGCTTTTTTTAGTGGCTCTAATAAGTAATTTCAAGCAACTGAAATAAAACAAAAACATCTTGAAGAAAGAGAAGAGAGGACTGTAGAGGTTCCTTTTTTCCCCACTGAGCCTTCGGATTTCTGCAAAATTTACCTCATGGACCTGGGTGCTGAGCAAATTATCTCTATCATTGTGAAAGAGGATTTTGATTAAAACACAAGAATAGCTGATGTAACCATTCTGTTTCATATTGATGTTTTATTCTGCCCATCACCTGCTTTCTGTTAACATTTTTATATTTGCATCTGTTCTTATTGTGGTGGAAGTTTTCTGGGTTCAATACAGATATTATTTTAAAGTAAACCAATCACAATGGTAAAGAAAATAGCTATGTGATCACATTTAGTTATTGTTGTTACTTGCTATTATTTGGGGGCGTAAAGTGTGCAAGGACGACCACTTGCCTGAAGACCTTAAACCAGAGGTCCCTAACTGTGGGGTACAGAGGAATGTTGGAGGGAGTGCAGCGGGGCCTGGGCCAGCCTCCACAGGAGGCAGGGAGGGAGCATTACCCAGCCCAAACCCTGTACCTGGCCCCGGCCCCAGCCTTGGCTCCACACCCAGCCTTGGGCCTGGGTACTGGCCCCCACTGCGGTTTGGCTCTGGCCCAGCTCCCGGCCCCGCTCCCAGCCTTGGCCCTTGGCTGCAGCTCCATTCCCAGCCCAGGGCCAAGGCTGGGAGTGGGGTTGGGAGTGGAGCTGGACTTGGGCCCAGCTGCCAGCCCCCACTGGCAAGGGGAGGGGTAAGGGGGGCACGACTCTGAAAAGTTTGGGGAAAACCTAAATTCAGACATGGAACTATATTTTGCCTTTCGGTGTCAAGTGCAGTGATCTGGGAGGCTACTGTTCACACAAGAGCAGACAACTGTTGTCATTGCTCTCATGCCTTGCTCTGCACTCTAAAATGCGGAAAAAATCAGCCAGAGCCTTACAAGGGTAGGCAGAGCAGCTAGAAATAAGTCCCATGGAGGTGACAGCAAAGACCTTTACCTCCATTATAAAGCAGGGAGAGGAACTGGGGAGAGTAGAGGAAAGAACACTTCCCAGCCCTTCAACCCCTTCTCTTGGGTGTGCTGCTGGAGCCTGCTGGGAGGGTGTGACATATCCCTGAGGTACAACTTGAAACTTGTGGGACTACTGTGCCCCCTTAACTCTCCCGCCTGAGCTCTCTCTCATGATGCTTTGCTGGTGACAAGCAGCAGCAAACCTGTCCAGGTGCTGTGATCACTCGTCAACAACATGCAGGGACACACGGAGCTAAGTTGCATGAATGCTCTCTAAGCCACCCATGAAATATACACGGGGAGATACCAGCAAATCCCCCCAACCTTGCACCATCTTACACTACTCAAGACCTTTTCTTGAACAATACAAGCTCATTTAATCAGTTCACCACTTCATAGCCACCAGCCTTTGTAATCTGAACAGATTCCCCAAGCAGTTTAGACAACCTCACTGTAAGGATAAATCCTTAAAATAAGTTTATTAACTACAGAAGGGTAGATTTTAAATGATTATAAGTGTTAAGCATAGAGGTCAGAGTTGGTTACACAAGAAATAAAAGGTAAAATCGCAGTCTAAATCCTAAACTTTATCAGACTAAGCAAGATTTGGATCATGCAGTTTTTCTTACTCCGCTAGATGTGTAAATAATTCTTAATATGCAGGCTGAATTCTCTGTTCAGCCTAGGACCAATCTCCCGAGTTCAAAGTTTTTTCTTCCAAATGTTCTTATTGTCTTCAGAATAGGTGGGGGAGGAGAGAGGTAGACTCATGATGCCATTGTCCCTTATTTTATATGCTCAGTTTACGTGCTTGGAAAAATACTGGTTCAAACATGGAGTCAAGCATCAGGTGTCCTGAGGTGCCTTGATGAGTCAGAGAGTTGAGCAATCCCTATTGTGTGGAACTTGAGCAACAGTCTCTCACTGAATTGTAAATCTCTTATTTACAATTCCCTGTTGGTCAATGTCTGGGGATGGTCACTTAAAACCCATCTGGGTATGAGCCACCTCCCTTGTTGCCACTGGAGAGCTAGCTGTGGGCATCTCCCAGACTCACCACATAGTTAAATAACAATCATATAGCAAAATATAAGTCCATGTACAATAATGATATACATGTTTTGACAGAACAATGAGTTTCAGCAAATCATGACTTTTTATATGATACCTTACAAGGCATTCTTTGTACAAAATATGATAACCATATAACCCTGGTGAATATGTGGGTACAGGCTGCTATTTTGAGGTACAGTATGTCACACAGGGTTGTGAACAAAACTAGGCAGGAAGGGTGTGGGCTGTAAAGTGCTGGGGGGTTCAAGACTCAGGGGTGCTGGGACTGGACCATCCATAAGAGTAATCAGGGGACGAACTGGTGTGTGGTGAGGGAGTGGAACTACATTGTACCTGGAGAAGTTGTTGGAGAGTGCTTGGGAGAGGAGTAGTAGAGGGTCAGGGACAGAAAGGCTGTTATCCCTGATGTGAAGGCAAAGAAAAATGTTAGTCTCGGTAAGCAGGAAGAGGGGGAGGCTCCTCCATTTTTGTGTGTGTCAGAGCTTCTAATCTTCACATGTGTCAGTGTGCGGCACCAGCAATCAGAATATGACAAATGACCAAAAGCTGGAATCCCTGTGTTTCACTTGGTGTCTTACCTAATTGATGGATAAAGGGTTTTGGCTGTATCAATAAGACTCATTTTAAAGGATGTTTTCTCACTCTGTGAATTGAATAATTTTTTAAAAAAGAAGATGGGAAAAGATTGTAGTATGTGCAATTGTAAACCCCCCCTCCCCCCACACACACACACCTTCTGGGTGTGATGTTCTGTCCCATCTAGTGGCACCGAGACCACTTAGAGAGTGTTAAATGAGTCTGTTCTACAGCCTTAGCTAAGAGACATTTGGCTTTTAGCTCATGCAGTAGAGGCTCATGCACTAAGCTCCAGAGGTCTCAGGTTCGATCCCGCCTGCCAACGACCAGCGTCTGTTGGTATTACACAATCGTAAGGTCCCCCCACATCTATTGTCAGGAGAGTTTGAATCCTGGATCGTCAATCCTCAGCACAACCTCTGCCACTTGATGTACAGGAGTAATTGTTATCTGCTCAGCCATTAGATGGGGATTTGATGCGGACTTTGCCAGTGGATTAAAAACTGTTTTCTAGACAGCAGTAGATAGTGGAGATAAGAAATTATGGATTCTATACCCGGCTTTGGAATGGGAGGAGAGTCTGGTTAGTTAGAGCAATGGTTAGAGCTAGGATAGCCAAAGAAAAATGATGTCGCATAATCAGCTTGAAAGAGAATGTGTCTGAGATTTGGGTCTGGCATATTAGAGACTGGAATGAGCTTGTGCTGCCTCAGCCCATTACTTGCAAAATTGGGTGGTTAATATTTGGCTGCCTTCTGTGGGGCTCTGTGTGGTCTTGGTCAGTAATAAAAGGATCTGCAGCGTACAGAAATATAAATGGCAGAGGTGAGACCAGAACTTATGGATCCCACTTAGTGCACCTTACTCTAGGTTACCAGGTTTTTCGGTGGGAATCTCTCTCTCTCTCTCTCTCGTCTGCAGAATGTTGCACAGTTTAGTGGAATGGATAGCCTGATCCAACTTGAATGTGGAATTTTCAGCAAAATCCAATACACATGAGAAGCAGAGTGTGTGCAATCATTTTTTATCCTGAGGCGTGCACACAAAAATGGGGGGTCAGTGGGCTTTTTTTCAAAGTGTTCAAATATCAGAATGCAGAGCCAAAATATCATGCCGTATATATTTCTATATACACAAATTTATTTCAGTCTGTGTCATGATTTTGTAAGTAGTGAGGTTGGCAGTGCTGCAAAACAAGAAAATTCATAATAAAGGAGGGGGGAAAAGAGGTAGGACAAGGGTTAGAATAACATCCTGCAGTTACTCATCAAGACATGTACACGTGATGGTTGTGGTTTGATTTCAATTAATTCATGATTTATTCAGTGAATAGTTACAGATCTGGGATAGATGAACAGACCTTGGCAGCATGTCTCACGTTTTGAATCCCCTTTTTTCAGGAGTAAGAACTTGTTTTCCTCTTAAGCAGCCATTTTGTCTGCCAAGTTGACGTTTTCTTCCTTGGCATATTTAGAAGAAAGCCCCGAGGAAAGAATTAATGCTAAGCACCTCCTGAACCATAATGCAGCTGATATACTATGCTGTGTATAAAACATTGAGGGTTTGCTCATTTTCACAATATTCCAAGACTACCAAGCAAGAGTTTGATTTTTAGAAATAAAAATACATTTTTTATTCATGGTACAAACTACAGCTATAGAATTTTTGAGGGGGGGGATTACTATTTATGAACATTTCATTTGAAAAACAGATTGTACTTAATAAATGATGCCTGACTAACCCTGATCCTGATGATTAAATATGTACCAGCTGACTTTTGATTTGCTAACCTTTTGATCTCGAAAGATTTGTTTTAAATCTGAGGTCACACTTTCTAGAAGAAATGCCTCTCTCCCTGATCCTGTAGTTATATTTATACTATTATACACAATTGGGGTAGTTAATTTTTTAGACAAGGGGATTATTTTTTCTCTTTTGGCCCTGCATGGTTTTGCTTTCAAAGGCTCAGGAGGAGACTCTTGTTGGAAGCAGAGCACAGCTCCGTATTCAAAGGTAGGCCTGAAATAAGCTTTGGAGATGGACTCTCTTCACAACGAGGGTTCCCCAAAGGCGTCCATTGCTACTTCATCTTGTGAAAAATCAGGAGGCAATGCTGCTGCTGTTGTGTTCATAAAGATACAGAGTTTTGTCTCCTCCATCAGGTTTCTGTCTTGGTAGTGACTGAAATCAAGCTGCAAAAAGAGCACTTCTGTTGCCATCCTTAACAGGACCAAGTGTGATGGGAATTTGGGTTTTTCCATGTGAATACCAACCATTGAAACTTAGTTTAATTAATTGTGTGTGTGTTGCCTGAAAGCATAAGATTATATACAAATAATTCCTTTTACTGTTTTACTCAAGACCCTAATCAAGATAAATCTAAAGTTCATTAATTTTTTGCATGCGAGGAGACTCTGACGTGAACAAGGGCACAGACTTATTTTGAAATCTGTAACCTGTAGGTACAATTTGTTTCCTTTGAAAAATTCAGAATATTTCCATTGTATTCAGGAAGTGGTATTAGAATCCCTTTGTCACTAATGAAATACTTGTAAATTCACATATCAGTAATTTTAGTATTGAGTTTTCTAGCAATGTAGTTACAGGTGTATTTTAAGCCCTTTTCTATAGAGAAAAGAAATATTTCTGTTCCAAAAAGAAATATCAGATACGGAGCTGAGTGAATAATTTCTAATGAATATTTTATCTAATGAATTTTGTCTTTCTCTGAGTTACCAGGGACATACCAACCCTTTTTTTTTCAAACTTATTCATTGTTTAGAATTTTTCAAAGGATTTTTTTTGGTTTAGCTCTTTGACCTGCTATTCAAAATTCAGACTGTTGCTTGGTTGTAGATCAAATAAATATGTGATCTGTTTTTTCCCTCTTTCTTGATTGGGTGAATACCATTTTTATTATATGGGTTCTGGTGCAAATGCTTATGGGTAAACAAATTTAATGTTTGTGGAAGCTTAGCACTTGCTTTTTGCAGTAAAACAGGAAGTGACCACAAAATGCATACAAACCTGCTCATTTGCATAAATATGTTTTTAGCCCTTCTCTAATCTGATTCAAAACATTTCACTGGTGAAAGTGCAGCCTTAAATAAAAAAGAAGCGATATCTCACAGAAAAAGATGAGCTATTAAATTAAATGTGTCCTTACTAACTTTTAATATGTTCTTCCTATGGTTTATAAACCGTGTGTATTGGGAAGGAAGGACTTGACCCAGTCAGAGCCCAAATTTTCATATTGAACTTGATCATTGAAGCAGCTACCATTTTCTATAGAGGCTCTTCAGTACATATCACATATTTATAAATGGTTGGGTTTTTTAGGCTGTTTTTTTAAATGTGAAACGTTTTGTTACAGGTTACAGTGGTGAAAATTAGTTTGGGACCTTAGAGCCCACGGTAAGAATCTATACTTCCTTGCCTCCATAATATGGTATGGTGCTTATACTACAAACGTTATCAATAAATCCTATTCCTAGAGGAGAATTTCCTGAAGATAATACTGGGGCGTGATTGTGATTGCTCCACTTCTTGTACTTGGGGCACCACTAATTCCTTTTACGCTTAGCTGCTGCTGCTGGCTCCTTTGCTGCTCTTCAGCAGTTTGGTTTGAAGAAGGACACTTGTTCTGTGAATTATTTTTTTTTTGTTTCTTCCTTTTTTCTTGTTTCCTCCTTTGTCTTCCTCTTTGAAGATCATTAATTAACCCCAATTATGGTAGTACTGTTCTTGCAACTTACAGTAGTTTCCCATATTATCACTCTTCCTTAGGGCTTCCAAAACTTTCTTGCACAAGAATAATTTTTTTCTCTCTTAGCCATAATTAATTTTGGAATTTAACATTGCAGGTCTCCAGAGAAACTTTTGTCTATCAGTGATTTAAATGTAAAAGACATAGTGACGTGGGCAGGATTCATTTATAACCCTCAAAAGACTCATACGGGAAATGGCGTCATTATTTCATCACTGGATGTCTGTGAGCAGTAGTGGGACTTAAGTTAAAATTTTTCAAATGTAAATATTATTTGCTTGGTCCCTGGAGGGAGATTATTTAGCTCACCCTAGATGTCATTACTAATGGCTTGTAACTGGACTTTAAAACCAATCAGTGAGATAATGTTTATGGCACATTAGGCTGTACAGCAGGTCTCTGCCCTGCAGGTAGCCGGGCCTAGTTATGTTTTTTTAAAAATATCCCGAACAAATATGCTTTAAGCAGTAGTCAATTATTGGATGGCTAGACCCTTTTCCCCCTGACTTTTTCCATGACGTGATTACCCATAGGCAAACTGGTGTGCTGCAATCAATGTTTTGTTTCATTTAGTTTGATTTTAAAGGGTCTCCTAGCTAAGTAATGAAAAAAATAGATGTCAGACACAGAATGACTCGGTCACATATGTTTTCCCACGTAGTATTTGGTAGTTGCTTATTCTTAATATTATTTAATGTAATCTCTTATTAATTGTGTATACTTCAGTTTTGTATCTTAATATGGGTTCTCCTGAAGCATTCATCTGGGGCTTCGCCTTCTCCCACCAGGATTCCTACTTTACCATGTTCATTCTTCTGCACTCTGCTTGCTAATGGGAATGTTTGTGTTCAGGCATGGGAAAGCATGATGTATTATATCTGTTTATTTCAGCTTATAACTTTGCACACTAAAATAAAAAAATTAATTGCTGATAATGTGTGTCCCCCTGCTGCGATCTGGACACACCATTGTATACAACAAAGATTGTTCTGTCGCTTCTCTTAGGTGGCATTCAGTACCCCACTGGCATCACTGCCTGTTTCAACGGAGCATGGGCAAATATTTCTTGAGATCAATGGGTCCTCTTACTCCTGGGGAAAGAAAAATATTACCTTTATAGAATTCAGTGTTCTCGCCCGCTTCCCAATGCTAGCATCTCTTCACAAACAAAAGAGAGCCCTTCTCAAATCTGTTTAATGACACTGACACTTTCACAATCACTCCCCTCTACTTTTATCTGCATCAGGTTTTCCCATGGGCTACTTTGCTATTCCAAAGTATTGTAATTGTGAGGGGAGGAGGCTGGGGAAACAGATCCAAGGCTTCAGATGGATTAACAGCCTTATGAAAATTTGGAGGTTCAAAATGGAAAACTCTTTACTTTACCCCAAAAGCCATCAGGACCTGAGGATATTGTGGCGTTTGTTAACCTGAGATTGCTTCATGTTACATGTGCCTTGGATTAGACAATCAGAATTTTTGTGTCCCTTCACTTCCCTGGGCAAGCTCAGGAAAGCGGACAAAATCATGGTGATAACAGCTGCAGTAATGTGGAATGATTTTTTTGTTCTAGGATAGAACCACAGATATGGTGTTAGAACCAATTCGGGGGAAAATCCTTAACCTCTCCATGTTCTGGGAACTCACCCTAATAATGGAGGGGGAAAAATCTCACATCACCCCAAATCACTCACCTAAAAGTTCTGGTAGGCATCTAGATAGTAAAAGAATCCATTTCCCCTCTATTGAGAGGCAGCAAAAACTAAAAAGCAAGTCCCTAATTAATTATTTTCCCTGATTCAGTTGTAACAATGCCAATACCACCTGAGGCAAGAATAGAAGCTAATTGCCCTTAAAATCCCTTCAGCGAGGACAGGTCAACTTTTGCTTCTGTTCTCAAATAGGGGGCCCTCATTAGATAATGTTGGCTGTGGACAACATTCTTTTTAAGATGCGGAAGCTCTCAGGACAAGAGGGCAGAGAAGGGCTTTTCCCTTAGGAAAGTAAATATTTTCATCTCTTCTGTAATCAGTTTTGGTAGATCTGTTTGACAGCTAGGAGGAGCAAACTTCATCATCTGGGCTAGTGGCAACCAGTCACAGCAAACAGCAAATTTACTGGAAATGGTGTTTTTCTACTTAAGATGATTTTTTTAATTAGCTTAAAAATATAGCAAGAAATATTAGCTAAAATTAGCACCACTTCAACCACAGAAGAGAGAATGAATTGAAACAGGTCTTGACACTTAAATGTGAGCAAAAGCATATCTAAAACAATTGGTTACTTTACAACATAAATGTTTTTTCCAGACAACACACTATCATGTGCTAGTCCAGGCAGCTGTCTCTCTTTCTCTCATTTACTCATTTATTTTACAATAGTCTTGGGCAAAGGTAAATGTGTTCTTCAAACCCTAGGCCTGTTTGGCCCATCTCCTGGGTCCTTAATGCGAAGAACCAAAGTCTTTTAAACAACAGAGCTGTATGTACTTTGAACTGCTTATGCTTAAATGGAGCTCTGCGGCTTTGGTGCATGGATATATTGGCTGTCCTGAATTGATTTAGGTGCTAACCCAGAGATATTAAATAGAATGGAAATTCTTTGAAAAAGAGAAACCGCCAGTAGTCAAAGTGCCTGCTCTCTGCTTCCTTGTCATACCAAATAACAAAAATGTTGTGAAGCAGCACAGCATTTGCAGTGTGATTAGTTGCATCACTTACTCAGATTCTGAAAAATAAACCCATTTAGATGGCAAACCATGACAAGCGTTACAAGAAATAATGGGCTTTAAGCAGGAAGAAAGTCACAATTAAGCTGAAACTTAGCACTGTGAATACAGTTAAACAATGTAACATGCTCTTAGGAGAGCTAGTGATATCATTGCCACAGAGATGTTCCAAACTGGATTTGACACCTATGTTTGGGGGATAATTTAATCAGTCCTCCATCTAGCGGAATGGACTAGCTATTAATAGCCCTTTAGAACTCTGTTTGAATTCTAATGAAATCTGTGATCTGCTGCATTTGAAGTTGCCTTAAAAGTCTATGAGCAGTTCACTATCGTACTAACTCATTTTAAACCTCAGTGTTTGGTTCCTTCGGTTAGTAATCAGGAAGAAGTACTGAGGATGGCATGATCTCCTGTAATTTCTAGAAACAGAAATTGAGGACCTGAAACTGCAGCAGATTGTGTTACATCATCATGTTTTACATAATAATTTGGCAATTGTGACTGGAGCTGGGAGAAAATTTTTGACCAAAACATTTTTTAGTAAAAAATGCAGATTTGGGTCCATGGAAACATTTCACAAATTTGTGACAACTTCACTGAATTGTTTTGGCCCTTTTCTTCCCTCCACCCCCTACAATATCTGAAATAAAAATCCTTTGTGTGACAGATATGGCAATGTTCTGGGAGACCTTACTGAATTAAATTTAAGTATCTTTGGGGTTCCATTGTGTTAATAGTTTATGTATTATCGTGGGCTGGGAGTATGTGTAACCTCTCGAAAGGTGGAGATGTTACAGATGTGACATCTAGGAGTTCAAAGAAATATATTGAACATGTACCAAGCAAGCATGGATTTCTGGAACCATAAATGTTACATGGATTTCCTGGGGAATACCTCAGTACAGGTTAATACAAATCCCCCCCACCCCCCGGTTATGCAGAAACCCAGCCTCTTGAAGCTACACCCTGAAGGGAGGATACTTGTCTGCTGATTACTTGTTTTTGGAGACTAGATATCAAATCCTGAGATGTGTAAAGAAATGGCTGAACTGCCCAGCGTGGGTTCTGGTTCTGAAATGTTTATGAACTTGTAACCATGGGGAAAACCCAGTTGTGGGGTTGAAGGACTGACACTTACTAAGAATCCTAGGCTGGAGTTGGGGGTGACCTCTGATGAGCTTTTTAGCATGCATGTAGGGTCTTTCATAGTTTTTAATGCATTTTCTCTGTAATGGTTTCACCTCAAGAATAAATGTGGTTACTGAGAAAGGGTTCTTTGGTAACCTGTAACTGTGGTCAATACACTGGTCACAGCCTCTGGAGAGAAAGCAAAGCACAGATTCTGGCCTTTTAGGCATGCTGGCTTGCTGGGGATATCGCAATACATAGCTAGGATCTGTGCAGCCTTAAAAACCTCCTGTCAGGAGAGAGTAAGATGTGACTCTCTGCCCAAGAAAAGTGATAGTTTGGAGTTGGAATCTTTTATGTGGGTGCCCTCGAGGGACTATGGAAGTGGAATATAGGTGCAGTTCACCTGAAACTCTAACGTTTTGTGTTGACATTTTCAAATGTTTCAATTTTTTTATTTGAAACAACAGTTTGAAAATTTCCATTAATTTTATTTTTTAAAAATCATTAAAATTATTGAAATTTAAATGAATCGTTTAATTTCAAGTCAAACTAAACATTTTGTCTGACCTCAAATGATTTTTAAAAAACTTTCAGAACTGTCAACAAACCAATTATTTGCAGAGCTGTAGTCATTACTCTGTGATCAGTGAAACAGTTGTGTTTTTGTCTTAATGATGAGGGCTGCAATCTGAAACAAGGGGCAATTTTGTCATCCTAGAAAGTTTCAATTTTGCGTCTCATTCTTCAAAATGTTTGCTGTGGACCTACAGCATTCCACACATATATATGTAATTGCTTTTGTTCTAGGACTCCTTAAACCTTAGTTGCTTAGTGGCAGCAAATTGATCAAAATCTTTTAAGTTCCACTTCCTTGCTCTGCACACTGACCAAACTAATGAAGTGCAGCTTTGGGTAGACAGTTACAATCTTTGAGCCAGTGTGCTAATTCTGAGTTATTGGAGAGGAACAAGAGACACATAACAATAGGAGAGAGAGAGAAACAAAAGTCTGAGGAAACAAGAGACAGTGAAACAGGCTCAGATACAACAAAAGCAAAGTAGAAGGGAAATAGAGGAAACACAGGCACATCATAAGGAGAAAGTGTGGGCTGGAGACCAGTATTCCCTCTAATTTTTCACAGGCCGTGTGCACAAAAAATTTCTGCTGTGCAAATTGTTGTGCTTCTGTGCAAATTTTTGTGCGTGCGGTGTTTCGCTGTGTGCGCGGGGTTTAGGATCTGTGTGCCCACATGCACAGCTTAGAGGGAACAGTGGTGGAGACCAGAAGAAATTGTAGAGGAGATAGAGAAAAATATTAAAGGAAGAAAGAAAATGAAAGCGAGAAGTAATACAAAATAGACCAGGAAGGTTTAAGGAGAACCAAAATGGCGGGGAAAATATTATAGGATACATGTCTTACTGTTAAATGTGTTTGAAGAGGACTGTCAAAAGAGCATATACTTCTAACATGCATAGAGAGAGGAGAACCTATATTAATGAAAATTTGACATATGCATGTAGCGGGAGAAGAACTCTGCATCTTCTGGGATATTTCTGTACACTGCCAGCATTTGTGTGGCATTTATCTTTTGATAAGATGCATGAGACACCCTGAGATTGGGAAGGCAGTAGTGGAGATAGTCCATGAGAGGATTTCTCTTATACATGTGTACAGAATGTAACCTGATGGAAACCAAAGTAATGCAGGTGGCCAGATATTCTAAGAATGATGACTGCATTTCAGGAGTGGAGATAACAATATGCATGAATTCATCATAGGCCGGTGTATATTCTTGTTGTATTTGTTATTAAAAAGGCCCAGAATGCAGTTCAAATGTATGGGTTCATCCCCAGCCCAAAAGAATAATGAGATTTTAAAAAATTATTTTGGGGATGGTTCAAAGATTATTTGCTTCGTTATTTTTGAGCCCTCGGGATTCATGTTTTCAAGCTTTTCTCCACAAAACTTAGGACTACAAGTGTTCCTTTAAAAAAATGAAGGCTTAGATTCTCAAGTAATGACATGGATCCAGTAGCTGGACTGTAAGGAAAATTCCAAACATGAGACTCATGGTAAAGGGGAGGATCCCCAACTTGTGTAAATTGTCACAGCTCCATTAATGAGCTGAGGATCTGCCCCAAAATCACAAACATGGAGCTTGTCATATCTTTGCTTTTAAGTTAGTTTCTAATGATTTCTACAAACTCTCTCTTTTTTTTTTTTTAAACTTGTAGCTTAAGAGGAAGGACAGGAAGTGGGATGACTCAGTAGAGTTATCTTATTCTTATGGAAGACACCATACATTGTGTTCAGTGGCAGAAACAGTTGATTTGGGTAGGAGCGTAGCTTCTATTTTGACCAGTGCTGTTTGTGGCAGGTCAGTACCTAAAGTAGTTCAAATATAGAGTCTGTGAGGAGTTACAAATGATCCTGTGGGGGTTAGGCATTTAATTCCCTTAGTTGTCTTTGGAAATACCAGCAAGAACTTTTATGAGGCTTGTTCAAAACAACATATTGGGCTAGATTTAGCAAAGCTGTCCCACAGAGGTGCAAATTCCAACTTCCTGCAATGGTCCAGCAATGACTATGCGCAGAATGGGAAAGTACCACTGTGCGAAAAAGATGGTTGTAGAGGTTCCATCAGTGGTGGAGCTCTTTAAAACACACCAGATTTTCTTCAGAGAGCGGTTGCATCCACGGGCTTTCTAGATGAGCTGGCCAAATTCTGTTTTTTGGCCTGCATTGACAATTTTTGGGACAATGTAGGCCTCTTACATGCCCTACCTTGCAAATGTCCCCCTAAACTTTAGAGTTACAGCTGTTTTGTGCTGCTACAACCCACTCTCCAGTTGACGGTGCATCTGGCCCAATATCCATATGAAACAGTCACAAGTTGACTGTGACTATGTTAATACAGTGCCTCTACTAGCTGTGTAAGAATAATTATGTAGACTAGGCTGATCATAAGTATATCTCTCTGTTATTCCAGTTCATACTCTGTATTTCTCCTTTACAGAGATGCTTGCCAGGTATTGGAGCCAGTAGGGGCAATATTGGAGAAATCTCTGCATTATTCCTTTGTGATAAGTTTCCTCAGAGCAGTTTCTAATATCAAGCGCCAAGATGAGAATTTTGATTTCTGTGCAGGTTCCTGTAGGTAACTACTTCTGATAAATCGCTATTACTTCTGAAGTAATAAGGGTCTATTCCCTGTTGTACACAGGTGGTGTTCTCGTTAATCTCTGTTTTAGGCATTTATGTGCCCCCATCACTGTAGTATCTGAGCACCTCACAGTCTTTTAATCCCCCCAATGTCTCTGTGAGGTAGGGAAGAACTATTGTCCCCATTTTACAGATGGTAACTGAGGCAAAGTGACTTGCTGAAGGTCACGCAGGAAGTCTGGTGGATCAGAGAATTTGAACTTTGGTCTTCCAAGTCTTTGGCTAGTGCCCGAACCACTAACGCTTCCTCAAGTTAGCCTGTAAAGTGAGAGAGCTAGCTGGTATTTCCTGCATTTATCCTTTCCAATTCCTTTGTCATTATGAAAGCCTTTTAAAAAATCATCATAGCTTTTCTTCTAAAACTGAGATTAATTTCATACTTGCCAAGAGGTGACTGACTAGCTAGTCTTTGCTCTTGAACTTTTCCAGACAAGGTTGATGGTATATCATGTTTAGATTTGGCCCTGGTCTTTAACATTATGATTTATATGAACAGAAAGATTTCATATTGTGATTCCTTTATTTGTTGGTTGTATAGGATTGTATGCTTTCCTGATTAAAACCATTAGTTGTCCAGGAGGTCAGAGATAGAGGACGATAGTTATATGTCATGGTTATATCTAATATTCTGAAACAGTTAAGTGGTGACCACAGTAGATCAGAGAAGTAACTTCATAAAAAGAAAAGGAGTACTTGTGGCACCTTAGAGACTAACAAATTAGGTGCCACAAGTACTCCTTTTCTTTTTGCAAATACAGACTAACACGGCTGCTACTCTGAAAGCTTTAAATTTACAACTCATTATTCAGGCAGAATAGAGTTAAACAAAATATGGCACATTGGTTCAACTGTTATATTATGCAGATCAGATATTGATGCTATGTTGATGCTTGATATCAGGATATTTCCTTTTTATTGCACCCTTCTGCCCATTAAAATAAAAAAATATTAGAGTAGGTAACTGGTCGAGTTGTTCTGCCAAATAAAAATAAAAATAAATGTTTGGTTCTTAAAAAAAACAACAACAAAAAAAACACACAAGATATTTTCTGCGTTTTAAAATATGTTCAGCTAGGGCCATTACAGGCAGAAGATAACATCTTACAGTCAGAATGAACAATTCAAGTATCAAGCAAAAAGAAAAGGAGTACTTGTGGCACCTTAGAGACTAACCAATTTATTTGAGCATAAGCTTTCGTGAGCTACAGTTCACTTCATCGGATGCATACTGTAGAAACTGCAGAAGACATTATATACACAGAGACCATGAAACAATACCTCCTCCCACCCCACTCTCCTGCTGGTAATAGCTTATCTAAAGTGATCACTCTCCTTACAATGTGCATGATAATCAAGATGAGGCCATTTCCAGCACAAATCCAGGTTTTCTCACCCTCCGCCCCCCCCCCCCCCCAAACTCACTCTCCTGCTGGTAATAGCCCATCCAAAGTGACCGCTCTCCCTACAATGTGCATGATAATCAAGGTGGGCCATTTCCAGCATAAATCCAAGTTTAACCAGAAAGTCTTGGGGGGGGAGGGGGTAGGAAAAACAAGGGGAAATAGGCTATCTTGCCTAATGACTTAGCCACTCCCAGTCTCTATTTAAGCCTAAATTAATAGTATCCAATTTGCAAATGAATTCCAATTCAGCAGTTTCTCGCTGGAGTCTGGATTTGAAGTTTTTTTACAGGGCCTAATAACATCAGCCACACTATCAGAGGCTCGTTCACCTGCACATCCACCAATGTGATATATGCCATCATGTGTCTGCAATGCCCCTCTGCCATGTACATTGGTCAAACTGGACTGTCTCAACGTAAAAGAATAAATGGACACAAATCAGATGTCAAGAATTATAACATTCATAAACCAGTCGGAGAACACTTCAATCTCTCCGGTCACACAATTACAGACATGAAGGTCGCTATCTTAAAACAAAAAAACTTCAAATCCAGACTCCAGCGAGAAACTGCTGAATTGGAATTCATTTGCAAATTGGATACTATTAATTTTGGCTTAAATAGAGACTGGGAGTGGCTAAGTCATTATGCAAGGTAGCCTATTTCCCCTTGTTTTTTCCTACCCCTCCCCCCCCAGACATTCTGGTTAAACTTGGATTTATGCTGGAAATGGCCCACCTTGATTATCATGCACATTGTAGGGAGAGTGGTCACTTTGGATGGGCTATTACCAGCAGGAGAGTGAGTTTGTGGGGCGGGGGACGGAGGGTGAGAGAACCTGGATTTGTGCTGGAAATGGCCCAACTTGAAGATCATGCACATTGTAAGGAGAGTGATCGCTTTAGATAAGCTATTACCAGCAGGAGAGTGGGGTGGGAGGAGGTATTGTTTCATGGTCTCTGTGTATATAATGTCTTCTGCAGTTTCCACAGTATGCATCCGATGAAGTGAGCTGTAGCTCACGAAAGCTTATGCTCAAATAAATTGGTTAGTCTCTAAGGTGCCACAAGTACTCCTTTTCTTTTTGCGAATACAGACTAACACGGCTGTTACTCTAAAACCTGTCAAGTATCAAGCTGTCCAATATTTATTTGGTATTCTATCTGTCAGCTCTTTGTGGGATGGGAGAAGCCCCACATACCATACACAAAAAATAACATTTCTGTTTTAAATCAATTTCACTGGTTTCAATGGACTTCATAGTAGGGTTGCCAACTTTCTAATTCCAGAAAACTGAACACCCTTGCCCCACCCACCGCCCTGCCTCTTCCTTGAGGCCCCGCCCCTGCATGAGGCCCCACCCCCCACACACTCCAACCCCCCCTCCCTCCGTTGCTTGCTCTCCCCCACCCTTTCTCGTGTGCTCATTTTTACTGCAAGGCCCGAACAGGCATATTTATTGTTTTGACAGATGTATTATGCTAAATTCAAGTTTTATTTGTTAGAGGATGCTAGAGCTGGCAGCAAAATAGTCAAAAAGGGTAATTTTTAAAAAAATGAAATTTCACAAAAGTTTTCATGATTCTTTCCCTTCCTCTTCCTGTTTTTCGTAACCAGCTCCATGTTTTTTTGTTCGCTAAAGTTATTGTAATTTTATGTGTGGAATTAGGACCACATGTTATCACTGCTGCAATGGCTCTATTAAAGGCCCATTCCCGAAGCCCAGATACAAATCCATAGAGCACAACCACAGAAATGCACACCTGTCCAAATACCTATAAAAATAAATCTGAAGAAACTGACTACCACACCTTCATGCAGATACACATGTGTATTCATGTGTACACATCTAGCATGTGCTAACACATATACTTCCACATTATTTATTAGTACAATTGTTTAGTGCCTAGAGACCCCAACTAAGATCAAGGCTCCAGGGTGGTAGGTGCTGGGCATACACATAAAAAGAGAGAGTCTGCAACAAAGAGTTTATAATGTAGCTAGATAAAAGTGGGGAGAAATGTAGAATACATTGGCTCTTCTGCAATTTCTAGTCAACAACATTCACTTTTTAAGAAATAATGTATTTCTTTTAGAGTTCCCTTCTCTTTTGACAACTTGTTATGAAATGAATACACACATTTTATGTCAAATTTTTGTGTGTGCAAGCCAGCAAAAGGAATAAGTCAGTTAGGCTGCACATTTTATTCACACAGGTATACACACATGCAGCAATACATACACCTCCCTACACAAAGACACACAGTCTCTTACACACATACAATGCCTGCATGCGCACACTTGCCTACACAGAGACACTTTTTCATACACTTTTCCAGGGGCTGCCTAAATCACCCAGCCGGAAAGGGAGGCGGGTGGGCTGGAGGGGAGAAGATGGGGGGTGGGGTGGAGGAGAGAGGATGGGGAGAGAAAGAGACCAAGGATAAGAGCAGGGTGGGAGTGAGAGGGGGCAGTGAAGGAGAGAGGAGGAGGAGGTGTGGGGGGTATGTGGGGTGGATGGAGATTCGGGGGAGGCAGAAAGCTACAGGTGTATGAGGATGTGAGGGGCACAGGGGTGTATAGGGACATAATGGGAGGGCAGCAGTGTATGGAGGCAAATGGGGTGTGGGGGGTGAGGGATATGGGGCTGGCGGCTCTGGGAGGCAGAGAGGATGGGTGGGAGAGCGCTGTAAGGGTTCAGGGTTGAGATGGGTAGGTGTGGGGGGTGGGATGGGACGGGGGAGGGACGCAATGACTGGGGGATGGAGGGGTGAGGGGTGGGACGGGGCGGGATGCAATGAGGGAGATGGGGGTGCGGCCCCATTCCCAGCACTTGAAGATGGGGATACACATACCTTCAACTCCTGGGTGCCAGCGATGGGGCAACAGACCACGGTTTGTAGCAGGGCACGTGCCACAGCTCTAGCCCAGCCACACGAGGAGCGTGAGGAGAAGAGGGCTGGGCAGCAGCGGGAGAAGCACGTGCCACATGACCCCTCAACAGCCACCAGCTGAGCGCTCATGAGTGGCGCTAATTCCTGCCCTGCCCTGCTCTGACCCATCCAATGGGAGCTGTGGCTGTGGACAGGGCAGCACGCAGACTCCCCCAGGCAACCCCTAAGGCTAGGTGCCGGATATGCCAGCTGCTTCCGGACCCAGGAGCTGTGTGGGTTGCCGTGCTAGCATGGAGTCTGCCAGCCCCACTGTGGCACCGCGAACCGGACATTCAACGGCCCAGTCAGCAGTGCTGATGGGAGCCGTCAGGATTCCTTTTCGACCGAGTGTTCTTGTCCAAAACCAGACACCTGGTCATCCTATTTCACAGCACAATATGATCCTATGAAGTTTTGACATGGGAATATTGTTTTCTAGCCATAAAGAGAAAAACGTGCTTTCAGTCTGGATTTCACATTACAAAAAATCAAGGGGAAAAAACACTTTTAAATATGAGAGCATAAAGTTAGGCTCGTAAATCCATACGTAGGCCACTAAGTAAGTGGCCTGCTTTTGAATGCAATGAGTATCCAGCAGTCTCCGTTGTCTTGAGCAGGAATTGCTACTCCGTTCTTTTGAAAATCAGGCCACTTATTCTGGTGATGAAATATGGATTTAGAAAAAGTTTGAAAATCTGAGCTCTAATATGTTTTCATGAGAGAGTGTAGTTCAGCCATGTTGAACTGATTCACAATTCTGATCCCCCAGCAGACTGGCAGGTTAACTTCCTGTACCTTCCCCCCCAAAAATTGGTCCAATAAAAGATATTACCTCACCTTCCTGGTCATGTTAACTCTGTATATTTAAAGCGATTTAAAGGTGCAGTACATATCATAACATTTCCTCTACATCTACATAACTATGCATACCACCAGAGATACCTGCTTTTAACACATCATTTTAAAAGCTTACAGCAACAAATAAAACAGAGAGCAAGAGATACCCTAATACTAATACTCTAAGACTCTGAATCCGCAAAATTTATGCGTGTGACTACTGGTAATTTGTGTAAAATTATCCATGGCATGAGTCGTTATGGGGTCAGAGTCTTTCACATCAAAAATACTGGATGAAACCAAAAGAAAAATCCCAATTCAAGCAATAATAATACATGTATTACTATAATTTTCATCTTAAAAATTCTTTACCTGCATTAGCTAATTTAATCCTTCCAGCAGGAGTACTTTGGCAGAGCTCCGATTCTGAGCGCAAATTTTCATTATAACTTTGATAGGAATACAATTACTCCTTCTGTGCCTTCATCCATAAAAGGAAATTAGGGTAATATTCCAGTGGAGACTTGACAGGACAGAAATGATACTACTTGACCTTTTCTACATATATGTGCTGCACCAATTGACTATTTTATGTCTAATTGGATGCAAAACTCATTGAGGAACTCAGTGGAATCTTATCCTACATTTTAGCAAGCTACGCTTTCTCTGTCATCCTCTTCCAAATTCCCTTCCGCCCTCCTTCCCTCCCCCGCCCAAAAAAAGAAAGAAAAAGTTAAAAAGGAAGCAAATTGTGGCAGGTAGAGAACTAAGAATACCTAAGAGCCAGATAGTCCTGCCATCCTTATTCACCATTAATATGACCTCACTCCACAAACAATTGTGTACATAAGGAAGAAAGCTAAAAGCATTTGTGAAAATTTTCTAATCCCCATAAATTACCAGGGAATTTACTTGAAAAGCGGTAAGTACAAACAAGGTTTGAACTGAACTAGTGTGTCATACCGGCATCATGCCAGCTTGTCATACTAGGCCATAAAAGGCACTGATGACTTTTACTGTAATTTCCTGGGCTGCCGTGCCACATTGCAGCTATTGTGAAAGCAGAGCATTTCTCAGAATATGCATGGCCTTTCTGAAACTCCCTATCAAGCAAAGTGAGGCGAGTGTGAGTCTGAAATACCTGTTTTCTGGAACTAGTATGTCACCAGCATTAGCTGCAAATTTAATATTCTTGGTGTATCAAGTCCCAGAGTGCAAGTGGTAGGATGCAGCTGTTGCCAAATTGGAAGAATTCATGCAGAGTGCAACTTCAGAGTGCAGGTGGCAATGAAGCGAAGATGTTATAGGAAGGAGGTAGCTCAGTGATAGGCAAATAAAGAAGGAGACTGAAGAATTGTAATATAGAGTTAAAAGGAATGAAATGGGGGATTTGATGAAAGCAAGGAGATAAACAAAAATAGATTTAAAAACAAAAAAAAGAGGCAACATAATTTAAGGTTAGTAATTTTTTTTTTCATTTTTCTTTGACTAAAAGGAGATGTGGAGGAGATGATGGTGAGATTGACAAAGATTCTGCATCCTATCATGCTTCAGAATTTGATGACTGTTCTGGGCAGGGAGCAAACCAGCACCTTTGCCCCCAATAATTTGAACACAGACGACCTGTTTTTGTTGTTACAGCTGGATGACCATAGATTTTTAAAAAAACCCCACAATTTCTTGCTTGCTGTCTTGGAATGTAAGCTCTCTGGGCAGAGACTGTGATTTCCTAAATGTGTGGAACTGCTACTTAATATAAATAATAATTAAATGGTTGAGAACTGTAGAATTATTTATGTGGAAGGCAAACAGACCTCCGTGTTTGCCAAGCCTGTTAGTTATTTTTTGATGGCTGGTTAAATCTAGTTATCCCAACCCAAGACGGATGATCTAATATGAAAACCAGTATAGAAGGAATAATTTGCAAAATCATCTTGCAGTGACCAAACGTTTAACATTACAATATAATCTTTAAAGGACAGAATCTGGGTAGTTCAGTATATTTAGTTTCTATAGGTTTTTATGCAAATTACTATCAGGGAGCTTTAGAAATTAATGTGGATTACTAATAAAGGGGATAAAGCACAATTATTTTTAGCCCGGTATTGACAATAGCATCTTGTATTTCTAAGGGTCTTAATGTCCAGTAAGTTAGCTGTGTAAAATGCAAATAATACAATAATGCACATGTTCATGTCACATGTGAACAGTACCAGTAAATAAATTAGATTGTTGTTCAAAAATCTTCCTAATTGGGTTATCATACAGATATAATAGAATTTATCCCCTTTATTAGAAATCTATGGGGGACACACATTATAATTTCTATTTCTGTTTTTACACAGAATGTATATCTAATATATCTGTATATACAGTATATATATACTTACAATGAATAATTGTAAACAGTAGAATAATTGCAGGCATGATAATACATGCCAGCGAAATGTAAGAGAGCCTTGTAATAAAACCTCATTGAGCATGCAGAGAGTATGTTTCAGCATTAGGCATTCTCCTCATGTTTCACATAAATGCATCCTGCTCTCATGAGAGGCTGAGCAGTGCCTTTGCACTGGTTCATTCAAACGGAATATTGGTAAAAGAAGAATCTTGAGCAAACAGAGAATAGCCTGACGTTTTTTTAAAGACAGGAGAAAGGTTAAGCTGTCTGCTGCTCATGCTGCTGTTGGTTGGATATTTTATCTGCTGGCCTCCATGTATACTGAATGTGTACTTCAAAAAATCATTGGCAAGATTTTGGATTGCTGCACAGCGCTGGGCTGGATGAAATTAAACCAAGACTGTTTTACAATAAAGTTAGATCTTCATAATTTTTTTCACTTGTTGTTACATCCCTGAGATTGGAGAGAGAGCATTTTTTTCTGGGAGGGGGAAAAAAAAAGGATAAGAGATGCCTTTCCAGATTTTTGCGTTCTTCTTTTTGTTCTGTTTACTAAATTGTGACAGCACTGCAGCTGGAGCTGGGAAAAGCAAAGATAATTCCATGCATTTGGCATTTCCTAGACCAAGCTACTTTTTTTAAAAAATAAGGGCTCTGCAGCTGACTGGATTGTTTCTGTCACTTGGTATTTACAACAGCCTAAAAACCAATGTACAGAGCAATGAGCCTGCACTTGGACATTTTCTCCATACTGCATTGAGTGATTACATGGAGTCAGATACCCCTTTTGGGTGAGGTACAGGCGTCATCTCGCATCTCTGTGGGATATTTTAAGAAGAACACTCACTGATCACGGTAAGAAAAAGGTAAGACTGCAGATGCAGACAAGGTTATTTCTGTTTTGTCCAATATTTCTCTATAGTTTTTCCAAAGAGAAGAGTGAGAGTGCTAAGACATTTATATATTCTTGTAAACCAAACTTGTATATTCTTTTTTTTCAAGTTGAAGGAAAGAAATTTCTTCTCCTTTGAAAGTGCCTCTACCTCTGTATCTAGCTATCAGTTACGCATTGCTACCCAATAAAAAGTTTTCTTAATATTTAAGAAAGTACATAACACATATGTTGTAAGGGCTAGTAAAGACTGAGAATCGAAGGCTTCTTTTACAGGACTGGATTGTTGAAAATCTTTTTTTTTTCCATGATTCAGAGGTGAGGGCATGGACACAGTTTGGGGGGCAGGGGAGGCGTTGCCCTCTCATATGGTAAGCCTCGGGCAGGCACGGAATTTGCCCCCAAACACGTGGCTCTATTTGTCTGACTGGAGCTCTCCCCCCCACCCCACCCCGCACCCCCAAACTACACCTCTGGGTGGGTGTGAAAGGTTTTGCAGGGATAGAAATTCAAAGAAACTTTTGACGTGGCTCTGTGATGCAAGTGGTGTTCATGTGCTAGGTGAATTTAATCTGCAATACTTTCTGTGGGGGAAAATGTCACTTGAAAAAAAGTTCTTGAGTTAAAGAAACCTGAACTTACTTCACAAATGCTCATTCTGTTTTGTAGCTGGCATGTCAAAACACTATCATTGGTTAATATTTATGGGAAAAATAACTGTACAGCAGTTGGGTAACCGTAGCATCTCATGGCTGCTTTGGCAGATCCCTTTACAGACTCTTTGGATCCAAGTTCTGCATGTAAGCTGAGCTCACGTGCATAATAAATTTCTTTCTCGATTGGTTGGACTCATTTAAAAGCTTTACAACATTTACAGCATTGTAGGTAAAAACATGTTCTGTGCACGCTGCCTCAGGGCATTGGAATGCAGTAATATTGTCAGATGAACAATATAAATCAAATGGTCCTAATACCATTTTTATCACTTGTAAACTGCACACTAATGAACGTTCACAACAATTGACATTTCTATATAGAGTGCTAATTTTGTGCTTATGATCGTGGGTATGTGGGGGGGGGGTTGGGGGATTGTTTGCACAGTGTTGGAACTACAGCAATGGCACTGGACCCTAGAATGACATGAATCACAAGATCTAGCATAACAAAGCATGCTGTGCAAATAAAAAATAAATGCTCTCTCAGTGTGCCCTGCATGTCTGTCTAATGGATTTTCAGAATGGATGATTTTCCAAGCTGTATTTTTACACCAGAGTCTTATGTGCACATCGTTGTTATTCAATCCTATGTGGCATTGTTAGTGTAGTCTACTGTTTCTTGCGCTGTAGGTTATTGTGAAGGAGCTGGATGCCCTTTCCGATTCCGGTAAATGCTCCGAGTAAGAGAAGGGAACAAATAGTCTGGCAATATAATTACAGTCCAAAGGATTTTCCTCGTGCCTTCATCACATGTCCAGGACTCTGGGGTGAAAATTTTTTTTTTCTTGGTGGTAGAGACTGGCAGACAACTCTTTGTTGTGCCTGTGGTAATGCAAGAAAAATGCATGGACAACCATTTCAAATCTGGTGGACAATTCAATTAGATTTTGATGTTATCAAATAATATATTTTCACCAATTTCTGTTTTTAATTGCTTTTTCAGAGAGACCTATCATCTCGATTTTCTCTTGGGATTATTTGAAAGAAGTCAGGGTAAAAGCAAAACATTGTTAGTGAACACTTAACAAGTGTATTTGACAAAAGTTAGTTTCTGGCTTTTCTGAAATCTCAAGATTAATGTTTTATGCACTTTAGAGCTGCATATTGTTCATTATGACAGGAGGGTGCTTGAAGGAGTCTTCTTGCTTACTTTTGCTAAAATGGGGATCAGCCCATTTAGCTGAATACCGCCCACTATCAGAATGAAGCTAGCCATAGTGCTCTTATGCACCGAGGCCTCTGAATCAGTAACAAACCAATAATAACAAAAAAATACATTTACATATTTATTTGACCTTCTCTCCTTTGTGTGGATTTACTAAAGAACAGTTCTTAGCCAGTTCTCAATTTGGAATCAATATTATATGTTAGGTTTTAATTTTCTTGGTCAGCCTCTACAGTCTCTCCCGGTACATTTGTCACTCGTACTACAGAGTGACAAACAGATGGCCCCTTTGGGCATCTTCTCTACTATCAAGTGGGAGCGCAGTGGAAATCCAGTCTATAGTTTTCAGAACTGGGGATGCAGATTGTTAGCTAATGTGGTCCTAGTTTCTGTAGCAGATGCAGAAAGCCGGGAAGGTGTCTGATATACTAGTGTTGGAGGTTTTGGAAATGGAGATACCTGTTAAAAGCTGCCTATTGACCCCTGCTAGAGAGGAATTAAATTGATTCCTCAGGACAAGTGAAAATCAGAGCTCAGTTTTTTTTTTTAAGGGGGGGGGAAATCATCCCTGTATTTGAAGAAGGAAAAAACAAACAAACAAACCTTTGCCACTGCTGCCCATGAAGTTCTTCTTCTGTGGAAATACTTAGTCTTACTTAGCCTTAACTCAGGGGTCCGAATCTTGGTTTGTGGCTTGTTCAGGGTAAGCCCCTGCCGGGCCGTGAGACACTTTGTTTACCTGAGTGTCCTCAGATACAGCCGCTTGCAGCTCCCAGTGGCCATGGTTTGCCATTCCCGGCCTGTGGGAGCTGCGGGAAGTGGCACAGGCCGGGCCACCACTTCCCGCAGCTGTCATTGGCCGGGAATAGCGAACCACAGCCAGTGGGAGCTGCGAGCGGCCGTACCTGCGGAAGCTCAGATATGCAAAGCGTCTCACGGCCCGGCAGGGGCTTACCCTGAACAAGCCATGAACCAGGATTCAGAACCCCTGTTCTAATGGTTAATTACTCTCGCTGTTAGACTAGAAACCAGGAGAAAATGTTTAAGGGCATGTGAATAGTGTGAGAAGGAGTGCTGTGATGGTCCACAGGAAGGCAGATGATTAGAACACCTAATTTATGATAAAATGAAAGTCCTCTTTGTTTATTGCAGACATTTTTGTCTATAAAAAACATAGGATGATAACTTCATAGCCACAGAGAGCAGTTAGGTCTTCAGCTCCTACTGACTTTCAAAGGGAGTTGGTTGTCTCACTGCTATTTATGTCTTTGAAAATCTTCCTCATATCTTACTGAAATAATTTTTTTCAGTTTTCAAGACTTTCTTCTCTATGTTTAAGATTACAGAGAATGTAAATGTCAAAGTTCTATAATTAGTTTTATCTTTGGGCTTGGAGAAGAAAATCACATTATTAGTTGAAAGGCCATAAACAAAACTAGAGTGAGAGAGAGAGTGAGTGTGTGTTTAAAATGAACCTGTAAAGGAAGGAGTTGTCAGTTTGTAAAGAGGGCTGGATGAATTCACTAAGTGTGTTGACAGACCTGCACCAATATTTAGTAATTGCTCCTGTTATTACACAGTACAGGATTCTGAAGTTCTCTATTATGTGACAGATATGTGAGGAATGAGTTCTAGAGACAATCTCTGGAACTGACTATATTATATTATACTTAATAAAGAGAGAAAAAGATTGTTAGAGATACAATATCCAATGCCAGCTAAAAATAAACTTCTAGCAGATTGTCACCACCTGATGTAAGATTTTAGTAGGGAGATAGAAAATAGAATAAATTACAGCAAGACTTGTATGGCTCTTGTTTCTTCAAAGAGGAAGCAAGGCCTGCTGCAGAAGGAGTATTGCTTACATGAAACATTTTGCATGTCTATATATCTTCGAGCATTCTTCATTTTTGTAAATATTAGTGCTGTTATAGTTCATAGAATGAATGCAGTATTGTCAAGCCCCAAAACATCGTGCTATTGCCTTAAAAATCATAAACTTTTTAAAAACGAGTACAATTTCTGTATGTTATTTGACATTTTATTTATTCTTCTTCTTCTTTAGGATTCATATTTTCAAGCTTTTCCCCCCTGCAATAACAAGGGATTGATTACTTACTTTTTTTAGATGCAAGAGGCTCACATAATCCCATGATTCCAGAAGCTGGGGCTTTAAGAAAAACCCTAAGTATCATGAGATTGGTGACAAAATTGTGAGAGTTGGCCACCCCTGCACATGATTGCAGAAAATGAGCATGAAAAGGTTGCAAGCATACTTGAAACACATTTAAGAGTGATTATTTCTATGGACCATCCTCTGTATAAACTAGAATAAAACCTTATACAAGAAAAGAAACATTTTCCCATGGGACAAATTAGGTTGAAAAAGGTGTGGTGGTTTGAAAAAACTGCACAAATAGCAGGTTTCCCATATCTAAACCTGCAGAAAAGGAGTTCTAAACAAGCTGAACTACCTTGGTCTCAGAAGGTACATTTTAAAACATTTTACTGCTAACAAAGGTCTATAGGGACAGCATTCTTTTGAAAAGTTATTACTAGGAGCATTAAGGCTCACGGTTTTATATCAGTGGCCTACAGAATACTAATGAATCTAATGCAAAGGAACTTCATAAGCACCTTCACCCTTGGGAATAAAGATTAAAACATACAATTTAGCCAAACATAGTGATCTAAAGCTATACAAATTATACACTGTTTTTTCCAGAAATAACATGCTTATACAAAGCCAGATCTTTATTATCTTTTGGAGTTTTATTTCTCCAGGATTTTATGACAGAATATCAAAAAGAGAGGGAAGCATTTTAATAAATGTGAATTACAAGACACTCCCTATTTTCATGTAATACGGTCATGCAAAGTAATACAACCTTTTCAGCACGACATGATGCAACACAATAAAGGACGTGTTGGAAATTGTTGTTTTTGTAATATCCCAGTGATGTACCCTTGGCATTAATGACATTAAGACTTAATGAAATAGTTATTAGAGCTCCTTTGCTCTTCAGGCTGGCTAAAAAAGCCACGTTGGCTTGGGTTAATGCAGTGGGACCACAATGGAGTATGAGATTTCACCTGATCAGAGTCCCCATTACAATGGAGCAAGACTCAGCAGGAAGAGAGCTCAGACCAGCGGACAAGGAAATGGGAAATAACCACCATTTTTTTCAAAATAAATAACAGACTTATCTCTACTATATGGCTTTGTATCTGTTTGATATAATTCTATATATGTATGTTTAGGCATGTTATTGAATGAAAACAAATTTGAATGAATATTAACCAGAAACACCTCAGTAATCACACCCTGCTGTTCCAATGTTGATGACTAAACCATAATTGATCAAGTCTGATTTGAAATCCCAGGTTCAGTTTGCAGACCTGGCATTTAGGTGTCTGTGTTGGGAGACATTGAAATTAAACTAAGGCTCCAATCTTGAAAACTGGTCCTGGTGATCCTTGTTGAGCCCCATTGATATCACAGTTGAGCATTTTAACTTCTTTTTTTAACATGGTTATCTTTGGAGAGATCATAAGACATTCTTGGCCATATGCATAGAGAGGTACAAAAGCTTGGCCATTATGTGTAGGGGTCCAGCTAACAATTTGACTGGTGTGAACCAGTGAATTAACCTTACACAACATATCTCAAAGCCCTTGGCCTAGCTAGGAGGTGTGGTCAAAGCTGTTGCACTCCGGCTATCTCTGGGCACTGGAATATCTTACTGAGGGTGTGTGAACTTCACGCAGTTTAGAACAGACTTGAAACTGCTTTAAAATGCACAAGGATTGAAGGAATGTTAAGGAAGGGGTGAAGTAACATTTACCGATTCCCTCTTAGATCCTGCACTAAACATACCTTTGTTATATGTTGTGGGATAGGGGTATCTTTGTTGATTTTTGCTAGCTGCTTCTGTATGTGGAATGTTTTGGGTTAGACATGTTTATAGAGTTTACATGAGATTATGAGAAATGAAATGGCATCCCCAAGAATGTCTTCATACTTTGCCTCCAGATATCATTTTCCAAAGATGGAGATTGCACACTTTTTGTGTGGCTGTAGGAGGTTTTTCCCCAAAAGAAACTTCAGTTCATTGCTATAGAAAGCAGTGCAATCCATTAATTGTTATAGAAAAATTAATAAACACTCACCCTAAGCAGAGACAAAGGAATAAACAAACAGATGCAAGATGAAAGAAAGATGAATGGTATCTTGTAGGCTGTGGAGCCAGTAATGAGCTAGCTATGTGTTTAAAAAAAAGTTGAGCACAACTTCGATTGAAAACACATTTTTTGTTCGGTGTGTGGTTGTTGGTTATTTATTATTAAAATGGCATTCTATTGGCACTGTACAGGACACAAATATAAGTATTTCATGCCCCAGTGAGTTTACAGTCTAATATATTCATCATACTGTTTTCTAGCATCTTAATCTGAGGGAATAGTGAAATAGTTGTTTTTTCATGATTAGTATAATCATTTTTTGGATTACAATAGGGATTACTGGATATACCAGTGATATTGTCCTGCCTTGGATAGTTTATGAAATCTCAAAGCATTTTATAAAGAAATTGGTTAGAGTAGTTATTTGTGTATGAAAATGGTACCATCAATAGTTCATACAAAAGTCTAGGATATCCGCTGTTTTCAGAATTGCATTTGGATCTCTTAACTTTTATCCAGACAGCCACCAAGGTTGGGCAAGACCTTGTCTTAATTTCTCTTCCAAAGGATGGAATGAGGCTGAGATGATGGTATTGCTATAGAAACAACTGTTAATCATTGTGTTCTGCACTCCCAAGAACTCCGTGACAGATTAAATTGCAGATGATGATAATAATGGATCTCTGTAAAAGGAGTGGGGGACGTCTCGACATGCTAGAGCTGAGAGATGACAAAGAGGATGAATATAAAACAAGGAAACAAGGCAATGAATCAAAAAGAAAGTTCCTCTCCAGAAACTGATAGGTTTGCTAGTGGAAGCCCTTATGACTCCCTCAGCTATAATCTATATATTGCATGCATTTAGTTTGTCTGTTGGCATGTTCACATTGCAAAAGATTTTGGGTTTCTTCCGTTTATAAATGATACATTTACAAATGATGATTCTAGCAAACTAAGACTAGCTTCTTTAAAAAGGTGTTAATTATCAGGCATGATCTTTCTGACGCAATGAATGGGATCTAGTTTTGGCTTTTCTGATGTCTGAATAGTTAAATTGTGAACAAAACTCTTGTGTGGAGCGAAGTTATTTGTTATATTGATTAAGTATAACTCACAGCCATCTAGCAGAGCTACAGTGCAGTTGTTGTTTACATCTCAGTGCTCGTATTTCATTCCTATTCTGAGCCAAAGTGCTGAACCATGACAAATCTACAATGCAGAATGTTTCTTTATAAAGATTGAGCACAGTGATTTTGCAAACTGGAATAGAGTTTATTTAACAAAGTGCTGGGAAAAACATTAAGTTCACCAGCCAAGCCCCCATCCCACTACAGGGTGTTATTTCTAGGGCTAGACAAAGCTTGATTTCAGTTTGCCACTTCAGAAGCTTGAAATGTCCTGCATATTAGAGTTGGGCATTGAATACTAACCTGAACAAGCATCTGTTGTCATAGGTGTGGGGCAATGACCAGCAGCAATTGGGGTTCTCCATCTGCAAATGTGATGCGTAATGTAGAGGTTTTCAAAGCTGTAGTGACAAACATCTAGTCAAGATAATTAGACACTGGAGGCTTCATTGGGAAGAAACGGGAATGCGCCGTTAGGGTATAGTTACAACATGCAATTTCTGAAGCATTTACAGTATGTGGGACTGAAACTGAGATCTCAAATTGGTGTCTAATTGGAGTCTTATCATTACTTGCTGCTGAGAGAGAATTTAATAGAGGAATTGCTGAAGGATGAGGTCGGGTAGATTTCCACTAGTAGTAGCTCAAACTGCCATGGATATTGTAAGGCATCTATTTGCCAGCTACTATTCATTAAGCAAATTTAAGTGGTATTTTGAAACATTAGCAGTAGTTCAGTTATTGTTGTAGAGGAGAAATTTTTTTTTCTGTGTTCTAATATATCAGAAGAAATAGCTTCTAGAGAGAGGAAACAAATTAGACGTTTTGAGAGGAAGGATCTGTTTTCAATTCAGGAAAAAGGAGATTGTAAAGTGAAATATGAAGAAGAGGGTTCCACCACTATGTCCCATATTGTAACCAGTTTTTATACCTCTCTTTCAATATGTAAAAACAACTACGGGTTTCTTTGGTCCATTCTTTTGAATTTCTCTTTAGATGTCAATAAATAAATGTTAATTCTGATTGGTACTTAGTTTGGTTTGGTTTTATACATTCATTACATAGCAGCACAGCAAGTGCACCCACTTATGTTTTCAGGGAATAAAGAAGAATTGTTTGAGAAGATATGGGGGACGGCGTATTTTAAGATACGACATACAATATGTTATTTATGGTATAAAATCATACCTTTAGATCACAGGATATTAGCCTTGCATAACATTTGCTTGAAAGCTGAGGCAAACATTGTCAAGCCCAAAGCTAAGCTCCTAAACCCGTGGTTAGTCTCCCAAATAAAAATAGCCTGATTATCATAGATGCTGAGCCACCACAGAGCTGATTGAAAATAGTTAATACCCCTGAATATCGGGCTGCTTTTATTTAAGAACCTAAATATAGGTTTAGGCACCTAGGTTTGAA
The DNA here is from genome assembly GCF_965140295.1 of Lepidochelys olivacea. Lineage (NCBI taxonomy): Eukaryota > Metazoa > Chordata > Testudines > Cheloniidae > Lepidochelys > Lepidochelys olivacea. Next base: position 136,382,158 of record NC_140411.1, read on the forward strand.
AAGTTTGGCCTTAATTTTTATGTAGACAAATGCTTCTAGGTAGCTCCTTACTGGATGTGAGTCATGGGATGTTAGGCACAAAATAAGAGATGTCCCTCGAAGTATGCGATGGATGGTCACCATGAGCCAGAGCAGAGATATTTAGCATAACTATGATTCCTCTTCAGCATTTTATTTCTTTTGGAGTCTCAGTAGGTTTTGGGAGCTAGTATGGTATAAACAACCAATATTTTAAAACTTCCTCTTCCTAAGTGCTGCTATAATAAGCATAGGATTCACCAAGCTCTGTGCTAACTATATATTTTTCTTTTTATAAACTCTTTCCAGAAGAGCAGTGTTCAATCAAGGGCTAGTTCACTTTGTTTGTTTCTGGTTTTAGGTAGTGGATATTGAAATGTGTGTAAGGGGATAAGGAAAAAACTGGGAAAGAGAGAAATGGGGCTAAACCAGGGAATTCCGAAGTTCTGAAAAATGTGTGTAAAACAATTTTAAAGCTGCTTCTAGATCATTCTAACTTGAGTGACCTGGTTGCCATTGGTCTTTCTAACCTTGTTTTAAAGATTTTGTATTTTTTACAAGAATTAACTTTTTAAAACCATGTCTCTCTAAGAATACAGGATATGCTAGGCACAAACAGCTTTCTTTAATATAATCTATTTTATGGCATCTTGTTCTTCCTTTTTCAACAAACAAAAGTACCGCATCAATTATAAGGAAAATTCTATTGTCCATTCATATTTTAATTTTGTGCATCAGAAATTATCCTGGACCAATATTCAGGATGTGAACACCTTGAATTTTGGGGAAATTTGGATCTTGAACCAAACTTTCCAGCTCAGAACCATTTGTGCTTTACATTCTCTAGATGTTATGTGAGGATATGAAGTACTTGTGGCACCTTAGAGACTAACCAAGTACTCCTTTTCTTTTTGCGACTACAGACTAACACGGCTGTTACTCTGAAACATGTGAGGATATGTATGCACTTGTAAAACAGGACTGTATGTAGTTCAGTGGACACAAGCTGGGTGACGTTTTTTGTTATTTTACATATCTGACAAAGACAGCTGCTTTTCCTTCATGTAGAGTCATGAAGCTTGTTTTGTGTGTGTGTGTGTGTAAGCAGTAAAGTAGTAAATATGAGCAGGTGGGAAGCACAGAATGCAGAGAAGAAACTGGTGCTATGCTTCTGAAAAATGCTTCCTGATCAAACCATGGGATGCAGCAGAAGAGTTCAGGTTGTTAGGATTCCCAAGAAGTGAAGTGAGCTGTAGCTCACGAAAGCTTATGCTCAAATAAATTGGTTAGTCTCTAAGGTGCCACAAGTACACATTTTCTTTTTGCGAATACAGACTAACACGGCTGTTACTCTGAAACCAAGATACCATAAAAGCAACATAATGACATCCCAGGCTAAAGGAGATAGTATAAAGTATTTCCAGACTTTGAAAGCTTTGCTAAAAAGGTACTAGGAGTATGAATCTGGAAATGTTTTTCAATGTAGAGCATTTTTTTTGTCAATCAGCCAAAGAAAGTTTTTCTTAGGACACTCTGTGAAGCAGGTTAAGACTCAACTTACACCTTAACACATCTATTCTGGACAGTATGGGTTAATATTATTGCCTAGTGTCTTAAATTCTTTTATACTACTTAAGGAACATTATCAACTTACAACCTGGTCTATTTTTAAAAACTAACTAAAATAACATGATGTCCTACACCTGACCTTGAGTCCTGGTGCTGATTTTTGTTGTTTTTAAAGTGACCTTTTATTTTCACTCTCTCCTCTTGCTTTGCTCATGTAGAAGGAGGAACTGATTTACTGTCCAGAGTAGGGTGGAAATAGTAATGCTCTCTGTATACGAAGTGCTATCAAATGCACAGAGTAAACAAATGATATACTGAATTATTTTCTCTATTTTTTTTTTGCTTACAGTAATCTTAGCAATTACTTATAGAGAACAATAATAGGTAAATTATTTGTGGACAGAGTGCAATTTTTATTTTTTTAAGTTGGCCATTTTCCTTTAAATTGCAGGTGTTCTCTACAAAGTGACTGTTTAAATATGCCATATTTTTACTTAATAGGTCTCCTCCCTGCCTGGCCCAGACTCATGTCATATCCAATCTATCTGCTCCCTCTGCATCCAGAGTTGATCAGCAGACATTGGTAACAAAATGTAAACTTTTTCTCCTGTTACCATTGTAAATCAACTCAGCTAAGACAGAGTGAGCTGAATTCTGCTCTTCCTTGCACATCTACAGAATATGCTTTGTGGAATGTTTTAGTATATTTACCAGCTACACCTTTATTAAGGTCCTTTTTCTTGTACCTTAGCAAACCCGTCACTAGAGTTACTGACGGTGTAACCTGGACTGCAGAACTTTTTGTGTGTGTGTGTGGCCGGGGGGCTCACAGTGGTGCATGAAAATACAAGATGTTGGTTTGATTCTGAGCTCTCAGTTGAGATTAGAGGGCTGGCAGTGAGGGAAAAATCCTCTTTATTTGTAATTTAGCACATTTGATCTGGAAGTAATTGAGAGACAGCAAGAAATATGGCACCCACAATCACATTTTGCAGTTTCAGGATGGAACTGCACTTTAAAGTTTATTGTCTTTTAAAAGACTCCAGAAAGTGCCTGCTTTTCTGATTTTTTTTTTTAAACCAATTAATTTTGGAATGTCATGGGACAAAATATCATTTTGTTTTCCTTTATTTTAAAATGTTTTTGTGAAAAATATTAGAAAAATGTAAAATGTCATTATGGTTGTGGCACTTGCTACAAGATTATTTTAGGTTTTGAAAGTCTGTTTACTATATGTATATTTCTTGATTGCAATTAATTTCTCATTTTTAGTTTTATGATCTTTATTCATGTATTTAAAATAAAATATTAACATAACTGATTTCTGAAGCCTATAAACTCTGTGAAAACAGATGGACCAGTTCTATGAAACTGATCTGGAAAACAGAAGGAAAAAGCCTCAGCTGTATCCTAGGTTAGAAGTTAAAAAGGCCTAAGGTATACTAGATAGTTGGAATTAGCCTCTCATGTCATGAAATGAATTTAGAAGCTGTTGAAAATGGTTTTTAAACATTGATGTCCTGATTCTCAGAAGTACTGAGCACCCAGAAATCCCACTGATAGGAGCTGAAGGTACCTCACGTCTCTGAAAATCTGGTCATGCAGATGTCCTGCAATTTAAGTAGCTGTAATTTGAAAAAAAAATTGTCATGTGCAGTGTGGGGTTTTTGTTGTTGTTCTGTTCATGCTGCTTTATCATGTGTTTTAAAAAAAATTGCTGGAGGACCTCTTGGTGGAGAGTAAATATGACCATTTGGCATCTCTCTCTCTCACGCACTGCCCTCCCACACCCAGAGTAGAGCTCCAAGACTACCATTACAGTATGTGGTCAGGAAGGAGTATCTCTTCCTATAAAATAGCATGTTAAACATTTATTCAGCTAGGAGCCAAAACACAAACTTTTATCTAATTTCTTGGAGCTTGGAATGATGTGAGATCAGAATCAGGCCCTTAAGGAGAGCGCCTTAATCTCTAGTATATGATTGAGTGCAGTCAGAATATTTTTTAACTAACCTTAAGGACCATTGATGTCAAGGAGAGTTGTGTGTGCAGATTGGGGTTAGCAGAAGGTCCTAAAATTTAATGTAATAGGTGAATTGCTGTGGTCTGCACTTGTAAAGTTCCTGATATCAGAAGCTTCTAAAGTAAAGGTATAGGACACTAAAGAAATGTTTGCTAAGGGAAAATATCCACAAAAACTACTATTCTTTCTTGATTATACTTGGAAAAATATGACCTGGGATACTTGTTAGCTGCTTTAAACACTGGTTTTCATAGAGAAATAATAGAGATGGTATTTATTTGTGTCAGGCAGGCAGTAGCCAATGCACCTCTCTTGGTACAGTATTTAATAGAAGCCATGTATTTATATAAAGTATGTACTTTTGTGTACTAAAAACTAGTTTGGAATTCACTAGGAAAATATTTGCTGGATTTGTCTGTCATAGATTCTGAATCTTAGAGAAATGTAATTGTTATGCTCAGTCATATCTAAGCAGAAATGGGAAAAATAAAGAGCATGCTTTTATTGTAGGGGGCACCTGTTTTGCAATTACTGAGTATTTTTCCTTGTGTACTGCAGCTTCTAGATGTTGAACTCCTCTGTCATGGATGCCAAATAAAAGTTTGCTGCGCAGGAAGAATCCTTCTTTCAAGTCACAAATCCCGTTCCCCTCCCGTTCCTGGCTGCCAACTAGACATGGAGCCATTGATCGCTACCCGTTGAGCCCGACAATTTAGCCAGCTTTCTATCCACATAATAGTCCATTCATCCAGCCCATGCTTCTTTAACTTGCTGGCAAGAATACTGTGGGAGACTGTGTCAAAAGCTTTGCTAAAGTCAAGGAACAACACATCCACTGCTTTCCCCTCATCCACAGAGCCAGTTATCTCGCCACAGAAGGCAATTAGATTAGTCAGGCATGACTTGCCCTCGGTGAATCCATGCTGACTGGTCCTGATCACTTTCCTCTCCTCTAAGTGCTTCAGAATTGATTCCTTGAGGACCTGCACCATGATTTTTCCAGGGACTTAGGTGAGGCTGACTGGCCTGTAGTTCCCCGGATCCTCCTCCTTCCCTTTTTTAAAGATGGGCACTACATTAGCCTTTTTCCAGTCATCTGGGACTCCCCCGATCGCCATGAGTTTTCAAAGATAATGGCCAATGGCTCTGCAATCACATCTGCCAACTCCTTGGATGCAGCGCATCTGGCCCCATACACTTGTGCTCGTCCAGCTTTTCTAAATAATCCCTAACCACTTCTTTCTTCACAGAGGGCTGGTCACCTCCTCCCCAGGCTGTGCTGCCCAGTGCAGCAGTCTGGGAGCTGACCTTGTTTGTGAAGACAGAGGCAAAAAAAGCATTTTCCATATCCTCTGTCACTAGGTTGCCTCCCTCATTCAGTAAGGGCCCCACACTTTCCTTGACTTCCTTCTTGTTGCTAACATACCTGAAGAAACCCTTCTTGTTACTCTTAACATCTCTTGCTAGCGACAACTCCAGGTGTGATTTGGCCTTCCTGATTTCACTCCTATTCACTTCACGATTAGTCCCATGGTTTAGAGTTTCAGGTTAGATCTTCTAGTCTGACCTCCTGTATTTCTGGCACTGGTCCATGTCTTACTATAGCAAGCCCCAGACCTTTGCCCAGTGTAACTTGCAACCCCCCTGTACTGAAATAAAATGAAGTGAAAAGGAGGGTATAGTCTAAGATGAGCAATAATCTGCGTGCTCTCTGGTTTTCTTTGAGTTAGGTATGGAGTCTGCTCCTAATTTGCTTGTAGCAAATTTGAAAAAGTATATGGCCTGATTTTAATCTGTGTTTTAATTAACAGAGCCTGGAAACACAATGAGGACAAACCTAGTATTCTAACAGGCAATGGTATCAAGAGGAAGTTGAGTTCTTAATAAACATGTTTGATTTGTCTTCTCATGTTGAAGGAGTCCATCCATGAAATGAAAATTGCATTTAGCAGAATCAGCCAGGATCATAGTGTTTAGAGCTGGTGGAGGAGAATATTTAAAATAAAGAATACCACTAATAACTTTAGAGTTGAATATTCAAAATAGTGAGTGTGAATTTAAGGCATTCAGTTACAAAATGCTCAAAAAACCAACAGGTATTTCAAGAATAGATTAGTGAGACAATTTTCAAAAGAGCTTATTCTGCATCTAGTCTGTTTTGGGTGTTTTCATTTATAGATTGTTCTATTGCTTTTGGCAGGTGGACACTGAATTATGAAAAAGATGCTTCTTATTCTGGGTACCTTGTTGGTTTTCCCTTGTAAGACAGGGTCTTAATTAGGCTCAGCTTTTCACTTGCCTCCTCTCATGGGTGTAATCTGTGTTGGAAAGTTCTTCATTGACCATACCTAATCACAATTAGACACACATTTTAAAAAACCCTGTACAACAACAAATACATCCATTACAATAAAGACTGGATTGGTTGGCCAGCATCTGCCACGTTCACAATTTCTGTTTCATGCCATACCTGTAAAAAAGCATTCCCAGCAGCAAATTGTCCCCTACACCATGATAGGGCAGTGGTTCAGCGCCAAGGGAAGTGTGATACTTTCTGTGAATCATCAGTACCATTTCATCAACAGCTAGTTGCTAAATAGAGGTCTTGCAACCAAGGCTAAGTAGCTAGCCTATCAGATCTTATGGAATCACAACATGTAGTGATATACCAACTGGTTGAACAGAAAGCAGCTATTGTGCTGTCTTCCCTAGAAAGCTTGTTTAAATGTTATTTCAGTAATCAGCTGGCAGGAAGCTCGACACTCTTTTGTGGAAATACGTGTCCTCTCTTCAAAAGAGCCCCAGTGATAGATCCCATTGTGATAGGCATTTTATAAATACCAAACGAACAGGTGTCCCTGCCCCAAAGACCTTTTGGTCTTGCTCTTCAGGTAGCCTTAGGAATGGTGTATGAATTTAGGGTTGCTCCCAAATCTGTTTTCTGTCAGTCAATGCAATTGGTACTGTTGTAGTATTGCCAATTCTTTTTATGGCTTCTCAGTTTAAATGATAGATTTATCAGTGATGTTTGTAGTATATCTTGATGGCCCACATTAAGTTGTTTAATTCTTATCCCAACCTAGTTATCAAAGTACTTGAAATTGTGAATCATACCACTCTGTAGGGAGAATTAAAGGCATCTTTGGTATTCTTGGCTTGCTTCCTGAAAAAGGAACTAGATTATCTTTTGTTACTATATAATTGAAAGTTATAAAAATGCCATCTAGGAGTTAGGTGGAAGCATGGGTAAAACATTGGCATTACATCTTAGAGTCTGGATCTTTCAAATCCATCCTGAACTCCTGAAGGAAAGTTTTTGGAATATTATTTCTTGTCTTACAAAAAGCCTATGCATAGAATTTTGGCACAGGTAGCTGCTGTAAGTGGCAGGAACTAATCTAATTTAGGTTTAAAGAAGAATTCTCATGGGCACGTTTTCATTGCTTCCTTAAGACTATAAAGAGGAAAACAAGCAGCACTCCAAAACTCAATGTATTTCAGGAGAAGATTAAAATAAACTAATGGTTTGCTTTTTTATTATCCTTTGAAACAGAGTTTTGCAATTTTTGAGGGTTTATGGTATATGTCCAGCAATGAGATCTGTTCTTTACAAGGGACAAATTTTGCTCCGAATAGTTTTCAAAGAAGGCATTTGACATTGTTTGAAACAATGTATTTCTGTATCTCTACAGTTGGGGCTGTCAGCCTTTTCAAAACATCAGCCATACTGGTTTAAAAAAAAAATCTGGTTTAGAGGGGAAGTGAAGGCAGCTATAAAAATAATAAAATAAAATAAAGTAACAATTTAAAAAATATAACAAATGGAAGAAAGGTGAAGTAACGAATATAAATTAGAAGCCAGGAATTAACATGACACACATGATGTGGATTAAAAGCTGGCTAACTGATAGGTCTCAAAATGTAATAGTACACGGTGAATCATCACTGAAAGAGTGTGTTTCAAATGGGGTCTTGCAGTTCTTGACCCTGCTCTACTTGACATTTTTATTAATGACCAGGAAGAAAATGTAAAATAATCACAGAGACAGTGTGCAGATGATGCAAAAATTGAGGAAATGGTAAATAATGAAGAGGATAGGTCACCGATACAGAGTAATGTGGAAGCAAACTGTGTGTTTTAATATGGCTAAATGTATACATCTAGGAACAAAGGCAGAAGGCCATACTTACATGATGGGAGGCTCTATCCTGGGAAGCAGTGACTCTGGAAAAGATTTGGGGGTCGTGGTTTATCCATACTGTGTATGAAGTATCCATACCGTACGCATTCTGTGTCCAGTTTTGGTGTCCACAATTCAAGAAAGATGTTGATAAATTGGAGAAGGTTCAGCGAGGAGCCACAAGAATGATTTAAAGGATTAGAAAACATGCATTCTAGTGATAGATGCAAGGAGCTCAGTCTATTTAGCTTAACAAAGGGGTGACTTGATTACAGTCTCTAAGTACCTACATGGGAATAAATACTTAATAATGGGCTCTTCAATCTAGCAGAGAAAGGTATAAACCATCCAACGGCTAGAAGTTGAAGCTAGACTGTCAAGGTTCCTTTCCCACTCTGAACTCTAGGGTACAGATGTGGGGACCTGCATGAAAACCTCTTAAGCTTACTTTTACCAGTTTAGGTTAAAACTTCCCCAAGGTACAAACTATTTTGCCCTTGGACTTCCACTGCCACCACCAAACTTTATCTGGATTCCTGAGAAAACGTAGTTTGGACACGTCTTTCCCCCAAAGTCCTCCCAACCCTTGCACCCCACTTCCTGGGGAAGGTTTGGTAAAAATCCTCACCAATTTGCATAGGTGGCCACAGACCCAAACCCTTGGATCTTAGAACAATGAAAAAGCATTCAGTTTCCTTACAAGAAGACTTTTAATAGAAGTCAAAAAAGAATCACCTCTGTAAAATCAGGATGGTAGATACCTTACAGGGTAATTAGATTCAAAACATAGAGAATCCCTCTAGGCAAAACCTTAAGTTACAAAAAAGACACACAGATAGGAATATCCATTCTATTCAGCACAGCTATTTTCTCAGCCTTTTAAAGAAATCATAATCTAACACATACCTCTCTAGATTACTTACTAAATTCTAAGACTCCATTCCTGTTCTATCCCCGGCAAAAGCAGCATATAGACAGACCCAGACCCTTTGTTTTTCTCCCTCCTCCCAGCTTTTGAAAGTATCTTGTCTCCTCATTGGTCGCTTTGGTCTCGTGCCAGCGAGGTTACCTTTAGCTTCTTAACCATTTACAGGTGAGAGGATTTTTTCCCTCTGGCCAGGAGGGATTTTAAAGGGTTTACCCTTCCCTTTATTTTTATGACATAGACAAATTCAGACTGTAAATAAGGCGTACATTTTTAACAGTGAGTAATATTAATCATTGGAACAATTAACCAAGGGTTGTGATGGATTCTCCACTGGCAATTTTTAAATGAAGATTGGATGTTTTTCTAAAAGATATGCTCTCGGAATTACTTAGGGCCTGTGTTATAGAGGTCAGATTAGATGGTCAGGAGTTCAGACTAGATGACCATAATGGTTCCTTCTCGCCTTGGAATCTATGCGTGTATTTTAGTGTACTTGAATAATACATGCGAATGTATTGCACTTTTTATACGAGCTGTAAGTGTATTACATAATTGTAATAATCCCTCACTTTAACATAATACAATAAATACATCTTAAACAGAATAGAAAAAACCAAGGTTCCCAGAGTCTTCACTACCACAGCTTAGTCTCCAGTACAACCTTCATTGAAAGACTCCTCAGCAGCCTCCATCACAACCGTCCTCACATAATTTAATTTATAAATTAAACCTCCTCATTTATCATTTAAAAAAATACTCAAGGGCAATTTTAATAATGCACTGGATATCTGTCTCTAGGGATTTAACATGTCTTTAGCAGAAGCAAGCCTTCTGCCATTTTTGGTCTGTGTTTGCTACTTAAACCCCAGCAGCTATGGAAAGGGCCATTTGTAATAATTTTGGCTTTAGGCAAAAACTCATGATATATCCTATTTTTATGCTTGCTTCAGCTGAGGTCCCAATTGCTGCAATGGGGGAGCTTGTTTTTAATTTGACAAATGTTAAGTTATTTTCTCTGTGCTGTACTAAATAAATAAGGTAGAAGAGCTTATGTATATACTGGTTTCAGAGAAGCAGCTGTGTTATTCTCTATTCACAAAAAGAAAAGGAGTACTTGTGGCACCTTAGAGACTAACCAATTTATCTGAGCATAAGCTTTCGTGAGCTACAGCTCACTTCATCGGATGCATTCGATGAAGTGAGCTGTAGCTCACGAAAGCTTATGCTCAAATAAATTGGTTAGTCTCTAAGGTGCCACAAGTACTCCTTTTCTTTTTATGTATATACTATGGCTATTCAAAGGGCAGCTCCTTGACGTGATATTCTCCCATCTTCTGGGTGGTGGTGGGAAACGCCATCCATTTGGGAACAATAAATTGAAATTAGAGATGCTTTCTTTCAGTTATTCATGCACTGCACATAGAGAACAGGAGGCAAAAGCAAACTCTTGTTATTAATCACCTTAAATTAGATTTTAGACAGAGTATGATTGGGGCCACATCAAGAAGTCTAAAAGTGGAGGGATCTAGAGTCTCTCTCCAGGGAGCAGCAGCAAATTGAGAAATATAAGAAGAAGAATTTAGGATTTCTACATGGAGACTTAGAGAAGTCTCCTGTCTCTGAATGGGCTTGTTTGACTAAGGGTGTGGAAGGGTAAGCAGCAGTGGAGTTGGTAATCTCTGGATACAAGATGGAGCAGAAAGCTGAAATAGAAAATATATAAAACAGCAGCTGCTGAAGTTAAGTATTTCTAGATTGTCAGTGCCCTCTCTTATCTCATTCTCCATACTTTGTTTCAAAAGTAACAAAAGAGGATCTTAAACAGCTCTAAAAGAGTTAAACATTTTAAAATTGACAGGTCTAGGTAACTTACACTCATGTGTTTTAAGAGTTTGTCTAAGGAGCTCTTTGAACTGTCAATATTGCTTTTAATAATTTTTTGGAGAAATGTGAAAATTTCAAAGGCTCGGAAGAAAGTCAGCATTGTGCCAATATTTACAAAAGATAAATGGGATGACCTGGGTAATTATAATTGGTTATCCTGACATTGATTTCCATATTTTCCATTCCATTATTTTTCAATCAATAAAAATTGTAGGTCAATAATGTGATTCATGCCAATCAGTCCGGTTTCATGGAAGAAGGTCCTGACAAACAAACTCAGACTATTCTTTGACAAAACCAAAGTCCGTTTGATAAATATGTTGATATAATAAACTTACCTTTTATGACCTACAACCACACAGTGTTCTAATGGAATCTTAGGTGGTTTCATCACCACTGTATGAAGTATATTATACCAACCAACTTTGTCCTTGTTCCACCACAGACTTCCTGTGTGACCTTGTGCAAGTCTTAGTCTTAGGGATAATATTACTTTCCTACATCATGGTGGTATTTCAAGGCTAAATCCATTAAAGGATTGATACGATGATGATGTACCTATGATAGATGTATTCCAAATACAGAACAAAATTATTTATTGAACATGTCTGCCTTCACTACAGCCTTACTGACAATTTTATCACCTCCCCTTAGTAATGGATCCAATGTTAGCATTCCTTTTTTGTTCCTTGATGTATTGGAAAAATGCCTCAATTTTGCTCTTAATCTGTTTGGCCATAGATATCTCATGAATACCTTTAGAGCTATTCTCAACAATGTTTGTTCCCTTTCTAGTCCATTGATATGCACCTTGCATCCATAAAGAAAATGTTTCCCTGGGATTTCAGAATGGCTAAGAAACATTCCAAACAGGCCTTGAATTTTCAGGACAAAGAGTGACTGAGGCTGAACCATTTCAGACTTGGCTGGTGACATGCCAATATGGATGGAGCTGCCTGTATAAATGTTTAAAATAGTCCTCTGACCAGTAGAGGGTGTCAGGAGTGGAACTACCAGCTCTGCTGCACAGTTACCTAGCTGATGCGCATCCAACAGTTTGCTAGCTGAGTCCCCTCTCTGACTTCCCTCCCAAATGTTATTCCCTGTGTCTATACACTTACCCCAGCCTCCACTAATATCTGTCCTGCTCATAAATGTCAGGTGGTTTGTTGGCTTAAGACATGATTGGGGGAGGGGCCTTTCTGAGGTGAGGTTAACATACAGGGCATGACTTAGAGGGGTGCATTTCTGAGAAGGGAGGAAACTACAGAGGGCATAGAGGAAGAATGGCAGTGGCATGCATGTGGGCTCTCTCTCTCTCTCTCTCACACACACACACTTTGAATCATTTCTGCTTCTTCTGTATAAAACTAACCAATTCAAACATAAGTCATTGTAAGTCTCTTTGGGGACAAAGCCTTAGAAAGAAAGCTGAGACAGTTTGCTTCAGAAGCTGCTGAGCAGTACAATATCTGATTGCTGATGCAAATTAAAAGTATTGCAGTGTGGGTGTGATATTGGCTAACCTACGATGGAGGAAAAGATAACACTGAAATAACAACACTACCGTGAAGTTCTTGGAGGCAGAGGAAAATTTAAAATCTTCATGAAGTGGTATAATTGGACATTTCCCCAGGATATCAGAACACTTTTGGTTGCAGGGAACCATTTTGTCCATCCATCTAGTTAGTGTTTGTAGCCTGTCACGTTTCTTCTTTTTAAATGGCCGTCTATTAGAGCTAGTTAATGTTTTCTGGATTTTGAGTTTCTAATGGGAGCAATCAATTTTGCAATCTGTTTTATTATATAAGAGAGTATAGATAACTATTATGTAAACCAGGTTATTTGGTGGTGTTTTGTGAGTATTTAAACTTGATCATTATATCACAGAATAGTCCAACAAGCTAATTAAAATATGTCTCTGGACAGGCAGCCTACAAACCATATTATAATGACACTTTAATTAGCATGAAGGGTGACAGCCTGCAAAGACGGATCCTTAAGATTCCTACTTGCATTAGAACAATACTACTTCACATCTATTTAGAATAGTATTTCCATTAAGTATCCAATGTACTTTTGCAAACACATCAGTCTTGTGACAGGAAGATAGGTCTCCTATTAAATCTGTTTTGCAGACTGGTAAACTGAGGAACAAAAAGTTAAGTAACTCACCCATGTTCATGCAGTGCGTCAGTGGTATGGGGTGGGAATAGAGCCCAGGACTCCTGTCTTCCATTCAAGAGCCATTAGAACAGGAAATCTTTACAGTGAGAGAGAGCTTTCACAGAGGATGTTATTCATTCTTCATCACAACTCTCTGTTCCATCTTTTACTCTTACTGCCAAACTTCATAGGAATTGTATCCACAGTCTGTAATTTTAGGTTTATATCTCATTTGAATAGAGAACAAAAAAGGACATTGTTAGAGCCTTGGTATTTTAAAAAATGGTGACTTCTGATACCATCTGCAGGCAAGACTTTCATTTTAGTAAAACAAACAAAAATCCTGTGCTTTAAGTTACAAGACTTTCATGCATCTTTCAAAGAAGGGACAGCTGTACCAAATTCAAAGAAAAAATTATAATGAGAATGGAATAGTTTTCTTTGCAGAAATCAGTGCTTTTTAAAAATAGAAATAGTCTGGCATTGTTTAAGATCGCTCTTGGTGTAGTCACTGCAGCAAATATTCCATTACAAGATAGCCATTATTTTGGCTAGTCAGCTTATTTTCCTGTCATAAAAATTATGCCAATAATTCCTACTGACTGATGTGACCTCCGCTGGAGAGAAAAGAGTTGATCCTTCTGTAGTTGTTCCTGACAGACAGCTTAGTGACATGCTCTTTTTATTCATTTATTTATTGCTACAGCAAATGTGTCTACACACCAGGTGACTGAAATGAGCTGCATGGTTTGTCATTTATCTCTTGCATACATCTCATTAAAACAAAAAACGAAATTTTTATCGTAATAAACTTGTAGATCAACTTGCTCTCCAGCTTTCTACAACTTGCAATTTATCTATTTTGTATCATTTCTATTTTTGTAAACGGAAAATCTCTCTCTTCCTAATATTTAGATCACAAACAATTGCTTCCTTGGCTTTCCTCAGTCTTCCCTTCCACTCTCTCTTGCCATACTATCTTCACCTTTTCATTCATCCTCTGCTGTGTCTGAGCCAGCAAAGTTGTGCTTCCTGGTTTTTGGTAGTACATCATGGATTTTGATTTCCATCCTAATGCTTTCATTTTGAAATCTGCTGTCTCTTTATCCCTAGGCTGCTGCACCATTCAGCGTTATGGGGTGCACCATGATTCTATACAGCTGGTATTTCAATCTCGGGAGCATCAGTTGTTATATGCAACAAGTGAGATGTTATTCCACACTCTTCCAGTGCTTCCCAGTCTGTACTGTGTCTAATGGTCAAGCTCATTGTCTTCTGTAACCCAGCTGCTAAGGTATTTGAACTGGTTACTCTTGTTTAGTTGTACTCCATTAATCTATATCCAGTTTCCCCCGTGGCACCTCTGCTGACCCACATAATCTCAGTTTTAGTCATGTTCATTTTCATCCCATGTCTGCTTAGCTGGTCATGCCACTGATTTACATTTTCCCCTACATCTTCTTTTGAGGGTGCCCTTATTGCATATAGTAATTTCGCACTTTTTCCCATTGGGATTTTCCTGCTGACATAATCCATCAATATGATAAATAGCAGTGGACTGCGGACCGACCCCGAATGCAGTCCGGCTTTCACTTCAAAGGGAATTCTGTAATGTTGTAGCTGTATCGGTCCCAGGGTTAAAAGGTATTACCTCACCCACCTTGTCTCTTCAAAGGGACTTGTTTTAAGTGATCTATATTGTTCATTCACCATAGCTATTAAATCTTCAGACATTCCATGTTTCCTCAGCACAGGTGTAAGCATACTTCTGTCCACTCTATTGTATGCCTTTTCAAGGTCTGTAAAAGCCCAGAAGCTGTCTCGTTGTTACTCTAGCTGATCCTCTATTACTTGCCAAATTACAAAGAGGGCATCTGTGGTTTCTTGTCCTTTTCTACAGCTGAAGTGTTCTTGTTTTGAGAAGGGGTTCCACCATTCTCTTAATTTTAAATGCATCTTTAATTCTCAGTATCTTCATTCCATGAAACAGTAGCTTTATCCCTCAACAGTTTCTGCATTCATGGATGCTTTCCTTTTTATTGGGACCAAGATAGACCTGTACCAATCTTCGAGGCTTCTGTTGTCTTGCCATGCAGATTTAACCACTCTGCTCATCCATCCTATGTCTCTCTTGCCCAAGACTCTCACCAGGTCCACATGTCTTCATCAGGTTCCACTGCCTTACCACTCTTCATTTTCTCGACAGCATTTCTCACCTCTTCCTCAATTATGTTGGACACAGGCATCATGATAGGAACACAGATTTGCAACTCTACTCAAAAGGGGTTTGCCTCATTTAAGAGATTCTTGAAATATTGTTTCCAATTCTCTTCATTTGTTTGGGTATTACTAGCAGTGTCCCTTGGCCATCATTTACGAATGGTGTTGCAGTACCATCCTCTTTCCCTTTGTGTCTCATTTTTGGAAAAGTTATAGACCTTTTTACCAGCCAGATTTGGGTAGTGTACAAGCTCAGTGTACAGGTCATTTAGAGCACTCTTGGACCTTCTTCACAGCTCTCTTTTTGCTGCTTTGTATTTGCTTTCATTGTACTCAGTCAATTCATTTCTTTTTCTTTATGCACCATTTTTTTGTTTCAGATTGCAAACTGCAATTCATCAGTCCACCACCACTCCTCTCTTTCTCTTAGATTTCCCCATCTGCATTAGGGATGTAAAATGTTAAATGAATTAGGCTGACTGGTTAACCAACATTAACTGTTAACCCCAGCCATGCCACACTGGCTGGAACCTGGCATGCTGGGCCCCAGTCGTGCAGCACCGGGCCCTGGCCATGCAGCACCCACCAGCCACCTGACCTCAGCCCACGGCCGGCTGACTGGCCCCAAGAGCAACCCCATTTAATCGGTTAACCGTTTAAATGATAGAATTTTATTTGTTTTAATGGTTAACTTTTTAAACTAGATTTACATTCCTAATCTGTATCATCCACAAACTCTTCCGCTGCTGCAATCCATGTTCTTTTGAGCTGTTCCACTCCTCTTCTGCTGATATCTGTTTTTGGATACTTATCCTGCACTGCTTGTCCAAACTTCTCTGCCACACTTCCCCTTAACTCAGAACACTTTAATTTTGTTTCTTTTGAGCTTAGTTCCCTCCTTCTCCAAAGCTCTACTGCTGTCTTTGCCACAAGAGGTTTCCCCTTGGCTATATAAAAGTGTCTATAGTTTGGCTGTGTAAAATTGTCTGTAGGTTCATTTTCAGTTCAAACAGATATAAGGTGTGTACCATAGCTCTAGAAACCTTAATATGCTTTCACATTAAAAGACTTACTACTTCATTTTAAAAGATACAGTAACACACTATGTTCTGTAGATATATACATATAAATTGATTACTCCTTCATTTTCTACGTGATTTTTTTTCTGTCAAAACCTCAAAATTCAGAAGATGTCAACAAATTTCTTATTTATTTGAAGCTTTGATGTCTTGTCAGTGTATTCTCTTACTTATGGATTACCAACCTAAGTACCCAGAGTGCATTCTGGGAGTATGTGTACACTGTTTACACTCATAAAACTAATGAAAGGTGTAGCACTTTCCCATCCATAGCACTCTTCATCCAATGTGCAGTGATGCGATTAGAATTATAAATTGCACCTTTCACATTCTAAATACAAACTCCTTGAGATTGATAATACTGTCAAAGTTCAGAACAACTGCACCTTTATTCCCCCTCTGTGGTCCACCAAGGGCACCCACTTCTAGGCTCCTGGCTCCCAGCTGTTACCTCTCTTGGGGAGAGATCCACCTCTCTCTCCCATCTGATCATTTCCCAGGCTGCAAGTTCCCTGTCTACACTGTGATGTCCCCAGCAAGCCAGACAACTTAAAGGGCCAGGTCTGTACTTTGCTTTCTCTCCAGAG
This sequence comes from Lepidochelys olivacea, assembly GCF_965140295.1. Lineage (NCBI taxonomy): Eukaryota > Metazoa > Chordata > Testudines > Cheloniidae > Lepidochelys > Lepidochelys olivacea. The sequence goes on from NC_140411.1 coordinate 136,398,813, forward strand.
GTTAAGTGCCTGCAGTTATGAGTTACCACACAGCTCTTTCTGAGTGAGCACATTTATTCTTAAGGTGAAAGAGAAAACATATTCAAAACAATAGAAGAACCTACAAGCTTGCTTAAAAGAAGTCAACCCAACTCCATCCTCAGGCTCTGGTAGGTGTGAGTCCTTTCAACCCTTTCCTAAGGCTTGTTCTCCATCTGTCCCTTGGACAGAAGATTCTGCCTGTTTGCTGCATCAGAAAGAAGGCCGTGAGCTAGTTTAAACTAAGGCTGTTTATCCCAGTGTCCTTTTTTTTGTCCATCGGTCTCTGGAAAATTCCATTTGACCCAGTATATGTGAGCCTCTCCCGGTGGTGGCACCTCTCTAAAGGTGTTACAACTTGAGTGAATTTGCCTATCACACTTCCTCCCCCCTCCCCCCCCGCCAGGGTTCTTAATTCCTGGAGGGCTGTGGTCCTCCTCCTGCGCGGGATTATATACAATCCCTGGCCAACAATGATACAGCCCAAAGAAAATGCAAGGAATTGCCATTTGTCACAAATACCACTGGGTACTTTTCTTGGTATTTTATGCCATTGCACATAGTTCCCCAGAAAGACAATACAAGGACTATCTTCTGGATGAGAAAGGATGATTGAATTTCTAATTATTCATTTTAATATTCCTTAGTTTGTTTTGTGCTTTGAAGAGAGAGATTTGCATAGTTTTTGTTTGCCAATCAGCAGAGGATGTCTTGACTGTAAGTAGACGAGTATTTACATGCAGAATGAAAGGATAACATTTATAGAATTGTCCTGGGATTTGGCCGTATAATTGTTATAATGGTGTCTTTCCCACCCCCAAACTGCAAAACAGCATAAAATATGCATTTCACATGGGATAATTGCAATATGCAGTCTTGGATCAAAGAGCCTGTATTAGAACAGAGGGAGAAAGAACAGGGCATAGTTTGCCTTAGTTCACCTGCCAAAAATATTTCAATCGGATGCCTGCTTCTCTAGGGGATGGGGGAAGGGTTGGTAATGAAGGCTGGTTGTTTAGTAATTTTCTGCCTATTAACCCATAGCAGCCATGTTCACACTTCAAAAAGGACAGTGACTAGAAACCACTATAAAAACCAATTTAATAAACTGTTTCAGGTAGTACAGTTTTTACCTCTGTGGACAGGGAAAGAAGACTGGAAGATTTCTTAATGGCTCTATCTCTTCTCTAATTTCTGTGATTCTTTGAATTTTCTAGAGGCCAAATTTCTGATCCTGTTTCTGGGAGTCAGCATTGTTTTGGGTAAACTGATATTCTCATTTATGACCATGTACTTTATTTATGGCTTCCCGTCAGGTTTGGTTAGGTACTACTATTTGGGTCAAGCAATTTGACCTCCCTAAAATAGAGCAATGATGTGATCACAATATAACGTTTAAACTTGTGAAGAAAAGCAGGGTTTTTATTGAAGGCTGGCTATCGCATGTCTAGCATGCAGGATGACAGCAGGTCTTGTGTGCTCTCGTTTCCCAAATTGCACTGTTGTATTAACTAACCTTTTGTTATCATTTGCCATATATGTTAGAATTATTTTCTGGTTTCTGTGGTGTGGAAAAACTTTTATGATAACTCCTGCCATGCCAGACTGAAGTTAGCCTTTTACATGAATTCTGTCAAAATAAAGTCTTAGTCACTAGTTAGCAATAACCTACACTGTAGAAACTATGACCCTGCAACTGTGGTCGTTAGTAAGGACTCTAAAAAGCATGACATATGAGAGGTAATGAGTGCTGAAGGAAAACTTTAATGAGAATGCTTCTTTAATTCTGTTTGTAAAAAGGGGCTGCAAGGAGCATTTGGATTTGAATTTATAAGCTTCCAGTTATGTGATAAATTTTGTTTGTTTCTGTCTTTTTTCCTGCAGAAGGAGAAAAAAATCGATACCATGGTTTTACCCATATTACATCATTTGGGCTGAATCCCACAAATGTCTCCACTGGTTTCTTTCCTTTTATATAGAAGCTAAAAAAGCAAATCAATAGACTTGACTTGAAAGCTTTTATTTTGAATTTTTGTTCACTTTAGAACAAGTAGTTTTGCGGATCAACTCTGTTGTAGGGGGTGGATGTAGAAGATGCTATGCTCCCAAATTATGGGCTGCTGCATCATTTGAGCTTGTTAGTGGATAGTTACAAATGTTACAACATTATATTAATATTTCATGCAAAAAAGCCTACAAAATAAAATGTATCATTTACATTTTCAGCTTTAACGGGTGAAAGCAAACCTGCAATATGAGTTATTACTCATTAATGTTCATGGACCATTTAGACTATCTCCCAGTGGAAATAAAAACTATCCAACAAGAATTATGGATTTGTAGCTTCTGCTTTGTGTTATGATGGTATTGCAATTTTAACCTGAATGTTTTGAAAGCTTCTTGTGTATAACAGAGGGGGCAAACCGTGTGTTTTCTCCATCAAGTTAAACTTACAAATTACAAACAGGATTTTCTAGAACTTTACCAAGATGGAAAAAAGAATGTTTGTTTGTACTTTATATATTTGGTGGAATATACATACTAACATTTTAACTGGAATTGGGCAAAACTTATTCACTGATATGAATAATGCTAACACCAATCTGGAGCCTTAGGAAACATTAGGGATAAAAAGTTAATTAATTTGGAAGGGTTTAACCTAGAATGAAGCCATCTGCATCCTGAGACCTATATTAGTTCCACTGTTCTTCCTGTGTATGTGTGCCACTTTTTAAAAAACCTATGTACAATTTCAGTGCCCTCAATTTCACAGTTTACATGAAAAGGAACTTCTTCACGCTAGATTTTATAAAACTGTTCTAAAGTGTAACCAGAATGACAGTTGCTCTGTCAATATCCCCAACAGTAATGTATTATTTAGCGTATTCACACTGCACTGTACATAGCAGAGCAGCTCTTTTTTCTGTGCCAACTGTTCAACCAGGAATAACGTAATTCAATATCTTTAGACTCAAAAAATAATAATTTGGATTTTTTGTAATCACTGCTTTTATAGGCGAAAGAAGTGCTGTTCCAAAGGTTGAATCTCAAATTGACATACTTTTTTTAGATTTCCTCACCCGCCCCATTTTTCCAATGCAGATTAGATAAGGGTCTAATTTCCTGAAAGACTAGGCCAGTTGACAAGTACTCCCTTGAGAAACTGATGAAAACACATGTAATCCGAAGCTTGGCTGCCTCTCATAATAACACCTTCCCATCTTGCATCTAGCTGGGAAAGTAATAATTTGGTCCATTGAGTAATAGTTAATAGTTACATTTTCAAATATTCTTATCTTTGAGGAATCTGTGAGATAGTCTTAAAGTGCATTTATCTCCTTTCCTTTGTCGTCTTTCACATTTCAGGTCCATGCTTCACCCGTGCTGGGTGTATGCAGTTGAGTTCTTGAAGGCTTGTTATATAGGTTTTGCTTGTCTCTTTTTTTTTGAGTTACATCTTTGCTGAATAGCTATCTTTGTGCACCCAAAATGAATTAATGTATATGTGTGTACAGTATGGAGGCATTAAAAAGAGAATGTCACAGTTTTCCTCAAAGGACTGAAGAAAATAAGACTATCAATTATCAAACTTCTTGGCATCTAATCTTATCTTGAAGCACAAGCATTTACAGTGTGGCTCTTTTTAGTGTTTAATGGGAGACATGTTACTCCCTCTCAGCAATAAAACAGGTTTGTCAGGGCAATAAAATTGCTGAATAGTTTTCAGAAGCCATTTTCTAAATGTTGTGGAATAAAGAGTATTTTAAATGTTTCACTTAGACTAGTTAGGTATGAGAGTTGAAAACGACTCCTTTATTTAAACATACATACAGAATTGAAGTGTACGGGTAGTACTGATGTCTCTCTCATGACTGAAAGACTCTGTTTCCAGAACAGTTTGAGTACAAGATGTTTTAAATTTCCTTTTCAGATTTGTTTAACTCTGATCTAGTGGTTCCATCACTAATACTGAGATAGATCAGGCTCCATGTCACCAAAATCCTTGGCGTTTCTGCTGACGTTGCCAATTAGTGTCAATCATAGTGGTGACTTACAGAATGTGGACATGATTTATTTGCTCTGCTGATACCACCAACTTATTTCAAAGAATCTCTGCCAAAGAATCTCTGCCAGACAGCAGCTATTTGCATCATACCAACCTGGGTTGGATTCCACCCACAGGCAGAGGGATACTGTAAAAGTCTCAATATCCATGGCTAATCCCTTGAGACATCCAGTCCTCTTACCTTGAAAGCATTTCTTAAAATATAGAACATCCTAACGGAGATTGTTGTATGTTGAAAGTTAGACCAGCAATCTCAGCTACATTCGTTGGCAGTATTCCCTTCTAGAAAACTGGATGTCTTAGAATTCAAGGATTTATTTTCTCAAGTGACTCATCCTTCCTATTAGAAAGACAAAGTGGGGGAGGTAATATCTTTTATTGGACCAACTTTTGAGCTTACACAGAGCTCTTCATCCTTCATGTGTCACATTTAACACCCCCCCCAACATTCTGACTTGCCGTTTAACAATAAATAATAAACACTGGGGTTATCTCTTATTATACATGGTGTATAATATATTGTATTAGACACAATGGTTCATGCATGGAGTTTATTACAGATTGACAGGAAGTAGTATATTTGAATTGGTGGTTTGGCTGGGGTGGTTAAAAGATAGCTTTGGACTTTAACATAAGAGCATTCCTACTTGGAAACCATCATGGTCCTTGGTTGCTTTTCCTAATTAACTTAGCCATCACAGTGTTTTAAAGGTGAATTATGCAGGTTTTGGAAAAATGAGTAAACCCCACTGATAAATGCTGCACGCTTCAAATAAAAAGGTAAAAGAGAAGGTAAAATTTTGTAAGTGTGTAAGTCGCTGTGGAGCCAAAGTCTCATTGACTTTTAGTCTCATTGACTAAAATATATAATTGTCCCAAACTGTTTGCAGTCTACCTTTAAAATGGTGTCCTCCATTAGAAAATAGCATGTGGTTTTGTTTTATGCAAATATTTAATAAATATACTACTTCAGCTGCAGACATATTTGGTCACTGTTAGTGTTTGCAGACAAAGCATCCTATGGAGTACAGTAACTCCTCACTTAACGTTGTAGTTATGTTCCTGAAAAATGCGACTTTAAGTGAAACGATGTTAAGCGAATCCAATTTACCCATAAGAATGTAAATGGGGGCGGGGGTTAGGTTCCAGGGAAATTTTTTTTTTGCCAGACAAAAGGCATTATATACATTTTAAACCATTTTAAACAAGCAATTTAATACTAAAATCATCATTGCTGAGTATGAAGCGTGGTTGAGGTGGTGGAGTCAGAGTCCCCCCCTTTACTTCGCATGCTGCGTCCTCGCCCCCCACCTTTCTAAATGCTGCAAGCCAGCTGATTGCCGTGGGCAGGAGAGGGAGCGGGGAGGAGCGAGGCGCGCTGAGTCCTTGCTCCTCCCTCCTGCCTGGGGCAATCAGCTGGCTTGCCAGGTTCGGGAGGGAGGGGAAGCCTGCATGCCAAGTCCTCGCTTCTCCCCCCTTCCTCTGAAACGCCGCAAGACAGCTGGTTGCCGCGGGCACAACTTTAAACGAGCATGTTCCCTAATTGATCAGCAACGAAACAACGTTAACCGGGACGACTTTAAGTGAGGAGTTACTGTATTTGATAATGCTAGTTTGATTGTAATATTTTCATAGCATTAAAGTTTCAGGTGCGTAATTTGGAACAACATAGTCCCTCTTACCTTTATGTGTAAAATTACATTTTGCACCTTAACTACAAAACTAACGTGACACAAACAGCTTTCAGCACTGGCTTTGTTGGGTAATAATTGAAAACTTACATCTTTTTATAAATATGAAATAGAAGTATGTAACAGTAGCAACTGGATGCTCGTCTTGCAGGACGGACCTTTACCCATGCAGTCAGCCTTATATAGTGTTCATTGCTTAATATTCTGAAATGTAAACTCTTAAGATACTGCTGTTAAATGAGTCACAGAATCCAATCTCTCTCTCTCTGTGTCATTCATTGTATGCTATCGCCCATCATCGTAATATCTGAGCAGCTACCATGTAAAATCAATAGCAATAGTGTAGGTCATGGAACTTCTCCCTTTTTGGGTCAGGGTTTTTGTTTTTAATCTTTTCTATTTTATTAATGTATGTTTTTCAGGTTTGTTTTGATTCGTAGGGGTTTACTGCACAGAAGAAGGTATCAGTATTGTGAGTGTCATGCTTGAGGAAAGGCTTTTTCAAAGAGGATAGTTTGCAGCATTTCCTAAAGATAGTCATATTCTGGATTTGCCTGATCTCTTCTGGAAGTTTGTTCTCTAGCTGGATCCCTCTACCAAGAATGATTTATCCCCAGATCTTATGTGCTTCATCCTAGGCCTTGAGATCTGCATTGTCGCAGAGGAGTACAGCTCTCCAAGTGGTTCATTGATGAAAATGGGGTCTTTAATGTAGCTGGGGCTTGATCCATTGCTTGCTTTGAAAACTAGAACTGATGCAATAAACTGGCATTGAAAGTTGACTGGGAGCCAGTGAAGGTGCATGAGCACAGATCTGGTGTGCTTATGAATGTCTAGAATATGGAGAAAGAGGGCAGCTACAGTCTGGACCAGCAAGAGCCTGTGCAAATGACTTCACATTCAGCTTGAGATTCAATTATTTCCAGCAATCCAACCTGAAGGTGACAAATCCATAGATCACTGTGGCCAGGCCCTCCCAGGAGGAAAAAACTTCATAGCAAGGTGTAGTGAAAGATATTATTTTTAGATACTGATACTAGAGAATTATCCAAGCTTAGTGAGGAATCAAAGAGGATTCTGAGGCTTCACAACACTTTGATGAATAGGAGTTGTATGCCTTCAGTGGAAGGTGGACATTGCGTCTGAGCTAGTTCTTCAAAGCATTTTCCCTTTCTGACCCATCTCACTTAAATCTTGCCTGGATTCAGCTTTAGCCAGCTGCTTTTCATCCAAGAACTGATTTCTTGTAGGCATTCTGCCATCATAGTAGCAAGGGTAATTGGTTGAGAATGGGGAGTGTCAGTATGTATATATGATTGGCATGGTGTTAGCAGCTGATCCCATAGCTTGTTACTCTCTTTCTCAGTAGTATTATGTAGATCAGGGATAGGCAACCTATGACACACGTGCCAAAGGCGGCATGCGAGCTGATTTTCAGTGGCACTCACGCTGCCCAGGTCCTGGCCACCATTCCAGGGGGGCTCTGCATTTTAGTTTAATTTTAAATGAAGCTTCTTAAATGTTTAAAAAACTTTATTTACTTTACATACAACAATAGTTTAGTTATATATTATAGACTTATAGAAAGAGACCTTCTAAAAACATTAAAATGTATTACTGGCACTCGAAACCTTAAGTTAGAGTGAATAAATGAAGACTCAGCAACACCACGTCTGAAAGGTTGCCGACCCCTGATGTAGATATTGAAAGAGAAGCGTGGATAGGATCTCTGTGGTACCCCAGAAGTGTGGGACTTTGGAAAATGTGAAGCAGTTACTCAGTACCACTTCCTAAGGTCTTCTGGAGAAGAATGATTGCAGCCACTATATTGCTGAGCTATCTACTCCTGCTAAGTTACATAGTTGGGTTAGCAGTAACTTGTGGCCTATCGCATATTAAAATTTGGCAACTGCTTACTCTTGCAAACAGGATAATAGACAATGAATGGAGTAAAACAGGTTATTCCTTATAGTTAGGATGGATGGTGCATACAGTCAGAGTAATCTATTAATCTAAATTTATCCATGAGATTTTATTTAGCTCATGCTCTCCTCAGTGACATTAGTGGCATGTTTTATTTCCCCAGACTGAAGCCATGCAGTTCAAAAACTGGCTTGTCATCACTAGACTGAGGATGCTGTCTATGCTGTGGTAGTCAGCAAGTATTTGCAGTTCTGTTTTCTTAGTCTTACTAACCAAAGAGGGCTTAGTAAACAGTAAAAGCCTTGAAGGCTGGAAGTCAGAGATGACTGCTGGGAAGAATTAGAACTGAAAATAGCAAACTTTTTTTTAAAATTTCTATTAAAATTAAAATTAGTAGAAAGCATGATGCATTTTATGAAAGTCTGTAACTGACATTCTAGCAGTATACATTCCAACTCCCCCATCTCCCCTTTTTAACATACATGTCAGTACTAACTGTATCAGAAATTGGCTTATGAGCACTTCAGATGCTTTTTAAAGGTAAGTAATAGTGCATCTGTGCAGAAAATTCAAGTTTATGTAATAGGTTGGTTAGTATGGTGTGGCACTTCCCTAAACTTAGAAAGCTAGTAAGGACATTAGGAACATATTTTAAACAGGTCTCAGAGTGGTAGCCATGTTAGTCTGTATCAGCAAAAATAATGAGGAGTCCTTTTGGCACCTTAGAGACTAACTAATTTATTTGGGCATAAGCTTTCATAGGTTAGAACCCACTTCATCAGATGCATGGAGTGAAAATAAAGGAACAGGTATAAATACATGAAAGGATGGGGGTTGCTTTACCAAGTGTGAGGTCAGTCTAGCAAGATAAATCAATTAACAGCTGCCCCCATCCTTTCATGTATTTATACCTGCTTCTTTATTTTCACTCCATGCCTCTGATGAAGTGGGTTCTAATCCACGAAAGTTTATGCCCAAATAAATTTGTTAGTCTCTAAGGTGCCAAAAGGACTCCTCGTTATATTTTAAACACTCGGCTGATTGTAAAATGGGATCATTTTCTGCCAAACAACAAGGTACTAGTCTATTTATGGTTCAGTCTGGCTTACATATACTACCTGTCCTTTCTTAATGAATCAGTTTTGCTATGGAAAAATTAATGGTTTCAGTGTGTTAGTTCTGACCAAATCCTATGATGCAGAACAGCTTATGAAATCTCCCATCCATTATCTGAACCTGTAAAAAAAAAATCTATATATCATGGATTATATTCAGCTTCAGGGAGTCAGTGACTTATTATATTGTGATTTGGCAGCCATATAAAAAATTAAATGCTATTTGGATTCTTGCCATGTGTATTACTTAAAAACTGAAAGTATCAGTAAACCAGGCTATAGAATAGCATTAAATGGGTTATTATTCCAAGCATTTTAACAGTCCAACAAGAAACTAATTTAACTGCACCTTCAGATGAATCTAGATGTTTTGCAAAAACAGGAGGAAAAGGGGAATGGGTTTTTAAGTGTAGTGTGATACCCCTCTTCCTCCTGTGGCCTCTGAACACATGTACAATCATTTGAGATAATTATTGGACAAAAAATATCAAGCAATAAATAAGTAAATAACATAAAACCAAAAGGATAGTGACAGTATTTTACCTGGACATTTATAGAATAGACCACTGGCTGCATGGTATTTTATCTCCAGTATATCTGTAACACAGCTAGTATCCTTTAGTCTCTGGAGGCCAATCAGTGCATCAACCATGGTGGGTGCAAAAATGAGCCCTAACCTTAATGTGAAGGAGATAAAGATCTGACTAGGAGAAGACCTTGGGCGTTGTAGTCTTCACATTTCAGTCTTTGGATCTTATTTTTGGATTGGGAGTAAAGTGTGCACACACACAGACCCTACCACTGCCTGGAATAGTTCCAGAGTGGCTATGAGAACCTTAGCACACCAGAGCAAACATCTGCAACTAAGGAACACAAGACTTGTGGTCTCTGGTACCATACTGGACAAAAACCTCTCTTCCTTTCAGATGGGGAGATCTGAAGTGCAGTGGGACTATCCCAGATTTAATTTTATCTACAATTCTCATGCTGTGTGGACATGTTCAGACCTACTTTTGGGGTGAATGTCCTCCTTCATATGAGGTTAAATGCAATCAGCACAGCTACACTATTTTCCAGGCCTTCTCTTTGCTCATTCTAAACTTAGTATATTACCAGTGAAAGATGAGACAATAAACTCTGATGAATCATCCAGACAAATCTCAGTAATGCATGCAAAGTCAGGGGCCTTATGATTGAATTATGGTTTGTGACAAGCTCGTTATCCAAAGAACATGCATTAATCAGCATCAACTTTCCTATAGGGTCAGTCAGGTCCCTGTCAGCCAGTGTTCTATGTTCCACAGATGGAACCCCAGAGAGGACCAGAATAAATGTTGATCACTGGTCTACATCTGGAAAAAGTCTTTTGACCTTCACTTACCATGCCCACTACAAACTTTGGCGAATCAGTCCTCTCTCCCCTTCAGACCCAGTCTCTAGTCCCCTGTTCCTCCAAATTCCTACTCTAATGCTTGTTGTTCTGCCCTCTTAGCCACCAGGTGGTAGCCATTAAAGGAACAGAACTGCTGTAGCTAGGGTGACCAGATGACCTGATTTTATAGAGAAACTCCTGATTTTGGGGGCTTTTTCTTATATAGGCACCTATTACCCCCACCTCCCATCCCAATTTTTCACACTTGCCCTCTGGTCACCCTAACTGTAGCTCAGTTAACCAGTAAGGACTTCCAAGTAAGTAAGGTCCATCTGACAGACAAAAGATTCTAGAAAGCAATGCATTACGGGTAAAGATGGAAGCATACAATCAAGAATCTTTTTAAACAACCTCAGATAGAATTTCCAACCCTCAAATCGATAGTCACCATCCTACCACAGAACTGCTGCCCTTCACCAGAGTAGGACACTTGCATTTGGAGGTCTGGGGTAGATGGATTCTGTGGACATCTAGCCCTTCTGTTACTGAGGTTAGTCACGTGAACCGGAGGCTATAGAGGAAACAAAGAAAAATACACAGGGATGTATCTGTTCACAGAGCTGGAAATCTAGTATCCCTTAAGAACATCCCTCATCCTCACAATCTACAACAATCCAGCCATCATACACCGTTCATAATTTAAAAATGTCCTCTCCCACGAAGCATTGACAAGGGCCTCTGTTCCTATTGTGGGAGGACATGATTAATAAATACTGTAAATAAAACCTCAGCCCTATCTTTCACTATGGGTGTGAAATGCCATGGTGGGACTTGGCTGTGGCAGAGTGACCACAGCCAAAGATTCCCCATGACCCCACCCTACCTTTTCAATATCTCACAGTACTGTCAGCTGAAGACTGAACTCAAACATTTCCTACTTCTTTAAATAGCACAGCTCTAACCCTTTGCCTCTCCCACTGTTGTCACAGCAAAGTTTTATTCGCTTCTTTTCCTTTGCTTGGAATAGATATAAAAAGGATGATGTGGGCAGTTCAAACAGAATGTAGTGTACCCCCATGTGATCTCGTCCAGGTAAGGACAATTGAGATTTTTTTACTCACAGTGCTGGATGAATACATAGGATTTTTTGAGCAACAAGATTTTCCAGGAATATATTTGTGAACTCAATTGAAGGTTAATATAAATATGTGGGATGCTCTAAAGATATCATTACAGGAATCACTGGAATATGTCACAGTCGTTTCAGGGATCAGAATAGAGGAGTATAAAATGAAATGGAGCAGTTCTATTCTGATCTCCAAATCTCGGCATAAGAAAATGCATAATTCAAATGATGATAACATCAGGGGACTGCATAAATGTACAGTATTATCAAGATCTTAAATATTAAAATAAAAAACCTAAATAAATGAAGTACATTTACTGACCTTTTCAGTTCCTCTCTCCTCCTCCTTAGTCTAAATTCAACTCCAAGAAAACAGAATCTTATGGCATTATACCTTTTTCTTTTTTCTCATTCAAACATGAGTCACTTTCTATGCAAAATGATAGATTTATTTGGTAGAGCATTTTGCCCATTACATTGTTCATTATTTACAGTAGAAAGGGGACAAATAAACTATAGCCAAAGAATGGGCGGCGGGGGGTGGGGGGCAAGCCTTTTACCTCCGACAGCTTGGAATGTATTTGAGGTCTTAAGGATTTCATGAAAAATTAATTTCCTGAAATGTGAATTGTTGTAACTCCATCCCTAGCATGGAGTTAAGTCTGTTGCTATTGTCTGAATTTAGTGATGCTTCAAAGAATGAGTATAGAGAGGTATATCATATTTTAATTTTGTTTATTTTTCATTTCATGAAAATACCTTTGTGCAAGACTAGAAAAATTCCTACATTAGCTGTAGATGACAAGTCCCTTTTGGGAAGGAATTCTTTACTGTAAATGTACGGTTTTCTCTGTACCACATTGGTTAAAGAAGCCACCTCATGTTGAGTGCATAGTAGAAGAGAGACAGTCTGTAGGCTCTGATTGAGCCTACTTAACTTTGCAAGGGTAAGGAATATATCTGGCTAACTGCCATGGTAGAGCTATAGAGAGACAAGGTGGGTAAGATAACATCTTTTATTGGATCAACTTCTGTTGGTGAGAGAGAGAAGCTTTAGAGCTATACAGAGCTCTTTTTCAGGTGTGGTAGAGCTATGGCAGTGATAATGAACCTAATGGTGCCTCTGAATGGTATGCACACCAAAAGCAGAGGTGGAGGAAATACGTGTACAGCATAATAGAGCTGGTCAAAAAAATTCAGATTTTGAAGTCATTTTCATTTCAAAATGAATTTTTTTGTTTTGTTTTTTGAAACTTTTTTTTTTAAAAAAAGTATTTAGAATTGGAATTTTGAAACTTCTGTGTTTTATTTTTCCCCTAACTCTCTTCCATACTGAATGCAATTGAATAAATAATGCTAGGGTTTTTTTTTGCTTTTTCATTTTTTCTTTAGCCACTGTCTGTCTTTTCAAAGTTCCTCAATTACTGAAGTTACCAAATGGCCAAAGGAAAAATGGAAAAAGTAAAAAGTGTGATGGGTAGAGAGAACATTATTCTATTGCAGTTAGTGACAAAAAGAAAAAAAGTGAGGGGGATTTTGAAAATATAAATTTCAAAATTTTCAGTGGAGAAAATGGAACATTTTAAAAAAGTGGAAGCTTTTCGCAAAAGCTTTTGCTTTTTAAAAAGACCATTTTCTGTTGGAAAAAGTTCAAATAGTCTCTTTTGACCAGTTCTGAATATTAAGTTGTGCTCTTATCTAATTGATTTTTGAGCTTCTCATTTATAGTAAATGATTTCTGTTTTATATTTTGAAAGAAATATTTCTATAATCTACTTTCCAAAACTCAACAAATTCCCAGTCATTTAAATAATTTAGGCCAATTTCTGCCATTTGATGCTTGCATGCTGCTCCCAATTATTTGAGTTCTATAGTGAGTGTGTGTATTTTATTTATTTATTATACATCAACAGAATGTAATGAAGAAGCCATAACATTCCGTTTGGTAAATATAAATGGGCTGATAGAACAAGTCTTATTTATTTGTGTATATAACCTTACAAGCCAAACAAAGAGGATATCACAAAATGCTTGTAAAATATGCCAAATTATACACCTTAATGATTACTTATGCTTTCAAATTAACATACGGATCTTAAGAAGAGTAAACATGGAAATATATAATGTAGATTTAGCTAATCTCTACTTTAGATTTGCATTCCATTTCCAGATGTTTGCATCAGTTGCTTTTTCTAGTTATCGAATCGATAGTGATAGAAAAATAGCCCACAATCCAGCAATTTTTCTTTGGAAAGAGACTGCTTGATGTACAGCTTTGCCCATTGCAGAGCACTAGATGAGGTACTGTAGTTTAAAAAAGGCATAAAATACTCTACCACAACAAATGGCAGGAAACTCTCTCTATACATAAAAGAGCCTATAATGATTAAATCATATTGCAGTGAATATCCAGATTTATTATGCCTTCAAATAAATCCAGATGACCTCAATTCAATAATTCTTGATATTCACCTTAACCAATGTTAGTACCTACTTATTATGTACTTGGAATCTGAAACACTTAAGTGTAAAATAAAGCCATTTTGGAGTTGTGTGAATATCAAAATGCATTTGAAACTGATAGGCATCTACTATTTTATTTTTGCCATCCTTTTAATGTCAACAATTTTGATATTTTCACATTTGTAGAGAAAAAAATAACTCTTGACAAAGGATCATCTATAGAGAAAATATTTTTGTGTGAGTTACATATCCTTGGAAAAAAAAATTTCAGTTTGTTCCCCTTTTTTGTTAAGGAGAAGTGAACTCACTTTGCCTAATTTTTCCCCACTTAAACAATGTGGGTTTAAAAAATGGAACTCAAATAGGGTTTGTATTCTACTTACAGGACATGTTAACTTTAAAAAATCACATTCTCTCTGAAAATTGTTGACCGAGTATTTCTACACATAGCACTTATGATTACTATGAATGAAATAGTAGAGGGAAAATGTTTTTGTTTTCCCCCCAATTTTTTTTCTTCATGCATTTGAAAGAACTCTCTATATACAGTGGTCAATTTCACGGTTTCTGTTGCAATAGTCAATTACTAGCTCACTGGTGACCTGGTCTTGTACTGGAATTCATTAGTGCGTAAACCTGTGCCAGTACAAAGTTATGTCTAAATCAATAGTTCTCTGCATGGGTACAGGGATCCTCCAGTAGTGGGTTCTCCTGTAGGATCAGGGCCTCAGTAAGTTCTCTCTTTCCTTTGGGTGTGGGTTTCTCTCCTTCCCCTTTCCTCACACTCACAACAAAAATGGGAAGAGAAATGTTTTGTTTTGTTTTTAAAGTAAACCGCAACAATTTGCAAGGTGTCTTGGGTGGATGTATTTTCTAAACTACTTTGGACTTTTTAAAGAAGGATTCAAGTTGAGGGGTCACTTTTAAGAAACTGGAGGAAAATGGAGCAAGAGAAAATATAGGATGAGACAAGGAACAGAGCATGCTAGAGGGGAAAACACACAGAAGAGCCAACATTAAGGAGTAAAGAAAGGAGAGAGAAAAAGAATCAAACTTGTTTTAAAAATAAAGAATTTAACTTAAAGGGGAAAAAGAGGGGCTGAAAACTTTAACTAATTATTGGGGACATAAAACTAATTAGAGAGGTTTGCAAAACCTTGAACTCTACCAAGTTTCTTCTTTTGTATGATTTCTTTCAAAATGGAAACACTGATTTTTCTGAGCTTCCTTTTTAAATGGGATTTTAAGATCTAACAATATCTGCTGCTTAAATCTTTGGAAAAATGTGTGTTATATAACTCAGGTTGGGTGAACTACTATTTAACATTTGTCTTTGATGTAAAATACAATGGAAAGTCTAATACTTGAACAATAGAGACAGTGTACATAAAAAAACGTGGATAAGTGCTTTTATATTACATTTTAGGTGCTTAACAAGAAAATTGTACAAAAAATGAAGAAGAATTCTCTAGTTTTGGCTGTAAATTACTAATATATGAGCGCTACAATGTTGGGCCGGAGGGGAGTCAATGAATGAGAAATGAAATCAATCAAACCGTACCAGATGGGCATGTTCATGTTTTCCCCTGTCCCAGTTTTGAGCTGGATGTCCCCATATCCTTAGGCTTGCAGGATCTGAAACAGTCCTGAAGTATCCTCAGACTGCTGTAATATTGTATCATGATGCAACATACTGCTGTGATGGTCAAACTTCACATTTTAGAGAGACAAGGTGGGTGAGGTAATATCTTTTATTGGACCAACTTCTGTTGGTGAAGGAGATAAGCTTTCGAGCTACTCAGGTACTGAAGAATAACTCTGTGTAGGTCAAAAGCTTGTCTCTTTCACCAACAGACGTTGGTCTAGTAGAAGGTATTTTCTCACCACCACCACCACCCTTGTGTCTCTAATCTCCTGGGACCAACAGAGCTATAATACTGCAAACAAGCTTCAGTTATATAAGAAGGTAGGAAAGTCCAGGGGAAGAAAAGCCAGGTCAGTAAGAATCCACAGACATCACAGCATCGTGATGTTTGTGAAGGTGGTACAAGGTTAACCTCTTCCCTTAAAACTTCAGAAATATTTCAGTTACCACATGTGAGAACTTTCACCATGGGTGCCAGATGTGAAAATTGCTCCATATTTCTCCCATTTCAGTAAACAGAAAAAACATTTCCATTTCAGATAGTCACGGGGAAAACAATAAGGTAATCATGAATCTTTCACCCCAGAGTATCCACACAGTAATAAGTTATAGGGTGAAACCCTGGAAAGGCAAAACTGCCATAGGGTTTACCGGGGTCAGGTTTTCACCCACAGCATACCATACTGTTAGGGTGACCAGACAGCAAGTACGAAAAATCGGGACAGGGGGTGGGGGGGTAATAGGAGCCTATATAAGAAAAAGACCCCAAAATTGGGACTGTCCCTAAAAAATCGGGACATCTGGTCACCCTACATACTGTAAGATTATGGTCAGCATTCACCCTCAATCTTCTCCACAATAATTTTGTCATTAAGCAAGTGGCACCCATTGACAAGTGAGGCTAACTCCTGTTTGGCTGCATCTGGTTTGCAGGCCCAAGAAGCATTTTACAAAACACCTGTGTGGGTCTGCAGTACCCAGGAAATAATCCTGCATAACCAGGCCATAGCTCACATACATACATTAAAGATCCAAGAATTTAAGGTTAATGGCAGTATATATGAATGAAAGCAAAAAAGCAAAGTGGAACTCTATATTGTGCTTGGTGTGATCTGATTTGGGCTTTTCCATATTTCACTTATTCTTTGTATCTTACATTTCTTATTAATTAATGATCTTTATTCAAGGTAACATGCAATTAAGGTATGTTTTGTTTTTTGCTTTAAATGAATGGTTGAAACAGCCCACTATTTGTTTTTGGGATATCGTTTAACAAGAATGTATGAATTGTGATATATTCTATCCAACAGCTAGAAGATTCTATTTTATATAATCTGTACAGTTTTTTAATGTCATTTTTGAGGATGGACTTTAATCATGAAAGCAATGTCTGAC
Organism: Lepidochelys olivacea; assembly: GCF_965140295.1. Classification (NCBI taxonomy): domain Eukaryota; kingdom Metazoa; phylum Chordata; order Testudines; family Cheloniidae; genus Lepidochelys; species Lepidochelys olivacea. The sequence goes on from NC_140411.1 coordinate 136,415,627, forward strand.
TCTATACAAGATAGAATATATGCCGTGACGTTCAGGCCTTTAAGAACTGCCAGGTGAAATAGTAAAAAGATGTTTAAACATACCTGATTAATTATGGGTGGACCAAGGAAATTCTAAGAAATTCTAAGAAAGCCAGGAAAAAAATAACTTAAATTGCATGAGTGTTTTCAAAACTGTTTCATAAAGTTTTATATCCTGTTTCATATCAAAATGTGATCATCAGCTACTAGGCCAATATCTTTCCTCGATCTGGTCCTTTTAAAGTGAATATGAAGCTTAATAAAACATAGAAACATGCACAGACTTCCAGTGTAATCATGTCATGATGAAGTGCTGTATTCAGTCTAGTGAGCAAACACAATATAATTACCAGAAGTTTTCAGTGTGCTTGGTTGGTTCTGTTGTTGTTGGGTGTTGTAGTTATAAAAAGGTTTGTTGCTCCTCTGCATAGCCTGTGTGGTATTCTTATTATTTCAGTTGTATTTGATTTGTGTATTTGCAAATTGAATTGTGTTCCCAACTTCCATTTTAAATGCAGCAAGAAGTTGTCTGGTTGTGCATCATCCTGAGGAGAGAAGTATACAGCATCGAGAACGATTATGTTCAGGAGATACTCTGTAGCAGTTAAAAAGCAATGTTCATTCTTGCATAGTATAATCTCAGTATGAATCATGATTAATGTCCAGCAAAATGTTATGACTAGAGAATTAATATTCCTTCCTCTGAATCTGCATACAAACACAAATTCATAGACCGAACTATATTAAGTAGATACTGGTCATTTAGGTGGCAAAAGCCTCATTTAACCAAGGATGTCCAACTGGACAAAAATATGATCCTTAGATTTGGAGTGTGCCTGTGTGTGTCCGAACATGTTTTGTTTGCTTCCACAGTGACCAAAGATGTAAGAAGCTCTTTTTTTGAAAGAGGAGATTTATTTATTGATTTAGATATATAGAAAATACCTCTATTATGTGAAAATTTGCCATTTGATTTCAATGGGCCCAGGATTTCAGCAGTGGTGATTGTGACAATGAGTGATTCACATCAGTCCAGGATCAAAATGATAGAAGCTCCTGGGCTGGAGAAACTCAGTGAGGGTAATTCAGTTAATTGAAATGATATTGCAAATTATTTTATGTGTGTGTCTACATATCTTATAAATATATATAAAATAATCCTCAATATCACTTCAGTTAACTGAATTAACATATAGATGGTACTCAGCAAGGGATTCTGTTTCATTTGAATTGCTATCTTTAAAAAGCTGTAAAATTAAAACAAAATGATTTCTGCTGTATATCTCTAAAATGGCATTGGGAAGTAGTAGCTAAGTGAGGCATCTCAGCAAGGCCACTAGAGTTGAATGAATAATTGATTTTTTGGTTTACTTGATTTTCCAAAAAGTCACGTGGGGAGGGGGGGAATAGGTTGGGGTTTAAACTGAATTTGAAAATTTCTGAAAAATTTTGGTGAATCATCAAAAGAAGTCTGTTTTGAGTTAAGCAAAATGTTAAATTCCATCGAAAATGTTTTGTTCTGTTGGTGTTTTTAGGGTTAGATTCACAAAATGAGGGGAGGAGAAGCTGCTACTGCTTCCCTCATAAGCTTTAGCCCTGTGGTTAAGGCACTCACCTGGGGTATGGGAGATACTTGTTCAGTTCCCACTTCTGCTTGCTAGAGAGAAGGGATTTGAACTTGGGTCTCCCACAGAATGGGTGAACATATTTGCTCCAGGCTGTGGGGCACTCTCAATCTCACCTATTGAAGCTGTTCCACTGTGGATAAAAAAAATTAAATAGTCATTGGAGCAGGAACATGAATTTGGGTGTCCCGTCTCCCAAGTGGGTTCCCTAGCCACCAGGCTATAATCATTTTCACTCTTTCTTTGTCCCAAGGTCTATTTATTGATACAAAGTGGAACAACTTCAACAGGAAACTGAGAAACACCTACTGTAGACTGGCCTGTAGCCCAGGGGTTTGGGCACTCTCTAACTTTAAACTTTAAATCACTGCTTGAATGATAAGATTGTTCAATTATACTAAGCTAGAGGCTGCATTAAACAACCAAACACAGCTTTAAAGTAATTATAGAATGGCTCTCAACTTTCTTTCTCTCCTGACCCAATGATAAACAACATGTTATTAAGGAATATATTTTCAGGGATCACTGAAAGTTAGTTTTCAGAGTAGCAGCCGTGTTAGTCTGTATCCGCAAAAAGAAAAGGAGTACTTGTGACACCTTAGAGACTGACAAATTTATTTGAGCATAAGCTTTTGTGAGCTACAGCTCACTTCATCAGATGCATGCAGTGGAAAATACAGTGGGGAGATTTATATACACAGAGAACATGAAACAATGGGTGTTACCATACACACTGTAACGAGAGTCATCAGGTAAGGTGAGCTATTACCAGCAGGAGAGCGGGGGGGGGGGACCTTTTGAAGTGATGATCAAGGTGGGCCATTTCCAGCAGTTGACAAGAATGTCTGAGGAACAGTTGGGGGAGGGGGGGAATAAACATGGGGAAATAGTTTTACTTTGTGTAATGACCTACCCACTCCCAGTCTTTATTCAAGCCTAAGTTAATTGTATCCAGTTTGCAGTCTCTCGTTGTAGTCTGTTTTTGAAGTTTTTTTGTTGAAGAATTGCCACTTTTAGGTCTGTAATCAAGTGACCAAAGAGGTTGAAGTGTTCTCCGACTGGTTTTTGAACGTTATAATACTTGACGTCTGATTTGTGTCCATTAATTCTTTTATGTAGAGACTGTCCAGTTTGGCCAATGTACATGGCAGAAGGGCATTGCTGGCACATGATGGCATATATCACCCCCGCTCTCCTGCTGGTAATAGCTCACCTTACCTGATCACTCTTGTTACAGTGTGTATGGTAACACCCATTGTTTCATGTTCTCTATGTATATAAATCTCCCCACTGTATTTTCCACTGAATGCATCCGATAAAGTGAGCTGTAACTCATGAAAGCTTATGCTCAAATAAAATTTGTTAGTCTTTAAGGTGCCACAAGTACTCCTTTTCTTTTTGAAAGTTAGTAATGCTTATTATCTCTCTCACTAATTCATTTCCATTATAGCAGCAGAATACAATTCTTCTGTACAGTTTGGTGTCAGGCAAAATCTGGCTGAGGCCATACAGATTATAATGAGAAGAAGGTAGAATAAGGTCTTAAATTTCAGGGGGCACCCAAAGACAAAAATAGATTATGATTATATCCCACCTCTCATTTGGAAAAGCGTCTGCCCCTTAGATTTACCTGGGAGACTATTTATGTAAAAGTTAACATTAAAGGAACACCAGCTTCAAAGGAAATAAACATTATTTGATAAATTGATTTTACACATCTACGTTATTGTTGTTCAGGAATAGTATAGGAGAAAGAAACAATTTGCCTAGCAGAAGGCTAAAGGAAGCTGATGATCGTAGATAAACAAGGTTCTGTGCATTAGGTCTGCCATGTGAAACAGGCTTGGAAGTGTTTGCGAGAATCCTTCCCGCATCTTGCCTCCAACCCGCCCCCTCTCACCAGGCCCCCTCCCCCACTTAGCAAGTACTGGAAAAAGATTAAATGGGTTCTGCTGACTGACATGTGATTTGTTACACAGGATAGATATAAGGGAGATGGGAGTGGCTGTCTAGATGGAAGGTGTGGGCTGAGATAGGAACCCTGAGTTGAATGTCAGTTAATTTGTTTTATTTTTTTGTTAATAAAGCCAAAACCCAGGAAGGAGAAGAAATATTCACTCAAACGATTCCATAGTTTGTGGACTTTGCTTTAGAGCAGATTGGGAAAGGCCACCTGATCGCACCATGCTTTCTGACACAGCTGTGGACTGCATACAGATCCAGTTGTGCTCTCAAGGAAGACAAGGCTGTTGCAAAGAAGCTAAATGAATTAATTGTATCAGTCTTCACTGCAGAGAATGTGAAGGAGATTCTCACATCTGAGCCATTGTTTTTAGGTGACAAATCTGAGGAACTCAAATCTGAGATTGAGGTGTCAGAGGAGATTTTGGAACAAATGGATAAATTAAACAATAAGAAGTCACCAGGACCACATGGGATTCACCCAAGAGTTCTGCAGGAACTCAAATATGAAATTGCAGAACTAGTAACTGTGGTTAAGTAACCTATTGTTTAAATCAGCCTCTGTGACAGATGACTGGAGGATAGCTAAAGTAAAACTGATTTTAAAAAAAAAAGGCTCCAGAGGTGATTCTAGCAGTTAGAGGCCAGCAAGCCTAACTTTAGTACTGGGAAAACTGATTGAAACTATAGTAAAGAACAGAATTATCAGACATGTAAATGAACATGATAAGTTGGGGAAGAGTCAGCACAGCTTTTGTAAAGGGAAATCATGCCTCACCAATCTGTTAGAATTCTGTAAGGGTATCAATGAGCATGTGGACAAGGATGATCCAGTCAATGTAGTGTACTTGGACTTTTAGGGCTATCAATATTATTAGCCAAGTTGTTGAGGGAAGCAACCCTGTGCTCTGGGTATCCCTAAACCTCTGACTGCCAGAAGCTGGGACTTGATGACAGAGAATGGATCACTCAAAATTACCCTGTTCTGTTCATTCCCTCTGAAGCTTCTGGCACCAGCCACTGTTGGAAGAGAGGATACTGGGCTAGATGGACCATTAGTCTGACCCCGTATGGCCATTCTTATGTTCACTCAGAATATAAGATTATTTATTATCAGATTTAGCTTTTCTTTCTTTTTTAAGCATTCAGTGTTGTTCAGGCATAGTCTTGTGTTCAGAAACTGTAGCATTTATGTTGTTTTGTAGTTTTCTGTTGTATGCAGAAAATGGGTGTCTCAGGTTTATAACAAACCTCAGAATGGAATAATAGATGGACTGCAACATATCCTTAGTGTAAAGGTTAGATACGATAAAGAGCACTAGTTCTACATTCTTTGTCATTACAGCTGTTTGTAACTTTTTCCAAAAAAAGTTTTGTAGTTGATGAATGGCTTTTTTGCAAAACTAAAATTTTATAAAAAATGTCTTTACTATAAAAATTGTCTGGATTTTGTGCAATTTTCAGTGAAATATTTTATCAGAATGTTTTTTTCAATCATGAAAGATTCTTGTTTATTTGAAAACTGGATTTTCAGTAAATGGAAAATTTCAAAAACTATTTCAATAAAAATGCGGGTAATTTTTTTTAAACTTCTGAAGAACGGATGATGTATCCATTTCAAAGACACATTGTAGTGAGACTGTAATGGGAGCTACTTAGATTTTTTTATCTTTTTTTGGTGGAAAAATCATTTTCCTTTTATTTAACCAGCTTTATTTGGTATGTTTTGGGCTTTATGGATTTAATTTCAATATTTTCCATCTCTGTATAAAATATTTACATTTGTCTCATAGCTAAAGTTAAGATTTTGTCACGGATATTTGTAGTTAGTCACGGACAGGTCGCGGGCAATAAAGAAAAATTCACGGAACCCTGTGACCTGTCCCTGACTTTTACTCAAAATATCCATGATAAAATGGGAAGGGGCTGGGCAGCTGTGGTGTGGCTGGGAGCTCCAGGGCCCCCACCACCTGTGGGGGCTCAGAGCTGTAGGATCCCTCTGCCCCCTCCTGCCCCTCCGCAGTGGCGGGGAGCTGTGAGGATCCTTCTGCTGCCACCGTGACAGGGAGCTGTCGGGGATCCCCCTGACCTGCTGCTATGGCCGGGGAACTGTGGGATCCCCCTGCCCCGCAGTAGCTGTGGGGATACCACTGACCCACTGTGGTGGCGGGGAGCTGCAAGGTACCACCGCTGTCCATGGCAGCTTGAAGCATGGGGGCCCCCTGCCTCAGGCAGTCAGGGTACCTCATAGCTCCCTGATGCTGCGAGAGGCAGCGGGACCCTGCAGCTTCCAGCCACCTGGGTTGAAATCACAGAGATCTTTGGAAGACACGAATTCCGTGACTTCTGGGACCTCCATGACAAAATCATAGCCTTACTTATAGTCCACCAAATAAATAAGTTGCTCCATTAAATAGAAGAGGTAGGTTTTTCATACTTTAAACAATATTAGGCTGCTAATGCTTGTTTACAAGAAACCAACCTGGATGCCAAGATTTCAGTTACATTTAATCTGTAGAACATATGGCATTTCCCAAATGTTAGTCAAACAAATACTTAGGAGGGAAAAACACTTGTTGCATGGTACATGTGTGTAAAATAACATATATAAAATTACATATGTGCAGCTGATATGCAGGTGATAAATTGCACAGCCATACATTAAACAAACTCATAATACACCTTGACAACCTCATCTGTCATTTTTCCACTAATTCATCTCATTTGGATTTATTGTAACATGTAGCAACTTCAATTAGGTGCAGCCTTTTAAAAATCTTGCCAGTGAAATGGTCCTCCCTCCAAATTACCCTTGTCCTGGGCTCAAGGCAGGCAAGAGTCAGTTCTATGTTAGTAACTGCTCTTCTATAGGTAAAAATGCCAAGAAAGGCCCATGTTATCAAACCTTCAAGTCATGACTTATTTATGTCTAGAAAACCTACTTTAGTTCTCCTTTAGATGTTTTTATGGCTTCCTTGAATCTTGTTCAAACGTTTTAGACCTCTAAATCGTACGTAAAATAGTTTTTTGTAATGTATGTGACATATACAAAGTACATTTGGTGTGGTTTGAAGGTTTTGTCGGCATTCACTTGGGAAGACATACACAATTCACTGAAGACTTTGTCACATGTTATCAAAGTGTCTATTCCAACCTCATGCTGATAAAACCTTTATACTTCACCACACTGTCATGTATGCCCTATAAATATGTTCTGTCCCTCCACCCACTTACAAATACACATCTGAGACTGTTCCAAAGGTTAAAAATGGTGAATGGGAGAAGTGTTCTATTCTCTACACAAATAGTAGCAAGCTGGATTAAAAAGGTATCATCAATATGCTGACCCAGCAGGGAAGTGGGAGCTCATTGCAGCTAAATATGTTAAAGTGAACTCTCCAAATGATATCCCAGACTTTCGTTTTTTTGGGCACTCTGATATTCTCACTAGTCCTCCCCCAACCTGACTTCCACTTAGCAAAATACCAGTCCGTGGTAAGTTTCAGTGCAGTTCTCTATCTTCATATAATATACTTAATTCTAAATCTTCTGTTCTTAACAGTTCAGCACTATAAAGGCAATGATTAGAAGAATTACCTCTGTTGAAAAGACAGGAAGCCTTGAAAGGCATGCTTATACTTGTATCTTCTTTTGTCATTTAGCTTACTCTTTATTATTTATATTTAACAAATTAAATCTCAAAATTGTGGCTTATAATGGATACATTGGCCTTCCCAATCCTGCCACAATTCTAGTCACTGTTCTCTGACTTCTGTATGAATTCCCGTAGTTTAAAATGATGATTCATTTGTACATCTAGTCTCAAATCGAATGTTCCCTCGGAGAGGATCGTTGTGTAACTAGCAATATTTCTTGGTCTATTCCTATTATCATTTTGGAAACTTGCACAGCCAACAGAAAAAGATAGAGAGAAATCCCACTACTCTACATGGCCAGGCGCTCTGATATCATGGAGAGGCATGGTATAGGAACCTAGAGAGAGAGATAATGAAGGGGAAGGAATTATACTCTGGTCTTCATAAAACAAGAAGCACAAGTTACTATACAGTAATTAGGGTAATTAAAATTTTATTACAAGTGTAACAGGGTACACTCACTGCAGGTGGAACCTCCTTGTGGCTACATCTGTGGAGCAGCTCCCACCCGATCTGGCACCCCCTTTTGTTGGTTACTCACACTGTGATACACTCTCTCCGCAGTCCTCCAGCCAGGTCATGATATAGTCCTTCCCTTCCAGGGTACCAAAGTCCCTCTGGACCAACTGTCCAGTTGGCATCTCCAATGATCTTGTGCCACTTCCCAGCCCAGGGACCCCGCAAGGTCTGACTGTGTTGCTTTTCCTTTGGGCTGCTTCCTATTCTTTTCCCCTTAGGCTTTCTTCTTCACCCTTCTGGGTAAACCCTTTCCTCAGGGCCAGGATCCCAGGGCTCCTCTCTCTCCCTGGGTTTCCTCCTTTTCCCTCTGCAAAGCCAGAGAGTAACTGCTGGATTCCACACTGGAACCTCTTTCTTGTTTTTTTTTTTTTTATTTCTGGTCATTCTATGGCGTGTCAACCTCAGCCTCTGAGGCTCTGACCACCATCTACCACAGTTTTCGAATAAGCAAAAATCTATATTCTCTCACCCAGTCTTGTATCCTACCCTATCCTATCTTGTATGTTACCCCACTTTCCTGATATTCTTACCAATCCTTTCAAACTATATTCTTTCACCTTGAGGCATCTCAGTTCTTCATAAAGAATCTTTCTTTCTGTATGATCCTCCCTGTGTTGACACAGCAGATACTCAACTGTTTCTTGGACTTTGCATGTGTCCCACAACCTATCTTTGTGGTAGTTTAAGAAATGTAAATTACTGTTTGGTCACAGTGACCTGTTAGCACTCTAGATATCTTCAATGCTTCTATCATTGCAATTAAGTATACTATTATCCTCACGCTTAGGACATATTTCCTTTGCCCTTTTTTCCTCTGTGGTCCATAGTTCTTGCCATTCCTTATTAAATTCTTTCTTAACCAAATTTTTGAAGTCCTATTTAGGTAGAGGGATCTTTATATCAACCACCTCATTTGTACGACTTTTTTTTTTTTGCTGCTTTATCTGCCTTTTCATTGCCTGGTATCCTCACATGCCCTGGAATCCTGACTTTTACTATATGTATACCTAATTGTGCTCTCTCCATAGCTGAGAACAGTATTTCATTGACTAAGTCATTCCTGCTTTCCTTTCTAATCACCATTATACCCCGTAAAGAGTCAGATAGGATAGCAATCATAGTTGTATATGTACATCCCTTATCCAGATCAGAGCCAACAGTATGCCGATCAATTCGTCTATCATAATGACCCCAAAATTGGATAATGTCATAGATCTCTTAATTTCAAATTCAGGGATACAAAAGTTCCCATTCTGCCTGTGTTGTCATCTCGAGAGCCATTAATATAGATTTGGCAATGCTGACCCCATATGTCATGTATAAACACACACATCTTAGCTGTCATATTTGACAGTTCTGTTCTTCCCTTTTTTTATCATATAATTCCAAATCCACAATTGGAGAGATAACTATCCAGCTATAATTTGATTTCCAATGACTAAATATTTTAATTTCTTCCAGTCCTTCCTTTTCACCCCACTCTCTTAGCCACCTTTTGACCCTGTCAGCATCTGGGAGTTTGTGGCACCCAGTTATTCTTATCTAATTAATTCCCAAGAGTCCTCATATGTTCATTTAGTACTCTTATCTTCACTGTTTCCTTAGCCCAAAAAGTGAAATCTAACGATTTCATCCTTAAATTTATAGGCATTTTGGTGATTGCCACCTGCAGCACACACAATGGAGTTGGAATGCTTGCACCACATGTAATTCGCAGAGTTTGGGCTTGGATTGGCGCTAATATTTTAAATTTTGATTTAGAAGCTGAATTAAAGGTTTCAGAGTAGCAGCCGTGTTAGTCTGTATCCGCAAAAAGAAAAGGAGGACTTGTGGCACCTTAGAGACTAACAAATTTATTTGAGCATAAGCTTTCATGAGCTACAGCTCACTTCATTGGATGCACCCACTGTATTTTCCACTGAATGCATCCGATGAAGTGAGCTGTAGCTCACGAAAGCTTATGGTCAAATAAATTTGTTAGTCTCTAAGATGCCAGAAGTCCTCCTTTTCTTTTTAATTAAAGGTTTGACATCCATAATCTAACTCTGGTCTTATGAATGCCCTGTATAGCATCAACAGGGTATTCTTATCTACACCCCAATTGTTCCTAGCAATACTTTAAAGCAGATTCAGCCCATATTTAACATTTAATCTTGATCTTATCTCTAACAGTGGCTTTCAACCTTTCCAGACTACTGTACCCCAAGTTTTACCTCACATAAAAATCACTTGCTTACAAAATCAGACCTAAAAATACAAAAGTGTCAAAGCAAACCGTTACTGAAAAATTGCTTGCTTTCTCATTTTTACCACATAATTATAAAATAAATCAGTTGAAATATAAATATTGTACTTACATTTCAGTGGATAATATATAGAGCAGTATAAACGAGTCATTGTCTGTATGAAATTTTAGTTTGTACTGACTTCGCTGCTACTTTTTATGTAGCCTGTTGTAAAAGTAGGCAAATATCTAGATGAGTTAATGTACCCTCGGAAGACCTCTGCCTACACTAGACTTACACACACTCTAGTTGAGAACCACTGATCTATATGACCCTTCCAATAAGTTTGCTGTGGAACATAACTCCTGAGAATGTAAAATTTTGAACTACCTCTGTTATTTCTGTATAGAGATATAGGTTCCATTCTTTCCTAGTCTTTCTTTTTGTAAACATCATTCCCTTTGTTTAGCAAGTGAGAACTTAAATCCCCAAGTATCTCCCCCTGGTTTCTTTCACAGTTATCTTAAGTCTTCTATGTTTGGCCCAAATAGTATAGCTGTCCACAAATAGAGTAGTGTCTGTGTGCTCTCTGGGAGATCATTAATCATAATGTTAAACAGGGTTGGGTTGATAACATTCCCCTGTGGAGTGCCATTAGTAAGTTTATAAATATTTGACAAAGTTGCCCCCACCCTGACTTGTATAATTCTGTCATTTAAGAAGTCTCTTATCCACCAGAACATTCTTCCTCTTATTCCAATTGACTAGTTTACGCTGCAAGCTTTCCCTCCATAGCATGTCGCATGCTTTTTCAGTGTACAATAAGACAGCTATCAGAAACTCTCTCTTCCGAGTGGTTTTTTATATTTGTGTTTCTAATCTTACAATATGATCAACTGACACCACTTTGTACACAGTTTATACTTTCATATTTTTCCAAGTATGCTACTGATTTCTCATTTCTCATTCTTTCCATAATTTTGTCCATACATGATGTGAGGTCATAAGGTCTTGTGCACAATTTGCCAGGTTTTCCTATTGGTATGCCACTGTTTGTTTGCCTCCATTCTGATGATAGTATACCCTTTCCCCATATAATTTCAATAAAACTCTTAAATTCTCTTCTGGTAGGTGCTTAAGCATTGTTGTAAAGCATATGTTGTCTTTACCTGGACCTGTGTTTTTAATTTTGTGTCTAGATTTTCTGAGTTCCTATATGCTGAAATTTCCATTCAGTATGCCATCTTTACATTGTACCCAGCCATGTAAGAGCTCACAATTTCTTTCAGCAAACATTCTTTTTTGTTAACAAAACTCTAGCCCCCTTCTGCTGCAAACTTTCTGGCTTTATACCTTAGCTAGCTCCCCCCCCCCCCCCCCGCTGGGCTTTATTGGCTCATTTTCAATCAAGCCAGACTCTCCAACAAGTGCATCCTATAAGGTTAATTGGCCCTGTCTGCACCACCTTACCCTTTCAGAGCTGGTGTAGGGTGAAAACTGCATCACAGCAAGAACAGATCCTATGATGATCACCCCAAGGTATTACAAAGCGTAGATTGTATTGTAGGAGAGACACTATGCAATATAAATTGGAATTTAAACACTCTTAACTGAAATGTATTTTTAAATACTCATCAGAAGGATGATGTTTTGCTGCACTTGTACTTGGCTTGCAGCTTCCCCAATTATGTTATTAGACTTTGATATTTTGTGGTGAGGATGTGGAGAATGCTGCAAAAGTCTCCAGGAGGGGTCTGATCTTGTTCATGAACTTTGAAAGCAATGCTGTAAGCAAGTATTTGTGTTTTTCCACAATTTTCCAATCTAGGCCATTGCTTTCACACATGAATTAGGCTATTGCCACGATATTTACCAAAAGATGCAAAAGAGACAATTATAATCTTATTTCTCTCTTTTTATGCTGATTACTTGAGTTGGGAAAAAATCTGGCCACTCTGTTAGAAAGAATTACTAAATGAAAACACTCTGGTCCAGTTACCTCTACTGCAAGTAGTTTTCATGAGTATAACAGTTAGAAAGCTTTTACTATGAATGTGAAAAGGAGGAGGAAGGAATACTAGATTAATGCACACCTTTTTAATCTCAAAGCCAAATCCTTGTTCTGATCTCACAACAGTGTAAATCAAGATCTATTATTTTTAATTTCTGGCCATTAAAGTGTAGTTTATATATCAGTTTAACTTTAGATTCTTTGGAATGAAAGATGATGGAAACAAGGAGCCAAATTCTTACTGATCTAACTCCATGGACTTCAGAATAGGAATGCTCAGCATAAACTCCAACCTGGCTTACATTACTGCTGTAATTTCCTCCAGTTTTCCCTCCTTAACACCCAGTCATGTGACAGTGATAAAAATTGCAGAAAGAATTGTTTTGTTCTTGCACTGAACAAGGAACTTTATTGGAATAAGAAAAAAAGTATTATCCCTAAAGCTTTTCTCTCTTTCATTGTAGAGTTTCAACCATGAAAGCCATGAGTTTACCTATATCCCTCCCCCACCCAAAGAAAAAAAAATCTGACTTTCTGCTTTGGTTTTAAAGAAAGGGTACATATATGCTCACACTGTATTTTTCTCAAGTTTTCTTCATCTGTTGTTCATGCCTCCTTCTATAGAATGCTTTCTGGCTCCTATTTGGCCAAATGGCTTCTCTCTATTCGTATCCTTAAAGCACTCCTCTTCTGTGCCTGCGAGGCTTTTCAGTTCTAAAATTCCATATCATTTTAAAAATAGGACATACGCCAAAGCTTTGATCATCCACATTTGTGTAATATATCTGAACTGTGCTGTTTGTGTCTGATTTTAGGGAACTATCCTAAAAACTCTGTCAGTTCTAAAACTCTTGGTCCATGGAAAACTAATGTCTTCCTGCAGAATGAAAATTTTTTAGGATCATGCAGTCGGGAGATTGAGAAAAGAAGTGGTGAAAAGGTGTGTCATTACTTCAGAGTTAACTTGGGGTGCCTGAGCATCTAGATTGGTCTAGCACAGGTGAGAGCAGCCACACTGCGAAACCATACCTGAGAGACCACGTCCTTTCCAGAGCTGCACTCACTTGTGCCTGCGTATGTCACTCGGAATTTTGGGGGCACATCCCATGGGTCTTTGTGCTACAGTAAGATGAGCCACTCTGATTCTTTCCCAGTGAATTGTTAGAAAACTTGTCTGTCCTGTACACCCCGGGGGGATGATGGGAACGCATTGGAAGACTATCAGCACTCAAGAAATTGTACCTTGTGTCATCACTTCAAAGCTGGCAGGGAATTACTAGCTTGAATGAAAGCAGCATCTGAGCTCCAGTATATACCCCCAGCTGGGCCAGCTAGCCTCGGCTGAAAGCACCACTAAACTCAAGTTAGAGGATTCAAAGTGCGGCTAGGAGGATGGTCAGAGGCAACACCAGAAGAACTCTGCAGTGGAGAAATACCCTAAAAGACCAAGAGAAAATCATCTGTAATTCTCATGCAGGCAAAACTCCAGGGGTGAAATCCTGGCCCTATTTAAGTCTCATTTAAGGAAGTTTTACCATTGATTTCAGTGGGGTTAGAGTTTGACCCCAAGTGAATTAGAGATTTGCTAGATTAGTAATGGCAGGAGAAGCCCCTTTAAATTGCAAATGTAATAGTTATTGTGTCTTCCTCTGTATTGGCAGAATGCCCAGTCTGCTTACTATGTACATTAAAATACATACAGACTTCCCAGAATTAACTCACCTTTGAGCTGAGGCTACGCATGAGAAATTTTAGCCCAAAGGAAGTAAGTGTGTGTGTGTGTGTGTGTGTGTGTGTAAACTTGAAGCAGTGGAAAATGGAAGTCAGGATAGAATGGGTCCTGCGACCTACAATTTCTACCTTACAACTGTATACACTTCTATTTGGTTTACAGGTTGCCTAGTTTCCCATGAAATATGTAAAATCTAGTGCTATATTTTTCATTTTGTAAAAATTTTGTTTATTTTTTTTGAAAAGTACATTAATTGCTCAGAGGTAAAATATAAAGTAATTTTGAATAAATGAGGGCTATCTATTATTTAAGGAAATGCAGAAACACAAGATGTGTACTTACACAGCCTTATAGCCCATGGAATCATAGATTCTAATGTCAGAAGGCACCACTGCAATCATCTAGTCTGACCTCCTGTATAACACAGGCCATAGAACTTCCCCAAAATCATTCCTGGAGCATAGCTTTAGAAAAGCATCCCAATCTTGATTTTAAAATTGTCCATAAATGGAGAATCCACCACAATCCTTGGTAGCGAGCCCTTTCCTGATCATAAAATAGTTCACTGCAATGGGGTGCAAATAGTGCTTTACTCTCTGAATAACCAATGTGGAAATTCACTTTTAAAATTTCATGAGGTTGACTTTAAATAATTTGTTTTTGTTTCAGTTATTTATTCATTCCATCTGAATTGCAAACAGTTAAAAGACCAGCCTGTTTTTATTATTATTATTATTATTATTATTATTAATTTTGTGCTGTAAAGTTGTGATAACTTTTTATGGCTAGTTATAAATGTATCAGGCGTATGATTCAGCACCAGTAAAAAGCTTGTAAATTACTATGGATGAGGCCAAAATTGCTGGTTCTAAAAATTCGAGGGCTTCTTGTAGTTCAGTGAATTACCACCTTGAAGCAGAGATAAGATTGGCACAGCCTATCTGGTGAAACCATGATAGAGGCACTGATTGCAGCTGTCCTGGAGATAGGCCCAGGAGTGCTGTCCGTCCTATTCAGCTTGAATGCAATTGTATCTACTTCTGATTTTGAACGGGGAAAGCAGAGCACAATTCAGTGCATTTGAGCAAAGTCATGACATAATCTGAATCTCATCTTTTAATTTGTTCTTGTATTATTCAGTGCTGCATGACATGGGAAGTTATTGCATTAACTGACTTATGGCAGCATAAAACATCACTCCTATTGACAGATTACTCCAAACAGTTTTCAGTTTCGTTACAAACCTGAGATCTGGACCAGGTTTTTCAAAATATTTGCAAGCCTTTTAATAGTGAATGTAATAGTTTTGATGGAACTTGTTTTGAGAAGATTTTTTGTAGTAAACAAGAAGAAAGGTTAGGGTTTTTTTTAATGGCAGGAAGTACATAAAAAAAAGTACATAAAACAGGCTGATAGCTTTTAATGGCAGGAAGTACATTTTAAAAAAATCAGAAACAAAGATGCCTGAATTTTATTTTTAAATAGCCTAATCATAATTCCTAGAAGCTTGTCTTGTAGCAGGAGATCTGATTTGATTAACTTTACTGAAAATTATTCTCTCTATATATACTGTTGAGGACATGATGCTACTACCTGACAGTCCCAACTCATTAAGTAGACACCCTGGCATTCTAGACGGTTATTAATTTTTCATATATTTATGCAGTCATGAATGATTAATGCAGGTTACTGCACTACAGTCTAAGAGTTTTAAAGGAGGTTAGGAAATAAAAAGATGACACAGCGTGCTTTCAATTTTGAAAATATTTCCCAGGGGATCAGTGAAGACTGAAGAGAGGGATCAGGTGAAAAATGAAGAGTTAATTTTAAAGAAAATACTTTAACCTGTTGTAATTTGATAAGATGTAACATAAATATTTAACTCACTGTGAACATTATACTGGACAAGGAATCCCTGGATATAGAAGTATCAGTAGCATTCAGTATCATAAAGGACATTTAAAGTATCTTAAATTAACCATAGAGATTTTTTTTCAAATAGGCAACAAAAGGAAGGTTATTGTCATGAAATTGTCTGTACTGTGGGCAATTCCTCTAGTCAGTGTATTGTCTGTCCCCATTGTATTGTTGGCTCTGCCATTTTTTGAGGTGTGGCTGTGGAGAAGCGACTGTCTTGAAGTGTTCTTTGTCCACTGGACTCTGGGAAACCTTATCTGCTCCATATATATGCAATAGTATATGCAAAGCTCCCTGGGTTGGTGCCTCTGTGGAGGAGTTTACAATCTAAGTGGTTCACCTTAATGACCTCCGCGCACACTGTTTTTGGTTCTTGGATGAGCTGTAGTAACCCTGCCCACTGGAGTTGCTTACAATCTCTGCCCCACAGTGACACACAAACTTAATACAATATGTTACATCAAAGATAATGCATGAGATTCCAATAGCTATCACAGTACTATCTGATATTTGACTTCTGCAGAGAAAACACTAAAACAAAGTATAAGGCTTGGTCTACACTTAAGTTTTACCGGCATAGCTATGCCAGCAAAAGCGCTAGTGTACACATGGTTATAGGTTACACATGGTTATAGGTTACACATGGTTATAGGACTGACAAAAACTGCATCAGTATAAGCACTCTTATGCTGACATAACACCAGCCACAATAGAGGGTTTTGTTGGTATAGCAATACTGGTATAACTAAACTGGCAAAACATTCCTGAGTTGTTTGAAAGTGTCATGAAATCCACTGTTTCTGTGCACTGCTGTGGCTAGTAAAATTTTTAGGTAGTTGAGGAGAAGATTTCTGTGTGTTGTGCTGTTTTGTTGCAAACTGTGCAACTAAGAAAATATAGCTTGTGCCATACTTCTACAGTTTGGTTTGGCTATAACCCATTTGCTCTCTGTTTAAAAAGAGAAGAGGTAGAGCTGGTCTTGCGGTTCAAGCAAAGAGTTGTCAGGAGACGTTACTTCAGTCCTTTCCCACAGACTGCCCGTGTCACTTAGTCTCTCCACAGTGTAATTTTCTGATCTGTAAAACAGGGATGGATAATAACATTTCATAAGAGTTTTGTGAAGCTTAATTCAATAAAGTTTGTAAACTGCTTTGAAGTCCTTGAAGGAAAGGTACAAGGACAAATAATTTATTGTAATAACTTGAGCGCTCTCTGTTATTTACAAAATAATAATCCTAGCATAAGTTAACTTCAAAGCTGAGGTGTCTTTGGGGGGAAAAAACAGGCTGATAGCTCAGAAGTTTATTAACCCAGGTTATGGTTAGTACCAAGTTAACATACCGAACTTATGGTGAAGTGCTGTCTGATTCTGTGTTCTTGTATAATGTTGTTATCCCACTCCTATTTGAAATGTCACAAATAAGAATTTTGCCCCCAAAGTTGAAGAAAATGTTAAATCTGGTTTATCTTGCAAGTGGCTTAATTAATCAGCCTCTGGCTCAAGAGTGTGTCTCTGAAGACAAATCTTTTCTACATAATGCTCAGGTGTACATTCACTGGAAATTTTACCTTTGCAGTACAGCAGATAATGTTTAAGGCAGCTATATTAAGACTCTCAGAGATCGTTAAGTGGTTATGGGTTTAGTCAAAATTTACACAGCATGAGGAGCCGTAAGTCTCTGGTTACAAGGGTTGTATTGCATTGTACGCCCAATGTTCATTTTCAGTCATCTGTTAATGGTTGCATGTTAAGTAGTATTATCAAAGCTCTACCTGGAGTAACGAGGACACATTCTGTACTTGTTAAATGTTAATTTTTTATACTATGTCATTTTTCATTGTGATGTATTTTCAGTTTTAATAGAATTAAATACAAGGAGTCGTGGTAGATGGGATGGGATTCATAAGGAAGCTCTTGCATGTGTGTTCTTGCCTTTCCTCTTTGGCAATATGTACAATTATTATGAGGCCAGGTGTTGATGCCAGCAGGATGGCTCAATATGCAGGAAAACGTGTGCAAAGCCTGCAAGGGATGACCACTGGGCAGAACTGGTTAGCTCAAGAATTTCAGTTTGGCTGTGTTAGTACAAATGTCATTTGAATGCACTAGTTGAAAGGATTTTTCATAGTGTCAGTTGTGTCTGCAAAGGGGAATAAAAAATCAGGAGTTAATGATGTATATCAGGAGTTAATGGTGTATTATTGACCTTGCATGGTTGAGGTGGTATAGAATGCTATAAAATTTATTTATTTATTTTTAAAGTCTATACCATGAAGATGGTGGATATAAGATATAAAAAGGAAATAAACTGAAATCTGTAGAGCTGAGCTTTGTGCTCATTTTATCTTACCACTGGACAAATGCATTTGCTTCTTCACCCTTCATTATTATTATGTGGTTTTGTACAAAGAACTGTCTAGATTTTATAGCCTATGACTATACAATTAATTTTGTTATGTCTAGAGTACACTGTCTCAGTACAGAATGCTAGACAGATGAGTCCAGTATTGAAGAATCTTTGGATGAACGATGCTTGAGTTGGTTGTTTAGCACCCTCCGCTGCTATTCCTTTTTGCTGGGAGTGCTCCTATACATGTAAGAAGTTCCTTTTCTTTTTTAGAAATAAAATAAATGTTTAGGCTGAAGTGGAGGTGAAAGTTGTAGAAACTTTCAAACTGTTTGCTGAAGTTGTTTTTCCTGGTTTGCAATACAACAGATCATTTAGAATTTGTTTTGTTCCAGGGTCTGCAGGAATTATCCTATATTTGTTGTCTGAACTATTACCTGATGCTAACTGAACATCAAGAAACACACATTTTTCTTTTAATATCAGCAGAAGTATTGCAGGTGAAGATGGAACTGCATTGACTGAGCTATGTGGTTGAAGAACATAACGGCCATATTGGGATAGACCAATGTCTATTTTAACCAGTATCCTGTCTTCTGACAGTGGCCAATGCCAGGCGCTTCAGGAACTGTCATCCTGTATTTGGGCAGTGTTCCTAGTCTTTTACCTCAGAGAACAAAAATCCACATTAATTTAAAAAGAAAAGAAAATGAAAGAGAACAGGTTACAATTAGCTAATAGCTAGGTTTACTCTTAAGACAATACATGGGGTGTAGGAAGGAGTGGGAGGACAGGACATTAATGTATGGATGAGCATATATAACTTAAATGTCACACAGTTTTAAAAATGTGTTACCAAATACTTTTCCCTTCATATTCCCTCTATCAGTTTCCCCTTCCAGCACTAATGAGTTCGGAATACTTTGGGGTCCATGTTCAGTGCTTTCTTTCCTCAGCTTGATACATTTTCTGAAGCTCAAATAGAGGCTTTGTTGTTCTCTGCTGGTTAAGTTTTTGAAGGTTGTAGAGGCAGGCAGTTCACAACATTTCTGGAATAATCACTTGAAAGTGCACAAACAATTATTAATAATTTTTTTAGTTAAAATCTCTATACTTAGAGTTCTCCAATAACTTCCAGAATCTGAAGGCATGCTATATTTATTCTTTTCTCAATCAGATAAGGATCTCAGAAGTACACAGGATTCTGCATAATTATTTTCTTACAATACAAATCTCTCTGGAGGGGCACTGTTTCATTTACTGTATCGTATTTTTGAGTGTAATCCTATTTGTCATTGCACAGAAGCTAATGTATAGCAGCTTTTTATTTAATGCAGACATGGCTACTGATTGCTGCTTGTGGATCCGCTCTTACCCTGTTGCAGAGTTTACACACCCACTACGCATCCACAAGAGGTCTGTTGTGACTAAGGAAGGAGCCTCATTTGCTAAGCTGCTAAGTATGGTTATTCCAAATGTTGCTGGTTAGGGTTTGTTTTCTTCTTTCAGCATGTTTTCAAGTGAACTTGATTATCTTTTTGAAAGAGATTATGACTACTTTGTTTCTTACTTCCCTTGGTTTCTGGCCACGAACAAGTGGCTCAACATTGATGTTCACCTCACTAATTAAGAACTCTCTTCCTTTTGTATCTGCTGAGTGTGAGAAAGAACAAGGTTAATGGAAGTTTAAGCATCTTTGAAGAATATCATTGCTTTAACACTTAGCACTGTCTGTAGATGCTGATTAACTTGGCATCAGTCATTGTCTAATTGTAAGAGTTACCTTTCATAATTGAATTGCCAAGTGCTTCGGAAGGCTAACATAAAATAAAACAATGTGTTACTTCATTGAATTGTGCCTAAAAATAAGGATAATTTTTAATACAATGTAGAGAGCAATGTAAAGCAGATGGAAAGAAAATACGTCGCATTCAAAAATCCAAATCTACGCTGAAACCAAATCTATATGCAGACTGTGCTGTAGATACAGAACATATTGACTGCAAAAGTAACACTACTTTAGTGTTTTAACCTGAACGTTATGGAAAATATTCTACTATCCATTAAGCCGTTGAAGTAATACTATGCACAGAACAAAAATATTGTACATGAACATCATCTTATACATCTGAAAGGATTTTTATTTTTAAAAGTCTCATCCGTTGAAAAATGTCAGTGTCCAGCATATCGCTTTGAAGATGGAAGAGGCTCTGGCAAAGGAATTAATGCTTTCACAGTATGTCAATAACAGAAAATAGTCACAAAAAAGAATCATTATGCTGTCACAATTCAAGGAATCTTTATTGAAAACCTGCATAACAGCAGCACATGATAATGGATGCTATAGAAATCCCAAAGACAGATAGTTATCTACCACTTTAACCTACCTACCTTATTGCTGGCTGAGTGTGGAAATGCCAATGGCGTAACAGATTCTTTCCCCTGCAGGACTGAGCAACTGTTGGTGATTTCTCTTATGGTACAGATGGCTTATAACACAACTGGGTTTATAGTAATTGCTATAATACAGAAAAGAACCTAATAGGAATACTTGGTATGATTTCAGATTAGGTTTTCAAGAAACAGTCTTAATTGCATATATACTTTTGGTGGTTTAAAGAGCCATTTTCATGATAATAATAATTAATAGAGATTGCATGAGGCCGTATCATAATAGTTTAGTTGGCATGAATTTAGTATTACTGCAATACTCATCAAAGGTGAAGCCACAAGTGGGGTACTGGATAGCATTCCAATCATGTGCTAATAAACCTTAGTATATCACTACTCAGCATCAAGTATTCACAATGGCACATATTTTAGGGAGTTAAAATTTTGCTTGGTATTTTCTTGTCTTTCTCTGCATATGCAGCCAGGCTTCCTTAGATACCATGGATGAAATCCTGGCAACTCTGAAGTCAGTGGCAAAACTCCCATTTACTTTAGTTGGGCAAACCATGTGCCCAACAATAAAGGTCTCAGAGAAAAGTAAATTTTAAATAATGTTATATTATATATTATTATAAAAATACCTAAATAACTTTTCAATACATAATAACATTTTATTTAAAGTTCCAATATCCGGAAACTTAACATGGCTGTGCTGTCCTATTGAACAAATGAGAAATTCTCCTCTCTGACAGTTGAAAGGAGCGGTTCTCAAGCTGTGGGTCAGGACCCCAAAGTGGGTCACAACCCCATTTTAATGAGGTTGCCAGGGCTGGCTTAGACTTGCTGGGGGCCAGGGCTGAAGCCAAAGTCCGAGCCCCACTGTCCGGGGCCAAAGCTGAAGCCTGGGGCTGAAGCCCTTGGGCTTTGGTCCCCTCACCCAGGGAGATGAGGTTCAGGCAGGCTCAAGCTTCAGTCCCCCCACCTGGGGTCGTGTAGTAATTTTTGTTGTCAGAAGGGGATCACGGTGCAATGAAGTTTGAAAGCATTGATCCTTAAGCTGTGGTCTAGGAACAACTGTTGGTGATTTTGGGAGAGCTAGCTGGTCACATGATGCTAACTGTGTTACATGTTTCCAGCTACTAAATTGCATTAAAAACAGTTGCAAATACCCTAATGTTGCTAAGCAATCATTGTAGTTGTCACAGGGATGTTATGTGAATGGAAAGGGAGGTGGTCTACATGATCGTGAATGGGAGGGGTGGCATCCATTAGACAGTCTGTGTGTGTTAAGATGTGGTCTATGCTGTGACCAACTTTAAAACTCCCTGGTGTAAAACTCCCATTTCTAGCTTTGATGGGTTGCAAGATGTTGGGCCTGAAACCTTTCACTGGTCCATGACTGAATATTCCCCATACAGGGCATGTGTGATTTTGAAGAGGGACATTCCATATTTGAGGGAAAATAAAACATTTGTGTCATCTGTTTTTAAAGGTAGCTGTATGGAACTGCTCAGAGGCTGGTAATATTAGAAATGGTCCTGATGGAGATGGATTGGTGGGTAGTGTGAGGGTGAAGTAGTTACAGATGCATAATAAATGCGGTTTATAGCATGAAGCTGCATTTTTCACGTAGGTAACTTTTCGTCTCGTTTGATGTGTGTGATATCAGTACTTATCTGGTAAATAACAGAGACCATAAGAATTATAATTTTTTAAACTTTATTTAAATAACCTGAGGGGGATGAAAGCAAAAAAATGACCAAATTGGAGGGGGGAGAAAAAAAGAAGGATGTCACACAATTACTGGTTCCATATTAGTGCCGTCCAACCTGTTCTAGCGATATCCTGGATGAGCAGGGGTGTGTGTGGGTGTGTGTGTCTTGTAATTGCAGAAGGGATGTGTCTCTTTGTTGCTGTGCTGTCCTTTATTTCACACTGCTTGCTCTCTGATGATGCAAGATGAACAAACAGTTCTCAATAAACATACCCATGTATTCTCATCCTGAATATGCCAGGATTTAGTGTATATGCATACATCGTATTAATTCAGATGGGTGTTTAAATATGCAGATTTTCAAAAGGAGGTGAAAACTGCTTTTGCTGAAGTTTTGGTGGTATCCGATCACTAAACATGTGAGCAAGATAGTGAATATCAGAAGAAATCTGTCTTGAAAATATTTGCAGAAGCTTTGATCTTTTCATCAGGCTCATCTTCAGAAGGGTGAATGTGCAACATCCTCCATGTGGTGCTGGGGCTTGTCAGCACTGCTGCAGGTCAGCCGGAGGCGCTTTCTGGTGACAATAGGACGTTCATCCTGGACTGGAGATGCTGCTCCTGGAGTACTCTCAACCACTAGGAGTCAGTTCCCCTGCACGACAGCACGCTGCATTGGCACTAGATTGCTGGGCTGTCTTTGCTTTTGGTTTTTAATCCGTTTTAATATTGAAACCTGGTCTATAGTAATAGTGTATTTTGCCCCGGAGACTTTTTGTCTAGCTCAGAAGAGTAGTTTTAATGATACGGAAACTCCCAATATGATGATGCTGTTCTGCTGTGTTATATGAAAGCAAGATAAAGCACAGGTGCTTGGATATGCAGCCCGGTGTATTAAAATAAATCGGAATAAAAGTGCTAGTTTAGAGAATATCAGGATAAATAGTCTTTTTCTTAATAAAAAAAAGTCTAAAATTGCCTGCTTGATGCTGAGCCAAAGGACATGATACTATCTTTTAATTAAGATGGCACTTCATTTATTTTCATGCAACATTAAGTTAATCTGTTCCAATTGAGTCCAAACCAGAGAAAAAAATTTTCAGACTTTTAAGCCATAAGGTCCTTTCTATATTAATGTCTGGAGTCCGATTGTAATTTTACACAGAGAGGGGAAGGCTGACATTGAAGCAAAACCAAAGCTACTGGACCAATTGATAACAAATAGTCACTGCAGAATATTCACAGTAACTGCATACTTTCATTTATCTGTGTTGTTTGACGGATAGGCATATTTTCCCTCCAGTGTTGTCCTCAGTGGAAAAATTGATTGTGCTTAGGTTGTACAAGATAAATGTAAAATTTCCAATAAATAAATAAATAGAATTAAATTCAGAAGTACCTCTGCTTTTGTAGTCAATATGTGGAGTTTATGTCTTGGCAATGACTAACTTCTATTATGTCGTAATTCTGGAGTAAATCAGTTGGAAGATAAATGAGTTACTTTGTCTGGTATAAGCTAGAGCAGAATTTGACCCAATGTATTTATCTGGTTCCTGGGTCTAATGTAAATTGGAAGAGGATTGGTTTGCAGAGCAGAGTTTGAAATATTTGAAAGGGTTGACCTCACATTGGGAATTGAGGTCTGAGACCATCTCTTGGGATGGCATCACAGGACATAAGCTGAGCAAGTTTTTGCCCTTAGAAAACAGGATACTCTTGTTTGTTCTTGGGCAAGCTTTATATGACAATTCTGGGGGCCAGCAATCTTAGACAGTTAAAATGCATGCAGATACAATCTGCTTTTCAAAAGACCTCCACATTTAAATAGCTAGCTGCAGATTTTATAGTAGTTAAAGATTTCTAATCTGAAGGTTTTCTGTTCATTCTACAAGCTTATTTACATACAAGAAAAGAGAGACAAAAAAACCCAGAATTGAATAGTTCATAGAGTTGCCTTTTTCATGTACAAACACTCATCACATCAGAAGTTCCCATCACTGATACAGAAGCATGTAGACAGTCCAAGGAGGAAGATCCTTCTCTCATTCACTATCCCTATTTTGTATATTGCAGTCTACTCATTCCTGTCTGTTTTCAGCAGCACAGAGCAACTTGAGTTTGTTTTCATCAATTTCTCTGCTTTCTGCTCTGATTTGAATTATCCAAATTCTAACTCTGGGACAATATTTCTCTCCCTTCTCCTCAGTACTTCCTTTCACAGTTCCCCTCTGATCATACTGTTAATTCTGAGGAGTAGGAAGAAAACTTGTCCCAGAATCAGATTTTGGATAATTGAAACTTTGAACGACTATAAAACCTCGAGTAAAGAGACATTTCATCACCTTTCTCACAACCATGGTATGGTACCTATAACATCTGTAAATCACAAATGTTAATGTTCCCCATGATGTGTCTCCCAGGGTGCTCTCAGTGTCTCCCTCTTTGATTCGCAAAAAGAAAAGGAGTACTTGTGGCACCTTAGAGACTAACCAATTTATTTGAGCATAAGCTTTCGTGAGCTACAGCTCACTTCATCGGATGCATTCATGTCAAGGTTCCTTCCCCACTCTGAACTCTAGGGTACAGATGTGGGGACCCGCATGAAAACCTCCCTGAGCTTATTTTTGCCAGCTTAGGTTAAAACTTCCCCAAGGTACAAACTATTTTACCTTTTGCCCTTGGACTTTATTGTTGCCACCACCAAGTGTCTAACAAATATATACCAGGTAAAGAGTCTGCTTGGAAATGTCTTTCCCCCCCAAATCCTCCCAAACCCTACACCCCCTTTCCTGGGGAAGGCTTGATAAAAATCCTCACCAATTTGCATAGGTGAACACAGACCCAAACCCTTGGATCTTAAGAACAATGAAAAAGCAATCAGGTTCTTAAAACAAGAATTTTAATTGAAGAAAAAGTAAAAGAATCACCTCTGTAAAATCAGGATGGTAAATACCTTACAGGGTAATCAGATTCAACACATAGAGAATCCCTCTAGGCAAAACCTTAAGTTACAAAAAGATACAAAAACAGGAATATACATTCCATTCAGCACAGCTTATTTTATCAGCCATTTAAACAAAACAGAATCTAACGCATATCTAGCTAGATTACTTACTAAGTTCTAAGACTCCATTCCTTTTCTGTTCCCGACAAAAGCATCACTGAAAGCATCCAATGAAGTGAGCTGTAGCTCACGAAAGCTTATGCTCAAATAAATTTGTTAGCCTCTAAGGTGCCACAAGTGCTCCTTTTCTTTTTGTGAATACAGACTAACACGGCTGCTACTCTGAAACCTCTTTGATTCATCTGTCATGGGTCATCTGTAAACCATGGACAAAATTGGTGGCAAAGGTTTTTCATAGGTTTTAAAGCCAGAAGGGACCATCATGACTTTCTAGTCTAACCTCCTGATCTTCATCTGTTAATTTCTGTATGAAGCCCCTAACTTCACTTTGAGTTACAGTGTTTCTTTTAGAAAGAGATCCAATCGTGATTTAAAGAGCTCAGGTGATGAAGAATCCATTACATCCCTAGGTAATTTGTTCCAAAGGTTAATTACCTGCACTGTTAAAAACTTGCACCTTATTTCTAGGCTGGATTTGTCTAGCATCAGCTTCCAACTACGACGACTTGTTATGCTTTTCTCTGCTATTTTAAAGAGCCATCTGCTATCAGAATTCTCTTCCTAGTGAAAGCACTTGTAGGCCATGTTCAAGTTACCTCTTAACCTTCTCTTGGATAAAGTAAATAGATTGAGCTAGGGTACTTAGGGGCCATTAGTGCAGGACAAAAGATTAGTCAATACAATCTTATTAAACCATTCACAGTGTCAGTTGTCCCTAAAGGCTGCAGGACACCCACTGCGAGACACCCAGTAGGTCCCCCTCACCTCAAACTGAAGGAGGCAATGGTCAGTGGCAGATGAGTAATATCTATTCCAGCTTCCACTCTTTTTTTGTGATTACTTTTTATTGACTTTTATATGAAAAAAAAGCAAAAAAATTGTACCTTTTTGTCTGTCTCCAAATACTACGTGCATCCCAGGATCGCTGACAGACTTGTGCAATTTTACAGCTCATCGAAGCTGCAAAGCCTGACAGTACAAAACCAAACAATACTATGTAGACATAACACATTAGGGTGGGGATTATAGTAGTAAAATAGGAGAAGACAGATAGAAACAGGAAAATTAGGGAAGAAAGGGATGAGGGAGAGGTTTCTGTACAACAGATCCACAATGTGCCGAACCAAAAGCAGTGTCAGCCTTGGTAACTGCAGCACCACTGTCATGAAGAATAAGGTCTGCCTGCCTAGAGTTTCAGTGCTGGAGGGAGACAGGTTTGATGTAGTGGTTAACTTTTCTGACATTTATCCAGAAGTCAAAGCCCCCATTAGGTTTGGTACATTAAAATTTGACCCTCCAACCTTTAAAAAGGATTCACCGTTAGCTACTGCTTTGCCATTGCTTATGTCTATTTCCTGGATAACTACAATTGCGCACATTTTTAAAAATAAAAAACATTGTATTGAATGTAAGCTTGGATACAGGAAAACGTCTGATAGGACCCGAAATACGGAGGTCCCCTAGCCTTCCCACAATTCTTCTCCAAATTTACAACTAAGCCTAATTCTATTTCTTTTCCATTTGCGTTGACTATCTAATGTATCTATCTGTACAACCCTGAGTACTCCAGCAGGAGTGGGGGGGGCTTATAAATCAAATGATTTTATTATTCAGAAGGACTTTACAGTTTTTCTTCAGCAATCCCCTATCCCCTCTATGTCAATATCAACAGTAGAACGAGTTTATCGCCATCTGTGTGCGGTAAATCATACTGTCTCGGAAAAGTGAAATGAGAGTGCAGTGCCTGAAGGAATATTTCAGTTTGTCATCCTGCGCAAAGAAAAAGAGTCTCTTCACTTTACTATTCCTCCAAGAAAGAAATAGAGAATAAAATGCCCGAGATTAATATTGCTCCTGGTACATCATTCAAAGCCTTCCCTTAAGATGGGAAATAAAGATCATACCGCTTGTGCTTGTGGTCCTTCTTTCCTGTGAATTTCTCTACATGACTGCATAGCATCAACAAAGCAGCCAAATATACTGGCATTGGGGTGGAGTTTGATTTATGTTGTACTTTAAATATGATTTTTAAAAGGAAGAAAGGGGATTTTTTTATTTGTTAGGAATTGTATATATTTACAAGAAATGAAGGCTTCCCAAAGGACTTATCAATCAAATCACAACCCATGTATGTGAGGGTTTTTTTTATGACTTCAAATGTGTGACCTTTTTTAAAACAATCTACTGATGCTGCTACGTGAGACACAAGTTGTTGTCGCTGTAACTGGACTTTGGCAAGATTAAAAAAAAATCGAACATCAAAAGACAAGCCTCCAAGTGTAAGTGTGTGATATGATCTAAGTAGTATCAAGTGTTTCGTGCCTTAAAGGGGAGTCCCCCACACGAAGAAAGTTAAAATGTAGAGGCACGCTCCAATCCAATGCTCTGGCAAACTGTAAAAGGGGACTTAAGGGCACTGAAACAGGAATGGAATATGCTTTTCAAGCTTCAGCTATGGTAAACGTTTGATGAAAGTTTAGATTTAAAATCCAAAGGTAATCCCCCTAATAGTGATGGAAAACTTTGTGCTTGAGCTTATTTATATCCAAATAGAAATGTTGTTGTGATCAGTATTGGCTTGGGTTATGTGCTTCATTCATACATACATAAAAATAAGAGGTTGCAGTGGAAAATTCTGTGCCATATTTCACTCAAAGATGTGTGTGAAGCTAGACAGGTTTACTGGCCTCCTTCCAAAAAAAAGGTCTTTCTACTTTGCCTGTTTTATTCGTTAGATCAATGGGTATTGTCTTCCGGTAGAATAGAAAAGTGTTTTATTTTCGTTACCTTACAAGTAAAAGAATAAGTAATAGGATTAAGTACATATCAGCCTTAATTGCATGAATGTAATGAGGAGAGACATTGAACAATTTCACAGAACGTGAGGAATTTTCATGGGTTTTTTCTAAAGTTGAGTAAATTCATTTGGTTAGGGGAGCCATAAACTAGAGCTGTCTTTCTTTCGTTAGTTGAATGACAGGCCCTTTTCCTTGGGTTGAGGTTGCCTTCCCAAAGTACAGTGATGAAGAGAAACTTTCCCTGAAGGTCACCCTCTTCTGTTTCAGAAGCTGGTGCATCTTTCAAAAGAGACTAGTAATTGCTTTCACTAAGCCGAAACAGGCAAAAACTCCAGATAAATCAGGCTATTTCAATGAAACTTGGACACAGAGAAAGGAAATAGCATTTTGAAAGTAGTTTAGAATACTTACCCTCAATTGGCTTATCAAATCAGATACCATGTGATGAATGAGATGCATGATTTAAGGAGGAAAACACAGATTAAGTAAAGAACTCTAATACAGTTGTTCATACGTAATCATCTAGTATCACTATGTTAAAGATGTGTCCATTGAAAAGCAAACGGTAATGAAAACGTGTAGTGTGAGAACATGCTTTTTTCTACCGACTGGTTTATTTGCTTTCAGCAGTTAGTCTCTTAAAATCATAGCAAAGGATTAAAGTGTTCTGATAAGAATATTGAATCACAAGATAGTTTATATTAACCACTAGAAGTTACTAGAATGAATTAATGCGTAGCCAGAGTTTAGCTGAGTATGAACTTCATCAAGGGCCCAGTCCTGTCAATGCTTGATATGCAGAGCTCTCTTGAAGTCCTTGGTATTTTTAAGCCTGGAGTAATTTAAATGTTTGCCCCGCAATTTTGGAGATGAAGACATTTTAACATGGATGGACTAATGGAATTTGTGTAGTTCCATATGCTGCAACATGAGAAATTAGCAGCCACAACAGTTAGCTGTGTACTCCTTTTGTAGTAATGAAAATCCTGGCACAAAGAACAGCTGTCAGATTGTACATACACCTGCACAAACAAGCGCATGCTCTGCACTTCATGCACCTTTGCACTAACGCCTTTCACAAAATATAATCTGCAAGCCTCTAGTTTTCTTTGTTATAATTTAATCAGAATTTAAAATTAGCCTCTCCAAATTTCTAATTGTTTGTACATGCACACTCACATGCACAAAATAATTGTAGGAAATATTTGTATTTTTGTAACAAATCCCTCCCCCCCCCCAAAAAAAACAAAAAAAAACCACACACACACCTTAGTTTATCTTACATTTTTGCCAGGGTAGGTTGGCCCTCCGACATCCTCACAGATGCAGGAACTAATTTCCTGGCAGGAACTGTGGAAAGCCTTTTGGAAGCTCATGGGGTGAATCACTTGGTTGCCACCCCTTACCGTCATCAAACAAATGGCCTGTTGGAAAAGTTTAATGAAATGTTGGGGGCCATGATACCTAAATTCGTAAATGAGCACTCCAATGATTGGGACCTAGTGTTGCAGCAGTTGCTCTTTGCCTACAGAGCTGTAACACATCCCAGTTTAGGGTTTTCACCATTTGAACTTGTATATGGCCGCGAAGTTAAGGGGCTGTTACAGTTGGTGAAGCAGTAATGGGAGGGGTTTACACCTTCTCCAGGAACTAACATTCTGGACTTTGTAACAACGTACAAAACACCCTCCGAACCTCTTTAGCCCCTGCTAAAGAAAACCTACAGGATGCTCAAAAAGAGCAAAAAGCCTGGTATGATAAACATGCCAGAGAGCGTTCCTTCAAAGTAGGGGACCAGGTCATGGTCTTAAAGGCACTCAGGCCCATAAAATGGAAGCATCGTGGGAAGGGCCATTCACGGTCCAGGAGTGCCTGGGAACTGTTAATTTCACTGCCTAGTATGCCAGTAAGTCTGTCTGCCTTGGTACAGCCAGTTAATGAGAGACATTGCATTGATGCAATTTTTAACAAATAGATTTTATTTTCTGGAGAACATTTTTTAACTATCTGACTTGAGAGAGAGAGAAAATACACATCATGGGAGTAAGTTATGAGTTGTTAAAGTGTAATCATTCTTGTTCATAGGGTAACTGTGAACTATAAACTAATGAGGTCCAAACAGCCTGATGACTGCAAATATTGACAGTCTAACAATAATTTACAGATCCTCAGCCATCACCTGCCAAGTCTCACACTGCATGAGGTGTTAATGTACATGAGAGGGCTAATGACCATGTACTGTACCCAGAAGCACACCACCCAAAGGCATTCACTTAGATCTGGTCTACACCTAAAAATTAGGTCTAGCTTGCTATGTCACTCAGGTGTAGGGGATGACAAGAACAAAATATCAGGAGACATGGGGGGGGAGCCACAGGCTCTCCCCCCAACCAGGGCCGGCTGTAGGTTTTTTGCTGCCCCAAGTGGGGGGTGGGAGGAAAGCTGGAGTGCTGCCGAAGCAAAATATCGGGGCAAATGGTGTCCTGACTGTACATCAGTCCGGACGCTGGACAAACCACTAAATATCGGGACAGTACCAATTTTATCGGGACATCTGGTCACCCTTCTCAGGTGTGTAAAAAATTCACATCTCTGAGAGAAACAGTTAAGCCAACCTAAGCCCCAGCCAGTGGTCACCACTCGTTCAATGACCAAATTCTTCCGTCGACCTACCTACCTCCTCTTAAGGGAGGGGCTTAACTACAGTGATGGAAAAACCCCTTGCATTGCTATAGTAAGTGCCTACACTACAGAGCTACAGTAGGATAGCTGCAGCTCCACAGGAGTGCCACTGTAGCGCTTATAGCATAGACATACCCATACTAACTTGCAGAGATGCCTTTTTGGTAGTGATGTGGACATCAAAGCGAACCAAATTGTGCTCCATCACAGCTGTGCAATGCCACTGAATTTGACAACTTCAGTGGGCTTGCATGGGTGAAACTGAGAGCATAACTGAACTCCATGGGTGAAATCCCTGCTCCAGTGAAATCAATAACAAAACTCCCTTTGCCCTCGAGGTCAGGATTTCACTCTCTGTCTTTTATAATAGTGATGCAAAAATTCCAGTTCTAACAGATAGGTTCTGTGTTCTTAGGTGCTCTTGTGGGAATTGTTTATAGGCATCAAAGGACAGAAATTTTTCCCTTAACTTCAAGATGAAGGATGTAAAATGACGTATTTACAGTAATTCATTTTCATTAACTAAGCATAACCAGCTTGTTCTACTGGAGAAATTATTAGTTGATAGATAGAAAAAAGTATTCAAAAGGCATGTGAATTTGTGATCTTCAAATAAATCAAATGAATGGACCAATTTAGCCTTGATCAGTTTAATATTCCTTTTTATTTTACATCTGCAATTTATCTTAAAAAGCTCTCAAATACTTGGAAACATTTTTTAAAAAATCAATTATTAAACATTTGTACATCAACTTACAGTATAAAAGTTGCAAAATAAGGTTATGTGCATGAAACAGATCTGAACATTAAAGAAGTGGGAGGGGTGTGTGTGTGTGATGAAAGTATCTGGGTTGGCATGAGATTATTCACTCTTTTTTCCTGTATTTATGAATAATTCTTACATGGGTTTCAAAAATTCTCTGCTTTCAGTTTGAATCTGTCAGTCACAGAAAATTTTTACCTTTTCCTTTGTTTTGGTTTCTTTAACTTTGTTTCTGTCTATTTAACTAGGAAAGAAAGAAATGATGGAGCTGATATAGAAGACATAGGGGACATGTACAAGAGAGGAAGTATGGCCTGGTGGTTAGGGTGTTAGCCTGGCACTTAGGAGCCCAAGTTCAATTCTCTCTCTGCTGGAGACTTCATGTATGATCTTGGGTAAGTCACTAAGGGCTTGTCTCCATGGTGCCACTAGTGCAAACTAGATGGGTGTGACTGTATAGAGCACTCTAACTGCTCCTTGTAGACCCAGCTGGCACAAACTAAAAGGTACCTAGTTCATAGACCTATTTGAAACATGGCTGTATCAACGTGAACTATCTTTTGGCATGGTCTACACAGGGCACTCAGAGCACAACGCATAGCAACTCGCAGAAGCTACTAGATCGCACGCCCTGGTTCTCATGGGTGACTTTAATCATCCTGATATCTGTTGGGAGAGCACTACAGCGGTGCACAGACAATCCAGGAAGTTTTTGGAAAATGTAGGGGACAATTTCCTGGTGCAAGTGCTGGAGGAGCCAACTGGGGGAGAGCTCTTCTTGACCTGCTGCTCACAAACCGGGAAGAATTAGTAGGGGAAGCAAAAGTGGATGGGAATCCCTATTGAGATTACAGGGACAAACCATCCCGATGTGTTGAAAGAATAGTAAATATGGCAGGTGACCAGCTTGGCTTAACAGTGAAATCCTTGCGGATCTTAAACATAAAAAAGAAGCTTACAAGATGTGGAAGATTGGACAAATGACCAGGGAAGAGTATAAAAATTGCTCGGGCATGTAGGAATGAAATCAGGAGGGCCAAATAGCACCTGGAGCTGCAGCTAGCAAGAGATGTTAAGAGTAACGAGAAGGGTTTCTTCAGGTATGTTAGCAACAAGAAGAAAGCCAAGGAAAGTGTGGGCCCCTTACTGAATGAGGGAGGCAACCTAGTGACAGAGGATGTGGAAAAAGCTAATGTACTCAATGCTTTTTTTGCCTCTGTCTTCACGAACAAGGTCAGCTTCCAGACTGCTGTGCTGGGCAACACAGCATGGGGAGGAGGTGACCAGCCCTCTGTGGAGAAATAAGTGGTTAGGGACTATTTAGAAAAGCTGGACGTGCACAAGTCCATGGGGCCGGATGCGTTGCATCCAAGAGTGCTAAAGGAGTTGGCGGCTGTGATTGCAGAGCCATTGGCCATTATCTTTAAAAACTCATGGCGATTGGGGGAAGTCCTGGACGACTGGAAAAAGGCTAATGTAGTGCCCATCTTTAAAAAAGGGAAGAAGGAGGATCCTGGGAACTACAGGCCAGTCAGCCTCACCTCAGTCCCCAGAAAAATCATGGAGCAGGTCCTCAAGGAATCAATCCTGAAGCACTTACACGAGAGGAAAGTGACCAGGAACAGTCAGCATGGATTCACCAAGGGAAGGTCATGCCTGACTAATCTAATCGCCTTCTATGATGAGATTCCTGGTTCTGTGGATGAAGGGAAAGCAGTGGATGTATTGTTTCTTGACTTTAGCAAAGCTTTTGACACGGTCTCCCACAGTATTCTTGTCAGCAAGTTAAAGAAGTATGGGCTGGATGAATGCACTATAAGGAGGGTAGAAAGTTGGCTAGATTGTCGGGCTCAACAGGTAGTGATGTCTCCATGTCTAGATGGCAGCCGGTATCAAGTGGAGTGCCCCAAGGGTCGGTCCTGGGGCTGGTTTTGTTCAATATCTTCATAAATGATCTGGAGGATGGTGTGGATTGCACTCTCAGCAAATTTGCGGATGATACTAAACTAGGAGGAGTGGTAGATACGGTGGCAGGTAGGGATAGGATACAGAGGGCCTAGACAAATTGGAGGATTGGGCCAAAAGAAATCTGATGAGGTTCAACAAGGATAAGTGCAGGGTCCTGCACTTAGGACGGAAGAATCCAATGCACCGCTACAGACTAGGGACCGAATGGTTAGGCAGCAGTTCTGCGGAAAAGGACCTAGGGGTTACAGTGGACGAGAAGCTGGATATGAGTCAACAGTGTGCCCTTGTTGCCAAGAAGGCCAGTGGCATTTTGGGATGTATAAGTAGGGGCATAGCCAGCAGATCGAGGGACGTGATCATTCCCCACTATTTGACATTGGTGAGGCCTCATCTGGAGTACTGTGTCCAGTTTTGGGCCCCACACTACAAGAAGGATGTGGAAAAATTGGAGATAGTCCAGTGAAGGGCAACAAAAATGATTAGGGGTCTGGAACACATGACTTATGAGGAGAGACTGAGGGAACTGGGATTGTTTAGTCTTCAGAAGAGAAGAATGAGGGGGGATTTGATAGCTGCTTTCAACTACCTGAGAGGTGGTTCCAAAGAGGATGGTTCTAGACTATTCTCAGTGGTAGAAGATGACAGGACAAGGAGTAATGGTCTCAAGTTGCAGTGGGGGGAGGTTTAGGTTGGATATTAGGAAAAACTTTTTCACTAGGAGGATGGTGAAACACTGGAATGCGTTACCTAGGGAGGTGGTAGAATCTCCTTCCTTAGAGGTTTTTAAGATCAGGCTTGACAAAGCCCTGGCTGGGATGATTCAATTGGGGATTGGTCCTGCTTTGAGCAGGGGGTTGGACTAGATGACCTCCTGAGGTCCCTTCCAACCCTGATATTCTATGATTCTATGATTCATAGGAGTTCTTTATAAATCACACCACTGTAGAGCACACTGCAGTATTGTGTAGACAAGCCCTAAGTCTCTCTGTGCCTCAGTTCCCCAAGAGTCAAATGGGAATAAAAATACTTCCCTAACTCATGGGAGGATGTGTATATGAAGATAAATACATTAAAGATTATAAAGAGCTAAGATACAATTTTAATGAGGAGCTAGATAAGTATTTTAGACGCAGACAGTTTATAATAAAACAGGATAACTGGCTATAACAACTTCATGTACAGAAGTTCTTAAACTAGAATAGAAAGTAAGGAGGCTAACACAACAGTGAAGTGAAAATAGAGTGAGGGCTTGTGTTGGGTAGTTAATAGTAAATTTTGCTATAGCAAGTCTTAGTTGAAGAGTGAAAAGCTTAGAAATGTTTCAGTGTAGTAAACATCACACTTGGAAATTAATCCTGCTCTCCCTAGGTTTCTTCTATTGGAACTGGGGACCATCTCATTCCAGTTCACTGTAATACTGTTAATAGTAAGCACCAACAATGTGAAGTATAGTGTATAAAATGGTTTAAATTGAATAATTTGGCTTTTTTTTTAACCAGCTGTAACGTGGTGGCTATGCTAGAGCAGGAGTCGGCACCACCATGTTGCGCGACGGGCACTTGACAAAATTACTGTACTTAGTGACGGACATTGCGGGGGCAGGTGGGTTGTGTCATTCACTCATTCAATTTTTTGAAAAATTACCATGGACCTCAAAATTTTTACCATGGACACGTTGCTGACCCCTGTGCTAGAGCTGGATTCATCCCTTACTGGCACAATGAGCCTTCCTACAGAATGGAGGCCCATTCTGGTGCAGAGTATATTCATCCTGGGAGAGGGCAGGCCACGTTTCCACTGTTGTGCCCTCCCTTGCTGATTCTGTCAGGGCACTTGCATTTTCTGCTGCAAACCCATAGGCAGTGACTGCAGAGAGAACGTGTTGAATCAGTGCAACCTCTTTCCCCAGCTAGCCTTAACCCGCTCTTAAGGGGTTTGTTATCCTTCTGTGGGCACCACAGTGGAGGAGTTTGCAATGGCCCTGTTTTGCTATTGCATACTTCTCTCCAAAGGAGCTTTGCATTGCCAGGGATCCTATACTCTAGTTTATTCAGCAGCAGCAAGCATAAATCATGGGTGATTTTTTTTAAAAAACAGTCTTACAGGCTCAGGCAGTTTATCCATCTAGACACTTAACCTTTGGTGGATCCCATACCTTAAGAGCTCTGAATGTATGTAATAACAGAAGTTTATTTTACCAATACTTTCTCCTATCCAACTTGCTAAAGCACCAGCCACATTTAGAGCACTGTATTGATAATGTATTGAATTAGAGGCAAATTAGAGTACTTCTTCGAGTACTGGTCCCTGTGTGTATTCCACATGTGGGTATGCATGAGTGCCATGCACCTGAGTCTGGAGATTCTTAACCTAGCAATTTCCATTGGCCTGCACATGCACAGTTGCTCTCCATGTGCTCCAAACTGAGGGCATAAGAGGCAGTGTGGGCCAACACCTCTCCAGTTCCTTCTTACCGCTGCATGGCCTGAATCAGAATCCACTGTATTCACAGATTTCTCCAGCTTCTTATAGCCTATGAACAGATACTGTAAATAGTTTTTATATTAGCATGGTTTGAGTTTTATATGCTATGGTTAGTTTAGCTTTGTTTTCCCCCTTGTAGGGGACTTCATCCCCGCAGTCTGAGATTATGCCCAGAGTCCCTGATTTCAAGAATTGCTTCTCTTGGCCTCTTTCCTTCTCTGTGAAAGGTGACCACCAATGCTGCCTCTACTCTCTGGGTGAGATGCATATCTCTGCAAAGTGCATCTGCCACTTGTTTCCTCTACCAGCACATGAAGCTTGTGAGCTTCAGCTAAGGAAACATTTTATGCAGAAGTCCATGAGACCTCACTAATCCGGGCCAAGAAGATTCTCCCCTGTACATTGGCCCCAAGCAACAATCAGCACGGCTCCAAGCATGATCTTGGGAGTGGAGCCAGTCAGAGGCTGTCTGATATACCCCAGCCTCCTACACCTCCACACCTAAAAGAGGTGAGAGGCACTATTTCATCCCAGCCAAAGGAGCTGAGTTCCTTTCCCCGCACCCAGCACCCAATTTGCTGATGATGCAGGCAGCCGTGGAAAGAGCAAGGTCACAACAGCCTAAAATCACCCCAGCTGACAAGGATTCAAAGAGGTTGGACCTTCTGGGAAGAAAGTTATTCTCCTCTACAAGCCTGCAATTCTGTATTTCCAACTATCAGGCTTTGTTGGCAAAATATGATTTTAACTACTACTCTGGACTAGCAGCCTTTAAGGACAGTCTTCCCCTTGAGGACCGAGCCCAGTTTCAATCCTTCATTGAGGAAGGCAGACTAGTGGGTACAAGCTGCAGTGGATGCAGCAGACACGGCATGTAGAGGGCTAGCTGCTGGTGTAGTTATGAAGCATGAGTCCTGGCTTCATTTTCTGAGCTTCCCCAGGAAGGTGCAGAATTCCATAGAGGACTTACTATTCAACGAGTCAGACTTATTCAGCAAGAAAACTGAGTCTCCACACTCCTGCATTGACCCCATGCTCCCTGAGAATTTAAACCCTGGCCCCAAAGAGAAAAACACCACAGGCAGGTATATAGGAAAAGACCGCCCCCTCCAGAAATATTCTACCACCAGTGTCCAGCCAAGCCTCTGGGCAAGCAACAGAGAGTTCAAAGACCTTGATTTTCAGCCCTCTCTACTACTCTGAGCTCTATCCATTCCTACCCACCCTCTAAGGGCTTCTCTCAACACCTCAGTCGAGCACTGTATATCTTTATTGATACCAGCCACGTCTAGCCCCTCCCCTCAAATCTTTGGAAGATATCTCTCCCTTTGTTACTCACAATTGGGACTCTATCACGATAGACAAATGGGTTCTAGAAATCATCCACCATGACAGGTTTCAGAGTAGCAGCCGTGTTAGTCTGTATTCACAAAAGGAAAAGGAGTACTTGTGGCACCTTAGAGACTAACAAATTTATTTGAGCATAAGCTTTCGTGAGCTACAGCTCACTTCATTGGATGCATTCAGTGGAAAATACAGTGGGGAGATTTATATACATAGAGAACGTGAAACAATGGGAGTTACCATACACACTGTAGTGAGAGTGATCACTTAAGGTGAGCTATTACCAGCAGGAGAGCGGGGGGAAAAAAGCCTTTTGTAGTGATAATCAAGGTGGGCCATTTCCAGCAGTTGACAAGAATGTCTGAGGAACAGTGCGGGGTGGAGGGGAGGAATAAACGTGGGGAAATAGTTTTACTTTGTGTAATGACCCATCCACTCCCAGTCTCTATTCAAGCCTAAGTTAATTGTATCCAGTTTGCAAATTAATTCCAATTCAGCAGTCTCTCGTTGGAGTCTTTTTGTTGAAGAATTGCAACTTTTAGGTCTGTAATCGAGTGACCAGAGAGATTGAAGTGTTCTCCGACTGGTTTTTGAATGTTATAATTCTTGACGTCTGATTTGTGTCCATTTATTCTTTTACGTAGAGACTGTCCAGTTTGACCAATGTACATGGCAGAGGGGCATTGCTGGCACATGCTGGCATATATCACATTGGTAGATGTGCAGGTGAACGAGCCTCTGATAGTGTGGCTGATGTGATTAGGCTCTATGATGGTGTCCCCTTAATAGATATGTGGACACAGTTGGGAACGGGCTTTGTTGCAAGGATAGGTTCCTGGGTTAGTGGTTCTGTTGTGTGTCGTGTGGTTGCTGCTGAGTATTTGCTTCAGGTTGGGGGGCTGTCTGTAAGCAGGGACTGGCCTGTCTCCTTCAGGATAGGTTGTAGATTCTTGATGATGCATTGAAGAGGTTTTAGTTGAGGGCTGAAGGTGATGGCTAGTGGCGTTCTGTTATTTTCTTTGTTGGGCCTGTCCTGTAGTAGGTGACTTATGGGTATTCTTCTGGCTCTGTCAATCTGTTTCTTCACTTCAGCAGGTGGGTATTGTAGTTGTAAGAATGCTTGATAGAGATCTTGTAGGTGTTTGTCTCTGTCTGAGGGGTTGGAGCAAATGCGATTGTTTCATAGAGCTTGGCTGTAGACGATGGATCGTGTGGTGTGGTCTGGATGAAAGCTGGAGGCATGTAGGTAGGCATAGCGGTCAGTAGGTTTCCAGTATAGGGTGGTGTTTATGTGACCATTGCTTATTAGCACCATAGTGTCCAGGAAGTGGATCTCTTGTGTGGACTGGTCCAGGCTGAGGTTGATGTTGGGATGGAAATTGTTGAAATCACGGTGGAATTCCTCAAGGGCTTCTTTTCCATGGGTCCAGATAATGAAGATGTCATCAATATAGCGCAAGTAGAGTAGGGGCATTAGGGGACGAGAGCTGAGGAAGCGTTGTTCTAAGTCAGCCATAAAAATGTTGGCATACTGTGGGGCCATGCGGGTACCCACAGCAGTGCTGCTGATTTGAAGGTATACATCCACCATGGTTATTCTGTTGAATATCTCTCCTTTTCCCCTCAGAAACAACCTTCCCAGTTCCTCTTCAGGGGCGACTCTCATGAGCATATTCTTTGCTAAAAGGCAAATTCTCTTCTCCAATGAAGGGCAATAGAACGAGTATCCCTCAAGAGTATCAAGGGAAGGGGTTCTATTCTCTGTACTACTGAGGTCCCCAAAAAAACAGAGAGTGGATACCCATTCTGGACCTTCGACAACTGAACATCTTCATTCAGAAGTCAAAATTTAGCATGGTTACACCAGCATAAATAATCTACCTACCTACAGGAGGGAATGAGGTTTGTGGCTCTCAACCTGAAGGATGCCTATTTTCATGTAGATATTCATTTGTCCCACAGACAGTTTCTTTGGTTCCTGGTAGTTCAGGAACATGAAGAGTTCGGTGTTTTTCCCTTTGGACTAACAACAGCACCCAGGGTTTTCATGAAAGTTTTCTCTGTGGTGGCAGCCCAAATGAGATGTCACAGCTATCCAGTCTTCTCATACTTGGATGACTGGCTCCTGACAAGTCACTCCACCCACGAGGTCAGATTGGTGACTTTGTTCCTGCACCATCTTCTTTCAGCACTTGCTGGCTTCATGAACAGAGAAAAATCCACTTGGACTCTCACAAGGATGATAAACTTTATCAGAGTGACACTGGACTCAATTTGAGCAAGAGCTTTCCTCCCAATAGAAGGATTTCAATCAATGAGCAATCTGATATTGCATGTTATTCGCAAACCAAACACTATGTCAGAGTGTGCCTTTCTCTACTAGGTCACAGGGCCTCATGTACTTATGTGATGCCATTTGCCAGACTTCATTTACACTGCCTACAGGCCGAGCTCAGGAACACATGAACACCAGAGTGACTGTTCCCACCAGCGTCATCACCTCTCTTACCTAGTGGTCAAACCCAGAATGAGTTGCAAGAGGGAGTCCCCCTCAACACTCTCACCTCCAGTGTCACTATAGTAACAGATGCACCTGAACAACTGTACCCTACAGGGCACTGGACCCCACAGGAAGTCCAGACTGCACATCTAGTTCCTGTGGTATGGTATGTCTACTTCCTGGAACTGAGAGCAGTCCAACTGACCTGCAGGGCCTTCCTCCCTCTCATACATTGTCTCCTTATCCACATAATGTCAGACATCACCACTATGATCTTTTATATAAACAAGCAGAATGGAGCAAGATCCCTCCCCGTCTGCCTGGAAGCAGCCAGGTTTTAGAATTGGTACATCGGAAACCACATCGCTATCCAAGCCACATACCTACCAGGTGCTCAGACTTCTGTAGAAGACAGCCTAAGCAGGCACTTCCCTGCGGATCATGAGTGAGTAATACATGACTCTGTCCTGAGTGATGTGTTCACTAAGTGGGGAACACCACAATAGGAACTTTCCAGGTCCCAAACAAATAGGAAACCTCCAGAGCAGCTGTGGGCCACGACTCCCAGGGTGATGCTTTCTTGTTATCATGGACAGACCAACTCGAACATGCCTTTCCTCCCATCCCCCTGCTACTACAGGTCTTGAGAATGATCCATTCTGACAGAGCTAGAGTCATTCTCATAGCACCCAACTGAGAGTTTTGGTTCCCAGAACATCTAAGAATGTCAACCTGTCCTCTCATTAGGATCCATCTTTTCCTGGATCTTCAAACTCAGGAAGATGGCAAAATCAGACACCCCAATCCAAACCCATTTCACCTTACAGCCTGGATTTCGGATGGGCATCCGATCAGAATGGTCATGTTCAGAAGTCATCCAAGCCATTCTGACTCAGAGTAGGAAAGATTCAACTAGGACCTGCTAACTATCTAAATGGAGACATTTCTCTACCTGATCACAGCACAATCAGTCTTCTTCAGACTCTGCAGATTTTCCAGTTATTTTAGGTTATCTCCTGTCACTGAAGAACTCAGGTCTTTCCCTTTGCTCATTGCAAATCCATCAAGCAGTGATCAATGCCTTCCTTCTTCCAGGAGATGGGCATTTCATTTTTACTCGTCCAACAACAGTCAAATTCCTGAAGGGCCTAGTGAGGCCCTTTCTGCCTGTGGTTAAGCCTACACCTCAATGGGACCAGAGATTTTTCAGTACTCATCAGACCATCATTTGAACCTTTGGCCACATGCTCTATGTCCCACCTTTCCATGAAGGTTGCATTTTAAGTTGCTACTAGTTTGGCCAGAAGGATGAACAAGATGGCAACTCTCATGGCCGATCCACCAAATGCTATTTTTCACAAAGAGAAGGTCTCCCTTTGCTTTCATCCATGCCAACCAACCTATCCACTTACATGTTTTTCTTCCCGAAACCTCATGCTTCCATTGAAGAGAAAAGACTTCATTCCCTGGATGCCAGACATGCCCTGGCATTCTACCTACAAAGGACAAAACCAATCAAAAAATCACCAAGTGTATTTCTTGCTATAGAACAAGGGTCACAAGGACAAGCAGTATTTTCTCAGACAATCTCTAAATGGATTTCTGGTTGCATCATTACATGCTACCAGTTAGCACATGTCCCTCGCCCAGATGGGGAAAGGGCATGTTCCACAAGAGTGCAAGCTGCTTTGGCAGCATCTCTACAGGAGGTACTGAAACTGAGAGTAGCAGAGTAGCTACCTGGTGTTCCTGTCATATGTTCACAAAATGTTATATGCTAGCTGAAGCTTCTGCTGCAAATACAGCTGTGGGGACTGCAGTTTTTCAAGCTGATCTCCTCGCACCCTCCTCTGATCTGAATACTGCTTGTCAGTTACCCATGTGTGGACTACACAGAGCGATCAGCACTCCAAGAAGAAATGGAGATTACTCACCTGTAACTGGAAGCTCTTCTGGATGTGTGGTACCTATCTGTATTCCACTATTCACCCCTCTGCTTTTGATCCTATTGGAGTCACGGTAAGAAGAGGAACTGGAGAGGTGTTGGCTCACGCTGCCTCTTATGCTCTTGGTCTGGAATATAAGGAGTGGGTGCATGTGCAGGCCATTGGATACTGCTTGTTAAGAATCTCTGGACTTGAGCACATGGCATGGACATGTACCACATGTGGAACACAGATAGGGACCAAGCATCTTGAAGAACTTCCATTTATAAGTAAGTAACCTCCATTTCTTTTTCAAAAGTTACAGATACATTTTTACATCACATTTTCTGTTTAGTTTTAATCTTAAAATCAATAGAGTAGGAAATGTATCTACAAATGAGATCAAAGCATTGGCCATGAAACAGAAAAGCAAAAATTCTAAGCAGCATCTTTGTTTTCCAAACAGTCTTCCACTGTATGCAAGTGAACTAAAGCTAGCTGTGTCACATACCTTTCTTTCAGAGTAACAGCCGTGAGCTGTAGCTCACGAAAGCTTATGCTCAAATAAATTGGTTAGTCTCTAAGGTGCCACAAGTACTCCATACCTTTCTTTGTAGCAGTAGGAACTTTTTAGTTTCAGAGTGTAGTGAAGGAAAAGATCCGTGAAGTATGAAAATATCTGTTAAAATGTGAGGCATTGAAAAGTGCACCACTTGTAACCTGCTCGGTTTGTCTTTATCACTGAGCTGAGCACCTTGAATTTAGTCATGGTCTTTGCGTTCAGTGTTTTTTAAAAGAAACTATGTGTTTAGGTTAAAACCCATTTATTTGGGAGAACTGGTATTAAAAATGTCATTCCAGTTAAATGCAATCCTGGCTCTCATTTAGTGTTGTTGCCAGACCAGAAAGAGAGCTTTGCATAAGCTCGAAAGCTTGTCTGTTTCATCAGCAGAATTTAGTCAATAAAAAATATTGCCTCACCGCCTGTCTCTCTAATAAACCTGGTTCTTGACACTAAAGGAAAATCAAAGAAAATGGTGCAGCCATGTGAATGCATTTTAAAATATACCTCCTTGTTTCTCCTTAGCATAGCTTTCATTTCAGTTTTTAAAGCCTTTTATTTGTGGTCCCATGCCTAACTATTTGACCTCTCTGTTGGCATAAATGACTGAGCAATTGACAATCAAAGCAACATGGTGGGATTGGTAGATATGCATAGTAGATAGGAGCCAGGAGATGGCTGTGATATAATGCAGCATATTAAAGGACATGATAGATGAAGAAAATGATTAGGAATGAAATCTTATTCTCCAATGGAATAACAATGACATATTGTTCATTTTCTTATTCCATTTTTGACAGTTACTCTAACTTGTGTCTCTCTGTATCCAGGGGTTGACGGGGGAGGAGGGAAACTAAAATTACAACACATATTGCTAATGCACTGTAATTGCTTTAATCTCTGAGTGCTGGACCATCAGGACTTAAATAACATACTGTTAGATAACTGATGACACTTGGTGGGAGTGCTGAAGCACAAACCTAGATTTCCTAAACCTCTGGCATTTATTGCACAAAAATATACTGTAACCCATTTTCCAAGACATGTAAATGAAATATTATTTTGTGAATACTGTCAGTCCAGGTAAATGTAACCCTACTGGTAGTTTAGCAAAGATAACATGGTGAACAAAGCAACGTTATTTATTAAATTGTGCACTGATTGATACACCTACTAGAAGTGGAAATGCTCACAGTTTTTTCTATTTGTTTATTGCCACAAGCTGGCTAGGCTTTTAAGGCAGGCAAGGCTCAGCCTTGCCTGTGACCTAGCAGCTAGCTTC
Source organism: Lepidochelys olivacea (assembly GCF_965140295.1). NCBI lineage: Eukaryota > Metazoa > Chordata > Testudines > Cheloniidae > Lepidochelys > Lepidochelys olivacea. Next base: position 136,459,179 of record NC_140411.1, read on the forward strand.
CAGCTGATAATGATACCACAACTTAAGGCTAATTAGTGACTCCAGCTGAGAAAGGTTTAGGACAAGACTATACAGAATGGAGAACTCAGTTTATCGGAGGGAGGAAAAATAAAAAGATACTGTGGAGAAAGCAACTTTTCTGTGGGTAGGAGAAGCAGCAGAGTTCCTGTGGGGGAGGCCATCAGGTAGGTCAATAAAAGCACTTTAGTGGAGCCCACAAGAGGAGGAAGACTTAGGTCAGCTGGGGAGGGAGAAGCCCCAGGCCTAAGTACCAAAGGGAGGCTGTGTTAAGCACAGGCTGTAGGGAAGCAGCTAAGGGGATTTCTAGGTAGGAAGTGGCCCAGGGAAACGGCAGCACACCTGAAGGAACAGACATAACTGTTTAATGCAGGATCTCTGGGCTGGAACCCAGAGTAGAGAGTAGGCCTTAATCCCCCTACCAGTCCCTGAGGACAGGGCATGCAACAGCATAAGCAGATTAAGGCTCCTGGGATGGAGGAATTGAGGGAGGGCTAGTAAGAACACTTGGGTGGTGCCCAAGAGGGGTGGAAGAATTATTATTTGGACATATTCCTTTGAGTTCTAGTTGGACCTTTTGTTATCCCAGAAGGGGACTGGACTTTATGTGATTTGGTCAATGGGCCAAGCCATGCAAGATTCAGTGAGAGGCAGATGGCCAGTAGGAGGCACCAAAGACAAGGGTGTCCTGCAGCATTGCACCCTGACACAAGGGGGCACTGTGGGTGGTGAGTACATCACTGTTCACCTACCTGAAAATGTGCTCACTGCAACTGGATGCAGTGAGTCCTTGTCTGGCTGCAGAAAGAAAGAAGGTGAAGCCTCTTTAAGGAGCAGCACTCAAAGGAATTGTTAAGAGGGGAAAAAGGAAACTCACCTGGGCGGAGCCCGGGGAAAGGGACATGGCAGGAACAGATTTGGGGAAACAGTAGCCCAACATGTGTCTGGAGAGAGGGGTGGGTCTATATACCCATTCACGTTAGTAAGAACTCACTCTGTCTTGGGCCAACAACACCCACCCATGGGATCAGTGTAAGGCCAGATTTGCATGTTCAGTGGTGGGCCTCTCACTAGTCACCTTGTTCCTTTGGGGCTGGGAAGGAATCTTTCCTGCTCTGCTACATTGGTCAGGCACAGGGTGGGAGGGGGAAGGAATTGCCTTCCCCACAGCTGGTCAGGGATAGGGGTTAGGTCAGATATGTTGCAACTTAACAGGTAACAGGTTTGGCAGGTGTCCTATGCAGGTAAACAGGATTTGAAGGGGTCTTGTGGAGAGGCATTCCCTAAGGAAATTGGGAAAAGTAGGGTTGGGTTGCCTAATGTTTGATACAGTGGGGAGACAACCATTCTGCTTTCCCCCCAGTCCTCCCACTCCCAAACATTATATGAGGGGAGAGTGGCAGGTTCCAAGTAAAGGATCAGGTTGGGAAGAGGGAGGGCTGATGGCAGCCCTCCCAAATAGCTGTAAAAGATGAAAGAAATAATGCTGACCTGGATGGGATGGTTTATTGCCTGGTGTTCCCAAGTGTGTGGCTGGGACAATGATGTGATTCACAGACCTATCTGACGTAGACCAAAATATGTCACTGTCTCCAGTGTTTTGATACTAGTTACAACTTGTTTTGTGATGTGAGCCTATACTTAAGTAAATATTAGCAACTTCATGTAAAAGGGAAAAATATTATTTGAATTTGATCTTTTTCTAAATCATACAATTCCATGCTACTGCTGGTTCCCTCTCCCTCCTCACTCCCCACACACCTGGCACACTGTAATTTTAAAAGCTGCCTTTTCTATTTATTATCCAAAACAGGACAGTGTTTAAGGTCTGAGATACACCAGCTGTTACTAATTTAAAAAAAGTAAGAAATATTGTGATTTGTAAAATAATAGCTAAAAGTCTGCAGCAGCCTTTTTTTAAATTCTGAGTTGACAATCTTTGGAAACATTGAGCTGATTTAGTGATCTCGTCCTTTTGTAACATTATCATCAAATCATACCCTTTGGAAGTAGGATTAGAACCTATCTGACAGCATACCATATGTTTTGACTGCCAAGAAAAGGAGAGGTCATATAATGAAGGAAGTGGCACCAGTGTGAGCTTTTAAAAAAGCTATTAATTCTGTCTGTGACGGGTTGGATCACAGAAACCCCCTGAGAGCTGCCACCTGATGTGCCAAGACTACTACTTCTCCTGCTTTCCTGCCCAGTCAGCTTAGGACTTCAGTGCCCTGCCTGGTTTGAGCCAGACCCACTAGCCTGCTGTAAACCCAGACCCAGGTCTGAACTATGTCCCCTAACAGCTGTAAGCTCAATTGAAAGCAGCTTTCAGAGTGTGCCTGTCTTTAACACTCAGATGCCCAACTCCCAAAGAGGTCCAAACCCCAAATAAATCCATTTTACCTTGTATAAAGCTTATGCAGGGTAAACTCATAAATTGTTCGCCCTCTATAACACTGATAGAGAGATATGCACAGCTGTTCCGCCCCCGCCCCCCCCAGTATTAATACATACTCTGGGTTAATTAATAAGTAAAAAGTGATTTTGTTAAATACAGAAAGTAGGATTTAAGTGGTTCCAAGTAGTAACAGAGAGAACAAAGTGAATTACCAAGCAAAATAAAATAAAACATGCAAGTCTATGTCTAATCAAACTGAATACAGATAAAAACCTCACCAGTTCCAGTAAGCTCTCTTTTACAGACTAGACTCCTTCTAGTCTAGGTCCAGCAAGCACTCACACCCCCTGTAGTTAGAATCATAGAATCATAGAATATCAGGGTTGGAAGGGACCTCAGGAGGTCATCTAGTCCAACCCCCTGCTCAAAGCAGGACCAACACCAACTAAATCATCCCAACCAGGGCTTTGTCAAGCCTGACCTTAAAAACTTCTAAGGAAGGAGATTCTACCACCTCCCTAGGTAACGCATTCCAGTGTTTCACCACCCTCCTAGTGAAAAAGTTTTTCCTAATATCCAACCTAAACCTCCCCCACTGCAACTTGAGACCATTACTCCTTGTCCTGTCCTCTTCTACCACTGAGAATAGTCTAGAACCATCCTCTTTGGAACCACCTCTTAGGTAGTTGAAAGCAGTTACTGTCCTTTGTTCCAGTTTCTTTCAGGTATCCTTGGGGGTGGAGAGGCTATCTCCTTAGCCAGCTGAAGACCAAATGGAGGGGTCTCCCATGGGCATTAATAGACTTTCTCTTGTGTGTGGAGACCCCCTCCCTTCTCCTATGCAAAGTCCAGCTCCAAGATGGAGTTCTGGAGTCACCTGGGCAAGTCACATGTCTATGCATGACTCAGTTTTTACAGGTTGAAGCCATTGCCCACATGGTATTTTGAATGTCTTCAGGAAGACTTCTTATGTGGATTGGAGTATTCCAAGATGCATTGTTCCTTAAGTGCTTCTTGATTGGGCACTTAACTTTGCAAATTCCTTTCTCCAGGAACTGACCAAATGCTCTACTAAGGTTATTGAGAAATCAAGCCAGTACACGGCCAATATTCATAACTTCGAATACAAAAATGATACATGTATACAAATAGGATTAATAGATTCAGTAGATCATAACCTTTACATAGATATGTTACATGGCATGTGTAGCATAGAACATATTCCAGTTATGTCATATATATTCATAAGCATATTTCCATAAAGCCTTATGGGGGGCACTGTCACACTGTGTTCTGCTGATTTTTTTTACAGACTGTATAATTTGAAGTAAAAAATTGATAATTGTTCATTACAACAGAGTACTGTAAGCTTAAAATGTGAAATTAATCATTTTACACAGTAGACTCACACAATAATCCAGTGTTACCTCAAGTTTTTTATTGCTCCTCTTCCTCAGACTTATTTGGGCAAGTTGCCCATTTATCAGTCATCATATCTGCTGTTATTTTTTCAAAGGAAGCCTAGAGACCATTGGCATAACTTTAATTTTAGATGTTTATCTTATATATACGTTTTTGAATGCAATACGATGTTGCGGCATAATGAGCGATGTTATGGCATAATTTAGCACGATGCTATTTTAGAGTTAATTTTGCACAGTCAGACTACATTAAAAGTACATTATGAACTTTTAAAAAGTCATATTTTGGTATGCAAATATTTGCCTATTAATGTTGTTCATTTTAAGATCACTAAAACTGAAAGAGAAAAATGATTTCTTTATTTTTTCAGTTTATTTACCTTATTTGTTTTTGACAGGATTTTGTGTAAATGTGCAAACAATTTCACTGTTTCCCCTCTAACGGCAGTAAATCACCATTACCTTTTGTATGTGTCTATCTCTCATATCGTAATGGGGAAAAACATCTTAACAGCCAGAAGATGTGATTGTAACACCACAAAAATTGTGAGAGGAATTGAGTTGAAAGTATAGTTCCTGAAACTACTTTTAACGTTTTTTTTTGTAATTGACTCACTTTAATTTTTTTTCATTTCCAAGATAATATTTTAGCTAGCAGTTATTTCCGTCTCTCTCTCTGCCTTCCCTTCAGGCTTTCTTCTTTAGTTTCTTTCTGGAAAACTCTGACCTTCTTTGGAGCTTCAGGTTTCCAGCGCCAAATATCAGAACAGCTGTTGACAGTGATTTCTTCCACTGATATTTCAGAGTGGTTTCATGCTTACAGAGAGAATTTTCCCTCTGAAAACCACCCTTGAGCTAGTGTTTGGGTCAATTGGCATAGAAAAGAGTGAAAGGTCTGTAACATGAATGGACATTTTGTCTACTATGTGTGTTTGGGGTCTAGGGTACACTGAATTAGTTCCCAAGCTAGGCTCTGTTAGGAATTCTGCCTTTAGTTGCACATTCTTTTTTATTTATTTTATTTTTTAAAAGAAGAAAACCAAACAAAGTTGCTGATTGAATGAATTCTTCTGATTAAAAAAAGTTGTTCCCTAGCTGTCTTTTCAAACCTTCTTTTAGGCTTCCTTTCTTCCGGCTGACGTCATCACCTTGGTTGACTTCGAGTGACTATTCCTCCTTAGGTTCAAATTCCTGTGTCAGCTACTTTGTTTCATTGAATAAATGCCAACTTTGAAGAGTCCTTATCTTGTTTTGTACAATCCATCTATGTTCTTTGATGCCTTCGTAAACATATTTAAAACGGTAATATAAATCACTGAAGTCATCTTCTCCAGCAGCCTTAGTATGGCTCAACGTCAGTCGGATGAAACACTATATAAATCTTCAGCTTCTGTATCAGTACCTGTTTATTGTGCTTTCTAAATTGTATATGATTGACATGCTGTCATTGCTTCTGTTTGATTCTGAACAATGTCTACATAACTTCTAATCAAGTATTTAATAAGCCTTATGAGCCATGACCACTGGGTTCTTACGATGCTTTTTGGTTGGCTATCCTCCAAAGGCTTTCACTTCATGTTAGCTTTTTAACACATAAGTCAAATATTTCATCAGGTCCTTGAATATGCTCTAGATTCTTTTAATACCTTTCTTTATCTAAGTACCAAATGTTCATTAAGGAACATTTCATATTTAAAATTAAAAATACAAACATTTTCATTGCCCTGCACCTTGTGTAGTTGTTTATACCTGAGCAAAGTTAGTGCAAAACACCATTTTGCTTTGGTAATGTTTTATACTCAATTTGTACTGATGTTTAGGGCAACAGAGAATCAGGCCTGTTTTCCTGGCACTATGTGCTTATGGTTTCTGAAACACAGAATTTCTTCAAACTGATGTTTGTTTTCTTAAGGGTGCCTGTGTCCACAGTGCTTCAAATAGATTAAGAAACTATCTGGAGATTTTAGGCTTTCTCCTCTCTAGGTCAGTATGATTTTCCATCAAAAGGGATTGTCATTCGTATAATAGCTCAATAGGTTAAAATGCAATATTCAACTCTCATTCCCTAATATGATGTAAACCAGAACACAGGAAAAGAGAAGTATCTCTTTCACCAAAGCAACAGGAATTTTTGGTAACCAGGCCAGCTGGTTCTCAATGTGAAAACAGATTTTCTGTTGTGATGCTTCCTGGGAGTATCCCTTGGCATGAGGAAGCTTTGTCTGTACCTGCCATGGGTCAGCTCCCAAAGTCCACCTGCCATGGGCAAAACAAACACTTCTCTCTAGACCTACACTGGTCCTGGTCGCTCTTGCTCTCTCCAGGTTAGTGATAAGCGCACTCCAATCATCTCACTGGAGTATCCAGCTCCTGTTGCATTAGACAGTTGCAGTACTCACAGATTCACTGCTTCCAAAGAAGCAGTACACCTCAGCTTACCAGCTATACCTCAGATCATCACCTCACTTAACACACAGCTCTTAAGTATGTTTATAGGGAAAGCAAGTAAACGTTTATTTGACAAAGTAGAGAGATTCTCAAGAGATAGCAAAATGTCTCATAATATCTTCTGAGCTGGTTCATTTAATGTATGGTGTAGGAAAGGAAACTTTAGGAGAAACTCTTAATATTCCTTTATATTTTATTGCTTATCCCAACTTTCATATCTGTCCTCATCTCCACCTGTTCCCCTTTTCTCTCCCCTTGATTCTGTGATTTCTTCTGCTTCTGTCTATGCTATTCCATATATCTGCTTAGCCTACTCCTGACGAGAGCCTTCTCTCATTCTGTTGTGGATGTGCACAACAGCCTTCCAGTGAAGCAAGCCCCTCCTGCTTCTCCTTCATAAATAAACACCTACTCTATGCTGTATACCATCTGCAAACACTGCATCACACTGCTTGTTCTGTTTGTATTGTGTTGTACTCAGATCTCACCTCCAATGTTTGCTTTGACTGCTATATAAATAATAATCTTACTACACATAAAAATATATTTCCCGTGCACTTTTTAAAATGGAGTGTGCCGATCCAGATTTTAATGAATATGTAAAGTGTACCTAGAATCACACAGATGGCAAGTTTTCATGCTACATAAAATATGTAGTGTGTAACAAACTAGTTAATATATTGTTGTATCATTTATTTAAAATATGATGAAAATTTGCAGTGTTAAATTCCAAATGATCTAATCTGTACTGTCATAAACTGTGATTATTAGGAGCCGTACATGAACTCTGCAACATCTGCAGATGTTTTTTCTTTGTTTTTTTTTTAAGGGAAGAGTGGCGATAGCTTTCCTTTTGTATATTTGGATCTTGTTCTCTCTGGGACTAAGCACAAGTTAAGTATGAATGAGACTTTTCAGAAGAAGATTGGGCTTTACACTGGAAAAACTGGAAGGAAGAAAAGGATTTAGCTGCATGAATGGGATAAGACATTTTTAACATAAGAGCAACAAAAAAGATTTGCCTTTTCTAATTTTGTATAATGCAATAGTCTTCCCTAATACCAATTACTGTTCTGCCAGGCATAGGATTTAATTGTTGACGCTTCTCATTTTGTGGAAAGTATGAGCACAGCTAACATGATACTGAGCATGAATTTTGTTTATCGCCCAACAAAGGTGTTAGCCAGAGAACTTTACAAGTGCACAGATTTGCTAGGAAATCAGGCTTTTTAAAAAGACTAGCTCCAGAAATCAAGTTTTGTCTGTTTACTAAGCAAGAAAGAATCAAGCATGCTTTACTGACCAGTCCAGTTTTTTTAAAAAACATTGAATAAACTTGAGCCTTGGTCAAAAACTTGGTCAAAAATGCCATTTAAGCAGAAAAGCAACCCAGCACACACCTCATTTCTTAAAAATAGTCTCTTACTCTTTCTGTATAATAATGTTGTATAATAGTGCATACCTGCAGCATCCTACAGACAAGCAACTGAAACTCAGGTAAACAAGCCTTTTTAAAAAATCCAGGCCCAAACCATTGTTCGCCTGTTAAGTTAGATTCAGGCGCTCAGAAGACTAGACTCTGAAGGGGAAAATAATTTCTTCTGAAGTTGTGACTAGCTCTAATGGGGTCAGTGAGCCTAAAACCAAAGACTACCACAGCAACAAAAAGGAGAATTCTTCAAGTGATTGCACGTGTCCATTCGACTCTTGGCGTGCACGTGCCCTGCTCACAGTCACCAAAATTTTTTTCCCTCAGTTGGGGCGAGTTGAGCGCCCTCTGCTGCTGTGGGCTGCTAGTGCGAGTATAAAGAACCCAGCCGTCCCCACGCCCCCTCTGTTCCTTCTTTATGGAAACTCCGATGTAAAGGGGTAGGAGGGCAGGTCGTGGAACGGACATATGCAGCTTGAAGAACAACCGTTACAAAAGGTTAGTAACTGTTTTTTCTTGGGATTGTTTACAATGAGTTCACAGCTTTAATGATAATGTGAATTGGGATGGGGGAGTGAGAAAATGAGGAGAGTATGTGGGTCATGTACGAGACGACAGCAGGTGAACAAAAAAAGCAACTGAACCTAGTGGGAGGCAGTGGTGGTGGGGAGTAAGAGGAGAGAGAAAAAGAGAGAGGAGAGCAAGAACAATTTATGAAAAAGGAAAATGTCTCAGATCTGAAAAGTGTAAAGTGCTGTTGCTACAGGGAAAACTAGAGGCAGTTTCCAGAGAGAAATTCTACGGGAAGCCAACAGATGCCTCCCATCTGAGTAAAATAAGGTTAGGAACAGAAATTCTGATCACAGAATCATAGAAGATTAGGGTTGGAAGAAACCTCAGGAGGTCATCTAGTCCAACCCCTTACTCAAAGCAGGACCAACCCCAGCTGGGGCTTAAAAACCTCTAAGGAAGGAGATTCCACCACTTCCCTAGGTAACCCATCTCAGTACTTCACCACTCTCCAAGTGAAATAGTGTTTCCTAATCTCCAACCTAGACCTCCCCCACTGCAACTTGAGACCATTGTTCCTTGTTCTGCCATCTGCCACCACTGAGAACAGCTGAGCTCCATCCTCTTTGGAACCCCCCTTCAGGTAGTTGAAGGCTGCTACCAAATTCCCCCTCACTCTTCTCTTCTGCAGACTAAATAAGCCCAGTTCCCTCAGCCTCTCCTCATAAGTCATGTGCCACAGACCCCTAATAATTTTTGTTGCCCTCTGTTGGGCTCTCTCCAATTGGTCCACATCCTTTCTGTAGTGGGGGCCCCAAAACTGGACGCAGTACTCCAGATGCGGCCTCATGATGATGGGGTCTAAATTAACTTTTACCACTCAAGAAAGAGATCTTGGAGTCATTGTGGATAGTTCTCTGAAGTCACTGTGCAGCGGCAGTCAAAAAAGTGAACAGAATGTTGGGAATCATCAAGAAAGGGGAAGGTAATAAGACAGAAAATATCATATTGCCTCTATATAAATCCATAAAATGCCCACCCCATCTCAAAAAATACACATTGGAATTGGAAAAGGTTCAGAAGAGGGCAACAAAAATTATTAGGGGTATAGAACGGCTTCCGTATTAGGGGAGATTAATAAGAGTGGAACTTTTCAGCTTGGAAAAGAGGTGACTCGGGGGGATATGATAGGGGTCTATAAAATCATGAGTTGTATAGAGAAAGTAAATAAGGAGGTGTGTGTTTCTCCTTCTTATAACACAAGAACAAGGGTCCATCAAATGAAATTAATAGGCAGCAGGTTTAAAACAAACACAGGAAAGTATTTTTTCATGCAACGCACTGTCAGCCTCTGGAACTGCCATAAGGTGTTGTGAAGGCCAATACTATAACAGCGTTCAAAAGATCCAATGAAGTGAGCTGTAGCTCACGAAAGCTTATGCTCAAATAAATTTGTTAGTCTCTAAGGTGCCACAAGTACTCCTTTTCTTTTTGTGAATACAGACTAACACGGCTGCTACTCTGAAAAGGGTTCAAAAGGGAGCTCGATAGTTTCATGGAAGATAGGTCCATCAATGGTTATTAGCCAGGATGGGCAGGAACGGTCTCCCTCGCCTCTGTTTGCCAGAAGCTGGGATTGGGTGATAGGGCATGGATCACTTGATGATAGCCTGTCTGTTCATTCCCTTTGGGGCACCTGCCATTGGCCACTGTCAGAGGACAGGATATTGGGCTTGATGGACCTTTGGTCTGATGATGATGTTCTCATCAGTGCCAAATAGAGGAGAATAATCACTTCCCTCAATCTGCTGGCAATGCTCCTACTAATGCAGCCCAATATGCAATTAGCCTTCTTGGCAAAAGGGCTCACTGTTGACTCATATCCAGCTTCTCATCCACTGTAATCCCCAGGCCCTTTTCTGCAGAACTGCTGCTCAGCCAGTAGCTGTGCATGGGAATCTTCCATCCTAAGTGCAGGACTCTGCACTTGTCCTTGTTGAACCTCATCAGATTTGTTTTGGCCCAATCCTCCAATTTGTCTAGGTCACTCAGGACCCTATCCCTACCCTCCAGCATATCTGCCTCTCTCCCCAGCTTAGTGTAATCCGCGAACTAGATGAGGGTGCAATCCATACCATCATCCAGATCATTTATGAAGATGTTGAACCAAACCAGCCCCAGGACCCACCCTCGGGACACTCCGCTTGATGCCAGCTGCCAACTAGACATCGAGCCATTGATAACTACCTGTTGAGCCCGATGACGTAGCCAGCTTTCTATCCACCTAATGGTGCATTCATCCAATCCATACTTTTTTAATTCGCTGGCAAGAATACTGTGGGAGACTATATCAGAAGCTTTGCTAAAGTCAAGGTATATCACATCCACTGCCTTCCCCAGATCCAGAGAGCCAGTTATTGTGTGTATATCTGATTAGGAATTTAGCTGAGAAAGTAACTGTTTTCAGAGTCTGTTGGTACTTAACTGTACAATGACCAACCCTTCAGATGCGTATGATGGGGATCCCAAAGAGAGGATCAACCAGTGTCGTCCTCAACACCCACGCTTTCTTATTTGTTGGAAAGTAAAATCAATTGGCAAATTACAGCCAGTGCAGAATCATAAACATTTGTTGTTCAATATCCCCTCAAAATCCGAAAGGGTAAGAACGTTCAGTTTTAAAAGGTTTTCGGTACTCTTCTAATCAACGTAATAGATTACAATTAACATGATACTGTTTTCCGTCTCAGATGGGCAGTACTGTTTTCTGTTTTAACTGACTGTTTTCCAGGGAAACAGAAAGGAGGAAAGTAATATCCCCAGGGAGGAGCAACACAGCAGAACCTCTAGGACAGGGGAGAGGGACCCCGCAAGAAGTGGAGATTAGCAGCAGGGGAGTAGAGATTGAACCCTGCAGAGTCCATGCTCCCAGCCTGCCACCAGAAACAGGAGCTACAGGGCATTCTTCCTTAAAGAGGAGGTTTCGGTGACATTTTCCCAACCAGCTCTAGCTTTATCCTGTAGCCCAGAGAGCTAGCTTTAGTGTTTTTCTTTACCTAGCAGTAATGCAAGCAACCTACAGACCTGTATCCTGTAAGGCATTAGCTTAAACGGTTAGCATAAGGCTTTGAGGCCTGTGAACTTTGGCAGAGATAGGTGGCCTGTCAGTGACACTGGGTTTTGGGAAATTGGGAACGGGTGGTGGGGGGAGGCTGTACAAAGTGCTACCATGTTACCACAGGAACAATGAACTGAGACTAGGCTTGACTATTTTAAGATAAAATGTTGGCAAATGCTTAATTGCGAACTTGCCTTGGGAACGAATTGATAATGGTGATGGTAAAAAGCTAAAATAATTAATATACTAACCGATAGGGTAAGGACACCGCAACATTATTAGGGTGAGGAATGGGCCAGGGAGGTGGGGCATTTGTATGAACGTTCACGACAGTCTCTAGGCCCTATAATAGGCCAGACCACCATGTGAGACGGAGCTGATCTAATCTGGATCTAGATCTGGACCTTCAGACTCATGTGGCATGCCAGTGACAGAGCAGGACCATTGTTTCTTACCATCAGATCCTCAAGAAAGGGTGTGAGTATATGCAAGGAATGGTAAAAGATATTACTTTCGTTCTGTATTTTTGCTGTCTTTTTAAGTGGTTTGAAGCATTTGTATCTTGTGCTCATACAATTGCTGAGAGTTTTGCTTTCCACATAGTGTGCTCGTCTTTGTTGTGTACACCGGAGTTCCCAATCAGATACTGAACTTAGTCATCTTGATTCTGTTGTGCCTGATTCTGGGACTAGAACCCTACAATCTCCCAGCTCATTAGTGTGTAATTAATTGGAAATCAAATATTAATAATGCATAACCACTAAATCATTGGACAAATATAACTAGCTCCAGCTATCCTCTGTCCAATGCAGGGACCGTGTCTACAAAGATGTCTGTAAGGAGCTCAGCTTAGTGAGGCCCTGAACCTAATTTTGGACATCACCACAGTATAAATAATAATGAAGAGCAGTCTGCCTGGTTGGAAGCAAAAAGTGCCTTATTCACTTCATCACACTACTTGTAGCTTTATTCATTGCAGTGGGATGAACTGGAACACAGAGAAGGAGAAAAAAAGAACAGGAACGAGCTCACAAAAAGACTAGGGGAGGAGTACGTTGAAACAAGTCTAATTATAGTGTGTCCTGAATGTTTTTAATCCCAAAACTAGCACGGAAGTAATGGTATGTGATTAGAATTGCATACAAGGGTTATTATACGTGGAGAGAGGTGTAATTGATGGAGTGCAGGTTCAAAAGAGGGAAATAGCAGGCAACTAATGATGAGATGTTGACAAGTCAGAGTGTTGCAGAGCCTTTAAACTGAGCATAAGGGAGGCAGTGCCAGTGAAGAGACTCATGAAAGGAGTGATGTGGACAGAGGTCTGGGCTCGAAGATGAGTGTTGTGGGAGCGCTGCGGATGGACTGCATACAGATCTTAGATTGGGTTACACATGATGGCACACATGGGTACGATGAGTGGATTAAGGCAATCCTGGGTCCTAGGCATGGCTCCACACATGGTCTCCAGGCCCCACTCCCAAACTCTGGCTTTGTGAATGCCATTACCACTCCTAGCATGGATCCCCACACAAGCTATCCGCTATGATGGGGAAGCAAGGGCTGCCACTGCTTCTCTTTGGGCAGGATAGAGCCTCTCTCTTCACCAGCTCATCAGTTCCTAGACAAACACCTGTCAAGGATGGTCTAAATAATACTTAGTCCTGCAATAAGTGCAGCGGCCTGGGCTAGATGACCACTGGGCTAGATGACCACTATGATTCCTGACTTCAGATGGGATGGGATCCTGTCCTCTCACCTGCCACTTTATTAGAGAATGTTGTGTGAACCCCTGCTCCAGAGGGTGCAGGTAGTGCCGGCAACAGCCTTCCCTGACAACCGGGAAACCTCCTCCCTCCCTTCCAAAAAGGCATCAGCAGCTAGAGTGCCCTCGCACAGGGAGCAGAAACAAGGGGCTTCTTGTGAGAGTACCAGAAGATCAGCAACAAGCAGGACCCTGTCCCTTCTTTCTACCTGCATCCTGGCAGTGGCAGATGGGTCCATTTGAGGAGCATGGCAGCAGCAATAGTTGGGGGATGCTCAGCCCAAAGTACATACTGAAGTTCCCGCTGGGCTAGATCCATAGAGCAGACTGCCTAAGAAGCATCTTAGTGATCACCCCACTGAGATGAGTCTGGAAGCTCACACAGTCAGTGGATGAATTGGGAGCTAGAACTTATTAGAGGGAGATGAACCTTGTCGCACAGTGAGTTGTGCCCTTTTGTAGGATTTCGGTATTAAGCTCTGGTTTGTGCCTGAATTTTCTGCCCCCATGTTATAGGAATTCTGGGATTTGTAGTGCCATTAGACTTGTAGGCTGGGAGGAAGTAGAATAAAAACCAAGCCATTTTGCATTGCCATGTGAGACCTGTGGAGAGCAAGCAATAATTCATAGATTTATCAGCTCAATAATTATTTTTAATAATTGGGAGTGTCTGTGCTGAGAGACCTGAAAGGGAATGGTTTAGCTGTTATGTTTCTCCAGGGAAGGGTGACTACTTCCTGGAACACCTGTTCCAATAGGTGAACCCAGGCAATGAGGGGGTAGGACTTTGTGAACCTATGACACAAAGGTAGAAGGGCTCTTTGTATCCCCAGTGAGAGGATAGCTTGGGGAGGTGGTGTGAATGGTTGGGGTTTTCCCGTACAAGTGTTGAGACATATTTTGTATGTTAATAAACCATACTCCAGCAAGGATAGACTTTGTTTGTGGAACTCTAGTTGTATTGTGTGATTACACCAGACCAAGGAGGAAAACTCTGTTTGGATGCTAGAAGATGAGGTACACTGTGACATTCCTTTCTATTTGTCTGAAACAACTGTATGTTGAATGGGGTCAAGGGCCTGTTGAAAGGCCATGGGATTTGTCTGAGGAGGGTATCCTTATTCAAATTATGTGACTATGAAAAGAAATGTGACATTTGGGTCAGGCATTGTTTCTCTCTCTCTCCTGACTCAGTTTGCCATCAATTCAATTCTAGAAGCCTAAGCACATGGGTGGGATGGTTTTCCTAAGCTTTGTTTCATTTGTAGTAGTGCTTCTGAGAATACAAAAAATGGTTCACATGGTGTATGAGAACTAACAATTTCTTGTTTGTTCGCTATGACCCTGATCCATCAAAGCATGACAACACATGCTTAACTTTAGCCTGTGTAGCGCCCCACTGAGGTCTCTGTCTGTCTGAAATGAGTAGGAGTCCCCTCCTGTGCTTACGGTGGTTTAGGGCCTTGGTGTGATTTTTCATTTGTAATGTATGTCCATGAGTCTTACTTATGCACTTCATTGTCTCTAGCTGTGCTTGTGCTGTATACTTCTGGGTGTATTTGTTGAATCAGTCAGTAAATCACCCGGGGAAGCTTTTGCAGGGGGAGGGAAGAGCAGATTTGTCTTGTTGGAGTCATGTAGTTTTTCTGAGTCAATGCAAATATCCTCCTAAACATGTATTTTTCCCAGTTGGTTTTTTTTAAGGTTAAATATGACTGGCTTTCTGTCTGACATTCTTTTATCAGAAGGTACATCTCATTTATTTTCCTGTGTATTCTCTCACGTGGTGTCAGGTCCAGACCCGTGTCCACTACTTTATCCAAACAGTGGGGGCTCTGGCAATAGGTGGATTCCTTGGCAGTGTAAAGTATTTCTTGTTGAGTGAGAAATGCTTCGATGTGCAACTATAGACAAGTGCTTTGAGATCTTTCATCTCCACTGAATAGCTGCTGGATATGGGCAGAACAGGCCTTGTAAAATATTTTCTCAACATTTTGTGTGTGTGTAGAGATGATAACCCTTTCAGCTGTCCTTGATCATGCAACAAGATTTCTGTGTCTACTCTATGCCTGCTGGTGTGTCTTGCTCTGTGGTAGGGTTTTGAAAGGAGGATATGACAACTGATCTTGATAGCACAGCGGTGCAGTCCTTTTTTAAAAAAAAGCTTTCTTTTTTCACATTAAAATAGAAAGGTTGACAGGCCTAGTGGTTCAGTGGAGGCTCTTGTCTTCTGGAAAGAGGGAAAATTGGGCTAAGCATTTTTATTCCGGAGGCAGAGGCAGATTAAATATCATAGAAATAGCATGTTTAGTTTTCCAGTTTCCATTCTGTTTTTTTAAGTTGTTAGCATTTAACAGTGGAGTGATTTGAGGGGAAAAGCAAACAAAAACCCTAAAACCAGCTAGATATTAGGATAATAAAAATATGCTTTCAAAAATTTAAGTGGCTTCAATTTTGAGGTGTAAAAGGAGTTACTGAGCAATACGCATTTTCATTAGCTACTTTTTGTAATGGTTTCAATCATGCATATTCTGAATACTATTCAATCTAAATACTGTGTTTATTGACAAGATGGGATCAATCATCTGTAGATTAAAGACTTCCTAAGAACATGTAGATGTAATATAGACTCATAACATACCCTAGCCATATATATTATGCACACTACCGATAACAGGAGACTCAGGTTTTCACTTCATCTAGTAGAAGTCCTGAATGCTGTCATGAAACAGATGGCCCACTATTGCAAAAGATGGAGACTTAAAACTTGTAAAAGACAGTTTCCATCTGCTTCCATCCACCATGCAAAGGCCAACAAACAGCTCAGCATGTTCCTGAATGGACACAGGATGATTCACAACCCAAAGTCTGTGTATCTTGGTTTTGCACTGGACAATACTTTGACTTTCAAGGAACACCTTACCAAGACCTCATTGACAGTAAAGACAAGACACAATCTGATCAGCAAACTAGCTGGTTTAATGTGGGGAACCAATCGCTACAATTCTGGACTTGCCTTGTGATATTCTGTAGTAGAGTATTGCTTCCTTGGCGTGGTTCAGTTCTTTACATACAGGACTAGTAGACACTCAGCTCAGTGGAACTGTATGTAAAATAATAAATACCAGGAGAATGATCAGCCTGGCCTGGCTGGCATTCCTGCCCTATATCTCCCCTCCTGGCGTCAGCAACAAGTTGCCTTGCAGAGTCTGCTGCTTAAAGTACAAAAGATGCCACATCTACCCGTTTAAAGATGTGTTTAATCTAGCAAGCTGAAGCTCAAGGCGTGTTTGGACAATTCCCCTAAAGAACTTCAATTTCACTTCCAAGTATCATACTAGGTGGCGAGAACAAGACTCAGACATAACCAGTGCCTATCTTAAGTCAGTCCTAGTTTTGACTTTCTCTGCCATCTTTGCGTAAAGCTCAATTACTTCAGAGGTGGAGTAATCAGATGTAGGCCACATACTTGTAGGCTGCATCTATCAGCCAGGGCTGCCTGGTTCCCTCATGAACTTGGACAATGCCCTTCCTTTACCTGGTAAAGTCAATTAGACTAACATGCTTGACTTAACTATTTATGAGATGCAATCTCTCTCTATATACACATATACACTGAGATAGAGCTCATATACTTTGCCAAGTGAGATTACAACCGTTCTGTATAATTTCAGTTGCTGGCACTTACTCATTTTCACTGATTTTGTAATAGGCCTGAAGCAGTTTTAACTCAGGCTTCCATACATTTGAATCAAAAACTGTAAATGAAACTCAGAGGATGCAAACGAATGGCTTGTCTAAACAGAGGGTTAGTGTGCAACAAGCTGGGGTGTAAATCTACCTCACCACACAATTTTTAGCGTATTTAACCCCACGACACTCCTGTGAGGTAGGGAATTGCTATCATCCCCAATTTACAGATGGGAAATTGAGTCATACCTGATGAAGGGACTTTTCGAGGATCCCACAGGATGTCTGTGGCCCAGCAAGAATTGAATCCAAATCTCCCATGGCCCAGGCTAGCCTTTTGCTCTGGGGGCATGCTTCTCCCCCACTTACCAGTGTGCAGACTGCCCATTCCATCTCATGGTTGCGCTAGATGAAGAGACTGACCAACTATTGAGGGAGGCACATGAACAGGCAGCGAAGAGATCATTTATATATAACTAGGAAAAAGGCAAGATTCCCAGCTATAAGCAAATGGCTTTCCAACCTGGGTTTACTTTGTCACAGGTACAGGGCAAGCTTTAGACTACTTTTAGTCCCGTCTCAGGTGCACCCTTTAGGTGACAGGTTTGGCTTCTTGCACCTTTTTCAAGGGTGGGGGGCTCCGTGGTCCAACCACTATTAGACTGAGTAATTGGGCCACCATAGCCTCCTTGTTTTTGACTGTGTAAACATGACAGGCTCAACTATACTAGGCACCTGCAAGAAAATGTATCTTAGGGAGACCGTGACAAACGGCTGATTAATGTGGCTCAACAGTTTTATCAGAACAAATATTGCTTATTCGCCCAAATGTACATAGTAAGCAATAAAAGGGATAAAACAACACAAGGCCTGTCCCCCTGGTTCTCACCTACAATGTATTCTTTCCTTGCACTTTATCCTTTCCATATTAGGTAAGTTCCGCTCAGCCTAGCCATTCCAACTCCTGGGCTGGGAGTTGACAGACTACCTCTGCAACATCCTCCAGGCTCCTTGTTAGAAACTCCTCTCCAGCTGCTGCTGCTGCCCATTCAATCCCACTCCATCTCTAAGATGGAGTTTTAAGAGGATTAGTATTCTCTTTGATCCCAATTCCAGCCTGAGAAGAATATACCTTGTGAGTCTAGCTGGAATATCCACCTGCTTGGCACCAAAGTTAATAGCTTCCCCATTGTAGCCACAAGAACCCTTGGTATTTTCTCTGACAGGACCTTTTCATTGGCATTGTTTTGTTTCCTGTTTGTTTCTCGCCAACAGCCTCCTTTGAGTTAACTCCTTGCAGTTGGGCAGAATAATATCAAGCAGCTAAACTGAAGTGCATATGATATTTATAAACAAAAATACAGAATATTCCTTCATTCTTCATGCTGTGCAAAGTGCTGTGAAGTATCAATGCTAATCGACCCTGAGCTCCATTAATGCAGCAATTTAAAAATTATATTTGGATGGGGAAGATTATCTAGGTCTTTATGAATTGTGAAAAGGTACATGGGACGTATGGGAACATTAATAATAATACTTAACTCATACATAGCACTGTTTAACAGTAGATTTCAAAGTGTTTTACAAAATTAAATTATGTATCATTTTACAAATGGGCAAACTGAGGTACAAACAAGTGAGCAGTAGTGTCTACCTTATAAATGAAAGTATTAAAATTATTTTTAAAAAAGGGATAATTTGTTCTTATGGCACATGTCTACACACATAGTTTCTAGGTATTTTTATTACTACCATGAAAATTACTGTAAAAAAGTGGTAAAAATAAGCTGTTAAGTGTTAATTTGAGATCCATGAAGTTGGATTCATCAGTCTATGAACCATATGGGGTATATTCTGTAGGTAATTTACTACTCATTTTAAAACTTCCCACTCTGATGTTTTTGCTTTCAATATAGGCTCCTCAATTATTCTTGTCTCCCTCTGTCAAAAGCCTGTAAGCTTTGGGAGGGATATAAGGATGCATTAGTTCAGTTTTATATGAGTCTGCATGCTACAGAATATTACTAAAGATTCATTTTTAAAAGCATTACTTTGTTTCTTAATAAGAACATTTGATTTGTTAAACTACTTTAATCAGGAATGGTTTAGTTGCATTTATCTGGGATAATGTAGCAAATCTGACATTTATTTGTTTCTGTAACATGAGTAATGTTAATTTTATTAAAATTTCCAGCATGCTCAAATATTAGAACTAAGCTCTGTTTTATTGCAAATGCCTGTGTTTAGATATGCTTAGTGAAATGTTTTTCTACTCCTTGAAGATACAGTGCTTGCTTAGTGTGATTTGTAATGAAATTCAGGCAATCTCTAGCACTCTATTGTAATTCTCTGTTTTACATGTAAATTATATTTTGAATCACTATCTTTCCTCAATAGTGATTAAGCCTTCAAATAATGAAAAAGGTTAGTTAGTTTGTTTTTAATGATTCATTCCTCCTTTTGGGAAAGACAAACTATGTACACTGTTATAGAATTTAGCAATTTGGAATGGATTGTTGAGTTACCCATAGCTAACTGTTTCTCTTTTTTTAAAAAAAAGTGCTGGCCAAATTACACTTCACTCTAAGATAGGTGGATATAGATATGTCTTATTATTTAAATAGCATCAACGGTGGTCATTATGGTAAATATGAGACAAGGCCCCAGCTTACAATGTGGCTCATACAAATACCATGAGTAAAAGTTATCACCAGCACAGGCTAGAGAGAGGAATGGGTTATATGGGGGAAGAATTAGAGGTGGAAAAGCTCTTGGAAGAGCATGTATGAACTACATGGTGTAATCAACTGGGTTCTCATGGTGGTTCATATATATATATAAAATGTGTTATAAAATCCTAAAATGGGACCAGATCATCTCCTCTCCTTCAGGGTCTGGAGGTTCTCTGAATGGATCCTGTCTGTGTATCTTGGTGTCCCATGCATCCCTTTCGAATCCACACAGATATCCGTGCTTCAGGTCATACTGTTAGGAGTCTTGACTTAGGCTCTGTGCCTATAACTCCCTGAGTGGTGGCGTTTATTCACAGGAACTGGGACACCTCTTGCAGGAGAGGGCAAAGGACCAGGTCATAAAGGTTGACTTTCCATGGGGCTGGGACCTCCCTGCTTATATGTGGAGGTGAAAGGCCAGACATTCCAAAACCTATCCAGCCTGATGGGGCCATTAGTTGGAAACACAGATGAACCTTCTATGTACCCCTCTTGTAGGTGTTTCTTTGGGGTGGTACAGGTTGGCCCATGCTAAGCAATGGAGAGTGCTGAAGTAGAGATCAGCAGCAAAATGCTAGCTGAAAAAATGTGAATTGCAAGAAGCTATTTGAAGGAGAAGTAATGGATAATATATGGATGTAATTACAAATACATATAGAACACATACAGCATCCCTATATCTAAATGTGATGGATTTTCTTTATTACCACCCAAGAAACAAATAATAGGTTGATAGTAACAGGAGTGTGCATCACATGGGAATTGAACATTTACATAGCTTCTTGTGCCATTTAGTGCATTAACGTGCATAGTTTGCCACAAGAATTCTGTGATTAAACTGTAAGTGTTGGGAATTTATCATACTGGAACAGAGGAGTTAGCAAAGACTAGGACTATTTTTGTCTGTCT
The DNA here is from genome assembly GCF_965140295.1 of Lepidochelys olivacea. Classification (NCBI taxonomy): domain Eukaryota; kingdom Metazoa; phylum Chordata; order Testudines; family Cheloniidae; genus Lepidochelys; species Lepidochelys olivacea. Next base: position 136,479,614 of record NC_140411.1, read on the forward strand.
TTTCTTCTCTTGATTGTGCTGCAATATATAGGAAAAATAATCATATGTATACATAGATACATGTGGTCATGGCCTGGGTTCAAGTTCCTGTCGCAGACAGGACCTTCTAAGTGATTGCAAATCACATTCCTTCATAACTCCTAGGAATAAATTGATTGAAATTAAAACTGAATAAGCCTCGTTTCTGCAACCAGGAGATTGTCTGAAGGAATATTTCACACATCTGAAGATACTCAGATGCCACAGTGTGGTATGCAAGTATTGATAGAAACAAAGAGTCTGATTTTTCTAGTCTAAGTGTTTATTTTTTGCTAATTTGCAGCCACAGGACCAAGTCTTCAGGTTGGCCACATCCTTCAGGAACCTGGAGCTTGAACCAGGGCCCACCCTATGGATGGGAGATGATGACAAACAGAGATGGGAGAGACTACTTCATCAAGTAGGTTGAACGGATTTAGCACGAGTTTTTGTTAGATGGATAGAGGCTGCAGTTCAGTACTGTAACTCTAGTACTTAGCACTCTTTCTCTCTGCATCTTGAGTTGACATCAGCTTCAGCTTTACCATGTTAATGCTCAACTGTTCTGGTTTGTGCACAAAGAGATGGTCTTGACCAGTCTTTGTGTCCTGTCTTTCTTTCACTGTTGCATACTCTTTGGTATCTTCTGATATTGATAGAAACACAGATAACTTAAGGATCTGTTTTTCTTGGTATTTGATGTTCTGCTGAAGACAGTTTCCTAGAAGAGAACCTTACAGTGAAGAATTACAGTAAATATGATCCACAAAAATCCCTCCCAGGTTAAAAGAATGAGGCAAAAGATCAGTTTTGACTGGGATGAACAAATCTGTTCTCTCGGACATGTGATCCATTTTAGTTTGCCTGATATATTCATCATACTGGCAAAGAGAAAATAAGTTCTTTGATCCTATCTAGTTTGTAATCTAATTCTTAGATTTCCATTTGCTTGCACAGCTAAGATCCATGATCCTTTGCCTCTGGGTTTAAAGGATTGTAAGAGAAATTAAAAGGAATGATTAGATTGTAAACAAAGATTATGTTTGCTTTTCCTCCCCTTTAAAACTTTCCATAATTACTCTTTTGAACTGTCTGTGCCTTTGATTAAAATAGATTTTCCTGTCCAAGTAAGTGGAGCTCTGGTTTGAATTGTAGTTTGGAATACTTTTTTGCTAAGAACAAATGGAGCTGAAATATCAGAACCATCATTTGGTTTTACTCTATTTGTTGGTATTAGTTTAATTTACTTCTGCAAAGACCAGGCTAAGTGTTATTTAAGAAGCAGGATTTCAAAAGTGCTCAACACCTAGAACTGGTGGTCAGAATTTCTGAAGAGCTCAGCTCCTGTTAAGGCACCTAAATTAAGTGTCCAAAATTTCAAAAGGCCCTAGCACCCAGCAGCTCCCATGGTTCTAATTTTGTTAAATGTTCTTGATGGGAGCTCTGGGTGCTGAGCTCCTTTGAAAATCGGGGTGAGATCCTCATCCCCACTCCATGCTCTTCACATGGGGTGAAAGGGTTGGAACGTTATAAAGGAGACCTAAAAGCCGTCAATCTAGTTAAAGGAGAGTTCTCCTAGCCTGTCTGCCTCACTTTTTGTGCTAAGAACTCACTCATAGCCATAGGAAACATAATGGAGGCAGGCGTTTTGGATAGGGCCACAGCATGTAGATTCTGAGTAGGCCCTGGGCAACCAGGGACAGAAATTTAGACAGGCCTCAGAGTGTTTAAATTATACCAAGGGCTGTAAACCAGCCCAGGATTTAGATACTATAGCCCACCCTCGCCCACAGCCACTCTCATCCCTGGATTTGAGAGTTTTTTTCCAATCCAAAACTTACTCATATCACATGATCTTACAGGCTGGGATGTGTGTGTCTGTACTTCAAGTATCTTATTGTGTAAACTATGTTTTAGTGCCTCCAGCTATTCGCCAACAGAGATGCTTTAAAAAGTCAATCGTTTCCTTTAATAATTACCTCTTCATTTCTTATGCTTACACTCTGCTAGACTAAATTTGAAGTGCTGTGGTGTTTCCGTTTACAGGATTCTTTCTGAAATATTTTAGTCATTTAGTGTTTAACTATCAGCTTTACTGATTTTGACTACCCCGCAGTAACTAAAAATCCCAAAGACTATTTCCAACATGACTAGATCAGGTATATAATTTGGGAAGAATCTTTTAGAATTGTGCATTTTTGCTATTGTTACAAAGGACTAGTGAAGAATTTAGACAGGATCTTCCCAGAACTTTATTGCTGTCATTTGCTTTAACAGTAGTATCTAGCTAGTGAAGACAACCATTAAGCTTGAATCCTGCGTTCTCTCACTTCCAGAATGATACTAGTCAGACTGATAGTCTAATTCTCATGGATCAGTACAAAGCTGTACCTTACTTTATTGAATGCATTAGCACTCATTAATTCTGTAAATTAATAGAGCATTTTCAAAGTTAATATCTGACTGGTAATTATCACCTCTGTCTGCAATTTTTGTTTGTTTTTCTGATTCCCTTTAATATGTTGAGGCTCCATGCTGTTTTACCGCCTTTCAAAATATTGTAGAAATTATCTGATCAAAATTCCATAACAGTCAAAAGGGCCTTATGATGCCAAATTATACTGACCCTAGTGTTTAGTTTTTGTATTTAGTGTGTTTTAGTGCTCATAAAGATACTAAATTAACATTCTAGAGATGATAGCCCTCCATTCCCTTTGGGGCCATTATTCTATCTGCAATTGGTTATTTATTTATTTATTTATTTGGATGTATACACACTGTAATTGAAGAGCACCCAACTGGTGTTCTGGATGCCCTTGACAGTTTTATTTTAAAATGCTAACATAAGCAGTCCCATCAATTTCTTGCACATCAACAACTGAAATTAGTTGTTTCCATCCAACCCCCAGCCCTTCCCAACACCCATTTCCTTGTAGCTCAGAGAAACAAGATGAACATTACCACAGTTTTACAGAACTGGGAAAGAAGTTAGGGCTTGTCTGCACTTAAAATGCTACCTTGGTGCAGCAGTTGGCCACTGTAGTGCTTAAGTGGAGACACTACCTATGCCGATGGGAGGGTTTCTCCCAGTGACGTAGGTATTCCACCTCACAGAGAGGTGGTAGCTAGGTTGATGGGAGAATTCTACCATTGACCTAGTGCTGTCTACTCCAGGGGTTAGGTCGGTTTATCTGCGTCCCTCAGGGGGCATGTCTACACTACAAACTTAAATCAACCTATGTTAGGTTGACTTCCAGCCACAGTTATTACTGTGGTGGCAGATGTCCACACTACCCTCCTTCTCACCAGGAGCACTTCCACTGACTGAAGAGGGGCAGTGTGGGGGCTGAGAGATAGGGGTCTCAGCTCTGCACAGTTCCTCCCCCCCGCTCCCAGGCTGTAGCAGGTACCTGATTAACCTCTTAATGTTTAAAATGCCCAAATACTTGGTTGATAAGTATAGCCATCTTGCTAACAACTAAGCATGTTTTGACTTGGTCATTACTAAGATGGGAAAACTGTTTGAAAGAAATGTAAGGTGACTGAACTAATGGCACCATCTGGGGTTGGACATGAAGGATGGGCAGTCTGTTGCTGAACATTTGTACTTACATTTCAGTGGATAGTAAATAGTATAAACAAGTGATTTTCTATATGAAATTTTAGTTTGTACTGACTTCGCTTGTGCTTTTTATGTATCCTGTTTTTAAACTAGGCAAATATCTAGATGAGTTGATGTACCCTCTGAAAGACCTCTGTACCCCCGGGGTACATGTGCCCCTGGTTGAGAGCCACTGCTTTACATGAGAATAATCACAGTACATCTGACTGTATGAGACATTTTGTAATGATGACTAAGGATAGCACTAGCTTTAAAAATGTACTCTGATCAGCATGCATCATCCCTCTGAAGCAGTAATGCATATTTCATTAAATCACTATCACTTGGGTGCATTAGAAACAGCTACTTTCGGAGAGCGAATACCTCAAGAATTTAGTTATGGGATTTGAAGCCATTTACTGCTGCACCGAGTCACCAGTTCAAATCTAGCAACGGTTGCTAGTGAATGATGGTCCTTACCATCTATGCACCATGTGGTGCTGGTACCTCAGGGTATATTTACACTGCAGCCCTAAGTCAGCCTATGTTAGGTCTTTTTATAGCCACCACAGTAATTACTACAGTGGATGATGTCCACACTACTCTTCTTCTGTTGGTGGTGCACGTCCTCACCAGGAGCACTTGCACTGGCTGAAGAGGGGCAGTGTGGGGTTCAGCTCCCTACCAGGAGCCCAGCTGCCTGCTTTCAGCTGGGAGTAGGGGAGGGCAGCCTCCAGGCTTCTTGACTCCCAGAGTGGGGGGCCTCCAGGCAGCAGCCTAACTGGGAGTGGGCTTTCTTGTCAATTTCATGGGTCAGACAGCCAACAGTCAATGTAAGTAACCCAGGGTCTACACCGACACTGCTTTGCCATAACTAGACCATCATAAGCTCTATGGCTCTCATGGAGGTGGAGTTATGTCAGTATAATAGGGCATTTACATCAGCAGGACAAGACTGTAGTGTACACACTGACATAATTAGGTTGACATAACCTGCCTGACATGGACCTAACAGTGTAGACCAGGCCTCAGTGATGAATGTGGTATAATGGATGGGAGGGCAGATAGATCTTAATGAGAGATCTCCACATCACAAAAACTGGCGTGAATTTTAACCCTTGTTGGCCATCTCGGAAGAGGGAACCAAAGATAGATTTAGTAATTACCCACTTGCCCCCGGCTGTGGTCCCTTTCAGGCTTGAGTGAGGCACAGAGATGGGACATTGTGCTCTTACTGATACTATCTGTTAGTTGTTTAAGTAGAAGGCTTCAGTGTCAATAGCCGTTAAACTGGCTCCTTTCACTAGCACTAAACTAACTTAAAAATGAAGCCAGTAATTTCCTCTCCTTCATTTTGACCTCTGCCTTCTAGGAACAGAAGAGCACAAGGAATGCTTTGCAAATTGACAGTTATGCCCATGGAAAAAGAAAAGAGATCAGCAAGATAGCACCTGTCATGTTGTCTTGGAGGTTAACAAATTATGACATTGGAGGAGATCTAGCAATTGAAATCCTTTTCTGGTTTTGATTAAAACTTCTCAAAGCAAGTAATATTGGTATACAAGGTGCACATGGGTTCTGCATAAGCAAATGAAATATTTCATCCAATGCAACATCAATTGCTTTTGAGTTGCATTATTTACTTTGTGTCATATGTGTAATACCATTTAATAGTAGGACATATTTAAACACTGTAGTTATAAAGTAAGGGGGGGGAGAATATCTGATAGCATCTCTATATGAAATGAAAGGTAGTTATGTGGTGTCATTGCAAAGGCTTTCTGGCATGAGTACAAAGCAATGGTGCTGGAACCAGGGCACTCCCTGGCTTAAAGTAGTAGTAACACACACCAAATACATGGTTTCCGTCATCAGCACTGCCACTATAAAAATACCCCCAATACCAAGGCATGTTTATTCTTTTCACTGAAGTAGATTTGGTTCCTTCTTTCAAATATGGGACTGCACCTGTGCACTGAGCTAATAAGTAGTAGCTTCCACTGCCTGACAACACTTTGCAGAATTGATACAAAAGCCTTTAACTGAAATACTTTGAGATGTGACTATCAGTTCACTACCTCCTTTTTACAAGATGGAAAATGACCATCCTGTACCAACTTCAAAAGAGACTTTTCTTGAATTAGGTCAAGTTTTCCATTAGCTAAAGTTCTATTAGGTCAAACTTCACTTCCTCCTTTTAAAAAAAATTGTTCACTTGCAATAGCCTCATGAGATGAGCAACTAATTTTAGTAAAGGTTGCATGGGGATGGCAGTTGTATCATGTTAATCCTGCATATTAATCCTAAAACACAAACAACATAATGCAGGACTCTCAGTACAGAATAGCTAACAGCATATATTTAATGCATTTCTGGTCTATTTTCTATACTGGCCAGTCCTCGCTTACAGACAGCCCCCCAGCCTAAAACAAATACTCTTCAGCAACCACACAACAAAAACACTAACCCAGGAACCTATCCTTGCAACAAAGCCCGTTGCCAGCTCTGTCCACATATCTATTCAGGGGACACGATCATAGGGCCTAATCACATCAGCCACACTATCAGAGGCTCGTTCACCTGCACATCTACCAATGTGATATATGCCATCATGTGCCAGCAATGCCCCTCTGCCATGTACGTTGGCCAAACCAGACAGAGTCTACACAAAAGAATAAATGGACACAAGACATCAAAAAATATAACATTCAAAAACCAGTTGGAGAACAATTCAGCCTCCCTGAACACTCAATTACAGACCTAAAAGTCGCAATTAGTCAACAACAAAAAAAACCTTCAAACACAGACTCCAATGAGAAACAGCAGAACTGGAATTAATCTGCAAACTGGACACCATTAAATTAGGCTTGAATAAAGACTGGGAGTGGATGAGTCATTATAGTAACTAAAAACTATTTCCCCATGCTAATTTTTCCCCTACTGTTACTCACACCTTCTTGTCAACAGTTTGAAATGGGCCATCCTGATTATCACTACAAGTTTTTTTTCCTCCTGCTGATAATAGCCCACCTTAATCAATTGGTCTTGTTAAGAGTTGGTATGACAACCCCCATTTTTTTCCATGTCTCTGTGTAAATATATATATTCCTACTGTATTTTCCACTGCATGCATCCGATGAAGTGGGCTTTAGCCCACAAAAGCTTATGCTCAAATAAATTTGTTAGTCTAAGGTGCCACAAGTACTCCTTGTTCTTTCTGCTGATACAGACTAACACGGCTACCACTCTGAAACCTATTTCACAATATATCTATAGCCAGAACAATTGTTTTGCTGCCAAGGGATAAGTCTTTAAGTTATACTGTGTTTTACCTGAACTTTCATTCTTTGGTGGACTTCATCTAACTATTTTGCTGCTTGTTGTCCTTCTGGACAGTTTCTATAACAGCAAGCTTCGTTGTCTCTTCTAGCAGACAAAATTTTCTACCCTTCTTGCACATACAGTTTGTACAGCTGGCTTTCCAACAGTGTAGTCATGACAGCAAACACTCATTGACATTATTAATGGCAAGCCATTCATACACCCTTATTAAGAACCAAAAATGTATACCTGATGCAGAAGCGAGGCTCACAAGCATACTAATCAGTTTGCCTGTCAATATGTTCTCCAGGGTATATCTCCAGATCAGCTGATCTTCTTTCACAGTATCCCTCTAGAGTTTATTCCATCAGAAGGTTCTCAAGGATATCTCAAGGGATAGAAGAGTATGGTGAAGGTCTTATGGTTGTTACCCCACCATGTTCTTGGAAGAGCTACTGTTGTGTAACTCACCTATCAGGATAGTCTCAGAGAGCACAATCACCATGAACATTTGAGACAGCAGCTACCTCGTATATCTATAATTGTGATTTATTGTTGCCATACTGTGCACTGACTGGTTGCATTGCAATCCTGCAGCTGTCTCCCCAAGAAAAGAACCACACTGAGGTAGTGCAGAAACCAGGTACAATTTGGACAGTTTGCAAACTGGCAGAAGAGGAGGTGGCAATGAGTTAGCCTTATATTGCTTTTGGAAGCACCAATTTTCAGAGTGTTACCACAAGTTGAGTGGAAGGAATGCTCTAGAAGAGTGTAAACCGAACACTACAGTAGGGAGATTTCCCCCTAATTTTATATAGATTGCATATGATACTATTTAAAATTAAACTATATCAAAATGTAATTTTGGTGTGGCTAAGCTGACCTGTTTGTATTTCGTCCTCTCAAATGAACATGTCAGTCCTTAGAGGCAATGAACAACACTTGTATTTGACAAGCAGGATGAATCAGATTCATCAATTATGTCAGGCTCTCTCGTTGGCCATCTCCACTTAACCCCAACTCAGTAAATTTCTTCCTGTCCCATAAACTTAGCCACAGCAAAACCACTCAGGGTTGAGTTTAAGCAGGCCTGTGGATGTTTTTTCTTCTCTAATAATTTAAAAGTAATTCTTGCTGAAACGGAGGTGGTTTTTTTAAATTTGTAAGTGGATAAATGTAACCATTTGAAAGTGGGCCTACTGTATACAAAATGAAGAAACACTACAGTTAGTCAGTCAAGAGCTTCTGCTCACCTTTTCTACAAGAACAAAGATATCCATTGAAACTGAAAGGCAACACATTTAACAGTGAGAAAAAGTGGTAGTTTATTTTTTATAACCTATATAAATAACATGTGTAACTCACTGCCACAAGATACAGCAGAGGCCAAAATGCTTAGCAGGATTCCAAACAGGGTTAGAAATGTACATCACTAATGAATCCTTCTCTTTTAAAAAAGAACAAAAACAAAAAACCCACCATGTAATTTAACTGTGAACAGATATAAATCCATACATTTCAGGCAGGTTATTCTGTAATTGTGAAGTTTCTTGAACCTTCCTCTGAACCATCTGATACTGGACACAGAGACAAGGTAGCCTAGATGGACAACTCTTCTGACTGGTATGGCAATTCCTATTTTTCTACTCTTCATGCCACTGATATTTAAAATGAATACTGTGCCATAAGGGGAAAGTATGGTATCTCTCTTTCAGCCTGCCTGAGAATTTGCTGCATAGGGCTTGCATCTGCTCCCTCAACTGATGATTTCTTGAGAGGTAGAATTGTTCCAGTGGGAAGGGGAGTTGGAGTAAAAGACAAAACAGGGAAGCCCAAACACAAATTAATGTTTAAAGGATAGCTGAATAATTAGGAGGAAGCAGGAAAAAAAATGAGAGCAATCTAAGCGTCAATGGTCTGCTTAGAAACAACTTTCATACATTTTTTAAAGGAAAGTGACTGTTTGATGTAAGAAGTTAGATTTAAGAGGATACTGAATTTAATACTAGTCCTTCACTCTCAGAAAGGGTTGATTTATAAAACACGATAGATGTAGTGAACTGAATATTGACTGAGAAATTCGTTTTTAAACAAATAGTGATGTGACATAGAATATGGTAATCCCACATGCCAAACTAAATGAACAATAAGTTCCAGGGAAGACAGATGCCCTACAGAAAGAGTTGAGAGGGATAATAAGCTAATCTAGAAAGAAGACACTTCATTTTAGGTTAAGTTATATATCAATGGACTGTATTCAGCAGAAGAGAAATTGTTGTTTCAGAAAAGCATAAGCTGACAGACAATTTAAACAATCCTATTTCCCTAATTTTTTTGATAGCACGGTGAAGCCATTCATTTCAGGATCCTGGTCTCAACATTCAGGATCTATTCTGTGACCTTCACCTCACCACCTTTTCCAAATTCATATGCCATGCGAGCTGGAGGCGTGTAGCCGAAGCTTAATGTTCCATGGATGTCTGAGAGATCTTGCATCCTGAATTGGGGTGTGTGATGGAAGTTAGTTGGAATAAAAGATGAAGATTTCCTGGCAAATAGGGGAGGGTGTTGGGATCTGGGGAAATCCCGTGTGTCCTAGTTCAGAAGACATCCTGTTTATTCAGTGGGCTAATTTTCAATGTAGAATCCTCATATAGTATGAAGTAACTTATACTTCATACCACCAGTAACTATGTGCAGTAAAACATCACATCAACATTTCAGCATGCCCTTCATTGGGTGGCATGCAAGTTACTTCATTTGGTGAAGAATCTTATCCCCAGGTTGTAAGTATCTGTTTTCGATACCATTCTTTTTAAAGAGGAATTAAATAAAGCATAAACTCCTGTTTATGTAGCACCTAGAATACAAAATGCTTTGTTCAGGTTTTGCAGAGCCAGCCCGTAAAAAGAGAGTTAGAACAAACTAACAAATTAACAATCCTAGTCTAGATCATGTGCATGGAAACACTGTAAATGAAAGAACCATATTGATTTGCACTCCAGAAACACATGCCTAATATAAAGGAATTGCGGAACAGTGGAGAAAAGGGGTGGGGGGGAGGAATGGAAATTACCAAAATATACTGATGTGCCTTTAAATAATACAGTCCAGCGAATACAGAGCTTCATGTCATGTATGTGTGGGATCTGAAACAATTACCTAATGTATTGTACACCTTACAGGAAATATGGTATTTATGATGACTTTGCAACAGCCCTTAAAATAATTGTAAGGGCACATAGATTGAGGAGAACATGATTGCTGACAATCTCCTAAAAGCAGAAATTGATATTGGAGCCAACAAAGAAACAGATAATGATCTATGAAAACGCAGTCCTATTGTAAGATGCAATCATTTGGAGCATTATTGTAGAATAGTGTAGTACTTTGTTTTAATAAGGGATACTGAGAATGCTAATAAAACACTCCAAAACTTTATTTATATGTGGCCCCATTTTAAATTACCTTTTCTACGATAAACTACTACTTCGTTACATTCAAAAAGTTGAGCTCCCAACTATAATGCTAAGAGGACACGCTGTATGTGTATGTTATGAATGCATAAAATGAGCAAATATCTTAACTGCACCTAAGCTAATCTAGTCACTAACAGCAGTGTGACTCATTGGAACATTTAAAAAGTCATTTCTGTGTCTAATGTTCACTAGTATCCTGTGCTGTTCTATGAAAAAGCCTCAATTTAAAATAAACCAATTAAACTGTGTGGCTGTTCAATTAAATTTTACCATGGCAACAAGGATTAGGCACACAAAGTAAAAACCTGCTGACAGTGCAGAGATTATTCCTAGTTTCTTACACTTTTATAGAAACAGCCAATTGAAGTTAAATTTTCTGCACCAAATATTGCGAGATGTAAAATGAAAGGGATTGACGTGCTTTTGATGCATCTTGGGACATCAGAGAATATTTTCCTGACAGGGGAAGTAATTAGCTGGAATTACAAATAGGAACATGGCAGACATATGAAAATGTGTAGGCTCCTGGGATTTAATCAGCGTTCCCTAATTAAAACCTGGGGATTTATTTTGTTTAGAACAGTTCTCAAAGCCGGTCCGCCGCTTGTTCAGGGAAAGCCCCTGGCGGGCCGGACTAGTTTGTTTACCTGCCGCGTCCACAGGTTGGACTGATTGGGGCTCCCAGTGGCCGCGGTTCGCTGCTCCAGGCCAATGGGGGCTGCGGGAAGTGGTGCGGACCAAGGGACATGCTGGCCACGCTTCCTGCAGCTCCCATTGATCTGGAGCGGCGAACCGCGATCGGCTGAACCTGCAGACACGACAGGTGAACAAACCGGCCCAGCCCAACAGGGGCTTTCCCTGAACAAGCAGTGGACCGGCTTTGAGAACCCCTGGTTTAGAATACAGATAGGATAGGATATAAAGGAGACTGCCATAATTCAATACATTCAGCAGACTGACAGCTTTTTTTCTTCCTTTTTAAATGAAAAGGGACCTTTCAACAATTTTAAGTTGGGAGGGGAGAATCGTTGTCTGCAACCACACTATGGAATGCAATTTTCCTTTCTAGTGTCTTTCCTGTAAACACACACGAATAGAATTACTTCAAAAGGACTCTATATGTGTGTATTTTTCCTATGCTTTGATTAGGGCACAGTATTCATTGATCTGTTCATGGGATTCCATGAACACAATCAGATTTAGATTTCTCTTTAGAAGAATACTCTGGCTGCTGTCATAAGTCTGTTGATGGCATGGTAGGATAATACAATGATCTGTCCTCAACCATTGATATGGTAGCTTTTAAATGTATTCTTAACATTATCTTCATAAATCACTTTTGTATGCAGATGATTTGTGACCAATGAATTAGATAGGGTGTATGTTGGAATGTCAATGACAGAAATCATGCTCCAAGTTAGATTGGCTACAACACAGAGTTTTTAAATCCCTATGGTGTGTCTGTAGTAGAGACAATTAACCTTTACTTTTCTCCATTACATTTGTTACATCCCAGTCAGTGGTACAGATGTTGCCGTTGGATTAATTAATTATTTTCCTCTGCTGGGATACATAGAACAAGCAAGGAGATTCCCATTTACTTTACTGAGTGTATGGATTGGATACAGAATGGATTGGATATTTTCATGGTGCCAGATCTGTGTCAAGAAGGGATAAGTATAATGTCTTTTCTAGCTCAAAGGCCCTAAAAGAGCTACCTCTTTTATCATGAAACTAATTGCTATCTGAGATCTTCCTTTCTTCTTGTGGAATGGTAAGCTGCTAGTTACCCTCCATGGTATATTTCTTGATGCTGGTGTGTTTACCACTGCCTCGGATCTTCGTTTAAAGAAAGACTGTTGAGGGGGGTGTGGTAAGGCAAATGTGGTGCTATTTGGAATCCTCAGCTTTTCATGGTCCCTTTCAATTTGGCTTTGAGCTGGACCACGATACAGAATAGAACTACACCAGTCTCATTGGTTGAGCATCTCCTCCTCGTGATGGATAAATGTGAGGTGTCCATGCTGAATCTCTAATTTCACTGAAACATTAACCACCAGGTTTTGTTTTTCCTCTAGTGTTCATTCACGGGGATAAAAGGTCCTACCCTAGACTGGCTCTCTTCTTTCTTCTCTAAGAGATCCCTGAATGTGATTTTTGGGTCATGTTTATCCACCCTGAGGTCAGTTTTACATATGATTATGTAATGTTCTTTCTGCCACTCTCTTCCCATTCAACTTGTGATTGAGGAAGCTGGAGACAGGTTGTAAATCTATTTGGGTCAAAATGCTATCAACATATGAATGATCTGCAGCTGTATGTCTTGTTTTTGGCAAATCCAGGTTGCATGGTGTCTTTCCCAATATCTGATTAGGATGTGGACTTTGATGAGAGTAAATGAGCGGATATGTAATCCAAACCAGTAAGAGTTGATAGTAGGATGAAGGATCTTCAGGTCATGATTACCCTGTCCCCCAGGTTGAGGTGGATTGTCCATCAAAGAGGTCTGCGGTTCGGAAGATGCTTCTGGGTGCATGTGCTTGTTCCCAAAAGCTTTTTTAAAAAATCTTTCTTATAAAATACTTGCAATCCTTTCCGTTAGATCCAGAACTTTGTTTGATAAACCATACATCTGTGACTACTAGATTAGATTATTGCAGTGTGTGACACCCATGAAGACTATCCTCAAGCTATAGCTGGTTCAAAATGCAGCTGCCCACCAACTACATTGGCTTCTAATTGCACCTGAAGTGAATTCAAAGTGCTGGTTGAATGTATGGCTTGGGTCATCAATATCTGACCAAACTCTCTCTTTCTCTCTCCCCATGTGTACATTCACAGCAGCAGAGATCTTAAGCTGGATTGCTCAGGATGAGAGTCCCTGCATGTAAATGTTTGGCTGATGTGGGGGTGTCCATACTAGAGGGCCCCTGACTCTGAAATTTGCTTCCCCCCTGTGGTCTGACAGAGTCCAGATTTGTTGGGTCTCACATGATGTTACAGATCATTTCCTTTTCTGCACCTTTTTTTGGTGTAATTTATTTTGTATTTGTTTAGATGAAAGACTTTAATTAAGAATCAGGCTAAGTATTATACCTGCTCAAAGATGTATTGAGTGCATTTATAAAGGGACAAATACTGAATACTCTTTATACTGGCTTGTACAATTTGTGCTGACTTGAAACTGTTCTGTCTCTGTAGGGCCTTAAATCTGCCAAGAGTTAAAAAACCAAAATCCCATATCCACAGATTCATAGAGGCATGTTTAAAGATCATGTGGCAAATGCAGGGGCTATACCAAAGCACCAGCACTCAGAATTTACTCCCTGCTCAGGTATCTTGTAGATGTAGAAGGGAGAGGTAATGAGCTATAGATGGAGGCTTAAGGCAAAATTAGGAGGTTAGAAGCTCTATATTAAAAAACACCGTTAGCCAGCCAGGAGGAAACTTTTTTAGGAATCAGTGCTGTACCATATGGAGAGGGCAGTGTTTTATATGTAGCCTGAGAAGGTACTTTTTCTTTAAAAACTTGTTGTTGTAAAATCCAGCTAATGCCTAAAGCTGCACAATAAAGACTTTGGAGAAAAGTCATCTTGATAAAACGTTTTGTTTTGTCCTGAGGGCCTGCTGTGCCAACTTACACAAATAGTACATAGGGATTTAGTTGTATGAATCCATTCATGGTATCACACTAAAAATGAATCTACCAGTCTCCTAACATCCTTTAGGAAAAGAGGTTTTGTGTTTGGATTTTTTTTTTATTTAGATTGGTTAAAGATAGCAGTTATGTGCTGAAGAATCCCAAAGCATCCGTTTGGATTCCTCTACAACAACGCCTAAGATTTTTAAAGTATAAAAGATTTCAAAAGAATGAGATGTGATGGGCAATGTAGTCCATCTAGGTCTCACAAAGGCTCATAGCTTTGCTGGCTTTCCCTGGGCAGCTCTACCACAGCTGGCCAGGAACACCATAGGACATTAAATCCAGTCAGTGTTATCAAAACAATAGTATATATTCCAATTTCTTTAGAGGTTCCTCCCCCTCCCCCCCCCACTTAGAAACAGTTCTGTTCATTTTCAGACTACAGTTAACGCAGAAGCAAGCTAATGGCTGAATCATGAGACCAGCTGCTTCTATGGCACAATGTCCTAGAGAGGAATCCTATCACTTGAACATAGTGTGTAATGGTTACACAGCTGCCTAATCCATCTCTTGAGATGGAGTCTGTGATTTTACTTAAGCAATTGTGCCCTTTGTAATGATGCCAGGATGTTAGGGCCTAGCTAGGAGAGGATAAGAATTTGCTTACAGCTGCTTGGAGCAGGAAGTTTCTTTACCTAAATTCTCACCTGTATGGCAACAAGCAGTACTGCACATCCTGTATGATCCTAGAGTAGATTGGGGTTTCATCCACCTAGTCCTTATACATCAGGCTGATCATTCCCAGGATCAGTCATCCCAGTACACAAACAGGACCCACCAACTCAAAATGGCACCACACCCTGCCATAACAGATGCAAAACCTACATACATCTCTACTGCTGTGATGATCAATACACCTTTCAAGATTCAGGGATCCTAACGTGTGGTGTACTTCGTTCAGTGCATCAAATGCCCCAACAACAACTATGTGGGTGAAACGAGACAATCACTTTGCTCTTGAATGAACTCTCACACAAAAGACAAAAACACCATCTCATCCATCAATGAACACTTTTCACAAAGTGATCACTACATGTCTGATCTTTCAGTACTTGTCCTCAAAGGAAACCTGCACAATATCTTCAAAAGGCGAGACATTGGAAACTTACATTCATAACTCTCCTAGACACTAAAAACCATGGACTCACCAGGGACACTGGTTTTATGGCTCATTACAATTTGTAACACTCCACAGTCTGCTAACTGTTAATTGGTTCAAACCCCTTATACATAACCTTTAATTGTCCACTTTATTGCAAGTGGCCTCCTACAACGTGTTACCCCTTACGCTTAACAAACTTTCCCAACCTGTATTTAGCTCAGATACTCTGATTTCCCTTCCCAGACCTGAAGAAGAGCTCTGTGTAACTTAAAAGCTTGTACCTTCCACCAACAGAAGTCAATCCAATAAAAGATATCACCTCACCCACCTTGTGTCTCTCAAAATCAGCTGTATAGCAATTAGTCTGCTGTCACTTAAATTGGATTTGGCCTTATGTAAACATCTTTACCTGTTGGAACTCCCAGGCACATCTGTGCAACACAGAATGCCACAGACAATATATTGCTTGTACTGCAGTAACACCTAAAGTCTACCAACCATTGTCTACTGGGGCTCCATTGTGTTCAGTACTGCAGAGATCATAATAAGAGATGATCCCTGACCCACACACATGTAATCTAAATAGACAAGTCATGTGGAGTGGGAGAAGGGAAATATCCCCCTTTTGCAGATGGAAAACTGAGGTACAGTAAGATTAAAGGTCACACCAAGGGCACACAAAGTTTGTAGCAGACCCAGGAATTGAACCCAAGCCTCCTGAATTCTAGTCCAGTGCTTTCACAAGACAACTTTTTCTTTGCCAGTATAGGCTGTAAATAAACTAGTGGATACAGGGAAAGAACTATTCAACCCTCTAATTGATGGGCTAAATATTGTGGGAAATACATGTCCAAAAGTAATAGTGGTGGTTTGTTGCAAAGATTAATTGTAGAAAGATTATCCTTTTGTTCCCCTTTTGTTTTTTAAACCTTGTTTTGTCACATGAACAAATACTAATAAAAAACACATACTTACCTAAAATATGTATGTATCCATCTTTTGATTTTCCATGATTTCAAATGGTTCTACTGTGGAGATAATTCATTAGCATTGGTTTACATTCCTTAGAAAAGAAGACTAAATAAAGCATTTGCTTGTGTGGTTATTGTTGTACTATAATTTCCGTTTAGCGGTCACAAATCTCATACTGAAATATATGTGCCAAAATTTCAAATTTTGTGTGGCACTTCAAAACATATATGGGCTTCTGATTTTCAGAGATGCCAAAACATCCGCAACCCCCAGTGGGAGACACTTGCTCAACAACTCTGAAAATCCAGTCATTTTATTTTAGGAGCCTAAATATGCATTTAGGTTATTAACTTTGCCACCTAGGCTAGGATTTTCAAAAAGGTCTGTGTGAGATGATATTTAACTGCTTGACTCCCTGTCATGGGGTCACTCACCACATTGGTGCCTCCTGCTGGGCGTTTCAGGAATTAGCTCTGTCCCAGCGGGTGCACCCTCAGGTGGTGGTGGTTCTCCCATCCTCACCACCGTCTGCAGACCCATTACAGCTCCTGTCTCTCAGTGTCTGATTTTTGGCACAGCCCTCTGGCCGTGTCACCATCTGTTCCCCCCCGTGCCGGAGGACTCCTTCAACAAGAGTCCAGTCACTCCTTGCAGCGGCTTGGCAGTCCACAGCTGGGCTGCTCCTCCAGTGACTAGTGTGTGTGTGTGTGGGGGGGTGCCCAGTCCCATCCATTACTCCGGGCCCCAACCCCTGCTGCCTCTTCCTTCCAGCTCACTGTCTCTATCCCCTGGGCCACTTCCCCACAGCCTTAGTTCCTTCTGTGACTGCCTCTGGCTCCAGCTCCTTTGCCCAAGGCCTCAAGCCTGTGAGTCCTGGCAGCCCATCAGGAGCTCTCCCTAGGTCCTGGCTAGCACCTGCCCTTCTCCAGGTGCTAGTCTCTCTGTAGCCCTCTAGTAAGCCAGTCTTCTCCCTCAGGCTCCCTGCAGCAGACTCCCTTACTCTAGTCTGCAGCTTCCTTTTATATGGCCTGGCTAGGCTCTGATTGGCTGGTCCAGCTGCCGCCCTAATTCTCTGCAGCTGCCTCCCTAATTGGCTGTTTCCCCTGCAGCCACTCCTTTGGCTGCCTGCTGCTCAGCCTCCCTAGGCTGGTTTTAACCCTCTCAGGGCCCGTCACACTCCCTTTTGAAAATCCCCGGCTCAGGCTTGGAAATATTGGCCAGAATCATGTTGTATGTGAAAGTATAGTATAAAATACACTAGCATGTTGTGCCTCAATTTTTTCTTTGTGGTAACAGATTATGAAGAGACTTTAAAAGCAAAATTAGACTGTTACTAACAAAGACATTTTTGAAATGAGCTATTTTTAGTATCTGTTTGAAATGGCCCCTGTTATCATAATAATGCCAGAGCACCTCACAACCATTAATGAAGTTATTGTCAGAATACCCCGTGAAGTGGTGGTATCCCCATTTTACAGATGGGGAACTGAGACACCAAGAGAGACTAAATTACTTATCCACAGTCACACAGGAAGTCTGTGGTGGAGTGTGGAATTGAACAGGGGTGTTTGAGTCCCCGGTAACACCCGAAGCATTGTGCCAGCCATCAGCATTATCTTATTCATATAAACCCTCTGTCTGGCTACCTATTCTAGGATTTTCTGAAGACCCTGGCAACAAAAAAGCTAAGCATTCTGCTTATAGATGGGCAGTGGATTTCCAGCCATTGGAGGACCTTGGAAGGCTTTACAAATAGAATCATAGAATATCAGGGTTGGAAGGAACGTCAAGAGGTCATCTAGTCCAACCCCCTGCTCAAAGCAGGACCAATTCCCAACTAAATCATCCCAGCCAGGGCTTGAACAAGCCTGACCTTAAAAACTTCAAAGGAAGGAGATTCCACCACCTCCCTAGGTAACACATTCCAGTGCTTCACCACCCTCCTAGTGAAATTTTTTTTCCTAATATCCAACTGAAACCTCCCCCACTGCAACTTGAGACCATTACTCCTTGTTCTGTCATCTGCTACCACTGAGAACAGTCTAGATCCATCCTCTTTGGAACCCCCTTTCAGGTGGTTGAAAGCAGCTATCAAATCCCCCCTTGTTCTTCTCTTCCGCAGACTAAACAATCCCAGTTCCCTCAGCCTCTCCTCATAAGTCATGTGTTCCTGTCCCCTAATCATTTTTGTTGCCCTCCGCTGGACTCTTTCCAATTTTTCCACATCCTTCTTGTAGTGTGGGGCCCAAAACTGGACACAGTACTCCAGATGAGGCCTCACCAATGTCGAATAGAGGGGAACGATCACGTCCCTCAATCTGCTGGCAATGCCCCTACTTATACATCCCCAAATGCTATTGGCCTTCTTGGCAACAAGGGCACACTGTTGACTCATATCCAGCTGCTCGTCCACTGTAACCTCTAGGTCCTTTTCTGCAGAACTGCTTCTGAGCCATTCGGTTCCTAGTCTGTAGCGGTGCATGGGATTCTTCCGTCCTATGTGCAGGACTCTGCACTTGTCCTTGTTGAACCTCAGCAGATTTCTTTTGGCCCAATCCTCTAATTTGTCTATGTCCCTCTGGATCCTATCCCTACCCTCCAGCGTATCTACCTCTCCTCCCAGTTCAGTGTCATCTGCAAACTTGCTGAGGGTGCAATCCACGCCATCCTCCAGATCATTTATGAAGATATTGAACAAAACCGGCCTGAGGACCGACCTTTGGGGCACTCCGCTTGATACCTCCTGCCAACTAGACATGGAGCCATTGATCACTACCCATTGAGCCCGACAATCTAGCCAACTTTCTATCCACCTTATAGTCCATTCATCCAGCCCATACTTCTTTAACTTGCTGGCAAGAATACTGTGGGAGACAGTGTCAAAAGCTTTGCTAAAGTCAAGGAACAACATGTCCACTGCTTTCCCCTCATCCACAGAGCCAGTTATCTCGTCGTAGAAGGCAATTAGATTAGTCAGGCATGACTTTCCCTTGGTGAATCCATGCTAACTGTTCCTGATCACTTTCCTCTCCTCTAAGTGCTTCAGAATTGATTCCTTGAGGACCTGCACCATGATTTTTCCAGGGACTGAGGTTAGGCTGACTGGCCTGTAGTTCCCCGGATCCTCCTCCTTCCCTTTTTTAAAGATGGGCACCACATTAGCTTTTTTCCAGTCATCCAGGACCTCCCCCGATTGCCATGAGTTTTCAAAGACAATGACCAATGGCTCTGCAATCACAGCCGCCAACTCCTTTAGCACTCTCAGATGCAGCGCATCCGACCCCATGGACTTGCGCATCCGTCCCCATGGACAGCTTTTCTAAATAGTCCCGAACCACTTCTTTCTTCACAGAGGGCTGGTCACCTCCTCCCCATGCTGTGCTGCCTAGTGCAGTAGTCTGGGAGCTGACATACTAATGAAACAGGTGGGTCAGCTTAATCATCTCTGTTTTACAGACCGCTCAAGGCAATTTAGCCTGCCAGTTTAAAATTGGCATAAAGACCAATGTTTTTCGAGAATTTATGCAGTATGCTGCTTAAATCAGGGCATACTCTGAAAAACTGATCTGGCTTCAGATACAGTGTAATCACTATTTTCTAAACACTGTCACAGTATGATGGATGACAACTCCGTAAAAAGCTATTTTGCTTTCATCAGGAGATAGCAGAGGAAATGTATTTCCTCATTTATTTATAAGCAGGAACAGCAAAAAATAGTCTTTCAGGGAAAGAAGTAATATCTACAGTCTTATTAAAGTGAAAGCACTAAAGTGAACTGCTAATATGGGGACGGGAAGTTCAGTGCATCAGCAATATTTTATTACTAACATCTTTGAGTTTTATACTATTGTCCAAATAAGGACAGGAATGAATCAATTAATTTCATCAAGATATGTAGACTGTCATATTTTACCCACACAGGTAAAAAAATAATTGCTGACATCTGAAATATTCTTTTGACTGCAAGGTGCAGAATTCTGTCGCCCATATGCACTGGTACAGTACTATAGAAAATGTATTCCGTGACTTTAGAGCTTTAGCAACATTTCTGAGTCAATTCTACAACTACCAGGAACGTAAAGCCTCATGCTTTGTAAATGTGCAAATCTGACAATTCTGCAGACTCCAGAATAACAGTTCAAATTCATTTTTCATTGAAATGATGTGAGCTTCCAAAGCCTTAACAGTTTTGGCACCCTATGTAATAATGTCCTTTTTTTAAACCTAAAGTTGCAGGTTGATCTTTCGAAAAAAATCAGTCTGAAGATAGTCTTTTCCCTCAATGTTCAATAAAAATGATGTAGTGCTTGACAGCTACAGTAAATGGTTCCTCGGAGCAAATCTATCAACAGCTGCAAAGAAGGAGCAGCTTATGCCCCAGAGTACCCAACTGATGCTCGACTCCAAATACATTGTAAGAATGTGCAGATTAGAGGAGATTGCCCTTGGTGTGCAAGTAGGTTTCAACAAGGGAAATAGTGTCAAGCACAATAGTGCTGCTCACAAATAGGGGGGTAGGAATTGCCATACTGGAACAAACACATGGTTTATCCATTCTAGTATCTGGTCTCTGATGTTTCAGAGGGAAGGTCCAAGAAACTCCATAATAGGCAGATGTGGGATAATCTGCCCTCCATGAAAGTCTTGTTCTAACTCCAAGTAGTTAGAGATTGGCTTAAGCCTTGAAACATGAGGTTTTTAATCTTTCCCAAACTTTTATTATTAGCTCTTGTAATTCTGGTTATTCTTGGTATCCATGTAAATATCCAGTCCCTCTTTCAACTTTGGTAAATTCTTGGCCTCAACAATATATTGTGACAATGAGTTCCACAGTCTAATTACACATTGTATGAAAAAGTAATTATTATATAAGTTTTGAATTCGCTGCCTTTTAATTTCATTGAATGTCCTCTGATGAGAACAAAAGGTAGGTAGGCAGACCCAAAGCCCCTATCCATCTTTTCAGTACATTAGAGAGACATGGTGGGTGAGGTAATATTTTTTTTCATTGGACCAGCTTAAGATATTACCTCACCCACCTTGGTTCCCTAATATTCTGGGACCAGTATAGCTACAACTACACTGCATTTTCAACACATTCATTATTTTATGTTTCATGTAATTCATCTCCTTATTCTCAGGGAAACAATTCCAATCTTTTCCATGAATGATATTACAAAGGTTTTATTTATTTGTTTACTGTTTCAATTAAAATAATTTTAAGGCGATGTACAAATTAAATCAAGAAGATGCAATATTTTGGTTTTTAGGTTACAAATGGACCATGCCACTGCATCTTTCATATTTCATTTACTACACAGTTACTTTCTCTTCCACTTTTCCCAGCTGGCTGGGGTTAGGTCGCTGGATCAATTAATCTTTTCTGGGCTTACCAGACCAAAGCTCGCTCCATATCTCTTCCCATACAGAGTCTATCTGCTGTTTTCTTGGCCATCTTCTTGTTCTTTTTCTGTGAACGCTAGATGAAAATGCCTCCCTAACAGAATTCCCTTTATCCATCCTTCATATGTGTCCATATCATCTCGGCCTTCTCTCTTGTTGCTTCTCTTTGATATCACAGATCTTGGTCTAACTCCTGATTACCTATTTCTGCATGTGGTTCAGCAATGTCATCA
The DNA here is from genome assembly GCF_965140295.1 of Lepidochelys olivacea. Lineage (NCBI taxonomy): Eukaryota > Metazoa > Chordata > Testudines > Cheloniidae > Lepidochelys > Lepidochelys olivacea. Next base: position 136,501,446 of record NC_140411.1, read on the forward strand.
CTCTCACTGCCCCCAAGCATTTCATGTCAATGGCTTCAAGTCTTCTCAACTCTTTGGTTGTCCATGTCTCTGATCCGTACAGAAGAGCTGGTCTTACCATGGTTTTCTATGGTTGTCTCTCAAGTAGTCAGGGCATCCTTTTACCATAAATCACTCCACTGATTGTGTGCCAGACTTCCCCTACATGCAGCAGCTTTGCTTGCAGCTCTGTCGATTTCTCCGTAATATGAGTAACTATCCAGAATTCCTTAACTACCAGTTAACAGGATCACCAGTCCGGCTACTTTTGAAAAAAAAGTTAGTGAAGAAAACACATATACTATACTAGAATGTCCTCTATTAGTATGGCCACAGGAAATGAAACAACTAAACAGGCTATGGACTGCTATTCTATTCTGTGTAGGTTCTTATACCACCTTCATCATCATAGTATATCTCCACCTTTGAGTAGTGCATTAAGCAAAATGACTATTATCTTTCACAAGTGATTTGTTCTGTCTCTCATCCGCTTCCCCAGTGGGATAATTGTGTGTGCGGGGTTTTGTTTTGTTCCTGTAGAGTTTTGTTTTTTTGTTTTTTAATGTACTCTGATATATATTAGAGAAATCAAAAAATTGCAGCAAAATTTGAGTTCAGTTATGGGGGAACTGGTAGCACTATCTAATATTAAGCACGGCTGGACGCTTCCCGTTATAAAGCCATGCTTTTAGTGGCTTAATGCTTAGCTAAACTTTAACTGTCTGGGATGAAATTTTCCTTGCTGTGTGTCTGCCTCAGGCTGATTACGCCAAAATGGCTCAGCAGATTCTGAGAACAAGACCAGCAAAAAAAAAGTGTTGTTTTGCCCATGTTATAAAATTCTGGCAGCTTTTTATCAGAGAAGCTCTAGTGCACCCACAGTATAGAGCAGGGACTTGAAATTTGGCAGAGACATGGACTTTGTCATATGTCAGGGATGTGCCTTTGGCCATTCCTTTGAAAACTGCCCAAATTTGGACATATTACAAACCTTTAAAAATGCTCAGTAGATTTTTCAGACTTCAGCAAAAACTCACACATGCTTGAGCTTTTACATGTGACTGGATTGTGCCCACCCTCACCCACGGAGCATGCTCCACCTCAGGGTTACAGAGTGTCAGAAGGACATTTCCATGTATTGGCTGCTCTATGAATTGGCTGCCAGGGCTGAACACCAGAACCGAGAGCAGGGAGTCTGTCTCTCCTGTGCTCTTAATAACCCTCTTGCTGGCACCCAGGCTGTTTCATTTGTAAAGAGTGAAGCTGAATGCAGGTTAAGCTGAATAAATGGGACTTTATTAAACCCTGTGGACTGCTCTGTCCACATGGATGAGTTGTGACCAAGTTCTCTATTCCCATGGTGTCCTTTCAACAACAGTCCCTCCAAGGACCATGGGCCCTCTGACTCCAGTTCCACTGATTGTGGTACACGGGCAGGGTAGAGGAGGAAGCCACCTGACTTGAATGTAGAGGATACAAAAGCCAGACCAAAAGGGGAGGGACACTGTGTGTGTGTGTGTAGTGTGGAAGGGATGAGACAGATCTGATAAAGAGCCAGGATGTGGCTGGGAGAACTGGGATTCGCTGGGCAAATAGAGTGGAACAAGGAGCCAGGGAGGAAAGAGAAATTGGATGAGGAGCTCTGGAAAGAAGAGAGGGACTGAGGTGAAAAGCCTGAGGAGTGGAGACTTGGACTGGGTGGGAGAGGAGAATGGGGCTGGGATGAAGAACCAAGAAAAGAGGAGACAGCACTGGGACAGGGACAAGTTGGAGGGGGACAGAGCAGAAGTGATCAAGCTGGAGAAGGGATAGCTCAGTGGTTTGAGCATTGGCCTGCTAAACCCAGGGTTGTGAGTTCAATCCTTGAGGGGGGCATTTAGGGATCTGGGGCAAAAATTGGGGATTGGTCCTGCTTTGAGCAGGGGGTTGGACTAGATGACCTCCTGAGGTCCCTTCCAACCCTGATATTCTATGGTTTAAGCTTCAGAAGGGGAACAGACAGAAAAGTCTGTGATTGCTAGATACACTTGCCTCCAGAGCTTGGAATGGAACTCAAGATTTATCAGTTTCTTCATTCCTCTGTTGTTGGCAGGTATCTGTGAAACCCATTAGCAGAGTGTCTCATTCCCTTCTAGGGCTCATTCACATGGGAGTGACAGCCTACTATTGCTATCAGTTACTCCATTAACTCAAGTGGCAGAGGGCTGTATGGTGAATTCAATGGTTTCGACCCTGCTGATGAGTCAGGTGGATGTCAGTGTGATTCTATATGATGGAATTTTTTTTTTCATTTTGCTTATTTAAAAACCTAGGAGATTACACAGCAAGAAATGCATTAAAATAATATTATTAAGATTGCAAAGTCAAGAACTCACAAGTTAGGAAATAGCCTTAATTAGGCCCTGTTGTGCATTTACATTATGCTACAGTCTTTAACCACATGAACTTGCTCTGGTGATGAATCAGGTTTGTGTAATAAAAGAGGCTGTTTTCTGTCAGACCTCTGCCTCCTTTGTTTCATAAGTTGGAAGGTCTGTGGTGAATGAGGCAGGGGACTGCAGGAAGAGAAGGGATGGACTTGTTAGTAAAGCAGTTGAATGCTGCCCTGAGGAGCTGGATTCTCTCTCTGTCTCTACCATAGACTTCCTCTCTTGTGTTAGGCAAGCCACTTGCACCAAACTTATGTGTTCCTCATTTTCTGGATGCTCAGTTCGCCCAGACAACCTTAATTCTGGCATTTACTAATGTCTGAGTGCTTGACTTTTCAGCCTTAATATTCTTTTAACACAGCATGGGGGGGGGGGGGTGTTTTTTAAATACTGTTTTAAAGCAAAGGTTCTCTCTCTTATGAGTGTTCTGACACTCATCACAAGTGTAGTGGCCTAGCCAAATTCTAGTTTAGTTGATTAACCTTTCCAAACACACAGCAGTTTCAGTTTTATAAGGTATTCTTATTTTCCATCCTAAACAATTGGGTAGTGTTAGTGTGTGTTCTACCTGTATGTCAGTGATGGGTGAAGTAGTAAAAGACACAATGTGTGTATAAATAAATCTTTCTAATAGAAAGTCAAACAGCCAGTTTATAGTCTTAGATCTACTCATTAGGCTCCCACTGAAAGCAATAGGAGTTGCATGTATAGATTGTAGGTTAGAATTTAGGTCCTTGCTTCTAAATGGAACCTTTTATCCAGAAAAAAATATGTGCTAACCAAAGGTCATGGTAGATTCTCTGTTGCTGATGATTTTTAAATCAAAAATTGGCTATTTTTTCTAAAATATATGTTCTGGGAATTATTTTGGGGAAGTTCTATGACGTGTGTTATACAGCAGGTCAGAGTAGATGATCAGAATGGTTCCTTCGGACCTTAGAATCTATGAAAAAAAAGTCATTATCATTAATAACACTTCAGTTATACACAATAATGATATACTCTGCTGTCTGGACTGGGCGGGGGGGAAAGAATCGTATTTTCCCAATAATATATGTTTTATATTGGCAGGTAGGGAGAATCAATAATCAGCATTCTGAAATATGGAACAATGTGGGTTTGTAAATTTAGTTTTCGTGATTTTACACACAATTGACTCCCAGTGAGTTTATGCAACTCTTTAATCCACTTAATATTTTTGCCGAATTTTGTAGAATGAACCAACATTTTCAGTTTTCCCATGCGAACGTTTGCTTAACTCTTGTCTTTCTCCATGTGCTTTTCCATACCTATTTGTGCATGCATATTTATTTATAGGGCCTTCTTTGTCTTCCTCTGACCTTCCATAGTCCATTTCCCCTCCTTTTCCTGGCCTTCAAAGCCATAAAGCCTAATGCTTGTTTATCTCTCTGCTTGTCTCCTCTTGCTTCCGGTAGATCCCCTTCGTCCTGCCAAAGGCACACAACCACTTCATCCCTTTTGTGTTCTCTTCTCTCTCTTCCTCCCATGCTTCCTTCACATTCTTCTTCCAGAATGCCTGTACCCTCTAGTCTCCCTGCAAAGAAGTGTTCATAAACTAGGTGATCAAAGTTAATTATATTTGCACAACAAAAATAATGCAACTAGGTACTATGTGAGCTAAGCATTCCCATTCAGTCACTGTGTTGGCACTGTAGCCCATCCTTCTATAACATCTGTATGTTGCTTATTTTGAGGCTAAATTCTTTAGGCAGAGGGAATTTTTGTTTTCGTTATTGTTTGCAAAATGCAAAGCAAACACTATTGGTGCTAGATGAAAGATTAATAGTACTGTAATAACAATAATATTCAAATTCAAATTACCTCATTCAAATTACCTAAAAACCATGTAGGCAAATATTATAGTCAGATACATTGTCCATATTAATAAATTATGTTGGGACTCAGGAATGGCTTCAGATAACTTGCACACTGTAAAGACAGGTAATCTGACAGAATCTAGAGTTTAGAAAAAATAGTGTCTTTGTCCCCAAACATGAACATTATTGGCTTTGAAGCATGCACCTCATGCGAGGCTTTTATGTACTAAGTTACTGCAACTGCATATCTCCCTCAAAGATATTGTTCGTTATTTAATAATGCATGTCAGTGCAGCTGGTAAATAAAGGCTAACAAATGAACACAAGAAAATCTTTATTAACTCTTTTATATGGACTAAGTTCATGTTATCTTAAATTCACACTGTAGAAATAGCTTTATTAAGAATGATTGACATGCACTGACTTTTAACAGATTAAGGGGCAGATTTTCTGGTGGTGTAAATCCTCTTGGGTGCATTGATTTCAGTGGAGTTACACTGATTTATACCAGTGATGGATCTGGCAGGAAAGCTTTTGTTATGATATTTTACCTCTTTACATATGAGCTGTAACATTGCAATTGTTTAGTGACCATTTGCAATTGATTTTTCTCTTTTCTTCCCCTCTGCACTTCCATCATGTGACTAACCACTTCAGCTTTCAAATACTATCCTCACTAACTGTGTCTGAGTAATTGTAGATTAGGGTTCAGAACTGTAGCGCTGTTGCATAATTATAGATGATACATTTTAATTTTGCTTTTTAATTAGAAATAATAGTCAAAATGTGTTCTGGGTTTTTGTGAAGTTTTCAGCTGGCAGTTTAGGGCCTTCCTTTTCTCACTCCTCCATTAAAGCAGTTATACTTGGAAGTTTGCTAATGTATGCAGAAATCCTTGCAGCATCATATTAGAGTCCAATGTTGTGAACATTTATGCACATGCTTCACTATAAGCACATAAATAATCACACTGACTTTGATGGGGCTCTTTTATGCTATTTATAAGAGAAGCATGTATAAGCGTTTGCAAGATCAGCGCCTCATTTGCTGCAGATCATACGGAAAATCTCTGGCAAGAATAGATAAGTTTCAGTTGTACTCGATTCTGGGTAAGTCATCCAGCAATTAAAATCATCCTTATATTTTGATATAAGAAGGCAGGACAATTACAAAAAAACCTAGTTCAAAATGTATCTTCAGAGCTGTAATGCAAGCTCCTTTCCCCTGAGTATAAATATTTAATTCTTTGAAGGATAAAGAAAAATAATGGTTTGCTCATTTCATATAAGGTACCTTTTGGAGTTGGAGTAATTATTTTTCCATGCAATAAAATGAAACAAAATCTACTTTTAGAATGAAGGCAAGACAGCAATCTGAAACGATCAAAACAAAATTATAATAGATTATTACCTAGCAACATGATGTGTTTTTTAATGAACCTTCTACTGAGTTACATTTAAAGATCTTCACATTTTGACTTTCCGTGTGGAATTGCTTGTAATTTTATGTCTTATTTAAAATATAAACAAAGAAGCCAGTTTTGACTTAAGAAATGTTTCATAAATGTTTAACCCCATACTTGATAGACATTTTTAAACAGGTTTAAAAACTAATGTGTTTGAAAGCAAATTCATTTGATGCCATTATAATCATCTTGCCACTCTACCTTTTCTGGATATAATGGGACTGGCAAAGGCCCCTATATTTAAAATTGCATGAGTGTTTTCATTCTAAACTCCTATTTCAGTTACTCATAACTTTCCAAAACATTCAAATTTCAGACTGAAATTCTGAAAACTTCATCTCTAACAAATTCCAAGTGTGATTTTCTTTTTTAATGTTTGAGCAAATATGATTCAACTATTTGCCATTTGTGAGACTGAGTACGGTGGAAACAAATACATTTTCCCCATAATGGTTTTTTTATTTTTTAAAGCTTCTGTTTGTTTTTTAAACCAGACTTAGTGCTGAAAAAGCTGAGGATAGAAAGTTGAAATATGGAAGGGAATTATCCTGCACTGAAAAATGTCTTTGTTCTGATGAAAACTGATTTTCATGTGTCTGTGTTGTGACTGTTTGAAAATTGCTGTCTGGATTCACACAAATTGCTCTCTGGGTATACAAAGTACATTGACAAAGATAACACTAAGCTTGTAAAGTGCTGCACGCAAATCCTTACCTAACTTATGTGGAGAATGCGGTAGGGTTTATCTTGTAACATGCACAGTGAATGAGGGTGCTTATCTTGTAAGTCACCCCAATGTACATATTTGAGATGCCCTGGAATCATTAAGGTTACACAGTTCAGCACTCAAAAGTCAAGAAATAATAGCACTGAGGTTTCCCATGCATCCTTAACTCTGCCCATTTGTGGTTATGCATTACAATACAGTCTTTAATTCCATATGCACACATTTTTCAAACAAGTATCATATAATATCATAATTTTTCTGCAATTTTGCATGTTGTATATGTGTCATGCCTTGTCATTTTTTCCTTCATTTTACATTTTCAACATGGCCAGGATTTTTAAAAATGACTAGTGATTTTAGGTGTCCAATCTGAGACACCTTGAAGAGGCATAATTTTCAGAGGGTGAGTGCTCAGGGCTTTCTGCAAATGGATCTTTTAAGGCATCTTAATTTAGGCATCCAAAAAAGAAGACCACCAAAAGAAGTAGATATTTTGGAAAATCTTGAGTTGTGGTCAAGCCTACTTAGAATGGCTATGCAATACATTTTTTCTCTGGGGAATATATATTCGTAATTTAGTTATTTAGACATATATAATACTGTTCATTTTCAACTAGCAATATAGCCTTCCTTCGGGTGCTATTCGGGAAATTAATTGATTTACACACACACACACACACACACAGCATAGTCTTTCTAAAGAGCAATTTATAAACTGAGGCATTTGACTACAAAACAACCCTCCTGCATATTTAGTTGGCCTATAAATAACAGCAAAATTTCACTAATGCTCTGTGTTGCTGTATTTAATTTATATTACAAAGTGAAAGAACTAAATACTGTGTATTTTTATAGAAAAACTTTCTTGGACGGTATATCTGGCAAACACAAAGTAATAGAATACTGTACGGTGCCATACATGTGGTTGTAGAGGAAAAAATGAGATACTGTATTTGATAAATAGCATGCAGTTAGGTTCTGTGCAAAAGGGGCAGAGTTAATGTTTGTGTATGCCACCTTAACTTTTTCATTTTCCATCTCTTGCGTACTTAAGCATGCAATCTTAATGTTTTCTGAATGTATTTTTCAAAGATATTTAACAAAACAATTCACAAAATATCCTTTTTCTGCTTGTTCGTGTGTTATCTCATGCATCTTCTAGAAGCTATAGGAAAAATAGTTAGTTACCCATAAATTACAGAGCCATTTCTAAATTCAATATGAGAAATATTGCTATTTTAATAACATAGACTTTGGGTTTTGCCCAGGAGAGTGTTGTCATTTTGTAACGTTGATGTTTGAAGTTTAATTGCTGCTGCATTAAATGCCAGAAAATGGGTGACTCCTGTATAATATAGTTATAGGATCATGTCCTCTAGCTCTTTCTGCATGTGGCATTCCCACTAGTTTCACTGAAAGTTCTGTGTGCAAAATATCATCATAAATTTAAGCCCCCTAAGTTTCTAAATTTTTATTATCATCCTTTGTTTATTGTCTTACAATGTAGACTCTCACAAATCCCCATGTGTTAGGAGCTGTGCACTTATACTATATATTGCCAGCCCCAGATTGCTTATAATCTCATATGGTACTAAATTGACTTCAGAAGTATTCGGTGAATTAAAAATAAATTTGAAGGAATATTTCTCTTAGTAAAACTCCAAATTTTCCACCATATATGAATATTCATTTTTATTACTAATCCACTTGGGAAAGTAGGGGGTTCCTACTTTGATAAGATCCCATTTTATACACGTCAGTGGAGAACTTGATTAAGAACACTTAAATGCACTTAGAATAATGAGAAGACACACCATATCCTATGGTCTCACTGAAGCTTACAAAATATATTTATACAACACTGTCATCAAGCTGGTTGAGCTGTGCTTCTTACATTCATTTGTTACATACTACATAGCAGCCCATAGCTACTGCAGCCACCTGCCACGACTGTTCAGAGGCAACCTTCAGCAGGCACCAGCAACAGGGCTGACAGGGACACATATACTTAAAAGAAAGATTTGTTATCTGAATTGCAGAGGTAGACAGTGAATTAGGCTCATTCTGAACCTTGATTTCTGTGACTTTGTATCTTGATTGGCAACCTATTGGTATCATGAATTATTCTTTCAGAGTTTCTTAAGAGGAGGCTTGGAAGTTCTTTTCCAAAGTACCCAGAACGAGAGCAAATTGCATTAGATCTATATTTTCCCTCCAATGTTTTATTAGTCGCTGTCTTTGGCAAGCATGAGTAAATCAGCAGACCATTTGCACAGAAGTAAAGTAAACAGCAATCATTAACTGTTATCTGTCTAAAGTGCATTCTAGGTTCTTACTAGCTGCCTTAAAGAAAATCCATAAATTCACAGACTGCTGTCAGGTGGGTGAAAATTTAGAGGGTTCTATTTTTGTCTTGTATAGTTATGGTGCTTTATATAATGCATATGATATACTAGTCTATATGTCTGATCCAACTGCAACTTTGGAGGTTGGGAGGTGAACGGTGTTTGAAACACTAAAATTCCCATAAGCTTTCCATGTCTGATATATCATGGTTATTGATATCCTAGCCAAATATATAAGTTCAAGGTGACATGACCATAAACATTTAAAAGGTTTTATCCTACCTAGAAGAAGTTACACATACACACCAACCAGTACATTACTGATTCTGGAAGCATATCTGGATTTCTTATGTTGATCTCAAAAGTAACACCTTGCTTGCTTAGCTTATGTAAGCAGAGTCAGGATGAGCTCTACCCTGACATCTGGTGGCGAGTCATGGTGGGTTGTGGAAAAGAACTTCAGAGGCTGATCTCATTTGCATAGGCACACCCACTCCGCCTAGACGGTCACTTTGGCTGCTGTAGGAGCCCCAGTTTCTCTGTTGTTGGGGCAGGAATAAACTGTTATTATCCTGATTATATGAATCAAGGACAGTGGAACTGTACTTGGCCTTTTGTTATGCTGGAGGGACTCACCATCAACTAAGCAGCACTCGTTAGGCAAGGGTCATGGGTTCCAAAACCGAGTGAATGGAGAGAGGCTGGGGATAAGTATTAATACCTGGTGGTATGGGCCCCACGGTGAGGGGGCTAATTGCACTTCCTCCTCTCTCCACTGTGGAATATCAGAGCTAATTTTGATTCCATTAGGAATCTAGTTACAAGCTGCTGAGCTGAATTCACTTTGGGCCAATGGTGCACCAGCACTGAGGCTCCCCTACTACAAGCTGAAATCACAAAAGAGCTAAACTTACTAAGAGCTGAAATCACTGAGTGTTGTGTTAAGTAGTGGGGGAGTCTGAAGATATATTGCAGAGCAGTTTGTGGGACGGCTGGCAGAGCAGAGCGGCTCTTGGAGCAGAGCAGTTTGCTCATGGGATGGCTGGCAGAGCAGAGCAGCTGGTGGAGTGGAGCAGTTTGTGGGATGCCTGGAGCAGCTCATGGGGGCAGCTGGCAGAGCAGAGCAATTCGTGGGACGCCTGGTGGAGCGAAGTGGAGTGGAGCCCCATGGAGAGGTGGGGCAATTGGCTTTGGACCACGTAAGGTGCCCCTTAACCGCGCCCCCCATCTCCACCCAGGTTGGGAGATAAAACTCTGCAGATAAACTTTCAAACTCTGGGGCTGCACTGACCAGGGACAGAGACTTTTGGGACTTTGGGTGATTTTGGGTTGCTGGACTGAAGAACCAAATGGAAAGGGCATGCCCCAATTTTCCTGGGGTGGGTTCTTTGCTCATGGGTTGTGTTATGAATCCTGTTGGTGGTGTTTCCCCAACATAATGCCACATTGTTTCTTTCTGTTATTAAAAGGCTTTGCTACGCTCAGACTCTGCTTGCGAGAGGGGAAGTATTGCCTCTTAGAGGCACACAGCGGGGGGTGTTATATATTTGTCCCAGGTCACTGGGTTGGGGGTCGAGCCGGTTTTGCATTGTGGTGTTGGAATGGAACCCCTAGATACAGAACCCGGCCCTTGTTGCTGCCAACTCTGACGGGCAGAAGGGTTACACTTATGAGGAACATTTCAGTAAATATACGTGCTAGACCTTCACACTAAACCACTGCTTGTGCCAGTTTATTATAGTGATGTGCTTGTTATAGCAAATATAATTCTTCTCTTTTATGCAGGTTCTTATACCACAGTCATGCCCAGAGTATATGAGTGACTTCCACTAGTGCTTGAGCAACATGACTAACATCTGTCATGTTTTTGTTCTCTCATCCTCTCCCCAGAGACACAAGTTTTTGCAGTGTGTCCTATTGAAATTAATACTTAAATAGCTGAGGCTTGATTATGGAGCTGATTGAAACTAAAATTCAGCATGAAGAAGGTTCTTATTGTCAGAAGAAAACCTTTCTAGGAGTTAGCATCCAGAGTATAGTTTCCACTGGTCAAAGACACGGACCTACATTTAGTCAAGATAGTCAGCAGTAGAGTTCTCCTGAACTTCTTGTGGATGGTAAGCTTTCACATAGGAGTATGCACAAGGAATGCATTCTATCACATCTAGATGGCTAGGAGGCTGGACCCCAATCTATGGATGATGATCTGACCTCAAAAATGCACATCTCTATTACTTCCCAGTGAGACTACAGCAGCATAATCTACCTGGATATGGAAAATTCAACTGATATGGAAGGCTGCAGTACATCATCAGGTTAGGTTACTGTGAGAACATCAGACGTGATCTCTATTTATTATACATGCTCCCTATAGAATATCACATCGAATAAAAGATCTCAGTCTTTAACTTCAAGACTCCTAAGGATCTGGGCTCAGGTTACTTAAATGATCACTTCTTTTCTCTGAAAAAAGAAAAGGAGTACTTGTGGCACCTTAGAGACTAACCAATTTATTTGAGCATGAGCTTTCGTGAGCTACAGCTCACTTCATCGGATGCATACCGTGGAAACTGCAGCAGACTTTATATACACACAGAGAATATGAAACAATACCTCCTCCCACCCCACTGTCCTGCTGGTAATAGCTTATCTAAAGTGATCATCAGGTTGGGCCATTTCCAGCACAAATCCAGGTTTTCTCACCCTCCACCCCCCCACACACAAATTCACTCTCCTGCTGGTGATAGCCCATCCAAAGTGACAACTCTTTACACAATGTGCATGATAATCAAGTTGGGCCATTTCCTGCACAAATCCAGGTTCTCTCACCCCCTCACACCCCTCCCAAAAACCACACACACAAACTCACTATCCTGCTGGTAATAGCTCATCCAAAGTGACCACTCTCCCTACAATGTGCATGATAATCAAGGTGGACCATTTCCAGCACAAATCCAGGTTTTCTCACACACACACACCCCATACACACACAAACTCACTCTTCTGCTGGTAATAGCTCATCCAAACTGACCACTCTCCAAGTTTAAATCCAAGTTAAACCAGAACATCTGGGGGGGGGTAGGAAAAAACAAGGGGAAATAGGCTACCTTGCATAATGACTTAGCCACTCCCAGTCTCTCTTTAAGCCTAAATTAATAGTATCCAATTTGCAAATGAATTCCAATTCAGCAGTTTCTCGCTGGAGTCTGGATTTGAAGTTTTTTTGTTTTAAGATAGCTACCTTCATGTCTGTGATTGCGTGACCAGAGAGATTGAAGTGTTCTCCGACTGGTTTATGAATGTTATAATTCTTGACATCTGATTTGTGTCCATTTATTCTTTTACGTAGAGACTGTCCAGTTTGACCAATGTAAATGGCAGAGGGGCATTGCTGGCACATGATGGCATATATCACATTGGTGGATGTGCAGGTGAACGAGCCTCTCATAGTGTGGCTGATGTTATTAGGCCCTGTGATGGTGTCCCCTGAATAGATATGTGGGCACAATTGGCAACGGGCTTTGTTGCAAGGATAAGTTCCTGGGTTAGTGGTTCTGTTGTGTGGTATGTGGTTGTTGGTGAGTATTTGCTTCAGGTTGCGGGGCTGTCTGTAGGCAAGGACTGGCCTGTCTCCCAAGATTTGTGAGAGTGTTGGGTCATCCTTTAGGATAGGTTGTAGATCCTTAATAATGCGTTGGAGGGGTTTTAGTTGGGGGCTGAAGGTGACGGCTAGTGGCGTTCTGTTATTTTCTTTGTTAGGCCTGTCCTGTAGTAGGTAACTTCTGGGAACTCTTCTGGCTCTATCAATCTGTTTCTTTACTTCCGCAGGTGGGTATTGTAGTTGTAAGAAAGCTTGACAGAGATCTTGTAGGTGTTTGTCTCTGTCTGAGGGGTTGGAGCAAATGCGGTTGTATCGCAGAGCTTGGCTGTAGACGATGGATTGTGTGGTGTGGTCAGGGTGAAAGCTGGAGGCATGCAGGTAGGAATAGCGGTCAGTAGGTTTCCGGTATAGGGTGGTGTTTATGTGACCATTGTTTATTAGCACTGTAGTGTCCAGGAAGTGGATCTCTTGTGTGGACTGGACCAGGCTGAGGTTGGTGGTGGGATGGAAATTGTTGAAATCATGGTGGAATTCCTCAAGGGCTTCTTTTCCATGGGTCCAGATGATGAAGATGTCATCAATGTAGCGCAAGTAGAGTAGGGGCTTTAGGGGACGAGAGCTGAGGAAGCGTTGTTCTAAATCAGCCATAAAAATGTTGGCATACTGTGGGGCCATGCGGGTACCCATAGCAGTGCCGCTGATCTGAAGGTATACATTGTCCCCAAATGTGAAATAGTTATGGGTAAGGACAAAGTCACAAAGTTCAGCCACCAGGTTAGCCGTGACATTATCGGGGATAGTGTTCCTGACGGCCATTTACATTGGTCAAACTGGACAGTCTCTACGTAAAAGAATAAATGGACACAAATCAGATGTCAAGAATTATAACATTCATAAACCAGTCGGAGAACACTTCAATCTCTCTGGTCACGCAATCACAGACATGAAGGTCGCTATCTTAAAACAAAAAAACTTCAAATCCAGACTCCAGCGAGAAACTGCTGAATTGGAATTCATTTGCAAATTGGATACTATTAATTTAGGCTTAAAGAGAGACTGGGAGTGGCTAAGTCATTATGCAAGGTAGCCTATTTCCCCTTGTTTTTTCCTACCCCCCCCCCCCAGATGTTCTGGTTTAACTTGGATTTAAACTTGGAGAGTGGTCAGTTTGGATGAGCTATTACCAGCAGAAGAGTGAGTTTGTGTGTGTATGGGGGTGTGTGTGTGTGAGAAAACCTGGATTTGTGCTGGAAATGGCCCACCTTGATTATCATGCACATTGTAGGGAGAGTGGTCACTTTGGATGAGCTATTACCAGCAGGATAGTGAGTTTGTGTGTGTGGTTTTTGGGAGGGGGGTGAGGGGGTGAGAGAACCTGGATTTGTGCAGGAAATGGCCCAACTTGATTATCATGCACATTGTGTAAAGAGTTGTCACTTTGGATGGGCTATCACCAGCAGGAGAGTGAATTTGTGTGTGGGGGGGTGGAGGGTGAGAAAACCTGGATTTGTGCTGGAAATGGCCCAACCTGATGATCACTTTAGATAAGCTATTACCAGCAGGACAGTGGGGTGGGAGGAGGTATTGTTTCATATTCTCTGTGTGTATATAAAGTCTGCTGCAGTTTCCACGGTATGCATCCGATGAAGTGAGCTGTAGCTCACGAAAGCTCATGCTCAAATAAATTGGTTAGTCTCTAAGGTACCACAAGTATTCCTTTTCTTTTTGCGAATAGAGACTAACACGGCTGTTACTCTGAAACCTTCTTTTCTCTGGGAACTAGTACCCAGTCGATGATTGAACTGTCTACTGCAAGATTAAATCTTGTTTGTGCAATAGATGGAACTTTCTCACAGGCCTGTGCAAAATGGTAGAACTCACTCCCGTGGAAACTGAGGGCTATCTCAAACTTCACCACTCTCTATTCCAAGTGCAAGTTGCACTTCTTCAGCCTGATCGTCACAAACTCAAATCACATAGTGCTTCTTAATAAACAAACAGCTGGAAAAGGTACTATATGTGACACACACCAGGTGATTTGTTTGGTGCATCTCTGGAAGATGCTAAACCAGTAAGGTGATAGGCATGACATACTTATTATTTGTATTACCATAGTCCCTCACAGCCCTAGTCTTGGACCAAGAACCCCATTGTGCTAGGCGGTGTACAAACAGAGAACCAGAATATAATTTTATTAAGGGATCCCAGTATGTATAAAGGCACCTAGTTTAATCCAGCCCTGTCTGCTTTGTAGTTTCTTCAGCTCAATGAACAGTGACTTATGCCATACCTGTGCCTATTGAAGAATTTAATTTTTGTTTTTTAAAGGAAGTGCAACCATTTTGTTGCTTTATCTTCCCAGTTTTTATGGTAGATTCTGTTGTCCAGTTTAACATTAACTAGTAGTGATAACTCAGTGCTAGAGATATATTTAACGCTAATTCTGGGCGTCTGTGCTCTGGAGAGTCCTGCATTCAGAATTATTAAACAGACCATATAGACAGACACTTTGCCTATAGCTTGTTTGCTCATTTATATACAGAAGAATGGTGATGAATAGCTAATTTTGCTGCAGAGAGTTGCCTGCTCTGAATCCCAACTATTCCGTATTTTGAAACCTGCAGGAGCTTGATCAAAACATTGTAGCACACCCTTCCACTGACGGGGGATTAATTGTTCAACCCCTCCATTCCCTCTCCTTCACCAACCTCCAGCAAAAGAGAATTTGCATCGTGATTTAGAAAGTAAATTAAATACTTCCAGCATGGCTAGCACAGCTTTAATGTCTCCTGAAGATTACACTGGCATTGTAGACTTGCCTGAAGGAGCAGAAAGGAAAGTGCACAGAAAAGCAAAGGAAGGTGAGCACCACAAAAACAGTTGCATGCACATATTTAACTGGATAGGCCATGCCACTCAAGTTCAGTGTAAGGGATTCATCTGGCTGTAACTGAATGCAAAATGCATAGTTCTGTCCATTTGATGTGAGAGATGAGTACAGGCCCATTTCAGGAGAGCTTTGAGACTATAGGGATCAAAGAAACTAAGTTTTATAATACCAAAACTTTAATTTTTAGTGAGGTCCTAGAATAAATCACCAGTAAATCCCAAGTAAGGTTAATTTTGCCAAGAAGAATGACTATGTTTGAAATTCATGACAGATATTGGTAGCATTATTAAAAGAGTTGGTGGGAACGGCTTGTGCTGTGTTTTCATGTCCTGAAATGCATGAATGATGATGGCCATTGCACACTGATACCATGGTCACCAGTATGGAAAGCATAAGTCACTGGTATTTGAGTTGACTCTATTAGCTGTCAATGTAAGTAGCAGGCTGTCCTCCTTTTTAGGGCCATATGCTAGTCCTGATTCAGCTTTGTCTAGGTTCTTAAATAGTGCCCGTCATTGTAATATTGGAGTGCCTTCACAGTTACAGTGTGTACCTTTTTCTCCTTCTTCTCTCTCTCTCTCTCCCCCTCCCCACACACACCATTACTTCTGTTCAGTCTGCCTCTTTTCCTCTCACCTTCATCTTTTTCCTCCTCCCTTTTTGAAGGCTGTGAAAGTTGTGTTCATTCTTATCTCATCCTGCAATGAGTACCACAGCTTTGGCCTTCTTGCTGAGAGAGCCACCTTTCCTTCTGTCAAGAGCTTTCCCCTTGAGTCTGACCGTGCCTGCGGAGCGTAGATGTGGCAGGAGTATGACGAATGGTGTGTGTTGCCTTGCTTATTGCTTCCTGTGCCTGTTCGTTTCCTGTTACTCAGGACCTGCTACTACATACCCACCATTTGGAGTGTTACAATGTTTCGTTCACACTGTTGCTGACTTAACTAGTTCATGGTTATTATACACCTGCGTGTCTTGCTTTGATTTCCCTGTGTTTTGGGATTGCTGTTCTTGTTGTGAGACGAGAGGAACTATCTGCAGAATCTTGGATCATTTTCATGGCAGACGGAACACAAGCAGAGGTGTGATGCCCGTGTTGAAAAAGGTGTAGTGCAATCGATGGCTAATGGTAGGAGGGGATAAAAGCAACCTTTGCCACGTCACTATCAAAATATTCAGCAGCAGCCAGAAGACTAGGAGCACTCCTTGACTGAAGACTGATTTGACACACTGAGGGCAGACTAGTTTGATGGAAGGTGAGGTGATAATGATTGCCAGGACCTCAGCATTTTTCTCTCTTCTCACCAGCATCACTTCTGTCTTGCCTGATTTCAGTTTCAGCCAGCTGCTTTTCATCCAGGTGCTGCTACCCAGCCAGGCATGGAGCAGGTGTGGGGCGGGGGGGGGGGGCAGAGGGTTGGGAGACATTGCTGTTAGCATCAGATGTGAATAAAATGTAGAGCTGGGTATCATCCTCATACTGCTGACATTTGGGACACTGATGCATTGTGATTTCCTGCAACAACCTCTTTTAAATGTTAAAAAGGATATGGGAAGAAGACTGGATCTTCTGTGATTGTGGTATGGTGGGGTTCATATGCTACATCTGGGATCAAGTTGTGGGGCTTCTCTCTTTAACAGTGGCTTAGCTATCCCTGTCTACAGGAGGTCTTAGCTGATTTGTGGTTCGGACTTTAGAGGTACATTTTCTACCAGTGCTACTCCAGTTTCCTTCCTTACTGAGAGGAAGCATGTTGAGTGGTCCATATTGGTGGAAGCTAGCTTTGTGTATTTTAAACAGCTGTGACAAATATGTCATTTGTTTATAGAGATGGCTCCTATTATGTATCTGTTCCTACTAGAAGGGTAGGAGGAGAGAAACTAAACTACAGAGGCTATTTTCTGTTCTGGCTGCAGTTACAGGCTGTTCTGGTTCCTTAGTGTTGCATGTATTTGGTTCTGAAATATTTTCCTAGGACTGGCACCATTACTTTGAACCACTGTGTTACTCTACCGAATTCAGATTAAAAACTTTTTTAAATTTGAATGTTCCTCTAAACCACAGGATTTATTTCCCTAGTAGCAAAACAAAAATGGACAAACATAATGATCCCTGAACAAGTGATACTCAGAGGACCTTTAAAAATGAATTTGATTTAAAATATTAACCATTTGCTGGTGTTCATAAATGGTTTGAACCTAACAGTGAGCAGATTACATATCCTTCACTGGAGAGATCTGTCTTCCTCACCAGATGTTTAATCCATTTAAAAAAACATAGTAAAGGGAGTTGTGGTGTTTTTTGTTACATTCGCTTTTTTAATTGCATGTGTGAGTTTAAGATTTCTGTGAAATGGTGCACAGTCTTCTAAAACAGAACTTGCAGGATGGGGGAGTAGGTGCTCTTTTTTCTCCTTTTTATTTATTCATTTGTATGTGATTTATCTGGTTTGTAAAATTAGGCTCCTTGACAAAACTGAATTACTAAAACCTCTGTAATCAATCATCATGAGTTCTTGATTTGTGGCATAATGAAAATTTGATTTGCATATTTTATTAAATAAAAAATATCTATGATTAAATGGTGAAGACTGGCTCTGTTTATAGATTTGACTTTATGTAAACTGAAAACATATAAAGATCTGTTGTCTGGGTAACTGTGCCCCATCTTTGATCTGATGTGTGTAAAAACATTGACAGTCAATCTTTCTGCTGAAGAGTATATATCTCCTATGGAATGGCCTCTTTATTTTGTGAGTGAAGCTAACAAATTACAAGATTGGTAGAAACATTAAAATGTAATTCTACTTAAGGGCCGTAGGATATTGCATGAGTCAAAACTACATAATTCTCAAAAATATTACTTTTACCTTTAAAAAAGTTTTGCAAAGTGCTTTCCTCAATGCCTGACCAATATAGAACATAAGAGCGGCCATACAGGGTCAGACCAAAGGTCCATCTAGCTCAGTATCCTGTCTTCCGTCAGTGGCCAATGCCAGGTGCCCCAGAGAGAATGAACAGAACAGGTAATCATCAAGCGATCCATCCCCTGTCGCCCATTACCAAGTTCTGGTAAACAGAGGTTAGGGACACCATCCCCGTCAGGATGGGGCCTAATCCTGTAAAACAGTTACTTTTATGAGTGCTTGCCACTGTGAGTGAATAGGACGTCTCAATGCCAGTGCTTTCTACTTACTAAAATGACTGGGACTACTGACAATATTAAGCACTGGACCCGTAATATCTCTTTGTATGATTGGGCCCATACATTGCAAGAAATACTTGACTTGAGTGATCTCAGTCATGCTCATGAAGCTATCTGACAGTTTCAGGCATGATTCTGGGCAGCAGTCAGATTTACCCCTTACTCAGAAGCTGGCTGTACCGGTGTTACCCAGGAGCAAGTGTTACAGGTCACTCTCTGTGCTGATCCACAGAGGATAAGAGCTATTACAGCCCCCACTTAAAAAGCCTTGGCTCTTTAGCTCATGCTGAAGCAGCTCATGCTTTATGGTCTAGAGGTCACTGGTTCCTTGGTGAGGAGTTATATGGTGAATGGGTGTTGCAGGTCCTACTCTGTGCTGATCTGCTGAGGATGATCGGCCAGCTATACCGGAAGAAGGACAGGAGACACTTAATATGGTTTAATCAGGCTGCAACATTATTATTAGATGTCTGGGACTACCAACTAATTAAAGTGTACAGAGCAGGTAACCTCATGATCATTTCAATATCTACCCAAGGGTTTCTGCCAGCACCCCCTTTTCTCCCTCCTGGTCCCCAGCCAACCCATTGCTGGGACCTTACCATCCTCCTGCCTCGAATGAGAGTTAAGGTGGGCTGCAAAGGAAGGGTGGTTGGCTCCCGGTCATGCCAGTCATGGGTGCCCTGAAAGCTTCCCCCCGACCCTCCATTCTGATCCTTTAACGAACACCTCTTTTAAGTCCTTTACCAAGCCATTTATCTGTCACTGTACCTTCCCTGTGGAGTACCTGCACTGGGCACCTGCCCCAAACTTACAACATGAGTTGCAAAATCATAGCCTAACTCCCTTCCCTACTCACTGTAACAAATCCTCCCCTGCCCTGAACCTGCTGCAGAGAAGGTGAAAAACCCTCTACTCCATCTTGCCCAATGTGGTGGTGAGGGAAAAATTCCTTCCCCACAAGAAAGAAGCGGCTAGCACAATGCCCACCGCGAGTCCTGACCAAACCTGGCATTTTGCCACTTCCTGAGGGTGAGAGGGTGGGTGGTGCTCCATCTGCTCTGGGAAAAGGGGCTTCTCCCTCCGGGCTTACCCTTTATCAATCCCCCAGCCCTTCCAGTCTCTGGGAGATGAGTTAGCATCACCACAGTGACCCACACCGCTTTTGCAACAGCATCTGTGCCTCTCTCTCACCCCCACCCTTAAAGCACTATGACCACTTTCAGGTGTGATGTGGTCAGTTGTTACAGCCCCCAGCTACAGCGTCTACGTTCTTTAGATCAGTTCATGCTTTCAGGTCTGAAGGTCCATGTTGTGTCAGCCAAGACACCATCCAGCACACCAGTATTTCTCAATATAGCTCCATTGGAGTCTGCAGACCTGAAAAACAAAATAGTTCTTCTGAAGAAGTATGATTTAAACAGCAGGTTTGAAATATTTAGGGCCTGATTCATTTACCCTAACATCCTTCACACAGATGTGGTATATATTGCATTTACACTTACTGTAAATGAGAATCAGCCTTCAGTCCCCAAGGAGTAGCATTTTCAAATCTAGACAGGTTTGGCTCAACTCCAAGGTGTCCTGAGCGCTGAGGCATCTGACATCTACAGGTAAGACCAATTCTGGTGCGTCTCAAATGTCCCTGAACTATTGTGACTCTTAAGCTTGAATTGATAAAAAATAAAAAAATGAAAAAGTTTTAAAATGTCAATGTTTGTACCTTTAAAATTATTCAATTTATTTCCTTCAAACTTGGCTTGTTTATAGGTCGTCTGAAGACTTAAAAAATCAAGTCATATCTGAATACTGCATGTACTGTAAATTAACATGTGTGAGGTTGTAGAGAAATTCAAGTTTCCATTATTTATTATAGTAAGTAAAGATAATATTACAGAGGCTTTGCTTTTAACCTTGACTGAATGGCCCAAATTCTGAGGGCTCGAATTCTTAATCTTAGCATTGCTTTTTTTAAGGTTAGAGATTTTTGCCTGGAATGTAACAGTGCTAATTTTCAGCACAAAATAAATGTTTCATATAATTCATTGTAGAATCCAAGTAAATTGAAACCAGAAAAGAAGCTTTACACACACATTTCAATAGACATTCCAGAGTTTTGCATACCATGGGTTCAGTAAGTCAATGGTATATTGATCAGTTTTGGGGGTTTTTTGAAGTGTATAAATATTCATATGAGGAAAGTGGGAACTTCTCTGGATATATAATTTACTCAGAAATCAAATGCAGTAAATGTAATAAATTCTTATTAATACATGAGTGCCTGTTATTTCAGATGTGCTGAGCACCTGTGGCTGTCTCTGACTTCAGCTGAAGTTGTCAGTATTTATGAAAATCAGGCTGTAAGATGCTGATACTGAAAAGGACTAATTGCTTGTAACTCCAATGAAATCAGTAGGAGTTGGGTGTGCTCAGCACTTCTCAGTATCGTGCACTATGTTTGTAAGGAGTTTTAGGAATTCAATTAGGATTTAACAGGGAAGCCTGCATGAAATTAATTGGGTATCAGTAAACTTAATTACTGAAAGTTCTGACATTAAACATGCCTATGTTACTTAACTATTTTGCATTTTTGTTAAATATCAATTAAACATAAAAGTATTGCATTTTTCATTAACATTGTTCTGCCCATTTATAATGTTATGTTAATTACATTTGCGTTTCAATCTGCTATTTTAAAAAAATGCATAACATTATAAATGCCCTATTAAAACCTTCATATGCCTGATCTCATCAAAATTAAATGCTTATTTAGAGACCGTGTAAAACTCCACTTTATGCTATTTGCAGTGGTGAAAAGAAAAACTGATACAATAAGATGTACTGGAACTATTATGTGTCCCTTAATTCATTTGTACCGTTATTAATAGTTTTGCATAATGGTACATTACTGTAATATAAAATATTCTGAAACATTTTTGTGGTATTTGAAAAATTAGAGGATTAATATGCAGTATTAATGGACAATATTTCGACTGAATATCTCAAAATACTCTCCTCTATTATCATTCTCTTCCCTTTGCTAAAGATTCTTATGCCGCACTAATCACTGTAGTATTTGAGCACTGTGCGATCAGACTACACATCTGTCATGTGATGTTTGCTCTCTCACCTAGGGAGAGAAGCATGTGCAGAACAGTGTCTTCTTTTAGTAGGGCTTTAGGGGGGATTTTTTTGTTTGTTTGTTTTTTGCTATGTATTGTGTTAGAGAAAACAAGGTCAAAGAAATACACACAAAAACGGTTTGCACAAATGTGGTTGGTTTATTGATCTAAGACCTTTAACCTAAAAGCAGCACTAATTTAGTTTGCCTGTTCCTATATTTATAGGCTTGGCAGAATTTTTTTTTTAATATATAATTTTGACAGATAGTGTCAATATTTATTCTTATACATTTAAATTTTCAGGGGGGGTAAATTATGGGGAGAGGGGTAAGACAATTATTAAATGACAACAGATGTTGAGATTCAAAAAGTGAAAGCTTTGTAACTGTGAAAACACAAACTGTCAACATCTGCAAAGTAAATATCCTTCAATCAAAGTCTTCAATCAAAGTTCTCAAGCAGCATTTTTCTGAAAACTTCGATTATCATACATGGCAATATATTTGCATTGGTTTGTGTGTGTACAGTGAAATCTATGTTTATTGACAGCTACTGATAAAAGTCTAATCCTTCAAAACTTCCTATCTTTTTATTTTTTCAAAAAAGACAAGGTTATACTCTTCCTTATGGACAGAGAGAATCAGTGTTCCAGCAATTTAAGCTTCACAAGAGCTTCATTTGAAAACTTATATTTTATTAGTAAATGCTAGGAAAAGATTGCTAATAGAAACAAACAGAATAAAAACAAGGAGGAGTCCTTGTGGCACCTTAGAGACTAACAAATGTATTAATAATTAATAATTGAATTTGTTAGCCTCTAAGGTGCCACAAGGACTGCTCATTGTTTTTGCTGATACAGACTAACACGGCTACCACTCTGAAACAGAATAAAGTTTGGCAGTCTCAGCAGAAGACAGAAGAATAAAGATTTGTAATAAATTCATATATGTTATGCAATAATACATTAGTTTATCATTGTCAGATTACGCACTTAACTGACCTGATTAAACCCATATGGATATGTTTCATATGTTACTTATGGATTATATAACTTTAACATTAGTCCGTATATGATCTCATGAGTCAAATATATAAACATGTGTCTTTTATAATCTACAAGTTTAAAAAGTTGTTGAGCTCAAGGTAAGAATTACTGAGTGACATTCTACAGCCGGTGTGAAGCAGGAAGTCAGACTTAGATGATTAATGGTCCTTTGTGGCTTTAAATATATTAATAACATTGTCATATCAGTTGCATATATCTTTGCTGTATGTGAAACCATGCTTGCTTCACTTCACACTCTCAGCTCTTCCACAGTTGTTAGGCTGTGGAAGGCTCTCCCCTTTAACCTTTTTTCTTACTGTACCTCCTTGTGGTACTTGTGGCACCTTAGAGACTAACCAGTTTATTTGAGCATAAGCTTTCGTGAGCTACAGCAAAGCTTATGCTCAAATAAATTGGTTAGTCTCTAAGGTGCCACAAGTACTCCTTTTCTTTTTGCGAATACAGACTAACACGGCTGCTACTCTGAAACCTCCTTGTGGTATGATCCTGTCAGTTCACACAAGATAATCAGGGCTGGTCTGGATGAACACTTGGATGGGAAATCTCTGAGGAGCACCTAAGCTGGTGATTATTCAGCCTGTGCTGAAGCAGTGCTCTCGCTTGATGTAGAGGTGTACTGTGCTGCTGGAGAGGAGGTCTGTTACAACAGATATAAAAGCAAGGCCCTGAATACAGCTGGTTGAAAAATTTCTAATTTCCAATTTTTCTAATGCAAACAGGAGCAAATTTTTCACGGTTTTGTGAAAAATTGTCCTTTTTTTGTACTGGCTCTGGTTCTGACCACTGCATTGTTGGTGTTTATGTGAGTGCCAGGAGTGTGTCCAGCATTGTACAAAACATAGAAAACACATGCTCTGACCAAGGGGCTTATAACTGAAATTTAGTACAGTTACTACAGTCTATGCCTATACACATATATATTAGATATAGAGTGATGAGACGTCCCGTTTTTAAAGGGACAGTCCCGTATCTAAGCCTTCTTGCAGCTGTCCTGACTTTTTCTTAAAAACAGGCAAATTGTCCCATATCTTCTATCTCCCTCCCCCGTCAGTACCGGCGGGTCCTGCTGCTGGCCGGATCCCTGCTCGCTAGCCGCCCGCCCACCAGCAGTGAGTGGGGTGGGGGGGTCCAGTGGCTGACGATGGGGGTGGGTGTGTAAGGCTGGTGGCGGGGAGAAGATGCAGCGCGCAGGGCCAGCCACTCCCCCTGCTGGTCCGTCAGTGCAGCCCTTGCCGCGTGCCGGCTCTCAGCCAGCAGGGCCCCGTCCCATTTCCAGCTGGCACTGGCTGCGAGCTGCGGTGTCTGAGTGCAGTCAGGTGCCAGGCGGCCACGGGTTACGTGTCACCTTTGCTGCCCACCCAGCGGCCCTTTATGTGCTCCCCCTCTCGCTGTCCTCTCCCTGCTTTGCCCCTTCACCCCCGCCAAGCCCCACTGCTCCTCCATATCCTCCCCGGCAGGGCGTGCCGCTCCCAGCGCTGTGCGGAGAACCAGCCCCTGGTCGGAGCGCTCAGCTCACCAACACCCTCGCCATCAGGCTCCGTCCTTCCCCCACTGCCTCTGGTTGGCCCAGCACCCTGGGAAAGCCCAACACCCCCTGGCCTGGGGCGCTGGCCAGGAGGAGCTGAGCCCTGCATGTGCCAAAGCCCCACACAGTGCTGGCACGGGGAAGCCTCTCCACCCCTCAGCTAAGCTCTGGAGTGGTGCGGGTGGGCGGGAGGGGGCGATTTCGAGCCTGTTCCCGCCCTGAACCTGCAGGCTCCATAACAGTCCCTGGGGCTTAACAAACCCACTCCCCCACCCCGCCCTGGGTCCTGCCCCCAGGGAGCGTGGGGCTGCTCCATCCCCTAGGTACCCTCCTCCCTGCTGAGCCACCTCTCTGGTGGGGTTCTCTGAAGCCCCTGCACTCAGGTTCCCTGGGCCCTGGTACACAATGCATCCTTAGGGCTTAACCCCTTCCTGCCCACGCGGTGGCTGGTTATGGTGATGGCCAGCAGCAGCCCGGAGGTGTTAGCTGCCTTTCAACACTGTGTAGGCAGTAAGGGACAAGCTGCTTCTAGCCACACTGGGGGAGGGGGGGGATGGTGAGGGAAAGAAAGAAACTCTGCAAAGACATGCGCCAAGTCATCCCTTCCCTCCCGCACAGTGCCAAAAGGCTGCTGCTGACCACATTCTGGTGTGAACCCTGGCAGAAATCTGGAAGTGGAGGCATGTGACCCTGCGTGCCCTGCCCACCACGTGTCGCCTCGGGAAGACGCAGTGCCAAGTACCAGGAGAGGTGGGTCTGTCCAGGGGGCCCAGCCAGGCATGGAGGGCAGAGAGTACTGGGAAAGGAAGGTTGGGTCCAGAGGTTCCCTCCCCCCCACCACCCTTTTGTGAGAGAGGTGTACAGAAGTGTAAGTGTGTGTGTGACCACTCCCCATGTGTGTGTGTGGGGGGGAGATAGGGGTGTTTGTGTCACCCCTCCCCATGTGAGCCCTAAAGCTTTAAAGATAAAAAGGTAAATAAAAAGAAATACTGCGTAGTTGAATTCTTTTTAACAGCCAACTTGATGTTAATTTGAATGTTTGTACTGCATAATTCTGACTGATTTCTTTTCAACTCACTTGAATACAAGTAATTTTACCAGGTGTCTTGTACGCAGCATAGGGAAATATGGTCACCCTACTTAGACATATGTGTTAACTCCATTGTGATTACTTGTGCTAAATAATGCAGAGGGGAATAGATTAGAGTAGCTGGTGATACCAATTAGATAACTAACAGTTTTGCTACTCCAGTCTTAAAGTGGGAATATTTTGGTCCATGTCTAATGCGTTTGGTCTATATTGTAGTTTAAAGGCATCATGATAATTCAAGTGCCTATACAACAATTTTTTCTACACTTTAAATCTTAGTTCCCTTGGAAATTGAGAAACTCATGTTCTATCTGTCCCTTTCTGAATGAATAATTTCCTAGGAATTCTCACTTTCCTATCAAGGCATAAGAAATGAAGGAAAAAATCGTTTACGAGAAGTCTGAAATTTAGCTAGTCTTTGTGATACAGCTTTCATTACTAATGCATGTTATTAATACATGGTCTTAATAAAGATACTGGATTTATGGCCTATTACAACAATCTGTAAACCACTAACTCCGCTTTTTGTCCTAAGACTACAGGGGTGTTAACGGGCCACTTTATCTTGAATGGCAAAAATATGTGCTAACTACTTATGCTAAACTATCTGATCAATCTTGTATAGCTGTGACACTCTTAGAGCCTTTTCTCAGGCTGGGAAAGATACTGAGTGGCTCCAAAGCTTGTCTCTCACCAATAGAAGTCGGTCCAATAAAAGATATTACCTCACTCAATTTGTCTCTGAAATGCATGTTAGTCACAGATTTAGAAAGAGGAAAATACAACTACATACTCTATCCTAGAAGAAGCTTCATAGGTTTTTTTTTTTTTTTTTTTTTTTACATTTTTAATGTTGCCCCCGAAGACTTTTTTTCTTCCAAACCCATTTGAGTAAGTATGGAAAATATGTATTCTATTTGTCCTTTATTATTTGTTTTTATTTTTTTCATTGCTAAAACATAATTGTTTTTATTTGAATATAAAATAATTACTACATACCTCTTGACACTTAATACCACTCACACCGTTGATTTCACTACCACTTTAATAAAGGCATAGGTGTATATTGGCAGAAAGATATTTAAAGGGGCACTGGAAACTTAAAAATAACATTTCTACCTTAAAGCATTGTACCTACTGTTGTTATAATTAAAACATAAGATTACTGTAACTGAACGAGATAGATTAGAGGAGAAAAATAATTATTTGTTTTTGCATTTGACAGCATTTTGTGTATACTGGTAGTCGGTTTCAGATTCTTATATACGTAGTTTCTCTATTACTTCTCTAGCTAATTCTCAAAATATAAGGGAGAGAAAATATTTTTGAATAGAATAGGAAATGTGATTTCATGCCCAAAAAATTGGCAAGATGGGGTTAGGTGCAGTTTTTGACCCTTCTTGTAATTTTTTTTTCAGTTCACTAGATTTCAAATTTTACTTTGTCCCTTTAAAGAGAGTTCAGAATATGATACAAATCTATAAAAAACAGAGTCAAAACCTTAAACTTATAACTTTATAGTTGGTTATTGTCATGTTCTTTACTTTACCTAAATTTTGAGGATGAAATTCTGACCTCATTGAAGATGATTGTTTTTCCATTGATATCATTGGGGTCAAGATTTCACCCAGGGTTTTTATAATTTCCAAGCTTTGGTTCTTTGAAAACAAAAATAAATTATCTACAGTGCTAAAAGGTTTTATTATTAAACTGACAGAGTGTGATTGCTCAGTGTAAATAAATAATGAGGTAACACGTATGTTATTTTTGACAGGTCAGTATATAACCCTCTCAGCTCTATGTAATAAATGGTAGACAAGAGAGTAAATCGAGAAAAATACATGACACAATGTATTGAGGTACCTAATTTTACCCCACAGGAATCTTTCTACATGGGACTTACACAACATGAAAATAGGAGTTTATAATAGAAACACTTGTACATGCTTAACTATAGCTCATTTACCAGCTCCAGATCCTAAAATGATTATTTGTGAATGGTCATATTCATAGGCCAATAGTGTTAAAGGAAGTCATTTAGAAATCCTCTTGCTAGCCTGCTATTAACTCTTTAGACAATGTTTTACAGTCAGTCTAGGCAAAATGCACCACAGTGCACCTGTTCTACAAAAAAGCCATGTGAACATTTAAACCCCACTCAAACCCTGGGTCTTTAAGTGTTGCACAGAAACCTTCCATAAAATGATGCGTGCCTGCAGTGTCTTCAGTATGCTGATGATACCCAGTTTTATATCTCCTCCATTTTCTCTGACCGGGCTGAGGCAGTAGAATGAATGGCCCGTCTGCTGTAAATCGGGGCTTTGATGAGCGCTGTTGGTTTCTGAGTGAAGTTCATAGTGTTGGTTTTAACCTGTAATGCCCTCAGTGGTTCAGGATCTGGTTATCAGAGAGCTTGCCTATTTTCTTATCTGTGGCACCTTAGAGACTAACCAACTTATTTGAGCTACAGCTCACTTCATCGGATGCTCAAATAAATTGGTTAGTCTCTAAGGTGCCACAAGTACTCCTTTTCTTTTTGCGAATACAGACTAACACGGCTGTTACTCTGAAACCTATTTTCTTATGTTCTCTTTCCAGAATTGAGAACAACAGAGGTACTCAAGCTGGGATTAAAGGAAAGGGGCTGCTGTGGTGGCATCTTGATGGGCTCCCTGAGGGTCCCCAAATCTGGAGTTTGGTTCCCAGCTTGGTCTGCTATAGGCAAGCCAGATTACCCTACTGGACTTAAAAGCCCACCCCCTTCTTCTGGGCATTTGAGTACAAGGTAGATGGAGGGATGTGGAATTGGGTGAGAGGGCTTTCTTCTGTGTGCAGCAGCTAACACAGTGGGGACCTGATCCCTGACTGGGCACTACTGAAATACAAATTTTAAAAAACCTTGCTGATTTTATACTTGTATATTGTGAAATGTAATGTGGTGTTAATGTTCCCAGTGAAGTGGATGGGTGTTTGTTATAAATATAGATGGGTAAATAAAATGCTCTGCTGGTCCACTATGATCCTTATCTAGGGTTACCATATATCCGTATTTTCCCAGACATGTCCGGCTTTTTGGTTCTTAAATCACCGTTCAGAAGGAATTTTTAAATATCTAAAAAGTCTGGGATTTTGCCGTTATTTTTCCCCAAAGAAGAGTTGATCATTCAAGAAAGAGAGTGAATGTTGATCGATCGAGAAAGAAAGTGAATGTTGATCACTCGAGCGAGTGCCCACTTTTCCCCCTAGCTCCCAGTGCTTGCGCTGTGAAACAGCTGTTTCGCGCGGCCTGGAGGGAGGGGGAACGCAGCATGCTCGGGGAGGAGGCAGGGCCAGGGCGGGGATTTGGTCCAATGGGGCAGGGAGGGGGCGGAGTTGGGGCAGGAACTTTGGGGAAGGGGTTTGAATGGAGGTGGGGCTGGCGGGGTGCGAAGAAATTCCCTCCCCCCCATGGAGTGTCCTTTTTTTTGAATGGACAACTATGGTAACCCTAGCTTATCACCACCAGGCCTAATTTCAATTTACGTACAATATCCTGAGGGGAACGACAGTTATGTCCTTTTCAAAGAAAGTTGCTAACTGCTTTATGGAAGAAGTTGACACAGAAAAATCATTTAGTTGCATTGTGTTAAAGGACAGACAATGATCTAGCAGGAGAATTTAATTAACAAACACATTTCCCCCTATATCCCAAGTTTAATTTTCACATGACAGCTCTATTGGGCAAACTTACCTCCTTACAGTACAATATGTCATTCCAGGTTATTTAAATTTTGTTCTCTATGATCATTTGCCAGGGTGTAGTTGAGGCAGTACCAGGTTAGCAGTCAGGAACAGTAATCCTGCCTATTTGTACACTTTGTATGAGCAAGGGGGATTTCCCTTCATCTTTCCTTACCACCCTTTCCAAAATAGGAAGTAATGAGAAGAAGAAGAATGCTGAGACTCTCAGCTCTGCATTTTATGGATTACTACAAAATCTCGGTAATTTCTGTAGCAGATAAACATATTCCATGCACGTTCTGTTGCCTCTGGATCCCTTTTATTTAATGTTCAACTGCTACTATAAAGTGGCCAAACTATAAAGAGCTCTTTCCCCTACTTGCTTTACTTCAATGCATTAACAGAACGGCCTTGTGAAAGCATGGTATCTTTGTAAGCTTCTCTGCACATGAGTCTCCAGAGAGAAGAATACGTACAGTGTTTGTGGAATAAGAGACGGCTCACTGCACTGAACTAGATTCTTTCCCTATATGTGTGTGTGTGATATGCATAACTGAATGCTTTCTTACAGGTCTGTTTTGCTCTTATGCCTGCGTGAAGTCAAAGCTGCAATAAAGAGGCTGAGTCCAGTGAGCTGCACTCAACAAAACTATACAGCACTTTATGCTGTATAATATCAAAACCTTTAAAACCCACGAGTTATGGATAGATTATAGCAGTCCTAATATTAGGCTGCTTCTTCTCAACACACAGAGTAAATATAAACATTTATGTTGCTACTCGCATGTCACTTAAGCAGAGAAACAGAATGGCCTTGTAAGAAAGCGGTGGATGAAATTCAGTATTTTCCTCGTTATTTATCTCTATCAGCATAGTGCCTAGAAACCCAAGTCATGGACCTGACCACAGTGTGATAGGCGGCCTACAAACACCGAACAAAAAGATGGTCCCTGCCACCGAAAGTATGTCTCTCTCTATATATATATCCTCCTCCCCATTCCCTGCCCTCCCCCAAAAAAACACCTAGCTTAGACTCCAGGTTTCTAGTCTGCATGTCCCACCAACAAACTATATAAAGGTGAAAAAGGATAGAAATAAGCAGTTTAGTCATTCAATAGCCCACCTCTATACCTGCTCATCAGTTCCCTTTCTCAACGTGGAGACTAAATTTAATTATTAAAGTGTGAAACAAAGGGAATTTATTTCTTTAAATGCCAGTTTCAAGGCAGCCCTTGGAGTTGCTAATAATGTCTGTACTACACACACCTGAGAGACCACCTCATGTGATTCTGCCAGTTTCAGTTAGCTGAAATACAAGAAAGAGGGGGCTGCCAGGGGTGCATTTTCTATGAGGGCTCTTGGCTCTGGAGCTTGCTCTTCACTGGGGTCTGAAATAGACTAAAATTGTTGAAATTTAGGGCACACTGCAAACTCCACCTATAGGCTATGGGTGGAATGGGATTAGAATAGAGGGGTGTGCCTTTTTTGCTTATTTAAGTTATTAGCTGGAAAATTCATTTGCATTCTGTGATGTGCTTGCTGGGTGTTTCTTTATGGGTGTCATTTTAAATAATTATTAGGGAGCCTGAAATTGTGGAATAAGTGTCTTTTGAGCTTAAAACAAAAGAAAACTATGAATGTACAATTATTAGTAGGGCTGTCAAGCGATTAAAAAATGAATTGCAATTAATCACGTGATTAAAAAATCAATCATGATTAATTGCACTGTTAAATACTAATAGAATACCATTTATTTAAATATTTTGGATATTTTCCACATTTTCAAATATATTTCATTTAGAATACAAAGTGCACAGTACTTTCTTTTATAGTTATTTTGATTACAAATATTGCACTGTAAAAAAGAAACAAAAGAAATAGTATTTCAATTTACCTAATACAAGTACTGTCGTGCAATCTACTTATCATGAAAGTTGAATTTACAAATGTAGAATTATGTACAAAAAAAATGCATTCAAAAATAAAACCATGTAAAACTTTAGAGCCTACAAGTCCATTCAGTCCTACTTCTTGTTCAGCCAATCGCTCAAACAAGTTTGTTTACATTTGCAGGAGATAATGCTGCCCACTTGTTTACAATATCACCAGAAAGTGAGAACAGGTGTTCGCATGGCATTGTTGTAGCCAGCGTCGCAAGATATTTACGCACCAGACATGCTGAACATTTGTATTCCCCTTTCATGCTTCAACGGCCATTCCAGAGGACAGGAGTCCATGCTGACGATGGGTTGTCAAGGCTAATTCCCCACTCTGTCACTTTGAGTGCAGAAGGTGGGGGCCTGCAAGGATTCTAAAAATTAATACTGGCCACTCTGGGCTTGTATTAAACTTAACCCTTTACAGGTAGAGCAATTAGAGAACAGCTATTAAGAGGGATTTTATAACTACTGGCTGGCTGGATGTCCATAAAAGGGAGCTACCCCTCTCCCCCCCTCACCCTTCATTTATCACATGGCACCCAAATCAGATGGTGTTGGCCAGCCTGGTTCAGGGCAGGTCCACACTGCCTGGGATTTCTTTGTGGAGGTTTAGGAAAACAGAGTTAATAAGATACATGCACATGGGTTCTGCTCAATAACTATTCAAAGCAGTGCAGACCGATGCATGTTCTTTTTCATCATCTGAGTCAAATGCCACCAGCAGAAGGTTGATTTTCTTTTTTGGTGGTTCGGGTTCTGTAGTTTCTACGTTGGAGTATTGCTCTTTTAAGACTCCTGAAAGCATGCTCCACACCTCGTCCCTCTCAGATTTTGGATGGCACTTCAGATTCTTGAACCTTAGGTGGATTGCTGTAGCTATCTTTAGAAGTCTCACACTGGTACCTTCTTTGCGTTTTGTCAAATCTTCAGTGAAAATGTTTTTAAAAAGAACATGTGCTGGGTCATCATCTGAGACGGCTGTACCATGAAATATATGGCAGAATGTGGGTAAAACCACAGAACAGGAGACATACAATTCTCCCCCAAGGAGTTCAGTCACAAATTTAATTAATGCATTATTTTTGTAACGAGCATCATCAGCATAGAAGCATGTCTTCTAGAGTGGTGACTGAAGCATGAAGGGGCATATAAATATTTAGCATATCTGCCATATAAATACCTTGCAATGTCTGCTACAAAAGTGCCATGCGAACGCCTGTTCTCACTTTCAGGTGACATTGTAAATAAGAAGTGGGCTGCATTATGTCCCATAAATGTAAACAAACTTGTTTCTCTTAGCAATTGGCTGAAGAAGAAGTAGGACTGAGTGGACTTGTGGGTTCTAAAGTTGTGCATTGTTTTGTTTTTGAGTGCAATTACGTAACACAAATCTACATTTTGTATTTTCATGATAAAGAAATTAAACTACTGTACTTGAATGAGATGTATTGAAAAATATTATTTCTTTTGATTATTTTTATAGTGTAAATATTTGTAACCAGAAATAATAAGGTGAGCACTGTACACTTTTTATTCTATGTTGTAATTGAAATTAATATATTTGAGAATGTAGAAAGATATCCAAAAATATTTAATACATTTCAATTGGTATTCTATTGTTTAGCAGTGCGATTAAAACTGTGATTAATGTTTTGAGTTAATCATGAGAGTTAACTGCAATTAATTGACAGCCCTAATTATTAGTACTTTCCACATTCTACTTTCATTGTGGGTGGTTTTTCCTTTCCAAATCCTATTTACGGTAATAGAAGCTACATAGATAAGTCTCTCACATACATGATAAGACAGTATTTCAGTCTTGTGCTTCAGCTGTACCAGATGTGGCAACGTAGTCTGATGGGAATTCTCTAATACGGTATGCTCTACATTTTCTTATTGTTGCAGGCTGTTAGGGCACCCTCGTTCCGTGTTTGCAGAGATAGCAACTTGCCTCTAAAAGCAAGTTTGATCTCGCCTGACCAGTCTCTAGTGAGGAGCTTACATATTCTAATCCATACATCAGAAGCCAGGACCTCATTTGACAGGTTTCAGAGTAACAGCCGTGTTAGTCTGTATTCACAAAAAGAAAAGGAGTACTTGTGGCCCCTTAGAGACTAACCAATTTATTTGAGCATGAGCTTTCGTGAGCTACAGCTCACTTCATCGGATGCAGTGAGCTGTAGGTCACGAAAGCTCATGCTCAAATAAATTGGTTAGTATCTAAGATGCCACAAGTACTCCTTTTCTTTTGACCTCTTTTGAGGTTTCTCTCTTCTTGTCTTGCTCTGCTGGTTAAGTGAATTCTTCACGATGGATTGGACATATCAATTCCTTATTCCTGCGGAGTGAGAAGTGTTCAGGGGCTTCACAGAAGGCCCATTTCCACTTGATATGCAGAGCTGGGATAGGCACAAGCAGATGGATTACTGTCATTCCACTTAGAATGAAACCTTTCAGAAGCAGGACAAATAAGAATTGCTCATTCCATTTTGGTGTGGACTCTTTCAACCCCAATTAATTTACTGTATATTTTCAGTTCAGTGATCCTCTAGCCTTTTTCTCCCCTTTGTCTTAGGAGTTGCATTCCACTAGGCTCAGCAACAGGGTTCACTGATGCATGTGAAGAAGGTGGCAAGAAACTAAGTTTCAGCTCATTGCCCCAATTAGTTTTTTAATCAAAAGTGCTTTGCTCAGGTAAACAACAAACACCTTTCATGGAAAAGCTCCAGTGTAGTTTACATCATAATCTGGTAAGTGCCAACAGTTCCTATTTTTAGAGCCTGTAATAACTCTGCTTCTAAACAAACTACTGTACAAGCCTTCATGAAATTGTTATTCTGTGGGCCTATCTGGACCAGGAGACTGATTTGTCAGCTCTTTCCATCCATAAGACTAATTGTAAAGGCCACATAAAAAGCCTCGGATTTTTCTCTCATTTACAGCATGTCAAATGAAGAGTAACTCCTGATATCAATCTGGTGTGAAACTGATGTATGTGAGAGGAGAACCAGGCCAAGAAACAATATGCAGCAGCCCAACACCTGGGCAGGAGGGACTACCAAGAACATATTACTGTTATGGGTTGAGTTAAAACCTCATTCTAACTGCTGTGTGAATGTGCCCTTCATTTCAGATAATTGTTAAGGAGCCACACCTAAGAAAAGGCCTGTTGGGGCAGGTCTACACTTAAAATGCTGCACCAATGCAGTTGTGCCACTGTAATACTTTAATGAAGTGGCTCTAAGCCGATGGGACAGAGATCTCTCGTCAGCGTAGTTAATCCACCTTGTAGTATCAATGTCAGTGGGAGAAGCCTTCTCACCAACATAGCGCTGTCCACACGGACACTTAGGTCAGTATAGCTTTGTCGCTTAGGGGTGTGGATTTTTTCATACATCGTTTCGACATAGTTATACCGAAGTAATTCTGTAGTGTAGACTTGCCCTTAGAGTCTGCCCAGAAATGAGCACCATGTGGTGGGGACGGTATTGTGACCAGGTGTGTTGGGGGGGGACAGTATGTGTGAGAGAACATGCACAAACTGAGAATAGACCGAGCAGAAGCAAAAAGCAAGAAAGCCAAGCAGTACCCAGTGAGCAGAGTGTGACCCTGGGAAAAGTGAGAGAGCACATTTCTGGGTCTCTTGGCTAAAGAGGCTTGGGACTGTACACTAAGAAACTGCTTCTTTTGTTCTTGGTTCCTCCTGCATTTGGAGGAGGAGGACTTTTTGTACATTCTTTGTAAATAAACAAGATTGAATCAAAGAAAATACCAGACTCCAACCAGTTCTATTTCCAACTGGAACATCCCCAGGGCTATGAATTTTGGATATCTGCTTGTGTCAAAAAGAGGCAACACTATACTCCATTTGCCTCCAGATCCAATTTGAGCCTTCAATGGACAGAGCCGCTCGGATGTATCTGAGAAGGAGTGACACTAACCAGTGGTCCCTATGAAAATCAGCATTGCCAGCTGCTTACTACACAGTGCTTGGTTCTCCATTCTGGCTATATATTTCAAGAGGTGAATGCAGTTACTCGAGCAGAGGATTGGTGTTTTGCAGCAATACCATCTAGCTGGCAGAATCAGGGGTGCAACTGAACAGCATTTTCCTGATACTAATATTTTAGAGTTTGAAAAATTAGATGTTTTGTTTTCATCCCTTGTGGAAAAGTCAGGATTTAATTGAGATGGCTCTCTATGAAATTCAAAGGGAGGGTTCAAAAATTCCATAGCATTTTTCCACAAAGGGATAAGTTCTCCCCTCCCCCGCCCCCCACCTTAAGCAAGTTGAGGCAGCGTGACTTCCTGTTCTGTTACCACCTCTCCTGTTACACATACTCTCCAGGGAGGAAAGGAGCTCTCTTCCCACCTACCCTGTTTGTCCATTTTCTCCTTCATCCCTCATTGCCACTGAGAAGTACTAGGTCATTTCCATTATGTGGCTTGTGCCCCAGGTGTCCTAAGGCAGTGAGCCAGGCTCAAACTTTAAATACACAGAGGCCTGAAAATGTTTGTGAGTATCTTGAGAGAAAAAAATCAAATACCTCTGAAGGCCAAGTTCTTAGACAACAAAACAAAATTCAAGCAAACAGCTGGTAATTTGTGGATGTAGTTTGAATTTGAAGTAGAGTTTATTTCCAAATCCTTTCATGATTTGAGTCTAACAGATTGCAAAACTGCTTACCTTCCTAACGCAGCATTTAGAAGGAAGCTGTAATATATTTAATATACTATCATCAACAGAGTGGTACCTGTCATTATAAAATATTTTCAGTAGCAGAGTATCTCTCCCAATATCTGCCTGAAAAAGAGGGTAAACACTGCATTTTCCCCTTTCAGAATCATGCCGGTTCTGTTTGTTAGGATTTTGTTTCACTTTATCTTGTTCTGGGGAACACATCACATGGGAAGTGGAGGAGTCGGAGTCTGGAAAACATTTGTGCATGTCAGATTTCACTGTATCCAATTTCATGAAAAAGCTGCCGACGACTTCTGAAACCAACAAAACCTTTTTTCTTTCTAATTACATTTTCACCATATGCTCATCCAGATGGCTTATATTGACATGTTCTAGGGTGTTATAAAATGACCTTGCTTTAGATAATTTAACCACTGAAGAAGCTTATGAAAAAATAGAATTGACACTGACAGAAAAATGATCAGAATCTTGTCTTTCTAGGACAATTCTTCCAATTATCTCTTGTATCTGTGGTATTGACCCAGACTCACACAATTAGTCAACTTTTGTCAGGCATCACCATTCATTGCAACAGTGGAAATACAGGATCTGGGTTTTATTGAAGTCTAGACATTAACTCCTTCATGAACTGATTAAAATGCATTGGTTTCTAAAAAGAAATTCTGCAATTCCAATTGTGAATTAACTTCATCTTTACTGGACAGTAGAAGAGTATGCAGCCACCAGATTCTCTTTCAATAGTAGTCACTTTACTTAACAGCCTGTCTAAATATTTTAATATCTTTTCCAGTGTTCCTGTTGGCGCCAGGAGAAAAATAAGCCAGCTTGATGCATATTGTTGAGCGCATTTAACTGCCCTATTTCTAAACAATGTGCATGGAATCTCAGAGTATAAATTAATTTAGGAAAAAAGCACACGTGAGGGTGCAAGGGACTGGGGAAAGGGATATAGAGTGTCTCACCTCAAGGTTACAAGTTCAAAGGTTGATAGTGACCACAAGTTACTACTATATAGTTTTTTAGGTAGTTTTTGTGAAATGAGTTTGATGGTCTTATTCCAGCCCTCAGCCACCATAATTGGCTTTAATTGTCATCATTGCTGTGGCAGTCTCAGCAGAGAAGCCAAGGACTGAATGGGCATATAGGCAACGTGAATCAGTTTTGCCATCTCGCACTTTTATCCCAAATCTCAGGATATCAAGTATCTGGAGGTTTTACTTGACGCCGCAGCTCCTGGAGATGAGGGATTATGTACAAATCACAGCTTTCATCTAAAAAAAATTCTGGCACTCAGCAAAGGAAAGCTTGAAAATATGATCTGAGCACACCTTCATGGCTCAAAACACAGAAAGCAAATAAAATGAACCCTAAACGTATTATTTCGAAAAAATTTCAGAATTAAGCCAATCTCCACATTTTGGAAGGCCTGACTCATTTTTGAATGTTTGGGGTTGGCAGTCTTGCTTCTGTCCTTTGCCCTATACAGGTGTCTACCAAAGCACATTGCAAGGGCATTGTGGAGTGTATCTAGGACTACATCTACATTGCAATCGGGAGGTGTGATTGCAACCTGTGCAAATCAAAACTAGCTCAGTTATGTCTACATCTGCTGCAATCACACCTCTGAATGCAGCATAGACATACCTTAACTGTGAATAAACTTTGCTCTTTTTGGCTGTCAATCTGGCAGCTTTCGTACATGGTAAATTCACAAAAATGAGGTTTCTACAGTCACTGTTGAGTAATGTGGATACCCTTGTAACCAGGGCAGGAAGTCTTTCTGCTGGAAAATCCTACCTCCAATCCAATTGCCAGTCACTCAATAATCCAAGAGATCTGACATTTCTGTAGACTCTCTCTCTCCTTTCAGTTATTGAGAAGGACGGCATCTGCCAGATTTCAAGGCAAAAACTATATTAATAAGGAGTTGAAATTGAGAGTACAGATCAGTAATTTAGCATAAACTACATTACAGAGATGTTGTAATTATCCCAAACCAAGCCCGTGAAAGTCAGTGTTCAGATTAAACTTAAAAGAATTCCAGACATGTTGAAGTATGAAAAGGCTCAGATGAGGTATATAAACAACTTTAGCTCTGGGCTGTAGTGACATGTGATGGAGTGCAACTCACCACTGCAGCGCCTCCTCCTGGCTGTTTTGGGAATTAGCTCTGCATCCTCTTCTGGTGGTGTCTCACCCACCGGCACCTCTGCTCCTGGGCCCACATCACTCCCAGGACGAGGGGAGGGATAGCTCAGTGGTTTGAGCATTGGCCTGCTAAACCCAGGGTTGTGAGTTCACTCCTTGATGGGGCCATTTGGGATCTGGGGCAAAAATTGAGGATTGGTCCTGCTTTCAGTAGGGGGTTGGACTAGATGACCTCCTGAGGTCCCTTCCAACACTGATATTCTATGATTCATGACACTGCCCTCTGGCTGTGCCACACTCCATGTTCTCCCCTTCTGGGGGATATACAATCTCTTCCTAGCCACTTCCCTCAGTGGCACCTGCAGTCCATTGT
This sequence comes from Lepidochelys olivacea, assembly GCF_965140295.1. Lineage (NCBI taxonomy): Eukaryota > Metazoa > Chordata > Testudines > Cheloniidae > Lepidochelys > Lepidochelys olivacea. The sequence goes on from NC_140411.1 coordinate 136,539,647, forward strand.
CCCAGGGCCGCTTTCCATGCAGCTCCAGCACCTTCTTCTGCCCTTACCTCTGGGTCTCAGCCTGCAGGCCCTAGCAGCCAGCCAGGAACTCTCTCTGGCTCCCAGTCCCCGCCTGCAGCACTAAATTGTCCCAGGTGCTGGGGCTTCCTCCCCCTGCTAGGAGCCTGGTCTTCTCCCCTTGAGTTCCAGTTAGCTACTGAACTCTGCTCTGCCTGCAGCCTTTCTTATACGGGCCTGCCAGGCCATGATTGGCTACTCCTCTCAGCCCCTTTCTAATCGGTTGCTTCTGGTGCAGCTTCCCTAGGGCAGCTTTTAACCCCTTTTCTGCCAGTGAGGGGCAGCTGCCCCATCACATGACACCATGCAATAACCATATGATTATGATTACTAAATGTTAGTAACTGTAGTCACAGATTATATTAAATTTGTCAAGACACATTAGAATTGTTTTCTCTCTGGGTATAGTTGCAGGATATAGATAAAGTTGTTGCAGTGTCTTAACTGTGCATTTCCATAATAGCATGCATGATAATTACAATATCCCTGTAACGTATTTTACCCTAAAATTACTGATACATATTCTCAGTCTGAACTCCATTTTAATTAGTTTTTGTCTGGGAATTTCTTTGGGTATTTTTGTGGTTTAAAATTAAAAATTTCACTCATGGACCTCAAAAAGAATGTTGTTATGCAAGATGTCTAGTGAGTTGCAGATATCATTTCAAAAAATTTAAAGATTTATAGCCAGACAGTCCAGTATGCGCTGGCTGTATTATGCCCCTCTGAAGCAGCGCAAATCAACTAGAGCATACCGGCCAGTTAAACTGGGTTTGCAGTTTCTTTTCAAAGCTGGAGTACTCCCACCCCAGGTTCCCCCTTCCTCTTCTAATTTCCCCCTTCCTATCACACCTGACTACATTCCCCTGTGCACATGTGCACACACCAGTTTTCACCTTCCTTTTAAACCCCCACATTCTTCTTTGTCCATGCACACACGTGTGTACACGGACACTCCTTCCCTTATTCTTCCCTGTGATGGGGTTCCCTCACCATTTGTGGCACCTCCTCCTGGCCATCCTGGGGATTAGCTCTGCCAGATGCTGCACCCTCCTCAGCAGACTCTCTACCCATCTTCTTAGTCTGCAACCTCTCATGCTCTTGGAGTGGCAGCCCTCTCATGCTCACGGAGCAGAGGGCCCATGGCTTGGTCCTCCAGCAGGTCACTAAGGCCCTCCCCTTCCAGGGAAATCACAATCCTTCTGGACCAGCTGCCCATCAGACGTCTCCAACACCCGGTGCCACTACCCAGTGGCTGGTAGAACCCAAGCCTGCCCTCTGCACTGGGTTCCAGCCCAGGGAACCTATAACTTGTAGCCAAGGCATGTATTATCCTTGCAGCTGTTTTCCTGGGCCTCTTCCTACATAACTGGCTCCCCTCTCTCTTTGGGTTTGCCATCCCACTTTCCCCTCTCTCAGGGAGTGACTGCAGACTTCTTCCCACTTTGCTACTCACAGCTCCTGTACTTTATACAAGCCACTCCTGCCTCTAATTAGTGGCCTCCTTGTAGCCTACATCTCTCTCCTACTTGCTGCTTAAGTAGGCCAATTTACCCTCTCAGAGCCCGTGTAGGGTACACACCCCATCACACCACCATTCTCCCTTCTGATGAGTAGATCAGATGAAAGCATTAACTACTAGAACTAATTGTCATTTTTGCTGTTATTTTTCCTCACTCCAAGTTTATCTGTCAGCAGAGACTTATGCATAAAATCTTCTTCAGAGAAACTCCAAAGAATTGCCCTTTTTCAAAATGGCTGAAATCTCCCATTGTGTCTAATGAGCCTGGAGTCCGGGAGGAGGCAGAGAGGAACACTCTCACTCCCACAGAAAACAGGAGGAGATAAGTTGCTATTTTGAGAAGGGCACCTGTGTGCAGTTTGGGAATTCAGTCCCAAGGAAAACAATGGAAGATTATAACCATTTTGAAAAGAAGGTAGTTCTTCACGGAATTCTTTGCAGAAGAACTTTATGATTCAGCCCCTGCTGAAGGAGGAACTTTCCATATGAAGAATATTAACATAAATAAATAAAAAAAGTCTAATGTAGTCTCAGCACAACATTTCAGTGAGTTTAAAGGAAATGGGAAGTGTTATTCCGTTGTTTAGATCTTTTGGGACAAAAAAGGTCTGAAACTGGGTACTAAATTTATTAAAGGACCCATTTTGAAATTAATGTTAACCCCCAAATTACTAGATTTACGTGCAAATTCTCCGAAAATTAATTCTATATTCCAAGAGTAAGTGCTGTAATTTTGTATTTCCCATACATAAGAAAGAGACCGAATCTCTCCCTTAAGTGCGTAACTTGGCTCAGTCTTAACTATGGTTAGGGCCCTACCAAATTCACAGTCCTAGGATTTGAAAAATCATAAATTTCAGGATTTCAGCTCTTTAAACCTGAAATTTCACAGAGTTGTAATTGTAGGAGTCCTGACCCAGAAAGGAGTGGGGGGTGGGGGGTTGCAGTACTGCTACCCTCACTTCTGCGCTGCTGCCGGTGGGGCGCTGCCTTCAGAGCTGGGTGCCCAGCCAACAACTACCATTCTCCGGCCACCCAGCTCTGAAGTCAGCACAGAAATACCACGATTCCCCCTAACGTAACCTTGTGACCCCCCCCCCCCCCGCAACTCCCTTTTGGGTCAGACGCCCCAATTTGAGAAACGCTGGTCTCCTCCCCATGAAATCGGTATAGAATAGGGTAAAAGCACACAAAAGACCAGATTTCATGGGGGGAGACCCGATTTCACAGTCTGTGGTGCATTTTTCATGGCTGTGAATTTGGTAGGGCCCTAACTATGGTGCTAGATCTGGCACCTCAATATTGGGCAGGTCGAAAGAGGAAAAGTATCTGTGTCAACACCTGCCAGCCATCACAAAGCTTTAAGTAGTCATCTTATCTCTAATGGGGTCTGTCCTACGGACACCCCACCTGGAGCACCCTCCCGCAGTAGGCCATAACACAACAGGCATACCTGCCTCAGCTTCCCTTCTTCAGAGTCGCCAATAACTCCACTGGACGCTTTCTTGGTTCATTGAAACATGCTTTGGGGACAGTTAATTACTAAAACATAGTTCAAATAATCCATAACATAGAAGTCGCAATCATTGTCCGTTTCTCAAATCCAGTGTATGTAGTCCTTAAAATCCCATATCCTCTAGTCCATCAGTATAGCACATCTATCAAACCAGCATCTTCAACCATACCAGAGCTCTTCTTCAGTCTTCTTCTACCCATTTACCCGGACAGTCACCCAAGCCCTTCTGCTCTGTGCAGTGCAATCCACTCTCCCCAGCAGGAATCCCCACAGCCTCTCTGGTGGGAATTCATTGTCACCAGGGGGGCCTTCTCACTCCCCCCTCCCTCAGCCCTCTCCATTCCTCTGGCTCCAGCTTTACAGCATGGAGATGTCAGTGAATAAGCCCCGTTGCTGCTCCCTTGCCTTCAGCCTTTCCCAGGAACCTCCTACAGGGACCTCCCACGGTCTCCTGATCTCTGGCAGCTCTCAGGTGCCCTTTCCTGACTTCCCTCAATCCTGAAAGGCTAGTATTTTTCCAAGGCTCAGGCACTGGCTTCCAAATCACTCACTCATTCACCATTTTATAAATACTTCACTTTAGTGATGGCAGCCTCAAATGATGAAAAACCTGTTACAGAAATGAAGGCTACAATCACCAGGAGAAAATGATTAGACATAGGACTTTAACATACTTTAGAGGAGAACGTTGTAGGGATTTCAACTGAGAGATAAAGAAAAACAAATGGAAAATGTTTGAAACCTCATGATCACTACCCGAGTGCAGTTCAAAATGTTAAATAGGCAAGTTTCTGAAATGTCAGTCTCCTCGTAAACAGGATCTTGATCAAAGGTAAGAGCTTTGGAAACCCAAATCCATAGCTGGGATTGTTTCTGGAAGGCCTGAAGATACTGACATAAGTACTGTATTTCAAACACTATAGAAAATCTGACATCTATTTTGATTAAACATATAAAATTGACCCAATATTAATAGAAAAACGCTACAATATTCTTGAGGGCGGAAGTAGGAGACAGAGTGTGGGAGGGTTGTTACTAACATTGCTTGATGTATAGGAAAAGAGGAAATTTACAGGCTGAATTCATTCACTGTCATAGATTCCCAGGCCAGAAGGGGCCATTGTGATCATCTCGTCCGAACCCGTGTATAACACACGCCATAGAACTTCTCCAGAATAATTCCTAGACATATCTTTTAGTAAAACATCTAATTGTGATTTTAAAATTGCCAGTAATGGAGAATTCACCATGATCCTAATGTTAATTATGCTCACTGTTAAAAATATATCCCTTATTTCCAGTTTGAATTAGTCTAGTTTCAGCTTCCAGACACTGGATCATATTATACCTTTCTCTGCTAAATTGAAGAACACATTATCAAATATTTGTTCCTCATGTCAGCAGTGTTCCCTCTAATTTTTCCCACCCATGTGCGGAATTAATTTTGTTATGTGCACCAATATGGAGGTGATGTGTGACACATCACCTCCATATCGGTGCACATTACAAAATTCATGTGGTGGGGTTTGGCCGAGGGGTTCAGAGTGTGGGAGGGGGCTCAGGGCTGGGGCAGAGGGTTGGGGCGTGGGAGGGTGAGGGCCCCAGGGTCAGGCCAGGGATGAGGGGCTCAGGGTTGGGGCAGAGAGTTGGGGTGCGGGGGTGTGAGGGCTCTGGCTCTGGGGTGGGCCTGTAGATGATGGGCTCAGAGCTGGGGGAGAGGGTTGGGGTACAGGGGAGAGGGCTCTGTGTGGGGGTGCAGGCTCTGGGGTGGGGCTGGGGATGAGGGATTTAGGGTGCAGTGGGGCTCCCCGGGGCTACGGCAGGGAGAGAGGACTCTGACCCCACCCCCGATGTCTCTCTCCCCACAGCAGCAGCAGCACCTGGGGTGGGAGGGGAGAGGCAGCTCTCCCCGCTGTGGCAGGTCCAGGCCAGGATGCGTCGGGGCCAGGGGAGGGGTGCCTGTCCTCTGGCCGTGGCAGGTTTGGCACTGGGCTTGGTCGAGGCCAGGTGAAGGGCACTGCGGCAGGCCCGGGACTTGGAGAGAGGCATCTCTCCCCACCGCAGCCCTGAGCGCCTGTGCGGTACTTAATAGGCAGCTGCGCAGTCATGCAGCTTAGAGGGAATTTAGCAGACTGTAATTAAGTCACCCCTTAACCTTCTAAATATATTCAGCTCCTTTAGTCCATCACTATAAGTAATGTTTTCTAATTCTTTAATCATTCTTGTGGCTGTTTTCTGAACTGTCTCCAATTTATCAACATTCTTCTTGAATAGTGGGCACCAGAACTGGACACAATATTCCAGAACTGGTTGTACTAGTGTCAACTTTGGAAATAAAATAACCACTCTATTCCTACTCAAGATTCCTCCTTTTATTCATCCAAGATTTGCATTAGCCCTTTTGGCCACAGCATTGCACTAGCAGCTCGTGTTCAACTGTTTATCAACCATCAGCCCCAAATCTTTTTCAGAGTCACTGCTTTGCAGGATAGAGTCCCCCATGCAGTATGTACAGTTTAGGTGTAGCCATATTAAAACACATATTGTTTGCTTGCACCCAGCATACCAAGTGATCCTGGTTGCTCTAAATCAGTGACCTATCTTTTTCATTATTTACCACTCTCCCAGTTTTTGTGTCATCTGCCAACTTTATCAGTGAAGATTTTATATATTCTTCTAGGTCACTGAAAAAATATTAAATAACACAGGCCAATTTAGAAATAAAGAGATAAGATTCAAAATGTCTACGGTATTCATTTTTGTCATATGTGAGCCATACTATACAAACTAGGAGAAAATACATTTGTAGTAATAGAATAAGCTGGGACAGAACAGCAGGTACTTTTTTGCTGACTCACCCTAATGCAAATATTAGGACCCTGCGCTGAGGTACAAAGCTGTTTCAGTTGACTCACTCTGACTCAGACTATAAAACCTATTAGCTCCAACCATGAGTATAAAAGGGCTTGATCAAGGGAACCCGTGAGTATAGACAGAGAGGAACTGCAGGGAGAAATTCTAGAAAAATACTGAGGCTTGTTTTGTTGTTGCTTTTTAAGTTAACAATAAAAGCTAACTCCAGGAACAGAGAACATTTGTACCAGTACCAGTAGAAATGTGCAAGTATGTTAGGTGTAGGGTGGGAAAACCACCAACCTAAAGAGGCCTTAAACATGGAAGGATGATTAGTGCACACAGCTTCTCTACATATTATATGATTAACCATTATACATACATTTCTTAAGGTGTTCTTGCTGGAATGTGAAAACCTCAATTCTTGAAGATGGGAAGAGAGGGAAGATGAGGTAGACCTCTGAACCTGAATGAAATCCCACCCAATTCTCATTTCTTATGAACATTTTTTGTGATATAGAAGGAGGTGGTGTTTGAGTCTGCTATTATTACAGTCCATATATTCCTAAGGAGACTGACTTTCAAACTGACAATATGTCACACTGGATGACTTTCCTGTTCCTTTACCTTTTCTGCTCAAAAAAGGTGCTTAACAGTACAATCTTCTCCTGCCAGACAAAGACTTCTATTTTGGGGGATATGACTTTGATTGATTTTAACCATTTCTTATGCACATAGTTTGAGTGTGACATTCTCCCAGAATAAACTGAGACTTGTCTTTTTGAGGGTTTATTTACCTACTACTGTAATAAGAGAGAGCTATCACCAGTTATTTTCCTTTCTACTCTTTCTTTCCCCTTTGTATTAATCTTCTTGCTCTGTTGATCCAAAAACAAATGATCCAGTGTTCTAAATATACAACTGAGTGTTACATTTGTTTCCAGGCTGCTTGAGACTGCTCAAATATATGCAAACTGTGCTGAATGTTTTATACTTAAGGCTGCAGGTTGACTGGGTATACCCTCTCCTCTCAGAAATGTTATAGCAGAGAATTGTGTACTTTATTTTCTGGAATGTAACTGTAATGTTTTAAATAAATACAAAGTTGCTTTATTTTCCTCCTCTCCCTGGCAAATGGAGGATGAACAATTCAAAATACAAAAGATTTTTCTCATATATTTAGAGTTGGTAAAATGTATACTGTCACATGCAGGAGTTGTGTGCAGGTATAAATATTGGTTAGCGAATCAGCTCTGTAATCTGAGATATTATTATCCTCTGTGTAAGAAAACTAATAAAAAAGATTATAAAACATTAAACAAGATGAGACTTTGGTTCTTTCAGAGAGACTATCTCAAATATTCCTTCTATCCTGTAAATATAAAGTGCTTGGCTTGTGTAGGTACCACAAAAACACATTTTGATGATCCTTTCCTTTTTTTCATTCATTTTTTCCCCACAGTCACATGACACAATCGGCCACATTTGAAGACCCTCGAATAGAGAGCTGCCAAATCACTCCTTCAGCCCCTCGGAAAGTGGAAATGAGGAGGGATCCTGTGCTGGGATTTGGTTTTGTGGCTGGCAGTGAAAAGCCAGTTGTTGTACGCTCAGTAACACCAGGTATGATTTTTCCCCTTGCCTGGCCCCAAAAGCAGAACTTTGAGACTTACTAACTCCCTGTCTGTGCTGGCTGTATTGCTGGCAGTGATATGGATGTGCTCAGATTTCCAGCAGGACTGCATTAGCTTTTAAAGTTGTCTACTTAGAGGTTTGATTTCTTTAGAATTGCTTTTTTAAATTAAATTAAATTTATTAATTTTGAACTTATACTTACACTGATTGAGGCCCACTGGGACAAAATACCATGGCACATACGAGTACTATTAATGCATTCCAGCAACCAAGTGAATCATGAATACTAGACAGCATTCTGAGAGTATGTCTACACTGCAATTAAAATCCTGCAGCTGACCCATGCCAGCTGCCCTGGGCTCAGGCTGCAGGGCTGTATAATTGCTGTATGGACATTCGGGCTCAGGCTGGAGCTCGGGCTCTTGGTTCCTATGAGGTGGGAATGTCCCAGAGCTTGGGCTGCAGCGCAGTCAAACAGCCCAGCTAATCTGAGCCCCATTAGCCCGAGCCCCGCAAGCCTGAGTCAGCTGGCACAGGCCACCCACGGGTGTCTAACTGCAGTGTGACATACCCTAAATTCTGATATGCTGACATGCCTCTATAATGAGGTCTCAAGTGGAGTTCCACAGGGATCTGTTCTGGATCTGGTGTTGTTTAATATCTTTATTAATTATCTAGATGTAGGTATAGAGAGCATAATGATCAAGTTTGCAGATGACACAAAGTGAGGGGCGGTTGCCAATACTTTGGAGAATACAGCTAAAATTCAAAGGAATCTTGATAAATTGGAGAACTGGCTATAGATGACAAAATGAAATTCTATAAAATTGGCTATAGACAACAAAATGAAATTCAACAAAGACAAATGTAAGGTGTTACACTTAGGGAAGAAAAACCAAATGCACAAATACAGAATGAGAGATAACTGGCTTGGCAGCAACGCTGCTGAGAAGAATCTGGGCGTTGTGGTGGATCACGCCATTAACATGAGTCAGCAATGTGATGCTGTTGCAAAAAAAGCAAATGCAATTTTGAGTTGTATTAACAGAAGTATAGTATTAGCATGAAAGTCATGGGAGGTAATAGTACTGCTCTACTCGGCACTGGTTAGGCCTCAGCTGGAGTACTATGTCCAGTTTTGGTCACCAAAGGATGTAGAGCAGTGTTTTTCAAACTTCGGGTTGCGACCCAATACTGGGTTGCGGCATGTCAGGCACTGGGTCACTCTGGTCAGCAGTGCCCACTGGGACATTGAAAGTCCCGTTGGTGGTGCTGCCAAGCTAAGGCAGGCTAGTGCCTACCTGTTTTGACACCATGCTGCGCCCCGGAAGCAGCCAGCAGTGGGTCCAGCTTCTAGGCAGGGAGCCACAGGACCCCGCACGCTGCCCCCGCCCCGAGCACAGGCTCCGCACTCCCATTGGCCGGGAACGGGCCAATGGGAACTGGGGGAGGTGGAGGCCTACACTTGCGGGCCTCCGCCTAGGAGCCAGACCTGCTGCAGGCTGCTTCTGGGGTGCAGCACTGTCCGTGGTGCCAGGACAGGCAGGAAGCCTGCCTCCTCACCCCAGCTGCACTGCTGACCAGCAGCCCCTGGAGGTAAATCCAAGCCCCAACTCTGCACCCCAATCCCCTGCCTCAGCCCTGAGACCCCCCAAACCCAGAACCCCTTCCTGCACCCCAAACCCCTCATCCCCGGCCCCACCTCATAGCTTGCACCCCCAGCCCAGAACCGTGACCCCCTCCCTCACCCTCAATCCCCTGCCCGATCCCTGAGCCCCTCCCACACCCCAAACCTCTCATCCCCAGCTCTTGTTGAGTCACAGGCATCAACAGTTTTCTTCAACAGGGTCCCCAGAAAAAAGTTTGAAAACCACTGATGTAGAGAAACTGGAAAGAATCCAGAGGCAAGTGACAAAAATGATCAAAGGGATGGAATGCAAGCCGTATGAGCAAAGGCTGAAGGAACTGGGTATGTTTAGCTTGGAAAAGAGGAGATTAAGGGAGGGATATGATAGCAGTCTTCAAATACTGGAAAGGCTGCCATAAAAAAGATGAAGAAAAGTTGTTCTCTCTTGCCACAGAGAGCAGGACAAGAGGCAATGGGTTCAAACTACAGCATAGCAGATTTAGATTAAGTCCCAGGAAAAACTTCTTAACTGTAAGAACAGTAGGACAATGGAACAGACTGCCTAGGGAGGTTGTGGAAGCTCCTTCACTGGAAGTTTTCAAAAGGAGGTTGGATAGCCATCTGTCTTTAATGGGTTAGACCCAACAAACCCTGCATCTTGGCAGGGTGGTAGACTAGATGACCCTTGCAGTCCCTTCTAACCCTATAATTCTATGATTCTGTAAAGGCTTGTACTTTGGAATATTGTTTCTCACTGCACTCGTTTCAAACCCATAAATTTGTTAGCAGCAAAAAGCCAATATCATAGTTATTACTCTTAGCCATTACTATTGTTTGACTATACTGGTTGACCCACTTCATTTAAAGAAAGAATTTTATTCTATTGTTTTCTATTCTGTATAGTTTAGAAAGCCTGAATTTAAAAACCTCTAAGGAAGGAGATTCCACCACCTCCCTAGGTAACCCATTCCAGTGCTTCACCACCCTCCTAGTGAAAAAGTTAGGGCAGGGGTGGGAATTAGACATGTGAATGCTTCCTGGGAGGGGAGGCGTATCAGGAGACGGAGGACTGTGGGAACTGGAGGAGAGAAGTTTAGGCAACCAGTGATGTTATGGGGGGCAGAAATGGAGATTGATGGTATGGGAAGCAAGAGAGTTTGGGGACTCAGGCAAGGGAGGCATGGCACCCCCTCAGCTCTGCCAGTGCACCCTAACTTCCTTGCATCCCGGGCTCTGCTTCTGCACTTCAATCCTCTCATTGCAACCACCCTGCAGCCTCAGGTCTGCCAATGCACCCGAACCCCCATGAACTGCACATTAGAGCCCTGCATGGAACTATTTTTAATCCTGCAATACCCACTCCTACACGTGCCTGCAATTATAGCAGCAGGTCCTGTGGGACCCATGGGATCCTGGTCCTGCTGCCGGTCTCTACACTAATCCAGCACAGGGCTCTATGCCACAGCTCTGACAGTGCACCCCAACCTGCCTGAACCCCAACTCCACAGCTCTGACAGTGCACTCCAACCTGCCTGAACCCCAATTCCACAGCTCTGACAGTGCACCCCAACCTGCCTGAACCCCAACTCCACAGCTCTGACAGTGCACTCCAACCTGCCTGAACCCCAATTCCACAGCTCTGACAGTGTACCCCAACCTGCGTGTGATGCATCTTGGGGCATTCAGGATTGCAAGTTTGTTGCCACTTGCCTCCAGCACAAGGGACTCTTGCCTGTGTTAGCTCACAAACACAACCAGTCTGTCAGCCACTCCAGCACTCTCCTCTGTCTTTGCCCTGCAAGTTAACAATAGATGGCTCCAAGTCCCTTCAAAGTGTCCCTTTGTGTTTTCCAGGCATTGATCACTGGATACCCACAGAAATCCCAGACCCTCCATTCCCAAAAGAACAGTGTACCCCAATTTAACATCTTTACCTTAGACCAGTGGTTCTTAACCTTTCCATACTACTATACCCCTTTCATAGTCTGATTTGTCTTGAGTACCTCCAAGTTTCACCTCACTTAAAAACTACTTACAAAATCAGGCATACAAATACAAAAGTGTCACAGCACACTGTCACTGAACAATTGTTCACTTTCTCATTTTTACCCTATAATTATAAATCCATTGGAATATAAATATTGTACTCACATTTCAGTGTGTAGTATAAAGAGCAGTATGAACAAGTGGCTGTCTGTATGAAATTTTAGTTTGTACTGACTTTGCTAGTGCTTTTGATATAGCCTGTTGTAAAACTAGGCAAATATCTAGATGAGGTGATGTACCCACTGGAAGACCTCCGCCTTGCACCCCAGGTTGAGAACCCCTGCCTTAGACCACCACTCCTGTATTACACACAGCACTCAAATGCATTTATAGCAGATGATGATGTCCTCCTTGCTTCTTCAGACTATTAATTCCTAACAGGAGCATATATTTTCCTGGTCAGCGACCTAGGAAATTCGGTGGCAAATAATTATGTTAATACAAAGTTAAGGTTGCTTGGTGACATGTCATCTCCTTGTTGAGTTGAGCAAAACTCAATCTTCTGAAAACCAGGAAATGTGCCGTTAAGGTTGCCCATGCAACTGTAACCCTACCCTCTTCCAGCAGTGCCACAATATGCCCTACTAACACACAAACCTTTGCTCTGCCAACCCCACAGTTGCTGAAAATGTATAGGCTCTTCACCTCCTTTGACAACCAATTTATACTCACCCACAGGATTGCATCTAACACTATTAGAGAACAAAAAGAAATTTCCTGGTGGTCAGAAGTTTGAGTTTTGCTCATCTCAGCCTTCTGCAAGGGGACGATGTACCACCAAGCAATCTTAACCTTACATTTCAGTAGAGTTGGAAACCAAAGCTCTTGGCTGAAGCTTTCATATCTGAGTGCCTAACATTAGAGTCTTCTTGTAATTTCATACCTAAATAAAAGTGACCTGATTTTCAGTGGTGCTGATCACCTGCAGCTCCCTTTGACTTGTCAGGGAAAATCCGGTCCTGGTTATTTAAGTATCTAAATATAATTTTATATTTAGGCACTTATCAGGTACTGTAATATGTACATTTAGATTGTTAGCTTTCTGGTGAGGATATATTATCAGCAAAGTGCTTTAGACCTCCAAGATGAACCATATCTAATATCTGCCAGTAGAGCAGACTGTCTATGTGTTTATAATGGTCTACTAACCTGTCCTTATTTCTCATTTGTCTCCAGGCGGCCCCTCTGAAGGAAAACTTATACCAGGAGATCAGATCATAATGATTAATGATGAGCCAGTCAGCACTGCTCCAAGGGAGAGAGTCATCGACCTTGTCAGGTAGTTGATGCCTTCGTCCTACCAAATAAACCATGAGCCCAGTGGCTTACTGCCAGAACAGTCACTTGATAATGTGGCATTCTTACCTTCTCAGAGCGGAGAAAGTGGAAAATAATGTTACTGAGCTTATAACAAATGTTGGTGGAATTGCATATTACTGACGGGAAATTTCCTTACATAAATACTGCGGGAGTGTGAATAAATGTGAAAAAATATACTAAAGCACCTCCAAAAGAGGTTGGTTGAAGGACAGGTAACCTTGATGATTAACGGTTGTATCATATGCAGGGCTCGAAGAAACCGCTCCTCTGGTTGCTTGGGTAAAGAAAATGTTGGAACAGCGTGGCGAGTTGACTGGGACAGGGTACAAAGAATCTGGCATTTTTGACTTCTTCCCTGAGGGGTGGGTTGTGGGGACAATCCTTAGAGCAGAGTGGGCCAGGCGGTTGCTGCTTTATACTGCTTTTTCATGACAGTAGTGGAGTGGGACTAAAGAGGGAAGAGAGTAGCCTAGGATATGGGGCTCTGTTACCTTCGGGGTTGGGGAAGGCAGGAAGAGGTGAGCCTGTGAGTGAATAGGTGCATATATATGTGTGTGTTGGGGGGAGGCTTTTGAGTAGTGCATGCTTGAGTGGACAGCATGTGAATTTGTGCAAGTAGGTGTGTGTTGAGTGGGCGAGTGTGAGGAATAAAGGGGATAAATTATAAAAAGTGCAAGGGAGAGGGAGGGAAAGAAGTTAGCAAACAGAAGACACGGTAGGAAAAGAAAGATGACATTTATTATGGGGTGGAGGAAGAGAAAAGGAAAAGAGGGAACAACACACAAAGATACAACGTGATGTATAATGGGGGGAAAAAGTGGAGTGAAGCCATAGAGATAAAAGAAAGTATAACAAAACTCAGGAGGTGGAGTAAGTTAGAGTATGTTTTAACAAGTTTATTAAATAGAAAATTGATTGGCAATAAATATAGTACACAGTTGTTTTAAACTTCAGAGGCATGCCTCTTAGAGGGCAGTGTGTTGTATGTATTTTTTTCACTTTCTCCTTGGGCTAGCTGGTGTTAGGGAATTTCAGGATCTGATCGTACACATTTTTTCCCTGATAGGTTAAATGGAGGGTCCTTCTCTCCAAATCTGGCAACCACCAATGTTGAAAGTAAATTGCCCTGACACTTTTCTAAAAGAGTCAATTCTGAATTTCAATTTATGAACTTCTACAACAGCTGTGATTCTCTGGGATGAATCAGATCACAATACATAGGATGAAGCGCATGAGAGTTGGGGGCAAAGTGTTCTCAGTCAAGGGGATCTGCTTGTGGAATAAAACTTCTGTAGGAGACTGGGTGACTCAAAAGTCTTACTATCTTTTGGAAATGCTGCATACCTTCCTTTTCAAAAAATATTTTCTACAATAGCAAGAAAGATACCCACAACAGTGACACCACATCCCTGAAAAATAAAAGAAAATAAAACACTGTAACAAACAACTCAACCAACAAATAAAAACAAAATTCATAAAGCAGAGATTTACCACAAAAAGAGTTAAAGTCTTTACGGGGTCAATTGCTATTGATTTTATGTGGAAGCACTCAGATATTACAATGATGGGTGGCAGCATGAAACAGATAGATAGTATTTAACTGGTCATTGAAACTTCTTTGGAATGCCTTTATGCTACATAAAACTATCATGTTGTAGTCTATATTCTTTTCCTGATTGTTTGGGATGTATAACGCATACGTCCCATTATCAACAGTGGGATACAGCCCCATCTCCCTCCCTGGTGTCAGTAATTTACAGTAATAGGAAAAATAGACTGCCTAATTAGGACTGAGGCAAATTGGATCTAAATATGAGGGAGGTCCCTCTGTGAAGGGGAGTTGAGAAGCTGATCCATGTTGAATATGAAAGTAGTATTCTCTGATCATATTGACTCCGTAGGTAGTGTCTTGGAAATGCTACTGTAAATAATCCTTTTAGTGTTGTTGAATTCTATCTTTTCATGGTGCTTTCCTTGTAGTTGAATTGTATCACTGCTCTCTACATGTACCTGCCTCTGGGACTTTGTCAGAAGTTGTCTTTTCTTTGATGAATTTCACAAAGGGCTGTATTAGCAGTATGTACATCATTCCACTTAAAGAGCTTATCATCATTTCATCGAGGACATCTGGAATGATTAGACAAGGCATGCAGTCACCACATCATGGCAGAAGCCGTTCACTGCGCCAGTACAGTAGTGCATCCCTTCCATACCGTATCTAACCCAAGGTCATTCTTGGGTCGGACACATTCATATCTTTGAAAGCGATGCTTTGTCTCAGTTTGAAGCGCAGACAGAGGAAATTTTGAAATCTTGCTTTCTGACTGGTAGGCATATGTCTGCAGTCAGTGATGGGTAAGCTCTCTTCCCAGAGAAGGATATATATAAAAAAGATATAACTGCATAATATTGCGGGGATGAGGGAATGGGTGGGGGTGAATGCATGACCTCATTGTATACTGCAGATCAGGTATAAGAACTGCTTAGCATTAGCTATGTGGAAGTTGCTTCTATCCAGTCCTGCCAAGAAGCTTACTGCAAAACCAAGAAAAGATTTGCTTTTATAGTTGTAGAAAATGGAAGAAAAAATCAGTCTTATTTGAAAATATAGTCGTCTTGTGCCAAATATAGAATAAAGCTTTAAAAGTGTTTTAACGCAACGATGAAATGTTTTAAACTGAAATATGGGCAGGACTCAATGTTTCAAACAAAAGTGTATAAAAATTAGAGTTGTTGTGCCAAGTCTTGAATATTATATCAGAGTTTTGATTCTGTTTAATTTCTAATTGCATACTAATCAAATTCAAGTAAATGTAACGGGGAAATTTCTTTATGAGAACAGTATTGCTATTGAAGGGAACATCAAAATGGGGACATTGATTAAATGTAACTTTAAATTCAAAGAAAGAAAATATTTGTACTTCAGAATCCACACCAAAAAGTGGTATCTGAATTGTGAAGAAATTATACAGCTGTCTTTTCCCATTCTGCCCTTAGAAAAGACCACTTTCCCAACCACTAAATTTGCGGCATTTGTTTCCTCAAAATTGCCAGGGGCTACCACTTCAGTTGCTTTCCTTTGAAGTGGGTGCTATTAGTGCCAAAGCTGCTCACTAATTTTCCCTTCCTATGTGGTGAAAAATGAGTAGAAAATTATTGTGATATACAGTGCACCAGCTTTAGTAAATGATGGAGGAGATACACTTAGTACTATGAAAGCTTGCACTGTTGCATCACTTTATCTGTTCATGAAATGTTAATATTTTATTACATGACTTGGGGGTCATTTTAGAACTGGTTACATTAAAACAGGCCTGTTGTAAAGATGTTAACCTTCCCATAAACTGCCTAACTCTGTGATGAAGCAACATCTGGGTAAAGAGATTTCTCATCAGAGACACAGTAAAGGATTTTTTTGTTTATTTGTGTTTAAATAGTCTGTAAATTGAGGAATACTATTGCTAGGCTGTGAGGTCTAGAGATTAACAAGGATATACATTATATAATAATGAACTGTGTCTGTAGTTTATTCTCATCCATCTCATTTTCCTTGACTCCTGCTTTACTAGTAACATTTAATTAAAGTCCAGGTCATCACTGAGACCCACAGTTACGGAGATATTGATAGTGCATGTAAGCTCTCATTATTTCTGGCAACGTTCAATGGCTTTTGGGCTGTATTCTACTCTGTTGAGCTATTTCAAGGAAGATACGCAGCAGTCATGTTTATAATATTTCCTAAAAAAGGCAGGTCACGTTTTTATGAATAACCGGTGGTTGCATTTTAAAAGAGGTCTCTTCAGGAGCAAAGTAGGGAAAATTGGGGAAAGGAGATGACTTGACTTGAAAACAGGTTCATTTGTAAGTGTATCATTAATATCTAGGCAAGGAGTAGGCAAAGTGAATACCAAATAGATAAGATCTATTTAAAGAACAGACTGTGCAACATTGTAGCAGCAGCTGCTGATCTTGGTTTTTATTATACAGCTGATACAAATGCTTTGACTCTTACATTCATCACAGAATAATTAGCTTTCTCCCATACTGGGGGATAGCTTTCATATCAATGCAGATTTCTGTGTGTTTGAAGGAGATGAACTATGCCAACCTAAACATGTTATATGGTATAGAAATTAATTGCTGACTAAATGCTTGAAGCCCTTGGAGCTTCTGTAGTATTACATTTCTCAGCAACATTTCTTATTTTTATTAATTAATTTAAAACTTGCATCGGCACAGGTAAACAAGTCAATATAGCCAAGTCAGTTTTATCATGGTTAGGTAAATATTTTTTAATAAGTCGTTTGTCTCCTAATGCAATGTGTATGTATGTAAGTTATGTGTGTGTGTGTGTATGTAATGTAAGTATTTTGAAAATGTTAATATTTAGGAAGTATGTGTGTTTTATATGTATGTACATATATTTTATATACACATATACTCATTCTCAGATTGGCAAATTTAAGTAGTTTTACTTAGCAATATGTTTTAATGACGTTTACAATGGCTGTGACCCAAGGCACCCCTGTACTCACAACCTACATACTCCTGCAATAATATTTGTTCAAAATATGCCTTCTGAGGTATCATTTGAAAACTGATAACACAGTGGAATATATGTAACAACAATTCCATTGTGAAATATATGTAACAACATTATGTGTACAGATATAAACTTGCTCTTTGTAATGTTACTAGGACATGTTTAAGACCAGACAGCCTAACATAGGTAAAGGTGATAAACAGGTTTGCCCTAGACAAAGCAATGAGTCTTTAACCTCAATTACATATTAGCAGTAAACAAAGCCATCAAGCTAAACTAGCTGGGTTTATAGTGAAACTGAACTCCAGAGAGAGAGAATTAGCATGTCTCGTGCATCCCAGACAGAAACAAGCGGCTGAGTCGCCAGGTGGCTTTCCTGACTTTTAGGAGAAATACAATTCCTTTGGGAATATAAGGGACAGAGAGAGACTCCATCTTGATCCTTCACCTTAAAGAGACAGAAACCAAGCAATTTATTCTCTGTGGTGGGCCCTGGCCACTTTGGCCAGTAAAAGCTGGAAAGAAGACTGTGGATGAGAAAAAAAAATCTTGAAGAAAGATGGTATCCTGCAGGATGAAGTTTTAAACTTTTAGATGTGTGTTTTCACTTTTATTTGCTTAAACAAGAAGGAGTCTTGTGGCACCTTAGAGACTAACAAATTTATTTGGGCATAAGCTTTCGTGGGCTGTAACCCACTTCTTCAGATGCATGGTGTGAAAATACAGTAGGCAGGTATAAATATACAGCACATGAAAAGATGGCAGTTGCCTTACCAAGGTGGGGGGGTCAGTGTTAATGAGGCCAATTCAATCAGAGTGGATATGGCCCATTCCCAGCAGTTGACAAGAAGGTGTGAGTATCATCAGAGGGAAAATTGCTTTTTGAAGTGACCCAGCCACTCCCAGTTTTTCTTCAGGCCTAATTTGATGGTGTCAAGTTTGCAAATTAATTCCAGTTCTGCAGTTTCTCATTGAAGTCTATTTTTGAAGGGTTTTTTTGTTGAAGAATGGCCACTTTTAAGTCTGTTGTTGAGTGTCTAGGGCTGTCTCTACCTTTATTCTTTTACTTGGTATCATTTAATCCATGCTCTTTAATAAACTTGGTTTGCTTTCATTATAAATCATCAGTGCTGGGTAAATTCTGGAAAGTGTGTGCTTCTAGTAAGCTGACAGGTTGGAGAGGCAGAGACCCTAATACTTTTTCTGTGAGGGTCTTGTGAGGAGGACTGGTCCCTACAGTAGGACAATTTGGGGGCTAATTCAGGGCTGGAAGGGTTTCAAGGTTAGCCTGCATGGGGTAACCTGGTTGTGCAAAGCCAGTGTGAGTCTTGTCAACTGTTCGCAAGCAGTTGGGATCAGAGCTCTGAACCAAAGCTACACAGCCACAAGACATGCAGAATTACTAGGCAGACCTTGACACCTTACTAGCCTGGGTGAACCCAAAATGTCACAGTGACCCCCAAACATTTTCACTCAATATAACAAACTCCACCTCTGCTGAATAAAAATAAAGTTTGGCTATTAAAGGATTTGATAACAGCACCCTTCTCTTTAATAGCACTGTAAAAATTCTCTCCTTTTATTAAAGTAGGCCTCCAGTTCTTTCCATAAATAGTCTGGTTTTTTTCTATTGCAAAACTCACTCATAGATCATTATTTGTTTTGAGTTTCAGTTGTATTTTCCTGGGGTTATTTTTCTTGGTATTTGGATGTTTTATTAGAGGAAAACGTATTATTTTCACGTTAGAAAAAAGATGGGGTCTCTCTGCGACTAATTTACTGCTGTAATAACAGTATTTCAGTTTTTGCAGTATTCCACGAAAAGACTATTTGCAAATTGGAACGACTGAGGATAGTTCAATCCATTATGTGATGTCAACCATATTTCATATTTAAGAGAAATGACTGAAAGCGACTTCTGAAGTAACCATTGCCTTGGCAAATTAGCAAATCCTGCAGCATAAAGATCTGGAAGGTTCTTTCCCTGTAATTTTACAATTTCTTTTTCGCTCTAATTTTACAATTAAAGAAGTTGCATATTGCATTTTAATCACTACCATGGGATTTAAATACAGAATGCATCTTCTTTATCCATCTATCCACCATCGCTGAACATGCACACTGCTGTGGAGTTTCACTTGGTAGACTGCATGTACTCGCTTGATGGATATGGATGTCGCTCTATCGTGGTAGGTAAAAAGAGATTCTGTCTTCAACAACAACATAGCAAAATAAATAAAATCAAATATAGTCAAGTACTACCATATATTTCTCCAAGATATTATATATCAGCCAAGACGTTTGAAATCTACTTTTTCCAGTAGAGCGCATGTATGTTAAGTCAGTATTTCAGTAAACCAGTGCTTGTGGATTATTACTCAAGCCTAGTGTTTGTAAGTATCAGCATGCTATATATATGTGTCTTCGTGATGGTATTATACTTCCAGCTCAGTCGATAAATCCAATAACACCAGGTACTACATGTTTTGTTTCGGTGTTTGATGTGAGCCATCATTATTCTGAGCCTTTGAGTTTTAGTATTGAACGTGTTAGAGAATTCACAAACAGAAGGAGTGAAACCCATTGAAGTCAGTGGGTGTTTTGCCATTGACTTCAAAGGGACAAAGTTTTTTTACATAATGGGCGCCTTGAGTCAAGTTGACTGAGAATAGAACTGGGAGTCAGGACTCTGAGATTCAATTCCTGACTGGCTCTGTGAGATTAGAGACATCACATAAGCCTCTTGATCACGTTAGCCTCAGTCAGTCATCTATAAAAAGGGTTTAAAAATGGTTACCCACCTTGTTAAAGTTCCTTAAGAGCTAAAGATGGGGAAATAATCTAAAGTATTATTTGTCATTATTAAAAACTAAGGCCAGCCATGGAAGTTCTTTTTTTAAAGCAGGAGTACCTGTGGCACCTTAGAGACTAACCAATGTATTAGAGCATAAGCTTTCGTGGGCTACAGCCCACTTCATCAGATGCATAGAGTGGAACATATATACACACATACAGATAAGTTGGAAGTTACCATACAAACTGTGAGAGGCTAATTAGTTAAGATGAGCTATTATCAGCAGGAGAAAAAAACTTTTGTAGTGATAATCAAGATGGCCCATTTAGACAGTTGACAAGGTGGTGTGAGGATACTTAACTTAAGGAAATAGATTCAATATGTGTAATGACCCAGCCACTCCCAGTCTCTATTCAAACCCAAGTGAATGGTATCTAGTTTGCATATTAATTCAAGCTCAGCAGTTTTTCGCTGGAGTCTGTTTTTGAAGCTTCTCTGTTGCAAAATTGCCACCCTTAAATCTTTTACTGAGTGGCCAGAGAGGTTGAAGTGTTCTCCTACCAGTTTTTGAATGTTATGATTCCTGATGTCAGATTTTTGTCCATTTATTCTTTGGCCAATGTAAATGGCAGAGGGGCATTGCTGGCACATGATGGCATATATCACATTGGTAGATGTGCAGGTGAATGAGCCCCGATGGCATGGCTAATGTGATTAGGTCCTATGATGGTGTCACTTGAATAAATATGTGGACAGAGTTGGCATCGGGCTTTGTTGCAAGGATAGGGTCCTGGGTTAGTGTTTTTGTTGTGTGGTGTGTGGTTGCTGGTGAGTATTTGCTTCAGGTTGGGGGGCTGTCTGTAAGCGAGGACTGGTCTGTCTCCCAAGATCTGTGAGAGTGATGGGTCGTCCTTCAGGATAGGTTGTAGATCCTTGATGATGCGTTGGAGAGGTTTTAGTTGGGGCCCTTATGCTCTAATAAATTTGTTAGTCTCTAAGGTGCCACAAGTACTCCTGTTCTTTTTGCGGATACAGACTAACACAGTTGCTACTCTGAAACCTTTTTTTAAAGCAGTTATGTCTGAAAAGGAATGCACGCACATTCACACCTACCTTTAAAGAGCAGTAAGCTCTTATAATCAAAAGATTATAAATCCTATAAAGATTTTGGCACAAGCAGTGAACAAAGTGAAATGCAATAATCAAAATGTTCAGATCCTAGTCCCTTTATTCCTTTATTTTTATAAGTTCTCATTCAAATTTTTCAGGCTGGATATTTTGTAAAACCAGCAAATTGTCAGAAACTAACTCTGACCTTTTCAAAATTCCTGGGTTTGATGTGTGATCCAAATGAAGTATTATGCCTCAGGTTACATCATCATGCCATGTTACCCTTTGGAAAGAAGAATTATCGCTGACAAATTTCACGTCAGCTATTCAGTAACAAATTGCTATATGGTTAGTGAACACTATAGTTAGGACAAGAAGATGTGAAATGGCTGTGCTAAGAGCAAAGAAATTGTGCAAAATGACTATTTTGGATGGAACCAACAAGGATGGCTTTTATCTTTCCGGTCTGATGGAAGCTGACTTACCACTTACCTGAAATTTAGACACAATATAATCTTACTGGGAATATGTAAAAATAATAAAATGCAAAAAACTAAGATTAAGATGCTTTAGAATCAATGTGTGAAAGTTTGATTTTTATTGTCTTTCTCTTTCCTTGTTGTGCTTTGATAATATAATCTACATGGTAGTTAATCATGCTTTGGGGACCCCTCAACATGTACATGTAAGAGGGCAAGTTACAACAAAGCATCAGAAGATGGTAGAATGTCTGATCTCTCCATCAGGACACACTGGCAAGTTAATGACAGACACGGGTGGATTTAAGCAAGTGTAGTTTCTGAAACTATTTTTGTTTCCTTTTTAAAAATGAACTAGTTTTCATGTCGATGGTATATCTTTAAGGGCCACATTTCCAAAAGTGCACACATTTTTCACATACCCTTCTTAATTGTACAAATGCATAATATGTGCATACAAGTCAAAGACTTGCTGCTCACCTGCCTGTGTGTACAACCCAAACTTTCACATATGCCTCAGGTACTTCATGAGTACTTTTTGCTCATGCTTATGAATTTTTTGCTTTATAATCAAAATTAAGGACTTCTCAGGCCAATTCTTAGAGCTGGTCCAGAAATTGTTGTAAAAATATTTTCCTGCTTTTCAATGAACCTTTTTTTGGCCAAAATTTTCTGACAAGTTCTACCAATTAACCAGCCAGCCAGAACCCAGAGAACTGCCAAAAGGGTTAAGCATATAAAGACAGATTTTTAAAGGTATTTAGGTATTTGATTTGAATAAGAGTTAGATGCCTAATTACCTTTTAAAAATTTGGACCATAATTGAATTTCAGTGGCCAAAAAGGATGAATTCCCAGTTAAGGCAAATAATAGAAAGGGAAAAGGAATAGCAAATACAGACTCCTTGTAAGAGAAAAGTTTTGTTGAAACCTTCTAAAGGCACTCACCATGGGATCTGCTAGACATTTGAGGTAGAGAGGACCAAAATCCAACGTTTAGTCGGATTTTATTTCATACAGAGTGTCTCCCTCAGGGATTCAGTATTTTACTTTGTCTCCATATTATACCTTATATAAAATAAGAATTTCAAAAATCAAACCTCCAGAGGTGAACTCAAACTGCAATAAAAACTGACATCTCCTCCCTACAGGCAGATTTGCGGTACAGTGTGTAGCAAGTAACAGCATGTGATGAAATGTAAACTGTTTTGTTAGTTCTTGTACTACTTTCCACAGGCTGGAGGCTCTGAACGATTTTACCTTCTCTATAACAAATAATCATTTTAGTCCATTGATTTCACTCTTAGTTCCGGTAATTCAGTTTAATTAAACCAGAAGGCTCAGTGAAATCCAAGTTTGTACTGATTACAGGTCAAACAATAAAGAACTCAAGAGAGACAAAGGTCTTGTCACCTCCTACTGCAAGATGTTACCACAGTATGACAGCCACTATTCTTTCAAATTTTCAGCAGGTCTTCCAGTCAGACCTCAGTGTACAAAAAGGACATCTCTTTTTCTGGGGGAGGGGAATGGTACCATTGGCTGAACATTCTTGTGTTTTTATACTTTACTTACAGAAATAGGAGCCATGAGGCTAAATCTCTGTAGTTTCAGAGTAACAGCTGTGTTAGTCTGTATTCGCAAAAAGAAAAGGAGTACTTGTGGCACCTTAGAGACTAACCAATTTATTTGAGCATAAGCTTTTGTGATCTACAGCTCACTTCATCGGATGAAGTGAGCTATAGCTCATGAAAGGTTATGCTCAAATAAATTGGTTAGTCTCTAAGATGCCACAAATACTCCTTTTCTTTTTGCGAATCTCTGTAGTGAAATTTTCACTTCATCCATTCTGTTTCTCTTCAATGTTTTTTTCCCTTGCACATCATTACAATATATCTAAGTCTCACAGTTTAAAAAAATTGTTTTTCCATAGATATCCTAGCTAACAAAGAACAATATTCTCTGCCCAAAACTTTAAAGAGGATAACAACAACTCTTAGTTTTAGAAGACAGCTTAAAATATTAAAACCACTTGTTCAATCTGTTTTGCTCTCCAGATACTCCTGAATTCTTTAGCTTATGAACAAATCTGTGCCCTTTTCTGCTTTTTTCACTATGTTTTTGACAATGTTGTGTATTTTTAAAGTTGGCCTTTTAGACTAAAAATAGTCTGTCTCTCTCCCCCCGCCCATTCCTCTCATGCTCTTTCTCTGAAGTTTCAGCTTGTATCAAAAGCCTTTGAATTAAATATTCAGACAAATAAATTAGTAGCTTTATTAAGTCATAAGATTATTAAAACTATTTATGAATGTACCAAAGCAACCATGATCGCTTGACATTTTCATTTGAGTGACTGTCCAGCAGACTTGCTGAGGTCAGCAGTAATTCACATAATTAGCACAGAATCAAAGAAGGAAATAAGCCATATATTGAAACGAGCAAATGGAGGAAAGATAGGCAAGCTCCTTTTAAGCATTATTTTTCTGGGAGAAAAGAGGCAACATATTCTCATGTTTAAGTATCTAGATCATATTCAGTATATTAGACATGTTTACAGTATGCTAATATAATTTTCAAGACCTTTTTCTATAGAACAAATACTGTATCATAAATCCGGTGTGTGTGTGTATAAAGATACATAGAGAGAGATGGGAACATGATTGTGTGGTATGCCATATAAAGGTTTTATCAGCATAACTTTGGTATGCATCCATTGCTCATAAGTAGCAAAACCCCAAGATTATGCAGGTTATCCCAAGTGAGAACTAATTAAGCCTGTTTTGCCATCTCATATCATATGTCTTGTGTACATGCCATATATGTTACAGGAAAAACTATTTTGTAGATTTTTGAATATTTATTGGAACTATTTTTCTATCCCTTTTCCTATAAAGTCAAGCGCCTTAATTAGCATGAGGCCAATTGACCTTAGAGGTTAGAATGACCTAAAATTGTAATACATAAAAAATGACAAACTTTGAAATCTGTCATCTTGAGCCCTTCCACTGGTAGCAGCACCTGGTTTGTGTCCCATTGGGAAGCTGGGAATTTCCCTTTTCCAAAGAAGCTTAAACTATTTGATTTATCCAAGAGAATGTTAAGTGTGACTTGATCACAATCTGCAAGTATCTATGTGGGAAGAGATTTTGGATACTAGATGGTTATTTAATCCAATAGAAAAAGGCATAACAAGATCCAATGTTTGGAAGCATTGGGAAGCTGGGAATTTCTCTTTTCCAATGAGATAAAGCTCTTCTTTCAAATCCAAGTTACTCATGTATGGAAAATCTGTCTCTGGTCTGGGACAGAATCTAGTCCATCCTAGGCATTGAGCTGGAATAATTTTAGTAAAAATTCCGTATATTAGCAGAGGAGGAAGCAATGTTTATCTGGCAAGTTACTTTTCAAAAATGGGATTGAAACTACTTAGAAGATGTGGCTATTAGAATAAATCCTGGGGCATACTGATCAATGGGCAGATGGCAGGTGAGGAAATCAAAGCTGCATGATAAATTTATCACATGGCTCTGTAGATTTATCAAATAATTATTACCTCCACATATAGCTAGATAGGTAGATTAGACTGCCTCGTAAATCCATGTTAAGTAGCCTGATTTTCAAAGTGCTTAGATCCTCATGAGATACCATAGAATATGTCCACCTGGGCGACTGCACTTTATGGTCACAAAGAGCTTCCTATTCTATAGTTATAACTTTTGCTTATTTAGGTTAAATAGACGAGTGTACAAATAGACACAAATCATAACAAAAATACAAATTAAAATGTGTTAATGATGTACACAATGGGCTTCTTAAAAACCCAAAATCATTCAGTTACTAATTTTAAATTTTGGTTTAGGATATTGCAATGTTATAGATGCATAAATGTAGGGATTAATTTACCTTTTGAAGTCTATGTGTATCATGATTAAATATTGTTTTATGATATATGTTGTATTTGTGTAAAAATATTTTATCACAGTTAGCTAAATTTCTTAAGTTACAACATAATGGAAAATTAAATTTCATTGACATTGCAGTATTTTACAGGAGAAGATCAATTTCAGTGAAATTTTTCCCTAGCAAAACAGAAACAAAGCATCTCTGATGCAGCTAAGTCACAGGGGGAGATTAGGGGTATAATCAGAGATGTACTATGGCTGAGGAGGAGGGTCTGTACGGGAGAAGGAAGCATGAGGTAGTCAGGTGGGTGAGGGTGCAGATCAGTGTAGAACTGATCTGAAACAAAACTGTGTTTCAGGTCATCAAACCAAAATATTTCTATATTTTCAAATTGAATGTTTTAATATCTTTTCCTTATACAAACAGTTTCAATATTTGAACAGGTTTCAGAGTGGTAGCCGTGTTAGTCTGTATCAGCAAAAAGAACGAGGAGTACTTGTGGCACCTTAGAGACTAACAAATTTATTTGGGCATAAGCTTTCATGGGCTAAAACCCACTTCATCAGTTTGTTTCAATTTGGAACAAAACAAGTGTAGAAATATCAGTTTCCTAGGGGACAGAAATTCCATTTTGCAACTGTTCTAGTCATAACTTGCCTTTATTATATAAAACAAAGAGAGAGATTGACTTTGAAGTATCTACAGCTTATGTTTATTTAAAGTCCCTCTGGGAGCTAGGCCTAATGTTGGTGCAGACCTATGATAGTCCAGTGGTTAGGGTGTACGATAGTGGTTAGAGATCAGTTACCAGCTCCTCCACAGACTTCCTGTGTGGTCTTGGGCAAGTCACTTAGTTTCTCAGTACCTCCGGTCGTCGTCATAGTAGATAACAAACTGAACATGAGTTCCCAGACGTGATCCAGGGATGCTCAAACCAGGGAATATCAAGTAGGAATAAGGAGGTGGTATTGCTACTGTAAATGGCATGGGTGAGACCATTACTGGAATACTGCATCCACATCTCATAAAGGATGTTGACAATTGGAAAGGGTTCAGAAAAGAGCTACAAGAATGACTCAAGGTCTAGAAAACATGCTTTATATGAGAGATTTAAGAAGCTTAATCTTAATTAAGCTTAACTTAATCTTAAGTTTGTCCAGGAGAAGGTTAAGAGGTGACTTGATCCAGTCTACATGTACCTAAATGGGGAAGAGATGTCTATTTAATCTAATAGAAAAAGGCATAACGAGATCCAGTGTTCGGAAGCGCAGCTAGATATGATCAGACTAGAAATAAGGTGCATTTAACAGTGAGGGTAATTAAGCACTGGAACAACTTGTCAAAGGATGTGATAGATTTTCCATCACTTGAAGTCTTTAAATCAAGACTGGATGTCTTTCTAAAACAGAGCTATAACTCAGATAGAAGTTATGGGCTTGCTGCAGAGATTACTGGGTGGGTTCTTTACCCTGTGTTATGCAGGAGATCAGAGTATATGATTATAATCATAGAAATGTGGAACTGGAAGGGACCTTGATAGGTCATCTAGTCCAGTCCCCTGCACTGAGACTGGACTAAGTATTATGTATTCTAGACCATCCCTGACAGGTGTTTGCCTAACCTGTTCTTAAAAACCTCCAGTGATAGAGATTCCACAGCTTCCCTAGGTAATTTGTTCCAGTGCTTTACTACCCTACACTCAGGAAGTTTTTCCTAGTGTCTAACTTAAATCTCCCTTGCTGCAATTTAAGCCCATTACTTCTTGTCCTCTCTTCAGTGGTTAAGGAGAATAGTTTATCACCCTTTCTTTATAACAGCCTTTTTTGTACTTGAAGACTGGTATCCTGTCCCCCTTCAGTCTTCTCTTCTCCATACTAAACAAACCAGTTTTTTCAATCTGTCATCATAGGTCAAGTTTTCTAGACCTTTAATCATTGTTGTTGCTCTTCTCTAGACTTTCTTCAATTTGTGTGCATCTTTCCCAAATTGTGGTGCCCAGAACTGGATACAGAACTGTAGTTGAGGCCTTGCCAGTGCTGAGTAGAGTGGAAGAAGTACTTCTCGTATCTTGTTGACAAAACACATGCTAATACATCACAGAATGATATTTGCTTTTTTTGCAATCGTATTTAATTGTTGATTCGTATTCAGTTTGTGATCCACTGTAACTCCCAGATCTTTTTCTGCAATACTCCTTCCTAGCCAGTAATTTCCTATTTTTTATTTGTGCAATTCATTATTCCATTCTAAGTATAGTACTTTGTATTTGTCCTTATGGAATTTCATCCTATTTATTTCAGACCATTTCTTCAGTTTATCAAGATCATTTTGAATTCTAATCCTATCCTCCAAAGCACTTGCAACCCCTCCCAGTGTGGTATGTTTGCTAATTTTGAGTGTACTCTCTATGCCAGTGGTTCCCAAACTTGTTCCGCCACTTGTGCAGGGAAAGATCCTACCGGGTCAGGCCAGTTTGTTTACCTGCCGCGTCCACAGGGTTTGGCCGATCGCGGCTCCCACTGGCCGCAGTTCACTGCTCCAGGCCAATAGGAGCTGCTGGAAGTGGCATGGGCTGAGGAACGTAATGGCTGCCGCTTCCAGCAGCTCCCATTGGCCTGGAGCAGTGAACCGCGGCCACTGGGAGTCGCGATCGGCCAAACCTGTGGACGCAGCAGGTAAACAAACCGGCCTGGCCTGCCAGGGGCTTTCCCTGCATAAGCGGCGGAACAAGTTTGGGAACCACTGCTCTATGTATTTATCCAAATCATTTATGAAGATATTGAATAGAACAGGACACAGGTCAGATCGCTGAGAGACCCCACTCAATATGCCCTTCCAGCTTGACTGTGAACCATTGATAGGGTTTTCCAACCACAGCTGTGCACCCACCTTATAGTAGGTTAGTCTATACAGTAGACTATAGTAGGCTATATTTTTCTAGTTTCTTTACAAGAAGGTCATGTGAGACAGTATCAGAAGTCGGGCTCAACGGGTAGTGATCAATGGCTCCATGTCTAGTTGGCAGCCGGTATCAAGTGGAGTGCCCCAAGGGTCGGTCCTGGGGCCGGTTTTGTTCAATATCTTCATAAATGATCTGGAGGATGGTGTGGATTGCACTCTCAGCAAATTTGCGGATGATACTAAACTGGGAGGAGTGGTAGATACGCTGGAGGGGAGGGATAGGATACAGAAGGACCTAGACAAATTGGAGGATTGGGCCAAAAGAAATCTGATGAGGTTCAATAAGGATAAGTGCAGGGTCCTGCACTTAGGATGGAAGAATCCAATGCACCGCTACAGACTAGGGACCGAATGGCTAGGCAGCAGTTCTGCGGAAAAGGACCTAGGGGTGACAGTGGACGAGAAGCTGGATATGAGTCAGCAGTGTGCCCTTGTTGCCAAGAAGGCCAATGGCATTTTGGGATGTATAAGTAGGGCCATAGCGAGCAGATCGAGGGACATGATCGTTCCCCTCTATTCGACATTGGTGAGGCCTCATCTGGAGTACTGTGTCCAGTTTTGGGCCCCACACTACAAGAAGGATGTGGATAAATTGGAGAGAGTCCAGCGAAGGGCAACAAAAATGATTAGGGGTCTAGAACACATGACTTATGAGGAGAGGCTGAGGGAGCTGGGATTGTTTAGCCTGCAGAAGAGAAGAATGAGGAGGGATTTGATAGCTGCTTTCAACTACCTGAAAGGGGGTTCCAAAGAGGATGGCTCTAGACTGTTCTCAATGGTAGCAGATGACAGAACGAGGAGTAACGGTCTCAAGTTGCAGTGGGGGAGGTTTAGATTGGATATTAGGAAAAACTTTTTCACTAAGAGGGTGGTGAAACACTGGAATGCGTTACCTAGGGAGGTGGTAGAATCTCCTTCCTTAGAGGTTTTTAAGATCAGGCTTGACAAAGCCCTGGCTGGGATGATTTAACTGGGAATTGGTTCTGCTTCGAGCAGGGGGTTGGACTAGATGACCTTCAGGGGTCCCTTCCAACCCTGATTTTCTATGATTCTATGATTCTAAGCCTTACTAAAGTTGAGATTTATCACATCAACTGTTTCTCCCTATTCACAAGGCTTGTTACCCTGTCAAAGAAGGATATTAGTTTGGTTTGGAAAGATTTGTTTTTGACAAATCAGTGTTGACTGTTACTTATCACCTTATCTTCTAGGTGCTTACAAACTGATTGTTTGATTATTTGCTCCATTATTTTTCCAGGTACTGAAGTTAAGATGACTGGTCTATAAGTCCCTGGGTTTTCCTTATTCCCTTTTTTATAGATAGGTACTATATTTTCCGTTGCCAGTCCTCTGAGATCTCTCCTGTCCTCCACAAGTTCTCAAAGTGGTCTCCTGACTAAGCCAGAGTGGTCTCTTACCATACGTCATATCTTTTCTACACATTCCTACACTATGTATAACAATCCCTTTTGTCCTTAAAATCTATTAAAAGCACTGCCCTACCTCACAGGGGCATTTTGAGGATAACTATATAAAAGATTGTGAGGTATCCATTACTATGATCCCTGATGAATGCATGGAGGCTGACAATCTGCAGCAAAATCAATTCAAAATCCCACAGTCTTGGGCTATCCATTTGAAGAGTCACTGTCTGGATGTGCGTTGTGCGTGCTCCCTTTCCCCATGGATTGACAGGATGTCAGCTCAGTTGCTGCACAACTATTAGTCACCCAATTGAACTGATTGCTACTTCTGATAGGCTCTCACAGTGTCTACGAAAAGTTACTGCTTGCATTGTCAACAGTGTTAATATACCACTTTGAATGGGGAACATACCTTGTAAAGGTGCTATGCTTAAACTCTTCCCCATTACCACCAGTCCACATTCCCTGTTTTCTCAGGGTCTTTATCAGGTACAGAGTTGCTTCTGAAGTTTTGCCAGTGGCTGGTTCTGCAGTGCCATGATATTCCATATAAATCACAATCTCCCTCCATTCAGACTCGTCTAGGCCTTAGTGTTATTCAGAGGCCTACCTGCTTTTGTCTGAACTATACTCATGAATCAATAGTGCAGTATTTCATCTGGCTAATGTGCCTTTGACTGAGCAAAAGTAAAACATATTTGACATGGTATTTATATTTTAACAGTACACTGTCCTGAGTACATACCCCTTCCATAATTTTGCTTGTGGCAGTCTCTTTTTCCCTTTAACTTTCGAAGTATCAAGTTTATTCGACACTGAAACTTTTTAAAATATGGGTTTGGCAATTTTTAAGTTATGAATGACAGAAATATTAGAAAGTTTTGCTTGTTGAAAAATTATTTTTTCCTTATGCAGATGAGTGTGGCATAAATGCCTTAATTAGATTAGTACATTTTACAGATCTAAGGGTTGTTATTTTGTAATTGTGAGCAATTTATTTAGAATGGGGACCAAACACTTTTGGGTTTTTTTGATTAAAGAGACAACATTTAACTGCTACATATTTGTGCAGTAGTTACTATATAGTGGCTACTTTTCTGCCCATTTCTGGTATATGTAGGATACACTCCAAGCGTTTCAAAGAAGCCATAGTTTATAGAGTGAACTTTTAAAAAGTTGTTCCAGTATGTGCTTGCCTAGCAGTCAGTGTTTCATTGCTCCTTTGGAGTTGTTAAAGTGTTTCAGATAAAAAAAAATTTTTAAATGGGATTTTTAAATTTGTCTAAATACTGGCTCTCTTATGCTAGCTTGCCTATGCTTCCTTGAGAGATTTTCTTTAATTGATACTTGTGAAATATTTTCAGACTTTTGAAAGACTTTTACTAACATTGAGAAGAAAAAGTTCTTTACAGGGCTGTTCACTCAGGAATCAAATAAACAGGACAGGATGGCATGTGACTTTCTCACATTGCTCACATTAGAGAATAATGTAATTCCACCAGCAAAATGCAAAGCCTACCCATTGTCACTTGTACGCTAGTTTGTTATATCACACAGAAGTGGCTGTGGTGACTATACCCTTTTGTATCTAATTTAATGTAAGGAGACTCAATAAAATGTCATGGTATTAACAATATGTAGCATATTACAATTATTAAAACATAATTTGCTAGAAGTGACAGTGCTGTCTCCCTGTCTCCCCAGTGCCTAATCTACTAAAACATCTCACTAACAAAACACTGTACATCTATGGACAGATCCTCTAAGGAAAAAATATATTTTAACATTCTATTTATTGATTTTAAGTGTGTGAACAATAGAACATTCCGAACCATAAAAATACTAAAATACATAAATTTTTGTGTGCCATGTTGTATACTAGAGCCATGCAATCCTTTGCATCTAACAATAAATGCTCCCTTCCCCAAGGGATTGTAAAAGGAAATGTTTGACAAACATATTTATAAAGGGACCGTAAAAGAGAGCAAACATGGCTTGTGCACCAACCCTGAGTTTATTTAGTATAGTATAATAGTTCTCCAGCAAAATGGGCCTGATCCAACTGAAGTGAGTGGAACTCATTTAATTGATTTCAATGGAATTTGGATCAGACCTTATGTGAAATGCCTCACAAATTATTTATAACAGCAGTACATATACCCTGGTGGTTTATAGAACACACAGGGATCAAATAAAAATGTAACACATTTTTAAAGAGATGTTTATTCATATTGATCCTAAGAGATGCATAATATTATGATAAAGTATCATCCCAACGGCCAGCCATTCTGACCATTGCAGATCCATTTCCCATCAATATACCTAATCAACTCAACAGTGGTGCTACTATGTGTTGCCCAACAGCACTCTTCCATTTGATTTTCAGCACCAAGAAAGAACCAATGGCTGTTGATATAATTATTGAGTGGCAGCAGGGAATAAGCTCCCTTTCCATGCCACCTTCTTCTGTCTCCCAAATCAGTTTGCTAAAGCTGCTGTAAGCTGATGGACAGATGCACCAATCAGGAAAGGTGTAAAAAAAAAGTGTTGCCAACTCTCGCAGTTCTATCATGTCTTACAATATTCATTGTTTTCTTAAAAACCCACCTTCTGGAATATTGTGACTCTGGGTATGTGTACTCTGCAATGTAAGCCCAGGATTGGAACTCAGGTTCAAGCTGACCCCACTTTCTGTCTACACACAAAGTGCACTAACCCAGGGTCTCAGGATCCATGGGTGGAGAGTCTGAGCCCAAGTCAAGCTGGGACCCAGGGTTCAAGCCTTATTACTTTGCAGTGTAGATGCAGCCTCAATGGACTCGTGCTCTGGGAGTCTTCACAAAGTATCCCACACATCAACTTTCTTTGTCCTCTGGACAGTCAACTTTGATGGACAATCAAGTTTTTCCAGACAGCACCACAAACAAAAGGCTAGAGTGGCCACATTTTGGGAGGGCACTAGGAAGTCTGAGATAGGGGTGGCTACATTCAGGCCCACATAACGCAATGTAGTCCCTTGTGGTCTGTTACACTATTTCCTCCTCACTTGCTGTATATGAAAGTAAAGGGTCTCCTTGCATAGAGTATTAAGGAGATCTTTCGATGCAAAGATAGTTGCCCCCAGCTCCAAGATCTGTATTTGGAGACACACTTCTGCAGGCAGATATCCCCACTGTCATGGAGAAGGGAGGACTGGACTTGGGGGTGATGATGCTGTGGAGATGGATGAGTCATTTGCCTACTAAATGAGTCATCCACCTCCACAGCATCATCACCCCCAACTCCACCCATCACCTGTTGTAGATCCCATGGAGAGCACTGTGTGAATCTGGTGTCTGCTCTGGAGGAGAGGATGGAGACTGGATGAGCCAGGGGAAGAATTGGGGAGACTGGGAGGGGGGTGCACATTGTTCCCTCCCTAGTCCAGTGGAGAATCTCCAGAAAAGATACTTGTACTCTCTCTTCTGCTGCTCCTCCTCAGTAGCAGTTCCAGGGGCAATTGAAGCCAATTGAACAATACTACAAGACACTATTGGGGAGAATTGGGGAGCAGAGCCATTGCAGAGGTCCCTGGCCTCCTGTGGGTGCCCATGGATTTGTGGGGACGAGGGAGAGAGGGAGCAAACACTGCCACCTAATGGGATGAAATGGAGACCCTTTTCAGTTTTACCTCACCAGTGGCTCCTACAATCAGGGATTTCCCCACACACACCCTGAATTTCCCCAACACCCCACCCCCAGTTTCGTGAAGTAGTTACATGCAGTGTTGCCTGTTTAGTGATTGTTTGGAAATGTGAATTGAAATTGAAACATTAATACACACTTTAAAAGCATATACAGTGCATGATAAAATACATATATCTGAAAAAGTATTGTAGATTTGAAAAGTATAAACATAGACTAGCTTCCTTATACAGCTGTTGTTTTTTATGACGATGTCAGTGCATTCATTTCAGTGATGTTGGCCAACCTAATAGTTTCAGACTATGATTTGTAAGCAAAGTCTAAATGAGCTCTCCCTGACAGCTAGTGATGAGCTGGGGGCTGGGGGGAAAGGCTTCAGGACAAGATTGTATTTACATTCACACCTAATCTACCTAGGTATCCAGCAAACAGAGCTGCGTTGCCCAAGTGATAGATTTTGACTGGGGTTGGGTTACAAATCAACTGTGATAGATTTTGACTGGGGTTGGGTTACAAATCACTTGAATGCGGGAGAGATGAAGTGTTGTTGTTCTTATTGTGTGAGTAAAGGGCAGTAGAACTGTACTTAGCCTGTGATGATTGAGGACATCAGGAGAGAGGGTGGGGATAGGTGTTTTGCTTGATGGTCTGCCTGAGTCACAAGTATTATTTGACCTGCCTTCTCCACTGTTTAAAGACAAAGCTGATTAGGCTCCATAGATAGTCTTTTGTTTTGTTAAGTGACCACTACAGCTGAAATCACTGAGAATCAGGTCTAAGTGCTTAGACCTGCTGTGGGACAGCGTTTCTGTGGAAGAGACGGCCGAGTCTGCACTAGCGCCAAGGTTCCCCTACTGAGAACTCAGCTGAAATCACTGAGAGCTGGGTGGAATCTCAAGAGACCAACTCAGAGAGGTCACAGTGTCAGGCGGCAGCAGAAGGTGATGGCGCAGGGCCATTGGCAACAGAGCAACGGAGTGAACAGTGGCACAACGAACAGCAGTGGCCAGAGAGAACAGTGAGCAGTTGGAGGAACAAGCAAGGTGCCTTCTTGCCCCCTACCTGGGAGGTGAACTCATGTGAAAAGCACCTCTGAACTCTGAGTCTTCACTGACCAAAGACAACACTGGTGAGTGTTAATGAGGCTATTAAGAATGCTGGAGACACAACACAGTTCATGCGAACAAACATGGCCGTGGCATCATACTTTCTATTTAAGCAAGAGATACCACACACTACAAACTGGAGGCCAATGTTAAGTGCATTGTCACTTGTTCATCCTGAAGTTGAACACTGGTTCTGAACAAGACCAGCAAATGCTCACTGTCTTTCTGCAAAAAACTCAACTAACCAGCTAGAAGAATGTGGTGCAACAGTGAAAGACATAACAGTTGAAAAGGTGAAGAAATCACTTTTTTTTGAATCAACACAAAAATTTTTTGCATGGCTGATGAATGCACCGATGCAAATGGGCATCAAGTATTAAGTCATTGTGTACATTATCTTGAGGTCAGTGGTAGGCCAGTAGATGCACTTCTAGTTGTTCAAGTTATAGAAGACACATTGGCTGCATCTGTGACAACCCACATCTTAGAAGAGTTAAATGCTTGTTAATTTGGCCCCAAAGAGATGGCTGCTTGTGCATTTGATGGAGCTGCAAACTTCTCTAGAAGACATGGTGGAGTACAAGCTTTGCTCAGAGAAAAGTGTAACC
Organism: Lepidochelys olivacea; assembly: GCF_965140295.1. Classification (NCBI taxonomy): domain Eukaryota; kingdom Metazoa; phylum Chordata; order Testudines; family Cheloniidae; genus Lepidochelys; species Lepidochelys olivacea. Next base: position 136,574,834 of record NC_140411.1, read on the forward strand.
ATAATCTCTCCTATACACACTGCAGAGGCCATCTACTCCAACTAGCGCTAGTACGAGCTGCAGACTCTTCAAAAGACGTTATAAAAGCTATACATTTAATGTCTTCATTATATTCTTTTTTCAGCAAGAGTCCAAAAAAACCTGAATATCTTGGAAAATACAGAAGATACAGAAGACTGAAGTTCAAATTAGTCCAACCTGGGAAAACCCTCTGGCTTTCTCATGAGTGATTCTTGGCTGTTGTCTTAAAATTACGCCAGCCATAATTACTGGCTTTGGAAAGTATCTACCAAGATGGGATGGATCTAAGTAGTGAGGCTGGTGGATTACTTTTGCTACTACGTTCAGAGAAGACTATTGCTATTCTCTCCCTTGTAAATCTACTGTTGAAACCGCTTGGGTCATTAAACAATGCCATCCAGGCATCTGCTACAACAGTAATAGATCTTTGTCCAGCAATAGAAGCTTCATTTGGATCAATCAGAGAGCTATTCATTGAAAAAGTACTAGAAGAAGCAAAGACTTCAGTCCAGAAGTTGACTAATGAAGGCATTTATATTGAATCCTTAAAGTGAAGAGGACAAGAAGTGTTTGTTAAGACAACTGAAAAAGTACACAGACTTGATTCTTAAAAATCTACAACAGCGGCTTATAGATTCTACTCCACCTCTACATAGCTTTTACAGATCCCTGTCCTATAAACCACCGACAGTTGAGTGGAGTGAGGCACTAACAGCAATGGGGCTGCCATGTGCTCAGGACAGAATAGAGAATTTGAACACACAGTGGAATATCATACGATGAATTAATGAAGATTTGACTTCAACTTCTTTTTTACCATCACTACTGGCTTGACCCAATCTTTGTGCTATGTTTCCTGGGATGAAAGAAGTAGGAATTCATCTCTTGTTACTCCCAGTCACAACAGCTACAGCTGAGCGTTCTGTTGCCTCGTTGAATAGAATTTTGTGTTTTGAAGGAATTTGCCTTCTGCCTGATCATGTGAATGATCTAATGAGCATATCAATTGAAGGAATGGAAGTACTGGACACACGAGAAGCCACCAAAGATGAATGCATTGCATTCAAGAAGTGCATTAACAGAGTTGTGCAAAGTTATAACAAGAAACCAAGAAGGATGAAGATGTAGTGCTTCACAGAAGGCTTGAGTAGCCAACTTTAATTTTTGTGATGATTTTAAAACATGAGTTGAATCTAATTAAATGGTCATGAAAAATTTTTCAGTTTTTACTATGGTGCCATAGACCCACCTTCACCCTCACGGTCTCACCCCTCATCAGCCCTGACCCTCCCTCCGCCGGCCCCCCCCCCGCCCGTAAATTTGAACACCCCCCTCCATTTCAATTCCTGGGGAAAACGCTGCCTACAATGGTTTTTTTCCATGGGAGGAAATCATGTGGCCTTGGTGTCTTTTCGCAGTAGAATGGCACAGAGATCAGGAGAGCCACTGACACTATTAAACTCTGAAAGTTATAGCCAGACAGCAATACTACTATGATGATTAAAGCAAGATGACACTTTCCAGTGGGAATTTTCTATATGCAGTACACCAGGACCTCTCAGAACAGATAAGTGCTATTGACAACTGCTGCATGCAGTACAGCCTAGAGAAGAGTTAATCATTCTGTCTCCTATCATAAGGTGAGGAACCAGAAGAGTCTCAGTTTTTAATGGGCTTTTCAGTATGCCAATTTAGCTAGTTGAAATGCTGAGCTTCTGGGTTTTTTCCTTTCTGGTGACCTTTGAAACATTGTAAAAGCTTACCTTACCTCCCGTGAGCCTGACCTCTATTCTCCAAAAGAGCTGCAGGGAAGATACAAGCTTTGAAAATTTCCTGGCAGATGGCAGGAGAGGAGGAGGGAAGAGTCTGGCAGCTGAAAAAATCTCCTTGTCCTTCCTTTTTAATGTAGAATCTTCTCTGCTAACTTTGAGTCCAGTTCTTCCAGGAAAACTCCCTCCCCTATAGACTTGCTTTTACATTATCATGTGATTGTTGATAATTTACAGAACAGGAACTCATACTCTGAGATAGGGTTACCATACGTCCATATTTTCCCTGACATGTCTGGCTTTTTGGTTCTTAAATTGCCGTCCAGGAGGAATTTTTAAATATCTAAAAACGTCCGGGATTTTGCCTTTATTATTTTTCCCCAAAGAAGAGTTTTTGACACAGTCTCCCACAGTATTCTTGTCAGCAAGTTAAAGAAGTATGGGCTGGATGAATGCACTATAAGGTGGGTAGAAAGTTGGCTAGATTGTCGGGCTCAACGGGTAGTGATCAATGGCTCCATGTCTAGTTGGCAGCCAGTGTCAAGTGGAGTGCCCCAGGGGTCGGTCCTGGGGCCGGTTTTGTTCAATATCTTCATAAATGATCTGGAGGATGGTGTGGACTGCACTCTCAGCAAATTTGCGGATGATACTAAACTGGGAGGAGTGGTAGATACGCTGGAGGGCAGGGATAGGATACAGAGGGACCTAGACAAATTGGAGGATTGGGCCAAAAGAAATCTGATGAGGTTCAATAAGGATAAGTGCAGGGTCCTGCACTTAGGACGGAAGAACCCAATGCACAGCTACAGACTAGGGACCGAATGGCTAGGCAGCAGTTCTGCGGAAAAGGACCTAGGGGTGAAAGTGGACAAAAAGCTGGATATGAGTCAGCAGTGTGCCCTTGTTGCCAAGAAGGCCAATGGCATTTTGGGATGTATAAGTAGGGGCATAGCGAGCAGATCGAGGGACGTGATCGTCCCCCTCTATTTGACATTGGTGAGGCCTCATCTGGCGTACTGTGTCCAGTTTTGGGCCCCACACTACAAGAAGGATGTGGATAAATTGGAGAGAGTCCAGCAAAGGGCAACAAAAATGATTAGGGGTCTGGATGATTTAATTGGGGATTGGTCCTGCTTTGAGCAGGGGGTTGGACTAGATGACCTCCTGAGGTCCCTTCCAACCCTGATATTCTATGATTCTAAGAGTTGCTCATTCCAGAAAGAGAGTGAATGTTGATCATTCGAGAAAGAAAGTAAATGTCGATCACTCGAGAGAGTGCCTGCTTTTCCCCCTAGCTCCCAGCGCTTGCGCCGCGAAACAGCTGTTTCGCGCAACTGGGAGAGATGGGGGAGGAGGGGGAACGCGACGCGCTCTGGGGAGGAGGCGGGGCTGGGGCGGGGATTTGGGGAAAGGGTCCAATGGGGCGGGGACTTTGGGGAATGGTTTGGAATGGGGGCACGGAAGGGGTGGGGTTGGGCCAGGGGCGGGGCGGCACGAGCAAATACACTACCCCTCCCCCCCACCATGGAGTGTCCTCTTTTTTGAATGTTCAAATATGGTAACCCTACTCTGAGACAGACCTTTTAACTTCATGGAAATGAAGGAGAGGTTTGTGGAGTGGCAAAGCAGGGAATATAATAAGTATTTCTCCTTTAAAAAAAAGAATAATTGTGTGAACAAAACTTTAGAAACAATTCCTAAGACCTTGATTAGATTTACATACAAGATGATGTTCAGTCAGGGATTGTTTTCTAGTGTTATATTTTTATTAAACGCTCAACCATTGTGCAGTAGGTGGCATTGATTCCCATGGGAGTTAGGCACATATATATATATATATAGATAGATATAGATATATCTTTGAGGATCTGGGCCTTTGATCAAAGAATGGAGAGAGAGTTTTAATATCCAATACTGACAGTTTGGCAACTTTCACTAGCCCTAAATTTAATTTTAAAAAAGTTTTTGTTTCTTTGTTTTTAAATAAAATTCTCAATCTAAATAAAGTAGTGGGGGGGGAGCTACTCTATGACAATGCAATGAAGACTATTGTGTCCACAGGGGCACTAGTGATGTCAGATTGACCTCTAGGAGATTAAATTTTGACAAGTCTACTTTAAATTCTGTGTTTTGACACTTACCCTTTAAATCAGGAGTTTAGCCTATGTCCTTTGCATGCTAAACCTTCTGGTGCATTCCCTCTGAGTATTGAATTTTAATGCCCGCCCTTGGAGTGAAGAATTTGTTCTTACACTGGTAGATCACTGTCAGCACACCCAAATCAACAGCTAGGAGTCTGGAAGCCCTTATGCTTGTCACAAAATTACAGTTAAGGTGAGGGACAGCTATTGAACCTGATGACTCTGTCAATTATGTGAACATTCTCAGAAAAATAACAGATTTAAAAGTAAAAGGCTTTTTAAGAATAGAATGAAATGTACACTGGAGGGGGGAAAAAGCAAGCCCTCAAAATACTGCACTCTAAATCATTGTCCTGTTATAGCAGAAAAGATTAAATACCTCATTTTTCACAGATTATCTGAAGCGTGTTTGCATGCTTAGGATGTTAGTGAGATTGTTTTCCCAATGTAATTGCAAAATGTATCATCTTAATTGTATAGTCCTAACATTGTTTTAATATCTAGGCAATGTAGATTACATAATAAACTGTGATTTTTTTTTCCAGTTTACATTCTCAGAAACCAGGGCCTTAATTTCAAGAGGGGCTTGATATTTTGCAGTACATATTCTGCTCCATCTGCATTCAGCCATCAAGGCAGAGGCGTGTTAGGCAGAAATGAGTTTAATAATGAAATGTTAAATAACTAAGAATACAATGAATATTATCTCTGGCTTGACATAAAATTGTGGTAATATTCTTTGGTTTCTGTAAGGTAGGTCACCAAATATGTAGCTCTGTTTTTTTTTCCCTTTATTCAGTGGCTCTCAACCTTTCCAGACTACTGTTCCCCTCTCAGGAATCTGATTTGTCTTGTGTACCCACAAGTTTCACCTCACTTAAAAACTACTTCCTTACAAAATCAGACATAAAAATACAAAAGTTTCACAGCACACTGTTTCTGAAAAATAGCTTACTTTCTCATTTCTATCATATAATTATAAAATAAACCAATTGGAATATAAATATTGTACTTACATTTTAGTGTACAGTATATAGAGCAGTATAAACAAGTCATTGTATGAAATTTTAGTTTATTCTGACCTCACTAGTGCTTTTTATGTAGCCTGTTGTAAAACTAGGCAAATATCTAGTTGAGTTGCTGTACCCCCTGAAAGACCTCTGCGTACCCCTGGTTGAGAACCACTGCTTTAATCTACTTGCTGCTAAAATTGTAAAAAAGTGCATAGAACCAGCATGTAACTTCTAGAAAGAACCATATATATAAGCTTAGTCTTTGATGAGACATTCTGATACAGATGACAGTCAGGAAAGCAAGAGAATTTTTCTATGGAGAGACTTTATCTGTCTCTGGAACCTAATTTCATATTCTATAGACAAAAATCAATGAGCCTTCCTGGTTCCACATGGAAGATTCTCATGACTGGCTTCTTAATTTTAAATATGTATTGAAATAAAGATATCCATTTTCAGTTATTGGGTTATGGTCAGGCAATGCTCCCCAAAGATGCTGCTTTAGCTTCAGGCAAGGGCTTTCCTCTTGCACACTATCTACAGCAGTGGTCACCAACTGGTCAATCGGGATAACTGGTTGATCCTGGAGACGCTCCCAGTCGATCGTGACCCTGGCAGCTAAAAGTCTGGCAGCACAGCAGGGCTGCCACTAAGGCAGGCTTGCTCTCTGCCTGCCCCAACCCCATGCTGCTCCCAGAAGTGGCCCACACGCCCACGTGGCCTGGGGGGGCAGAGGTCTCCACGCGCTGCACCTGCCTTCAAGCATTGCCCCCACAGCTCTCCTTGGCTGGGAACGGAGAAATGTGGCTAGTGGGAGCTGTGGGGGTGGTGCCTGCAGAGGGGGCAACACATGGAGCCATGTGCTCCCCACACCTCCCTTCCCAGAGGTCACAGGGGCACATTGGCCCCTTCCAGGAGTGGCCTGGGGCCGGGGCAGGCGGGGAGCCTGCCTTAGCCCTGCTGTGCCACCGACCAGGAGCCACCCACAGTAAGTGCTGCCCGAGGGGAGTCCTCACCCCAACCCTGAGCCCCTTCCCAGAGCCAGCATCCTATATGCTCTCCTGCACCACAAACCCCTTCATGCACCCCAAGCCCCTGCCCCAGACTTGAGGCCCCTCCCAGAGCCAGCACCCCACAACCCCTCCTTCATCCCAACACTCTGCTCCAGTCTGGAGCCCCCTCCTGCACCCAAACTCCCTCCCAGAACTTGCACCCCTCACTCCCTCCTGCACCCCAACCCCCTGCCCCAGGCTCAGCCCAGAGCCCCCTCCCGCACTCTGAACCCCTCGGCCCCCGCCCAGAGCCCACACCCCCTCCCGAACCCCAACCCGCTGCCCCAGCCTGGTGAAAGTGAGTGAGGGTGGGTGAGAGCAAGCGACGGAGGGATGGGGGGATGGAGTGAGTGGGGTGGGGCCTCAGGGAAGGGGCGGGGTAGATCCTGAGTTGCACTTAAATTCAAAAAGAGATCTTGTCCATAAAAACATTTGAGACCACTAATCTACAGTAACTTTTGGGAGCTCTAAAGCCAAACAGGGACTTTGAAAAATGTGTAAGTAGCTAGTATACTATGATGAACTAATCCAGTCACCAAACCATGCCTTGTGACTAGACCCGACTGTGATTTCACTTCCCTGCAACATGGAGTCTAAAAACATAAAATGAGTTTAGAAATAGTGTGTTCCCCTTTAAGTTATTTTTTGCCTGTGGGGTGAAAAGCTTTAAAAACAAGATGAGTCAGGAGTATACAAAAGATCTATTTTCTCTCACCTGACCAAAACCTACATGTAACCAGATTTTCTATCTCCTGCACATATGTTGTTATTAACCTCTCTATCCCCTCCATGCCCTCTCCCCTGTTTACTGTAAAGCTTGAAAGCAGAGTTTTGTTTCTGACAAGATTACTTCATGGAAACATTATTATGTAAATCATTAATATAGACACGGAAATGCCTTTTCCCTGAATCAAAACTGTTCCCTGGTTAAATGTTTTTCCCTGAAGGAAAGTGTTCTTGTATTACATGCAGTTAAGGAAGGAGTTGAAAGGGGAAACTCATGACTTGGGTTGTTCTCTAAGATTGCTCTGTGTGGAAAATGTACTGGAGAGATAGAACTCTCTTAATCACATTCCCAGGCTGGATCGTCTGCCTTTTGCTCCCTTCACCTTGTGGATGTGAAGAGAAGTACTTGGCGCATGGTGCTGGGCATTTTAATTGTAAGGTGGCCTGCATGAGACACAATGTGTAAGCAACAATTTGGGTCTGTTAATCCAAGATAATTCTCCCTGCCATCATCACCTTCAACAAATTGAACCCAGAATCTTGATGCTGTGAACCTAGCTGCCTGGAAAACGAGTTAAGTGGTCACTCAGTGAAAAGATGGTTTTTATACCCATAGGGACAGCGGCAATGTAACCTACTATCTAAGGAAAAAACAAATGTTGGTAATACCAGTTCCTAATCTTCATCAGCATCGATATTTACTCCAAAAATAATTAATAATAATTTACATATGACTAACATGGAAGCAATTTGCATAATTCACATTGGAAGCCAAAACAACTCAATCCAAAAGAAGTGGTTGGGGGCTTGAAAAATGTACCCAATGCTTACTAGCCAGAATGAAAAAACCCTGTGATGTCATGCACCCCCCCTGCAGTTTAAAGGAGTAATATAAGTCTGGTCTCTTGCAGGTCTTGTATACTTGATTGAATTGTGACCATACAAATCTGCTATTATTATTTCACTCAGTTTGGGAAAGCTGAGCAGGAACACAGGCAGGTGCTGGGGCTCTTCAATGTGATGAAGAACCAGAAGCAGGGCAGCACAGATGCTGCACACAGCAGCTAGAAGGTTGCTTCTGTTAGTGTTCAAAATGTGTTAGCGACAGGTGCTTTGCAGGTATGGAGGGGGACACAGGATCTGCGGTGGAACAAACAATCTTTTCAATATTTTAAGGGCTGATTGAATAACAGAAAAATAAATATTCTTTGCACGTGTAATTCAGTGAATGTATCTGTTCACCAATAGTATGTGACCAGCTACCAGACCTGGTCGAATACTACAAAAAGTGGTTCTCAAACAAATTGTTCAACGAATACCTGTAAAATTCATCCAACGTGTTCTCCAAGTTTTGTTCTTCCTGACTTCACTGTGTTTTTAATCTTTCCGCCCTCACTCCCGCGGCTTCCCAGCTGCCGCAAGGTGGGTTGTCTACTAGTCTATCCCTCTCCTATCCAGCTCTAGCGAACAGCTCCAGAGTCTGCTACTGCTTCCCCAAACAGCAGTGTGAAGAGTTTACTTGATTCTTGTCAGTTAACTGCTTCCCTCTGGGTTCTGAATAGCAACCGTGAACCCTGACAAAACTGCTTAGTTTTTACTCTGCTGCAGCTTGGCAAAGCTCTGAGTCTCAGCATCAGCACTTAGCAGCCGTAGACTTAGGAACTCAGCACTGCATCAATGTACACTTGGAAGCTTATCTTCACAACAGTAAGGGATAGAACTTCCTTTACTAATGAAAGCTTAGATTCTGCAGAAGTTGATAGCACTTGCCTAGGAAAGATTCCTACTCACTCTAAATGAGTGAATTTTGTGACATTTGCAAACAATTGTTGATAAATATGCATTTGCTTTTTAGCTTACCTAAAATATTTTTATTAGCAAGCTCATTTTGTCAAAGGGTAATGTAAACCAAATTATGTACATTACTGGTAACAACATAGCACTCCAGTTAGGAAAAATTTTTCTTTTCACTGCAGAGTAGGCTATGAGCATAAATACAATAATTTTAATTAGCCAAGACATTCTTTTCAGTCTCTGAAAACTAATAAAAGAAAAAACTGAACCCAGAGTTTATATTGAATAGATTAACAACTTACGCTATTGCTGATTTTAAAATAATCTTTTTTAAAGTAAAAAGAAAAGCGTAGCTTTAGAGCTTTACACACTCCAGATTCATAACATATGCCCAAGATGCTCTGTACAGTAAATTATATAAATGAATGAGAGCATGTGGTAAACTGGCCAGCAACACTGCTGAATCAGAATTTCTGCTGGGGTTCTGCCCACTTTCTCAAATCTTTCTTGGGGTTAGGAGGAAGAGATTTATGGCAATCATTTCCATGTGGAAAAGACTTCCATATACAGACGCACAAAATGAAGGGGTTTGAGTGCCAGGATTCTGGTCTGAATTACTGTGCCATGTGCATGAGAACTTAAGAAGGGTCCCCTGTTTAGCCACTCACAAAAATCATTATAAAATCTCATTTGCCATGAGTTGTACAGCTTCCAGTGGCACATGGATGTATGTTTTTGGCAACCAACCAATCAATTTTCCATCCCACACTCAATAAGCAAAAGTCATTCTGAATTAGTCTCTGCAGTTCAGTGCCTGCCAATGGTCTAACCTTGGAGATATAACAGAAAAAGTCAGCCGATGATCACCTAAATTTTGCTTAATGTGGAACTAAATAAGTCATGTTCTGTTGGAAGATTTGCTCTTAAAATTGTCTCTATGTCAATGTGTAATGATTTAAAACTTACTCAAGTAGAAACTTCTTCACATTGGAAAGGGAATGAAACTCTTAGATTAGATCAAAAAGGCTAGTCCTCAAAAGTAGAATCATAGAATCATAGAAAATCAGGGTTGGAAGGGACCCCAGAAGGTCATCTAGTCCAACCCCCTGCTCAAAGCAGGACCAATTCCCAGTTAAATCATCCCAGCCAGGGCTTTGTCAAGCCTGAACTTAAAAACCTCTAAGGAAGGAGATTCTACCACCTCCCTAGGTAACGCATTCCAGTGTTTCACCACCCTCTTAGTGAAAAAGTTTTTCCTAATATCCAATCTAAACCTCCCCCACTGCAACTTGAGACCATTACTCCTCGTTCTGTCATCTGCTACCATTGAGAACAGTCTAGAGCCATCCTCTTTGGAACCCCCTTTCAGGTAGTTGAAAGCAGCTATCAAATCCCCCCTCATTCTTCTCTTCTGCAGGCTAAACAATCCCAGCTCCCTCAGCCTCTCCTCATAAGTCATGTGTTCCAGTCCCCTAATCATTTTTGTTGCCCTTCGCTGGACTCTCTCCAATTTATCCACATCCTTCTTGAAGTGTGGGGCCCAAAACTGGACACAGTACTCCAGATGAGGCCTCACCAATGTCGAATAGAGGGGAACGATCACGTCCCTCGATCTGCTCGCTATGCCCCTACTTATACATCCCAAAATGCCATTGGCCTTCTTGGCAACAAGGGCACACTGCTGACTCAAGTAGATAAGAATTAAAGTAGCATTAGCAATAAATCAAATAATATCGGGGAGAGAGAGAGTACAATCTCTGTAATATGGCACTTGAAAATTCAACATGTTTCAGAAATTAAGAAATGTACTTCATTTCAAAACATCTTTCCCCCTCTTCATTTTCTCTCTTTCTGCTACTGGGCTTATTACTAAAAGTTTAGATAATGTTTTTAATGTGCTTCAGACACAAAAATCCCTACATAAATGTTAGGTATTATTAGTAAGTCCAGATACTTCTATAAAAAAAAATTCCCAAGACATTTAATGGATTTAGGTTATCTTCTAATCTTCAACAGTTTACCAAAATGATTTTCAGAAAAAAACAATTGGAAGCTTCATTAAAAAGCATATGTCAGAAGAACACCTATCCTTGTATTGCAACATATTCCATGCACTGGTCTAACATGAAAGGGAAAATATCAATGAATGTTGACAACAGGAGCTTCTCATAAGCATATGCTATAGCTGTCAATCTCGTTGCAAGAGTCAGAAAGCTGAAATAATTATTGTAAAGGTTATGGTAGTTCTGCAGCATAATTAAAGTATCCTTAAAAACGTACCTTATTTCCAATGAACATTGCCTCTGCAATATTTAATGCACTGTTCTTAGAAATAAGATCTAAAAATCACATAATTATTTGTGAAAATCTCAGTCACAGTCTCACCACTGATGATGCAAGAGGTCTTCTCTGCAGCATGTGACATCTGGAACAGTCCTATATTTCTGTGTATCATCACGTCACTGTCTTTTCAAATTTAAAACTTACCTAGCCTCTGAGTACATTAATAGGAAGGGGTATTTCTCTGTGGTTCTCCAGGTGCTTGTGGATCACCGTGGGCGTTTCATTGACATTAACTCAGGCTGGCCCGGAAAGGTGCATGACACACGCATCTTTCGGAACACTGGCTTGTTCAGGAAGCTGCAAGCCGGGACTTTTTTTCCCAGACCAGAAGATCACCGTAGGGGAAGTTGAAATGCCCATTGTGATCCTTGGAGACCCCACTTATCCTTTGATGCCATGGCTCATGAAACCCTACACAGGGAGCCTTGACAGCACCAAGAAGCGGTTCAACCACAGGCTGAGCTGGTGCAGAATGACTGTGGAGTGTGCTTTTGGCCATTTAAAGGGCCGCTGACACTCTCTGTGTGGGAAGCTGGACCTGGCTGATGACCGCATCCCCGCAGTTATATCCGCGTGCTGTACCCTCCATAACATTTGTGAAGGGAAGGGTGAACAATTCACTCAGGCATGGAACTCGGAGGTTCAACACCTGGAGGCTGAATTTGAACAGCCAGGAGCAGGGCTATTAGAGGGGCCCAGCGTGGGGCTGCAAGGATTAGGGATGCCTTGAGGGAGCAATTTGAGGCTGAAAGCCACCAGTAATGTCTGGTGCCCTGCAGTGAAGTGCAGTGGTTCCAATGCTAGTGGGAATCTGTGTTTGCTACACTGCTTGCAGTGCCTGCTGTTTCCTGGACTAAGGTATCTTTTACTTTATGCAATAATAAAGAATGTTTTCAAAGCCAAAAAATCCATTTATTGAAAAGAAAATTCATTTATTGAAAAGAAACACAACTGCTTGGGAAACAAAGGGCAAGGGGGTGGAGTGGGGAACGGTACAATCACAGATTTGCATATGTCCTGTTATCATACTCAGCCTTCCTGTCTGGAGTGCTGTGCAATGAGTGCTGCACTTCAGGATGGCTATACTGCACGGTGATGGGGGGTGAGTGCAGTGGGTGAGGGTCGTAGTTTTCAGGGCTGGGTGGTGAAGCTACAGGTATTGGAGGCAGCTGGTGGTGGTAAGAACCCGGATGTTGGGGAAAGTGGGTTGGAGGTGACATGGGGGCACAAGAGAAAGAGTTTTGGGACAAGGGCTGCAGGGAGGGTCAGACACAGTAGTGCTCCACCTGCATGGCTATGAGCACGTGGATCGGTTCTGCTTGGTGCTCCATTGTGCTTATCAGCTGATCCGTGCTTTGCTGCTGGAGCACTGCGCTTTTGTGCCGGTGTTCCTCATTCTGCTGGAAGATCCTTTCACTGTCCTGCCACTCCTGCACTGTTTGATTTTCATTGCTTGAATGCTGCATTACGTCATGCAACGTCTTCCTTGCTTCTACATGGCCTCTTTCTGATTCTTTGGTGTCTTTCGGCTGGCAATAACACAGACAGCTGAGATCTCAAGGTTGCATCTGTAAAGGCCAAATGCAACACTTAACAGAGGCAGCATTGTTCACACCAGATAGAGCAATGATTCCCCCGTACTTAAGGGCAAGTACAGTCTACACAATAGCATAAGTTTCCCGTACCAAAGTGAGCACACATAACCCACGGGAGCCCCAAAATGGTGAGTAAGCATACAGTCAAGTGTGACTGATTGTTTCAGGACTGTACTGTCCTCTGGGTTTCTGTGCCTTGGGGAGAGCCAACAGTGGCAGGGGACCCCTATACTGAACACTGTCCCTACATTTTCCACAGGAGTTCGTCCTGGATGATATCTCGCTGCTGAGGGTGAAGTGGGAAGCAAGGGAGGGACTTCTACTGCAATGCGGATTCCGCCCTGGCCCATATGCAGCTTGCCTGTGTGCAGCAATGGTCCCCCCGCCCCTCATGGCACAGTGGCGTGGACAAGTTAGCCTTACTGGGACAAGGAACACAGTGGCTCTCCCAAGAAACCTGCGCAAGCACATTGCCCAAGTTCTGGATGAGACCTCTGAAGAGATCACTGAGGCCGATTACCGCAATGTGAGAGAACATATCAACGCCCTATTCTGCATCTAGGCATGCATGCAGCCCTAACCCTCCTCGTCCCAAGAGCCCATACTGAATAACTTCCTTCCCAAAATAAAAGCCGCTTACCGGGAACCTCCTCTGGTGTTTGTCCTTCCCCAAGAACCGGCCGCCGCGACTGGCTACCTTCCTCCTGGCTTGAGAACAGCTCCTGGCTGCGTGCATCTAGGGATTCCAGGGTGTCTTCCTCCGCCTCAGCACCCTTGCTCCCGCTTTGCTGCTGCTCCTCCTCCTCCCGCCTTGTTGAATTGGGCTCTGAAGTGTCCGTGGAGGTGGGGTCGCCCCCCAGTATCACGTCCAGCTCTTTGTAGAAACAACAGGTTGTGGGGGCAGCACTGGAGCGGCTGTTTGCCTCACAGGCTTTGCAGTAAGCATTCTGCAGCTCCTTCACTTTAACCCTGCACTGCAGAGAGTCCCCGTCATGGACCCTTTCCATCATGTCCTTTGATATCTGCCCAAAGGTATCGTAATTCCTACGGCTGGAGTGCCACTGGGACTGGACAGCTTCCCCCCCACAAACACTTATGAGGTCCAGCAGCTCACCATTGCTCCATACTGGGGATCGCCTGGCGCGTGGAGGCCTGGTCACCTGGCAAGATTTGCTGAGAGCACTCCACGCCTGGCTGAGCAAACAGGAAGGAGATTTTCAGAATTCCCAGAGAATTTAAAGGGCGGGTCTGATGGTTGGTCACCTGAGGGCAGGGCAGTAGAGTTCAAAGTGATGACCAGAGTGGCAAGAACAGGCCTTGTGGGACACCTCCTGGAGGCTGACCAGAGCGCACTGACAGACCAGGGCGTCCACACTGGCGCCGCGGCGCTCCAGCGGGGGTGCACCAAATGTTGTTCCACTGGCCGAGGTGGAGTACCAGGAGCGCTCCAGCCGTGGAGTCAGAGCGCTCTACGTGCTTTGCCGGTGTGGATGGGTAGTGAGCTAGTGCGCCTGGGGCTCCTTTAATGCGCTGTAACTCGCAAGTGTAGCCAAGCCCTAAGTCTCTCCCTTTCCAGACTTCAGTGAAATAGGGCCACTTTACTTCAGATTGAAAGGGTCCATGCAGGGAATTAGTGCTAAGAGAGCAATCCTGTCTGTGTCTCACTAGTGCTATGTTAGAAAGTACCAGTCCATCCCTTGTATTCAATAAGGTGTCCTCTGTGGCTGACCTCTGCATCCACTGCAGGACATGAAAGTTTTGATTACCTCAGTTCTGGGTTGTCACTTGTTACTGTAACTGGAGCAGCACATGACCTACTTGGAAAGGGGGTTTTCTTGACAGGATCTGCAATTCAGTGAAAAGAAAACTATCCATTCTTTATGTCTCTAAGGATATTCAAACAATAATGGGAAGTAATCACTTAAGAAAAAGTCTCAAGTTTTGGAGATGTTTCAGAGTAACAGCCGTGTTAGTCTGTATTCGCAAAAAGAAAAGGAGTACTTGTGGCACCTTAGAGACTAAGTTTTGGAGAGTCACACCCATATTTCCCTAAACGTACTTTGCTTTCAAATGGCCAGGTAATTTCATCAAGACATCTGAGGGAGTCTCCAAAACTTATTTTGATCACAAAACAGCTTCTACATCCTGAAACTCATTCAAAAACATGATTCACTGAGTGGCTCTTCCCTCACCCAGCCCCAACTAGATTGGTTTTGAACCCACTAGGAACATCAGAAACATCCCAAGGAATTCAGAGCATGAGAAAAAATATTTAAAAGACTAGAAATTCCTAACATTTCTACCTTTTTTTTTTTTTTGTAACATGAGCATATTCACCCTGACAGTGTTTGCTCTGGTTTTATTGTAGAAAGCAGCATATTTGATGTTGCTCTACACTCCTCCACTTGCACTTGCAGTGCAAGTCCTCTACAAGTATGTTGACAAAAAGGGTCAGATTTTTCTATATCTAATATATATGTGCCAATGTGCACCTGAGGTGCCACCTGCATATAACTGATTATATGTGCACACGTAAAAGTATGCACAAAATTGCACTTCTCTTGCCTGGAAACTGTCAAAAACTGGGCATCCATTTTTGTAGAAAACACTCTTAGAGACAATACACACAATTCATGCAATAGCAACAGTGTGGCCTGATGAATAAAATCTTAACGTTTTCAAGGGAATGGGAGCTGCCTTTTTTTTTAAGATCTCCCTCCTCTGTATACTGCTTTAAAGTAATTTACAGTACTTCTGTAATTCCCTTCTTAGAGACAGGAGATAAATAGCCATCTTGGGGCCAAGCTTCACTGCACCTTGTTGATTATACATCTGAAGTTAACTCTGCCTCAGAGCTCTTGGAACATTGGTGATTAACAAAAGAGAGTGCACAGCATTCAAAACTTTGGCCTGGCTGACTTATCTCCGAGTTCCAGATGAAGGTTTGTCTCAATTTATCTATTTTTGATCCTGTAAAACAAACGAGCAGAAAGGCTAATTAGAAGAGGAAAGCTGAACAATTAATTATTAGACAAGTGAGCTCCATTTTTAAAAGGTCAATTTTTCTCACTGGGAGGATACCATACACAGCTGCGGCCTGGTTCTCTTCTGCCTTATACCTTGCGTAATCATTTACATCTGTGCAAAGTGGCCAGAAAATGCTACCATTATGAGTGGATGAAAGACTCATTCCTACTGAAATATACATGCACATCAATCAGGCTCCCCATGGTTACACACTCCCCATGTGTAAGCATGGCGGTAGTCTGACGCTTCCCATGACGCATGCTTACACACTGGTCACAATGAGCAATGCTGGTTCTGTTGGATCAGTGGGGCATGTGAACTCTAGGGCTGAAGACCTTCCACTTAACGCTACTGGCCATGGCACCCTTGAGAATTAAACTGGGGGGCGTATCAACCTTCCTAAGCACTTGAACTGATAACAACGATCACAGAGCTGTATGAAGAGAAAGCTGATCTAATCAATAACTTTAAATTGTACCTGGAAATGAACAGGAAGCCAGTGCGGAAACAAAGAATTGATGTAATATGCTCGATGCAATTAACATTGCTAAGCAGCTGAGTAGCCACAAACTTCTCTAGCTGATGCTTCCACGGAGTTTATGATGCTACTTGTATTCTTGTAAATGAAGCTCAAAATATGTGCTATATAAACAGTTGGCATTTTGGGTAATGTATTTGTTTTTGGGGAACGAGCATAGGAGTTAAATCAAGTGCCACCCACAGGTTGGCAAGGGCACTATTTCCAGTTCAGAGGGAGATGTTAAGGTTGGTCATTTTGAAGTAACTTAATAAAGCTTAATGGAGATCCACTGACTCCTTTCACATGTCAGAGCTATGGGACAAGTCTTAACAAATTCATGCAATTACAGGAGCGGAAAGGCTGGTCACCCAATGGCCCATTACAGAGCGGCGGGTGCTGTGGTACACGGGGTCCCATGCAACCCGACAATTGGCGTCCTCAACAATCTTGGAATCGTCTCCCGGCTGTTACATTTCTCATTGGGCTAAATGGTTATCCATATCCACACAGCACTTTTAACTGAAAGGTTGCTGGCAGGGTGCTTGTTTTCCAATGGCTCATGCAGCACTCATGCAGGCACTTCACAGTTAACGTGCTCAGGAATCTAAACGGCCTTGCTCAGAGCAGCATTCTTAAAAGCAGTTTTGGTACTTTTGGAATCAGTGAGCAGGTGCCTGGGTTATGTAGGGGCACTGTCGAGGTGGGGCTTGGAACAGGGTGATGTACACCGGGAGAGGCAAACAGGGATATTAAACTTGTGATGGTCAATAACCAATCATGGAGACTGGGCAGCATTTGCTATCTTTCAGAAAGGCTGGGAGCTTGGTTCTGCCCTATGGAATTTGGTTCTCTGTCATTCGCAATAAGGGCCACAACAGCAGTGGTTCAGGGGGTACAGGGGCACAGGCAATTCTGACAATTGGGTGTTGGCATTCAGAGGCATACAATATGTTGTGCAACCTCAGGTGGTCAGTCGCCATTAATGTGTTATGATGCCATTCCAGATGTTGGCAGACCGGCCATGGAGATGGTGGTGTGGATCTGTGGGCACAGGATTGTTTTTCTTATGCACATAGGTGGACGTCCTAGTGGCCTTAAGACTTGGCAACCAGTGTCCAGTGATGAGGCAAGGCTGCGTTGGCATGGAAGGAGAAACATGTTATTGGACCAGCTCATGCCACTGCTGTGTACCGAGGGGCCTGTCAGAAGTCACTCACGTGATGTGGCACACATTGGAGAACACTAGCTGGGAATGTGTAAAGGAGTTCAATTGCTGCCCAGAACAAGAAGGGGCTTGATGCAGAGCCGTGTTATCATACATGCATTAACTCAGGGCCTGGCTGGGAGCTTTGGAGCGTCACCCGGGTGGACAAGGCTCGACAGATTCCACCAGCCGGGTGACCAAATCTCTTGGGGTCATAAAAGGCTCAGCAATTTGGGCATCCTGGGGCACCAAATTATTCAGGGAGTATGGGCTTCCCCTGTAAAGCCTGGGATCCCATTTGTTTTGGCCAATATAAAAGGGGGGGCAGTAAAGATGTCTGGGAACCTGACTGGGTTTGGAGTGAGGGGGAGGCAGCCAAGCTAATTGCTGGCACCTCCTTGTGGCAGATGTCCAGTGCAGGTACTCCATAGGGAACGTACAGTGACCAGATGGCTTGGAAAAGGATTTTAAAAGAGGTATTCATTAAAGGAACAAATGGGTGGCAGTTGGGGACTTCTATGATTGGTTCGTCAGGAAGCCAACCCCCCATACTTATAGCCCACCTTAGCCCTCCTACAAGGGAGGTGGGTGGTAAGGTCCCAGCCATGGATTTGCTGTAGGAACCTGGATGGAAAAAGAGGGGTAGCTGGAGGGAGCCCCCCAGATTATGGTAAGGTGCCAGCAATAAATTTGCTGGAGGGACTTGGATGAAAAAAGAGGGGAGCTGGTAAAAGCCCCCCGGGTAATTACAGAATAAATATGGGGTTACCTGCACTGTACACATTTATCTGCTGGGTAGTCTGAGACATCTAATAATAAAGTTCTGGCCTGATTAAACCCATGTCAGATGGGTCCTGTCCTTTCTGTATAGCCAGACAATAACATTGCTAAGCAGTTGAGTAGCCACAACTAGTTCTAGTTGATGCTTCCAAATAGTTTATGATGCTACTTGTATTCTTGTAAATGGAGCTCAAAATATTGTTGGTCCTATAGAAACAGTTGGTGATTTGGGCCATGTATTTGTTTTGGTTTGGTTTTTGTGGTGGTGGTAATTCCTTAGATAGTAAAACAGTGACATTTAAATAGGTAGAATTCCTAGCACTTTCCCCACCATAATGACAATAAAGGAAAAATTTAAGTGAAATCAGTGCCCATAAAACTGACAGACAATCCTAGAGAATGAGGGCTTCTTTCTCCCCAAAATCTTTATAGCAGCAACACAAGCTTCCTTTCACTGTCAGCCAACATGCCTCAGTCATGATCTGATGGGGCCACTTCTGTTAGCAAGAGAATAATTCAATCTCCACACACACTGACTCCTTGGTCCCGTGCTGAGATTGCCAAGAAGGGTTCCAATTAGTGCCAATTGCAGACTATGACAGTTTTAAAGATCGACTTTCACACTGTGCCAAACCTTTAAAAGAGAGAACATTTATATGAAAAGCAATTTGCTTTGATGGTAATTTTCTATATTCCTGTTGCTATTATTGAAGATATTTATGTTAGAATCAGAGTGTCCTCTCTCTCAGCGTAGTTTCTACTTCTGCTTGATCCTGCAGTGCAGTAATAATCATATGCTAATGTCTTCTTATGTGGCAGTGGCCATTTTAAGCATCCACTATTTGAATTATTTGAGGGGTCAGATTTGTTTGAATACGAATCCTGCAAAACTACCAGCTTCGTATACAGACTAATTCTGCTTCTGGAAATGTTCACATCTGTAATAGCAGACTTAAATCTTTCAAGGAGATTTTTTTTAATGCTTTTTCCTGAATCAGTGCAGCTATCCAAACTACAATAGTGCTAGGAATAATTAAACACACCACAGAGTGCCTTTAGAAATTCTAGTTGATTCTTATTGGACATCCCCAAATCTAATGGCTCATTGTATTTTCTACCAGTTGCCATGGGTGAGGTTCTCTAAAAGTCTTAAGACTTTTGTACATCAGCCCACCCGAGAACTTACAGTGGCACGTAAGTGGCACAGCTCTCACGTCAACATAATTAAACCACCCCCAACGAGCAGCAGTAGCTATGTCGGTGGGATACGCTTTCCTGCTGACATAGCGCTATCCACACCAGCGTTTCTGTCAGTGTAACGTATGTCACCGAGGTGAGTGTTGTTTCATACCCCTGAGCGACATAAGTTATACCGACAAAAGTGCCAGTATAGACATAGCTCTGGGTGCCTGTCTCAATTATGGGAGCCTCCCAGGGCTGTCCTATGGCCACAGGGCTGCCTGGAATTTCTTCAGTGCTGTGTACTGTGGCCTCATCCCTGATACAGCAGTGGTTGCAAAGGGGTCTTTGGGAGGCATCCATCTGACTGTCTTCCTCAGTGATTGTACTGGAGGAATTCTCCCCCAGCCAGAACCAGGAATTTAGGACCCCTTCACACTGCTCCAGATCTTTTACAAAGAGGTCAGGCGTGAGGATCTGACCCAGAATTCTAACATTGTACTGTGTACAACCGTGGAGCTGATTATGAGCTCTTAGCCATAGCTTTGAGTTGTGGAGGGTGCTGAGTCACAAGCCCAGATCCACAAGGGTACTTACTCACCAAACCCCCAGATGTCAGTGCCTAAATACCAGGTTTAGGCTCCACTGCAATCCAGAAAATGCCCGCTGGAGTACCCCCTAACCCTGTAGTCATCTAAATTCACTCAGCACCTAAATATTCAAGGTAAAAGTTGCCTAGGTGCCTAAATTTCTGCCTCTGGTCATCTGCACTGCTTCCTCACTCCAGGTGTCTGGATACCTATTTCCTGCCTAAGCCCCAATGCTATCCACGAACCAGAGGAAGACAGGCAGAAAAAGTGCTTCGCTTGCCTGTGAGGCCTGATCTAGCAGATGTGCTCAAAACATGCCTAACATTCATGATGGTGACCCAAGGTATAGGAGATTCAGGTTCAGTTCCTCCCTCTATCTGACGAGGAGAAAGGATTTAACTAGGGGTGTCCAGCCACTGGACCATAGGATAGTCTTCTGTGGGGCTCCCTCAATCTCTCTCTCTCTCTTATTGAAGCTGGACTACTGTGAATAAATAATGAAAGAGTCATTGGTCCAGAGAGAAAAAGCAAGTGAGAATAACTTTATAGCCTGGTGCTTAGGGCTGGTGAGGTGAGATACACAGGGTTCAGTCCTCTGCTCCAGTGACTCTTTAAGAAATGTCCCTGACCTCTTAAATTCACATGGAGCTTGGGGACAACCTCTGTCTCTCAGGGGAACAGTCAGCCAGAAACTTTAAAATTCCATATAGGTTGGAGTTTTGAATTCCCTTACATAAGGAGATGTAGGAGAACTCAGGGATGGTGTGTGTGTGTATATATATATATATATATATGTATGTGGGTGGGTCAGTGTATATGTACTCACTCTCTCAACTAAATATGCAGTTAAAATAAAAGCAAACCCTTTGAAGCCAAGCATAATGGACTACAGTAGATTGATCTCAGATTTAAGATGAAAAATCTTTTGCTGTCTTAATGTCTACAATAATGAATGACATTAAAATGCATAATCACAGAGCTTTTCTTAGCCTAGTTCTGGGAAGTTAGAAATGGCTTCATTTTGCTTTGAATATGATTGATATTTTTACCAACCTATTACTTTTGGCTCCCAGATTTTAACTCAGGGGATGAACACAACACTACAATTCTTTAAGTCAGAAAATGTAATTATGTATGGAGTCTCTGGTGACAGTCATAATTCTCAGATATGACATAATTCTCAGATTCTCAAATATCCAAATATGAAACACAGACCTTTGTTACATATGGCAAAGACCCAAAATGCAAGACACAGCATAGACATTTCAGAGAAGGACGATCTTAGTGATGTCATTGTAATCATTGCATGTCCGAACAATAGTTTTAGAATCTCATGATTCACACTGAATGGCTCAGAGATAAGTCTGGGCCTAAAAGGGAGGGCATCCCTGACTGACATAATATAAATACTACTGCTGTTGTGTAATACAATTTCTAAGTACTGTGTACAGTGTTAGCTCCTCTTGCTGGAGACTTGGTCTTCTTATCTGTACAGCGTGAGACACCTAGTATTCATCTGAGTGTTGTAAGAGTTCATATTTTTCAGTAAAATAGATAGCAAATAACTTCTAGTTCTCAGTTCTTAAGAATGAATACAGATTGTGCCCTTCCCTCACTCTCCTTCTTTACATACTGTATTTTCTGTGATTATGAGCTAGAGGCAACTATTTTCTTGGTCCATATCTCTACACGTGATACTGCCCCGAACTACTCTGCCACTGTCTGATTCAAATGGCAAAAGAGGGACCATATTGCTGCACCTGCAACTTCACAGACAAAGTCAATGGCTAACACTGCATTGGAATAAGAAAAGGAGTACTTGTGGCACCTTAGAGACTAACAAATTTATTTGAGCATAAGCTTTTGTGAGCTACAGCTCACTTCATCGGATGCATGCTGTGGAAAATACAGTGGAGAGATTTATACACACAGAGAACATGAAACAATGGGTGTTACCATACACACTGTAACAAGAGTGATCAGGTAAGGTGAGCTATTACCGGCAGGAGAGCTGGGGGGAAAAAACCTTTTGTAGTAATAATCAAGGTGGGCCATTTCCAGCAGTTGACGAGAACGTGTGAGGAGCAGTGGGGGGGGGGAATAAACATGGGGAAATAGTTTTACTTTGTGTAATAATACATCTACTCCCAGTCTTTATTCAAGCCTAAGTTAATTGTATCCAGTTTGCAAATTAATTCCAATTCAGCAGTCTCTCATTGGAATGTTAATGCCTCATGTCCTCTGAGAGAGATAATACTCAGTAATATCCTTTGATCATTTTTTAATGTTCTGTAACTTGATTCCTAGACCATTGATAGTCTCTTTTTCTTACGGCTGAAGTACCTGCAAGGAGTAGGTGGAATGGACAAATATAATCATAATACAGGGTTTTGCAAAGGTCAGAGAGATGAGACACTGAATTTCCCATTCTCATTGCAACTTTGTAGACTTGTCCTCCTCAGTTAATTCCCTTTTCTGAAATGAAGAGAACTTGGCCATAGATACTTGAATTCTTTGTTGGCTGGGCAGATGATAGAGCACCTTAAAAATCTAGAGGCTTTGACAATGCCATGAAATATAGATTTGGTCTTTTAGCCTGTGTGGTCTAAATTCTACTTTTGATTACAATCTTTTTTCAACTCATTAAGTGATGGGTGGATCAGTAGAATAAAAATGGGGAAATCTGATGGAAGTTACAGACATTTTGATATGCATAAATACCTTCTGAAGCTATGCTTTAGGTATGTGAATAAAAGAGAAAAGAAGCTTGTGCAAAGGGAAAATTTGACAGTGATTTTTTTGTCTTTGCCTTGTGCTGTTGCTGTCCTGAAGTTTTTAGGAGAGCAATGGTGCAAATTTAAATTAGGTCACATGATCAGTTTGTTTATGTATTTAATATCTAATAGCACACACACATCCGGTGGGGTGAGTGGGTTGTGTGTGTGTGTGAACATATATATACACTTTATATATACTCCCTATATATACACACTTGATGGAGTCGTGTAGTATACAGGTTATATAGTTTTAATATATATGTGTATATATATAAAAGTATCGGGGTAGCCGTGTTAATCTGTGTCCACAAAAACAATAAGAAGTCTGGTGGCACCTTAGAGACTAACAGATTTATTTGGGCATAAGCTTTCGTGAGTAAAAAAATCGCTTCTTCAGATGCAGCCTGAAGAAGTGGGTTTTTTACCCCCAAAAGCTTATGCCCAAATAAATGTTAGTCTTTAAGGTGCCACTGGACTCCTTGTTGTTTTTATATATACACATTATATCTATATAGGAACTACATGGTGATGTGCATGGTAAGGGTTTCATCAGCATGAGTTTGTGCTAGTTTTGAAGTCATGAGTGAGTGTAATAATGATACAAGTGCTTTCAGATTGAAAGATGAAAAGAGCTACGTAAGAGCAAGGTATTATTTTATTTATTAATGCAGGTCATCTCAAACAGACGGTGATAAAACATTTACATTACATGCCACCATCGTGCATTTTGCATGAGCCATATGTATTACAGAAAACTATTTTAAGTAATGTTTTAGAGTCTTTAAAAATTGTATTTTAATGTCTACTTTGTGTGCCTCTCTATCCATAAAGCCAGGTGCCTCAGTATTATTAGTCCAATTGTACAAGGCTCAGAAGGGACCCTAAAAATATCTAAAAATGACCAGATATGTCATCTTATACCTAAAAATGCCTGATTTATGGTCCAGTGTCAAAGGTCATTCCAGTGCAAGTACTGGTCCTATTCGAAGCTGGAAATTTCCCCCAAGATAGAATTTTAAATTAGTCACCTTCTTGTTATAAAAAAAAAAAATCTGATACTGGCCCAGTTAGAATCTTGCCTATCCTGGGTCTTGGACAGGTTTAATTTAAGGAGGGAAAACAGTTCTATGACAAATTATTTTTTTAAAATGACAACACTTTAAAGTTTCCTATAGCAGAGCGCAGCAGGGCCCCCTCAGCTCCTGCCTCTGCTAGGGCCACAAAGTTACTTTGAGACCCTGGGGGGTTAGTAACCACAGGTGCAGTTTATTTACAGGCTTGTTCCCACCACCATTTCACCATGTACAGTTGGCCCTTCACCACCTATAGGAGGGAGGTGCTACCTCCCTACCTTTTCCCTTTCTTTCTGCTCCCCCTTTGGTTTTCTTCCCCTGCAGCTTTTATACAGCCCCAGGCTATTTAGGCAGCAGCTGTCTCTGCTTCCCCAATCAGAGCCAGGTTATCTCCAGCCAGCTCAAATTTATTCCCCTAAATGGGAGCTGGCTGACAGAGGGTTGAATCAGCAACCCTTTGCTCAGCACCCTGTCACATGCCCAATGGTTGGAACATTAGAATAAGTTCCTGAGGAGGTGCATTAGTGGTGGCAAGGAAGGTGACCAATTGGCCAATTGAAATATTTGCCTCATGGCTCTGCAATATATTAGAAATTTGTCTGTAAATCAGTCTACTTACCTACTTTGGTGGATGTAGATATAGATAAATATGTAGACACCATATCTATGGTGATGAGATTTCACATGATAAATTGCCTTTATTGCATATTTTTGATTGCCCAAAATTGTAGTAGGTTTTTCACTAACCCGATATAGTTCTATTATTTTTATTAGTTGATTATAAACACAGGATTGAGATTCTCTCAAAATCTATGAACTTTAATTTAATAGAGGTTGAAGGTAATTCCCTCTATAAACTTCCATGATCCTAAAATTTGCTATTTTTCCTCAGAAATATCATCACCATGAGTCAAGGAGTACATACTGTTTCATGAGTGAATAAATCTTACTAATAGAACCTAGCATTAAATGCAGAATATGATTTCTGAAAATAAAAAATTCATGCATGTAATGTTCCTCCAAGCGACTATTTATTTTAACTAGGCTAAATGATTTGTAGACTTTTCTATGAAAGGATGTTTAATTTATTTACCATATGTAGCTCTTCCAAAGCTTCACTATCGTTCAGTGTTGTTGTTGTTATTTTTCTTCTTCTTCTGCCTGGGATAGAGGATACAATAGACAAAACCAAAACTTTCAATTCCTCTTGCTCAAGGGGATATCTGTACTATTTTAGATAACATGTAGATAACATGATTAATGGGAAGTTGATGTGAAAACTGAGAAAGTTTTATCATTTTGACTATAATTTTGCAAGAATATATGGTCAAAGTTTGCCCTCAGTTACACCTGTGCAATGCCATTGACAGGAGTAGAATCTGATAAGCTGGATGGGCTAATCTGTTGACTAATTCACTTAGCAGGTGCTGACTTCACCAGGTACATTCCAAACAGATTTTCTTACCAGTCTTTGAGTGTCTCCTCTGTTTCCTTTTCCCATGGTTCCATTGATTTTTTTCAATGGTATTTCAATAAAGTGAATTGGCAGAGCAGGGTGATTGCATACAGAACCAGTGACATGGTGCTTAATCCTACAATTGTGATTTATTTTAGTTGTTCTACTGAACAGTTCTGGCATTCAAATTAGTTGCATTTCACTTGGCCAGGCAATAAATCACATAAACAGACAATTAATTACATTTGAAATTAGGAAAGCCTACAGAAAATCAACTCCATCTCAACAAAATGGCAACTAACCTTTTCTTAGCTAATAAAAAACAAGCAATCCAATGATGTAATAAATGAAGTATTGACTTGGGTTTTCTCGTTTAAATAAGCATTTATTTGTCCTTTAAGTTATCAGAATCACTTGATCATGCAAAATTTCCTAGTGGTTTCCTCTCCAGTTTTAATAGACTTGATATGGAATTTAGTGTTGTCCTGTAAACTCACCTGCTCAGATAATTGTGCTGCTTACCTGGTTTCAATTCACTGGTTTTACCCAAAGAAGAGCTATCAGATTTTTAAAGAATAATCTTTCTTTGATAATGTTGTAAATATTTTACTGTAATTGGGATATCCTCAAAATCTTCCTTTCCCCCAATTCCCAAAGATGAATTCAGGAAGACTCTCAGGGCCAAATTCTGCCTTCACTTTTACCTATCCCTCCCCAGTGTCTTCAGCTAAATTTGGCTCTAAATCTGCAGGAGCTGGATAACATGCGAAACAACTGCATTTTATTCGGCCAGTGAAAGAAATAAGTAGTTTGTAAATGATAAACAGATTTGATGAATCCAAACTATTCCATGCTCAGTAGGGAAAGCTATCATTGCTGTGCACAATTATTTGATGATGCCAATAATATCTCCCAGTGTAAACTGCATAATAAGGTTCAAGTCAGGTTGCTTTGTTACATTGGAAAACACTTCATTTTTAACATTCATTGTGACTTTGGCATATTATTCATCTCTCTAATGCTCTGGTATGTGATTGTAATAAACACTTGGCCACAGGATCACAGTTTTCCCCATTAGAAAGAAAAGCTTATTATCTTTAGAGCATGAAAGTATGGATCTTCACTCTGTTTTTTTTTTTCCTTACAGAAGCTGCAAAGAATCGATCCTCCTGACTGTTGTTCAACCTTACCCAGTAAGTATCTATAGTGTTTTCTGAACAGCAGGCTGAGTTCTATGCCCAGCAATTGTACTGACTTGCCAGGCAGACTGACAAACTCTCATGGTATGTCAGCGACACTCCTATTTGTAACCAAAAACTCCCAACTCCTGATTTAATAATGTTATCTCAGCCATGTGGGAGGGGGAGCTCAGGGCAGGTGATCTGGCAGTGCCAGGGATGGGCGGGGGTGGAGCAGGGATCTGGGAGGGGAGAGCCCCATCTGCATGCTGTGTTGTGAGCACTTTTGCCACTGCTGGAATGGGAAGTCATAGAATCATAGAATATCAGGGTTGGAAGAGACCTCAGGAGGTCATCTCGTCCAATCCCCTGCTCAAAGCAGGACCAACACCAACTAAATCATCCCAGCCAGGGCTTTGTCAAGCAGGGCCTTAAAAACCTCTAAGGATGGAGGTTCCACCACCTCCCTAGGTAACCCGTTCCAGGGCTTCACCACCCTCTTAGTGAAATAGTGTTTCCTAATATCCAACCTAGACCTCCCCCAAGTCATGAGCATTGCCATCTTGAATGCAGGAGCTCAAAATTGAGCAGCTCCATTGGCTCACTCCCTACGAGACAGGGATGATGCTGGCTTGCTATTGTTTGAGGCAAGAGTGATGGGCATGGCTTGGTGAAGGGGGCCTGTGTGTGTTTAGGGAGGAGACTCAGGCAGGGCAGGGAGAGCCCGAGAGAAAAGCAACCAGGGAGAGCAGGGAAGACGGGAAGCAGAGGTGCTTGACACCTTCCCCTGTATAGGGGCTCAGTGCTGGGTGGGGAGAGAGAAGGAGCCCCAGTGTGGTCTAGAAAGAAAGAGGATGAAAGGAGAATGAAGCTTGGCTCAGGATCTGGACAGGCTGAGTCTTTTGGGTGGGAGGCTGAGCTGGACAGGAAGGGGTGTGATGGGCTAGAATCTCAGTTCATTGAGACACTGAGATTTGGTCTGTTATTCTAATGGGTTTGGGGGATTTCCCTCCTCTGCAAGTCTCCTCCACCCAACCAGCTTTCAACCCAGGAGTAATCTGGGGGTTGCAATACCCTCAGAAAAGAGCCAGTTTTTGTAGTCCTCCCCATGTGCATCCACAGAGTTGTGCATTTTGTGATGAAAGATAAATATAGCCCGCTTCCACTCCCCAGCTTGTATGTTTGTAAAAGGAGAATTAAACCAATAGTAATGGATTAAAATATTGAAATGGACAACCTTATATGTAGATTTAATTTGCTAAAACTTCAGCTCTGTGTGGGTAGAAAAATCCAAGGTGTAATTGTTTTTACAGAATACAGATTAAATATATTAGCCATTGTCAGATTAAATGTCCCACCTTATACGTTAGAGACATTACTGTCAAAGAGGCATATGCTTAGCAGAAAGGCATATAGCAGCCTGTTTTCCAGTAGTGCATGCAGCAGTGAGAGCCAGCACACAGGAACGGGGAGCTGGGCCAGCCCGGTGAGACAAGAGCAACCACTCCAAGGTGAGCTTGGGGCTGGCTTGCTCTCCAACCCACCCGCCCCCTGCCTGGGCCTTCCAGTTCCTAAGGACAGGACACAACCCCCGACCCCAAACATATCACATCCCGCAGGGGCAGAGGCCCAACCCCCACTAGGCCTTCCGTTCCCAATCTTCCTGAAAGTAGTTTGAAAATGTTGGTCAGTAGGTTCCTGGGTGACTGTGGGCAAGTCCCTTAACTTCTCTGTTCTTCAGTTTCCAGCTCTGTTAAATGAGGATACCTACCTACCTCACATGGCTTTTGTGAGGCGTAAATCAGGATTACAATGCACTTTGAGATCTTTAGTTGAAAGGTGCTACTGTATTTCAACTGTGTGGAGTTGAGTAGTGTGATAGCGCTTTACAGCCATGTTCTACACTGAGCTGACCAATCCTGAACCTGTTTGGATCTTAGTGTATAGGTAAGCAAATGAGAATCCAGTCCTGGCTGGCATATGCTGTGACTCCTCAGCTACAAACTACACTAACTGCAATAAAGAGGGAGGGAAGACCGACCAGGATCCCCAAAGGACTGCACATCTCTCTCTTTCTCCGTCAATCGCACACATACACACACCCAAGCAGCTGTATGGTCCCAGCTATGGAATGGGAGTTAATTAATCTGCCCTTGTCCTGTACCCTTCCAGGTAACTAATGCCAGCAGCGGTTATAGCAGGACACAGTGCATGCACTCTCCAACAAGACTGTGCAATGGCTGCTGCACAAGAATACTTGAGGCAGAGTGAGCAGGGGGGTTGGCCCCATTAAACGTATGTGCTGGCCATGCACAACAGGACCATTTACCTTCATTCTTTTCTTTCTTTTTAACCCAGATCGTTTTACTAATATCAAGATACAGATTTTTACCTTCAGTCGAGCATGTGCCACCCCATTGTAGTCAGAAATCTCACGGAGGTAGCTGGGAGCACTGTATTAGGCTCACTGTATGTTTAGTGGTTTTGATTACAATAAATATATTATAAAACATGAAAAAAAGTTCTCTTACACACATTTTTGCACAAGTCACCGAAGTCCCTCGTTTGACTGATTTGAGTCTTTGCTTTAAAGTCATGTGAAAAAAAGGGGTCTATCCTGTCATGCAGTTATATGTAGTTCAGTGAGCTGCTGTTGTATTCAGTACTGACAGTAAGGTGTAACTGTACATCTGTGTGGTCTTCTGGCCTGAGGTGGTTTTGCTTTTGATTGGATGATCAGGCTATCTCCTTTGCTGAGCTACATGGCGTCGATGTGAAGTAGTATCCTAAATGAACTGTGACTAAAATGAGAACAGAATTACCTCAAGATCAACCATAAACACAAGCAAACCAAGCAGCTGACTGGGGCCTTTCATCCCATGTGACCTCAGGATTCTTACAGTTCTTCCTCCAGCAGGTGGACCAGAGGGTAACTCAGGACCTGATTATGCTTCCAGGAGACGGGAGTCCCTACTCTTGCTTGAGGCCCCACAAATCAGTAGGCCTGTCCCTGCCCAGTGCCTCCTGGCCCTACAATCATAATAACACAGAGATATTAAATAACAAAAATAATTCAAGGTGGAGTAAAACCATCAACGTTATTAAAATAAAGAATTTCTTCTCCTTAACTCTGAGGCATCCACCATTAAACTAAACCAGGGGTTCTCAAACTGGGGAATGGGACCCCCTCAGGGGGTTGCGAGGTTATGACATGGGAGGTCACGAGCTGTCAGCCTCCACCCTAAATCCCGCTTTGCTTCCAGCATTTATAATGGTGTTAAATAAATTAAAAACACTTGTTTATATATGTGGGGGAGTGGAGGGGATGCACTCAGAGGCTTGCTTTGTGAAAGGGGTCATCAGTTCCATAGTTTGAGAACCACTGGAATAAACCTTGCTCATGTCTGCTGAAGCCATGTTTTGGGTCAGGAGAAGGGCAGGTGCTCACAGTGACGAGAGCCAAGGGAAATAGCATGGAAGCAGGACACACAACACAGTTTTCTTCAAAAAGGAATAGTGGAGCCAACTAATTTGTGTGTGTGTTTATACTGCCCCTCCCCCCTCACGGACTATGCACTGGGAGGCGAGGGACCTCACCATACCCCATAGCTAGCAGACAATGCCTGCACTCTGTTTGGGGCTATGGAACTCTAGCAGGTGCAGAAACCAGGTTAGTTTCCTAGTGTTCTTTGTTGCTAGATAGGCACACTAGTCACCGGCTGAATAGAGGTGGTGGGGTACCTTAAGCATTAATGTGGTAATTAGTGAGGAGGATATGACAGAGGTCTATAAAATCATGAGTTGTATAGAGAAAGTAAATAAGGAAGTGTTATTTACTCCTTCTCATAATACAAGAACAAGGGACCACCAAATGAAATTAATAGGTAGCAGGTTTAAAACAAACACAAGAAAAGTATTTTTTCACGCAACACACTGTCAACCTCTGGAACTCCTTGCCAGAGGGTGTTGTGAAGGCCAATACTATAACGGGGCTCAAAAGGGAGCTAGATAGATTCATGGAAGATAGGTCCATCAATGGCTATTAGCCAGGATGGGCAGGAACGGTGTCCCAAGCCTCTGTTTGCCAGAAGACGGGATTGGGTGACAGGGCATGGATCACTTGATGATAACCTGTCTGTTCATTCCCTTTGGGGCACCTGCCATTGGCCACTGTCAGAGGACAGGATACTGGGCTTGATGGACCTTTGGTCTGACCCAGTATGGCCATTCTTATGTTCTTAGTGTGATAAAGGCCATTCTTCCCGAGTATGGCTGGTTGGAAAATGGTCGAGATTTTTCATGACAAAATTTGAATTAGTTTTCATTCTTCTGGTTTCAAAAAGGAATGATTTTAGTTTTATTAAAAATATTTCACAAACTATTTATTGTAGATTTTAGTTTTAAAATGTTTTATGTTCTTCTTTTCTTTTTTTCATTTTCTCTAGCCCATGTTACCCCTCTTTTTAACTTGTTTTCATTTTTTCAGTGAAAGTGGGGAAATGGGATAAAGAAAGGAACAATAAAAAATCAAACATTTTGAATGACAAATTTTAGTTTTGAAAAAATGCCATTTTTTAACAAGTGTTTATGAGAAAAATTTCATCCAGCTCCGCTCCTGAGGAACATTTGTGTTCCCATTGCTGCAAGAAGAATGCCCACCAAAGGGAATTACAGAATTATCGTTATTTCTTTATTATTTTTCCTGAGGGAACAGTTTACGCTTGTTGTGTTTAGCGTTTGTATTGTTTTCATGCTTAAAATGAACTGTCCACTACAATTGTAGTTGAAAATAGCAATAATGTAGATTGATAATACTCTGGTCTGCTACTCAATGTAATTCACTTAGTATTTTTTTAAAACTTTACAGATTGATTTTGTTTAATCTCATTCATTTTAATTACAACCAAAACAAAACATTGTGGTCTTTTGTTCTTCCTGTCAATCTAATAAATCTTTCCCAGGTTAATTTGAATATCATCTCTGCTGATAAGAAAATGATTGAACAGCTGAAGGACTTGAAGTAGTTTAAAGTTTTGGGTTTTTGGAAGTTTGGTATTTGATTATCATTTGAAACCATTTTATTCTGTGAATGGATTGCCATCCCACAAGGTATCTTATTCAGTTTAGTTAATTAACTGGCCTATTGTGTTATGTGTTCAGACTTTATGAATGGAACTCATTTCATAGTCTGACATACCACTTTCTTCATTAACCCTTTAAACTCCTAGGGTAAAATCCTGACCCGCTGAGGTTGGTGGGAATTTTGCCACTGACTTCAGTGGGGCCAGGATTTCAACCATGGAATGTAAGGTAGTGTGATGGAAAAGGACAAACAAGTCCATTTTCCTTTTTATGGCCTTTTAAAAGAAGTGCTTCTGGACATATACTGTCATATGTCAAAGTCAATGTTTATTGAAAAACTTCAGTCAACAATTGTATTAGCTTTTTTGACTGCCACTGCACATTGAGTATATGTTTTCAGAGAACTATCCACAATGGCTCCTTGGCCTGCCTTATTAAACTTGTGCACTTAACTTGCCAGAATTTATGTTCCTTTCTGTTTTTCTCACTAGAATTTGACCTCCAATTCTAAAGGATGCCTTTTTGCCTCTAACCACCTCTTTTACTCTGCTGTTTAGCCATGGTGACATTATTTTGGTCGTCTTACTGTTTTTATATATATATTTATTTGGGGTATACATTTAGTTTGAACCTCTGTTATGGTGTCTTTAAATAGTCTCCATGCAATTTGCAGGAATTTCACCTTTGTGACGGTTCCTTTTAATTTCTATTTAACGAGCACTCTCATTTTTGTATAGTTCCTCTTTTTGAAGTTAAATGCTACTGTGGTAGGTTTCTTTGGCACTTTTTCCTTACAATGATGTTAAATTTAATTACATTATGGTCGCTATTACTGAGTGGTTCAGCTATATTCACCAGATCCTGTGCACCACTTAGGACTAAATCAAGAATTACCTCTACCCTAGTCAGAAAAATGGAAGAGTGCCTCAAGCTTATTCTCTCTGATCCTCTCTTTCCAACACATTTTGTCTTATCTTTTACCCTTCCAGCTCTCATTTTCCACCCTATTCTGCCCCTAGTTCTCCTTTCCCTCCTAAATTTACCCTCCTCTAGTTCTCTCTTTATTCCTCCTCACATGCTCTTCTTTCCATCTGGTGGCTGGGTGTGGAATGGCTGATGATACTTTCAGTCACAGGACCTAACAGTCCTTCCTGCAAAAGCTGCTCTGTAGAGCTGAGTGTAGTGCAGCACCCCCCACTCCTCACAGACACACACTTTAAAAAGAAAAGGAGTACTTGTGGCACCTTAGAGACTAACACATTTATTTGAGCATAAGCTTTTGTGAGCTACAGCTCACTTCATCGGATGCATGCAGTGGAAAATACATCCGATGAAGTGAGCTGTAGCTCACGAAAGCTTATGCTCAAATAAATGTGTTAGTCTCTAAGGTGCCACAAGGACGCCTTTTCTTTTTGCAAATACAGACTAACACGACTGTTACTCTGAAAACTGTTTCCTTTATGCCTCTCAGCTGTTGAATAAGAAACAGAGGCCACTTCCACATGAGACATAACCAGCAAGAGTAAGGGGAGTTGCAGATACCTGAAGGTATAACTGCACAGGAGCTCAGCACAGCAGTAGTATAGACATGGAGATAAATAGGCCAGGAAGGAGGCCAGGTGATATGCCCCAGCATTCCACTAAATCTGGAACAAATCCTTGGTTTCAGTAGAATCATCTGGGACCATCTCAGTAAACTAGAATGTCTGATGATTTAGCGCATCATCATTGTTTACTATAGAATGAACCAGCTGATTTTTCCATGATGCTTTCATTAAAATAAGTATTGGCAATTCTTCACCTTGGAGGCATGTGCTGTGTATGTGCATGACCAATAACTGCAGTAAAAATAGCAAAATATAATTGGTTGGCTCTGATACACAACATTGTTTTAAAAATCCCAAACAGTTAACAAATGCCAGGAATAGGATAGCTACTTCAACATAGAAATTCATGTGTCAAAAATTTTACAGTTACTGTACATTGAAAATCATCCATCAGTGCACTGTGGTTGTTACATATTGTGCGGTAAAATATCTGACTTTTCAGTTTCGGGTGTTTTCATTATTTTATTACTTACACATGCATTGCTGCTGTTGCTGTTGCAAACTAGTTGAGATGTCTGAGTGAACAGCTTCACTTATGGCTTTGTATTGATATATTTAATTCGCCTATGTACATTACTTACTATTCATCATAATATGTTTATTTCTCCTCCTGTTCATGTATTTTATGTACTTGCTAAATTTTGTCTCATGGAACTGACCTGAGGGACAGAGACAAACCAAAACATCAACACATTCTTCTTGCATGAATACAGTTTTCCCTATTTTGTGCCCAGCATGGAATATGTTTCATTTCATAGTAACCAACAGGTCAGTTATAGGCAGTAAGCATTCGCAAACCTAAAATTGAGGTTGGATGTATACAGATAGGTATATTCTTTTAAACGACCTTATTTTCCAAGCATATGAATGTGGACTCTGATTTGACATGCATTTTGCCAAAGTGACTTTCCTTCCCTTTTCTATTAGTCTGGTACTGGTGTTTTGTGTAGGGTTTATACCTGCTACCTTATTCTGAGCTGCTAAATGTCCCTTTTCCTGAGCATCAGTAAAACTATATTGTGCATCAGCCCTGCTTCTGAGAGGAGTCTGAGCAGGGCTTGTGAAAAATGGTAGAAACAGTTTTACTTCTCAGAATTTCACAGAAACTGTGATTTGACTGCAAAAAACGTGCTAAATTGTGAAAATTTCCATTTTCACAGTGAAAACTATTTAACTTAAAACTGGGCCCACTAACAAAAGTTGACCTGATTTTAGCATAAGTTAACAAAAATTGGATCCAATTTTGAAAAGTTAACATAATGAGAAGAATAATGAGACAAGGTATGTGAGGTAATATCTTTAATTGTGCCAACTTCTGCTGGTGAAAGAGACAAGCTTTGGCGCTTACACAGAGTTCTTCTAAGGTCTGGGAAAGGTACACTCACCCCCCTTTTGTCTCTAATACCTTGGGACCTATATGCTATAACAACACTGCGAACAAGAATCATAAAAGTTCAGTAGAATAGTTCTTACTCTGCAACAGTGACATCTAAGTCCTTGATGCTGCAAAGAGGTCCACACATGTAGAGAGCCTCACTGAGGCTTATGAGACCGAGGGTTTATGATTGTGGATCCCTGTGCAGGATCAGGGCTGTAAGATTGTAAATGTCAAATATATGGCTAGCCATGGGGAGCAAAGGAGGTATTCAGTCTTCACCTTTATATCCCCTCCAAACAAACCTCCAAGGGTGTATTACTCCATCTTTGTTCAAAGACCAAACTAACTGAGATACCATATAAGAGCTCTGAGTGTGCTATCTGTTGGCTGACTGGACTATTAATGAAGTTGTCCATGAGAATAAAACCCTAGACCATAGGGAGAAAGGCATTTTTATTTCATTGTCCATACACAAGTAAACATGATACAAGATCAAAGATAAATCTGAACTCTTAACAGAAATAACTGTTATTGGCATTATTTAGGTTGTGCTAGTATTTAGTTTGTATTTACATATTCTGATTCCTCCATTGAAATGGATCCTCACATTTGCAAAAATAGTTCTAATTAGGATGCTTTTATCACAGACAGTGCAAATATCTCACAATGACAGACACATTGCATCAGTGTAAATACCTCCTGCTTAAGGTCATTAACTGAGAATAATGTCTTCCATTTGGCTAAAAGATGGTGCATCAGAAACAAATGAACTTGCCACTCTGTGATTCATTAATCACTGGTATGCTCAGGCTACAAATATGAAGACATTAAAATGGAAATCACCTACTGCATATCCCTTCTATTTTCTTACTGGTCTTCTTTTGTTAGACATTGGAATTATGAAAGTTAATAAAAACTGTTTTTCTTTTCTGAATTAGTTCATCAGCTTTTAGAATGAAAATACCAAGAGCCAGGTTGATGTGGACATGAAAACAATGAGACACATATGCTATATTATGCCAAAATGCAGAGGCCACACCATTTTTAAAATTCTTAACCAGCTGGGACGATTCCCTCCAAATACTTCCCTCCAGTGCAAATTTTCACTGGTTACAAATGGGCCTGGCTTCTATAAGTCTGAGGGCAGGTCTGAGGACAAAGGCCACTCTACACCCTCGGGCCTGTCCAGGGTCCCTGGCTGGAAGCCAGAGTCCCAGCCCCTCTCCCTTCCTCCACACAGGATATAGGAGAAATGGGAACTCCATGCTGTGCGGGACACAGAGACATGTCCCCTTATCATGCAGTGGTACACTCAGGGCCCCTGCCCAAGCAACCCATTGTGTTACAGGGACTTCATTTTGGAACCATTTAAACCCACAAATAGCTCTGATATCCAGCAAAGTTATGACAATATAATGTAACCCCCCCACCAAACAAGATTTCTGAGATGCTGAGTAGAAGGTGAGAAAACCCACATAGCAATTTTGCCAATATTGTCATATGGCAAAAATTCCTTTCAGCCTCCAGACAAAACTTGTCAATCAGCCTAATCTCCTACATCATACGAGATTTAGCTCTAGGGGGGTGTCTCCTGCCCTTGGTGCAGTCTCTCTTGGGGTTCCAGCTTTCTCCTAACTGATCCCCTTCAATTTGCCTACAGTTAGACCAGTCCATAAACTCTGAACCCAAATTGAGTCTCTCCACCCTTCAACTTGCAGCCTTCTTTTGTTTCCTTGTTTGTTTCTTAGAGGCAGCCTGACCTGGTGCTGTGGCCCCTTTGCTATCCTAGGCCTTTCTGCCTCCTCGCCCTCTGTTCTCCTTCCTTTATAGCTGGGCTTGTTTTCTTTATTGCCAGCCTGATTGCCTGTAAGCAGGGAAGATTCTCCCCTCCCTTCTGTCTTTCTCAGTATGGGGTTTGTAAAGCCCATTATAGGTGGGTAAGGGCAGGGCTGGACCAGAGCCAAATTGGTGATTTACCAGCATTAAGAGCAAGCAGAAACTATCCCTTTTCTCCTGCCTTGTCAGGTGAGTTAACCGATCAGCCAGCCCCCTCATGGCTCTGCTTTCCACTGCCACCAGAAGTAGGAAGGTCAGGCTCCATTACTTGGATACCCTGTGGGATAGCACCCTGCACACACTGGAGAAGGGAAGGAATGAGAGGGAAACGTCACCCTTTCTCTCTCCCATACACACTGCAGAGAGGGTGAGGGGAAGTAGAAGGAGTATGTGTAGCACTGCCCCAGCCACTTCCCCTGGGGCATATGCCCCTCACAGATATGCATATATATCCTTCTGGTCATTCACATAGTGTCCAATATCTAGTGACCATGTTGTGTTGGGTCTCTCTAACAAAAAATTGTCCGGAGACTGATAGAGGACTAATGCATTTACATTTGGGCAGTGGGGAAGAATCGTTCTCCTGTGAGAGAGGTAACAGGTTTTATTTCCATGTTTGTTGTCTTGAATTCTCTAGCATGTGGTGATGATTAGACCAGAATAAATTTAAATAGTGGGTTGCACTTTAGATTAGCCCATTTTATTAGCACTTCTTAACTTGTGCAGTATTTTCAGTTATCTGGAGATCCTGAAATGAAACCTGACCTCATTCTAGTTCCCTCTCAAGCTCTCTTGAGAGTATCAGAAGAAACTAAATGGGACCGGTGCACCATTCTTTCTCCCTCTGACAAAAGTGTATTTCAACAAAACTGAATTGCTACAGAGAGTCACACAGCAGCAATGCTCCTTTTGCCAAGCCCTGAGGTGCGTCCATTAGAAGATCAGATAGCCAATGGCCTTTTCCCTAAAGCATGTCAGAGGAAGGTTACAGCTCTGGATACTTTTTACTGTTCACTGGGAACTCATGTGGCTTGTGAAATTTTACTTTGTGTTTTGTTTTTGTTTTTTGCTTCCTTGCATAAATTCTTGCTGTGACCAATAAATTTTGACAGCAGGTATAGGCAAACAAACCCTAGCAAAATAACATCCTGCTATCCCCAAACTGTCCTCTTCCTGAATCAGACTGTGTTCAGGCATGGATCTTTACTTTCTCAAGAGATCCCTGGTTCAGGATCCCTGACCTCTCACCCCAATCTTTATAGTAACCAGACTCCTCTCTACATTACTGCTCTCTGTGTTTTGCCCCTGTCACTGAATGTGTGCACCTTGGATTATTTTCCACAGGGGAATTAGCTTGCATTTTTCTAACCTGATTCTCATTTTGTTGTTTTCTGGGTTAATGTTTCTAATCTTTTCAGATCTTTCTGTATTATTTAACAGTCCTCACTGGTTTTTGCAACTCATCCCAATTAGTCTTACCTGGGGATTTCCTATCATATAACATTTCTAATATGCAGCTTCCCTGTCACAGCTGTCAGAGAAAGTGCAGATAAGCATGATCCATGAATGTGAGGAAGGGAAACTTGTGTTTCCTGGCTCAAGTTTGGATGCAGGGAACTGGGTTGATGCTATGTTTACTAATAGAATACAGAGCCTTTCCCTCCTAGTGCACCCAGTTTGTGTTTGGTCGTATCTGTAATTGCTGCAGTTATTGGCACCTAATGGCTATTCAGTAGTCTGTGTGAAATGAGTTTCTGATGTCAGTCTAGTTTCTAGAAGCCAGGCGTCTACATCACCAAAAATATTTTTTAATCAGTCTTAACAAAGGCCAAGGACTGGAAGGACATGGAGGCTGAACCAACTCCATGGTTGCTATTCCTGAGCAATGTTTGAAGAATAGTGACAGGGAGTGTTGAAATTATATATTACTGTGCTTTGTGGATAATGGAGTTTAATCCATTCATGCACTAAATTCTCTCTCTTACACACACACACACACCCCCCAACCAACCAACCATTGAAATAGCTAATGAAATAACTCTTCAATGACATGGGATGGGATTTTCAAATATGCTCACCATTGGCCTGCCTCAACTGTTGAATTCAGCAGATGAAATATGAGGCCCATTGAAGTCAATGGCACAACTCCTTTTGACTTCAATAGGGCCCGGATTTCACCCAGTGACCTCGGGAGTGGAGCGGAGGGAGAGGAGGGCAGAGTCAGACCGAAGCTGATTGCTTTTGAAAATCTCCCCTAGGAGCCCTAAGCATGTTACTGATCTCAAATTAACACATCTTTCCTACTGCTGCTAAAAGTGGAAACCTTTTCTTTTTGTTTGAGCGGAAGAAATTTGTTAAAAATAGGCCAAATCATCCAGTCATGGCTCAGCCAAAACTCCCGATATTCAATGAGAATTTTTCTTGATTAATGACTGAACATTTGGCCTTGTGTGAACTTGGTGGGGAGTGCAGTGGACAAAAGTACACTGGAGGATTCCTGAATTAGGGTCAGTGATGAATTATCTATAATTTTGTACCAGTTTCCAAAAGTGGGAGAATGAGGGAAATATCTCTGTTATTTCTTATAAACACCACGTGCAATTCAGTATATCTATGTTATATCCTGCCAAAGGAGGCTGTAAGGGAAAAACTAGAAAGAAATGAAATAATGGCAAAAGTAAGGTGCTATTTTAGAGAATGCCAAGGGTCCTTGGGGAAAGGAAGGTATTAATTGGGGAATACCCCTTGCTTCACTCCACCTAGGCTGGAAAAGTTTATTCTTCCCAGGCCAAACATAGGATCAAAGGAGATACTAATACCTTAAAGATGCTGGTTTAGGGAAGAAAGGGGGCTGCCCAGTGAGCAAACTGACAGAAATGCTAGGAGAGACAGAGAGGGAGACACAGGCAGCCTGCTGCAGTGAGAGAAGCTGCTTCTGACAATCCAGAAATGGAGATAACTGGGCTGAATCTAATTTACCAAAGTTCACAAGGAAAGACTAAGGTTTAAGTAAGGGGAAATAAACATAAAGGCCTTTATTGTTTACTCTGCATTCTGTGTACCTTTGGGTGAATAAATAATACTTTGGTTTGAAGAAGATTTTCTGAGTCACTTGAATCAGTCTCAGTCACAGGTTCCCAGAGGAAAAATTACTGGTGCCAAACACAGTTGGGCTTGTTGTATTAACACTGTTGGGAAACGGGGGGGCTGCTACCCAGAGATCCAGTCTAGGAGTGGTAGGACCACATGGTTCCATCCTAAAGAATAGTGCAGGTAGCAAAACCTATCCCCAGAGGGGGGTATGCTTAAGAGGGACTAAAAGGGGTCTAAAGCACAGCATGCTTTGGAACCATGACAGTGGTGACACGTGTCTTAGAGATGGAGTCTTGTTAGCTTCTGATGCGTCACTACCAAGTGTTCCATATAGAGTATGTGGAATAGAGGGCAAGTCTGCGTGTTCTTTATGGTGGTGCTGATCTATAAGTGGAAATAAAGTCATATAATGATGCTACAGGGATTGCAAAACTTTCAGAGACTGTGTGTGTGTGAACATTAAACAGTGCAAAAGTTTTCCATTTGGTGTTCGAATAAAAGGTCACTGACTGGTCACTGATCACGGCTCACTCATGCAAACAAGCATGGTTGACAGCAATCAATGAAAAAGCCCCATGAGAAGTTCCCAGTGACTGTGTGAGCACTTCATATTGGTCCAGTCTGGTCGCTGAATAAGGTGCAATCTTTCACTG
The DNA here is from genome assembly GCF_965140295.1 of Lepidochelys olivacea. Taxonomy (NCBI): domain Eukaryota; kingdom Metazoa; phylum Chordata; order Testudines; family Cheloniidae; genus Lepidochelys; species Lepidochelys olivacea. The sequence goes on from NC_140411.1 coordinate 136,614,721, forward strand.
CATGTGTCTGTATCTACTTAATTTTTCCATACCTCCAGGAATACTATGATTTTCTTTAATTATTCAATTAACAATGCACAGAGCATATTGTCATATACTTGGGGTACCTGACATATCAGAAAATGGAGAGTGTATGTCACAGAGGCAAGAAGGATAGGTTATGCTTTGAGAACTATATGAAATGTTTTATTTATTTCTTCCAGTCTCCTAAATCAGCATTTATCAGTGCTGCAAAAAAGGCAAGATTGAAGTCCAACCCGGTCAAAGTACGCTTCTCCGAAGAGGTCATTATCAATGGCCAGATTTCAGTGAGTACCTCAAGCCATTTTAACTTGAAGAAGGAACAAGACCATTTCAGCGAAAGGCACTCTATAAAGTTCTAAAGGGAGAAAAATGTACAGTAAGCACAACCTTGGTACTGTTGTAGAAAATATAGTAGAGGTTTTGGAGAGGAACATTCTAAAATATCTAAATAAATTAAAGCACATTAATTAGGCCCAGAGCACTACAAAATCTTCAGACTTTTGTAAATGTAAAATTTAAAATTCCAGGAGGACTACAGTTCATGTGGCTCATATCTTAATTTAGCATAGGATTTGTTTTTCTTCTGTAGAGTTGTTGGGTTTTTTGTTGTTGTTTTAAAGGAAATTTTGTAACTGGAAAACCTGTAAACTCCAGTGAAGTAGTATGTCAGGAAAACAGATTAACACTAACTTAACCTGAATTTTAAAGAGGTCTTTATCTACTTTAAGTTGTTCTCTCCCTAACCTGTCCCCAGGCAAAGTCAGGCCTCCTTCCAAAGGCACAGCTTTTTAAAGAAGAACTCCTGGCTTGCTTGCTTGTTTTATAAATTGCCAGAAGCTGGTGATCCATTTATGTCTTCCTCTGAGTTCTTTGTTTACATGGAGAAAACTCGTAATTTTCATGTTGTTAATCAGTAATTTCACTTTGAAAAACCAATAATCGCCTTCTGTTTTGTCCCCCATGAATGAATCAAATTTCCTTTTAACATTGCAATCCCCTTCCCAGACTGTCACAATAGAAACGAGCAATATACATTATTGTTTGTGAATGATAATATTTGTGCCAAAACCCCACATCCAAAAGCCCTAAAATATCGGTGAATAGAGCCCGGCAAAATGTTTCAGTTGAATAGTAAATTTGCCAAAAAGTGCAGTTTAAGGGCAATTGAAAATGATGGGGAAAGATTTTTAAGTTGAAACGGTTCATTTCCACATTTTCTAAATTAACCATTTTGACATTTGATTTTGAATCAACATTTTCTAAACAAAATGTCATTTTGAATTGACATTTTGAAATTAAATATTGTTTTGATTTGACTTGACTTTCATTTCAAAAATATTGTTTGAACATTTTTGAATGTTTTTTCAATCAACCCAAATGAAATGTTTTCATTTCAGTGAGGAAGAAATTAAAAAAATTCAGTGCCAGTTTGAAATTAGCCATTTTTTTCTGAACCAAAAAATAATTAATTCACTCAATTCTAGTTCAGAATCCAGAGCTGTATTCATATCCTGCTGTTTGGCACCAGTCCTCACAGCTACACATTGCAGAAAAGAGTATTGACCAGTTCTATCCCTGATGCATCTTTAGGGATGTCCATGAAGGTACAGCAGGAATGAATTTGACCATATGAGTTTAATTTGACATCATGAGAGGTCAGCCTGTTATACAATGTAACTTTACAGTGATGTGATAAATAGTTCCCAAATAGGTATTTTCTAACTGCATCTGCATACGTCACATGTTCTTGCAGAACATTATTGTAAAAAACCAAGCAATGGTGCAAAAGGACAGGTAAAAGGGTAAATTTCCAGGGTTTTTGTGCTGCATTCTTATCACTTAAAAACAAACAACTGAATCATTTCCACATGAAAATACAGATCTCTGCTGTAAATGAGGACAGAACTTTCATTATGGTAGTCATTTATTTGTAATCAGATTTACCAATTACAGATGGAAAAGCTAATGATAGCACCATAGTTGCAGCACTGTGGACATGCAGTCTAACAACTGGTGGGTCTGTCACATGCAGCTATTCTAGCTATATGGCATATCACTGGAGTCTCCTGCGGCGAGGCATTGCTAATTCTGCTTTGGGTTTGATCCAACATACCCATTTTCAGACTTATCAGCCTTCCCTGCTGTATGGTGTTCTTCCCTATAGAATACAATTTAGGTTCTTCTTGTTGCATGTGAAGTGTAATCTAATTCACTAATCTGTTTTAACAGGAAACTGTTAAGGACAATTCACTTCTCTTCATGCCAAATGTACTGAAGGTATATCTTGAAAATGGGCAAACCAAATCCTTCCGTTTCGACTGCAGTACTTCAATAAAGGTAGACTAATCTACCAAACCTCATAATGTACAGTGCCAACGATGCCATTAAAATATTCTTCAAAGCCTTTGTAATAGAAAAACAAAAACTCCAATAAGCTCAGAATTTGAGCCTGAGCCTGGATCATTGTATTGTTCATGGCTGACTTCATAGATGTGTGTAGTAAAGAAGTAATAAGATTCTGCCAATAAAAGCATAGTGTTGTGTCAATGAAGCAAAAATAGGAGTGATAATTTTAATGTGACTGCAGCTTAATTAAATTTGCATGGACTTTGCTAAGGTCTGATATTCTGCCAAATGCCAGTTTGATTTGTCAGCAAAGTCAGAAGGTAAGAAGATTAAGATGTTGGTTGCTAACTGAATATCATCTAGCCTGTAGTCTAGTGAAATCAAGACAGGATAATGACAATAAATTGTTCATGTCAGTGTATTGTCTCCTTTTCTTCAACATATTTCATAGAGAGGCTAAATCCCAAGGTGAAGTTGTGACATACAGTTAATGCAAGTAGGGAGTAGAACCTGTTCTGTTCAGTTCTAGGTAGGTTCTTATACTGCACTCATCACCATAATATCTGAATACCTTCCAACAGTGCATTAAGAAACATGACTAACAGCTGTCATGTGTTTGTTCCCGCATGTGTGCAGTAGAGCGTTTTGTTTGGTTATGTCGTATACACACACACATTGCTTTGTGTTTGTGTTCGAGAAAGCAAGGTCAAAGAAATGCACTTTGCAGTTATAGTGGAAGGGGTGAGGTTTGTGATGGTCCTTAGTTCCTGTGGGAGTTCCTTCCACAGCCTAGGACCAGTGCCCAAGAAAGCTCTGTCAGGATGACTTCTCTCTGTGAAAGTCACACGTGAGTTTTCAAGGTACTATGGTGATGAGGATCATATAAGTAGATAAAGAGTGACTTGAGGGATTTCTTCTTTTCCACTTCAGCACTTGATGTTTTCTATCACAACGGTTTATTCAAAAGTTTCCCATTTTATTCTATCAACATGATTTTCATAGTGATTATTTCATGATGTTCAATCAGTTTGACCTCGGCTTTCTTCAGCTGCTGTGGTAAGGACAGATTTTTACTGAAATGAAGGCAGGGAAATTTTGATCAGTTGATTATAAGGTACTGGGAACTGGGAGAGAAGATTGGTTAGGAATTACTACAAGGTGCTATACAGATTAAAGAGAAAAATGTTGGCTGGTTTTAATAATTGGACACATGCACCTCCTAGCATATTCAGAAAAAGCAATTAGTAAACAGCACATGTCCGTGTCATATTACTTTTCTTTAGCAAACATCTTTCTTCAAATTACTGTTATATTGTTTGTGTTTGAGCACAAATTAGAAGTGTCAATAAGAGTAGATTGACTGGGTAGGCTTTAAATTCCCTCTGAGTCAACACAGTAATAATAGTAACTTACACTATTGTACTAGCTTGCAACTGATTAATTATGTGGTTTATTTTTTAAGGTTTATAGACTCCTGTCCAATCGCCAACACACACACTCACACCACTCTTGCACCAAGTTGTTACACTTCCATTAAAAATGATTAATTGATCTATTAATCTACCTAATCAACTTTTGGCCTAATTTCTGTTAAAGTACTTGGATTGTTATTCATCAGATGCTCTCTTTAGTAAATCCTATCCATCTGGACCCTAATGTATATCTAACAATCATTGGGATGGATGTAAATGCTTTAATATTTTCACCAGTACATCATGAATTTGCATTTCAATGTTGATTTTATTTTGTATTCCTCTCTGTCACTGCACTTACTAAAATAACAATAATTGCTGAATGACGTTAATGATCTCGATATGCTTTATAGATCAACATAGAAAGTAAAGTGATAATTAGGGATAGTTGAACAGGTTCGGGTGAAATAAAGATTGGATTTAGTCAATTTAATACTTAATTGTAATTTTAGAAACAATTACACTTGAAATGATCACCCTTATTTTAAGATTTATGTCACTGTGAAAGAGTTTTGCTATAATTCCCACCTGCCTCGCTTTTATAATGAAAACAAGAGCCCAACTTTGGAGGTGCTGCCTAGGAGACATGTCATTATTCTTGACTTTATTTTGATCATTTTTAAATATGTAAATATGCCTCTACAATGCAGGGGTGTTAATGTCTCTTAATAAGAGATTTCACTGCACATTTTTTAAAAAAACCTTCACTATAGGAACAAATCTATTCAGATTCATTGAAATCTGTGGGAATTGTGTCCAATCTCACCCTATGATTTTGTGGTTCCCGCTTTGAAATGCTGGAGAGGTTTATGTTCTATCTTTTGGAGGGAGATATTGTCTCTTTTTAGGGTGAATCTGAGGTGTGAACATAATTTACACATTCAATTGCCACAAAGACCATCCATCACAGTAATTTTATATACAACAAACATTTTTCATGCCCAGTTCTAAAAATCTGGTCCCGAAAGTCTGGAGTTTAACTCAGAGAAGCCTAAACTTAAAGGATCTTATTCTGCACTTGTTTCTATCTTGTATAATTGTTTACAGCTGTGCAAAGTGAGAGTAAAACACAACCATTCTGACTTGGAGTATTTAACTTCCACTTTATACTTGTGTAAATGACTAGACAATCTGCAAGGCAATGGAAAATCAGGCCCCAAACCTTTCATGATTTTAATCACATTTTATAAATCCTCTCTTAATTAGGATGTCATCTTAACACTCCAAGAAAAGCTTTCCATCAAGTGTATTGAACACTTTTCATTGATGCTGGAGCAGAGGATTGAAGGAGCTGGAACCAAATTTCTCTTGCTCCATGAACAGGAGACTCTAGCTCAGGTTTGTGTAATAATACATGCAAGTAGATATGAATGATATTAGATAATCATTATGCTCAAATAAATTGGTTAGTCTCTAAGGTGCCACAAGTCCTGCTGTTCTTTTTGGGGATACAGACTAGCACAGCTGCTACTCTGAAACCTGTCATTAGATAATCTGTAAATTATCTGTTCCTCCAATTACTTACGTGAATTAATTCAGATGCACTGAACGAAACACTACCAGCAGCTACACATGATTATTGGTGATGATAGTATGACTCTCCCGGAGTGTCAGTTTGTCTATTACCTAGACATCATATTTTGATGCTTTGGTAGCTCATTACAAAAGGATATGAAACTTCGTAAGTTATTATATTTATAGCTAGAAAATATGCATCAAATCCTTTTTCATATCCTGTACAGAACTACTCATAAACGTCACTGAGCAGATAAAAAGTTCTATTGCAACAGGCCAGAGAACTTTATTCAGTTTATCGCGACGCATTGAAATGCCTTATGGTTTAGTCTTTTGCGTCCTGACTGGTTACCGAGATATTTCTGTATAAGTTGAAGCTGTCTTCCTTCTGATCATGTCTCACCTATTTTAGCAAAACTTTCTAAAAAAACGCTTAGGGGTCCTATGGAAAAACAGTTGCAACTCTCAAGGGCCCGTGTAGTTAAAGAGTGTATCATAATGCATATGCACAAGGAGGCCTGTGCAACCTTAAATCTGGTATTTCCTAACTTTGGAGTGCTTGATTAGGCAACCTGAACGTTCTTTTAACATAATTTTGTGTGTGTAGTTCATCCAAAGAGTGTGGGATTTTCAAAAGCACTCAGTGCTGGCCTCACTCTGCTCCCTCTTTGAAGTCAATGGTAAAGCTTCCTTTGAAATCAATGGGAGCAGAGTTAGGCCAACACAGGGGGCTTAAGAAAATCCCATCCAGAGCTTTTATGTATACACACACATGCTACACCTAGGTATTTGGGAACAGAGATACAGAGAAAGTGCAGGACAAGGTTTGGAGGGTTTTTTTAAGCAAATTACAATATATTACAAAGATTGCTAGAGCAGGACGGTTATTCCTTAAAAGATTTTAATGCTCAGCAAAGCTTCTGTCAATCAATTAATGGAATAATATGATTATAAATTGTTAATATATAATGTTATATTTATAAATAATATAAAATGCTAACTTTCTATCCAGATTTGAATTGAATTTGAATAATTGGTAGAATTAAATGAACTGCATTTATTATGCATTATTCTATGGCTTTCTTCATTGGAGTTCCTACTTCAGTTTACCATCACACACTTGCGACTGACAATATTTTATTGTAGCAGAAGTGGAAAATGACCATTTCATCTGATTGTCCCACAACTTACTTGGTAGTTCGACTTTATACTACCATGTAAATATGCTCAGCCTGCTGTTACTTTTTTAATAAGTTTTATGTTGCCTGTCAAGCAAATAAGTTTATCTCTTGAAGTGGTGGATAACTCTATTGTTATCACGTAGTCTTTGGAGAAATCTCTTGGTCTAGAATCACATAGCTAAAAAAGTGCTTAATAGTGATTGGATCAAATCCCTTTTAAAAATAAGGTTTTTTTTCCCCCCCTGGAACCATCACCCATTGTTTTACTTTCTCAAAAAATTTTCAATAAGATTTTCTTGCAAATCCCTGTCAACAAATGTTCTGTATCTGAGAAAAAAACATACAAACAAAACCTGTTTAATCTATTACTTTGAGGGCTGCCAAGATCAAATACTTGGAAATCATACAGTGAAAGTCTCTTAAAGTGAAGTCACTTTTTTCATGGAACAACTTCACTGTCAGTGGAGAATAACTGTAGCCAACAGTTCAATTTGCACATTTCACTGGAAGAATCTGCTTCCACTGTTTTTGCATTTAGATGTGTTTCATGTCCTGATAACTCTTCAGCTGCTCCTGGTCCCACAAACATACAAATTTAAAGACGGACAAAGTTCAATTTTCATTTTGCCAAACCTAATGAGGAGCTTGATCCAATGCCCATTGTTAAGTCAATAGAAGTCTCTCTATTGACTTAGGTGGGCTGTGGATCAGGTTTAAGGTGTCTAAAACTAAGAATAGCATTCAAAATCCAGTGTTTCAAAGTGCTAATAAGATGATTGCACTCTTCTAGGTGACCCAGAGACCAAGCTCCCATAAGATGAGATGTTTGTTCAGAATCAGCTTTGTCCCAAAGGATCCCATTGACCTTTTAAGAAGAGATCCAGTTGCTTTTGAATATCTATATGTACAGGTAAGTGAAAACATAACCAATCTTAGCATAAGCTAAAAAAAAGTGTAGATGGCAACTTTGAATGTACTTTCTCGTTTGTGCGTTCACAGATAAAAATGGGATGGTTCTGATTTTTAAATATATTGGTTATGTGTCCTAAACCCACCACATTCAGAGAGATGCGCAGGTGTTTATTTTCCAGCAAAATCCCTAGCCCCTCCAAGTCCTCACAAAAATACTTCTTATATGCTAATGCTATGGCATCCTTCCAAAGAGTGTTCAGCTCTAGGAGGCTTAAGGAAGTGAGCCGGCAGCACTTCTCACCAATTGTTTCTTGTCCTGTAATGTCATTCATGGAAAATCTCTTGGAGGGTAAGAAAGATGGTGCACACACAGCAGGGATGCAGGCAGAACATGGTTGTATCAAAATCCACATGCCATTTGCTCTTGGGCAGCTACCTGGATTCTTCTGAGGCATCCAGACTTTCATGAATACCCAGCACTTCTGAGAGACATAGCCTACTGTCAGTGTAATGCCACCTTTCAGTGTGGGGTTAATCCATAATGCATCCATCTTTAAAATCAATCCATAAAAGCTTGTTTATGCTTTGCTTTTTAAGTCAAAGATATTTGAACTTGATGCTCCCTCTCCTGGTTCTTTGGCAGAGCTGCAATGATGTGGTTCAGGAGAGGTTTGGACCTGAGCTGAAATATGATATTGCTCTGCGGCTGGCTGCATTACAAATGTACATTGCGACTGTGACCACCAGACAAACTCAGAAAATCTCCCTCAAATATATTGAGTAAGTATAGCATATAGAGCATTCCTCAAAAACAAAGGTTAGATAGTGTTTGTAGGTCTTTTGCATGTTAGTCAATTGGTCTGTCTGTCTGCATATCCTGATTTTAGGTTTGTGTGCTTTCAGTGCACTTTTAATTCTCATATTGCACTTGCCCATCTATTGACTAAACCATGCTTAGCAACATGGCCTCTACCTGAAACACCAGCTTTAAACCTCTCTTCCTCTGAGATTGCCACAGACCCCGGAGCGCTGAGCTGGGAGCCTCATGTGATCCCTATGGCTAATTTGGAAGCGATTCCGCTTCACTTTTGAGGGAGCAACATTTACAGCTCTCCCCGTCTGGAAGCACAACACAAGGACCCTGAGGGGGAGGTGCAGTTGCCAACTTTGAACTGATTAATCCTTGACTGTTGCATACCAACAGTGTCTCCAAATATACAGGTTGTGTACCACATGCTAAGCTAAATTGCCTTCTCAGTTACCGTAGTGCAACCTTTGGCCCAATGTGCTCATAGTTGGGTGTAATATGAAATATAGGTCTAAAAAACCCTAATAAAGAACAAATAAAACAGAGCAAGTAAACCCTTGCCATTGTGCCTTAACAAATGTTCCTTACAGAAAATGTAGAATTGTACCACAGTTTATGTGTATATTCCTGCATCTGTTCATAAGTTGGAGGTGAGGAACTAAAGATTAAAAATGAGAGGAATCTCTGAGTCTCTGAAAACAGCGTGGAAAATCCCTGGGATAGGAAGAGCCTCACACCGCAAATGTTAAAGCATCTTATTTGTCTATGAAACAGTATGTACTCTGAGTACAGAAAATAGCACAACTGGTGCCTTCACCAACTCTCCCTGTGCTTTCAGGCTTTCATTTACTCAGCATCACAGCCACCATCTAGTCCTAGATAAATAATCAACACAGGAATGTGAACTTAAAGATATGCCTTTTATTGCAGAAAAGAATGGGGATTAGAGACTTTTCTTCCATCTGCTGTGCTGCAAAGCATGAAAGAAAAGAACATAAAGAAAGCACTTTCACACCTTGTCAAAGCAAATCAAAACCTAGTTCCTCCGGGTAAAAAGGTATTTGCATCTTAATGGAAAATATATTTTAAAGACCAGAGAGGACTGCATGCACGGGAAATGTTTAAACTTAGTTCTTTGGAGAAATACCTAGCCAGTATATTTTCAAAGATGGTTAGACTGTATAACTTTCAGTGCCTATTACCACATTTCCAAGAACAATTGAAAATAATTAATTATACTCCAGCTAAACCATCTCCTCATTTTGAGAATGGTGGAAAATTGATGATTAACCACCAGGGTATGCCCAGGATTTCTAAAATTCATTTAGCAACTGTTGTTAATGGCAAACCTGTTAGAGAATTACGTTCTCTCTGCGTAATGCTCTAAGCTATGTTAACCTGTGAGCCTGGCACAGACATAAGACATTTTCATGGTACTACAGGATGATTTGCTCTGGTGCCGCAGGGTAAAGTGACCACAGTTGGCAAGATGTCACTTGATTAATTATCTCCCTTATTGTAACTGAATCTTCAGTGTTGTTATAATATGCCTAGTCTTGGTATTAAGCCTTTGCTTCAACCGGGAAAACTGTGAGGGAAAATGTCTATGGACATTTGTCTGTGGAAAACATCTATGCCATATATATGCAGCTTTAAGTGCTTTTAGATACAGAGACCCGCTGTGAATGGCAGAATACCAACAGCTTGATCCAAAACCTATTGAACTCAACAGAAAGACACCCATTAACTTCAGTGGGCTCAGGACCCAAGAGACGAACATAAATCTGTGTTTATTTTAGTACTGCTAAATGTTAGAGGTTAACTAATTGCCAAATTTTTAACTGAACAAACCAATGTGTACGCTTTACATAGCTGCAGCAAAAGCTGAAATGGTGTCAGCTGTATGTATTTTATCCTAATAGTTCAGGTATGTTTGAATCCATCCCTGCTGCTGGATTCCCAGCTGGCAATAGTGGCCCACAATAGCTTACACTATCTTCAGTTAGGACGGAGATTACAACGCTGCCTCCCTGATGCACTCCTTGTCAAAATTATCTATGCTTTTTGTTACCTTCAGATTGGGCTGCTATCATGTGCTCTGCTGAGGGCTGCTCTTGAAATGCATAGTACAGCCCCCTGCATGTTTAGCAGGACAGGCCAATGTGAAAACAACCCTGGTGCTCTGTAGTGGCTACCAGTCCACTCTGAGAGTAAATCCAGGAAGTGGTTATCGTCTATAAATTTGGTTTCCTTCAATGATTAGGACCCTGCCTATCTCAGAGGTTTGGCTCCTTTTCACAGCCATTGTGTTCGACTTGACTACTCTAGCCATCTGTCCCCAGGGCTGAATGCCTACTGAAGGATAGGAGAAGGCTGACCACTATAGCCTAAATCCGGAGACTTTTAGGATGCAGTGCATGATAAATGTATTTATTCAAATTTTCATAATATGGGCATGTGGTACACCGGTGGGCAGGGTGGAGTGGTAAAATCATAGAAATATAGGGCTGGAAGAGACCTCAAGTAGTCATGACCCTGTAAACCTAGACCATCCTTGGCAGGTGTTTGTTCAACCTGTTTTTAAAAATCTCTAATTTTGGGGATTCCGTAGCTTCCTTTGGAAGTCTATTCGAGAACTTAACTACCCTTATGGTTAGAAAGCTTTTCCTAATATCTAACCTAAATCTCCCTTACTGCAGATTAAGCTCATTACTTCTTGTCCCACCTTCAGTGGACATGAAGAATAATTGATCGTTGTCCTCTTTGTAGTAGCCCTTAACATATTTGAAGACTTCTTATCAGGTCCTCCCTTAGTCTTCTTTTCTCAAGACTAATCATGCCCAGTTTTTTTAACCTTACATCATAGGTCAGATTTTCTAAACCCTTTTTTCATTTTTGTTGCTCTCCTCTGGACTCTCTGCAATCTGTCCACATCTTTCCTAAAGTGTGGGGCCCAGAAATGGACACAGTACTCCACCTGAAGCCTCACTAGTACTGAGTAGAGCAGGACAATTACCTCCCATGTCTTAGATACAACACTCCTGTGAATTCACCTTGCAATGATATAAGCCTTTTTTGAAGCTACCTCACATTGATTCATATTCAATTTGTGATCCACTACAACTGCCAGATCCTTTTCAGCAGTACTACTGCCCAGTCAATTATTTCCCATTTTGTAGTTGTGTGTTTGATTTTTCCTTCCCAAGTGAAGTACTTTGCACTTACCTTTATTGAATTTCATCTTGTTGAATTCAGACCAATTCTCCAATTTGTGAAGGTTGTTTTGAGTTCTAATCCTGCCCCCAAAAGTGCTTGCAACCCTCCCAGCTTGGTGTCATCTGCAATTTTTATAAGCATACTCTCCAATCCATTATCCAAATCATTCATGAAAATATTGAATAGTACCGGACTCAGGACTGACTCCTGCAGAACCCCGCTAGGTATGTCCCCCTAGTTTGACAGTGTACCATTGATAATTACTTGCAGAGTATGGTCTTTCAGCAAGTTGTCCACCTTATGCTAATTTAATGTAGACCACACTTCCTTAGTTTGCTTATAAGATTATCATGTGGGACTATGCCAAAGCCTTACTAAAATCAAGATATATCATAACTTGTTTCCTCAGATCCACTAGGCCAGTAACCCTGTCAAGGAAGAAAATTAGTTTGGTTAGATTTGTTTTGACAAATCCCTGCTGGTATTCCTTATAACCTTAATAATTTCTTCCAGTACCTTTCCAGGTATCCAAGTTAGGCTGACGGGTCTATAATTCTCTTATTCCTCTTTGTTCCCCTTTTTAAAGATAGGTTTGGCCTTCTCCAGTCTTCTGGGACCTCACTCATCCTCCAGGAGTTCTCAAATATAATTGCTGATGGTTCCAAGATTGCTTCACATAGTTCCTTAAGTACCCTAGGATGAATTTCATCAGGCCCTGCTATCTTGAATACATCTCACTTATCTAAATAGTCTTTAACCTGTTCTTTATTTTGGCTTGCATTCCTTCCTCCTATGTTGTTAATATTGTGTGGTCACCATTAATCTTTCGTGAAAACTGAAGCAAAATCAGCATTAAACACCTCTGTTTTCTTGATGTCATCAGTTATTAGCTCTCCTTCCCCACTAAGTAGAGGGCCTGCACTTTCCTTCATCTTTCTCTTGTTCCTAATGAATTTAAAGAACCTTGTCTTATGGCCTTTTAGGTCCCTTCCTAGGTATTTTGTGCCTTAGCCTTTCTGATTTTGTTCTGACATGCTTGTGCTATTCTTTTGTACTCCTCCTTAGCAATTTGTCCATGTGTCCACTTGTTGGAACTAAGATGGGCTTGATTTGCATGGAAAATATATTTTTTTAAACTGTGGATTTTGAGGTTTTTGCCTGAGCAAGGGCTGCAGATTTTGGACCTACATTATTTTTATGAACTGAAGAGATTTTTTTTGTCTAAAAATTATACTTTAGTTCTTAATTTTTAAATTGTTTGTTTTCACAAAAAATAAAACAACAAGCAAACACAACACTCCTGCCCCCCAAAACCTTCATTTAAACCTATTTGTAAATTATTCCTATTTTTCATGGAAATAAATTATGGCATGTTTGTATGTATCTCTATACTATTTTTCAGGTTCATCCTGTGTTATGGGTAGCAGAAAAGTGACTAAATTATTGTTGGTTTAAAAAAAACGTTTTAGAAGTAAGTTAGAAATAAAGTCCTATATATTGCAAGTATCTAGCAAAATGTGTCATGTATAGCTGTTCTTAGCAATTTTTTAAACATTTTGTTCTTTTTAAATTCACATTGGTAAACCAAATTTTAATGAACTGCTACTGATGGTGATTATGAATAGAAACTCCAGTCTACCCTTGAAATCCCTCAATGAACAGATGTTTAATCGGAGTAGTCTAACATTTTCCTTTTACTGAAAAAGTTCCAATGTACTTGCAGTGCCCTGATGCAACCCATACATGAGTCTTGAGTACATCTGATCAAAATAAATAAGAATTTAATTCCAAGATCTGAAATCCTGTTCCTTCATCAGGAAGTCAAATATATAATGGTTTATCGCCAGGCTGATGAGTTCATCACAGTCCAGTCTCCTTAGGCTGTGTAATCATGTTTTAATTCTTCCATTTCCATATGTGTTGATTTCCCCCATTGCATCTTAGTCCTGTAATAACATCAGAGGTTTCCTTCTCCTCAGCTGTCTGCTCTGCAAGCCAAGGTGCATTATCTCAAGTTCCTCAGCGATCTGCGATTATACGGGGGGCGTGTGTTCAAGGCAACATTAGTGGTAACTTTTTCCTTTATTTTCTTGATAATTTTCTCCAACTAATTTGCATCTGCCTGACTCACACATTTGCTTTAAGGAAGTTCAAGTCCAAATCAAACATTCTAAAATAACAAACATACTATATTGGATCAAACCACATAAGCACTTTTATTTCATTCTTCTTGAAAATGTCTTCCTTTGTATTCTGATTGGCAGCTTCGAGGTAGCATTCATTTGGTGGATGATGCTATGGGTATAATTATAAAATACTAAAGTTGTTGAATAAAAAATTATTCTTTTAAGAAATATACTCTACATCCACCCATGAAAACCTCAATGCAGTCAGTTTTTAACAAAAACAAATTGTGACATGATAACTTTTATTTTATGCATTTTGCTATAAATCTAGTACAGTCATGTACCTGTTGTTGTTTTTGTGTTTTGGGGTTTTTGTTTGGTTTTGCCTCTTACTGAAGAACTTACTAACTCATGGCAAAGAAATATTGTGCAAATGAAAAGGAGTACTTTTGGCACCTTAAAGACTAACCAATTTATTTGAGCATAAGCTTTCGTGAGCTACAGCTCACTTCATGGGATGTGAGCTGTAGCTCACGAAAGCTTATGCTCAAATAAATTGGTTAGTCTCTAAGGTGCCACAAGTACTCCTTTTCTTTTTGCGAATACAGACTAACACGGCTGTTACTCTGAAACCTGTGCAAATGAAGTCTCATAAAAATGAAACAGGGTAGCAGTGCTGTTTTTGTTTCATCTTATTTTATTTTTGTTATGCAAAACCTGTCAGGTTTCTTACTCTTTTTAATTTTTATTTTCTTCTTTTTATGTTACAGCAAGGAGAAAAGCGTTCAGAAGTGACTTTGTTAGTAGGGCCACGCTATGGTATCAGCCACGTGATCAACACCAAAACGAACTTGGTGGCCCTGCTAGCAGACTTTAGCCACGTTAACAGGATTGAGATGTTTACAGAAGATGAGAGCACCGTTAGAGTTGAGCTCCATGTCTTAGATGTAAAAGTAAGTTGACTGTTGATTTGTATCAATTTAGTATCTTAAAATAGCATGATTTTCATTTTCCCTCTCTATTGGAATAGTTGATAAAGTTGTGCATGATTTTGTTCTAAATGTTTTCATGCTACCAATATTATCAACGTGTATTTTAGAATTGTTTTAGCCAAATGGCATATGGCTGATTACTTAGGAACATAGGAATTTCTATATCACATCAGACCAATGAGCTATCTAGTCCAGTATTCTGTTCCAGATGCTTCAGAGGAAGGTACAAGAAACCCCATGGTAGACAGCTCTGGAACAACCTGCCTAGAAGGGAAATTTCTTCCCAATCCCGTAACTCTTCTGAATTCTTTTTATTCCATCTAATGTAATTGTGTGGGCTCTCGTTCTTCAAATAAATGTCTGATCCTCTTTTGAATCCTACTGAGCAATTTGCCTCAGTGGAAATGAGTGGAATTTTGCAAATTACATCCTCTCAGTGCAGTTTATAGGATTGTGAAGCTTTATGATGGAAGCTTTCATAGAGTTTCTATAGAATTGTATAGAGGATAAATAGACCTTAAAGTGGGAAATATCACAGTATGCAAAAGTTCAATACTTTTAAGCCAAGGATGCTCCCAATTTTCCTCTTTCTTACAAAGGTATGTGGCAAAACTTACGCCAAGTTTTTACCACGATCTTACACCATATTTACCAAGCTCTTCTTTCAAACACTTAGCTTTTATTGACAAGTATCAATTGACAGTATATTTAAGTTGATAATATTGCTGCAACTTGATCTGGATGAACAAGAAAACATTACTGGCTGGTGAGCACCTTCTATTCTTTAGCTCCCTGGACAATAATAATATCAGAAGATCCCAGAGTGCTTTATAGATATTAATGTCACAGCACCCCTTTGGGGTAATTATCCAGGTGCAGAAACTGAGACAGAAATTAAATGACTAATTTTGTTCACACAGAAGTTTTGTAACAAAGCCAGGAATCTCCTAGTTCTATGATGTAATCAAAAGATCATTCTTCCTCTGTGTTTAAGACCAGGTACTTTGAAGGAGTAAGGAGATGGGAATCTAAGAAGGCTAAAATACTTTATAATGCTAATTAGAGCTGTTGATTAATCTCAGTTAACTCATGCGATTAACTCAAAAAAATTAATTGCGATTAATCACAGTTTTAATCACACTGTTAAACAATAGAATCCCAATTGAAATTTAGTCAATATTTCGGATATTTTTCTACATATTTATATATATTGTATTCTGTGTTGTAATGGAAATCAAAGTGTATATTATTTTTCATTACAAATAGTTGCACTGTAAAAATGATAAACAAAAGAAATAGTATTTTTCAATTCACCTCATACAAGTACTGTAGTGCAGTCTTTTTGTCATGAAAGTGTAACTTACAAATGTAGATTTTTTTTGTTATACAACTGCACTCAAAAACAAAACAATGTAAAAATTCAGAGCCTACAAGTCCACTCAGTCCTACTTCTTGTTCAGCCAATCGCTAAGAGAAATAAGTTTGTTTACCTTTACAGGAGATAATGCTGCCATCTTCTTATTTACAATGCCACCAGAAAGTGAGAATGGGCATTTGCATGGCACTTTTGTAGCTGGCGTTGCAATGAAGCTAAACATTCATATGCCCCTTCATGCTTTGGCCACCATTCCGGAGGACATGCTTCCATGCTGATGACGCTCGTTAAAAAAAAAAGTGTTAATTAAATTTGTGACTGAACTCCTTGGGGGAGAATTGTATGTCCCCTGCTCTGTTTCACCCGCATTCTGCCATATATTTAATGTTATAGCAGTCTCAGATGATGACCCAGCACATGTTGTTCATTTTAAGAACACTTTCACTGCAGATCTGACAAAACGCAAAGAAGGTACCAATGTGAGATTTCTAAAGATAGCAACAACACTCGACCCAAGGTTTAAGAATCTGAAGTGCCTTCCAAAATCTGAGAGGGACGAGGTGTGGAGCATGCTTTCAGAAGTCTTAAAAGAGCAACACTCTGATGTGGAAACTACAGAACCTGAACCACCAAAAAAGAAAATCAATCTTCTGCTGGTGGTATCTGACTCAGATGATGAAAATGAACATGCATGGGTTCACACTGCTTTGGATTGTTATTGAGCAGAACCCGTCATCAGCATGTCCCCTCAAATGGTTGAAGCATGAAGGGACATATGAATCTTTAGGGCATTTGGCATGTAAATATCTTGTGACGCTGGCTACAAAAGTGCCATGAGAACTCCTCTTCTCACTTTCAGGTGACATTGTAAACAAGAAGCAGGCAACATTATCTCCTGCAAATGTAAACAACCTTGTTTCTCTGAGCGATTGGCTGTTCAAGAAGTAGAATTGAGTGGACTGGCAGGCTCTAAAATTTTACATTGTTTATTTTTGAATGCAGTTTTTTTGTACATAACTCTACATTTGTAAGTTCAATTTCCATGATAAAGAGATTGCACTACAATTCAATTCACTTGTATTAGGTGAATTGAAAAATACTATTTCTTTTGTTTTTTTACAGTGCAAATACTTGTAATCAAAAATAAATGTAAAGTGAGTATTCTACACTTTGTATTCTGTGTTGTAATTGAAATCAATATATTGAAAATGTAGAAAACATCCAAAAATGTTTAAATCAATGGTATTCTATTATTCTTTAACCATGCAATTAATTGCGCGATTAATCGCAATTAATTTTTTTAATCTCTTGACAGCCATAATACTAATAGCTAAGCAACACAGACCATAAAGCAGGGAAGTAATCTGTAGTGACCTGCCAGTTCAGTGAGGGAAGAGAAATATAAATGGTAGGTATCAAGAATGACAAGGAAAGTGAGTAGCACAAGATTTATATGGGCTAATTAGCAAGAGGGTCAAAATACTTATTCTGCTTCCTGTCAAAAGGAGAAACTTACCAAAAGTAGTGTTACGATGGCACATGAATAATGATATGGAAATTTTGCATCTGATTATCAATAACTGAAAAATAATGTGAAACAGAAGTTTCACTACCACAGTGGGTAGGCCTAGGAAGTGGTTGATGTTGGCCGGGAACTAGGCATGGCCATAGCAACTGGGAAATACTTTAAGTACAAAGTAAAGCTGCTCGAACCCTTGACAGAAATCCAGAATGAGGGCAGCACTAACACCATGTGCCTTCCCCTTGTGATGAATTCTTCCATGGGATGCAAGTGGAGGGAGTGGGTCTAGCTGAGTAAGGAAGGGGTAATTTACATCTGCCTGTAGCAGCACTAGTGAATGTGGCCTAAGTGTCCATTCCCGAATCGGTAAAAGGGAATGATAATATCTCGCAGGGTTACTGTGAAGCTTATTTAATGCCTGTAAAGTACTTTAAGATCCTTGGTTGAAAAGTTCTATATAAGTGTAAACAGCTTGAGTCTTTCTTTTACTGTTAATTTTCCTTTTCAGTATTCTCTCTACCACATGTTATTTCCGAAAAGTCATCAATAAAAGTTTAGTTGCTTCTAGGTTACAAAAAGGGTGAACAGCAGGTCACAGTAATACTCCTGACATTTAAAATCTCTCTGGAAATCATCTACTTTTATTGATCTTCTCAGAAAATTCAGCATCAAGAAAGCATTTCAAACATATCTCTCTATACATGCACACCTGCTCCTTCTCAACACTAACATAACCAGAATTGATTCACTCATCTTTGGGTAATAATTTGTATTAATTTTATGCCCAAAGTTGACTGCTTTGTGGCAAGCATGTGTCCTTATACCAAAGTTCCTATACTTCTGAACAAAATCTCAAATTGCCCAGAAGAAAAATGATTAATAATAATAATCATCATAATTAATAATAATTGCCTGGATTTTTCCACTGGGTCTGAAACTGCACCTGTAAAGTACTATGTGAATAAGAGTGTCATGGAATTTTATCAACACCATGTGTATTGGCTTAAGATTCTACGCTACGAATTTCTTTTAAAAAAAACATATACCTTGTTTTGTGCTTTGTCTTAGCTATGATCACAGAACCTTGTTTTGATCAAGAAGGCAAATACACAGCATCCTTCAAGACCAATTGTCTATTAGTTTTCAGGAGGGTCCAATAAAATCTTCCCATAAATGTGGATACTGCTATAATGTGGCACTTCAGGACTTTCAGTGAGCTCTAGCAATGATCCCATGAGTCATTACAGTACAGCAAGGTGCTGGGCTGTATATCCACACCCTGGCTTGCCAGGCAGTAACTTGCCATGTAGATAAAACCCTAGGGTACACCAGTGAGAAAGGTGAAATATTTAGTTCTAAAATTTTATGAACAACATTAACTTTTGAATAAGTTCTAGATGTTAAGCATCTTAGAATTCATTTATTATTAATAATTCTATAGAGAGCAATACAAATATTAGTTAAGCATCAAGTGAATTTAAAATGTTCAGTTACACATTTTCCTTGCTTCAGCTCTCATCTCTCCAAACATTTTGTACCCTAAATATTGTTTTCAATCAGACCTTTCAGAGCTGAGGAAAACGAATTTACTTTTTGATTTTCCAATGTAGCATTTGTGAAATAATTTCTATAATTTACATTTTATAAATATACTAATTTTTAATAAGTCATGTTTGAGAAAGTAAATTGATTAAGAATGAATAGCCTTTAACCAAGACTTGGTTGTTTCCTTCATAGCCGATTACTTTGATAATGGAATCATCAGATGCAATGAACCTTGCCTGTTTAACAGCGGGATACTATCGACTACTGGTTGATTCAAGGCGCTCAATATTTAACATGGCCAACAAGAAAAATGCAGGATACCGAGAAACAGGTATTTATTGCATAATGCATTAACAGAAGTCACCTGTACAAAACATGGCCTTGATCCTGCCATTGGACCCACGCGGACAAAACTCCATTGATGTCAGCAGTGGTTTGTGCAGGTACAGGGGTATGCCCATTCAGAACCGGTTGCTAGTCTGGGGCCTAGAGTTGTATTATATAAATTCAGCTTTATAGTATTTTAATATTCACCCATTGTTCGTATTAATGGTAACATAAAATGTTTAATGTATTCCTCCTCGTGCCATAGTGAAACAAAAAAAAGATCATTTGTTTGTATACAGGTTATAACATTTTATATAACTAGAATCTTCACGCAAAAATGTGAGGTGCTGGGGTTTTTTTCGATTATCATATCAACCAGTCCTGGGTTATCCTTTCACCTAGTTTTAGTTTAGTTCTCTGCCCTCATAGCATAAAAACATCCAGTTAATCTTAATTCTTAAATCAAGAGCTCTGTAACTTGAAGTAGAGGAGAGTTTGAAAATGGCTTGACTGTAGAAAGGACAAGTTTAGGCAGCTGTTCTATATTTAAAACATTGCTTATTCAGAATTAACAAGTCATTATTATAAAATGTCAGGGAGCAGTTCATTTGTTAAATGACTGTTGCTTTTATTTTGCCAAACTGTAGGAAATGAAAATAGAGGGAAGTATAACCTCCTTGCTTCTGAGTGGAACTGTGTCCCAAAAACTACTACATTCATGGCTGAAGGGGATCAAGAAGCCCAAAGAACATTTGTAGACCCAAAACAGAAGACTCCAGAAGTTTCCGAAAGCCCCATGTGTCAAAAAGACCACAGGCATCTGTACATAGAAAATACCCATAATTCAGGTGGACTCGATCAGGGGCTGACCAAACAAGATGACTCCACTGAGGCAGGAGAAAACAGAAGTTTAAACCAGCAGTCATTACTGTCACTCTCAGGACTGGAATCTACCAAGAAAGCACAGGATTCTCCAAGGGGAGCAAAAGTATCCTTTATATTTGGAGATCACAGCTTGGATGGTATCAGTCCCCAAACCCTTGGCTATGAAAGACTTCTGGATGAAAGTCCAGAAGTATTGGACAAACAGAGAGCTATTTATATTAGTAGTACCAATGACATTAAAGGTCTAGAATTGTCTCCAGATGTTGAAAGCATTCAGTTTGCTACAAATTCTGTTTATGCAAGCATAAACGATGGCAAAATATTTGGAGCTGCAGAAGGGATAGAAGAGCCCTTGTTGCATGACATTTGTTATGCGGAAAACACAGATGATGCTGAAGATGAAGATGAAGTTAGCTGTGAGGAGGACATTATGGTGGGAGAAATCAGTAGACCTACCATTCTCAGTCTTTCTGGTTCAAGTGATGATATTATTGATTTGACATCACTCCCCCCTCCGGAAGGTGATGATAATGAAGATGACTTCTTATTACATTCTTTAAACATGGCCATTGCTGCTCCTCCACCTGGCTTCAGGGACAGTTCAGATGAGGAAGACTCTCAGAACCAAACAACACAGTATACAGAAGACAAGGAGCAAGCTAGTAATCTAGGAAATGATGACATTCCAGTGTCGCTCATTGATGCTGTCCCTACTAATCCTGAGGGGAAGTGTGAGAAGGGGCTAGATGATGCTGTAGTCTCCACTCTTCAAGCACTAGAGGCTTTGGCTGCTTCAGAGGAACAGCAGACGAATGACAATTCAGGTTCTTTCACCATAGTTACATTTATTCATTGAACATCATTCCACTTCATCCATTTGCACATTTAGCCTTGGACACATTCCATTCTATATGTTTTTACCATCATGTATACACCTCACATTCCATATCACTTGGTGGAACTACCATAATGTTGCTAAGTTACCTTTCTTGGGGATTATGCAATAAAATCAGAGTCTGTTTTAAAATAAACCATAAAAATCCCTTTATTTTTATATTTAACACACCCCATTTGCTTATCCGTTTATTCAAGTGCCTCAGATGCTTTCATTAATTGGCTCTTATTTTTTGTGGCATGCAGGTGTAGCAATCTTGCGAGCATATAGCCCTGAGTCATCTTCAGATTCTGGCAATGAAACAAACTCTTCTGAAATGACTGAAAGTTCTGAACTAACCGCAGCACAGAGACAGTCAGAAAACTCAACACGTATGTTTTTGACCACTAGTGAAGGTTACCAACCCCTTGTGGAAGAGCAAACAGAGTTCCCCATTGCTAAGAATCAGGCTGGAGGACCACTTGCGAAATCCTCACAGTCAATAGCTGGTCACCAAGCTGCTGAGCTACAGTCAAAAGTTGTGCCTTCGAAGCAGATTCTTCATTCAGACAATATGGAAATGGAACCAGAGACCATGGAAACAAAATCTGTCACTGACTATTTTAGCAAATTGCACATGGGGTCTTTGGTATACTCTTGCACTAGTAAAAGGAAAAATAAGATGACTGATGGAGAAGTGAAAGCAGCCTGTGATGGTAATGCTGCTGTGAAAAAGCATCAGGGAACTAAAAAAGCCGAGACTGATGAAGACCTAAAAGCTATATATGGTACTCTTTCATCAAGAGACAGTCAACGCATAAGCACTTTTAATGTGGAGAGAACTGCCTTTCGCCAAAGATGGTATGCTGCTGCCGATGGTGAAGCTGCCGATAAATCAAGCTCAGAAATAGTGAATGGGAAGACATTTCCAAGAGTTTCTGGTCTTGGTAAAACGGATACTGGCTCTAAGAATGAAGTGGATCCTGACGTTGATGAGGGTGATACTTCAGCACTTGGCCCAGGTGAAAACTTTTTGTCTGATATGACTGTGTCTTCAGCCAAAGACCTAAATGACTCAGAAGATGCAGATGACCATTCTTCAAAGCTACCGGATGCTGAGCAGAGTGTGAGTAGACTTTGTGACTATCACTTGACCAAGCGCATGTCATCTTTGCAAAGTGAGGGTCATTTTTCTCTGCAAAGCTCCCAGTGCTCTTCAGTGGATGCAGGATGCAGCACAGGCAGTAGCCCATGTGCTACCCCCGTCGAATCTCCTCTTTGTCCCTCTGACGTTAAGCACAGGATCTCAGATTCATCTGTGAAAGGAACTGGCTATGTTCCAGCAGATGAAAGAGTTGTCATCCTTCCAAACCATGGAACCACGTACAAGGAACTACATCAGCAGTCAGAAGCTGTGTGTCATAGAATGACAATGCCTGCCATTCATTCAGCAGTTAATGCTGAACCACTGTTTGGCACTTTGAGAGATGGATGTCATCGGATCCCCAAGATTAAAGAAACTACAGGTACAGCAATTTCAAAGCATGTGTTCTTAAAAACACATATTTAACAGGGTGTATGTGCAAAAACCAAGTGTGATTCATCTCTTATCTGAATGCATATTGTCAACCTAGAGTGGACAGAGAAATTAGGTCTAAACTGTTGCTATTCATTCTCGCTTTCTGGTTCTGCTGTGTGGCTTTTGCTAAAATAACCCCAATTAATATGTGGACACGCAGGAAAACATTTCTATTAACATTAGCTTTTTAAAAATGTTTCCCAGTCTCCCTGACAAGGCTGTCTATTGGAAAAACCATTGCTTGAACGCTACATAGGAATTTCTAAAATTTTGTTTCTTTTGATTTTCTGGATGCTTCTGTGGAGCTAGATATATTTGATCCATATGAGCTTTAACAGTGTATATAAATTTGGGGTAGCAGGGGAATCTGGGATTTAATTATTATATAATATATACTATTTGCCTGCTATGTGGCTAAAATAAGTGACTTTTGCTAAAATCAACAGTTGCATAGAATAATCTCCAGATAAAAATATGAAAAGTGTGTTGTTATTGATAGGCCAGGAAAGGCTTAGAGCACTAACTGTAAAGAAGAGAAAGAAATGGGATTAACTATGCATCATTTTAATTTAAAAACTCTTTGCATAAGTTTCCTGTAAGGATAGTTTAGGTGCAGTATCCTAATCACATAATTTAAGACCCAATTTTAAGAGATTTTATAAAATCTTGGTGGGGGCGGTTGTTTGTTTTTAATTTAATTGAAAACAATATTTGGTTGGGATCTAAACATTCCTTTTTACTGGTTGCAAGTGAAACACAGCAGCAATGTGTAAGTTTATGAGAACCAAAAAATGAAACTGATGAGAAGCAAAAGTGAAATAGTTTCTTTTCACTGCCTATAAAAAGCATATTGTGAAACAGAATAAAAATAAATGGAATTTTCCAAATTCTTTCCATTTTAGTAGACAGATTTTTAACCTATCGATATCCCTTTAAATACTAAATGGGAAACTTCCATTCCAGTTAGCAGAGGGGCGACGTTCATGAAAGGTCTATGGAACAATTTTCTGCTGCCTCACATTACAAGTCAAAGTGTGGTAACAGAGGAAGTAGTCAGTTATGCATAAATGAGAATATGTTGATAGATGTTTTAAAAAAATGTCATGCTGAGAGAAACACAAAGACATATGACTATTTCCTGAAAGACACATTACTATTCATGCATGGTACTAACTGAAATGGGGGTCCTGGAAAAATACCATGAATCTATTGGGGCATTTCATTTAAAAAAAAGGTCCATAAAAGATGCTTAGAAATTCATTCTACGAATATTATCAGTGTGATGCTTAATTATTCTCTCTGTTCTTCTACTACCCCTAGTGTAGCTTTCACAGAGCCTGGAAAGGGAAGACGAGGGGGCATACCTTCAGCTTTTCCTAAACAGCCTCTAACTGACTCCATCATGCTATCATCCAACATTCACTCAGAATCAAAGGTGCCAAGTCAAAATCAAGACTCTTGTGACATTCCTAAAGTAAAACAGGGATGTGGGGCAGCAGTTAGTTTATGGCCATGTGAAGTGATGGGAGGAAGCCTCAGAATGCCACCCAGCAGGAAAGTATTGAGACACAGCAGCAGCAGCATCTTTGCAGGGTCCACAGGCACTGAGATGCTTCTTGAGAAGAAAAAGGCTGCGGTCAGTCTGAAGTGTCTAGACATTGTGGCAAGAGATGATTCCAAGTCAGAAAAAAAGGTGGAACTCCCTCTGGGCAGAAAGTTATCCAAAAGCTATTCTCAGAGTTCTATGAATGTCAGCACTGATGTCAAAGACAATAAAAGGTCTTCAGTCACCAGCTCCATGCAGAAGGACTCCAAACAGTACAGAATGTTGCCCTTACGAAAGTCAGATGCCAGCAACTGGAGATGCCATGGCCCCTTCAGCTATTGTTTCCTAAGCAGAGGAAATGACAATGAGGATGATGAATATGATGGAGACAACAACCACCTCTCATGCCTCTATGAACCACAGATACCGTGTGAGTTACCAGAACCAGCCAGTCAGTCTTTTTCCATTGAAAATGAGAAGAAAGCTGTTGAGTCCCCCAAACAGATACTAAATAGTATACATGACAGGAGCAATGCTGAAGACCAAGGTGGCCAAACTGATATGAATCTCAGTGACATGGCCTTTGAGGCACAAATCACAAGAATAAACGTGATGAAAGAGAAAATGTATGCAATGCCTGATGGATTTCTTGCAGCACAAAAGGATGCCAATGAGCTGCTCTCTCTGGTCCGAGCAAGTGTGGGGAAGAGGGAAGATTTACATCCGGAAACATATGACCTTAAACTTTCTCAGTACAAACAACTGTTATCTATAGAATCGAGACAGTTGGGAAGTGCCTGCAGGAAAATGGCCATGGCTGATAAAAGCCCCGAGGAAATGCTTCTAGCTATGACTTCCAGCTTTCAAGTGCTCTGTTGCTTAACAGAAGCCTGCATGCGTTTAGTGAAAGTCATGAACTCTGAAACACAGCAGCAGGAAATTATAGCTAAAATAGATGAGGTCGTAATAAACTACGTTTGTCTTCTGAAAGCTGCAGAAGCAGTGTCAGACAAGACCTCCGATGATCCTAGCATTAAACTCTTGGCTCGACATTCAACTACCATGGCCGCTATTGTAAGCACACTAACACGTTCTCTTAAAACGCTTTTAAACAAATAAAATACAAACGTCACTTCATAATCTACCTTTGCGAAGCCATACATAAAACCTTTTGTTTACTGTATGTGTATGAACTAATGTAACAAACTCAGCTCCCTCTATCTGTATATTTTG
Organism: Lepidochelys olivacea; assembly: GCF_965140295.1. Classification (NCBI taxonomy): domain Eukaryota; kingdom Metazoa; phylum Chordata; order Testudines; family Cheloniidae; genus Lepidochelys; species Lepidochelys olivacea. The sequence continues at coordinate 136,640,199 of NC_140411.1, forward strand.
TTATTTTATAAAAAATAAGTATGCGATTGAAAAAAAAAACAGTTCTACTACCGAACATTGACAAAGTACTGGCCAGATCTATCCTTCTGTTTATATTTTAAATAAAATGACAAAAAAACAAACAAAAAAAAATCAAAGAATCCCACAAAAGCATATTGACGTTTGGCTATTTTTCATATAGTCAAATATACAGGTGTAAGATGTGAGCTTTTAAAGCCTGTGATGTCAGAGGAATTGTTTCCTGTTCCCTCCGAATTTCCATTTGGAGAACATTACATCCACATTTAGAAATAAGAAATGGAATCATAATGTATATAACACAGTATTTAATGTTTTAAAATTATAATTTTTAAGCATTGGAAATAGCAAAAAGACATTTAAAATCCAAGAGACTATTATGACTTACTAGAGAATATATATATAATAAATAACTCTTTTGTTCATATTGCCTGGTTACCTGATGCTTCTTTTCTAGGAAATGCTTCCATATTGCAAATAGAGAAAATGACAGATTCAGATAGTATCTGATATATTACATGGTAGAATGTTGCATTTTGGGACCAAATGATAATTGTGTGGAAGATAGGGAAGAATGGTGAAGGGCATAGAATGTGGAATGGGTTGGGTTTTTTTATGATGAAAGAACTGTGAGAAATGCATTGGTTTCATTGAAGGTAGAAGAACCTAATGGCAAGGTCTAAAATCCTTCCGTTGGTGAACAGAAAGCAAAGGAAAACCATTCGGAAGTTACTATTCTTGTACAATTTTATCATAAATAAATGAATCATGTCTATTTTGTTAACATATTTTACAGTTCATTATCAGATGTTTCTGGATGTATAAATGTAAACACCTTCAAAATAAAATTAATCTTTTGGAAGAAAATACCCTTTTTGCACACACACAAAAAAAAAATCTCTGCAACATTTTTAGCAAAGAACCCGGGTACTTTTACTGGTGATAGAGAGGGAATTTGTGACAGCTTCTCTAATATATAAATATATGTAAAATATACAGTAGCATTAAAGTTGCAACACAGCCAAGGTAAAAGAATTCAGTTTCAGCGACTCTTAGGCTTTAAAGGGGAGATTTTTTTAAAGTGCCTATGAGCTTTAGGCACCCAGCCCTAGTGAAAACATTAAATCCCTAAACTCTTTTGAAAATAGCCACCCTAACCTACTGGGTGCCTAAATAATACCTGGTGTAGGTATTATTGCCCATGTTATTCATAATCTCGCATGTAGAGGCTGATGTAATAATAACAACGATAAAGGTCTTGGTTTGAGAATTGCACTTGCCTGCTCAGCTGTAGCAAAGTTGAGGCTCTTTGTTGAGTGAGGGGGCCTAAGACATCAGAATTGAACCATTTGCTAAAAAAAAAGAAAGTATGAGTGCAAAGAATAACCTACCAAATGTGAAGACAAGCAAGCTGTGTTGTCTTCTTGAGTCTGCACACAGACAACTCCAGAGACTCTGCTTCAATTTATAGCTTTGTCAAACAGCAACAAAGTGAAATTTAAAAGACTGTAGTAAGCTTCACTGCTGCCATTCAATTTTACAGCGGCTGTTTCACTGTGAGCAGCAGTAAAATTGTCAAGATAGATCTTCTTCATCTCCCTCAGCAGTGATGTCTAAGCATATTGCACTGAAAAGATTAAGTTAATTATTTTACGTGAGACACATTCTTCCACTGCTTAGACACCTGTATCAAGTCTGAAGCTAAGGGTAACGTTTTCAGCTATGCCTATGTCCCATTTTCAAAAGCTACTTAAATGCTCAGGAGCTGAATCCCAATTGACTTACAATGCAGTTTTTTGCTTCTAAGTGCCGACATCACTTTTGAAAAAAAATGGCACTTAGGTTCCTTGGGCACTTTTGAACATTTTGTGCTAAATTCATCTCAGTTGTAGCTCGAGTGAAATCAGATTATTCGAGTTAATGGAGTTACACCAAGCATGAATTTGGCCATGCAGGTTTAATTTTCATTACCAATATTATTAATTATTATTACTCTTTGTACTATATAGCAAGTAGACACCCCGTTCATCAACCAGATCCCCATTGTGCAAGATACAAACACAGAACAAAAAGATGGACTCTACCCCAAAGAGTTTACTCCTAAAAATGTAGCAATGATATTATCCAGAGTGTATAACTTCCCATATGAAGCTCAGCAAGTGACAATCCACATGCTATGTCAAGTGCTGATTTTTGGACAAAAAGTTAAATAATAAGCCACTGTGACAGCTTTGAAATCCCTGAAAAATATTTTGTGCACTTTGACTTGGCTGAATGGAGGCAGGGAAAGAGACAGTTACCATATTTTTTAATGGACAATTCTGTTTTTCTCCAAGTATTCTCTAAACAAAACTTTGAGATTCCCTGTCAGTGATAATGGGGTTTGGAAGCCCTTGGCAACTGAAAAACCCATCAGAGCCATTTAATGATGATGCTGTAGTTCCTGATTTAATCTGCTACTTCTATAGTGGAAATAGTAGTCTACAAGAACTAATAATGAGACAGCAGCTCTTCTGTTTGAAATAACCAGAGTGAGCTGCTTTAATAATTAACCTGGTGGCACTTCGGGCTTGATGCTTGTCACATACTTATAGGTGACATTGTTTTAGTATGCTTTGTGCTGTATTGATATGATAGTACCTTTCATCTATGTTCATTTTGAGGTCCCACCTTTAGAAATCTAAAGAGTGCCAAATTCTGCTTTGACTTACTTGGGGTTGCACAGGAGCTCCAGGGCCAAAGTTGAGTAAAGGAACTGAGGGCTGCTGAATTTAGTGGTTCCTAGCTTGTGTATGTATTTGCTGTAGCTTCATCTCCCCCATTCGGTCTGCGTTGATTATCTTCCTTTTGGTCCATAAAGATGTAATAGCTTTTCCAAGTTCTAAAGGCAATGATAAAGACTATTTTTATTCATCCCTAAATAGTGGCTTAAGGCATCTCAGAGTTTGTGAACTGCATGTGAAATGGCTCTCCTAATGAGCAAGACAGGCTTAGTAATGCCAGATTCCTGGTATTGCTCTAATAAAGCTCTCAAGCTAATCCGACTAGCAGCCACTATGAGGTATCTTTTTGCAACTGGAGTGTAGTATGTCCTGACAGTGTCCATTGCTCTAAACTATCCTGCATCCCTGTCATTTATTCACAATTCTGTAGTTTTATTTCCCTGGGCTCATTTTGTTGAGGTCTTGATTACTGTCTTCAGAGCTTCAATGTCTGTCACGGAGGTCACAGAAGTCACAGATTCCTTGACCTCCATGTCTTCTGCAGCAGCCGGTGCGGCTGGCTCCAGGGCTGCCCAGGCAGCCCACGGGCCAGTCACACCAGCCGCTGCTGGGGCAGTCTTGGGCCGCTGCCCTCCCCCACCCCAGCAGCAGCAGGAGGAGTTTGGGTGTGGGAGGAGACGGGGGGTTGGGGCATGGGACGGGGTGAGGGCTCTGGGTGGCGCTAACCTTGGGAGGGCTCCCTGGAAGTGGCGACATCCTCCTCCTTCAACGCCTAGCTCCGTGCACTGCCTCTGTCTACAGGCACCGCCCCCGCAGCTCCCACTGGCCGCAGTTCCTGGCCAGTGCGCGCTGCGGAGCTGGCAGCACGTGGACCGAGGAGCTTAGGGAGGGACTTGTCGCCACTTCTGAGAAGCCAGGTAGGGAGCCTGCCACCGCTGCCAAACCTCACCTCCCAGCACCACTGGGGATCCGAGGCTGCTCCCACCCGAGCACCCCTGGTGCTGGATCACCCCACCTGAGTACCTGCGGGGCCCCTCCACGCATGTGTGGCACCCCCTTGATCACATACCCCCAGAGCACCCATGGCAGCCCTCCAGGCCACACCCCCCCAGAGCACTCGTGGCACCCCCCTGGGCTGCACCCCCACCCCGAGCACCTGTGGCCCCACACTGCCTCAGCGCCCCCTGGGCACCCCAGAGCACCCGTGTGCTCCTCAAGCACCCGCAGCACCACCCCCCCCCGATTACTGCCTCAAACACACACACACCGCTGAGTACACACAGCACTCCCAAGATTGAGTCAAGGGTATAACACAAGTCATGGACAGGCCACAGGCTAAGTTCTATCTAAGCTGTGCGGCTGCACAACTGCCTATTAAGCCCCGCGCAAGTGCTCAGGGCTGTGGCAGGGAGAAGCACCCCTCCACCAGCGCCTCGCCCCAGTGCAGAGCTGCCGCAGCAGGGAGAGACGCCTCTCCCCGCCGGCCCAAGCATGGACCTGCCTCAGACTTGCTGCAGTCAGGGGAGAGGAGCCCCTCCCTCAGCCCAGCCCCGCCAGAGCTGCCACAGTCAGGGAGAGGTGCCTCTCCCCCGGCCACAAGCTGCTGCGGCAAGAAAGGGGGCTGGGAGGAGTCCTCTTTCCCCACTGCACCCCAAACTCCTCATTCCCAGCCCCACCCCAGAGCCCATACCCCAACCCTGTGCCCCAGCCCTCCTGCACCCCAAAACTGTCATCCCCAGCCCCGCCCCAGAACCTTCACCCCTTGCTGGAGCCCTCACCCCTCCAAACCCCAGCCCTCTGCCCCAACTCCACATCACTTCCATATTGGTGCACCTAACAAAATTCATTCCGCACAGGACGTACAAAATTAGAAGGAACAGTGGTCACGGGCCATGAATTTTTGTTTACTGCCTGTGACCTATCCATGACTTTTACTAAAAATACCCGTGACTAAAATGTAGCCTTACTCAGACTACATCAATAAAATTGTTAGTCATCTCTGAAGGCCAAAAGCTGCCATCAGTTACACCTGTGAAATACCACTGAAGGATTATGGGATTGCTGTGTTGTAATGGACAGCAGAATTGGAAAACTATGGGTTTGTACAGGCAGTATTAGGCTTGCAAAATATTTACTACTGTTGATGATACATGAGCCAGAGGAATGCAGTTTGATTCTAATGTTGAATGTGCAGATAACAGTAGCTAGAAAAAGCATATTTTTAAATGATGATATAGGGATCATTGAGAGATGTTAAACATGAGACTCCTACATTAGACTCCTACAATGCGATTTTTAAAGTCACTTTTCAGAGAGGAAAAAATAATTTTACGTCCTTCTTTGGTTATACACTGCAATGCTCCTCGTTGTTTTCTGTGCTTTAAGAGTTTTCACTCAAAGGACAATGTAGACAAAAGACACCATCTGTAAGATTTGCTTCATCCTATTCAGGAGTTTGGGGGTATGGGGTTCAGAACTGAGATCAGAAATCCGTTTTCCATGATAATTCACCATTGAAGCTCTGAAGACAGTAATCAAGACCTCAATCAAGACCGGGGAAATAAAACTATAGAATTGTGAATAAATGACAGGGACGCAGGATAGTTTTAAAGCAGAGGTTCTAGAACTGTGGTCCATGGACCTCCATTTTCAGAGCCCATGACAGGTGGATGTTGAAGAGAGCTTCATAGGGAATCTCTGTGACTCAATATGCAGGATGACTGGAAGGGGAGCCAGAGGATTCATTTTTAGTTTGGATCCTTTAGTCGTTGTCTTCCATGGAGTGAGCATATGACAGCTGAGGGATAATGCACTCCTGAGGCTGCAGTAGGGGACATGGAGTGATTCTGCTGCTGCTCTGTCACATGGAGAACTACAGAATTGTCTAGTCCACAATCTGCCTACTTGGGTTGTGCTGTGAATAAACAGTGCTCTCCCCATACCTACTTACGTTCTAATATCTCCTGACTTCTCATGGGACCATCCCAAGGGACTGAGGCCTTCAACCTTTTCTATCCCATCAAACCATTCTTGCCTCTCCTTTCTTCTGCTGCTTTCTGCAGTGTGAATGGAAAACTGCATGCCCTGTATGCTGCCAGTTTTACGTCAAAGTCAACATGCAATTTAAATGTATAGTCTGAGCTTCTCAAACGAGTCTGAATATTTAATTTTTAGTTTCTTCTGTTGGTCTCACCCACTAACTTTGGTTTGTAGCTACACGTCATACACCTAATACTACAGCTGTGTCTCACCCAAATAATACTTAACTATTCCTGCCTGAAATGGTCATTGTGTCTTCGAATCTCAACAGCGTTGTTTGTGAAGCATTTATCCACATTGGACAACATTTTATTTAAACTAGGGCTGTCTATTAATTAACTCATGCGATTAACTTTAAAATATTAATTGTGATTAAAAAAATTAATCATGATTAATCACAGTTTTAATTGCACTGTTAAGCAATAGAATACCAAGTGAAATTTACTTAAATATTTTGGATGTTTTTCTCCATTTTCAAATATATTGATTTCAACTACAACACAGAATACAAAGTATACAATACAAAGAGTACACATATTTGCACTCTAAAAATGATAAACAAAAGAAATAGTATTTTTCAATTCACCTCATACAAGTACTGTAGTGCAATCTCTTTATCATGAAAGTGCAACTTACAAATGTAGATTTATTGTTACATAACTGCACTCAAAATCAAAACAATGTAAAACTTTAGAGCTTACAAGTCCACTCAATCCTACTTCTTGTTCAGCTAAGACAAACAAGTTTGTTACATTTATGGGACATAATACTGCATGCTTATTATTTACAATGTCACCTGAAAGTGAGAAGAGGCTTACGCATAGCACTTTTGTAGCTGACATTGCAAGATATTTACATGCCAGATATGCTAAATATTTGTATGCCCCTTCATACTTCGGCCACCATTCCAGAGGACAGGCTTCCATGCTGATTACACTTGTTAAAAAAATAATGTGTTAATTAAATTTGTGACTGAACTCCTTGAGGGAGAATTGTATGTCTCCTGCTCTGTTTTACCCGCATTCTGCCATATATTTCATGTTATAGCTGTCTCGGATGATGACCCAGCACATTTTGGTTTTTTTAAGAGCACTTTCATTATGGATTTCACAAAACGCAAAGAAGGTACCAATGTGAGATTTCTAAAGATAGCTACAGCACTTGACCCAAGGTTTAAGAATCTGAAGTGCCTTCCAAACTCTGAGTGGGATGAGGTGTGGAGCATGCTTTCAAGGAGCAACACTCTGGAAATTACAGAACCCAAACCACCATGAAAAGAAATCAACCTTTTGCTGATGGCATCTGATTCGGATGATGAAAATGAACATATGTCAATCCGCACTGCTTTGGATAGTTACCGAGCAGGACCCATCATCAGCATGGATGCATGTCCCCTGGAATGATTGATGAAGCATGAAATGAATCTTTAGGGCATTTGGCTTGTAAATATCTTGCAACGCCGGCTACAACAGGTGCCATGAAAACACCTGTTCTCATTTTCAGGTGACATTGTAAACAAGAAGCGGGCAGCGTTCTATCCTGCAAATGTAAACAACCTTGTTTGTCTGAGCCATTGGCTGAACAAAAAGTAGGATTGAGTGGACTTGCAGGCTCTAAAATTTTACATTGTTTTAGTTTTGAATGCAAGTTTTTTTGTACATAATTCTACATTTGTAAGTTCAGGTCCAAAAACAATTGTAACAATAATTAATCATTTTTTAAAGGACTGTGATTCTCAAAAGGGTTTGTCCTGTTACTAGGACTTAATTCCTCACTGACAGTTTATTTTAGAAATCCAAATAAATGTGAGGGTAGCTTGTTTGCTTGCCTGGATGTGTTTCTTGTTTCTTTTTTCAGTTTGAATTTCGTTGGGGGGGGGTACAATCTTGCACTAAAATGCATGAAATTGCACTTGAAATTTCAAAATTTTCTGGTGGGGACTTTAATTTAAAATTTTCTTGCTGTTTTACAGCCTCCTTATTTGTGCTTGCCACTGGCTAACCTCAGGCAAGTCCCTTCAACTCCCTGATCCTCAGTTTCCCCATCTGTTAAAATGGGGATTATGGTTCTTAGAGATGATGATCTACAGATGAAAAAACTAGGGATTATTATTATTAATTGCATATCTGGGTGCTACCTGAATGTTTTCCAATAATAAAATTTTTTTATTTTTTATTATTCCTCAAGCCAAGGGAGAGGAATTATTTAAGCTCAGTACCAATGTGGACACAAGAACAAATAGATATAAACTGGCCACCAGGAAGTTTAGACTTGAAATTAGACGAAGGTTTCTAACCATCAGAGGAGTGAAGTTTTGGAATAGCCTTCCAAGGGAAGCAGTGGGGGCAAAAGATCTATCTGGCTTTAAGATTAAACTCGATAAGTTTATGGAGGAGACGGTATGATGGGATAACATGATTTTGGTAATTAATTGATCTTTAAATATTCATGGTAAATAGGCCTATTGGCCTGTGATGGGATGTTAGATGGGGTGGGATCTGAGTTACCCAGGAAAGAATTTTCTGTAGTATCTGGCTGGTGAATCTTGCCCATATGCTCAGGGTTTAGCTGATCACCATATTTGGGGTCGGGAAGGAATTTTCCTCCAGGGCAGATTGGAAGAGGCCTTGGAGGTTTTTTGCCTTCCTCTGTAGCATGGGGCACGGGTCACTTGCTGAAGGATTCTCTGTAATGGAAGTCTTTAAACCACGATTTGAGGACTTCAATAGCTCAGACATAGATGAGGTTTTTCGCAGGAGTGGGTGGGTGAGATTCTGTGGCCTGCGTTGTGCAGGAGGTCAGACTAGATGATCATAATGGTCCCTTCTGACCTTAGTATCTAGGAATCTACAGAACAAGGCAAATCTGAAGAAAACAAATTACATACAAAGTTCCTGAATCCCACAGAAAGTTTGCACATCACTGTACAGGTAGTGTGTTGAAATTTATAATACGGTTAGTGAAACAAGACGAATTAGGACTTCTGGTGATGTCTAGCAAATGAAAGAGTTTAGATAGAAAACATTGAGAATATGCAGAGTTGATGATTCACATAAGGTCAATTAAGCTCAACTTAATTTAGAAAATTTCTCATACATCTTCCCACTTCCATTTTCACCAATTTCTCCTGTCCTAGTTTTACATGACCAGATTATCCATTCTGAAAGCATGACCAACCCCAGTAGGGGGTGGCTCTGGAAAAATTGAAATAGCCACACACTATGCAACCATGTCTGCTGTTTGTTTTTTATTTTATCAGTATAACCCCTATGACCATCTGAGTTAGAATTTTCCCATGTTCTCAGTTTTCATAAAATTATAGGCCCTGATTTGGAACAACTTGGGGTTCTGGATTCATGAAATCTCTATGGCTAACCACATGCATTCAAAACTCAGGACTCAGGACCGCCAAATTAAAGTGACTTTAAAATAACATGTTAAAGTTCTTTTTATTTGCTTTCTGGTTTTTGAGTCTTCTAAGGTTCATCTTTTCAATCTTTTCTCCACATCAATGAGGGCTAGAAACATATTTTTCCCCCTCTAATAAAAGCTGAAGTTCTTAGGTAATCACCCTGTTCTCCCCAGACTTTCAGCCTGAGAAACTGGGGGTTGCCAAGGTCATGCCTGGACGCCTGCTGCACCTCTGGGCCTCAGCGGAGGGACTGAGTCTCAGTCTGGTTACCATGTATGCCCTGTTCCAAACCCAGAATGGGTGCGGTTCTATCGGCAGACGTCCAGGGCCAGATAAACCCATAGGCTAATAAGGCTATAGCCTTAGGCCCTCCTATTTTTAGATCCTACTTTAGACCAGCGGTTCTCAACACATGGCCCGTGGGCTGCATGCGGCCCAATTAGCAAGCTGTGTGCTAAAAATAATTAAAAGTTTGCAGCTCTGGTCAGGCAGGGGTCAGGGCCCGGTGCCAGAGTTGCATGTGGGGGAGCCTGATCACGCAGCCCTCCTGGAGCACTCCTGCCAGCAGGAAAGGCAAAGCAGCCCCCTCTGGCGTGGAAGCAGTTCAGCCGGCAGCCAGCCAGCAGCCTGCTGCTTCTGCTCCCTCCCATCTGCGTCTCCCCACGCTGCAGGAACACACTGCCAGGCATTCGGTTACCACGGGTGACCGGACACTAAAAATCCAGTTACCATGGGAACCCATGCCAGCCATGGGTGTAGTTTGAGGCAGCATTGTCTCCCCCCCAAGCCGATTTCTGCGGAACTCTGTTTAGCTGTCAGGGAGGGAAGAGGCTCCCTCTATCCCTCTCCTTGGCTGAGGCTGGCAGGCAGCTCCTAGTGCCCATCACCATCATCTTCTATGTGTGCTGGGTCCTGTTTCTGGACAACTGGTGAGTGCCTGTGGGGGGCGGGGGGAAGAGGCAGCGGGGAAGGAAGAGGGATGATAATAGGACAGAGAGAAGAGACGGGGATGGGGGAAGTGGGCAGGGGGGAGGGGGAATGGGGCAGGGGACAGTGTGGAGAAGAAAGGGGATGGGGTAGGGGAAGGGAATGGGATGGGGGAAGAGAAGGGGATGACAGAGTGCTGTCGCTAGGGGGAGCGATGCCTCCTCGCTTCTGGGTGTCTGTCTGGCGAAATGCAGGGGGGCACGTCCCTCCCCAATAGCCACTGCTATGTATCGCCTCTGGGGGGGGATGAGCATGTGCCAGGCTGCAGTGTGCCCTGGGCTGCCTGCAGCTGACAACAACTGTCTGCCCATCCCCTATTGCTCATTTCCAGACCCTAATGTAAGTGAGGACAAATTAATGGTTAATGTTTTTACTTAAATTAGCAAAATAAAATGCTCTTGAAAGACATTTGCCACTGTTGAAATGAAAGGTATCTATCGATTTGAATCACATTGCTGTCAGATAACAAATACTAAACCTTATTTTTTGGTAGATATACAGGTAGTATATATATTGTGTGGATGCGGCCCACATAACACACAGAGAGCTGTATATGCAGCCCACAATGGTAAATAAGTTGAGAACTACTGCTTTAGGCCCTAATTTTTAGGCCCTCCTATTTTTAACGCCCTACTGTAGGCCCTCCATTCCATATTGAAGTAACAGCTGAGCAACCATAGCGGGGCCATCGGAAATTTTTTGTCTCGTTAGGTATTGCTTTGTACAAATTAATCCATCAAGATTGTGAATTCAATTTATGGTGGTTGTGATTTTGTCTTTATGGGCTAAGTAAGTGTTTGTGGGCCCCAGCAATATTGTACACCGTAGGCCTACACTGGACAATAGTCACCATGTTGAAGAAAGGAGGATGGCAGAAATTGAAGGTGGCCAAAGAAAGATGGCAAAGACAAGATGTAATGCTGAAAGGTATTCCTTCTCTCTAATGTTTTTTCCTCCTACTAAGTCTGTTGGTGAGGAAGTCCAGGCGAATAGCAGCCCAAGTGAACTTGTTGTGCCTGCGCCTGATGAAAAGGAGCAGCCTCCTGTGACTTCTCTACCTGCAGTCTCACTCCACTCCTTTGAAGACTCTCCCAGTGATAGTAATACAAAAATACTTTTCCAATGATCCAGGTGAGTGGAACCATGACTTCTCAAGATTTTCATTGTATATTGGACTGAGAAGGGCCCACAGAAATGCCAGAATCTAGATGCTGACTTTTCACTGACAAAGCGAGAGTACACCAATCAGAATCGTTATCTGACCAAATCAATGTTTGAATATGTGGAGCCTAAAAAACAGATTGGCAAGCGAGAATGGCTCATCTATTTGCCTTCCAAGAAGAAAGTGTACTGTTTTTATTGCCACCTGTTTTCTGATACCAAAAAATGAGGAATGTTCTGCGAAGGCCTTCAATGATTGGAAGAATACTGCATACATTACCAATCATGCAATGAGTGAGCAGCATACATTGTCAGTTAGCAGCTTCCATGCCCAAAAGAAATGTAGTGGCAAAATTGATACCCTAATGGAAAACCAGTTTTTGGAAGCTTGTGCTTATTGGAAGAACGTTCTCAGACATGTAGTTGAAACCATAGTTTTTCTTGCTGAGGGTGGTCTGCCATTCCGAGACTGTTGGGTCGAAACAGCAATGGCAATTACCGTGGCATTCTACAGTTAATCTTTAAGTTTGACCCTTTCTTAGCTCAGCACATCAATGAACATGCAAATCATGGAAAAGGCCATACATCATATTTATCAAAGACTATTTGTGATGAATTCATTGCACTGCTGGCAAAGAAGACACTATCAGCCATTGTAGATTAGATCAAAGATATGGGATATTTTTCAGTGTCTGTGGACTCAACACTGGATGTGCCACATCACTCTCAGATATAGAGAGAGAAGATGACAAAAGCAAATCTATTTGGATGTACCGAGTTATCACTGAATCCAATGTGATAAGAATATTTCCCAAATGTTGAAAGTGCATTACGGCTGTATTTGTCACTAATGATCACAACTGTAGTGGAGAATGTTCCTTCTCTCTTCTAACAAGGGTCAAAAATGTCCTCTAATCCACCATGACTCAAGAACATCTCAGTGCTTTGTCCCTCATGAGCATTGAGAATGAAATCATCAGGTCTTTGAATTACTATGACATCATTCATGACTTTTCCCATAGCTTTAGGTGTGGCAAAAATTGTTTGTTTGAAGAATTGAATGTAGTGACAGTAGAATAAACTTGTTAATTTTACATAAATATGTAAATATGTATGTAGATAAATGCTTGATGACTTCATGATTTTTTTTGCAATATGTAATTCATACTTAGTCCCTTCCCTCTCACCCCTCATAACCTTAATCTGGCCTTGCAGAGCTCTATCTTCCTCTGCTCTGTAGATCCTCATAAGTGCCTGGTCTTGGGAAGGGATTCTAACATCAATGTGGACTCACGGCATTACCTTGGAACAGAGAAGTGTTAGGCCATTGCAGACATCCTCAGGGAAGTTGTCGACCATCAATTCCTAGTAGATATCTGGCATGACCACCACCCAGCTGACTCCACCACCTTCACCATTGTCCAGGTAGATGATACTCAGTTGTGCCACTCCTGTTTGAAGTGCATTTGTGTGTCTTGATTTCACATTTTGCAGGCCCATTTCTCCAGTATCAGGCCATCCCCATTCTCCAACCACCACCTAGTAGCCATGATGGCCTCATTGCCATCTGAGATGCCTACTAGTATGTCAATAACGTGTTTGAGGATATCGGCTTTTGAGCCCCCTGGGAGTTCTGACTGGCCTAGCAGAGGCACACCTTTCCCTTGGAACAGAGGTGGTGGGATATGGGGAAGGTATGTTCCAGGCTCTTCTGCTTTGATGACACCCAGAGAGGTAGCTGGAGTTGGGATGCTACAATAGAGCAGTTGGAGTGGGAAGTCTTGGACCTGGAGAGATGCCTGGCCATTTGCCAGGGATCTATCTCTCTGTAGAGAAAGTTAGGAGAAGCAGGACAATCGCCAGGCCCTCAACCACCATTGGGCTTGAGGCGCCTTCATTTGATACTACATTCAACACTTTCAGGAGATGGATCATGGTGCCTGCATCTTATATGCCCCAAAGAAAAAGAGAGGTACCAAAAAGCATATCACCTACTACTCAGCAGAGGACAGCACCCCTCTCATGGGCCTAGGAAGGGGTAGGGAAGGGCCAGGGCCTTCTATGCCAGCCTCTTCTCCCTGGACCCAATTGACACTGATGCCTGTGGGGTCCTGTGGGATGAACTCCCTATGGTCAGTGTGGGAGACTGGGACTGGTTAGAGCAATATCTCACATTGGCCAAGTTCTTGGAAGCCCTTCCTCTAATGACCATCAACAAATCTCCGGGCATCATTGAGCTAACAGTGGTATTCTACTGTGTATTCTTGGATGTCTTCAGTCCAGCCCTTGCCACCATCTAGGCCAAGTCCTTGAAGAGTGGGGTGCTTCCCCCTGTTGTATAGGTGGGTCATGATCGCTCTGTTGCCTAAGAAGGGGGAAATCCGTGATTTAAGGATTTGGCACCGACTACAAGGTCATAGCAAAAGCCATCTGACTGCAGCTGGGGTCTATGCTTGTGGACATGATCCACCCCAACTAAACCTACAGTGTCCCAGGATGGAACATCTTTGATAACCTTCATCTGGTCTGGGACCTATTCCATCTAGCATGTCCAGGGGATAATCTGTCACTTGCCCTCCTGTCCCTGGACTAGGAGAAGGCATTTAACAGGGCTGACCACAGGTACTTCATGGGCACTCTGCAGGTGTTTGGCTTAGGCACCACTTCATAGGGATTCTCCTCTGTATGCCTCTGGGGAGTGTCTGGTCAAGCTCAACTGGGCCTTGACTGAACCTTTCACCTTCAGTCCAGGGATATAGCCGGGCTGCCTGCTCTCCAGCCAGTTGTATTCCATCATGTTCAAGCCCTTTTTCAGAAGAGGATGATGGGGTTGGTGCTACGAAAGCCTGACTAGGGGGGTGGTCCCGTCAGTGTATGCCTATGATGTGCTCCTCAAGAACCTGGGAGACTGGGCTGATCCTGCCCCACTAGAGAACTGGATTGATCTAGAGACCAGAGTGTCTGATTGATTGTGGAAGTGGATGGGGTTGCTCCAGTGCCTTGCCCTTTGGACGAGATGCTGACGCTCAACCATTTATTTTTGTCCATGCTCTGGCACTGGTTCAACATCCTGCCTCTGGAAACTCTGGCCAGCCTCCACAAGAAGATCCTGGAGTTTTTCTGACAAGGGTTGCACTGGATCTCTGTGGGTGTCCTGAGCCTCCCCCTGTGGGAGGGCAAACAGAGCCTGGTCAGCTTCTGCACCTTTGCCTTCAGGCCCTGCCGAGACTCCTTTACAGTGCCGGTAATCCAGCATGGAGCATGCTGGCACAGACTTTTTTCCCACCACCTCTGAGGACTCCGATATGACCGGCAGCTCTTTTATCTCCATCCGAGGAGTCTCCCTGAGATCTTGCTAAGCTGCTGGACTTTTACCAGGACCTCCTCAGGACCCGGTCGCTAGTTTCAGGGACCAGGTCTGTTGTGGCTGGAGTCCCCCTTGGTGTGTTGGAGGATAGTCCTGGTGGGTGTCACGAGAAGTTGAGACCTCCTGGACTAAGATTGGAGGGACTCGGTGGACCCTATGGCACTCAGCCACCACCTGGAGCTGCCCACCCTGTGTGTTCCCTGTCATGTACTCCAGGAGGTGAGGGCAGCCTTGCCTCCTATCTCTCTCACTTTTCTCAAGTGCGTTCTGTGGGAGGGTGCTCCCTGCCCACCACTCACCCTGGTCTGCTGGAACTCATCATCAGGCTCCTGCCCCACCAGCCTCCCTGGCTGCTCCCAACATGCCACCTGAGGTGGCTTCATGAAATTCAGCTGGTCTGGGCATGGTTCAGAGGTGGACAACATTTGTATGTGCTCATGCTTCATACCATCCATTTCTTCACCCCGGTGTCCTGCCCCAACACCAAATGACAGAACCTGCTGTCCCCTGATGAAGGTGAGGAACCCTGGTAGGTCAGTTGATGGCTTTTCCATGAAGTCATGAGCATGGCACATACTTGCAATGGAGTGTGAACTCCCAACATGCTTTCTGTAATGAGAGGGAGACACTGGCTCATATTTACCTAGGGTGCATCAGGTTGTAGCCCCTCTGCCAATTGCTCCAGAACTGCTTACTGAGGTTCTGGATGCACTTCTCCTCGCACCTCCTGATCTATGCACACCCATCTGCACCCCCAAACAATTGTGAGACCTCCTCATCAATCTCCTCCTGGTGCTGGCCAATACCAGGAGGAAGAAGCTGGACAAGACGGTGTTCTGTAACTGTGGGCCTATTTCTGGTCCCTTGTCGGATCATATCTCTGGGCAGAGTTCCTCTGGGGAGTGTTTACTGACTCCTTAGTCAGTGCCTTTAAGAAGCAGTGGGCACAGTTGGGAGTTCTCTTCTCAGCATTCTCTTCTGTTTCCCTGATTTTTAATCTTTAAAATTCACTCCTGTCCTATTTTATTTGTTGTCCTCATTATTTACTTGTGGTCTGGGTTCAGTGGCCCTTCCCCCTTTGTTGAGTAGGGAGGGCTTTTAGCTTTGGGTGGCCTTAGGTCCTCTGCTTCCTGGCAACCACAAAAGGTACACACCATCCAACTTGTGTAACAAATGAGGCAGGGGTTCTACAGACAACAGCCTCCTTTCACCACACAGTTTTGATCCATCCCCAGAGCAGGTCCAGCCTGTGCAATGAATGAGACAGGAAAAAAAAACCAGTATATGAACATGTAATTAAAGAATCTATCATCATACCTCTTATCATCCTTAGGTTTACATGATTCAGTGTGAAGTAGCCAGAGGCCTCAACTGATGAGAGCACTGTTGGTCTTGGTTTGGGAGATGACTGATCTCCTTCGTACAGAGAAAACACATTGCTTAGAACAAAGTAATGCTTCATCCAAGGAGGTGCCTTTAATCACCCACATGGCATGCAGAGGTACGAAAGAAGTTGACGCCAGAGAATATTAATGGAGGATCATAGAATATCAGGGTTGGAAGGGACCTCAGGAGGTCATCTAGTCCAACCCCTTGCTCGAAGCAGGACCAATTCCCAGTTAAATCATCCCAGCCAGGGCTTTGTCAAGCCTGACCTTAAAAACCTCTAAGGAAGGAGATTCTACCACCTCCCTAGGTAACACATTCCAGTGTTTCACCACCCTCTTAGTGAAAAAGATTTTCCTAATATCCAATCTAAACCTCCCCCACTGCAACTTGAGACCATTACTCCTCGTTCTGTCATCTGCTACCATTGAGAACAGTCTAGAGCCATCCTCTTTGGAACCCCCTTTCAGGTAGTTGAAAGCAGCTATCAAATCCCCCCTCATTCTTCTCTTCTGCAGACTTAACAATCCCAGTTCCCTCAGCCTCTCCTCATAAGTCATGTGTTCCAGTCCCCTAATCATTTTTGTTGCCCTCCACTGGATGTTTTACAATTTTTCCACATTCTTCCTGTAGTGTGGGGCCCAAAACTGGACACAGTACTCCAGATGAGGCCTCACCAATGTCGAATAGAGGGGAACGATCACGTCCCTCGATCTGCTGGCAGTGCCCCTGCTTATACATCCCAAAATGCCATTGGCCTTCTTGGCAACAAGGGCACACTGTTGACTCATATCCAGCTTCTCATCCACTGTAACCCCTAGGTCCTTTTCTGCAGAACTGCTGCCGAGCCATTCCGTCCCTAGTCTGTAGTGGTGTATAGGATTCTTCCATCCTAAGTGCAGGACTCTGCACTTGTACTTGTTGAACCTCAGCAGATTTCTTTTGGCCCAATCCTCCAATTTGTCTAGGTCCCTCTGGATCCTATCCCTACCCTCCAGGGTATCTACCTCTCCTCCCAGTTTAGTATCATCTGCAAACTTGCTGAGGGTGCAATCCACACCATCCTCCAGATCATTAATGAAGATATTGAACAAAACCGGACCAAGGACCGACCCCTGGGGCACTCCACTTGATACCGGCTAGACATGGAGCCATTGATCACTACCCATTGAGCCCAACAATCTAGCCAGCTTTCTATCCACCTTATAGTCCATTCATCCAGTCCATACTTCTTTAACTTGCTGGCAAGAATACTGTGGGAGACCGTGTCAAAAGCTTTGCTAAAGTCAAGGAACAACACATCCACTGCTTTCCCCTCATCCACAGAGCCAGTTATCTCGTCACAGAAGGCAATTAGATTGGTCAGGCATGACTTGCCCTTGGTGAATCCATGCTGACTGTTCCTGATCACTTTCCTCTCCTCTAAGTGCTTCAGAATTGATTCCTTGAGGACCTGCTCCATGATTTTTCCAGGGACTGAGGTGAGGCTGACTGGCCTGTCATTCCCAGGATCCTCCTCCTTCCCTTTTTTAAAGATGGGCACTACATTAGCCTTTTTCCAGTTGTCCGGACTTCCCCTAATTGCCATGAGTTTTCAAAGATAATGGCCAATGGCTCTGCAGTCACCTCCGCCAACTCCTTTCGCACTCTCGGATGCAGTGCATCCGGCCCCATGGACTTGTGCTCGTCCAGCTTTTCTAAATAGTCCCAAACCACTTCTTTCTCCACAGAGAGCTGGTCACCTCCTCCCCATGCTGTGCTGCCCAGTGCAGTAGTCTGGGAGCTGACCTTGTTCGTGAAGACAGAGGCATTGAGTACATTAGCTTTTTCCACATCCTCTGTCACTAGGTTGCCTCCCTTACTCAGTAAGGGGCCCACACTTTCCTTGACTTTCTCTTGACTTTTCTTGTTGCTAACATACCTGAAGAAATCCTTCTTGTTACTCTTAACATCTCTTGCTAGCTGCAACTCCAGGTGTGATTTGGGCTTCCTGATTTCACTCCTGCATGCCCAAGCAATATTTTTATACTCTTCCCTGGTTATTTGTTCAATCTTCCACTTCTTGTAAGCTTCTTTTTTGTATTTAAGATCAGCAAGGATTTCACTGTTAAGCCAAGCTGGTCGCCTGCCATATTTACTATTCTTTCTACACATTGGGATGGTTTGTCCCTGTAACCTCAAAAAGGATTCTTTAAAATACAGCCAGCTCTCCTGGACTCCTTTCCCCCTCATGTTATTCTCCCAGGGGATCCCACCCATCAGTTCCCTGAGGGAGTCAAAGTCTGCTTTTCTGAAGTCCCGAATCTGTATTCTGCTGCTCTCTTTTTTTCCCTGTGTCAGGATCCTGAACTTGACCATCTCATGATCACTGCCTTCCAGGTTCCCATCCACTTTTGCTTCCCCTAATTCTTCCCGGTTTGCGAGCAGCAGGTCAAGAAGAGCTCTGCCCCTAGTTGGTTCCTCCAGCACTTGCACCAGGAAATTGTCCCCTACACTTTCCAAAAACTTCCTAGATTGTCTGTGCACTCCTGTATTGCTCTCCCAGCAGATATCAGGGTGATTGAAGTCTCCCATGAGAACCAGGGCCTGCGATCTGGTAACTTCCATGAGTTGCCGGAAGAAAGCCTCGTCCACCTCATCCCCCTGGTCCGGTGGTCTATAGCAGACTCCCACCACTACATCACCCTTGTTGCTCACACTTCTAAACTTAATCCAGAGACTCTCAGGTTTTTCTGCAGTTTCATACTTGAGCTCTGAGCAGTCATACTGCTCCCTTACATACAATGCAACTCCCCCACCTTTTCTGCTCTGCCTGTTCTTCCTGAACAGTTTATATCCATCCATGACAGTACTCCAATCATGTGAGTTATCCCACCAAGTCTCTGTTGTTCCAATCACATCATAATTCCTTGACTGTGCCAAGACTTCCAGTTCTCCCTGCTTGTTTCCCAGGCTTCTTGCATTTGTGTATAGGCACTTGAGATAACTCGCTGATTGTCCCTCTTTCTCAGTGTGAGGCAGGAACCCTCCCCTCTTGCGCGCTCCTGCTCGTGCTTCCTCCCAGTATCCCATGTCCCCACTTACCTCAGGGCTTTAGTCTCCTTCCCCTGGTGAACCTAGTTTAAAGCCCTCCTCACTAGGTTAGCCAGCCTGCTTGCAAAGATGCTCTTCCCTCTCTTTGTTAGGTGGAGCTCGTCTCTGCCTAGCACTCCTCCTTCTTGGAACACCATCCCATGGTCAAAGAATCCAAAGCCTTCTCTCCGACACCACCTGCATAGCCATTCGTTGAATTCCACGATTCTACGGTCTCTACCCAGGCCTTTTCCTTCCACGGGGAGGATGGATGAGAAGACCACTTGCACCTCAAACTCCTTTATCCTTCTTCCAAGAGCCACGTAGTCTGCAGTGATCCGCTCAAGGTCATTCTTGGCAGCATCATTGGTGCCCATATGAAGAAGTAGGAAGGGGTAGCGATCTGAGGGCTTGATGAGTCTCGGCAGTCTCTCCATCACATCGTGAATCCTAGCTGCTGGCAAGCAGCAGACTTCTCGGTTTTCCCAGTCAGGGCAGCAGACAGATGACTCAGTCCCCCTGAGGAGAGAGTCCCTGACCACCCGCCTCCTTCTCTTGGGATCGATGGTCGTGGAAGCCCCAACCCTAGGACAGTGCATCTCATGCCTTCCAATCGGAGGAGTCTCCGTCCGTTCCCTTCCCTCAGATGTATCATCTAGTCCACATGCTTCTGTATTGTGGATGTGAAAATATGGGGCCTATCCTTCTGTCGGATCCATTCCAGATTTGCAGTCCATGTGTCCAATATAGGATCTTGACTCTGATTTTTTCTTTGAAGCACTCCAAGTTAACTGTGTTTCAGACTTGCTTAGTTTGCAGGAGATGTAAAGTGAGTCTTCAGGTGTTCAATCTGAGATCTTAATGGTGTAAAGTGGAATCTTGGAACTAATGTTGCCCCCCAGCTAGCTATGATCCATGCTAAGACAAATGAAAAAGTAATGTGATTGTCAATCAAACACAGCATGCAATTACATTCCTGTGCTAATCACCCTTGAATAGCATCTAGTGCAGAGAGAGCTAAGGCAAGAGTATGGCATGAATCCTGAAATGTCAAATGATGAGGCTTCAAGTTAAAAAATGGGTGCAGAGCTTGGCAGGATTTAAGCAAGCCCTGAAAAAGTCATAATGAACTCTGTCTATGATCAAAACAAGTCAGTTGCCTTAATGAGCTGTCAAACAAGGAAAGACAAAGCCTGGGAATTGCTAGTAGGTACCTGAAGGCTCCGTAATGCACCTGGGCACCCAGCTGAAGAGGGGGAAAAAGGATTGTTTGCACCAGCAAAAGCACATGACCACCAACTTCCTCTTTCCCAAACTACCACAGGCTACATGGTCAAAGCCATGTTAAGAACTTGGTCAGTGTGCCAGCCCAAGTGAAGAGGCTGGATCAAATAAAGAGGTTATTTTTTCCCAAAACCAACATGTCAGAATGACTGACCTCTAAAATGTGGGGGAAGGGTCAAACAAGGCAATACAGCTGAAGTATTTGGTTGGGCAGGATAACCATGAGATGTCCTATGGTAACTCATTCCCCAACCACAGTCAGAAAAGATGTGACTAGAGTGCATCAAAAATTCAGGAAATCTCATTAAAAAATTGTTGTGAAAAATTCTTAGTATTTGTTACGAGTTCAATAATTCGCCATTAAATCAAAGTGGGCTGGAGTGGAGGGACAACATAGGTACCAGTAGTTGGTATCTTTGAGGTACACCTGCCCTAGCGACTCAGGGATTCAAAAAACCATCAAGACGTGGCTATTTCTCAACCAGGGAGCATAGAGTGGGAATCCTCCAAGATCAGTAGCTTTGGAGAAAGGCATTCTTTTTGCACTTTGTAAGGATTCTGATTCTACTAGTGAGAAGTCCATTTGTTTTATAGTCATAAGAACGGCCATACTGGGTCAGACCAAAGGTCCATGTAGCTCAATATCCTGTCTTCCAACAGTGGCCAATGCCAGGTGCCCTAGAGGGAATGAACAGAACAGGTAACCATCAAGCGATCCATCTCCTGTCACCCATTCCCAGCAAACAGAGGCTAGGGACACAATCCCTGCCCATCCTGGCTAATGGGCATGATGCACCTATCTTCCATGAATTTATCTAGTTCTTTTTTGAATTCTGTTATAGTCAATATAGTCCTATTAAATCTTGTATTCTGTTTCCATGACCAAATTATAATGTGATTTAGACCCTTTATACAATAAACATCTGACCAGTAGAAAAGAAATATGGGAAGAGCAAATTTGTGCTTCAAAGACATTAAACATACTACTCAAACATTTTATAGAGAAACACTTATTTTAATTGCCTGTAATGGGCTTATTACATATTTTAATGCAAATTGAGATGTCATTTTCTATGTAAAGGTTAACCATCCCACTGAAAGAACATTCAATTATGTTGCATCCATACATTTGTGCAAGTTAAATCAAAGAGCAGTACAGCACACAAGGGCACAGTTCCTATTTGTGTCCAGGCTAGGTAAAGTAAAAGATAGCTAGATTCCTCTTGCAGCGTCTCTGCTATCATGAGCTATCAGTTGGCAGAACCATACTTGATGAAAATAAGAAACAATGCTTTTTAAAATGTATAAAGTAATTTCTAGTGAAACTAACTGCATGGAAATATTTTTAATATGTCCTCCAGTTCTCTAGTGGCTAAATCGGCATTCTAAGTGAATTCAAGTTCAGAGTGTAAGAGCCTGGCATTTTCTCTCTTCTACACTTCTATTTGGAATAAGAGAAACACAAAATGAAGAGAGGAATGATAGATGAAAGAAGTAAAAGTTAATATGAAGCATAAAACGATCAATAAAAAAGTACACACTAAATTACCTTCAGTTCCAGCTGTTATAATGTTCTGTACACTTTAAGAGAGAAGTGAAAAGATTTTTTTTCAGAATTTTTTTTCATGAATATCTCCTTCGTCTTCTCCTAATCCCATCATCTGGAGTCAGGTTTTCATGCAAATATCTACCATCTTTTTCTGTCTGAGTCAGCAATAAGGTCCACATTCTTACCATCTTCTTTGATATAATCCATCCACTGCTTTTTTGGCTGTAATGTGTATATGAATACAAATAAAACAGAATTTAATTAATTAATTCAGGTGTCACAACCAATGGCCCCCTCCCTCAGGGGTTTCCCTGGGGAGGCAGATCAGTATTGTATGTTGCTAACGCTGTTGCAGGCATCAACCCTTTTGGGAAGAGTTAAAGGTGTGAGCATGGAGTGAAAGGTTCTTTTGCAGGTTACAAGAGGCCATAGAGGGAGGAAGGGAGAAGAGAATGGGTTAACCCGATGCCTCAGCTCAGTCCAAATATATGACGCTGGGTCCAGTCCAAGGTCACTGTGCTCGAACCGACTTTATGCAGCCAAGAAGTCTGCTGCTGTATCCAGTGTTCCCTCTAATTTTTGACAGGCCATGTGTGCAAAAAATTTCTTCTGTGCAAATTGTTGTGCTTCTGTGCATGCAGTGTTTCATCATGTGCGTGGGGTTTAGGATCTGTGTGCGCACCCAGATGCACACAGCTTAGAGGGAACAGTGGCCATATCTGTATCTTACCCAGCCCCAGCCAACCGTGAGAAAAGAGAAGTAAGCTGAACAAGACTGCAGGGGAATGCAGAAAACTAGTGAGACACCAAAGGTCAGCAAGGGGGAAAACAACTGTGTCGCATCCCTAAAGCCAATGTGTTTTGGGAAAGCTGAGAAAGCCATGGGAAGCCGGTTTGGACTGGTACAAAGAGCATGAGGAACAGAGGTCCCTGAATGAGACACCCCCAAAAACCCCTAGGATTTAAAACCTTCCTGAGAGCTAAAGCAAATCAAAGATCAACAGTGGACCCTGGACAGCCTGTGCACAGGACAGAACTCTCGTCTACCCTTCCCCCTCTTCTTACATTACACCCGGCTTGGCCAGCCTGGGGTTGTGTGTGTGTGAGTATGAAAGTGGGTTAGGGCACGGGCACTAACGCTTTCTTCTTTCCTTTGAGTGACATGGGAAGCACCCCGCACTCACCACTGTTATTTTATAAATAAAGCTTTAAAACTTAGTCACTTGGTGTGCTCCTTCATCTCCTCCGCTAAAGATCCTGCGGCCTGAGCCTGATCACCTGATGCCCCAGGCAGATTGGTAACATAAATCTGTCACACCGGCTAATGAATTAATTAATTCAGCCTATAATTTCATTTCAACTGTGCGCCTTCTTCTCTCCTGCCAAAAACTGTACAGTGTTCCATCTAGCAAGATCTTGTAGGACTGATAGGCCGATGTCCAAAGAAACGTATGAACAGGAAAAAAAACCTCAACCTTGTGCTATGAGTAACAAAGGGGAAATTAGTTTCCTTATCTGTAGCTTTTGTTTCTTAGAATGCAAACATCATCTGATCTGAACAGCTCTGCTGAATAGATTGCTAAGTTAATAAACTTCCCCATTTCACAGTAAGAGAGGCAGCTGAGGCAATGTTTTTGTTTGTTTTCCTTAAATTTACTCTCATGGTGCTGGACTGTTCTCAGCATTGTTCACAGACCTGCAAAGAACACTTCCAAACCACATACACTTGGAACTTGGTAGAAGCATTTCTAATTATGTTGTAGATGACAGGAACAATAGAGTTACAGGTGTAAAATGTATAAATTTAATGTGATTAAGAATATTTTGTTATATAAGGAAGATCTATACATCCCAGTGATTGTTCCCTTTATAGCTAAGTATTTCAGACCTGCTGCTTACACCACTAAGCAGTTCTTCCAACCAAAAGTATGCATAAGTGGTAAAAGGTTACATTTAAAAAAATCATTTTTAATAATCTAAAATATTAACAGTAACAGAGGGAATAGTTTTTTAATGATTTACTCAACATTCTGACAGCTTACCGTTAAATGTCCCTTGATATGTCAATTCTCTGAAACCATTTTCCTTACTATTTTAATACATTTCATATTCTCCTTAACCTAGAAGCCCTTTTGTATTAGTGGGAGACAGAATTACGTCTCCAGAGTCCACAGCTAACCATCACGCTGGCTGCAGGACATAGTACACTGAATTCTAATTCCATATCTTTCTATTGCACTTTATCAAATTATACACTGAATGTATTTGAAATAAAAATAAAATAGAATTCCTGGGGGAAAAAAACAACCTCAAAAAACTAAAATCATATTGATGCACAATTTTTAATTTGTCTTTCTCATGCCAAAATTATACAAGATGTCTGATCAGCCTTAGTGACACCCAGGATGGAAGGGGTGTTAATGGGGAAGACACAACATTGATTCTTCTGGAATGGATAATAATTCATTTTGGGAAACAAATCTTAGTTTCTTCTGCCTAAGGTTATGGTTACACTAGAAAGCTTACAGCAGTGCAGCACCGATGCAGCTATAAGCTCTCTAGTGTAAGCCCACTCTAAGCCAATGGAAGAGATCTCTCCTGTCAACTTAATTAATCCACCCCACAATGAGTGGCAGCAGCTAGGTCGTCAGAAGAAGTTCCTCCAGCGACATAGCACAGTCTACACTGCTGCTTATGTCAGTGTAACTTATGTCACTCAGGGGAGTAGCTTATTCACACCCCTGAGCTACATAAATTATACCGACATAAGTGGTAGTGTAGACACAGCTTCAGTGTCTATAGGAAAGCCTCACAGTCTGACTTTCCTTAATCTGTGGTTGTGTTCCAGGTCATCAATCGGATTTCTTAATAGTTTGCAGTGTTATGTATTTTAAAGGAGAATAGCCCTGTGTCAGTCAGTCAGCCCTCGCTTTTCCATTATCATCACAGCCTCAAGCAGTCTTGAATAAAAGACTTCAAACTTCTTGCCTATGCAACTATTAAAGACTGAATCACCATTATTTATTAAGATCTGTTGCGCGGGAATTCAAAGCTGTATCTTTTAATGGTGTTAACCAAAACCAAGTTGGGAATGTGCCCTGTTTATGAAAACCATTAAATGAAAATGCTGAATCTTTAGTAGACTCTTTTTAAGTTAAACAACAACAACAAAGCCCCGGTGGGGGTTCTCCATCTTCCTAATAACAAAAACAAACCAATTGCTAAAGGCTCTAGGCACTAAAGCCTCTACAGAAAAAAACTAGATGCAATCAATTGGACCCAAGTCACTAAATTCAGATGTGGATCTAAATTTGCTCAAACTTCAGGACTGTCCAGATCCACTTTGTTGTTTCTGACTCATATCAGTGTGAAAAAAACAAACTATTAAATCACCATCTCAACTATATATTGCCATCTCAAAATGGAATAAAAACTTTGTATAGTTTTGCCATATTTGTCCTTGAACAGGTGGTGAAGGCAGAGGCCATTCTACCTTTTACTGGTAATAAAAAAGATACATTATATATACCTTAAGAATTAAGTTCTTTGGCTCAAAAGTATCTGTTGGCACAAAAAAGGGAACATTACAGTAGAATTGTGTGAAAATAAACACACACAACAAAAAAACAAAGGCAAACTGCATATTCACCTCTGTTAATTTTTTGCATTGCCATGTGGCCCTCTGCTGGGGACTGCTTGGTACTTGTCTGTTGCTGAGCAGTAACAGTGGAAGAAGTGGCTGGCATGGTTGGGTCTGCCTATCTAAAAATATTTTCTGTGATCTGATTTTTGAAGAGAGTTCAAATCCATGAATACAGAAAAAAATTAAATTAGAGTTGAATTTTCCAGTGCTAGTCAATCATATGCACTTGAAGAAAGATGCTTCTCTGGGTCAAAGTCTTAGTATGATAATATACATGTTAGTCATACAACAGATATCACACTATACCTTCTACTTTATCCATTTATATTAAAATTGACCAAAGTAACTAATTGTTGATGCTGACAATGATTTTAAAATGGGGGAAATTACCAGTGCTAAACTCTGGTTGCTTGAGTAAAATTTTCCAGGTTGCTACAGACCAGGGCCATTATTAACAATAACATGAGAGTTACTTCACATTTTCAGATTACAGTAAAAGCTGTTTTATCTGGCATGTTACCAGCCAGAAAGCTCTATAAACCAGCATTTCTGATCTTCAGAGAAAGTCCGGTTTATACTCTGGTTGGCACGGGGCCAGCAGGCTCCCTATCTGGGTCCGTGTGGCTCCTCAGAAGTGGCGACATGTCCCTGCTGCTCCTAGGTGATGGAATGGCCATGAGGGGTTTGGCATGCGGGAGGGGGGTGGGGCAGGGGGTGGGGCATGGGAGCGGGTGCATGGTGCGTGCTCTGGGAGGGAGTTTGGGTGCGGGAAGGGGCTTGGGGCAGGGGGTTGGGGTGCAGGAGGGGTTTCAGGGTGCCGGATCCAGGCAGCACTCACCTTGGGCAGCTCCCCACAAGTGGTGACATGTCCCTGGTGCTCCTAGGCGGAGGCACAGCAAGCGGCTCAGCACGCTGCCCCCACCCCCACCCCCACCCCAAGCGCTGGCTCCGCAGCTCCCATTGGCCAGTAACTGCGGCCAATGGGAGCTGTGGTGGCAGCACCTACGGGTGGAGGCGGCGCACAGTAACACCAACCCACAATATATTCAGCACAGTAACTGTATTAAACAACATATTCAGCACAGTAACTGAACAGGAAGTAAATGGGGGTTACCTTGAACAGGGAAAGGCACAAGCTTAGGTGTCATGGTCCTATATCAGATATGGACTGGCTACAGAGCTTGCTTATATACACAAGATGTATTCATCATGCGATCCTTTAATGCTCCGCCAGCTATGACTGAGGTTCGTTTAAATAAGGTATTGTACACACAATGCCACCTAACAGCTGAACAGTATAATACAGTTTATCATTCCATTACATCTCACCCTTTAAATTCTACATTCCTACCATTTACAATATTATGCTGTCTTTGAAGTTCAGTATGTATCAGTCTGTTAAGTCTCTGAATCATACTGGTTTTCTAATTACATGACCCGAATGCATAACAACGTGGTCATCTGGCTGTCCATTAGTTGCAACAATTGACTAAGGCTAGTTTGAAATCCCTGAGTTATCCTCTTCTTGTTCGGCAACTGCCATCTCTACAGTTTGTTCTGTGGATTGTTCTTTCTGGGGAACAAACTGTAGATGTCGACAGTTTCTGTTGAACTCTTCACTGTCGGTCTTGATCACATATGATCTGGTTGCTGAATTATTTTTCTTCATGACAGCTGGAGTTGTCTATTCTTTTTCTCCATCTAATTTGACATGAACGTGGTCACCAGTTTTTAGACCTGGTTGTTCTCTAACTGAGTGATGTCTGTTGAACAAGAGTTCATAAGCTCTTATAACCATTTTTATCTGCTTTGGTTACTCTCTTCAGGTCTCGCCACTTTGAAAATAGGTTATTTTCCAAAGTTGAAACAGTAGTCCTGCATTGTCTTTCTATCAGGGGTTGGGCTGGACTATATCCAATAGCTTCTGTTGGTGTTGATCTGTAACACATAAGAGCAATTAATGGATCTTCCTGCTGTAGGATTTTCTTGGCTGTCTGTACAGCTCTCTCGGCCTCTCTATTCACTTGTGAGTAATGTGGGCTGCTAGTAATATGATCAAAATCATATTTCGTTAGGAATAATTTAAATTCTGCTGCAGTGAATTGCAGTCCATTGTCCATCACTAGTTGTTCTGGAATACCAAAGTGAACAAAAGCGCACTTCAGTTTCTCAATAAAACTGTAACATTATGTCTATATTCCTGGAAAAGCAGTCCATGGTGATCAGGTAATGATGTCCTCTGAATTTGCATAAATCTGCAGCTAGTCTCTGCCAAAGTCTGTCTGGTAGATGTGTTGTTAGTAAAGGTTCTTTGTGTTGTGTTGGTCTATTAGTTCTGCAGTGTTCACATGCAGATACTTTGGTCTTTATGTCCTTGCTGATGCCTGGCCACCACACTGACTAGTTGGCTCATTCATGGCCTTTAGTTAATTCCTGATCTCCTTCATGGATGTGGTTTAGTATTTTTTCCTCTCATTTTGTTTGCAATTATGATGCCATTAAGAACATTTAATCATTTGACTCAGTTAATTGTCCATTTGACTCCCTTAATTGTCCACACACTGCAAAGTAGTTTCTTGTCACTTCCACAGTGTCCTTTGGATACTTGGGCCAGCCACTCCAAATGTAACTTAGAACTTTCTGAAGTTGCGTGTCTGTCAAGATTACCTTTTGTAGATAGAGTAGTCTTTCCTGACACAGGTCTGTATGTGTCCACAGCATCCATGTACACATTTATGCAGGGAGTGGAACCATTAAAAGTTTTGGTTCAGGTCTGGTTTGGGTTCATGAATATTTCCTAACTCTCTGATTTAGACACTAACTTAGAATGATGGTTTGGTAACCAGTTCAATCACTTTGAACCTATTTAAAGTGGTTCAGATACACTTCCTGAAGACTAATGTCACACACTCTTATGCTTGCATTATGACTCCTACCAAAAAATGTAGAAAAAAATATTTTAAACAAGTTATTTGCACATACTAGTACAATATCTTCCAAAACTCTGTCAGTCATATTTGACCACTGAGGTGACAAAATGAATTTCAGCACAGAAAATGCCCTTTATACACTGAGGGCTTGTCTACAGTACCCCGCGGAGTCGATCTAAGATACTCAACTTCAGCTACGTGAATAGTGTCGCTGAAGTCGACGTACTTAGATTTACTTACCATGGTGTCTTCACTGTGGTAAGTCGACAGCAGACGCTCTCCTGTCAACTCTGCTTGCGCTTCTCATTCTGGTGCAGTACTGGAGTCAACAGGAAAGCGCTTAGCAGTCGATTTATCACATCTATACTAGACGCGATAAATAGATCCCTGCTGGATCGATCGCTGCCTGCCAATCCAGCATGTAATGTAGACAAGCCCTGACTTACATAGCAGGAACAAGCACCCAGCAGGACATGGGGAGAGGGAGCAGATAGAGAGGGGAGGGAGGTGTTCTGGGAGTTGTAATTCCCTTCCATGGGCAGACCACTACCTGGACGTAACAGACAGGAGACCTACCAATCCCAGAACTCCTCTCTCCTCCTCCTCCCTCTCTTTGCATCTCCTGCAAGAGCATCCTGAGAAGTATAGTCTCTGCCCCTCTCTCTCTAGGGTTGGAGCAGAGAGAGACCCTTCCTCAGCACCCCCTAAAGACTCTTCCTCAGGACCTGATTATTGAGCCGTGTTATTTTGAACCAGATACCAGGTTTTTTGGGAACCTGGGGGGGAGTGTTGGCTCCAGCTTGGGTTCAATGTGACTGAGAAATTTTCAGTTCAGTTTCAGTTCTAGTTCACTCAAAAAACCTATCTGAACTCTTGTTGGGTTCAGGTTCGAGTTCAGTTCGATTCCCTGCCTTTACGGCAGCTTTGAGCTCATGGGTAGTTGAGTACAATGCTGGGCTCCTTGACAGAGTGTCTGCTACTACCAGATTTTCCCCAGGAACATATTTAGCAATTGGGTTAAATCACATTAACCTTAGGAATGAGATGTTGGCATCTCATTAGTGCTTGATCCAGGTCTTTTCTGTTGATGAGAGTTACAAGCAATTTATGGTCCATTATCAGTGTAAATGAATCCAGTCCACACACATATCTATAAAAGTTCTTATATGCCCATACACTTGCCAGGCACTCCTTTTCAATTTGTGCAATTTGTACAGTTCTGCCATCTTTCTTTAGAAAATTTCAGTTCCACTGCTTGTCTCAAAAGGTCACATTTGAAAGCAAAATCTCCCAAAGTGTGTGATATATGTAGTCAGTTTAGCACTGTCTTTGGCTAAAAGAATGCCAGAATCCGCTCGAGGCACCCTCTTTGCAGAATACTGTAATTCCTTTCACTTTGGGGAGAAAGTCATCCCAGTGTTGGGAGGATATATTTTTCTCCCATAGCTGCTTCATTAAGTCTTTGAAGATCCACACAGCTTAATATTTTTCCCTTTTGCTTTATAACTGGTACTCTTAGGCCACACCACGCTGTTGTCTGTGATTTTCTCGATTGTCAATGTGCTCTATCCTATTTAATTTAGTGTCCACTTTATGAAGTAATGGGATAGGAATCTTGCAAGGTGTATGTACACTATATGGTTTAGCATTGTTTCTTAATGTCATTTGTACTGGATCTTGTTTCAAAAGTGCAATATTACCAAATATTCCATGAGTTCTTCTACCTTTCTCACTAGGTCCAGCATGGGCTGCAGCTGAGAAGGGTGTTGGTCTGTGGCCCTTGATCACATATAATCTGAATGCATAGTATTTGTAAGCTGTTTCTGTGGTGAACTGGCCCATGCAGTTCAGAACGTCTTCAGGGCTACTAAGAGCTGTGTTAGGTGACTTCAGCTCTGAGATGGGCTGAAGGTGATTGTAAATCCCTTCTGAGATGACTATGACATCAGCCCCTGAGTAAATTTTAAAGTCAATAGGCTTGCCTTGAATATCAGTTTCAGTCTCCAGGCTAGCCCTATGTCATCATAAATGATAGACTGCAGAAACAATGGCTCTTGATTGTCTGTAATATGAGTCAACTCCTTGACTGCTTTGGTGCAGCAACAGCTACAAAATGTCCATACTCCATACATTTATTACACTGTGTGCCCCTGGCTGGACATGCATCATCTCTCGGGATATGATTTTTTCCTTACCTTGTGCAGGTAACCTGGAATTTGTCCCTCTTAGCCCGGGCATTATCTCTTCTTGCCTCTGGGGTTTTATGATGATGACTTTTGACATTCAAGTGTCTGTTGATAGCTTCTAGGTTAGTTTCAGGTTTTTCAAATCGCTCTGGCCTTTTGTTCTGTTGTTTGACTAATTCTGACTGCTTTCCTCTGTGTATAGGTATAGCTAGGCCTAAATCTCTTTTCAGTTGAAGTTACTGTTGTGATGCTTTATGATTGAAAATGACCATTTGTATAATTACTGCTACAATTATAACAACTCTTATGTAAAATATATCATGTAAGGTGTCAATGGGAAAATGCAGTCTATCAAATATGATTATCCTAGTTAAATCCATGTATCATCTTTGTATCTAAAGTTATGAATATTGATTATGTATGTGTATCTTATACATGTGCTGTATTCCTGGGTAACAACCACCAGATAGATTTCTAGCCTTGATGTAAATTCTATGTGTTGATGGCCCATTAAGGACACTTCACTCTAACAATGGGCTACAGAAGAAACTCATTCCTGTCAGTAGGTCTTCCTGTTGATGCCTCAAACTCTGAGGGGCCCATGGCCACCCCCTGTGATTCAGTAAACTATGTAAGAACATGTGATATGTTCATGTGACCCTGAACTCCATCGTGAGCCAGTAACTTTTCACAAACAGGGGCTGTGGACTTTGTTTGGGACAATAAATTTCTATGCAGATGGCAAAGGATGTAAAAAGCGCACCTGGGACATTTCCATTTTGTCTTCATTCCCCAATTCATTTCTCTGAACTAGATTTCTATCAAGGAAGCTCTGAAAAAGGACTGATGACTCCCAATCTGTTTGGGTAATTCCAGAGAGACTTTTGCAAGCTAGCAGTTTATTTCATCACCGCTACAAACCTGATATAAGGACTTTGCAATCACGTATATGTATATGACACATTAAACATTTATAACTCTTCTTTTTTTATATTATTAAACCTTTAATTTTTAGTTATTAAAAGATTGGCATCAGTGTGATTATTGGGTAAAATCTGAGTTATATGTTGACCTGGCTAAGTGGCTGATCCCTTAGGATTAGAAGGGCCCTATATGTGATTAAATTGGTTTTCAGTAACTACGCATCATAATGTCCAGTGTCTGAGTGATAAGCCAAGGGCCGGAATGCCTAAGGAGACTACATTTTTGACTTCTTGTTAACCAGAAGTTCACTTTTGTTACTGGTGTGGTATAATCTAATCATAGAATCATAGAATCATAGAATATCAGGGTTGGAAGGGACCCCAGAAGGTCATCTAGTCCAACCCCCTGCTCGAAGCAGGACCAATTCCCAGTTAAATCATCCCAGCCAGGGCTTTGTCAAGCCTGACCTTAAAAACCTCTAAGGAAGGAGATTCTACCACCTCCCTAGGTAACGCATTCCAGTGTTTCACCACCCTCTTAGTGAAAAAGTTTTTCCTAATATCCAATCTAAACCACCCCCACTGCAACTTGAGACCATTACTCCTCGTTCTGTCATCTGCTACCATTGAGAACAGTCTAGAGCCATCCTCTTTGGAACCCCCTTTCAGGTAGTTGAAAGCAGCTATCAAATCCCCCCTCATTCTTCTCTTCTGCAGGCTAAACAATCCCAGCTCCCTCAGCCTCTCCTCATAAGTCATGTGTTCTAGACCCCTAATCATTTTTGTTGCCCTTCGCTGGACTCTCTCCAATTTATCCACATCCTTCTTGTAGTGTGGGGCCCAAAACTGGACACAGTACTCCAGATGAGGCCTCACCAATGTCGAATAAAGGGGAACGATCACGTCCCTCGATCTGCTCGCTATGCCCCTACTTATACATCCCAAAATGCCATTGGCCTTCTTGGCAACAAGGGCACACTGCTGACTCATATCCAGCTTCTCGTCCACTGTCACCCCTAGGTCCTTTTCCGCAGAACTGCTGCCTAGCCATTCGATCCCTATTCTAATGATAGAATAACCACCAGTTTGAGGTGAGTCTGCTCTATTTCTCAGCAGTCTGTCCTGAATTTGGCATTCTCAGCTGGGACCCACTGAGGCATGGTGACAAGGTTTTTATCTGATATTTTCACATTTTGCATTCCCAAAATCACAATTTTCAGCCAATGTATGCGGAGCTCTTATAAAACATTCAACATTTCCCCCTGGTTCTTGAATTCTCTTGTGAAAACATGCTCTCTCTCAAACCACATTTCTCTGAGATATAAAGCATGCATCAAGCTGTTGCCGGCACCCAGTGCCGAGAGGCTGAACAACAGCTTGAGTGGTTCGTTACCCAGTGTGCTACACCCAATAATCACAACGGGGTGGAGAAGCAGAAAAGTTTATTTGCAGCTGCAAAAAGGTACAGGGAGAATAAAATCTCAAATCCTGCACAACAGAGCAGGAAGTTACACAGGCTTTTATACATCCTTTTTTCCAGCATACTTATCCAATAGCAAGCTGCTCCAAGTATCCATATAGCCAGCCAATCCAGTTCCCAGCTAGTTCCCTGATTCTCTGTATCATTTGTTAAACTATACATAAAGCTGCTTTATTCAGCATTGTTCTTCCATATCTCCCCTGTTTGGCCTTGCTTAGTTTCAGGCAGTCTGACTCTGCAACATACTGTTGCAGATTCTCAGCATAACTGCTGTGTGTGCCTCCAGGCGGGGGGGTGGGGGGGGCAAGGACACCGGGGCCTAGTGCGAGGGGGCTTCATCGACACTTGTGGTCTTCCGTCCCCTCGAGTTACCTAGTGGCCATGCCCCAGTGTTCCCAACAAAACATAACCAGAGTCCTTACATGTCATCTTTGCGACTGTCTTCAGTAAATTCAAAGAATTAAAAGATATGTTCTGCTTGCTTCCCCATAGCATAAATTAAAGAAGATACCTGTATATCATTAGTTTCTTTGTGGAGTTTGTTTGCAATTCAAAGTCTTGCAAAATACTGCTTCCTGTCTGTCTACCGTGAAGGTTTGTCAAAGCTGAAATTCTCTGGGGCACTGAAGTATGGGATGTTCATGAGATCCTTCAACCTTTGTTGCTTTGTTCTTCTGTTTCTGTTCTTAGATTACTCCTGACATCATGTCATGTTTTCTGTACCAGACATGGACTGGCTGTAGAGCTTGTTTATACACACGAGATGTGTTCATCATAAGATCTTTTAATGCTCTGCCAAGTATGGCTGAGGTTCACTTAAATAAGGTATTTTACAAACAATGCCACCTAGGGGTTGAACGGTATAATACAGTTTAGCATTAGAGATACTGCTTCCAGGTACCCAGAGGCCTGTACTCAGGGAGCCCTGCATGCAGGCCTGGGACTCCTGAGCTCACCGAACAGCAAGTCCTACCCTTTCAGTGGCTGGCTCCCGACCCTCTCTCAGAGTGGCTTCTCCCCTCTCATACTGTTCTCAAGGATGGGCATTTTACTGAAGACTTTCCTTATTGGTCAAGCTACCTCTACTTTCCTGGGCTTTTTTCTTGTCAATCATTTGAACTGTAACCTCCCAGCCCTTTTCTCTCAGGGTATGTCTGGCTTTCAGGAAACATCCCATGGTACCAAGTCTCAGAGCCCAAGTCAGCTGACTCAGACTAGGGCTAGGGGGCTAAACATTGCTGTGTAGCCATTCAGGCTCTGGCTGGCGCCTGGGCTCTGAGATCCTCCCCCTTTGCTGGGTCTCAGAGCCCTGGGCTCCAACCCAAGCCAGAACATCTACACAGCAATTTTATAGCTCCACAGCCCAAGCCCTAGGAGCCTGAATCAACTGACTTGGGCCAGCTGTGGCCGTGCCATGAGTCTTTTATTGAAGTGTAGACATACTTTCAAATGCTGCTCCTCCTCTGAGCAGGTGTGCTGGTGGCCATCCAGGCGCAGTGGCTATAACTCCCCTGAACCATCAGGGGCCCATATCGTTCAAAATAGTGTCTCTCCTCTCTCCATATTGGTTGCCTAGCAGACTCTGAGTCTACCTTGGCTCCCCCTACCATCCAGGGTCAGCATCTCTCCCTGAGTTACTAGCATAGAGACCGAGGAACCAAGGTAAGTGCCTCAGGGGTTACATTTGTATAAAGCACTCAAACCTGTTGGGGTGGCCTCCCAAATCCTCTACTGAGATATAACACTGGCATGCTATTCAGGAGTGGTCACATTAGTTCCCTTCCTTCCAAAATGTAATGTTTCCTATAAACAGCAGTCACAAGAAAAGGGCGCTTAGAAGACAAATGTATTCTTATTCTTTCCTCACTTAAACAACAACAAAAAACTGCAAAATTGTGAACCACATATGAACCGGAACAGGGGTTCTGAAACTAGTGGTGCTATTATGAATACATAGTCTAAGGAATGAAAACTACTACTGATATATAAGAAAAGCCATTCAAAATCATTCCTTTATAGTGACATTTATAGTACTAGTCCCTGTCTAAACCTTTGAACCAGTGCATTCAACTGCACTGACCCAGGAGGAACTCCAAAGGGGAAATTTGCCATCTTGGACCTACAAGACACACCTAAAGTGTGAACCCTGAGCTATATTGCTTCAGGAGCTGCAGGACAAACTCCCACCCCCAGAATGCTGTGCTGCGTAGGGTGACAGGGCCATGCCTTACCTTTCTGGAAGTGTCTTGTTATGCCCTAGCGAACACAGGAACTGAAGTTGTAATCTGCTGCTGCTCAAGAGTTCAGTAAGATGGGTGGTCCTTATTCCCTGCTTCCTCCTTCGAGGAACAACCAGACACAACCAATAATATTAGGGACGAGATGTCTTTTAAGGCTTAACTTTTTTCAACGTATATTTACATAGTCTCAATTTGTCATAAACCAACCTTCTCCCATGTACAGAATTTTAATATGTCTTCTCCCAAATACAGAGGGCAACTGCACATCTTGGTGCCCACAATGAACTCTCAACTGACTTCCTGAGTCTTAGTTACACAGAAAAGAAAAAAATATATTTGAATTTCAGTCTCTGACTCCCTAAGGTGGGCCTCTCAGGTTCTGCAGCAGCTCTTGAGTACTCATAGAGCACCAGTCACTACAGTATCAAGGTAGTGCCTACCACAGGCACAGGCTTCCTTCGGGTACTGGGGGTGCTCAACCCCCCGCTCCGTCCCAGGCCCTGCCCCACCCCCACCCCTTCTCCCAAGCGCCCACCTTTTTTCACCCCACCCTGCCACTTCCCACTTAGTTCCGCCCCCACCCCCAAGTGCACCCTGTCCCCGCTCCTCCCCATTCACCCCCCCCAGCACCTCCTGCATGTAGCTGAACAGCTGATCACAATGGGCAGAAGGCTCTGTGAGGAGCCAGCTTCCAGTGGGTGCTAAGCATCCACTTATTTTTTTCCATGGTTGCGCCAGCCCTGGAGCACCCATGGAGTCAGCACCACATGACATGACAATGTGAACATTTTAGGTCCAAACATTACATTAAAGCTGTTACAATGCAATCAGAAAAAATCTTCAAGTTTGATTGTAATCTACAACTTCATGACAAAGAGATGCTAAAATATAAGTGTATAGCCACTAGTGTGGCAGAACTTCCTGCACATAAACAAAATGGGGCAAACTCTAGTTTTGGAAACAGGGATATAACTTATGCTGACTTCAGTGAGAGATGTAAGTAGAGGAAGGTAGAATTTGGCTCAGTGTGCTGTACTTGTGCTCCCCCTTCTGGCTCTGTAACCGTTGTGCTGGCCTGAGTCAATGATGCTGATGCACAAACAAAAGTGCAGTGACAAGATAAGGTAGGTTATGGACGTAGAAACTGGTTTGTTTGTTTTTTTAACAAGAGCAATAATGTTATATTTCATCAATAAAGCTACATTTTAGTCACGGGTATTTTTAGTAAAAGTCATGGACAAGTCATGGGCACTAAACAAAAATTCACAGCCTGTGACCTGTCTGTGACTTGTACAATATGCCCTTAACTAAATCTTGTGTGGGGACTGCTCGTGAGTGGGTGGTGCCTGAGAAGCATCGCAGGTGCTCGTGGGCAGGGGGGTCTGAGGGGCACCACGGGTGCTCGGGGGGCGGGCCAGGACCTCTGCTGGTGCCTGGGGTGGGGGATTTGGCAGAGCTAGCAGGCTCCCCACCTGGCTCCTCACAGCTCCCAGGAAGTGGTGACATGTCCCTCCCTCAGCTCCTAGCTCCACACTCTGCCCCCATCCCGAGTGCCGGCTCCGTAGCTCCCATTGACCAGGAACTGTGGCCCATAGGAGCTGTGGGGATGGTATCTACAGGCGGAGGCAGCGTGTGGAACTAGGAGCTGAGGGATGGACATGTCGCTGCTTCCAGGGAGCCCCCCCAAGGTAAGCACTGCCCAGAGCCCTCATCTCCTCCTGCGGCCCAACCCCCAGCCCTGAGCCCCCTCCCACACACACCCAAACTTCTGTTGCTGCTGGGGCGGGCATGGTGGCCCAAGACTGTCCCAGCAGCGGCTGCCCGAGCTGCTCAGGTGGCCCCCGGGCCAGCCGCACTGGCCACTGCAGAAGTCACGGAGGTCCCAGAAAGTCACAGAATCCATGACTTCCATGACAAACTCACAGCCTTACTCATCAACGATGGCAGGCATAGAATTCATTCTACACTAATATTTTACTTTTTGAAAATATATATCCAACACTGAAAAATCTCTCAGCCCCTCCAATCAAAGGGCTGCAATACTATTCAGAATCTAGCTCCTTGGGTTGACCGATCACCTCATCCAATACTCTACACTCTTTTTTTTTTACATATGTTGAAGCACTCATAGAAACAATAACTTATTCTCATCTCCAGAGAAATAAAATAACCAACCAAAAATAAATTTGAAGGCCAAACAGTATCCCACCTACCTACAAATAATGGCCAACATCATGCTCCTCCTTCCCTGGAGACCCCAGGAAAAACAGATGGTATTTGTAATATGACCTTAAAAAAACAAAACCAAAAAACAAAGACAGATTTTGGAACAACTGAATTTGGGAGTGAATTCTGCAGCAGAGGCCTCCTCTCTTTGGAATCCCCTCAGTTAAAGCTTGAAGCCCTCTGCTAATTGCAAAAGTGGCTGTGTGGAAAAATGACAGGGGTGGCTCTCATGTAGATTCATCCCAAGCTATAAATGGATACACAAGTCAAAAATCAAACATTTTAAATTTCGTCTGGAAACAAATAGGCAGCCAGCGCAGATCATGGATCCTGCTAGCGGCATTTTCCCTAATTAATGCCAGGTGACTTCCCACCTTTCATTAAAAGTTTTTTTTTCTACACTCAGACTCTGTGCTTGCGAGACGGGAAGTATTGCCTCTTAGACGCGGCCAGGGATGGTGTGTAATTTTCCCATGTTATTGGATGGAGACTCAAGCCAGTTCTGTGTTGTACTGTTGAAAAGAAATAACTAGATATTGAACCTGACCTTGTTTGCTGCCAACTCCACCTGGCAGAAGAGTTACATAGAAAAGTTGCAACCTCCCGGCCATGAAAGCAAATTGTCCTGATCACTGCTGCTCACATGCTCATCTCACAGCAGCTCAGGTCACAAATTGAGAAATTAAGAAACAAACTAAAGAAATAACTTCCCATTGGCCCCATGTGATAGACCTATGGCATCACCTTTGGGGATAATGAGCAGAAATACTCAGCAAAAAAGGGAGAGATCCAAAGTGCAGCTAACCCCCCTATGGGCCACAGGCAAGTCAGCAACATCTCATGACCAATGGTATCAAATGCAGATGATGGATCTTAGAATATCAACAGATGAAATCCTGGCCACATTGAAGTCAATAGGAGCTTTGCCATTGACTTCAGTTGTGCCAGGATTTCACCCTTGATCTTTATCAGATCTTCAGATAAGTTCATCTATCAACGCAGAAAATGCCATCTTTATGCCATTCCATCTCTAAAAAACTCTATGAATTCTCAGTACATGATTTTCAAGTGTTCATTTCTTTTTAAAATAATTATTTTTTTCTAGACCTGCTATTCTGCAATACATTGTTCTGCTATGAGGATTTCAATTTACAAACTAAAGCTGTTTTTGCTGCAGACCCAAAAAGAGTCAATATCTGATAATAGAACAAATTCATTTTTTTCCACCACTATCTAACTCAGAAGTGTCAGGAAGGCTTTTGCTTAAAACTTTTTTTTAAAGGGAACGGAGTTGAGGGAGAGGGGGAGTCACATTTGAGCACAGAACAAACTTGGAAAATTTCAACCTCAGATTGCATGTTTCAGATAGTTATGGATTATATAGGACCAGGTTCTAACAAAACTGTTTTGCAACTTTAACAATAGCATTCACTAGCTAGATCAAATGCTAATTATATTTATTCAGATACCTTGGGGAGAAAGTAAGCATCATCTAAAGTTATAGCAGGGGACTGGAAGTCAGAAGACCTGTATCTCTAATTTTGTCATTGACTGGTTGTATAATCTAACAGCAGTCACACAACCAAATCAAATCCAGGGACCTAAAGTTAGTCTCCTATTGGTACTTAGACACCTAAATGAAAGTAGCCTAATCAAGGACTTTTGAAATATATGCGTTTATCAGCAATGCTAGGTAAGGACTTCTGTGACATCAACATCTTTAGTGGTTTCGATTACTCCATGATTTTAAATAATAGCATTTATAAAGAGTTTGGGGATCTTTCATGACAAAAAGTACTGTAACTAATGTAACATTTTTATTTATTATAAAATTGATTTAAAATCTGAGGTAAAGAAAATAATATCTACCAAATAGAAAGGAACATGGGAAACATATTTCTTGGACTCTACATTTCAAACAAAGGAAAGGGGACAAAAAAAAGTGGGGGGGACACCATGCACAAAAATATTTATTTTCTTCTAGTCAAATTTCATTTTCCACTAAATATTTTTAGAAGAATGACTGAGCTCAGAAATCCTAATTGTTCAAAATTGATAAGCAAATTAATCTGTGAATTTATTTATAAGCACATGAGGTTCTCTCTTGGAACTACAGGCTTTCGAAACTGCACAATGGAGTTCCCATGAGAGGCATAAGACTCAGTGCTGGCACTGAGTCTAGTTATCAGGGGGAAAAAAGGAACCAGAGGAGCACAGCAGCCATCTATACTGTAGAACCTAATTTAATCATATCCTTCAAGTCTGGGAGACAGAATCAAATCACAGAGACTTTTAATGTCAATGAGCTACTAGCTATTTGCCCTGCAGAATTACAAGGAAACATTAATGATGATAACACTTTATTAATGCCATTAGCTTAACACCTTTTTTAAAAAAATCTTTAAGGTCAATAAGAATTACTTCCTGAATTGCCTGGAGGCAAATTAGATTGAAATTGTTTTCTGTGATTTATGTGTTTTTCATTAAAGATTTCAATCTTCTGTAAAATCTGTACAGAAGTAAAAGCTGTCCATGGTCATTTATTACAGTGACAAAGTGTGGGAGACTAAGAAGTAAAGCCATCGTCCTCTGCATTCACTCAGATATAGTGTCACTGAACCTAGGGAGTGCAAGCAGTTTCAGTACTCACACCACAATTTGCCTAATCATGGTGGAGGTAGCGGAGAAGGAAGCACAGCTAGGTCCCCTGTACTACGTTATTTCCTAGAATGTGATGTTAGTTTAATTCAAGCTAATTTTCTGCTGTCACTTCCAGAAGTACCATCTTCTGGAAGCCACTTTATTCTAAGGTTGGGAAATGACTCCCTCCCCCTGAGGTTCTGAGGTATTTTCCTGTATGGACTTTCTGTATTACTGCCAACCAGGAAAACGTACAAATCAGGAGACAGACATTAACAAAACACGAGGCTGGTATAAAACTCATGAGCTTTATTTAAATCCCATTACTTTGGGAGGGAGGGTCTGTTTTCTAATTTTATAATTCAGGGAAATGTGCACCCTTTCTGTCTGCCTCTGGTACGTGTATGTTCCAAGCTAAAGCACACACACATACTTGTATCTCGGTCCCTCTCACTCCCTCATAGCTTAGTGAAGTAGAACTCTTCATGTATTTCTCCTCAAACTGTTTTTCCTGTCACTGAGAGAGTTGACAAAGCGGAAGAACTCGTAAATCTTTGAGCTTAATGAATTTCAGGTTCTTAGCCATCAAGCAGTGAAACTTGATTTAAACTACCCAGAACTTTAAAAGCTGCCACAGGCTTTAAAACCCTGTAAAGTGTAAAGCCCAGTGATATTTGTCACTGGTGTTATCAAAAATTTACCAGTTTGGGTTCAGAAGGGTTTAGATCAAAATATGTTATTCTGGTTTGTGTGTGTGTTTGTGCACCATTTAAGTTTCACTTTAAATGAAGTTCTACCTTAAAAAGTGAATAATGACATTATAGGGTTCTATAGGCATTTATTTCCATTTCAAATTTGCTCACTTTGCAAGTTAAAATATTTTTTCCGCAGAAGTATGGCCCCCCACAAACTCACCTTGGGATTTGGCAGTCATGCTGGCCTCTTTCTGACTTCTGGATCTGCACACATAATAAAAGTTCTACAGGACAAATTAAAACTTTAGGACAGCTGTACACTGGCTTTAAGACAGGTTGTAGAGGTGTCACTGATGATATACACCTGTACAGTTGTCAGATTATCTGAGTGTATAATTTGGCCTGCACAAATTGTGTTATAGGAGATGGAAAGAAACCAGTTTGACTGTCAGAGCCCAGGGGGAGTTTGTTGGACTAGAAATTAGAAATAAATCAAAATATCGAAATTAGTGAGACGCTATCAATATGGAACCTCAAAATGCCCTTATTACTTAGAAATACATATCTGAATGGTGACTCTAAAAACATCATTGTGGATTCCATGTTTATGTCTCATTGGTTATGTATCAACTTGGAACAATTTTCAAGTAAAATTGTCTTTTCTTCACCCCTCCCCCACCCCACAGTTGGCCCTGCAAATTCAACATGGGAAGTAAATATCAAAATGGGTTTTTTGTGTTTGTGCTTCATCTCAGTAATAAATCGGCCTGCAGATAAAATTTTGCCCTCAGTGATATCTCTCTCTGTAACCCCATAGAAAGCAGCAAGAAAAGGAGTACTTGTGGCACCTTAGAGACTAACCAACTTATTTGAGCATGAGCTTTCATGAGCTACAGCTCACTTCATCGGCTGCATACTGTGGAAAATACAGAGATGTTTGTTTTTATACACACAAATCATGAAAAAATGGGTGTTTATCACAACAAAAGGTTTTCTCTCCCCCAACCCCACTCTCCTGCTGGTAATAGCTTATGTAAAGTGAGGGTGGGGGGAGAGAAAACCTTTTGTAGTGATAAACACCCATTTTTTCATGATTTGTGTGTATAAAAACAAACATCTTCTGTATTTTCCACAGTATGCATCTGATGAAGTGAGCTGTAGCTCACGAAAGCTTATGCTCAAATAAATTGGTTAGTCGCTAAGGTGCCACAAGTCTTCCTTTTCTTTTTGCGAATACAGACTAACACGGCTGTTACTCTGAAACCATAGAAAGCAGCATAATTTGACTTGCAAAATCTGTCACTGGGGATGGCACATGAGAAAGACTCTTCATTCAGTGGGTTGAGTTTTCAGGGCTTGAAGATAGAATTGTAATTTGAGTATGTAATCTGCAAGTCATTGCTGTGAATTAGAGATAAAAATTTTCCCTGAAAACTAAGGGTGGGAGGGTGGCTGGGTAGCCTATGGAAAATGTTTCAGTAGAGTTTTTCTTTCCCTCTTTGCTTCACTCTGTCTCTCTCTCTCTCTTTAATACAATCTCTTTCTATTTGTTTTCCACTCTTTCCCACTGTCTGCTTTATTTTTCACTGTTTTATACTGAATTTTTTTTCTTTTTGGTCTCTTTTGTCTAAACAGATTGTGAACCCCTAGTACTGCTTAAGTCTGAGCTGAACTTTCAAACCCATGATGTTCAAGAAAGTTTAGATTACATGGGTGTGACCTTCCCATCTGGTGTTATCTGAACTGGTGATCTGCTAGGTCACTCCAATCCTTGACTCTGGGAGCCAGCTAGAACAGCTGTGCTGTGAGAACCCCCACTCCTAGGCTGTTCACACACAGCCTCTGGCATGTAAGCTGCTCTTTGGATTGTGCAACCAAATGACACTAGCCAATACCTGTGATCCCAGACACAACCCTAGGAACCTCCATCTTGCAGTGTCCAGTTATGCCCACTGGATGCTGCAAGCTTACATGAGTTCGTCAATTTAACAAAGAAATTTATATGTACCAGGCTTGTTATTCCAAGGAGAGTCTCTGGCTTGCTTCAAACCAAATACACTGCTTCAGGTAGAATAAACAAACAAGTTTATTAATTATAAAGATAGATTTGAAGTGATTATAAGTCAAAGCATAACAAGTCAGATTTGGTCAAATGAAATAAAAGCAAAAAACTGATCTTACCACTTTCAAGGCCCTTACAAACCTAGATGCTTCTTACCACAGGCTGGCTGGTTGCTTTTCAGGCAGGCTCTCCCCTTTGATCAGCACTTCAGTCGCTTGGTGTGGTGTCTATAGATGTAGGTGGAAGAGAGAGGAAGAGCATGGCAATCGTCTCTTCCTTTTATCATGTCCTTTCCTCCCTCTTGACTTCCTCCCCTTCAGAGTCAGGTGAGCATTACTGAGTCTCTCCAAGCAAGGTTGAGCAATTCCCCTGGAGTGGCCTCATGCAGGTGAGTCA
Organism: Lepidochelys olivacea; assembly: GCF_965140295.1. Taxonomy (NCBI): domain Eukaryota; kingdom Metazoa; phylum Chordata; order Testudines; family Cheloniidae; genus Lepidochelys; species Lepidochelys olivacea. The sequence continues at coordinate 136,683,618 of NC_140411.1, forward strand.
TTGCATGGTAGCTCCCCTGCTGGACAAAGGCTGTTGATGGGTTGTTTGACACCCCGCCCAGGCATTGGTTACTTTCCTTGCTGTTGCCTCTGGGGAGCTAATTCCCCCAACTTATAGCATGGCTGATTCCCCCAATTTATAGCATGTTTTAGTGACAACCATACTACACAATTCTCATAACTTCATATGCATTAATGATATACATATATGGATAGAGAAATGACTTTCAGCAGATCATACCCTTTCTTCTGATACCTTACAAGGCATGCTTTAGATGTAAGATCACAATTATACGAAAATGAGGAATATGGGGGGTACAGCTCGCTCCCTCAAGGTACAGAATGTCACAATGGGCTCTCCCTTTATTAGAGATAGCCCAGGATTTTATCTTCCAGAGTCCCAAATCCACAGTTGTTTTAGACTACAGGGAGTTACAATGCCAGACCATAATATGACAGTGTGACACAAAGGAAATAATTGGACCACTTCATCTTGCTTGGAGATTAATTTTACAAATACTATATTGTATATAGATATTTTTTGCACAAAATAAAATAAAAAATAGTTGAGATAGAGACTGAATATAGTAACTCACACTATCATTAGTAAGTATGACAAGAAGCTTCTCTGGGCTTCCCAACAAACTAAATTAAGTTACTCCTAACATTAATGCTGCATTAAAATTTTGTATATCTTAAATTAAACTGTGTTCTGTGCACAGACCAGAGGCCTGCCTAACACTAATATCAACAACATATACTTTGTATATATAAAATGCCTTTCTTCAGAGGCTCTCAGGGGCTATATAAACCTTTATGCCAAGGGCAAAAGAGAAACAAAAGGTTCCCCTCCTTTTCCTGCTAGATTCTTTATCTACATAAAGATGGAGAGGAGATTGTATCCCCAGTTCATGCATGTGTCTCCATGCGTGGATCTCTCACCTCATCTATATAACAGGCTGCTCAACCATCTCCCCAGCAGCATCCCCCACCTCCCTGGCAACCTTCATTGGCCTCCCTGCTGGTCTAGGATCTGGGAACTGGTAAAAAAAGTAGACAGGCTTGCTGGAGGAATGTGGGGAGAAAAAGAGGAAGGGAAGGGACACATCATCCCCTGCAGTGCCATGGAGATTGGACAAGAAAGGTAACACAGTCTGGGGTGCATTCTCTGTTCTGCATTGTCCCAGGGCAGCCATGCCCAGGGGAGGCCAGGGAAGGTCAGAGATTGGGGCAGAGCTGCCAGGAGCACAAAGCTGTAGAGAGGCCTTGGCCTCCCTATCCTCTCTCACAAAGTCTGGACATAGGTCCCACAGTCTATGCTATGTAGAGCTGGCAGGGGGGAGGGCTGTCAAATTCCACCCCCAACTAAACTATTAGGGAGGAGATGAGGAGATCCTCATGGAGTTTTCTTCCCTGGAACCACTTGGCAAGAGATTTACCGCAGGTGAGCAAGATCTGGCCTATAATAATTCTGTGTGCTTCAGTTTCCAAAAATAGTACATTTGATATTATTTTGGGGAGGTTTCGGAATTACAGAGATCAGTTAAACAAAGCTGCTCACTGAGAGAGCAAATCATATGGCTGACCCTTGGGATTATGTGAGGTAGGCCCAGTCTCTCTCTCGCTCATGGATGTAGTAAGTCACGTAATATGCCACATGACATTTAGCAGGAAGTTTTACATGTACTCCAAAACAAAAGCATGAAATTGAGTTTTGAAATATGTGTCCAACTGTCCAGATATCACAAAGTGCTTTGCTTCCAGTTTCTGTGAAGGATTTATGGGCGTCAAAAGGTTTTGCATGAAGCCTAGCTAGTTTTTCTTTCCTTGTTCATATCAGAATCCAAGCAAATTAGTCTGGTTTTGTAATGAAATGTACACATAACTTTATTTAAGTAGTCCCTTTCAGTTTAAGAAATTAGTATTGATATTCTGGTAGTGCCCACAATGTGCAATTTATGGTCCACGCATACAGGAAGACACTGTCCCTGTGCTGAAGGGCTCACAACCCAGAATTTAGCCATGACACAATGAGTGAGGGAGAGACAAATAAAGGGAGAGGCTTGGGGGTTGAACAGGATTACAAAAAATAAGATTGTGTGATGACTGGGTGAGTTCCAACCATTGCAGTTTTAATGTGATATTCACATAGCTGAGAGCAGGCCCTGACTAGGCTACTGAGCAACTGTGCTATTATACCATCAGAAACAGGCATTGCAACAATGGAGGAAAAGGGAAACGCCATACAATGGAGGTGAAGAATAACTGGAAAAGAAGATCTACACAGAGGCACAGATCTTCAAAGGTATGTAAGTGCCCAACTCCCATTGAAATCAATGGGAGTTAGGCACTTAAGTACTTTTGAGGGTCTTGGCCAAAACCTTTTGAGTGGTCTGTACGTTTTTTCTATAACTCTTTTCAATTTACCAGAGTCATCGAGGGCCAGATTCTGCTACCCTTACACATACCAAATAGGTTTCAGAGTAACAGCCGTGTTAGTCTGTATTCGCAAAAAGAAAAGGAGTACTTGTGGCACCTTAGAGACTAACCAATTTATTAGAGCATAAGCTTTCGTGAGCTACAGCTCACTTCCTCAGATGCATATCGTGGAAACTGCAGCAGGCTTTATATATACACAGAGAATATGAAACAATACCTACTCCCACCCCACTGTCCTGCTGGTAATAGCTTATCTAAAGTGATCATCAGGTGGGCCATTTCCAGCACAAATCCAGGTTTTCTCACCCCCCACCCCCATACACACACAAACTCACTCTCCTGCTGGTAATAGCTCATCCAAAGTGACCACTCTCCCTACAATGTGCATGGTAATCAAGGTGGGCCATGTCCAGCACAAATCCAGGCTCTCCCCCCCCCCCCCCCGGGACACACACACACACACAAACTCACTCTCCTGCTGGCAATAGCTCATCCAAACTGACCACTCTCCAAGTTTAAATCCAAGTTAAACCAGAACATCTGGGGGGGGGGGTAGGAAAAAACAAGAGGAAATAGGCTACCTTGCATAATGACTTAGCCACTCCCAGTCTCTATTTAAGCCTAAATTAATAGTATCCAATTTGCAAATGAATTCCAATTCAGCAGTTTCTCGCTGGAGTCTGGATTTGAACTTTTTTTGTTTTAAGATAGCGACCTTCATGTCTGTGATTGCGTGACCAGAGAGATTGAAGTGTTCTCCGACTGGTTTATGAATGTTATAATTCTTGACATCTGATTTGTGTCCATTTATTCTTTTACGTAGAGACTGTCCAGTTTGACCAATAAGGAGAGTGAATTTGTGTGGGGGGGTGGAGGGTGAGAAAACCTGGATTTGTGCTGGAAATGGCCCACCTGATGATCACTTTAGATAAGCTATTACCAGCAGGACAGTGGGGTGGGAGTAGGTATTGTTTCATATTCTCTGTGTATATATAAAGCCTGCTGCAGTTTCCACGATATGCATCTGAGGAAGTGAGCTGTAGCTCACGAAAGCTTATGCTCTAATAAATTGGTTAGTCTCTAAGGTGCCACAAGTACTCCTTTTCTTTTTACATACCAAATAGTAACTTATTTCACAAGCAACCTTGTTGATTTCAACAGAACTCTTCATAGAGTAAGTACTATACAAGGGGAGGGGATGGGAAGGGGTGGAGTGGGAGCAGGGCCTGTGGCAGAGCCAGGGGTTGAGCAGTGAGAACCCGCCTGGCGCATTGGAAAGTTGGCGTCTGTAGCTCCAGCCCCGGAGTCGGTGCCTATACTAGGAGCTGCATATAAACTTCTGAAGAGCCGCATGTGGCTCCAGAGCCACAGGTTGACCACCCCTCCTGTACTTGAATTGCTCAGAGAATTTTCCCTTATGTAGTCACTTTTTGTATGGAGTATTTTTTTTTCAAATGAGCTTTTCTTTCACCACAGTGAATGTTTTCTGTATTGCTTTTCCTTTGGGTACTGTACATCTGTGTGGTGGATGATTAGGAAATGATTCCACAGGAATGAATGAACAAGAAAAAAGAAAAGATGTTGATAAATCACAAACCAGATTACATTTTGAGGAAAGAGTGATGAAAAATATGTCTCTTTTCTGTATAAATAATAAATGAATCCTGAGAACATGTCTAGAGATTTCTGTGAAGTGGGAATACAAGGCAATAACTTTACATATAAAAATTTTGAGGTCTTTATGAAAATAATAAAGCTCCTCACCTGATTTATTACTGTGTGTCTTATTTACAAGTTATTTTATACGCTAATATTCTTGACAGAGTATCTGTAGGTGTATTAGAGCAGTGTCTCATGAGTAATTTGGGATCAGACTACAATACCAGAAAGCAAACTTAGGTAGGTCTTTTCAAAGGGTCTGCAATGTGACAACCCATAGTAAAAACAAAGACCACTGAGTATGCTATAAAGTTCTTAACTAATTATGTAAAAAAGTACATGCTTTCTTATTCAACTTTTAAAAGGCTTCTTCCCTGAGCATCACACTAAAAGTGAACATTATAGGCAACTGCTCAGCTCGTGCTTATGTAAAACGGGAAATTTTTTTCATTCATTTCTGAAAAATTCAACAAAATCACCACACTTTTTGGTAATCTGAGTTGCATAAAAGAGCCTTGCAGAATTCCGTTCATCCACTCACCTGAGCTAAATAGGACTCTTTCTTTGGTGATTATGACAAATGTATCAACTTTACTATCAACAATCCAAGCTTGTTCTAATTTATTTAAAAGTTTCTTGCCCTTCTGGTCATGGAGAATATCTTGATAGTGTAAAATGAGTATAACCAATGTTGCAGTTGGCTAACTTTCTCCAGCTTTTTCTTCCATTCCTTGTTGTAATAAATTGTATCAGAATGTAAACTGACTTGGAAACTTTACCTTTAGCAATATCAATTATTAACATCCCCTGATTTAATTTTGGTATCATTTCTGCATTTGCTTCAAGCTCCGACTTGTTTTGTACTCACGTTGCATTCATTTATTTTTTATGTTTTTGTTTAGTGTTGTACTTATATGAGAATTGTTTCCCCATTACCTAAATCACTGACAACATTTATAATAATTATACCAAAAATTTAACATACTGCTAACCAGAGGCACCGACTTTGTGATTTACTGGGGGATGCTCGATCCCCCACTCCATCCCTTTCCCCAAGTCCCCACCCCTGTCCCCACTCCACCCCTGCCCCGTCTTTTCCCACACCGTTCCGCCCCCTCCCTCGAGCGCCCCACCCCTGTTCCTCCCCCGTCCCTCCAGCGCTTCCTGCACGCCGCTAAACAGCTGATCCATGGTAGAGGCAGACGCTGGAGGGGAGGGGGAAGAGCTGATCAGCAGGGCTGCCAGTGGGTGCTAAGCACCCACTATTTTTTTCCATGGGTGTTCCAGTGTTGGATCATATTAAAGAAATTCTGTATTAAAATCATAAATGAGTTTGATTCCCCATAGTTTAAATTCCAGAGTATTACTAATTAAGAGGTCTCTTGGTTTTTGGTACTGTTTCGCTCCCTCTCTGTGTGAAACTTGCAAGATGCTAATTGTGTTCGTAAATCCTAAGACAGAGTCTGTTCTCAAAGCAATACTTTGTAACAACAAAAACAGCACACACAGACTCTCCACTCTTTTGCTGTATTTATCTCGCTTTGTTGACAATTGTGATTAAAATAGAGATAGAGGATGTATATGGATGGATGCTTGGTGTGCATAATAACTGAATGATCAGGGAGGTGCCAGCCTAAGAATCCAGTCTCCATGGGCCGAAGAAGGCATCAAGTGGAAACAACCAGAGGACACCTGGAGGGCAGACTGGAATCCACCCAACAGCCTCAAGGATGGGAGAACCGAAGAACAACACGGAGCCGTCAGGAATGTGCCATCTGCTGATTGATTCAGCAACAGCATGATGAAGCAATTCCCATAGAATGGCATAGGAAGAAATCCCTATAAAAATGGACTCTAGAAAGTGAGAACTTTGGGGTCTGATTCTGCAAGCCAACTACCAGGAGCGTCTGATGTGCATCTGACAAGGCCCTGCTCCCCGCTCATGTCCAGGCCAGCTGGCCAGTGGCTTGGCATGAGCAACTCTAAGGCTGGTAACTATGATAATAACTTTGCAGAACCTGTGTGTGTGTATGAATGAATGTGTGAATAAATATGAAATTGAATGGAATGTTAAAGCTATAACTAACTGCTTACTATGATTCTTTCTATATTCACAATAAATATGACATTTTGCCTTTTGCCCTTTAATAAGATCCTGCTGGTTTTTATTTTATTGGTATAACACCAGCCCCGGAGCACCCATGGACTTGGCGCCTATGCTGCTAACAACTATTTTCATCCAAGTTTTGCAGCTGCTCCAGTAAAACAAAATTCAGAGTAAACATCTCCAACCAATAGCCAAAACCTGTAAAACATATAATACTCTTTCCCACCAACCTTCTTCAGACAAGAGAATGAAGGCTTGATCACCTTCCGCCCAGGATAAAAATCAGACCCTTAGGGTATGTCTACTCTTCAGTAAAAAAACCTGCGACTAGCCCAGGTCAGCTAACTTGGGCTTATGGGGCTAAAAATTGCAGTGTAGACATTTGGGCTCAGGCTGCAGCCTGGACTCTGAAAAGCCTGCAGAGATACTAATGGAAGGAAGAAAACCCTGTGCGTGGTTAGATTCTCTTCCTCAACTCCTGCACAATGGGTAGTATTTTACCAACACAGAGATCCTGAGATCCACAGGCAGCAGGGCCATCTACAATGAGACTTAATGCCTTCAGACAAGCTGTGGCCTTCTGTCTCTGCACATGCTTCCTGGCAACACTGAAAAGACTTTTCAACCATATAAAGCAAGATGTAGAAAAGTGAGTGCAGTCTCAGATTATTTTAACATGTTGGTGTCTTTCCTAGAGCTGGTCACAAATTTTCTGATGAAAGTTTTCCACTGGAAAATGGTGATTTGGCAGAATCCTGTGGAATATGTCAATTCTGTCAAAATTTCAACAGAAACCAGGCAGGCTGGTTTTCTGCCAGCCTGGGATCTCTGCGCAGCAGGGTCCTGGACTTCCTGAATCCAAAGGTACTTGCCTCCTAGGACTACCCGACTCCCCAGGCAGCTGCCTCTCCAAGCTGCCCATTTGCCAGACTCCCAGAGCAGTCCAATTTCCTGGCTTCCAAGGCTCCTTACTCCCGAGGCAACTGAGTTAGACTCTATGGGAATTTGGGGAAAAAGCTGAAAACTCCATTTTGGTTCCCTGAAATGAAATTTTTCATAATGATTTTGTTCCAATTAAGCCTATATCCAATTCAAGCAGGGTAAACTCCACCTGTGTAAATCCCTGCTCTCCTTGTCTACACTAAGAGTTTGCAGTCTGCAGCTATGCCAAAGGCCAAAATTGGGGCTAATTCCCAATGTAGTCAAGTCCTTAATGTATATCTGTGTGGTGGGGAAGAAGCAGCATTGCTGGACCTTGTTGTCCTCTGATCCAATGGAAAAGGGAAGGTTTTATTTTAAAATATTTCCAATTTCCTTCTGCTGGTATTTGCAGCCAAAACAATGCAGGATTGTGCCAGCATGTGGCAAACTGAAATGGACTAGAAACTCGCTAAAAACAGAAGATGGCGCAATAAAATATATTATCTCACCCACCTCTTCTCTCTAAAAACAAGTGAAACGGGCTAGTTTATTTTCATTCTCCAGACCAAAAGAACTAAGCAATGTCACAAATGGTGGAAAGTAAATGAGATTTTTTTTTTCAGTTTTAATAATGTTATTTGCAGAAATAATGTTTTGAATGTAACTTTTAACCTGACAGTTTGCCTCTAAATTACTAATCACTTACAAAGCACCATAAATGGAGGCAGCAGTTTACAAAACAAAAAATTCAAAAATCCTCAAAAGTCATCTTATTGCCAATGCTGAGGATTTTATTGCAAATCTGGTGATAACTAATGTGTTTTTTAAAGCCCAACTCCTAGAATCAAGAGATTGCATGAGAATATCATCTTCCATGAAAAAAGAGAAAAAAAAGTAAGTTTACAGCCCTCCTAATTGCGGAGAAAGTTTTGAAAACATGAAAAGAAAAGGAGTACTAGTGGCACCTTAGAGAATGCAGCCGATGAAGTGAGCTGTAGCTCACGAAAGCTTATGCTCAAATAAATTGGTTAGTCTCCAAGGTGCCACTAGTACTCCTTTTCTTTTTGCGAATACAGACTAACACGGTTGCTACTCTGAAACTTGAAAACATGAAGTGAGTGTACCCTAAAGGCTCAGAAAGCTGAAGGCAAATAAAAAGAACCTAAAATGTATTATTTTTGTGTCATGAGACTGGAGGAGCCTGACATGTTTTTGAACATTTGCAGTTGGAAATATTGCTAAAATAACTCACAAGACAACATCTCCATTAAGGCAAGAAATTGAGAACAAGGTACTGAGAATTTGGTGAAACCTCCCTGAGGCTCTTATTCCTTTTAAAATTATTTTATTTTTATTATTTATTATTTTTAATTTGTACTTAAAAACCACTACAGCTCTGGAAAAATTGGATCATCATTTGAAAACAACGAAATTGCCATGCTAGAATATGAAGACGGTAGGGTTACACAGTTATAATTGTAGTGTTGCCAGTTCTTGATATTTTTCTCCACAAATCTCAGAATATTTGATGTTTACCTTTAAAAGCCCCAGTTTCAAGAGAAAAGTGATTAGGTGAAAATCTCTGCTTTCATTAAAACAAAAGAAGAAGAAGAAGAAGAAGTTTCTCGCTTCAGGGTTGGAGAGAAAAGATTGAAAATGTGACCCAAGTGTACCCTCGTAACTCAATACAAATAAAAATGATCCTAATTATTTTTTTATTTTAAATCTCACAAATTTTAAATCAATTTCCATAACTCTGTCTGTGGCATGACTCATGATTTATGAACATTTGGGGTTGGCAATACTGTAAATGTGGAAACCCACAGTAACATTTTGAGTCATTTCTCAGAGTATAACAGTTTTATTTTGAGGAAATTTGAAAGAGGAGTGTCACTGCTGACTTACCAGGAAAGGTTTACAAAATGTTGGTTCAAAACAAGTGGAGGTAAAACGGGTGAAAGGGGAAAAAAGCAATAATAGAAAAACAAAAATAGTTTACAGTTTCCTAGAAATAAGATTACATCACAATTATGAGTTCAGCTCTTGAGTTCTCAGGAAAAACTTATCTTCACTATGCTAAATTACTAAAACTCTGTCTTGAAGACAATAACAGGTTTCTCCAGCAATACCTTTCCACAGCAGAATTACCTATATTGCCCCAGTTCTGCTAGTTGGTAATTGCTAGAACTGTGGTGCCTTAAATTAGCCACAGCTGAACTGACTGGGGTCTACTACCAGCTAATGATCAGGAAATAGGCATCTCTCTTGATCAAGGAAAGAGAAAAATTCTTTTGTCCCACATCAGGTAAGAATCTCTCTGCTTTCAGGGGTTGGGAGAAAGGAGGAACTAGCTAAAATAAAACTTTTTTCATTGAAAGATAGTTTTTTTTCCTATATCCATCTGATGGCTTCTCTACACTACAAAATTAAGTCGACTTAAGTTGACATAAAGCCATCACAGTAATTAAAGCAGTGGTTCACATCCACACTACACTCCTCCTGTTGGCGGTGTGTGTCCTCAACAGGAGTGCTTCCACTGACTGAAGTGGAACATGTGAGGCACTGACAGCTGGAGCCCCTCAGCCCTGGTGTTTATAGCCTGAGCTCTCAACCGGGCACAAGGCTCACAGCTGGCCCCTATCTGCTCCAAGGGCTAACAGCCTGAGCTCTGAGCCCAGCACTTAGCTCACACCTTGGGCTGTCAGCATGGGACAAGGAGGGACAACAGCTGTCAGTACAGGCTCCGGCTGTCAGCCCCTCACGGGTCCGACAGGCAATGTAAGTAATGCAGTGTCTACACAGACACTGCGTTGCCCTCACTACATAGATCTAAGCACTATGTCTCTCACGGAGGTGGAGTTATTAAGTCAATGTAGTGAGCAATTTACATTGGTGGGCGTACCACCTTAGTATAGACACTTACATAGTTAGGTCAACGTAGGATGCCTTACGTTGATCTAATTCTGTAGTGTCAACCAGGCCTGAGTGTACTTCTCATTTATATAATTAACCCTTTGAATAGGGAAAAGCAAAAAAGGCTCAATTTTGCTCTAAGGCAATGCAAAGCAAATGGTTAAATTAAAGCAGCCCTGACAATACCCTTAGAGTTCTGGTAGTTTTGTGTGGGTCTGTATAGGTGTGCAATTAGTACATCCAGGGAACAGGATAGCCATAATTTAAGTGCAGGGCCGGGAACAGGCCCTTCAGTACTGCTCCTTGTGCATATCATCACCAACAGTAAGTTCCTTAGGTCAGTGGTTCTCAAACTAGGGCCGCTGTTTGTTCAGGGAAAGCCCCTGGTGGGCCAGGCCGATCACAGCTCCCACTGGCAGCAGCAATTTGCCGCTCCAGGCCAATAGGGGCTGCGGGAAGCGGTGCAGGCCGAGCGATGTGCTGGCCGCGCTTCCTGCAGCCCCCACTGGCCTGGAACGGTGAACTGAGGCCAGTGGGAGCCGCGATCGGCCGAACCTGCAGACGCGGCAGGTAAACAAACCAGCCTGACCCGCCAGGGGCTTTCCCTGAACAAACCAGGGCCCTAGTTTGAGAACCACTGCGTTAGATAACAGACTATTATGTTTTTAAAACTACCCTTTTTAAACTACCAAAATAGATTTATAATTGAATAAAATTGTAGGTCATTCAAACTCGCAGATACCTGACACTACCAGGTTAAATTATACTATATCTAGATTTTTTTTTTTTTTACATATTTTTGTTACAAGTAATGCTGTAACCGAAAGATAAACAAACATACTTTTTTCTCTTGTTTACTTCCTGCATTTGAAAGCAATTTGTGTGTATAATCCCTCTGGCCATGTGGGTATTTCACACAGCAGAAGGGGAAAGAGAAATACTTTTTAAGAAACAGAAAATCTGATTATAAACCTAGAAAAACTGGCAGAGTGGTCGGGGCAGGTGCAGCACCTCAGACTACTTCAAACTTTTGTTATTTGTAATGACTAGCTTTTGAGTTGATTGCATCACTCAAAACACAAACCTACAGTGTGGGAGATGTCATTGCACAAGTGGATCCCTCTCATCTGAGCGGGAAGGAGATGCAGGTGGGTAAGGGAATGGTGGCCCTGTCCCCTTGTGTCACCAATGCAGATAAATAATAGCTCCTATGTTCAGGGATGGCAAGAAAGGGAACGATTGTACCATAGCCCCCAAACTATCTGTGATTATAATGACCCCTGGGGCCCCAAATGCCTCTTGCCAGGCCTGTACATTGCTGGCATGAGGCTGCTGCTCCCAAGCGCTCCTCATCTCATGGCCCAAGCTTTGCATGAGATAATGGTGCACTTCACTGCCAGGGCAAAGGCTTGGCCACGTGGTGAGATGACCTGGGCTGGTGCTGAGATCCTGGGTTCACATCCTCCCAGCCCCCCTCTGCTGCCCCCAGGGGACGCTCCTGGGCCCCAAACCCCCCAGACTGTCAGCCAACCTGGCCAGCCCCTCCCCAACTGCCTCCCCGAACCATCACTCTCATTCATAGAGAAGCCCTCTACACCTACATTCCACACAAAGATGGACTACAAGCCGTCAGGAACAGTATCCCCGGTAATGTCATGGCAAACTGGTGGCTGACTTTGTCCTCACCCATAACTATTTCACATTTGGGGAGAATGTATAGCTTCAAGTCAGTGGCACTGCTATGGGTACCCGCATGGCCCCACAGTATGCCAACATTTTTATGGCTGACTTAGAACAACGCTTCCTCAGCTCTCGTCCCCTCATGCCCCTACTCTACTTGCACTAATTGATGCCATCTTCATCGTCTGGACCCATGGAAAAGAAGCCCTTGAGGAATTCCACCATGATTTCAACAATTTCCATCCCACCATCAACCTCAGCCTAGACCAATCCACACAAAAAGCGGTCCATTTCCTGGACACTACTGTGCTAATAAGCGATGGTCACATAAACACCACCCTATACTGGAAACCTACTGACCGCTCTGCCTACCTACAAGCCTCCAGCTTTCATCCAGACCACACCACACAATCCATTGTCTACAGCCAAGCTCTAGGATACAACCGCATTTGCTCCAACCCCTCAGACAGAGACAAACACCTACAGGATCTCTATCAAGCATTCTTACAACTACAATACCCACCTGCTGAAGTGAAGAAACAGATTGACAGAGCCAGAAGAGTACCCAGAAGTCACCTACTACAGGACAGGCCCAACAAAGAAAATAACAGAACGCCACTAGCCATCACCTTCAACCCCCAACTAAAACCTCTCCAACGCATAATCAAGGATCTACAACCTATCCTGAAAAATGATCCCTCACTCTCACAGACCTTAAAAAGAAAAGGAGTACTTGTGGCACCTTAGAGACTAACAAATTTATTTAAGCATAAGCTTTCGTTAGCTCACAGACCTTGGGAGACAGGCCAGTCCTTGCTTACAGACAGCCCCCCAACCTGAAACAAATACTCACCAGCAACCACACACTACACAACAGAACCACTAACCCAGGAACCTATCCTTGCAACAAAGCCCGATGCCAACTCTGTCCACGTATTTATTCAGGGGACACCATCATAGGGCCTAATCACATCAGCCACACCATCAGAGGCTCATTCACTTGCACATCTACCAATGTGATATATGCCAGTGGTCTCCAAACTTTTTTGATAGCACACCCCCAGGGAAAAAAAATTTTGACGCAGGCGTGCCGCCGAAGAAAAGAAAAGGGAGGGGCCGCTGCAGGCGTGCCGCCGAAGACCGGAACAGTGGAAGGAGCTTCACCTGCTGCTGCAGAATCAAAGGTTGAAGCGCTGCCGCAGGCGTGCCAGCGGTGCTCCTCCTGGTGTGCACCCCCAGGGATCATCTTGCTCACCCCCTGGGGAGCCTGCACCACACTTTGGAGACCACTGATATATGCCATCATGTGCCAGCAGTGCCCCTCTGCCATGTACATTGGCCAAACCGGACAGTCTCTAGGTAAATAAATGGAATCATCAGGAATCAGAACGTTCAAAAACCGGTAGGAGAACACTTCAACCTCTCTGGCCACTCAGTAACAGATTTAAAGAAGTACTTGTGGCATCTTAGAGACTAACCCATTTATTTGAGCATAAGCTCTCGTGAGCTACAGCTTACTTCATTGAGCTGTAGCTCACGAAAGCTCATGCTCAAATAAATGGGTTAGTCTCTAAGGTGCCACAAGTCCTCCTTTTCTTTTTGCGAATACAGACTAACACGGCTGCTACTCTGAAACCAGATTTAAGGGTGGCAATTTTGCAACTGAAAAGCTTCAAAAACAGACTCCAGCGAGAAACTGCGGAGCTTGAATTAATATGCAAACTAGATGCCATTCACTTGGGTTTGACTAGAGACTGGGAGCGGCTGGGTCATTACACATATTGAATCCCTTTCCCCAGGTTAAGTATCCTCACACCTTGTTGTCAACTGCCTAAATGGCCCATCTTGATTGGCACTCCAAACATTTTTTTCCTCCTGCTGATAATAACTCATCTTGATTAATTAGCCTCTTACTCCACCTTTTCATGGTCTCGGTATGCACGTATATAATCTTCTTACTATCGGTTCCATTCCATGCAGCTGACGAAGCGGGCTCCTGTAGCCCAGGGAAGCTTAGACTCCGATACACTTGTTCGTCTCTAAGGTGCCGCAAGGGCTCCTCTCCTCATCCACTGCATGCATGGGATGAGGTGAGCTGTAGCTCAGGAAAGCTTATGCTCAAATAAATGTGTCAGTCTCTGAGAAGAACAGGAGGACTTGTGGCACCTTAGAGACTAACCCATTTATTTGAGCATGAGCTTTGGTGAGCTACAAGGTGCCACGAGTCCTCCTCTTCTCTTTGCGGATACAGACTAACAGGGCTGCTACTCTGGAACCTGTCCTCATCCCAACCGCCCGCATACCCAGCCTCCCACTCACGTGCCCCGCCCCGCCCGCCCCCGCGCCTCTCGCGCCCCGCCCCCCCGCCTCTCGCGCCCCGCCCCCTCCTCCTGCCGGCGCGCGAGCAGGGGGCGGGCCCGGGCCGCCCTGTTATTTGACCCGCGCGCTCGCTGGCTCTCTCCGCCTCCGCCGGGAGCCTCAGCCCGCGCTCTGCACCCGCCGCCGCCTCCCTCCCTCCCTCCCTCCGGCGCGGCCATGCCCAACATCGTGCTCTTCAGCGGCAGCTCGCACCAGGACCTGTCCCAGCGGGTGGCCGAGCGGCTGGGGCTGGAGCTGGGCAAGGTGGTGACCAAGAAATTCAGCAACCAGGAAACCAGGTGACGCGGGCATCGGGAGGGGAGGGGGGGGCGTTAATGAAGCGGGGCCCGCGTTACCTGCTCTCCCCGCCTGCGTGCGTCCCTGGTCCCGCCCCCGCCTTCGGGTTCCAGGCCAGCGCCCAGGGCCTGGTCCCGCCGCTCCCCGGGGCCGCGGGCCCCGGCAAACTGCCCCCCGCCCCGTCCCGCCGAGCCTGCACCCTGCCCTGGCGCCGCCACCTGAGCCGTGACAGTTGGCAGCCCCCCCGCCCTCCCCCTTGCCGGGCTGCCCCTCCCCCCACATAACGCGCGGAGCGGCCCCGTGGTGAGGTGGGGGGCCACCACCTGTGGGATTGAGGGTCCATGTGTTTCTGTACCAACCCCACACGCTCCCTCCGTGGTGGGAAGCGCGTTATCCAGCCGGCAGGAAGGATGAACCGAAGCCTTATGGCACCGATGAGGCGGCTAAAAATCACACCCTTGCTTAGATCTGTTACAGCGTCTTGATATGTGGGGGAGGGGGGGCAGGGAGGAGAAGAAATTGTATTTAAGAGTTGTGTGTTTTAAGCATTTGAGCTTAAGAGTTGTGTGTTACGCAGTGATGAGGACCCCCTCCCCCCGTTGCTGTGGTGTATAGGTGTCCCCCCCTAAGTGAACATCTGTTCCTCCCAAAAAGAGCCTAGTATTTTTTCGTTATTGGCTGCTGCTTTCTTTTGCTCCGTTCCTTACTTTGTCTCCTGGAAGGATGCTGCTGGCCTTTCTCTAACCTCCCTTTTAGAGGGAAGGCATATGAATGATTCTGCTGTCAACTAGTAGGTAAATTATCTACAGCTGTTAAATTTAACAGTTGAGAGTATGTGGCAGAGAATGCTCTCACTGGAGAACATCATCTTAGGCCTTGTCTACACTGCCACTTTACAGCTCTGCAACTTTCTCGCTTGGGGTCTGAAAAAACACCCCCTGAGGGCTGCAAGTTTGAGTGCTGTAAAGTGGCAGTGTAGATACTCCCCTCATGGGGGTGGGTTTTTTATAGGGCTGGGAGAGCTGTCCCCCAGTGCTGGTGCCGCAACTACACTGCCACTTTAACGTTGCTCGTAAAGGCATACCCTTAGACTCCTGCTGTAAAGTCCTGTTTGATGGATTGTATCTATTATAGTGGATTGTGTGACTAAATAGCTATGAGTTTGCATAGTCTAGTATTCTATGAGGTAGAGCCTGAAGGGACCTCAAAAGGTCATTTAGTCTAGTCCCCTTCTCTGAGGCAGGACCAAGTAAACCTAGACAGTCCCTGACAGATACTTGTCCAATGTGGTCTTAAAACCTTCAATTATGGGGATTCCACAACCTCCCTTGGAAGCCTATTCCAGATCTTAACTACCTATGTCGTTAGGTGTTTTTTGGGTTGTTTTTTGTTCTTTTATACCTAACCTAAACCTTCCTTGTGGCAGATTAAGCATGTTTCTTTTTGTCCTATCTTCAGTGGGCACGGAGAATGATTGCTTGCCGTCCTTTGTACAAGAGCCCTTAATGTATTTGAAGACTGTGATCGGGTCCCCCCTTGTTGTCTTTTCTCAAGACTAAAAGTGCCCAGGTTTTTAACCTTTCATCATAATCAGGTTTTCTAAACCTTTAATCATTTTTGTTGCTCTCCTTTGGACTCTCCAGTTTGTCCACATATTTCCTAAAGTGTGGTGCCTGCAATTGGACCTAGTACTCCAGCTGTGTCCTGACCAGTGCCAACTAGAGTGGGACAGTTCTCTCCCACCTCTTACATAGCTATTCTGGGGTGTATTAAGTGTTCTGTCTCTCCCCCCCCACCCCCCAGTTGCATCATATTGTTGACTTTGTGATCTACCATAACCCCTAGATCCTTTTCATCAGTACATCTGCCTAGCCCAGTGGTCCCCAAAATGTGGGGCATGGAGGAACATTTGGGGGTGTGGTGAGGCCTGGGTGAGCCCCACTGGGGGGCAAGGAGAGACCACTACTGAGACCCGCTCTGCCCCCAGCCGCAGGTCCAGCCCTGGTCTCAGCTAGCAGATCCCGGTCGTGATCCTAGCCGTGGCTCTGCTCTCGGCCATAGCTCCCAGTTTGTGCCCCCCAGGAAAGGTGGGGGGGGGAAGCAGACACAAAAAGTTAGCCAGTTCTTCCACAGTTTATATTTGTGTGTTTGATTTTTTCCTTAAGTGTAGTACTTTACACTTGTTTCTATTGAATTTTTCATTTTGTTGATTTTGGACTAATTCTCCAATTTGTGAAGGTCACTTTGAATTCTAAACCCATCCTTGAAAGTGCTTGCAACCCCACCTATCTTAGTGTCATTCACAAATTTTATGAATATATTCTCCACTCCAGTATCCTAGGCAGTAATGAAAATATTGAATAGTACTGGACTCGGGGCTGACCCCTGTGGGGACCCCGCTTGATACATCCTCCCAGTTTGACAATGGACCGTTGATAACTACTCTTTGAGTATGGTCTTTCAACCAGTTGTGAACCCGCTTTATAGTACAGTAGAACCTCCGTTACAAACACTGGAGTTACAAACTAGGGACTGATTAACCTCACAGCTCATTTGGAACCAGAAATACACAATCAGGTAGCAGCAAAGGTGGGGGGGGGGGTAGCAAATACAGTACGGTACTGTTTTAAATGCAAACTGCTAAAACAATAAAGGGAAAAGTTTTATTGTTTTAAAAAAAAAATTTGACATGGTAAGGAAACTGTTTCTGTGCTTCTTTAATTTAAATTAAGATGTTTAAAAGCAGCATTTTTTTCTGCATATTAAAGTTCAAAGTCAATGTTCAGTTGTAAACTTTTGAAAAACCACCATAACGTTTTGTTTAGAGTTACGAACAACCTCCATTCCCGAGGTTCTACTAATTTAATCTAGACCATACTTCCCTACTTTGCTGATGCTAATGTTGTGTGGGGCTGTGTCAAAAGCCTTACTAAAATTACATCTACTTCCACTGTGCCAGTAACCCTGTCAAAGAAGGAAATTAGGTTGGTTTGGCATGTTTAGTTCCTGACAAACCCAATTTGGCTGTTCCTTCTAAGTGCATCCCCATCATCGTATCCGCTCATTATACTCCACACCTGAACATAGCCATTATATGGACAACATACCCCCATATCTCAATGTCTGTACTTTCACCCCCAATCGGGGAGATTGCAGATTATGTATTCCTTACGCCACCCATTCCTAAACACAGATTATCAAGGGGTGCGAAATCTGACCTTATTCCCCGATAACCAGAAACTCCTATGCTTAATCTCTGTACTGTTTTCTTTTTACTTCAACATTATTTTAATAAAATTATTAAATCTTCTCAGTGCTTACAAGCTGATTGTTTGATTACTTGTTCCAGTATCTTTTCCAGTGTTGAAGTTTGGCTAACTGGTCTATAATTCCCTTGGTCCTCTTTGTTCCCCTTTTTAAAGACAGGTAGTGTTTGCCCTTTTTCAGTGCTCTAGTACCTCACCTGTCCTCTGAGTTCTGGGAGATAATGGGTAACAGTTCCAAGATTGCTTTTGTTTAGTTCCATAGGTACTCTAGGATGAATGTCATCAGGCCCTGCTGACTTGAATACATGTAACTTACCTAAATATTCTTTAAACTGTTTAACTATTTTGGCTTGCATTCCTTCCCCTCTTATTGTTATAGTGTTGCGTATCTGGCCACTATTAACGTTTTTCTAGTAAAGTTTGAAGCAAAATAGGCATTAAACTCATCAGTTTTCTTGATGTCATCAGTTAACTCTCGTCTGCTAATTAGGGGGCCTACACTTTCCTTCATCTTTCTCT
Organism: Lepidochelys olivacea; assembly: GCF_965140295.1. Lineage (NCBI taxonomy): Eukaryota > Metazoa > Chordata > Testudines > Cheloniidae > Lepidochelys > Lepidochelys olivacea. Next base: position 136,701,776 of record NC_140411.1, read on the forward strand.
TGCTCCTAATTTATTAAATAACCTCTTCTTATTGCCCTTTGTGTCCCTTGCAGAGAGTAACTCATTTTGTGCCTTAGCCTTTCTGATTTTGTCCATACATGCTTGTGCTATTCTTTTGTACTCCTTGGCAGTTTGTCCATGTTTTCACTTTTTGTAGGATTCCTTTTTTGATTTTTCAGATCGTTAAAGAGCTCCTGTTGTAACAATATTGGCCTCTTACTATTATTACTCTTTCCTTTGCAACAGGCTAGTTTTCAGTTGTGCCTTTAATATTGTCATCCTGAGAAACTGCCCGCTCTCGATCTCCTTCTTCGCTTAGATTTTCTTCCCATGAGACCTTACCTACCAGTTCTCTGAGTCTGCTTTGTAGGAAACCTTTGGGTTTATTTTCTAAAATGATCATGAGGAAAAGGGAACACTGCTTTCTCATTTTGTATAAACAAAACCTAAATTGTACCAGAAGCATATCTTCCTGAAACTTATTGTATATAACAGTAATCCTCTTTCTGTATTAGTTTTTAGGTTTTGCTAAAATGTGTAAGTAAGTAAATGTGCATTATTACAGAACACATTACACAGAAGTCAATAATTAACCAATTGACTCAATATTAAAATACTCAACCTTATCCCATAAAAGAACCTCAGACTCTTTTCACACAACACTTAGGCAAAAACCTGTTGTCAAGGTTCCTCCCCCACTCTGAACTCTAGGGTACAGATGTGGGGACCTGCATGAAAAACCTCCTAAGCTTATCTTTACCAGCTTAGGTCAAAACTTCCCCAAGGTACAAAATATTCCCCCCATTGTCCTTGGACTGGCTGCTACCACCACCAAACTAATACTGGTTACTGGGGAAGAGCTGTTTGGACGCGTCCTTCCCCCCAAAATACTTCCCAAAACCTTGCACCCCACTTCCTGGACAAGGTTTGGTAAAAAGCCTCACCAATTTGCCTAGGTGACTACAGACCCAGACCCTTGGATCTTAAGAACAATGAACAATCCTCCCAACACTTGCACCCCCCCTTTCCTGGGAAATGTTGGATAAAAAGCCTCACCAATTTGCATAGGTGACCACAGACCCAAACCCTTGGATCTGAGAACAATGAAAAAGCATTCAGTTTTCTTACAAGAAGACTTTTAATAAAAATAGAAGTAAATAGAAATAAAGAAATCCCCCCCTGTAAAATCAGGATGGTAGATATCTTACAGGGTAATTAGATTCAAAAACATAGAGAACCCCTCTAGGCAAAACCTTAAGTTACAAAAAGGATACACAGACAGAAATAGTCATTCTATTCAGCACAGTTCTTTTCTCAGCCATTTAAAGAAATCATAATCTAACACATACCTAGCTAGATTACTTACTAAAAGTTCTAAAACTCCATTCCTGGTCTATCCCCGGTAAAGACCAGCATACAGACAGACACAGACCCTTTGTTTCTCTCCCTCCTCCCAGCTTTTGAAAGTGTCTTGTCTCCTCATTGGTCATTTTGGTCAGGTGCCAGCGAGGTTACCTTTAGCTTCTTAACCCTTTACAGGTGAGGAGCTTTCCCCTGGCCAGGAGGGATTTCAAAGGGGTTTACCCTTCCCTTTATATTTGACACCTGTGTAAACAGATAAGCCTTGCCCTTAGGGTCAACTAACTCATGTTCAGCTATGGCAGCAAGTCCCACGGACGAAAGACTTTAACTATAAATTCATTGCTGCTGTTCATTTAACAGTCTTTTCAAAAATATGTGCATACATGCTTTTGTGTGCAGGTCAGCTGATATGCTTATGTAACCCCTGACTTGCAAATGAAGCATATGAAAATCACATTGCCTATACAATCTGGAGAAAAAAATGCCCCCAAATCTTCCGTCTTCCTGAGAACCACAGTTAGAGCTCTGCTTGCAGGATAGAATATGGGTAAATGGGCACACTAAAGTTTTTTTTTGTTTGTTTTTAACTATCTTAATCGAAAATACACATAGGGTAGCCAAAACCCAATCTTTAGTGTTTTGAATTTCAATGCTAACAATTTGGATTGAATCCAGAAATTAATATTATCTGAGCCCTGAAAGAGACGCTGTGTGGCAGTGACATTTTGTACGCCATGAAATTTCTGAAAGGTCTGAATGTGTAGCTCCCAAGTAGAGTACATTGCAATATTTCAATACAGAGGTGACTAGATAGAGGACCATTCAAGAGGTGGGTAGTAGGGAAGATGTATGGTAAAAATACTGTTTATAGTTGAAACATACACTTCCAACTTCTGTGGAGAACATCAGTGTGTTAAACTGAAATTTAATCTAAAACCAAAGGAAGCATTTTCAGACACTAGAAAAAAGTGGGCATTCTTTCATAAGAAACTGCTGTGAATGTGAAAAGGGATCTCCAGCCTAATTTCTATGAAACAGTCTATTAAGATTCAGAAGTGAATATAATGATTTAGAAGATAAATAACCTGAACTTGGTTAATATCTATGCTGTAGAAATAGGTGACACAAGCGCCTTTGAGGTTACCTATTCTGTTTAGGTGTAAGGATCAAACCTCTTTGAAGGTGAATGCTCTGTGGTTCTTGATCAGCTTGTTGTTGTTAAATCTGAATTTCAGGACAACAAGAAGTATAAGAACAGTTCAGCAATTGTTGGTCAGCTCCTGATCTAAACAGAGCTTTGAGATTTTTGTAATGTTAAACTTTTACTTTCTACATGCACCTCTTACCCCCACATATGAAGATACCAGATATTGATTTTAATATTAAAGGAAATTGTTATTGAATGAGATCTGGATGAAAGACCTCTATGATGATCCTGTGTACTTACTTTGGGATTTTAGTGTTTGTTCTCCATTGCCAAGGTCATTATGAATTAACAACTTCATCTTCAAAAAATAACCATTCCCAGTGTAGAAAAGAACACACTGTAAAATGTTTCATCACACCACCTACCCTCTCAAAGACCAGTAAGGACTATATTAAAAAAAATCACCACTGGAAAAAACCAGTACATCAATAATTGAATTTGATCAGATGGTGGTTGTGTCTGGGAGTTGAGTTGTGGGCCCTGTAAGAGTGGCAAGTGTGCTGTGGGCAGCCAAAATTTTAATATATTGCATTCATAAAACTATTTAAAATGTAGACAATCATATTCCATATTAAAATAGTCTTATCAGCAATATCTAGTTTTGAAGGTTATATAGATACACACAGAATTATTTAAGAAGATTAAGATTTCAGAGTTAAGCATTCAGCAGTTTGTAAATGCCATAATTAAGGTTGCTTGGGTCATGTGATCATGTAATTAATGACTAGCATAATGCACAAGGGGACAGATTTTTAAGGCTGTACAATCATGAAAGCAGGAGGAGGGCAACCCTGCCACTAAGTGTGGGGCTAGGCCACAGGAAAGTCCTGTGTCATAATGTGCTTAAAATCCTGATTGCCTTAATTTGGGCTGTAAATATATAAGAATACTTGGAGTGGTGGTGGAACAGAAGCCTTACATATGGAAAAGAGCAGTGTAGTGAAATATGAATGCCCCATTTTTGAAGGCTTTCTTTGCAGTCTTAATGGTTAGCGACTTTATTTAAAAGTAAAGAAGAGATGAGAGGTGTCTCTGCTTTCCCCTTCCCCAAGCCAACTAATCTCCCATGAAGACATGTCCCATACTTTGGGACACACTGGATTGGAGCACAAGTCAAAAGGTTCTATTTCTGGATCTGCACCAAATCTCTGAAAATTGGTGCCTGAAATTACTCATCTGTAAAAATTGAACTAAAATCTACTGTGCTTCTCATGGGTATGTCAAAGTATTATCATTTGTAAAATGAGTAAGATTCTCAGAAGGGTACAAAAGGCCAGATTTTAAAGGTATTAGGTGCCTTTGAGATTTTTTTTTTCAAAAGCACGTAAAGGGCCTAACCCCCATTAATTTAAATGGGAGTAAGGCACCTAGGTGCCTTAAGTGACTTTGGACTCTGAGCCATTTTCGAACGTGAACAAGGCACTTAATAGCCGGAATCTCATTGGGGATTTAGACTCCAAATTGCCTAAGTCACTCTTGAAATAGAACCTAAACTTTTTTTGAGGGCAAATAAAATATTTATCAAGCAGTCAATAAAATGACAGGACAGTCCAAACCAAGCACTTCTCAAAGTAATCAGCCAGGTCCAGATGAAGTTACAAAAAGGGATATTCATTCTTTTGCACAAAGTGAACAGCCATCACAACGTGCATCAAAAAAATGGCTTTATCAGCTTCTCGTGCTCAAGAATTCCCTACAAAACTGCATGTGGATGGGGACAAATTATTTTGCACATCCTGCAATGTTCTCAGTTTGAATCTGGCATTTTGAGAGCAGTAAGCCTTGTACTATTAAAGCATTTAACCTTCAGGAAGAACTGCAGATATCTTCTGAAAGAAGCTCTAGATAAGAGCTAAAAAAGCACCTACTAGTTCTTCAAATTTAGAGAGGCAGAAAACTTATCTCCTGTTGAAAGATAAGATGTCTAGATCTTGGTTTTTTTAGAGGTATTCCACAAAGCTTCTGAAAAGCTTAACAAATATTTGTAATTTGGACAACCAGGTCTGAATTATCTGAAGGCTTGTAAGTTATTTGATCCTCCTTATGTTTATATCCTGCCAGAACACTGAATATTTTCAAGCAATATCTGGTTGTTTTTGCCTGAACAAGAGCGAGAACTGTACAGAAAAAAGAGAGCCCCTGAAGCTATGTCTACCTATTTCTGTAGACCTCCAAGTGTTTTGGCTTTCAGTGAAGGAGAGAATTCTAAATATTGCCAAGCTGGCCTTGAATTGTGTAAATGCTGTCTCAAACTTTGCGGATGCAGAGAGAGGTTTTTCACTGTAGAACCTGATCCTTTCTGCCAGAAGGAAATTACTAAGTGAGAAAAACTTGAAAGCTTTGTTTTCTGTACTATAAATGAAAATACTGGATTGTACTGAAATGGAGGATAATGATTAGCAAAGACGTATGACTTTTCATGTGCAAAAGCCTGAGCAATTTAAAAGGACGTTCTACTTTATTTTAGGTATTGCTGTTTGGTGTTTTATAACGTAATTTAAATGAAAATACAGGATTATCACTGGAATGCAGGCTATTTGGTTACCAAGTATTTGTAACTTAACTTTCATGTATTTAGGAAATGGTGAATAGTTATTGTAACTTTTTTCTGTATTGTGTAAATTACCAGAATAATTGAATCTGATTTGATTATATTGCATTATTTTGTCAAAGTATGCAGAATTTTTAATATTTTGGTGCAGAATTCGACCTGGGGTAATGCCACAAGTGCTACAAATCCTAAGCAGATGGGTGAAGCATAAAGCTGCATCTAGGACTTCGGTTGGTTTGTTTGTAACCTACTGTGAAAGATGTCACTAAGGTAAAATTACTCCGTGAGCGTCAACAGAATCTCTGTGTGAGAAGTTTAGGTAAACGGAGTGTTACCAAATAGTTGAATTTGATTAAACTACCCAAAACAAACATAGTTGTAATGTTAGTGCAAAGGCATGGATCTTGCCCCTTCTGTACATCCTCACTAAATTACATTGTGTAAACATAAACAATCCAAAATGGATTAATTAGTAATTAGGCCCTGATACATCTACAAAAGTCACTTTATTCCAGTAATATATCTAGGCTTTTCAGAATTTAGTTATTTTTCATTTTGACTGGGTATCTATTTTTAAGCATTTTTTCTATTTTAATTTTAACAGTTGTGGGATGTTATGGGAGGCGATCAGACAATTTAATGTCAAATATTGATTCAAAAATTTTTAGAACTGTTAAAACAAACTGTCAACATCACATGTCAAAATACACACGGTGAATATCCCTAAACTCTTGTTTTCAAGCAGCATTTCTCTTTGCTTGTCTATACATTTTGATTATTTATGGAAATATGTTTTTGTTTTGCGCATGTACAATGAAGTAGGTATTTGATGTTTTACCAACTAAAAATCTAATACTTTCAAGCCCAAGTATATCTAGGGTATCTGTTACAAAATCTCACTTTTGTTAGCTTAGTATTTTAAGGAAAAAAGTGTCTACTGATTTAATTCATTCTCTCCTATCTCTGTGCTGTTGTACTTCTCATTTGTCTTCACAATAGATGGTTTTATTGAATCTCTCTAGGAACTTTGTATACACTTGCGTGTAAACTGAAGACACCAAGAATTAGACAAACAACTGACAGAAGATCATACTTCTCTGAAGGAAAATTCTGACTAATTTATCCTTTTATTAAATTGCTGTATAGTGGCTAAGGAATGAGCTGCATATCCAATCTGATTAGTTGTTGCTGTCTCACACTTCAATACTGAACTTTGAGAAGGTAAACATTGAGGGTACTAACATGTTGCATGGCTGTCTTCAGCTAGCTGTGAGAAAACCCTCTTGTAGGCAATCGTACTCTTTCACCTATAATTCTGTGGTACCTATAATTAGATCGGTGTGGCCAAACTTAATGGCCCTCCGAGCCACATATTTCAATCTTCAAAGTTCGAGGACTGGGGCACACCTGCCAGGGCTTCAGCCCCACTCCTGCTGAAGCCCTGGGCCCTGGTAGGTGTGTCTCGCAGGGCAGAAGCTTCCATTGCACTACCCCACTCAAAGGCGGAGGTCCTGAGCGCTCCCCCTCCCCCCGGTCTGGTAGGTGGAGAATGGAGGGTCTTGAATGGTAAAAGAGCCGCATGTGGCATGTGAGCCACAGTTTGGCCACCCCTGAATTAGATGATCACGAAGTGCTATGAAAACATTAATTTCAGCCTGATTTCAGTCCTTAAATCTTTGTGTGCACGTTGCCGCAGAGATTTGCATACACATGGCCTAACAGCTCACACTTATGCCTACAAAATTAGTGTGTATTTCTGAGGTGAAAAACATGGCCTCAAATCTCTATACACTTTGCGTGAAGGGAACGTTATTCTCATTTCCAAATGGGTCAGTAGGTTTAAAGGTTGTGGCTAGCTGAAGGACATTGGTAAGCAACCGTCATTAGTATACTGAGAGAGAGAACGGAGGCAACGTGGCTCCCAGTGCTATGTTCTTTTCCAGGTTCTCAAACTTCATTGCACCACAACAACCTTCTGACCACAAAATTACTATATGACCCCCAGGCAGAGGGCATGTAACCTTGGGCTTCGGCCCTGCATCGAGGGGCTCAGACTTCAGCCCCAGCAAGTCTAAGCCAGCCCTAGTGACCCCATTAAAATGGGGTCGTGACCCACTTTGGGGTCCCACCCACAGTTTGAGAACCGCTGGTCTAATCACTGGAATATACTTCTCCCAAAGGTGTATATACGTACAGAATGCATAAGCTACGTTATTGGACTCATGTGAGCTGTTCTATCTTAATGAAGTATTTTAGTAATGGCCATAAAGAAAGTTAAAATGTTATAATACACTGTCTTCTACATGTAGTAAAAATGAATACACTTCATTTAAAAAATTTTCCCCAACTACATAACTATTTACAAATTATTGATTACTTCTAAGTGCTACAATCTTTCTTCCACTAAACGTTCTCTCTGTCATTCTGAGAATATTTCTCAAGTTTGGCAATATCTCCTTTTTACATTTCACTTATTCCTTCTCTTTCCCTTGTGTAATAGTTCTCCTGATAGGCATAAAAATAAGTCTTTAACTTTAAAGATGTAGTTCAGAAGAAATGTTACAGGGTTCTTGCACATGGTGATATTAGGAACCATTTTCCTAATCTCCTTCAGACCTATCCCAGAGTTCTCACATGCTAGGGCAACACGTGTTTGTTTTGTTTAAGCTGTTTTCAGCAAGGGCACTGAGTCAAAGCTGTGGTGATTTCTTTATTCATCATTTACTGTGTTCTTGGGGGGGGGGGTGGAATATCCTTATTCAGCACTTACGAGTGGACCTTAGGTGGCCATTGCTGAAATTTGTTCATACATTTTTATTATATTTGTTTTGTCTTTTATTATTTTCTCAAGAGTATGAGAGAAGTCCACTTTAGAGCTAGATTAGTAGGATGAGCACAAACACAATGTGGTTTGTTTTTTTTAATGGCGCTTGGATATTTGGATACTTGATGTACGTGTGTCACTGTTGTCTCTGCCTAAACTGATGGTCCCATCTGCTAACATGAAATTAATTTTTATTTATAGGTGGGGCCTATAATATCATTATCATTCTAGGCTCTTCAGCCCATTTCTCTTCTTCCTCTTCCTCCCCCCCCCCCCCCCCCGCTTGATTAGTTCCACCTATCCCTTCCATCTGTCATCTCTTCTCAACCCCTGGCATTATCATTAAGGTTGCTTGACACTTCCCATTATAAGGCACTGTCTTCAGTTGTTTATAACTTTTAACCATTTGGGATGAAATGTTATAAGGTGTCTGCCTTAGGGTGAATTTTTTTGTGTGTGGAAATTTCAGCCAAAATGGTTCTGAGAATGAGGCTAGGAAAAAATATTGTTTTGTCTGTTATAAAATTCTGGCAACCTTTCTTTTAAACAGTTCTAGTTTCCCCCATGCTTTGGAGCAGGGACTTGAAATTTGATAGAAGTGTGGCCTCTTTCAGGGTTGTGCCTTTCCCATCCCCATGAAAATTCTCCCAAATATTGGCCAAGTTATAAGCCTTTGAAAATTCTCGGTTTGCATATGATCAGTAGAGACTTGGTAGAGCTTACAAGCTAATCACCAAAGATTCCATCCTCGCAGAGTGTGCTCAAGCTTCACAGCTATTAGTGTTGACCAGAGTTCATGTGCCATGCCTGCAGAGTGAAAATGCATGAACCTTCTTCCTCAGGGTTACGGGGTGAAGCCAGACCTTCCCTGTAATGACTGCTCTGGTTTGGGACTGGGCACTGGAATTGGCAGGAGGAAGTGTCTGTCTCCTGTACTGTCAATGATCCTCCCACCTGCTGGTGCCCAGGTAGCATAGAGGAGGAAGCAGTCCATCAAATGCAGAGGGGAGGGAAAGAAGTAGATTTAGGACAAGGAGTCTGGTGAGACTGAGACTAGAGGATGGTGGGGGAAGGTCCTGGGGCATGGGGGATCTTTAGGATTGGGTTGGGAAGTCTGAGGCGTGGAGACTGGGATGAGGAGCCAGGGTGGAGAAGAGATAAGAGACAGGGACAGATGGAGGGGATAGGTGGAACTAGTCAAGCTTGGGAAGGTGGGGGGGAAACAGGCTGAAGAGCCTAGAATGGAACCCAAGATTCTGCAGTCTCACTGTTCCTCTGCTGTCACCACATATCTGTGAAACCCACTGACCCATCTGCCTCTAATGCTGGGCTGCATAGAAGATGAAACCTACTATTGCTGTCAGTTAGTCTGGTAGCTCAAGTGACTGAGGCCTATAGTGGATCTAAACATCAGTATGATGCCCCCAATGGGATTTGTTTTACCATTTTGCCTTTTTTAAAAACCTAGGAAATTGCACACCAAACAGTGATGTTAAAAGAACACTAAATTTGCGTAGTCAAACACACAAAAGTTAGAAAATTCCAGATTTAAGGTTGCCTGTGAATCCTTAATTCAGACCTGATGTGCATATGCATTATGCTGCAGTCTTTAATTACATGTTCACTTCCTGTTTTTCCACAGGACCCCTGCTTTTAGTGCACAGAATAGGGCCACACATTGAACAGCAAGGAGAAAACAAAATATTGAATAGTGAGCACAGTCCATTCTGTTTGTAATGTTCATGTGTGTATACATGCAATACAAGGTGTACCTATCCTTGTTGTAGGTGCTTTATGACACATTTTAAAAAAAAAACAAACCTACAGTACACCCTTGCTATAATAAACCTGTTGGGATTCAAGCCTTTTGTCTGTTATAGCCAGGGGTTCGTTACAGCGAAAGGACAGTCAAAACACGAATGATAAACTGCTGGAGTAAGTTAATGAAATCACTTTGGATAAAGGTGTTAGCTAAATTAATTAATAACATAACTACTTGTGACATGCATCCTGTACTGTGTTAATTTATTGAGGAACACACAAACACAAATTCCAAATTGAAACAGAACATTCAAAACCAGTCGAACATTTTCAGTTTTGATTCAATTAAAAAATAAAAATTCTAAACATGAAGTCTCAATTCTAAAAAAAAAAAAAAGAAAAATTTCATCAGTTTTGCTTTGCCATGCTGGTTGCATGGAAGCTCTCTGAGCCAATATCCGCATTTGACAGAGTTGTAAGGTATTTATTGCCTCAACCCGATATTTCCATCCATGCAATAGCAGTCTCTAACCCCTGTACTACCTCAGATGCAAATGGGGCAGGGGGCACTGATTCGTCTGCCTCCTTAATTTCATTTTTCTGGGTATTTGACATCTCTCGCCCCCGCACCTCCCCCAACACTTCGGCAATGATGTCTTCCACCGTCAGCATGGTGATCACTGTACACTTATCTACATGAAGCCAGTCATTCACTACAGCTTCAGGATCCTCTACTCCAATGGTTCTCAACCAGGGGTATGCGTACCCCTGGGGGTACACAGAGGTCTTTCAGAGGGACAACTCTGTATTTGCCTAGTTTTACAACAGGCTACATAAAAAGCACTAGTGAAGTCAGTACAAACTAAAATTTCATACAGTGACTTGTTCATAGTGCTCTATACACTGAAATGTAAGTGCAATATTTATATTCCAATTGATTTCTTACAATAAAGTAAGCAATTTTTCAGTTATAGTTAGCGGTGACAATTTTGTACTTTTATGTCTGATTTTTGTACGCAAGAAGTTTTTAAGTGAGGTGGAAACTTTGGGTATGCAAGACAAATCAATCCAGAGAGAGGTTGAGAGCAGCTGCTCTACTCCATCCAGCAAATGAAAGCATCCGGATATCCAGCGGAAGCTAGTCATTGTCGTTTTCCAGTTGTGCATGCATGTTCAACATCCAGTACTGTACTGTAGATGGGATCTAGGTACAGGTTTGTTAGACTAAGATTTGTAATTATCAATTATGATATAGTGAGGGTGTATACTTCTACAATCCTCATAATTATAATAAAGCATCTGAAAATATAGTTATGATTTTATGGTCTCCACCAGAGTCATCCTTGTTCCTTGCAGCTACAGAAAACAAATGGGTCAGTCTGAAGGGTGGTGAACTAGGACTAGGGTGAGTTCCCAAGCTATAGGGCCTCATGAAACCGTGACTTCTCCCTCTAGTTTCTTTTATGAGCAGGGCTTCAGCTCCTTGTGATTGCATTTGTGGCAGAGTGGTTAGGCCATTTGAAGCTTTATAAATCTGACTGGCTCATTGGGTTATGAACCCAAATATAGACATGGATTTAAATGGGCTGATAGAAAAAGTACTTCCTGCATGGTAATACTAAGACAAGAATACTATGGTGTGTATGCTTAAAGAAAAGAGACAAGGTGTTGAGGCTGTATAGCTATAAACTTTTTTTCAATTGGACTGACTTCTGTAAGTGAGAGAGACAAGCCTTCAATCTTAGAGAGCTGCTCTTTAGGTCTGCTCTTTAGGTCTAGGAAATACATTCAGAGTGACACTGAGGAAGAGCTCTGTGTAAGCTCTACAGCTTCTCTCACTAACAGCAGTTGACCCAATAAAAAAATATTACCTCACCCACCTTTTCTCTCACATCCTCGGATTGACATGACTACACCAACACTGTTAAGTTAGTTTAATGTCTGTGATTAGTACTGTACCATGTAGAAGGTCTCTGTTTGGTTCAAGAGTTCGATTTCTTGCCCTTTAGTCTTGTAGGGAGTAAAAGTATTGTACTGTTCCGTGCTCGGCCTATTGTATTTTTTTTAAAATTTGCTTTCCCCTCTTAAATGAGCTTTAGCTGTGGTAGAAGATGTCATATATTGCATGCTGCAGTTTCTTGGGAAGCATAAGGCATTAATTTTGTGTAAAAACTGAACATTGTAAATCTGTGGAAGACGGGAGAGTAAAATAAAGGGAACCTCTTGTGTTCCAGTGTAGAGAAACAAAGAAAGCAAACCCAGTTTAAAAAAGAAAAAGCAGGCTGTTAAGCATTTTCAATTATGAGCTGAAGTAAAAGCTTCTTTTCACCTGCATTTGAGAACAGTATCTATTTCTTGGTTTGAATAGTGTGTTTTAGTGTGGAAGAAAAAATTCATTTTTTTTATAAAGCTGTCTAGAGGCAAATATTTTCTCTAGCTAAAGAAACAAGTGGAGTGATTAAAACATCTAACAAGATAGATTAGCATTATTTCATGGGCATGATCTTTTAGTGCTCCAAACCTCCTTTGGAGACGGCAATGAGACCATGTAAAACAGGTTAAGGTTTTCTTTTCACTGTCTACACTACCACTTATGTCAGCATAATTTGTGACTTAGGTTGGTGTAACTTCTGCTGCTCAGGGGGGTGGCTTATTCATACCCCTAAGTGCCAATGTGAACAGTGCTATGTCAAATGAAGAGCTTCTCCTACTGATATAGCTACTGCCACTCGTTGGAGTTGGATTAATTAAGTCAACGGGGGAGCTCTATCCTCTTATCTTAGTGACCACACTAAAGAGCTTACAGTGGTGCTGATGTAAACTTTCTAGTGTAGCCATAGCCTCAGTGTTAGACTGAATGAGAGTGACTTCTGTTCTTTATCAACAGTTATTTTATGCAGCTTGGTATAAACCTTTTAGATGGTGAATTTAGAGTAAAATAGCAAAGTTGAGTTTTTTTTTTTTTTTTGCAGTAGACATAGTAAAATGTACTGTATGTGCTAAATGAACAATTATATAATCTACACATATTGGACTGTCAGAACTACTGAGAGCTGCTATTAGTTTTCTTTTTAAAAATCCATTTCATGAACTCAGAATTGTTTGATCCTAGAATTCTTCTGTTTAAGTACTTTAAATAATTCATTGGCCCAACCTTACTCTTTTTCAGTGTAGAGATTGGTGAAAGTGTGAGAGGGGAAGATGTGTATATTATCCAGAGTGGCTGTGGAGAAATCAATGATAACTTGATGGAACTTCTCATAATGATTAATGCTTGCAAGATTGCATCATCGTCCAGAGTGACTGCAGTAATTCCATGTTTTCCATATGCCAGGCAAGATAAGAAAGACAAGGTAGGTGAGGTGTGTTGAATTACAAAGCCAATATCAAACTACACTCTAATTTCTTTCCTATTTGTCCCAATCGAAATTTTTAAAGCTAATCAGGGAGGGGATAGCTCAGTGGTTTGAGCATTGGCCTACTAAACCCAGGGTTGTGAGTTCAATCCTTGAGGGGGCCATTTAGGGATCTGGGGCAAAAAAAAAAAAATGGAGATTGTGCCTGGTTTGAGTAGGGGTTGGACTAGATGATTTCTTGAGGTCCCTTCCAACTCTGATATTCTATGAATACTTTTGTAAATGCTTCTAGGAGACTGACCAGACTTCTTTACTTTGCCAATATTTGCCTTTCTCAAACATTATGTAATCATTAAAGGACTGTTTGGTAACCAAAATGAGTAAGACAAGCCATTACATTAATCTTATATTTTGATAAACAATTTCAGCTAGCATTCTGTTCACAGGTGCAGGTATTGTGTTTTTTCAGTCTTCTAGTTCGGAAAACTCCTACAACAAGTTAACTTCAGTTTTGAGGGCTGTATTGTTTTGGAGAGTGTCTGTCTGTAATTCAACACTTCTGTACATTTAAAAAAGAAGAGTATACCCTTTCTAAACTAACTCAGTTGTTACATTTTAATAAATAAATACTTAAACGCATGATATATTTTATTAAACATAATAGAGGTCATAGAGATATAGGAAAAGAGAAGAAGTTAGTAGAAGTGAAGAACGACCACTAGAGTGGGAAAACCGAAGTGCTCTAACCGTTCTTCAGGTAGCTAGTGAAGATGGGAATGGGAGCCTTGGATAGATAGCTATCCCTTTTTCTGTGTAATCTAACAGTAAAACATTCCATTAGCATCCCCTTGAAGGGGAAGGAACAGTCATTGTACTAATGAAACTGTTTGCCTGGAAAACTCTTCAGTCATGCTGCTAGATATTTAGTTGTTTGTTTTGAGTAGGACATGGTATTAATGCTGTAAGATAATTTGTTAATAGAAAACTGATACTTTCAAGTTAAACACTTACTTGGATGTTCTGGATCTGTGCTCCCTAATATCTAACTTAAATCTTCCTTGTTGCAAATTAAGCCCATTACTAGTGCCCTACCTTCACTGGGCATGGAGAACAATTGATCACCGAATTCTGTATAAAAGCCCTTAACTTTTTTGAAGACTGATCAGGTCCTTCCCTTATTCATCTTTTCTCAAGACTAAAAATGCCCAGTTTTTAGCTTTTTCCTCAGCAGTCAAGGTTTCTAAACCTGTTTTGCTCTCCTGTGGATTTTCTCTCCAGTTAGTCCACATCTTTACTGAAGTTAGCACCCAGAACTGTGCACAGTATTCCAGCTGAGACCTCACCAATGCCAAATAGAAAAGGACAGTTTTATGCCCTGGATCATACATACAGCACATCTTCCACCAGGAAGTAGGTTTGCTACCAGTGCTGAGAACCTGAAGGATCCCCTCAAGGATCATATCCCTTCCACTCCACCTCCTCTCTGGCAACTACCTCTTCTCCCTCTCTCCTCTAAGGCATGACTACACTTGCGAGTTAGAGCGCATTAAAGCAGCTCCGGGCATCCTAACTCATAATGCGTCCACACTGGCAAGGCACGTAGAGGGCCCAGACTCATGACTGGAGCGCTCCTGGTAATCCACCTCCATGAGAAGCACGATGCTTGCTGCAGCCCGGCTGGAGCACCAGAGTGCCAGTGTGGACGCCCTGGTCTATTAATGCGCTCTGATCAACCTCCAGAAGCGTCCCACAGTGTTCTAGCCACTCAGGTCATCACTTCGAACTCTACTGCCCTGCCCTCAGGAGACCAGCTATCAGACTCGCCCTTTAAATTCTCTGGGGATTTTGAAAATCCCCTTCCTGTTTCCTCAGCAAGGCATGGAGTGCTCTCAGATCTTGCCGGGTGACCATGCCTCCAGGCGATCCAGTATGGAGCAATGGCGAGGTGCTGGACCTCATCAGTGTTTGGGGGAAGGAAGCTGTCCAGTCCCAGCTGCACTCCAGCCGTAGGAATTACGATACCTTTGGGCAGATATCCAAGGACATGATGGAAAGAGGCCAAGACTGGTATGCCCTGCAGTGCAGGGTTAAAGTGAAGGAGCTGAGGAATGTGTACTTCCATGCTGCTCCCCCCACCCAACCCCGCAGCCCTTGTCCCAAAACTCTTTCCCTTGTGACCCCATGTCACCTCGAACCCACTTTCCCCAACATACGGGTACTTATCACCACCAGGTGCTTCCAACACCTGTGGCTTCACCACCCAGCCACCATTAAGTAAAAGATACCGTAGCCCAGGAAAGCAACAGGCACTGCAACTCAGTGCATCATACATAGCAAACACCAGTTCCTACTAACATTGGAACCATTGCACTTCACTCCCATGCAGGGCACCAAACATTAGTGGTGGCTTTCAGCCTCAAATTGCTCCCTCAGGGCATCCCTAATCCTTGCAGCCCTATTCTCTAATAGCCCTAATCTCTGGCTCTTCAAATTCAGCCTCCCAGGTGTTGAACCTCCGAGGTCCGTGCCTGAGTGAATCTTTCACCCTTCACTTCACAAATGTTATGGAGGGTACAGCATGCGGATATAATCGCGGGGATGCTGTCATCGGCCAGGTCCAGCTTCCCATACAGACAGCGCCAGCGGCCCTTTAAATGGCCAAAAACACACTCCACAGTCATTCTGCACCAACTTAGCCTGTGGTTGAACTGCTCCTTGGTGCTGTCAAGGCTCCTTGTGTAGGGTTTCATCAGCCACGGCATTAAAGGGTAAGCGGGGTCTCCAAGGATCACAATGGGCATTTCGACTTCCCCATGGTGATCTTCTGGTCTGGGAAGAAAGTCCCGGCTTGCAGCTTCCTGAACAGGCCAGTGTTCCGAAAGATGCGGGCGTCCTACACTTTCTGGTCCAGCCTGCATTAATGTCAATGAAATGCCCACCGTGATCCACAAGCACCTGGAGAACCATAGAGAAATACCCCTTCCTATTAATGTACTCAGAGGCTAGGTGGGCTGGTGCCAGAATTGGAATATGCATCCCATCTGTCACCCCTCTGCAGTTAGGGCAACCCATTTGTGCAAAGCCATCCGCAATGTCATGCATGTTACCTGGAGTCCTGGTTCTTCTGAGCAGGATCTGATTTAATGGCCCTGCAAACTTGCATCAACACGATTCCAACGGTCGACTTTCCCACTCCAAACTGAGCGACCAATCGATAGCTGTCTGGAGTTACCAGCTTCCAGATTGCAATAGCCACCCGCTTCTCCACCATTAGGGCAGCTCTCAATCTTGTGTCCTTGCGCCACAGGGTGGGGGTGAGCTCAGCACACAGTCCCATGTAAGTGGCATTTCTCATCCAAAAGTTCTGCAGCCACTGCTCGTCATCCCAGACTTGCATGATGATGTGATTCCCACCCCTCAGTGCTTGTTTCCCAAGCCCAAAAGCCACATTCCACGGTGGTGAACATGTCTGTGAATGCCATAAGCAATCTCGTGTTGTATGTGTTATGCAAGTCGACATCATTGACTCCTCACTGTCAGTTTGTAGTTTAAGGAGTAACTCGACTGCAATTCATGACATGCTGGCAGGACCCATCAGCATATTCCTCAGCAGTTCGGGCTCCATTCCTGCAGACCAAAAGGGAAGACAGAGTATGCAGTACAAAAACCGTTGAAAGATGGCGCCAAATGTGGACAGAAGCACAGGGATTGCTGGCATGCAAACCAATGCATCACTGGCATTGGGACAGGACCCAGAATGCCTTGCACTCCCCTGCCCTCTCCCACAAGACACAGCGCCAGAATGGGAAGAGGTGCTCTGTGGGATAGCTGCCCATAATGCACTGCTCCCAATGCCGCTGCAAGTACTGCAGATGTGGCCATGCCAGCATGCTTGCTGCTGACAGTGTGAAGACACTGCAGCACTTTCCCAACTGCAGTCTCCGAGGGCTGGCTTAACTCGGTGCTCTACATCAGCAAGTGTAGCCATGCCCTAAGAATCAAATACCACAAGGTATGAAATCATTGGTGTTGCAGGTGTTTACCAATCCTCAGAATTTAGTGCAATGTCACTTCAAAAAATCAAACCTGTATGACAGTGGTACTAGTATATACAAGAGAAAATAATCAGAGCTGATTAAAATTTAACCAACTTTGTAATCAAAACAGTTAGGAATTCTTGCTGTTTTGTCTCCTTTTCCTCTACTTGCTATAGAGCTAGATAAAGTTTTGAGGGTGGGAAGTTGTGGCTAAATTTTTGGGGGGGGGGGTGATTTTTTTTGTTTTCTAATATCTCTAAGTAGATATTCTTGTATATAGGGATGTAAAATAAATAATTGTATGTGTTGTGATCCTGTAACTAAAGAGTGTATTTAGGTTTGATTTAAGACTGTACCATCTTGAGTGCTTATTAATATTAGTGCAATGTTTCTGAAATTATTAAATGCCATGCTTAACATTAAAAAAATAGCTTCTAAATTTTGCCAATAGTAATGTAATAAGTAGAATGAGCAAACTAATTTAAACAACGTTCAGAAGTAATATGGTCTATCAGGGTCTCATGGCATTAATAGCAAGACTTGCCACTAAATGTCTAACTCGGATACATTACTTGGACATGAGGAATTCTTCTGTACCCATTTAGTCATTTGTCCCATTTCTCGATTCCATTTATCTACTTTATTGACTTTCCATAGCATCATTATGTTGATATTTTTGTTTTGTTCTATCTGAGATTAAGAAACAATATCAGGTTGGGATATTACAGAAGATGTAAAGCGAAATCTCTAAATGTGTAACTAATATAAGTCTCTTAAATTTAATTTGACTGTATCTTTTTACAATTTTGTGAAACATATGGCTTGTTCCTCCAGAGTCGTGCTCCAATCTCGGCAAAACTTGTTGCCAATATGCTGTCCGTTGCTGGGGCTGACCACATCATCACCATGGATTTGCATGCCTCTCAGATACAGGTAATTACAAGCTCTTGTTGACTGCAGCTTGGAGTTAATCTATCACATTAACTCAATAGGGAAGCTTGTTACCAGACCACATTCCTTTCTGCTTTTCTCACAGCTGTGAGAGAGGCTATTCTGATGCTCCAGGGAGAAGGGAAACTGTGTACCAAAGATTATTTAAATATACATAGTTTAAAGGGAAAATTTAAGAGAAACAAACCTTGCTTCTGGATAGAGACCAGGCCTGACCTAAGTAACTGACTTGCTAATATTAACCTCATTCATATCTCTAAATCTGAGTGTTTGATAGAATTGGGTAAAACTTCAAAGTGTACTAGAACCCCCAGCACATACCGTGCACAGGCAGGCTTCTATTTATTGTATTTTGTAAGTATTTAGTACAACTAAAGTATTTTGCTAATATAATGGGGGTTTCTAATCTTGCATACTAATTCATGAGTGTTAATTGAATGTAACAGTAAGTTATAACTCTTTCTTCACTTCTATTTTGTCAATTATGTGTTAATGAAAGTGAAGAGTTTATAGCTTTAGGTAGAACCATACATGCATGGTAGTCACTGTTCCGTGTCCCTGTACACAGCACTATCAAGCTTTCTTATTTCTTACTAGCAAACACCCGCTTTTTCCAGTCTTGAGGTTCTAGTTAACCAGAACTACCAGTCACAGTAGATGTTGAAGTGTGGACCAAAGTCCTTTTTACTTGTACTCTAACCTGTTTCTCAGAAGTGGGAGACTATTGCATTGCAATCTTGTACAAGAATTACAGGGGGGAAAAAATACTTGTATCTTCTTAATCTTGAAATATCAGTGTTCATTTCTAGCACTTATTCTTTTAATATTAAGACTATTAATAATAATTTAATATTAAAATAATAAGAAATTAATTTATAATAGACATTACTTTTAGCTTATGTTCCTTTTTAGATAAAGTTTTTCATGAGAATAAATTAACTCGGCCATGTGTTTAAGGCTTCTTTTCCCCCCCCCCCCAACAAAAAATTACCTTCTGGCTTTACAGTGTAAAGTCAGTAGTGATGCTTTCCCCTCCCTTTATTGCTAATGAGCAGGATTTTAGTGCTTGAGTTGACCTAACTGTACTGACATTGAAGTAAGTGAGAATTTTACTATTGACTTCAATGAGAGCAGAATTAAGCCAGTGTAGAACACTGTTTTGAAAATCCTACCCTACATGTTTAAGTTGACCAAGTGGTTGTTTTTTGTTTTCTAATTTTATTCTAAACAAAGCATAGTGGAAAGCTAATATATGTTAAGAACTGTGTTTCTGTTTGTTCTCAGGGTTTCTTTGATATTCCAGTGGACAATCTGTATGCAGAACCTGCAGTGTTGCAATGGATTAAAGAGAATATTTTGGAATGGAGAAACTGTATCATAGTCTCACCTGATGCAGGTGGAGCAAAAAGGTAGAGTGCAAACTACAAATTGTCCATCGAGTTCAACTATTTCTGTTTCACAGAAAGGAATACTTTGCTCATACTTGGTTGATTTATTTGTTTTATCGCTGAAAATCGTATAAGGCAGTGGCTGTAAATGCTGATGGCTCCAGTTCCATTGTAATGAAACAATAGTCCTTCCAATGTAGATCATGCTTAGTTATATGTAGGAATTTTCTGTGCTCTAAAGGAAATATTTTCTCTCTCCCTGAATATGGCCTCCATTAGCTGAGACCCTGTGTAGGAGGAAAGAGGCTTTTCCTGCTGCATGCTCCTTTAGCAGTTACTGCACCTCTTCCCGCTTCTCTCTGGAGCTACATACATTTCCCTTCTCTAGTCAAGCATGTGGCCTACTTTCACTGTACCTGCTGGAGTATAGGTAAGAGCGTACTTGAGTCATGTTTCTTTTTTTTTAAAAAAAAAAAAGGGAGTTGTTTTATTCCTGGCTAAAAATCTATTGACTCAAGTTTAGTAATGTGTAATCAAAAAAATAATCTGGTGGAAATATTAAACAAGCTTGGGGAGGCGGGGAGGAAATGTGGAGGTGTTAATTAATGGAATATTACATCAATCATGGCATCCGTTATTACTCATTCAGCAGATCATCTTTTGTTTTGGTTCTGGTCAAGTACGAATTGATGTCAGAATTCTGAATCATACTATCTGTGAAGTGACAAAGTACTCCATATAGATGGGACACTTCTCAAGCAGAGACTGTTGGTCATCCTGCTGATAAAAATCCCTGCCCATCAGCTGGAAACTTGGAGATTGTGGCAGGGAGGGGGAGAACAGTTAGGTCATCTAGTCCCTCTCATTGCCAGTGAAGGACTGCCATAAAGTGGATTTGACCAAAGCCTCATGTTTGTCACAAGTTTTAGATGATTAACAGCCAAAAAAGAGAAGGGAAGGGGCTCACTTTGCTACTTAATGTATATAATCTATTTTGAAGAATGAAGTTATAGATTTGGAGGAATACTGTCAGAAGCGTTCCATAGATAATCTAGTAAACTAGGCATACTTCCTTTTTCAGTCCAATATGATGTATTTGTTCCTTCTCTCTTCTTCTCCCCCCCCCCCCCCACCTGAAACAATTCAGTCTTGTGGTAGAATTCATGGAGTGGCAGAGAGAAGCTGTCTGACAAACTTCTTTATACATTTTATCAGATTAATTGCTTTTTTACAAGAAACATTTGTTTGTATTTAGCCTATCTTCATGTTGTAAAGTAACCAGACACTGCCTCTTGAAGTGGGGGGGAAATTATTCAAGATGGAAAGACAGACATTTATGTATGTTTCCCAGCTAATTACTGTATTCTGTGTGAGACAGAGGACTACCTATACAAGCTCCACAGTTAACTGTGGATTTCTAAAAATAACTAGCAGTAACACAAGTTTATTGGAAGAGCAGCATGTTGGGTTTTTTGTTGTAGGGTTTTTTAATGAATAATCTTGACCTAGATCTGGAAATATTGATAGGATAGAAGACTTGCATACAGTAGAACCCCATTTATCAGACCTTCCCTTAACTGGCTCTTCATGTTTACTGAACAACCAGGACTCCAGGGCCAGACTCAGGTGATCTCTCCTGTGGCTGCTAGATGGCATTGCAGTGTCTCATTTTTCACATTCTCTGGTTTATCCACAATTCTGATTATCCAAGCTGGCCACAGTCCCAATTAGTCTGGATAAATGGGGTTTTGCTGTGTAGATATTGGATACAAGCTGGGTGAGTTAATATCAGTTATTGGACCAACTTTTGGTGTGATCTGAAAGAGCTCTGTGTAAGCTTGGAAGTTTGAGTCCCTCACCAACAAAAGTTGGTCCAATAACCAATATTACCTCACCCAGCTTGTGTCTCTCATCCAGGGAAGGACCAACTCTTCTACAGCACTGCTTACGTGTATATGATTGCCAAGGTTTGGAATATTTGGATTCTGTCACTTCCTCTTACAACCCCATCAACTGTCTGTTAGCCAGCCTATGAAAGATATTTTATGATTGAAGTTAGGCATAAAACTACTGTTGATTATTTGTGCTCCTGCATTATCAGGACCTGTTGTGAAAATATGTGCTCGAGTATATGAAAATGTAAAAATACTTTGACTTATCCCATTGTAGTCAAAAAGAGGTCATTTTGAGATTTATTTAAAAGATGACACCCCTCTGGAAACTAAATTCTAATACTGGTTCAACTGTGGTTTTGAGTGGTATTTAAGAATAGTCCCTATTTCAGAAAGATTGAGATTGCCCTCTATATGCTCGCTGTCTTTATTAATACATAAGAGAGACCTGATTTTTTTTGTTTATTTTATTTAAGATTGAATATTGGTATAACTTTTAAAGGAAAGTACAGTTTTTAGTTTTTTACAATCTTAATATGAAAAGGTATCAATCTTGTCAAAAATTTGTTATGCAGTGGCTAGAATTTAATATTTTAGAAGAGATTAGTATGTCCACAAGAGGTCACTCTTAGCATCTTATGAAATCTTTAGTAATTAAAAGTAGCGTGTAGACGAATGTTGTGAATTACTAACCAAGTGCTGAACATCAGAAAAGAGACATGGAGAATGAAATTAGTCAGGTCCTCCTCATTTACTCCAATATACAAGTGACTATAAGGTTAATTTAAAAAACCCACCTATGGTACTATGCATTTCAGTTGAAATGTGATTTTTTTAAATGTGCAGATCTTTTATATATTAAGGATTTTCTAATGTTATCAATACAAAGCCTCAATTCTGAATTTACTTAACTCATCTAGTTGTGCTTAAATATTGCAACAATCTATTCAAACAGGGGTTCTCAACTTTTTCTTTCTGAGCCCCCCTGCTCCCTCCCCCCAAACATACTATAAAAACTCCATAGCTCACCTGTGCCACAACAACTGTTTTTCTGCATATCCAATAGATTAAAAGCCAGGACCAGCATTAGGGCATAGCAAGCAGGGCAGTTGCCTGGGATACCACACCACAGGGGCTCACATGAAGCTAAGTTGCTCAGGCTTCAGCTTCGGCCCCAGCGAGTCTACTAGCCCTGTTCTCTGGTTTATTTTGGCAGACCCCTGAAACCTGCTCACAGCCCCCCAGGGTGGCCCCAGACCTGTGGTCGAGAACCACTGTACTAGAAGCTTTTGAATAGTTGGCATGTATTGTGTATGCATAGCACTTGCCAACAAGATACTAACAAACCTAAACTTTTACTTGCCTGTATTTGTCTGTGCAATATTTGTTTCAAACTTAAATATTTTAGTTAGTTTTAAAAATCTCCTTTTCTTGAAGTCAGCAGCCTATATAAATTTAGCCTTTAATATTAAGTTGGTGTTTAGCTGATGAGGTGGGTTTCTTAACTACATGTAGCTTTTCTAGTTTACTTCCTAATTAAAACATAACCTGTTCTTTCCATCTTCTTGCAATAGGATAAGCCCAGATGTCCCCTAGAGAGTAGCCTTTCTTTTGGAAAGGCCATCTAAATCTGTTTTCACTACCCCACAATGTCTTTGCTCTTTTTCAGCACTACAAGAAGAAAGGCCCGTTGCCTTCATATTAGGGGGACATCAGGGCTTGATGTATTGCAAAGTCTGCTTGTAGCACTAGGCTTTAAACAGTTAGTTGTTTGGATTGTGCTCAAGGCCAGTTCTCTGATTTACTACAAAGCATTGTAAAACCTTTAAACATATATCTTTATAATACAAATATGAGTAGACCACGTTAAATTATAAACTTAATATATTATAAC
Source organism: Lepidochelys olivacea (assembly GCF_965140295.1). Classification (NCBI taxonomy): domain Eukaryota; kingdom Metazoa; phylum Chordata; order Testudines; family Cheloniidae; genus Lepidochelys; species Lepidochelys olivacea. Next base: position 136,724,999 of record NC_140411.1, read on the forward strand.
TGAACTACTGACTTAAATTCTGTTTGGGGTGTCTGAGTGGGGAGGAGGATGAGTAGTGAGAAATAATAACTGATCTGTATTTTTTCCGGATCAAAATGTGTTTTGGCCTTGACCCTTTACACTGGGGAAGTGATGAATACTCTTCTCCATCCATATAAAAGCACTAGTGGATTCTTAATTCTGTGTGCCCCAAATATGGCTAAACATTCTTGTTCTCATTAAATATATTTGAATAGTGACCTTCTGTAAGGAAGGAGTTCAGTGCCTGAAAATTAGTCAGTCCAAAAAAAAAACAAAAAAAACCCTCATACATCTGGAAGAATGATTTTTGGTTGTCTTATGCTACTGTGGCTGTAAGCCCCATTGCTTACAGAAGAGCAGCACTGGTGCTACTACCCACACCAATATTTTGTGATATTTTAAAATGTTTTTTGGTGTGTGTGAACTTTTTTCTTCAAATATAAAGACCGTTATTTCTACAGCAGGCACATGCAATTTCTTTCCCTCTTGTTTCTGAAAAGTGTATTTTAAAACATGTTTGAATCTTTCTTACAACTTAGGGTTACTTCAATCGCAGATCGACTGAATGTTGAATTTGCTCTGATTCACAAGGAAAGAAAGAAAGCTAATGAAGTGGACAGAATGGTCTTGGTTGGTGATGTGAAAGATAGGATAGCTATTCTTGTCGATGACATGGCTGACACATGTGGCACAATATGTCATGCAGCAGACAAGTAAGTATTGTTCCACATTGACCCCATACCCCAGTGTACAGTCACCAGTCTGTTGCAAGCTGGCCAAATTGCTTGGTCCCCTCCCCCCATGCTTCCATTTCTGTTGGGTCTGGATAGTGTCTAGTTTTGTTTTTTTTCTAGGTCTGTAGGGCACACTTTTAGCCTCAAACCTCATGTCTGACTTCTTCCTTGGGACCTGGAGTGCCATCACCCTCAAAATCAGTGTCTGAGACCTACCAAGCTCCCTAGTTGCTTATACATGCTCTCTTAGAGCTCTGCCTAGGCTGTGATTTGAGTTTCTAGTTTGACCCCTTCAAGGACAACGTAGCAGAAAAGCAAGGAACATAGGCTGAGCAAAGAAATATCTTAATCACAGTGGCTTTACATTTAAAGTATGTGAGAATTATAAATCTTTGAAAATAGAAGTTCTGGCATAAACTTTGCCCGAGTCTGATCCGACCCCTTCCAGGAATCGAAGGTCTGTCTGCATTTCAGATTGCAGAGTCCCTCTGGCAAGTCCTTTTCAGATTGGTGAAGGTCAAACCCCCGTGCACAGACCACAACCTCACTCTCTCTCTTAAATAGAGCCTCATGGTGCTATCTGCTCCCACCACACAAGGAGTTCTTGCCCCTTCTTGTGGGCTCCTGTATAGAGGAACTATTGTTCCATGGTGGTAGGCCAGTACATGGGGAGAGTCAGTGGCCCTAGATTGCTTTGTCATGGCTTTTAATGCTCTTCAGTGAGGTGTCAAACGCTCTCCCTGAGCAGTACTTCCATGCATAGCATAAGTCAGTGAAACTACTCACATGCATAAAGTTACTCATGCTTAAACATTTGCAGGATTGGGACCTCAGGCTATAAATTCAGCAGAGCAGGGCAGCTTTTTTCCTGTGTGTTTATAGGACACCTAGCAGAACAGACTCCTCTTAGGAGCCTTTGCTATTACTAAATATAAAGCGATGGGGTCTAAATTAGCTTTTACCACTCAGAGATTTTGGGGTCATTGTGGATAGATCTCTGAAAACATCAACTCAATATGCAGAGGCAGTCAAAAAAGCTAACCATGTTGGGAATCATTAAGAAAGGGATAGATAATCAGACAAAAAATATCATATTGCCTCCATATAAATCAGTGGTTCTCAAACTTTTGCATTGGTGACCCTTTCACACAATAAACCTGTGAGTGTGCGCCCGTTTCGCGACCCCCCCCCAATGAAAAATACCTTTTCTTTTTTTTTATATATTTGATACTTATAAATGCTGGAGAAGAAGCACGGTTTTGAGAGCTGATGGCTCACGACCTCCCACGTAATAACCTCACAACCCACAGTGTGAGAACCCCTGATATACCCACATCTTGAATACCATGTACAGATCTGGTCACGCCATCTCAAAGATATATTGGAATTGGAAAAGGTACAGAAAAGGGCAAGAAAAAGGATTAGGGGTATAGAACGCTTCTGTATGAGTAGGGATTAAGACTGCTGGGGCTTGTCAGCTTGGAAAAGAGACAACTAAGAGGGGATATGATAGAGATCTATAAAATCATGACTGGTGTGGAGAAAGTAAATAAGGAAATGTTGTTGTTTACTCCTTCTCATAACAAAGAACTAGAGGTCAAATGAAATTAATAGGCAGCAGGTTTAAAACTCACACAAGGAAGTATTTCTTCACACAATATACAGTCAACCTGTGGAACTCTTTGCCAGAGGATGTTGTGAAGGCAAGACTATAACCAGGTTTAAAAAAGAACTAGCTAAGTTGACGGAGGATAGGTCTGTCAATGGCTATTAGCCAGGATGGGCAGTGATGCAAAACCATGCTCTGAAGTCCCTAGCCTGTGTTTGCCAGATGCTAGGAATGGGCAGCAGGGTGATTACCTGTTCTGTTCGTTCACTCTGAACCATTGGCCACTGTCTGAAGACAGGTTACTGGACTAGATGGACCGTTGGTCTGACCCAGTATGGCCGTTCTTATGTTCTTAGAATACAAATAATAAATGATAGTGTGGTGTGAAAAACACTTAGAAGAATTCTCAAGGAAAAATAATTTGGTTTTGTTTTGACTATTAGAAATCCTGCTTCATCTAATGCAACAATTCTGGGAAAGGACCTCTGCTCTAGTTTAGAGTTACAGCTCAAAGAGGTGCTCTCCTTATATACCTAGCCACCATTCTTTTTAGGCTGAGTAAATCAGATGGAGCTTTTAGAGTTTACTTCTTTCAAATTCACAAGATTTTTCTGAAGACCATTGTAAATAAATATCTGTAATGTGCAAAACCATAATTCTTTTCAATATGATATGTAATGCAAAGGTTTATTTTGCATTTTCTAGCTCACTTCAGATACTCGGTAATACAAACGTCTTAAAAACAAAGCTAATTAACTTACTTTTCCACCCCTTATTCGAAAGGGGTCAGTACTGACTGAAAAAATGGTTCTTATCCTGACTAAGCAGATGGAAAGGGCTTTGTCTTGACGAACCAGGTTTTCAGCTAGCTTTGTTTTTAATCTATTGTCAGTGTATTTAAATAGACAGAACTGTAGTGTCTGTCTTGCCATCTCTAGAAAGAGTGTGATGAATCAAGTTGTTACTCCTGTAACAAAGCAGCCTTTGGCGGGATGCTACTGACTATCGATTCAGGACAAATTGCTTAGAGCAGAACAGTCACAGCCCAAGGCTGGGGGGTCGGTCCTTCACTAAGGCACACCAAACCAGCCAAACAGATGGGACTTAGGTTTTACCCCACTGGCTAACCAGAAGTCATACAGGCAATTCCTTCAGATGCTCCATTTTCCCAGTATCACCACCAGCACCACTCCTTAAGGGGGTGAATGCTTATGAAAACCAATACCCCAGAAAAGAGAGATGGTTCTCCTGATCCCAAAGGACAAAGCCCCAGACCCAGGTCAATACAGAAGTCAGATCTTACCCACAAATTACACTGTTGCCAATCATTTAGAATCTAAAATCTAAAGGTTTATTCATAAAAAAAGAAATATAGATGAGAGTTAAAATTGGTTACATGGAATCAAATACACACAACAATTGCAAAGTTCTTAGTTCATAGAATATCAGGGTTGGCAGGGACCTCAGGAGGTCATCTAGTCCAACCCCCTGCTGAAAGCAGAACAAATCCCAATTTTTGCCTCAGATCCCTAAATGGCCCTCTCAAGGATTGAGCTCTCAACCCTGGGTTTAGCAGGCGGATGCTCAAACCACTGAGCTATCTCTCCTTCCCAGTTCTGGTTTGTTTCGGGCTTGGTGGGATTACTACTGATTTTAAGCCAGTTAAGTCTCTGGAGTACAAACATCCCAGCTTGGATGTGTTGTTCAGTCCCTTGTTCAGAGCTTCAGTTTCAAGCACAGTTCCTCCAGAGGTCAGAACCAGGATTGAAGACTTAAATGGAGGGGTTTTCAGAGCCTTTTATATCCTCTGCCATGTGGAAGGAAACCCCTTAGTTCTTACTGTGGAAAATCACAGCAGCAAGATGGAGTTTGGAGTCACATGGCAAGTCACATGTTTATGCATGATTCAGTTTGCAGGTGGCAGCCATTGCTACCTTGAACATTCCCACAAAGGTTACTCGGATGTAGATTGGAGTCTCCCAAGGTCCATTGTCAGTGTTTCTTGATAGGACTATCCTGAGTAACTAAGTGCCCATTCTCAGAAGCTGACCAAATGCTTCTGATTCTACTTAAAATCAAACACATTGAGATACAAGTACATAGCCAATATTTATAACTTCAGATACAAAAATGATACACACATACAGACAGCATAATCATAACCAGCAAATTACGACCTTTTCTTAGACACCTTTCTTGACCTCCTTTGTACAAGATTTGATGCAACTATAGGACCTTGGTTGCAACAATGATCTATAGGGTCACACTTCATGTCAATAACGTCACAGCTCCATAAGGAGTAATTGGGAGGGGCCAGGCCAGTGGACTGCACCTGAGTATATATTTGACAAGTACCTGTCAAAGATGATCCAGGTAATACTTAGTCTTGCCATGAGTGCAGGGGACTCTTGGATTAGATGGCCTCTTGAGGTCCCTTACAGTCCTATGATTCTGTTCTAATTAATTGACTGAAGCAAGAATCACTTAGCAAGATCATGGCTCCTAGTCTCAGATGTGGTGTTTGCCTCTAAAAGTGTAGAGGAATTGGTAGAGTCCTCTTCCTATCTCCCACCCATCAAACTTACAAAAATACCATCTGCAATTCTAAAACTTGAATCCAGTAGCTAAATGATTCTGTCTGATCCAGTTCTTCTTTGAGTGGCATCCCTAGGGTGTTCCACTCTGGTGCACAAATGTCCCCTGCACCTTTGATCAGAGACTTCTAGCAGTGTCCGTTTGGTCTGTGCATGCTTTTAGTCAGTCTTGTGCCCTGTGCCGTTCTGTTATAGCATTTTATGGGTGAGCCACCCTCAATTCCTTCTCTACCACCTCGGCCTGAGACAGAGGTCTGGCAGTTGTCCCATTGAGATTTCCTCAACTTTAGCCTCTTTTTATTTTTCCTTATTAATAGTTTGAGTTTCATTAGTTACTAAGTAGTAATAGTATAGCTTCTTATTAAAAAGAAAAATATACTTTAAAAAAAATTTTCATTGTATTTAGTTCTGCTTTACTGGGAGGCTAAATGTTTGGCTGGCTTCAAATGTTTATCATGCCAGGAGGAGATCCTGGTTGGCGACAGGCACTCCCACTGCATCGTTACCTCAGGGAATCACATGTTGTACAGAAGTGCAAGTTTTGTCTGGCACTAAAATCAAGAGCCAGAAAAAACAGAGAAGGCTTCATCTCCTGTTGGACAGCTCTCTCTGCCTGGCTTCTGACCTAGTCAAAGGCACCTCCTGTTTGAGTAAGTCTGCTGCCTCTGAGGCCCACACCTCCAGGGCTTTCAAGACGAAGACCCAAGATTCCTGTCAAAGGAATATGCCCCTAGCACACTAGGTAGATAATCTACCTCTAAAAGCCAAGGTCATCCGTATTTTCAGCTACTCTGGTGCCATTGGCTCGCCAATCATGTATCAGTGAGATTACTGGTTCCTCTGTTACCCAGAGCATAGCTAGACTGAAAGATGGGAAAGCCTCGTGCCTGGAGAGATCATTGCTACCCTTAATGGATCGAGGTGCCAAGAAGAACTTTCTCAGTACCAAAGAAACATGGAGTTCTGACTGTGCTTCCCTCTGAGCACCCTGAAACTTGCGGTACCATCAGTGCCTTCAGCCCCAATCACCTTGGTGCAGACTGCAGGCTCTTTACTGATCACACTCTTGGTACCTCAGGAGTTTTTTTTCCCCAGGACCTGGCTATATCTGAGATGTCCGATTCTCTGCTCCTCAGCATCAATGTGCTGTCGACGCAGAGGACATTGAGATCACCTAAAGTTCACTTGGTACTAATGGTTTCACCTCAGATCTCTCCTGGCACTCCACCATTCCAGACTGAGCTTGGGGAAGAGGATTCTGGTAAAGACCTTGCCTTGGAGTCTCAAGTGTCAATTCAGGATTTTCCCTTCACTTCTATAGAGGCCCCTTCCAGAAGCCTCTGGTAAAGCTGCAACTACTCATGACCCACAATTACCACCAACACCTTGCTGGTACCAGCACCCCTGGATGCCACTTCCTATGCCTTATTCGCCTCCTTGTTGGCCATATTGGGACCCTGGGAAGACCCATTACCCATTCACTTGCCTGTCTTCCATCCCAGACTGCATCTAGATAACAAGGAGGCACTGCTTTATCCCTTTATGGATACTAAAAACTGTTATATGTCTTGTTTCCTGGTTCCTCTCCTGTAGAGAGATGAGATGGGGCCTAATTGTCAAAAGTTCAATAGAGTGAAAACTGTAATGCATTAACAGGAGGAAGATCCTGACCTGCACAAATAGATGTCACTTTTAGCTGATTTGAGGAGTTCAGTAAAGCAATACTCTTATCCTGTGACTTCTGTTTATTTTTTTTCCCTTTTTTCCATCCCCAAATTTGAAGCTTGGAAAGAAGAATTATGTCCTTTCTTCATTGTTTCCAAACATAATTGAGTCACAGGGGACAATAAAGATGTAGCCCATATCTCAAGTAATCATCACAGATGTTTGAAAATGTCCATTTCTAAATAGTTTATATATCAGTTCAAGTAAGTTGGATCTTCAGCAATCTACTTGGTTTAAACTTAAACAATAGGTACTGAAATTCAGACTGTAGACTAACCTGGATTTAAAGTCTAACTATTTTAGATCATCACAATAGCTGCTGACACCCATTGACTTAGTTCACAATTATTCACCAGCAAGTGTAGTGTAGCAAGCTCACTGGGATGTATTTTTGGTCAGCCTTTCCTAATGTTCATACTGACACAGTTCAGGGCAACTGCACCTGTTTTCCCCGCAGCGGTCCAGCAGGGGCACCCACTCTAGGGTTCTGGCTCCCCAGCCGTCACCTGTTGGGTGGAGACCCACATCTCTCCCTCCCTCCTGACCATGGAATTTCCAAGTTGAGAAACTGAGAGTCAGTTTACTACTAGATTATTTATTCATGGTCTCTTCAATGGTTCAAACTGGGTACTGGAGACCAGCAGACCAAAAGAGAACATTGGAATAAATAAACAGCCAGACAATGGATCTGTTCCCCAGGGTCAAGCTTCAAAGGGCTGATGACTGGAGGAATTATATTAGCATTCCCCATCCTCCTAAAGAAGTCACATATAATCTCATAACACATAAAAGTTACACTTTTAATACACTGGACGTCAAAGGTGTTAAAGTTAAGCTTTATCGAGGGTATTGTGTTATTTGTCATGCATACAAGCTAGCATATGCTCAAAACTGTACTACATGATTTTACAAGAGTTATTACCTTTTTGTAGTCTATTGAAGAATCCATATGTAAACTGGATCTTAAATCAAGAGTATTTTGGTTTTGCTGTTTCCTAAATAACACTAGAATTTTGTGCTCAAACACATTGCAAACTTTTCTGTTTTTTGACCCATGTTTTTTAGGTTAGTGTCTGCTGGAGCCACTAAAGTTTATGCTATTCTGACTCATGGAATCTTCTCTGGCCCTGCTATCTCTCGGATCAATAATGCTGCATTTGAGGCTGTTGTAGTAACTAACACAATCCCACAGGATGAGAAAATGAAAAATTGTCCCAAGATTCAGGTACTGTGTGTGTTTGGTGTAGCTTTTCATCTGCTTGATAAAATGCAAATCTAGAATTCAGTTCTTGATGCTAGGATCCCATGCCACTGACCTAGAAGATACTGTTCACAAATTTACTGGACAGTTGTCTTGTTTGTAGAACTTATTCCTAAATGACATTGAAGAATTTGCTATCCCTTTAAAATACCATTGTGAAATCTAGTCAGTTTTAAAAAGACTTCATATACTGCAGCTTCTCCTGAATACCTCTGATTGCGGGGGAGGGTGGTTTAACTGGTGTGTCAAACTAAAGTCCTCTTTTTTTTTTTTTCTGCCAATGTACATCATGTTATGTTTGCATGTTAGAAATTAACATAATTCTGTTGAAGCCTTTGATTTGTTCCTTGTATTGATTGAGGTTATAGTTTAAAATAACTTATGAAATACCAGACTGCAGAAGTTACATTGTACCAAAAAATTTGAATGCATCTCAGGACAACCTCACAAAAAGCCTGGTGTTCCCTTGGAAGTTTCTTCTGGGGAAAGCACAGTTTTGGGTGGGGGAGTTGGTTTTGTTTTTTTAAGCTACTTAGTTTGAGAGCACCAAAAGACACCTTAAGTTCTGATATAATACAGTAGTCAATTGAATAAACTAAAGCCAATTTGGTATTAACAGAAACAAGACTTGCAGTAAAGATCTGTAGTTCTGTTAGAATTAAACTTCTTTCAAGGAGACATTGCCATCTAGTGGCTAAAATGGTCAGGAAACTTGGATTGTATTCCTTGCTGTGTAGTTTTGGATTAATCTCTTAGTGCACAGTTCATCAATTTTTAAAATAGATATAGTAAGCAGTCCTCACAAGTGAGGTTTATCTAGTTAATGTTTGTAAAGCACTTTGAGTTCCTTAGAAGAAAGATGCTGTAAATTCTAATGGTCACTAGTGTTAGTGGTATAGTAAATCGTATTTTCTTGATTGCTTTTAGGTTATTGACATTTCCATGATTCTGGCTGAGGCAATCCGAAGAACACACAATGGTGAATCCGTGTCCTATCTGTTCAGCCATGTTCCACTATAACTGCAAGAGATCAATGGTTTCCTATTGGCTGTGTTCACTGTCACTGGTTTTTTTTTTGTTTTTTTTTTTTAAATAATGCGACTCAACAATGAGATGACTCTCTTGGTAAAAAGCTTCAGCTCTTACATACTTAAAGATGTTTTTGTTTTCTAATTAATCTTTGTTCATTGTAAATGGGCAATACAACTCCATTTTGCAAAATCTCTTATGAATACACTTGAGGATTTTGAAGGGGAGGCTTCAATACTTACCTGTGACTTATTCCTACAGGTAACTTTTTGATTCTGTATTTGCCTACAGCAAGAGGGTCAATACCATTTCAAAACTCTATTTGGGGGGCTGCCAAAGGTAGTCCAATTTTAAAATATTTCATATTTAGTTTATATTTAAGTTGGATGGGCAATGATGTAGTTCTCCTGCTGTGTGATACTGAACCTTTGTCTAGGCTGTTAACTGAACGTTGGAAAAAGGGTCAAGTGTGTATTCCCTTAACAGTAAAATATTTTCTTTCTTTTAACTTGACAGAAATTCTGTGGTAGCTTGATGCCCACCTACTTCATATACCTCATGATTAAAAATTGCTGGGCAAGTTCACTTTTTGTGGAGTCAGCATAACTGTAGATTAGAGATTAGTTGCTTGTGCTCTCTTCCTACTAAACTACTGCTTCAAATGTCTAATCTCTGAAGCTGGGACCACAGCCACCATTTCTCTGCATATGGTAGTTTCAAAATGTTACGCTTCGTTTGGAATGAAATGTGTCAATTATAGGCAACTTGTATGTATACCTTGGCCTTTCAAGTAACTTACTAAAGTTTGATCTTTATTTACATCTTCAGTTTTAACCATGAGTCTGTCACTTTGTAGGTCTTTTCAACAAAAATTTGAGACTTCCATAACACAATTAAAGTGAACTATTGACACAGTATATTCAGTGTGCTACATTTTGGAGCGTATGAAATTCCAAAGTTCAAACAGTGATTGTGTATGTGTGTAAAATGGGTTCTCTTTTTTCCCCTCTGGAAAGTTCATTGCACTATATCATTCTGTTCTGCTCTATGTTGCTCAGCTGCAGTTTTCAGTTTTCCTGTTCATAGTTCAGTATTTGACATGTCAGCCAAACCTGTTATGTTAATACATCTGTTAACATGTAAATTTTAATGGTCACTAGTATTAGTGGTATAGTAAAACATTTCTTAAAGCTTTCCCACCTCATTGCAGACAGTGGAGCTTGACCATTCTGTTAGGTGAGATCTTCATTGTTGTGCAGCTAACTGAGTGGTCTGGTTGCTCAACAGTCTTAGTTACTCAGTAACAAAGGAGCAAAAACCATTGTGAAAATAAGTTTGCAACTAAAATGTTGAGAGCCTTATCCTTAAGTACTGATGGTAAATTCCTTTAGAATTGTACAGGTTTATGACTAAATCAAAATTCTTACTCTTGGAGATTACAACTCCAAGTTCTAAAGGGACTTGACAACCTGAAAGCATAGAGAGCTTCAGTTGAGCTAAGATAACATTCACACACCTAGTTCATGGGAGGATATCCAGTTTTCTACCTGATGTAGTTTAATTACAATTTCATTTTCCATATCGTAGAAATGAGTCTCTTAATTGTTTTATTGTGGGGATTCCCCCCCAAAAAACTGACTTCTGCCAATCTTACCGTACTATGGTATAACTTTAAATATGCTTGCTTTTTCTGTTGCATCTTAGGCAGTCTAATGTTCTAGTCCAGTGTTTACCTAATTCTAAGGCTGATTTAGTTTGGGTATGCCAGCTCTTTTAGGGATTAAAAGCAGTCAAGTGGATTTTTTTAATCAGTAAGGAGAAGAATAGTGGTGGAGAGAGTTAGTAATCCAAAGAAAATGCAATTCAGGTGTCTGTCTACTGAGAACTTCTAGCCCTGGTTTAATTTTCAAATCTTGTATTGTGACCGGATGAATTTGTTGCCTACCTGCTGCAGAAAAGGTTTTATAGAGAATTATTTAACCTCTTGTAGTCTTAATTTTAGAGATTTCTAGCTTTATCACATTGCAGTTAAGTCTACCCCAAAACTATGGCTGATTAGCCATGATCATACCAAACTTTCTTTTAACTTACCTCTTCTTTTGCTAGTATATGAAGTACCATAGACAATAACTGTTATCTTGCTCTGCAGATCAGGGCTCTGTTACAAATGAAATGTTGAACTGTTTTGCCACTACTATGCTCAAGTATTATTAATAAATCTTAAAACTGCTTGTGTTTACAGGTTGTTTTCTTATTTTCTTTCGTTGCATTGGTTTATGGAGACCACTTATTACAAGTACTGAGTTGGGGATGGAGGATGGGTGGAAAATATAGACAGTGGTATTCTTCCAAGACCTGCTTACAAACTGTGCCCAGCCATCCTAGACACCAAAACAAGCCACCCCTCAATTTGTGCAGACCTTCATAATAGGTTCATCCTTCTCCCTCTTCAAATGCTCTGACAAGCACGGAAATAGTTACAGTAACATTTAAATTATCATTATTGGGTATCTGATTTAAACCTATGTGAACAGGGGCCGTTTTTGCTTCTCAGGTTATGCATTTTAAAGTTTTTTTTCAGCAAAAATGGTTCCTTTGTTTCTGATGTTGGGTTGGGGGGGGAGGGGGGAATAGTTTTACTCACTAACATTTTCTTACTGGGTGGGTCAATGACAAGAGTGATTCAGAACAGTCATTGACCACTCATTACGCCAAGCTGATTCCACTGTCATGTCCTTTGGTGGTGTAAATTACCATAAAATGCATCTAGAAGACAGGCCAGCTGGTGGGTGGTTGAAGAGGTCTGCATACAAATACAGGTTGCTGTTCTTATGGATATTGGCCAGCAGCATGAGAGGCCTTCTCACAACAAATATGGGGCAGCGCTATGTTACTAAGTATCGGCAGCCTTGGCACTGTAGTTGCCTATAAAGTCCCAGTAACAATATTCATATCTTTTAAGCTCTACATCAGAGGTGGGCAAACTATGGCCCGTGGGACTGTCCTGCCCAGCCCCTGAGCTCCCAGCTGGGGAGGCTAGTCCCCAGCCCCTCCCCTGCTGTCCCCACCACAGCCTCAGCTTGCTGCACTGCAAGTGCTCTGGGCAGCACAGCGGTGTGGCTGGCTCCAGCTGGGCAGTGTGACTGCCAGTCCTGCTGCTGTGAGTGGCATGATAAAGGCGCAGGGAGCGGGATGGTTGGATAAGGGGCAGGGAGTTCTGGGGGGGGCAGTCAGGGGACAGGGAGCAGGGGGCGGTTGGATGGTCAGGAGTTCTGAGGGAGGCAGTCAGGAGTGGGAAGTGGGAGGGGATGGATGGGTGCGGGGGGCCAGGCTGTTTGGGGAGGCACAGTTTTCCCTACCTAGCCCTCCATACAGTTTTGTAACCCCAATGTGGCCCTCAGGCCAAAAAGTTTGCCCACCCCTGTTCTACATCAACCAGCCTTGTGTGAGATGAGCGACACCAGACAGGAGCACAGTACTCTGAGTAGCAGAGGGCAAGGGCTGATGTTCTAAATATCCGGGTGCTTGCAAAAAAGGCAAAGTATCAGCCTACCTTTTTTTTTAAACCAGGAATAACAGTAAGTGTACAATAAATGTTTCTGGCAGAGTTGGGAACAGAGCTCAGGTCTCTAATATAGGAGATCCAAGCCTTATCCACTTAGCCACGTTATGTGGGTAGAAACTCTGGCAAGTCTCTGCACTTTAAAACTGAGATTACTCCTGCGGCTGTAACCTTTGTCTGTTCCATAGCTAGTCAGCCAGAGGAGAACAGCCTTCTACTGTTGCAAGCTAATATAATTACATGGTAGCGGTAGAGGTCTGTGGTACAGTTTTGAGGTCCTGGTTTCAAACTCCACTGATGACCCATGTGTAAGGTAACCATATTTATCCATGTGTGGCTGGCCCGAGTCCTTCCTGCCTACGCAGGACCAGCTTGACATCCCCCTCCCTGCCCCCCCATGGTCCTGGTCTGAGCGCCCCTACTGTCCCCCTTCCACCTGCGGTCCAAGTCTGAGCCCCCCTGCTGCCTACTTGTGCATGGTGAAAATGATACTTGCAGCCTGCTTTCCCCACCAGTGGGTCAGTGTAGCCCCACTGCCTGGGGGAGCAGAGATCCTCCAACACAGGCTGAGCGGGGACCCCCTACCCCACAGCTGCCCCAGGCACTAGGCAGGGGCCACAGCAGGTATGTGGAGCGGTGGTAGTGTGCCGTGCTCCGGCTACTCACCTGTGCAAGGTAGGGGCAGTGGCTGGAGGGTGCAGCAGAGCAGAAGCAGCAATGGGAGGGCAGAAGCACTCTCACTGCCTATCCCTGGCACTGCTGTGGCCATGCTCATGCTGCTGACATTGGAGGAAGTGGCAAGGGAGATTCCAGCATAGCTGGCAACCAGACTTTGAGTATCTGGTCAATGTTTCTGACCAGACGCTGTCAGGTGCCCTTTCGACCAGACGTTTTGGTCGACATGGACACCTGGCAACCTTACACCCATCCCTACCCCTCTCTCACATATGGGGAGTGACCAACCAAACCCTCCCTGCCTGGTGCTCTTAGCCCTGCTGGGTCCCTGGAATGGGCCCCTATCTGCTACCCTGTGTTGCATCTTCCCAGCGTGAGGTCACCACCTGCTCCCACTAACTAGCCGCCGCAGCGCACAGCCAGCAGGAAACAGGCTGGGGAGCGGGGGCCCTGCTGGCTGACAGCTAGCACACAGTGGGGGCTGTGCTGGCAGACCAGCAGGAGCAGTCCCCAAGCTATATTTTCCTGCCACCAGCCTTGCACACCCATCCCCATTGTTGACACACCTTTCCCCCCCCCCCCCATTCCCTCCCGCCATTGCTGGGCGAGCGGCTGGCAAGCAGGGATCTGGCCCCCAGCAGGACCTGTTGGTACTGAAATCGGGGGGGATGCAGAAAATACAAGACAATTTGCCTCTATTTAGCAAAAAATTAGGCACTTGGCAGAGGACTTAAATACATTGACTGTCCTGTTAAAAATGGGCCATCTAGTCCCTACTTATGTGGTGTAGTGTTACAGTTGTACATGACAGAACTTGGATTTCTTAAAACAAACAACCCTCTGGTAGGAACTTACTATACAAAACCGCCCTGTGTTTTTATTAAAAATTAGACAGGCACGCAAGTTTGAAAACGCCAAAATTAAGATCTGTGTGGAATGTTAAGTTGTTTTGTGTATGCTTTATGGCAGTGTCTTCAATTACATGATCATGTACTATTCTCCCCCCCCCCGGACCCATGCCTTTCAGCGCTTAAGTTGCAGACATGAAAAAATGTATTTCTGCATTCTTGTGGTAAAGCCTCCTTGGGTATTTTCCTACTATAAATATGTACATGAATTTACAGTAAAAACAATAATCACCTAAGCCAGTACAACAAACATCATATTCAAAGGCCAGAAGGGACCATTGTGATCATCTATGGCTTGTGCTATACAGAAGGTCAGACTAGAACTTCTCCAAAATATTTCTAGAGCATACCGTTTTTAAAAAAAAACACCCATTCTTGATTTTAAAAATGGTCAGCGGTGAATTTACCACCCCACCTTGTACAACTTCTCTCTTGTGTGGAGAAAATGTTGTGTAAACAGAGTCATTAGGGAAGACCAACAAACTGTAGCTCTGTTGAGTGCCCCCACTGTCTGGGCAATGCACAGGTGGTCTTTAAGACAGGACTCCTATAATAAAAGGCTTTATAGAGCAAAACCAACACTTTGAATTATGTCTAGAAACCAGTGCCATTGTTGAACATACATAATATGGTCACCTTAAGGTGTACTAAATAAATAAGATGCACTCAGTAATGTTTGAGTAGTTTTCAAGTACAGCCAAACTCTCCTGCAGATTGGATTTTTGCAGTAGCATGGATAAGAGGGGGCTGATGGAGCATTCTTGGTGACTGGTGGAAAAGGACTTGCCTCTGCAATTCATGTTCTTTCTTGGCTCAACAGCTCATATGTGATGACCTCTGTAGACTTGTTACAAGGATCACCTATATTCCCCAGGCTTTTCCTTGTAGAGGAGATGTGGGTTGACTGAGGAGGAGATTGAGAGAAGGATAACTGAGACAGGCTTGGAAAGATGTAGGAAATTCTGATTCATCTGTTTCACTATGGACCTGATATGGGACACTTACATAAAAACAATCTTAATAAAATATGTGCAATATGCTTAGCAGCTGGGATAGATGCTATAAATAAAATGTAGTAATATCCACATCTGAAACAAGATGTTGCACCCTCCTTACACACATGGTGTAGGGGAATTTTTGCTCTTAGGCTCCCCAGATACCAACTAACAGTAACAGCAGATGGGAATGTCTCTTCAGCCAAGGAAGGAATGCTCCTTTGCTATTCCTTCAGCTTTCCTTCCCCTCCAGACAACCAGTAATACCTGTCTCCTACCCATGTTGCACTTAAGTAGACTTCATTCAAACCCCAGTCAAGTCTAGACAATAGGAAAGCCAATTAGCCGCACCATCCAGCTCTAGTAAATAGATAAAAGAGCTGCCATTGTCTAAATCTGTATTCTGAGAGTGCCTCTCTGCATTTTAATGGGACAGTGGAACAGTGATTCTGTAAGTGACTTTTTAATGAAGTGTTTGTCATCTTCCAGTGCAAACAGATTATTTGGGCCTGTACTTGGACAAATTTATGTATTGGGAAAAGTATCAATTGTACAGCACAAAACCAAGTGGGTTAAATTCTTATTGCCATGGGCCTCAAACAGCTGAATTTGGACCATCAGTCCTTTTGATTTATAGTGCAATATTATTTAATTCTGGGTTGCAGAAGCAAGCACTGAATTAATTATGTAGCTAAGTTTGTGTTTCTACACAGCTGGAGGTGAGACTTCTGTAGTCTCATCTGGCCTACTATGTGTACTCTTTTGTGTATTGTCTTGAGTATTTTTAGTTCTTATCACCATGATTTCTGTAACTGTTATCAGCCAGGATCCTACAGTTCCATAGTTATCTGCTGCGACCATTTGTTGTTGTCGTTTTTCTCCATTTTCCTATCCATTTCTCTTTGGGGTTCACATGGTGCATCTGTCTATTTTGGTGTAAAGCTTTATTGTACTGTATATTCATCAAAAAACTAGCAAGATTTTTTTCTAAGAATTTGGTGACTACCTGTTAAATCACCTGGTAAGTATCATACTTTGAAGATTTTACCCAACGTGACATTAGTACTGTAAATGGCTAAGTAAGAGCATGATGAAATTCAGGGGAAGGGGAACCTCTGGTCTCCAGTCCAACAGATGCAGGTGGCTTTATAGATGGGCACCCCTGAAAAACTGACAGTTGCTCATATCCATCAGCTACTCTGTGACTAGTGTCACAGCACTTAATGCCGCATAAACCTTTTAGGTCTCGGGCCTCTTGTGGATTGGTCAGCAGTTTTGGGTTTTTTTGTTTTGTTTTGTTTTGGTGGAAATATGTTTTCTGTGTCTCCTTTCTTGGTTGTGCCCACTTCCATGGACGGAAAAGATATCCTCATAGAACAATGAGGGCACTTTTCTGCTGAGTAGGGAGAATTGGCCAGACATGGGGCAAATGCTTACTTTTATGAGCAGTGCTATGGATTCTTTGTCAACACAGAGCAGTCAGGGCCTTATCTCCTCTCTCCACATGACACATTGCATGGGATTTAATTTGTCTACCTCAGATGGCTGAAAGGTTGTGTTGTCCTAGTGTGATTTAAAACTATGATTCCTAGAAGTGCTAGCAGCCTTATTTTCAGAGGTTCTGCACATTCCCAATTCCCATTGAATATAATGATTCAGTGCCTCTGAGAAGCATGCCTTAGGTCTGAAGTTCCAGACCACTGAGAGAGCTTGTACGCTCTCTCTGTTTCTAAATCAGTATCATTCTCTATATTGTGTGATGTTTGAAACATGTCTCACCCAGCGGGGTGGGGGAACTTTTCGTTTCACTAATGTGCCTTTCCAGTCACCAGGCAGTTTCAGTTGACGGTGAATTGAAACTTAAATGCTACATGGTGGGTCACTGCCAAATTCAGTTTAGAAAAAAAAATTAGAGAAATGAAATTAGCATAACTATGGTTTCCAAAAGGAAACTTGTTTATACAGTAGTTAAAACGAGTTAAAATGGTGGCTATGTACTAAAGGGGATATTTTTAAAGGGAGCATCTTTGAAAGTCAGTGAGCGTTGGGTGCTTAGCCAACATTTATGCCTTTGAAAATCTCCCCTAAATCAATAGGTTGCACAAAGCTTTTTTTAAACAGGCATGTAACTCTGCAGAGGTGGTTAACACTGTGATACTGACAGACCAGATGCCAGCTGTTGCCAAAGCTTTAGGACTCAACTGAGCACTGACAAATTCATTGCTGGAAACTAGTCTGGTTCACCTGTGTGATAATATGGTTAAAATGGGTATTGCACTTATAATAATGTGTTTAGACTTTATGAAATGCTTGTAAGATGCTGCCTGCATGAATCTCACTTATAATATCTTTAGCACATGCTATAAGGTAATATTTAAGGGTTTTTTTGTTTTGTTTTGTAACTGTAAAAACATTTTCTCTGAAACTGTGAACCCAGTCCGGAGGATTATCTCCTGCCCACCAAGAAGGCTTGTCAAAACTAAATGGGCATTTGTGAGACATCACAATACAAAGACTGTTATTTTCCCCCTTACACTCATGAAGAGGCTATGTGCAAAAGGGCTCATCCCTTGAATTCTGGAAGAAGGAACTAAAAATAGCTGGTGAAAAATTTTCACTTCTTTTGCTGTTTGGATTCTCACAGGGCCAGAGCTACAAAACAGAAGCAGACCTCCAGAATCAACCTGGGTTAGCCCTGAGAGATATTCAGAGCAGACAGATTACAACTGTCACCTTTTGAAACCATAGACTGTAACTCATTTGTGTCTATATGCTTGCCTGCTTTACCCTTGTAATAACTCTCTCATTTCTTTCCTTAGTTAATAAATCCTTAGTTTACTATAGGATTGACTACAAGTATTCTCTTTGGTGTGAGAGAGAAGGTACAGATTGACCTGGGGTAAATGACTGGTCCTTTGGGACTGGGAGTAACCTGAATGTTTTGTGATCTTTGGTGTATAGCGACCATCTATCACTAAGTCCAGCTTGCCTGGGTGGCAAGATTGAGTCACTTGGGCATTGTACTCTATGTTAAGGCTGTTATAGTGCTTTAGGAGTTCACACTTATTACTGGATTGGTGAAATTTAATTATAGAACAATGAAATCAAGACCTGTGGGGGGCTGTGTCACCCTTGCCCTTCAACTTGGGGTGACATGCAACGCCTTACTGTTGTAGCTCCAAACCTGCACCACTCACAAACAGTTTACCAGCGTGCAGGTCACTACCATATTGTGTGTGTGTGTAACTGCAGCCTGCTAGTCACACCCTGGCTCTCACCAGCTTGGGTTATACTCCAGGGTGACCCAACAAACGCCTGTCCTGGATTTTCTCCCAGAAATGTATGTCCTATACTGCCCAGCCCTCTCCTGGACAGTCCAAATATATTAAATCTGTTATTCCTTTAAGGGAATAATATACACACAGCTTGCCACCCTAAAAGGAATTACCCAGACACTTGAATTTAAACAAGTTTATTAACTACAACGAGAGAGATTTTAAGGGAGATGAGGCATGAGAGTAAGAAATGGTTACCAAATAAAGATAAAATGTTTTCTGGTACCCAGTTTAACAAAGTATATTCGATTTCAAGCAAAGTTTCTCACTGTATGCTTCCAACAGCATTACTGATCAAACTCTTCAGGTCAGGACGCCTCCCCCAGTGTCCAATGGCTGTTTCCTTTGTCTTCTCAAATGTGGAGAATGAGATGGGCCAGGGAGAGAGAGAAGGGTGTCTTGGGGTGTTTGACTCTCCTTTGTATAGTTTCAGTCCCTCTTTGAAAAGCATTTCCAGCTGGGAACGTAGAGACAGGGGGTCTGACGGAGGAAGCAGACATGCTGTTTTTTGCTAAAATGCAGATCTTTGTCCCTGCCCCCTTTTCTTGCCACAGAATAGCCACTTGCCACAGATGAGGGCCCATTAATTTTGTTGACACCTGGCTGGGGCATAAGCTTTCCCTTTATCTTTGAGAAATTGGTTTAGCGACTCCCCAGATTTATTTGGGAAACAGTTCTGTCATGCTTTCAGTTTATGTTCATAATGTTCATAAGTTCATTGATTTCATACATAATGTTGCTACATGGATTTTACCATGATATGACTGATCAGCAAGTTATGAGTTTTCAAATGATACCTCAGAAGGCATACTTAGTACAAAGATTATTACAATCATGTGTAGGGTGTGACTATGGGATGCATTCTGTCACAAGAACATACAACCAGTTTGGGGTCTCTGCTCTGCTTCTTGGCAGTCTGCCCTGAAGTTGGCACTCACAGTTGGGCCACTCCAGACACACACCTTGCAGGTTTAATGGACAGTCTCCCACTAAACTTCCGTTGGTGTTGGACCAGTCCCTTAATGAACATCCATTTTGTAGTAATAAATGCATCAAACAGATTATTTCCACAGCACTAAAGGCATACAATGAGCTTTAAAGATGAGTTAGAGATATGCAGGCTCTCAGGACTGATAGTCTGTTAAGTATTCTAACTGGACTGCCTACATAAATTAAGTGGAACCACTTACAAAGGTTTCAGAGTAACAGCCGTGTTAGTCTGTATTCGCAAAAAGAAAAGGAGGACTTGTGGCACCTTAGAGACTAACCAATTTATCTGAGCATAAGCTTTCATGAGCTGCATCCGATGAAGTGAGCTGTAGCTCACGAAAGCTTATGCTCAAATAAATTGGTTAGTCTCTAAGGTGCCACAAGTACTCCTTTTATTTTTGCACTTACAAAGTATTTTTCCTTCTATAAAAATGTTGTTTACAGGTCTCACAGAACTAAGCAGAGTTTTAGCAAAGCTGATGCATTATTTATAATACCTGAAAGTGAAAGACTAAATGCACCATCTATGAATAGAAATGTCGAGCTGCCTGGGCCTATCAGCAAAACCAAATGTTATTGTATTGATAACATATCTTTAGGAATCAAGTACAGAATGTAGGCAACTATAGGCCTGATTGTGGTCACTTAATGCTCAGAACAAAATACCATTACGCCTCTTCCTGTCTTGGGAGGGGGAAAAGGACTTCAGAGGTGGGATGATCCAGTAGTTAGGGTGCTAGCCTTGGACTTGGAAGACCCAGGTTTAATTCCCTGCTCTGCCACAGCCTTCCTGTGTGACCATGGGCAAGTCACTTAGGCCCAGATCCTCCGAAGTATTTGGGTTCCTAACTCCTATTGATGTCTCTCTTTGATGATCTGGGCCTTAGTCTCTCTATGCCTCAGATCTCAATCTGTAAAACCGTGAGTTTAAATGCATTAAACAACTGTGAAGCACTCAGATACTATGGTAATGGGAGCCATGTTAGTACCCTAGATTGATCTATGTTAGGTGCTTACACCCGTGTAACTAGATCAGCTACTACAGTGTCCCACATCTTAGTTACCTTCCTTCAATGCCCCCATCCTTAAAAGACATTTCTTCCCCAAAGTCTTTCACTGTTAATTCGCCAGGGCAAGAAATTAAAAATCCAAAATAATCCACAGTGGTGAGCTAGTCTGTTTTGCGTCTGATTCCTGTTACCTTTTTTATTTAAACTGTAAGCCTTTTAGGCTTGGGAATATGTCTGTTTATTATACAACTTCAGATATACTGGGTGGTGGTCAAAAAGGGGCCTGATTGTTGATTTTGCTAGGAGGAGGACTGAACCCTAACTAATCATAGTTAAATTTCCAGTTCTAAACTATCTTCATGTCAGGATCCTCTCTCTATTCACGCTGCTTCTAACAACATTGCCAGCTTAGAAAGAGGAAGTTGAACTTGTGCAAATCTGGGTCATCTGAGTGGATGTTGTTCCTTTCTAGCAACCCTCTTCTCCCTACCCAGTAAATACTCCTTAAGTATTTTGGCATTGCACACCCATTGTGGTCACCCATGTTGCCTCAGCTGGGCTTCTTAGGAGATTCTTGGAGAAGGAGTCATCATAGCCAATCCAGCTGCTGAAGGTATGACTGAGAGAGAAAGAGAGATTGTATTTGGATAAAATAGACCATTTGAAAAGGAAGCTATACAAAAACATGGCAAACTTGACAATGAATTGCTATACAGAATCTGTGACAGTGCACCTCTTCTTCATGAGCAAATGTGGACTCTGGGGAAAGGGGGAAATAAGTACAGGTAAAACCCTGAGCTATTTTTATCAGGGGGTAGAGGGTGGGCTGGAATAAATGAGGTCCCAAAGGTTTAATTTAAATATAACTTTGAAGAAGTGAGTAGCAGCAGCTGTTTCACATGTAATTGATTTCTCAAGTTTCATCTTGACTGAAGAAACGATAGTATCCGAACGTTATTTGGTGTCTCAGTGAGTTATGCCATTTTGTGCTTGCTTCTGTACCTGAGCTGAAGCAGTGGACACTCCTTTCAAGCTGTTGTGTCTCCCTTTGATTTGCAGTTTTCGCCAGGGAAAAGTCATCTCTAAGTCTTGGAAGAACACAGGAAATGGTAGGTTCAGCTTCCACTTTAAGCATATTCTTAGAGCTCTGTGGAATGGGAACTGCAACGTGGGTGAGAGAGGAGTTTTTCAGACTATCCCTTTCCTTACCAACACCAATTTCATAATTTGTCATAATGATTATAGTTGGCATTACACAATAACACGGATCAGGGGACAGATAACGTTTGCTCCTACTATTTTATTGCAAGTTTTTAGTATGATAGCATGTTAATAACAATATCCTCTTCCAGAATGTTCATATCCCTTGGGATGCTATTTTCTCTCTCTGCTCCAATTATATTTTGCCTTTAAAATCTGTATGAAACAACTTCAAAGAAGGATGATAAAAGTCCATTTAGAAAATATCCCCAGTGCATTGTTTCTGAATATTTGATGAATACTGTTAGTCAGATGTGGATTCGATAGGGTTTATACAAGTCATAATTGGTCCTTCCATTGTCATGGACAGCCACATGGTCAGATTATAAAAATACGTTTATTTACGTGTAACAGTGAAATGCCTGCATTTGCCTAGAGAATAGATCACTTGATCAAATGTTAATCAGGCAGAAAGAGGCCCTTTTTGCGCTTCCTACAATAGCAACAAACTGGCTACGCAGAAAACAACGGCAACGGTTGCGGCTACTGGTTTTAACTTCAGTTTCTTTTACTCTGAAGACTTTGACACAAATGATTATTGCTAATGCATTTTCCTTTCTACAGCGATCTGGGAAAGACACTGTTCTTGTTTGTATTATCGTAGTCTGTGGTGTGGACAAATAATTCGAGAGACCGTTTCTTAACAAAAGAGCTTACAATCAAAATAGATAAGACAGATGAATGGTGAGGAAAGAAAGGAAGTGGCACTTCCCCCATTTCATGGATGGGAAACTGAGCACAGACACATTAAGGGCCAGATTTTTAAAGGTATTTAGGCACCTAAAGATGCAGAAATCAATAAGAGATAGGTGCCTAGTGAGATTTTCAAAAGTACCTAGCTGCACTTTAAGCACTTAATACACCTTTAGAAATTTGGGCCTAAGTAGCTTGCCCAGGATCACACAGGAAGCCTGTGAAATAGGCGCTGACTCTGTGGGTGCACTGGGCCTCAAGCACCCACTGAAAAAAAATAGGAGGGGGGTGCTCAGCTCATGATCTGCCCGAGGACCCGCCCCCACTTGGCCTCTTGTCCCCAGGGCTCCTGCCGCCGCTCACATAGGGTGGAGAGGAGTGAGCAGTGGGCGGGACCTCAGGGGGAAGAGGCTGAGTGGGGATGGGGCCTCAGGGCAGAATGCAGGTGGAGCTGGGCCCCTCCTACATGTGGGCATAGAGCCATTGTAAACCCAGTACTGCCCTCACGAGCCACAGTGTTGCTGACCGTTTCATCTAGAAAGTTACAGTGAGATGTAATGTGTTTAAACTGGGTTATTACTGAAGACAGCTTATAGGTGAGTGCAATGATTTTAATATATTGTCATTTATAATATAATTATGTAGTTCATTACTATCTTAATAATGATTAAATTATTAAGATACCAATGATAGACACATATTCAATAACTAGAATATAAAAGAAGTGTATAAATATGCTGAAAATAGCCTCCCCCCCACACCCCTCTTCAAAATCACCTACCAGCAAAACCAAAAGTCTGTGCCTGTGACAGTGCTAAGAACTGAACCCAGGTTTCCCAAGTACAGTCCAATACCTTAATCACAGCACCATCCTTCTTCTCTAAGGAATGCATCTAAAAAGTGTCAAAGATCAGGTTTGAATAAAATGTCTAAATTGTCCATAGTGAACCATCATAGCGAAGAATCCAACAGCATTTCTGTTACAGCAAGACCTGTTCAAACCTGAACTTGAAAGTTGGAGTTCCAACACACATACATTGGTCTTTGTTGGGGAATGGGAGAAGGACTGGCATCCTTATGCCCTGTTCTTCTCTTCATCCTGACATGTGATGGTGCCTCTCTGGTCTTCTGCCAGGTAAGCCCCTTGAAACACACTGCTCCCACTCCCAGCAGGCTCTTTGAGCTACCCACAATGAAACTCCCACTCACTGAGTGACCTCCATGGCAGACACACCCCATAATTCTGGAGAGGAGCTAGGGAGCCTGAGGCTTCTTTAGTAACCTTGTGCTAGAGATTGTGAACATCTCTTCCAGCTCTCATGATTGGTGTATAGCCTCAGGTATCCTGCTCATGGTTCTGGAGAAGACCCTGCTGTCAGTAGAGGAGCAGCTTTTTATAGCTTACCCTTTTGGTAGCAATTTTCATTATTCTAATAATCATTTATGTATTTTCTCATCCCTTATAAAAGTTACCAATCACTTATGTGCTGTTATTGAGTTTACTAAATGTGCTCCTTAAAATGAAGTGATGCATAATATTGTTGAAATTTTTCTCTTGCAACTTTTTTAACAAAAATAATTCCTTTTCCAACCAAATGAAGATTTCAATGGGTAATTTTTCATCCTGTTCAAAGTTCTCAGTTAATTTTTTCAGGGTTTTTTTTTTCCAGTTAATTTGGCTTTGTTAATTTTTTTTTAAAAAATGTGTCCCCCACCCCCCTTATCTCCCTTTTTTCCTCCTCCATCACCACCTCCGTTGTTTATTAATGAAAAATATTGAGTTGGGGGAGTGATTTTTTTTTCCTCTACAGATTACCTCATTACCTCAGCCTGGAGGTTGCAACCAATTTCTCTTACTCTAAGGCTATATGGAAGTGTGGGAGGGTTCTGGCACCTTTTGGTGTTGTCAGATGGAGTCACCCATTTGAATGAAAGGTTGAGGTTCCTCAGGAATGTAGAGAACTGATCTGAACCTCATGTAAAAATAAATGAAATTTGTCTCATTGACATAAAACATCTCCTAGGACACAATCCAGCTGCCATTGAAGTCAATGGCAAAACTCCTATTGACTTCAATTGGATGCAGATCAGGTAAATGACTCTTTATGTTCCTACTTTAGTACTGAAGCTTTATATTGGAAAGTTGACAGAATAAATCTCCTGAAGTTCTTAAACCAAGTGTTGATTTTAGAGAACAGAAATGCAGTGTCACATGAGAGCCGTTCCATCTATTTCTTATGGTTGGTCTCCTTTCAGTTCTTGTTAACTCCTTTGTATACATCTGGGGCTGGCTATTTTAGGTAACAATGAAATACAATATGGCCAGGGTGGAGGAGCAGCAGGGGAGCAACTTAAGTGAGCACAACATATATAACATGAAAACCTAAATATTCAAAATGCCTATGTTACCTACCAAGTGTGTCTGAATTAGTGCTCAACAGCATTTTCCCAGACTTTCAGTTTAACAGGTGGCTTGTAGTAACAAAAAGATGTTCACATGATCAAACAGGAGTGAAGAAACACTTGGGCATACCTAGTGGCATCTGTTTAAGCATCTGATTCTCAATGTAATTAGCTGCTTAATTGAACTTCCACATTCAGTCAATACATTCTCTCATGTAATTACTTGATTCATTAAAAAGCACTGGGTGTAATGTTTTGTTCTCCATTCCTTACACATCAAATTACTGAGGGAGAAATGTTAATTATGAATTTTTTTAAAGTTTTCAAAAAAAATCCAGATAAAAGCCAGTCCCAAAATAACACAATAAATAAGGATAGTTAAAATTGTATTGAAATTCAGGTGATTGACAACTTCAATGAATAATATTACTTGAAAAAAAAAATAGTGACTGCACATGAAAGAAGGAAATATCCACTAGAATACTGAGAAATGTTACTTCCCCATTCCAGTCCTCCTCCCTCCCCAATACAAATATAAATAAAAAGAGTAGCCAAAATCACAAATATAGGTGTGAAAAGAGAGCTCATTTGGGGAGAATCTGTGAACTTTGAAATGTCTGTGGGTTTTGGCTCTCTTATTTAGCTATTATTATTTGTTAAAGGGACACAGCCAATTTAAAAGTACACCTCTGCTTGATTCTTTTTAACCTATCATTGTTACATCAGCACCTTAGTTTACTGGCCTGAATTTTCAAAAGTATATAGTGACAGTATATCTTGTTTTGATTTTAAAGGGTGTTGATCACATACCTGCTGAAAATCAGGCCCCTTTAATTTGTGTCAAGTTGGGCACCCAGGTCACTAGTCACTTTTTGAAAATTTACAGTTTGACCACATGGAGATCAACCCAGGACGTGAATGAAACACACTAGAGGACGGATGTCCTCTGATCTGCAGCTTTGCACTATAGAACTTTCAGTGTGCAGTAGCGGATCCACTCAACAACTTCGTGTGCAGCAGGCTAGGCTAGTGTGCTGGTGGAGTGTGCTAGTGTGCTCCTCCATCACCACCTCCGTTGTTTATTAATGAAAAATATTGAGCACACTAGCCTAGCCTGCTGCACACGAAGTTGTTGAGTGGATCCGCTACTGCACACTGAAAGTTCTATAGTGCAAAGCTGCAGATCAAAGCGCGCTAGGGAACTTTTAGTGTGTGACAAGGGGTCCGTACGGCCAGTTAGCGCACAGCAGTCTTGTATGCAGTAGACGTACACCCCAGCTTGCCACCTACTAAGTCTCCGTATAGACAAGCCCTTACTCCACTGTAAACTGAACCCGAGTATCTTACAAACAAAACCACCCTATTTTTTTCATTTGTTTATTTTGTGCATTTGACAGCAATTTGTGCATTAGTCATTTCACTGCTTCCTTTTGTACAGCTACAACTTACCATGCATTGAAAATGAACTCTGAAACATTTCTCCTATACCTTTAAATGTAATATTACTACATTCTCCAACGATATACAGAAGTACAATATAGGGGAAAATCATGAGTATGAAAAGAAACAAATGTCAGATCTCTCCTTGCTGAGTTAACATATGCAGCTGGACTGTTTTGATAGCTTTCTATGTGGGGTTTATTTAACCCTTTTAAATTGAGCTACCTAATTCCACACAATGTCAAGTATTGGGGGTAGCCGTGTTAGTCTGTATCCAAAAAAACAAATTTAAAAGTAGCCATACTTGAACAAAAAAAACTTCAGAAACAGACTTCAAAGAGAAACAGCAGAACTAAAATTCATTTGCAAATTTAACACCATTAATTTGGGCTTGAATAGGGACTGGGAGTGGCTGGCTCATTACAAAAGCAGCTTTGACTCTCCTGGAATTGATACCTCCTCATCTATTGTTGGGAGTGGACTACATCCACCCTGATCGAATTGGCCTTGTCAACATTGGTTCTCCACTTGTGAGGTAACTCCCTTCTCTTCATGTGTCAGTATATTTATGTCTGCATCTGTAATTTTCACTCCATGCATCTGAAGAAGTGGGGTTTTTACCCATGAAAGCTTATGCTCAAATAAATCTGTTAGCCTTTAAGGTGCCACCAGACTCCTTGTTCTAATTCCACACAAGTCTTCAGATGGATTTCTCTGGGCCTACATGAGTATAACATAGCTGTGCACGGAAATGGAGATTAACCAAAGAGAATTCCCAGGCACATGAATTTCATTTGTCTTTCACAACACTTTTGAGTAAGTTCTTTAATGTTCTTTAGCGCTTTGTTGAATAGAGAATTTTGGGATCTAACATTTAATAGTTAAAAGGGAAAAATAATTGTAGATGTATATTGCAGCTGTACTAAATCATTGTGCGTTTCTTTCCTTCTTTTCAGGCCTTTCACACATGGCCCTCAAACAGATTGCGCTTCCTCTTGCTCTTCCTGTTTTCCAAGCTGCTGTCAGCCAGATGGTTTCCTAAAAGCTTACCCTGTGATGTGAAAGTAGAAGCTTCAAAAGCCAATGTGATAGTGGACTGCAGTGATCGTCACCTCACTGAAATCCCACACGGGATTCCTCTGAACACCACCAACCTGACTCTCACCATTAACCATATTCCAAACATTTACCCAACATCCTTTGTCCATCTTGATAATCTTTTGGAGATTGATTTCAGGTGCAACTGTGTGCCTGTTCGACTGGGGCCAAAGGATCATGTGTGCACCAGGAGACTGCAAATCCAGAACAGCAGCTTTGCCACTCTTACAAAGTTAGAGTCATTGTACTTGGATGGAAATCAGCTATCAGAAATACCTCGGGGGCTTCCTTCTAATTTACGCCTGCTGAGCCTCGAAGCAAACAGCATTTTTTCCATCACAAAAGAGAATCTGTCAGAACTTGGAAACATAGAAATGTTGTATCTGGGACAGAACTGCTATTACCGTAATCCGTGCAATGTTTCATTTGAAATTGAAGAAGCAGCCTTCCGGGACTTGAGAAATTTAACAGTATTGTCCCTGAAAGCCAATAATTTAACCTACATTCCACACAATTTGTCATCCACTTTAAAGGAACTGTACCTTTACAATAACATGATTCAAAAAGTTCAGGAGCATGATTTAAATGACCTTTACAATTTGGAAATTCTTGATTTAAGTGGCAACTGCCCTCGCTGTTACAATGCCCCATTTCCGTGTACTCCGTGCCCTAATAATGCCCCAATTTGGATCCATCACAAGGCCTTTGATGCCTTAAAAGAATTAAAAATTCTGCGCCTTCACAGTAACTCCCTTCACAATGTACCCAGTAGCTGGTTTAAGAACACCAAGAATCTCAAAGTGCTTGACCTTTCCCAAAATTTCCTGGCCAAAGAAATTGGAGAAGCTTGTTTTTTGAACTTTATCCCCAACCTCGTAGAGCTGGATCTGTCCTTTAATTTCGAACTTCAGGTTTATTCTTCATTTTTGAACCTGTCTAAGACATTTTCCTCTCTCACACACCTGGAAATTTTGAGGGTTAAGGGTTATGTCTTCAGAGAATTGAGTCAAGAAAACCTACGTCCATTGCTTCATCTTAGAAACTTGACAGTTTTGGACCTGGGAACTAATTTTATCAAACTCGCTAACCTGAGTATGTTTAAAAAATTCCCATCTCTTAAAATGATAGACCTCTCAGTAAATAAAATATCTCCTTCTTCAGGTGAATTCAATAATCATGGTTTTTGTTCTATCCCCATGGCTTCAGTAGACCAATACAAAAGCCGAATGCTGCAGGAAATGCATTATTTCCGGTATGATGAGTATGGGCGAAGTTGTAAATCCAAAGACAAAGAGGCTGCTTCCTTCCAACCTTTTGTTAATGAGGACTGCCTCAGTTATGGGGAAACTCTGGATCTAAGCAGAAACAACATATTTTTTATCAACCCCTCTGACTTCCAGCATCTCACTTTCCTCAAATGCCTCAACTTGTCAGGTAATGCTATCAGCCAGACTTTGAATGGAAGTGAGTTCTACCCTCTCTCTGGACTGAAATATCTGGATTTTTCTAACAATCGGATTGATTTGTTGTACTCAACTGCCTTCCAGGAACTGAAAGATCTGGAAATTCTAGACCTGAGCGGTAACAAACATTATTTTCTGGCAGAAGGTATTACTCACATGCTTGATTTTACAAAGAATTTGACCTTTCTGAAGAAGCTGATGATGAATGGGAATGAAATTTCCACTTCTACTAATATGGGGATGGAAAGTCATTCTCTTCAGACTTTGGAATTCAAAGGAAATCACTTAGATGTTTTATGGAGGGATGGGGATACTAGATACTTGTCATTTTTCAAGAATCTGACCAGCCTAGAGCAACTGGACATTTCCTACAACTCTCTGAGTTTTTTGCCTCCTGGTGCTTTTGAAGGCATGCCTCCACGGCTCAAGGTACTCATCTTAACCAATAACATGCTGAAGACTTTCAACTGGGGGAAACTCCACTTTTTGGAGAAACTGGAAACCTTGGATCTTAGCAATAATCTGTTGAGTACTGTCCCCCGGGAGCTGTCCAATTGCTCTGCAACCCTCCACAAACTGATACTACAGAACAATAGGATCCGACGGCTGACCAAGTACTTTCTCAGAGATGCCTTCCAGTTAAAACACTTGGATCTCAGCTCAAACAAAATCCAAATAATTAAGAAATCTAGCTTCCCAGAGAATGTTATCAGCAATCTGGAGATGTTGCTTTTACATGGCAACCCTTTCAAATGCATTTGTGATGCTGTGTGGTTTGTTTGGTGGATCAACCAGACTGAGGTTACAATTCCTCTGCTGGCCACAGATGTGACCTGTGCAGGCCCAGGAGCACATAAAGGTAAGAGTGTGATTTTCTTGGATCTGTATACCTGCGAACTGGACTCCTCTCATGTGATCCTGTACTCTCTGACAGCATCAGCTATCCTGTGTCTGATGGTATTTACAGTTACAAGTCACCTCTACTTCTGGGATATGTGGTATAGTTACCATTTCTGCACTGCCAAGATAAAGGGCTATCGGCGTTTACATTCACCAGAAACTTGCTATGATGCTTTTGTTTCCTACGATAATGAAGATCCAGCTGTAGCTGAATGGATCTTGAAAGAATTAGTTGAAAACCTGGAAGATCAAAAAGATAAACAGTTCAATTTATGTTTGGAAGAAAGAGATTGGCTGCCGGGGCAACCAGTTTTGGACAATCTTTCCCAGAGCATACAACTGAGCCGAAAAACCGTATTTGTGCTGACTAACAAGTACACAACAAGTGGCAACTTTAAGACAGCATTTTACATGGCACACCAGAGACTTATGGATGAAAAAGTAGATGTGATTATCTTGATATTTCTTGAGAGAGCTCTGAAGAAGTCCAGGTACCTCCGGCTGAGGAAAAGGCTGTGTAGTAGCTCTGTCCTAGAGTGGCCAACCAATCCTCAGTCCCAGTGTTATTTCTGGCAGTGTCTGAAAAATGCATTGGCGACAAACAATGACATGACCTACAACAAACTGTTCCAAGAGACTGTGTAGCTCTCCCATGCCCTGTACAATCTTAGTATGATACTGAGTAGACTGGAAAAAGAAAAGGAGTACTTGTGGCACCTTAGAGACTAACCAATTTATTTGAGCATAAGCTTTCGTGAGCTACAGCTCACTTCATCGGATGCACCAAATACAGACTAACACGGCTGAGTAGACTGGGTGATACTGAAACTCCAATTTTACTTGAAGGTTTCAAAGCATGGGAGATAACTTAAGCCTGACATTATATCGAAAGTTAAATGCACATAACATTGGAAAGACAGTATTTTACTTGACTCCCTGCAACATGACGGCCTTACATTTAATCATCACCAGTTGCCAACCAGACTGTTTCAATGACATGCACCTTACCAGGCACTTAGAGATCAAACGCACTACCAGCTGGAAGACTCAGGTTTGGAAGAGAATCATAGCTTCCAGTTTTCAGTTCAGTGGAGGCTGAGAGCTTCTCCTCTAGGTTGGCTCAAATATCTCTGAGACCACTTACTTGTGTTACTGTATTACATGGACTACAAGGAGAAGTTTAGCTGTGTCTGAAACTGGTGCTCTTTGGATCATTGTTAGATTAAATAGTATTCTCATATAAAACTGTAGCTCATCAACCTAAAGCAGCACCAAACCCTGCTAAAACAAAAGATGCAAAACCTGTAGACATACTTCCACTGCTACGATGATCAATACTCCCCACAACACACCTTTCAAGGTCCATGAGCTCTACACGTGCCTATCACAAGATGTACCTCATCCAGTGCACTAGATGCTTCAATAACAACTGTGTGGGTGAAACCAGACAATCACTATGCTCTCAGATGAACTCATACTGAAAAATGACAAAAACGCCATATCGCCTGTGGGTGAACACTCTTCACAGAACAATCATTCTACATCTGACCTCTCAGTCCTCATTCTCGAAGGAAACCTGCCCAATATCTTCAAAAGACGAGCCTGGGAGCTTAAATCCATAACTTCACTAGACACTAAAAATCATGGACTGAATAAAACACTGTATTTATGGCTTATTACAGCAATCTATAAGCCACTAACAACCCCTTTCTCTTGCCCCCAGGTGCCTTTTTTCCCCTCCCTTCCTTCTCACCTCCCTTCTCTGCAATGACTGTAGGAGTGTTCAAGGCACTTCATTCAAGGCACTTCACCTTGAATGGTCCCTTGAAATATGTGTTAACTACTTATGCTAAACAATCTGTTCCACCTTGTATTTAACTGTGACACTGAGTATGTTTCCCAGACCTGAAGAAGAGCTCTGTGTAAGCTTATAAGAACGGCCATAATGGTCAGACCAAAGGTCCATCTAGCCCAGTATCCTGTCTTCTGACAGTGGCCAATGCCAGGTGCCCCAGAGGGAATGAACAGAACAGGTAATCATCAAGTGATCCATCCCCTGTCGCCTATTCCCAGCTTCTGGCAAACAGAGGCTAGGAACACCATCCCTGGCCATCCTGGCTAATAGCCATTGATGGAGCTATCCTCCATGAATTTATCTAGTTCTTTTTTGAACCCTGTTATAGTCTTGGCCTTCACAACATCCTCTGGCAAGGAGTTCCATAGGTTGACTGTGTGTTGGGTGAAAAAATACTTCCTTTTGTTTGTTTTAAACCTGCTGCCTATTAATTTCATTTGGTGGTCCCTAGTTCTTTTGTTATGAGAAGGAGTAAATAACATTTCCTCATTTACTTTCTCCACACCAGTCATGATTTTTATAGACCTCTATCATGTCCCCTCTTAGTTGTCTCTTTTCCAAGCTGAAAAGTCCCATTCTTATTAACCTCTCCTCATACAGCAGCCGTTCCATATCCCTAATCATTTTTGTTGCCCTTTTCTGAACCCTTTCCAAGGCCAATAGATCTTTTTTGAGATGGGGTGACCACATCTACACACATGGGCGTACCATGGATTTATATAGAGGCAATATGATCTTTTCTGGCCTATTATCTATCCCTTTCTTAATGATTCCCAACATTCTGTTCACCTTTTTTACTGCCGCTGCACATTGAGTGGATATTTGCAAGCTTGTCTCTCTTACCAACAGAAGTTGGGCAAATAAACAATAATTACCTCACCCACCTTGTCTCTAATATCCTGGAACCGACACGGCTACAACACTGCATACAATACATGCATACATGAAGTGGAATATGTAACATGAAGTGCAGGAGGTTGTTCTGCCAAAGGAAGCTGTGTTCACTGGCTTCCCCCACAACCATCTCCATGCCCTTTTCCATAACATGCCATATACGTGGAATGGCCTCCCATTGCTGGGCACAGGGGAAGGAGGCAGGAACAGATGAGTCTCATTGCTCCAGCCTCCTATTTTCACTTGCCAAGGGTGAGGGTGAGAGAAAATGCTCTGTTTCCACCTGATTTGGGCTAGTGGCACCTAGGCCCCGTCTTCAGCCCGTCACACATCAGGGAGAGAATGAGAAGACATCCCTGTGCTTCTCCCCCTATTTCACTGAGCTGGAGGCCACATGAAGGGTGTGGAGTCTGTATGTCGATGAGCGTAAAGAAGGGTAATGTTCCATAAGTGTTGGTTTGGGTTGTATAGATGATTCCCAGACACAACTCAGGAGCAGCGATAAGCAAAACTCAGGAGTGACTGGGTGTGGGGATGTTCAGGCACAGCAGGATCCGCCTTGAGAAGTGACCAGTGTGCCTCTTCCAGGCAGCGCATTAACCACAGACTGAGCCAGCGCTCATTGTCTACATGTGAATCATTGCAGGAGTAGCAAATAACAGCATTCACATGTCACCACCCTCTCATGCTCGCCCTCCGCCCCTGCACCAAATACGCAGACATGGGGGTTGAGAGAAGACTGAAATGCCAAAACCTTTACATTCCCTTCCTGCTCCTTATTGGATGCCCTATAATATTTGTGTATGTAACTGAACCTGTGTAGTTTACTGTATTCAACTGTTGTTCCATTCTCCCGTCAATCTGCACATGTGGAATGTTCTGCATTCTCAATAGTACAGCATTTCACCCGTGGGATAACAAGCATTTTTCTACAAGTTGTGATTTTTCCATTCAGTTACACCATAGAAGATGTTTAAAAAAGAAAGTGGGGTGTGAGGAAAGGGAACAGCTCCTATCCAACCTGAGCTGAGGGGGTGGGGGTGAGGGGGTGGAGGAGGAGAACCAGCTGTGAATAACTTAGGAAAAAAGGAAACTAACCCACATCCTCCTCCTCTTCATTTCCATTCTCGCAGCTGGGAAGTTACAGTGAATTCATAACGAGCTACCAACCCATTCAGATGAAGCAGCAATTTATGCTTCTCTCTGAACTATTGCTGCAGATTGCTCATGGACTAAACCACAGACTGTGCCTTGGTTTATAGTTGGGTCACATTCTGAAGAGGATCATTGCACGCATCAGATCTAAAGACTTTAAAAAAAATGTTTAACTAAAGTACAAGATAGCAACTCCCAGAAAAAAGTACCTGGGCCCAGATGCTGCAAGGTATTTAGGAGTCTAACACCCACTGATTTCAATGGGAGTTAAGCACCTAAGTAACTTTGAAGGTCTGGGCCCCGGTCACCGTCCTGGTGGATCTCAGCCCCACCTACCCCCTGCTTGTAAGAAAAAAAAGGAAATGAACATAATTATATGCAACAGATTGTTAGTAAATGCCCTAAATTGTTTAGAACTTGGATACCTCAGAGAAGAGAATGACAGTGAAGATCAGTTGAGGGGCTTGAGCCCTCTGCCTTAACTGTGAGAGGGCCTCAGCATGGAACTTGTTTACCCTGTTGGCCTACCAGAGCTAGATTCACAAATAGACTTAGGCACCTAACTGCCTCTTTAGGCCCCTAAATCAACATTTAGGTGCCACTGGCATTCACAAAACACCTGCTTGGCTGCTGCCTAACCTTGTAAGCGTGTAAACTAACTCCATGACTAAATTTTCACTGTAAAAGTTCCCTAGGCCCCTATGTGTCTGCCTCTGGGCATGCGCACTGCTGCCTCACATTGGTTGTCCACATGCCAAAGGTGCAGTGCAACAATCCATGGGAAGCTAGGCATTCCTCCACCTCACCCACCTGCAGTGCCTGAGCTGCTAGGTGTGCTCAGGGCAAGGCTACTGGATCGGGGCCCATTCAGAATCCATGAGAAGGAAGTGCCCATTTTATAACTTTTATCCCAGTGGTTAGAGAACTTACCCAGGCTGTGGGAGATCCAGATTCAATCCTTCTCCCATGCTGTGACACACATTGCAATTGTAAGCAATAGCTGTGGAAACCATTTGGTGGTAAATATATGAATGGTTTACGTAACACTGTGGGCCAGGGATTGCATTAACTTCAGGAGGAAGGGTTGCTACAGCTCCACTAGAAACAGTATGGGTGCTTAAGATGAATCATCTCCACAGAGGTACCACTCCCTGGGGAGGTTGGCCTATACGAGTTCAAGCTGGGTTTTCCAGAGACCTACAGACAAAGAATAAACAATCTGGGTTTAAACTAACTCTGAGCCTTTTTTGTGATCCAACAAATGGACAGGAACTTCTATCCAGGTTGGAATGGAGGGCGGGGGTGAGGTGTGAACCTTGCAGAAGAGTTGGAAAGACTTTGGCCTACTAGGACTCTATAAGATGGCTGGGTCACCACAGGTAAGCTTTCAGCATGTATACATGAACTTTTATTGTTTTTAATGTATGTTTTCTTTGCAATATTTTTAACCTGAAGAATAAATGTGCTTGTGTAGAAAGAGCTGTCTGGTTACTGGTAACTGCTGGCAATACACTGGTCATAGCCCTTGGAGAGGAAGCAAAGCACACGCATTGGCTGTTAAGCAGACTCGCTTGCTGGGGATACCAGAGTGTAAGGCCTGGTCTGCACTACGCAGTTAGGTCCATGTAAGGAAGCTCAGCATGTATATTACAGCCTTGTCCCTCCGATGTAAGCGCTCTACTACACTGACATCAGAACTCCACTTCCATGAGAGGCTCAGCATTTGTGTCAGTGTAGTTAGGACGAGGCGACGCAGAGTCTGTGTAGATGCTGCCTTGTCCATTTCAGAACTCCCTGCTGAAGCTGTGAAATTGACAAGAAAGCTGAGCAGCCAGAGTCTGGCTGCCCCCAGCTCCCCACTCCCAGGGGGCCTGCTGCCCGGAGGCTCCCCGCTCAGTGAGCCAAGAAGCCTGGGCAGCTGACACCCACTCCCAGCAGGGAACGGGGAGGTGAGAAGCCCAAGGGGCTGGCCCCTGCTAGCAAGACCTGAGAGCCCAGGGGGCAGCTGGGCTCCCTGTGAGGGCTGCATGAAGCTGAGAGCCCTGGCTCTCAGTCCCCCACACTTCACCTCGTCAGTCAGTGGAAGCACTTCTAGCCCACCACCAACAGAAGGAGGGTAGTGTGGACATCAGCTACCGCGGTTCTGTCAGCGCCCATCATCTAGTCATCAGCCACCTAACATAGATGGACTTAAGCCTGTAGTATAGACAGAGATGAAAGTAAGCCAGTACACCCCAGTATGGCGTAGTGGTAAGAGCCGGTGCGCCGTACCAGGACCAGCTTTCCGAGAGGGCAATTTAAAGCCCTGGGGTAGCGGCGATGGGCTGTAGCCACTGCTACTGCCCCAGGGCCCTTTAAATCCCAGCCTGAGCCCTGCTGCCTGAGCCCCAGGGTAGCGGTGGCAGGTCTCTGGCAGGGATTTAAAGGGCCCTGGAGCACCAGCCTCCGCTACTGCCGTGGGGCCCTTTAAATCTCTGCCTGAGCCCTGCTGCCGGAGCCCTGGGGTAGGCGTGGGGGGGGCTCTGGAGGGGATTTAAAGTGCCCCAGAGCGCCAGCCACCGCTACTGCCCCGGCCCTTTAAATCCCCACCGGAGTCCTGCTGCCCAAGCCCTGGGGTAGCGGTGGTGGGGCTCCGGCGGGCATTCAAAGTGCCGGGGCGGTAGCGGCGGCTGGAGCCCCGGGGCTCTTTAAATCCCCAATGGAGCCCGGCCGTCGCTACCCCAGGGCTTGGGCAGCAGGGCTCGGGCGGGGGTTTAAAGGGCTCGGGGCTCTGGCAGCTGTTACCACAGCGGAGCCCCAGGCCCTTTAAAGCTCTGCCAGAGCCCAGAGCCCCAGGGTAGCGGTGGCAGCCGGGAGCTCCCAGGGCTCCTCAGTGATTTAAAGGGCCCGGGGTTCTGCTGCGGGGGCGGCAGCTGGAGCCCTGGGCCCTTTAAATCGCCCCCGAGCCCTGGGGCTCCCAGCTGCCTCTGCAGCTGGTAGCGCGGGGGTGATTTAAAGGGCCCCAGGCTCCCAGCTGCCACTACTGCAGCTGGAGCCCTGGCCCTTTAAATCAAGATTTAAAGGGCCTGGGGATTTAAGGCCTTGCCTCTTCCAGTTGAAGCCACGGCCCCTGCTCAGGACTCCGGCATACCGGTAAGTCCTCTAACTTACTTTCACCCCTGAGTATAGACATGCCCTAAGGCAGGGGGGGTGGTGCAGCCTTAAAAACTCATGGATAGAAGGCAGAGCGAAGTGGCTCTGCCCAAAGATGACCCATACCTGCCGATAGTGGGGGGCAGAATGAGGGCAGCAGCTTCAGCAGGTGTTCCTGAGCATGCTCAGTTTGTCCAGAAAATCCAGGGGGGGCGGCACACGACACCCTTTCGGCCCCCCCCATGCGTCACCTCTAGCTCCACCCCCTCTGCCCCCACCCTCCCCCAGAGCGGTAATGGCTGGGAACAGGAAACTTTAAGTGGAGGGGGAATACATGTGCAGTTACACTGAAACTCTGACACCCCCCTTATAACTTTCAGCCAAGGATTAGAGCACTTAGCCAGACTGTAGGAGACTCAGGTTCACTTCCTCCTTCTGCCCAAGGGGGTGAACAGAGGTCTCCCCCATCTCAGGAGAGTGCTCTAACCACTGACCTATGGGGCATTCTGATGGGAAATTCCCTCAGGCTCTTGTGTGGAAGCTTTTGCACTATAGATAACTAACTCACTGGAGCAAGGGCAGTGTACCTCATCTCCTCATTATCAATGCCATCCTCACCAAGCGATCAAGTCATTTTCTTTGTCTCTCTGCTCCAGTGACTATTCCAGTACTTAGCCCGAGTGGCATAGCTTGGAAGGAGCTGCATACCAAACTGTCCCAGTGCTCAGTCGAATGGGCACACTTGTGGCCTGTGGGTGACCCCTATTTGAGTCAGACACGGAGGCCAGGGGCATTGAACCTCAGTCTCTTGCAGGGTGGATGAGTGCTCTAATTACTGGGCATCTCCTCTGGCATTTCTTGCACAAAACGGTTTAGGCACCTGACTCTCGGAGAGGATTCACAGTTGTGAGCTGAAGTGCTGAATTCCCTGAGGGGGGGTGGGTTAGGACCCACACTCTTGTCAACATCTTCATTTGGCTCGTTAGGCCAGGAGTCGCCTTGCATACTGACTTTTGTGGGGCCCCCTCTGAGCTACCCGTCTCTCTCCATTCACTGTATCAGGCAGGGCTAGGCAGCCGATGGCACGCGGGCCAAAGGCGGCACACGAGCTGATGTTCAGTGGCACTCACACAGCCCGGGTCCTGGCCACCGGTCCGGGAGGGCTCTGCATTTTAGATTAATTTTAAATGACGTGTCTTAAACATTTAATAAATAAAATCAATAGAAAACCGTATTTACTTTACATACAACAATAGTTTAGTTATATATTGTAGACTTATAGAGAGAGACCTTCTAAAAACGTATTACTGGCACGTGAAACCTTAAATGAGAGTGAATAAATGAAGACTCGGCCCACCACTTTGGAAAAGCTGCTGACCCCTGGGCTAGGGCCTAGCTCAGGCTTTGGGGATCCCAGTGATTGTCTATGAGCCTAAAAATGAGGTGTTGCAACACAATGCCTCAGCCCCTTTCTGAATCTGGCTCCCAGTGTCTGACTTTATTTACTTTCAGGTCACACTGCAAAGCTTGTTTTAGTCCCTAGATAGTTAGATTTTGATCCTTTGAAGTCAGTGGGCCTCCATGTGGGAGTAATGACAACTTGGTCCTAATTTAACACATAGAGAGTGGTGTAAATCTGGAAGCCTGTTAGCAACATTTTGGTGAACAAAGCCCCCACATGTTTCATAAATATGTTATTTCTGTGGAAAGAGCCCAGCCAAATACTGACTACACTCAACACTTCTTAGCCATCTAATGGGATGGCTTTGACAGAATTATCAATATTTTACTAGCAGTCACATGTGCTGTAGGGCTGTGCCCTTCTGCACCTTAACTATAGTGTGACCATCATAATACTATGAGCGCCTTGATTGGAAATACATCTTTGGTTACAGCTGATTAATTGCAGGACCCATCCTGCCTTAGCTGTGCCATGCTAACATGAGTGGGACTAAGGGGCAGGTCGTAGACTACATAAGACATCTTGTTGTGCAGCTGGTGCTATGCTTAGAAACCCCAGATCATCTTGCTTTTTGTTCTACAGCAATAACATGTGGGAATCCCTCAGGCGATAGATACACTGTAAATATAAAGCAGGCATATTATGTTGCATAAAGGGCGTTCTATGGGGAAATATAACAGTAATATTTGAGACCTAAAAACAAAAGGAGGGCGGGAGGCTGGCTGTGTGTGGGCTGCCAACGGAACCAGCTATTAAGCAACATTGCACACCAAAAATAGAAAATGCACTTCTTGTCTTGTCCTCATCATTTCCTGCCTCAATGCTTGTTAAACCTTGCTTTGCAAAGGCTTCTCAAAACAAGATCTGTAGTAGAGCACTCATCTGAAAAACCAGAGACCCAAGTCTAATTTGCCCATTGATTCATGATAATAAGAAGTCATAATAGCACTTATATAGCACTTTTCATCCAGGAATCTCAAATTACTTTTACTAGTTGTATTACCCCCATTTTTACAGATGGAGAAATTGATATCCAGCTCAGTCAAAAAGAAAAGGAGGACTTGTGGCACCTTAGAGACGAACAAATTTATTTGAGCATAAACTTTCGTGAGCTACAGCTCACAAAAGCTTATGCTCAAATAAATTTGTTCGTCTCTAAGGTGCCACAAGTCCTCCTTTTCTTTTTGCGAATGCAGGCTAACACGGCTGCTACTCTGAAACAGCTCAGTCAAGTGATTCCCACAAGATCACGCAGCAAACCAGTGGCAGACCTAAGAGCAGAAGCCAGGGCTTCTGGCTGTTAGTTTAGTAATCTAGCCACTAACCTGTGCTACCACCTCATTAGTACATACTTACTGATGTCTAAACACTGTTGTGTATTTATGAAGTTATCTGATTTTTTGTGTGTCAAATTTGGGAGCTGGGGGCATAAGGTTCTGAATTTGGGACAGGAGAGTATTGAACCCATATGAGAGGCTTAAAGAAGGCACGTCTGAATCCTCTCTTGTCTTTTCTGGGCTCATCAATAGAAACACCCTTGGAAACCAAAATGAATTTTTTGTTTTAATGTACTGTTTCCCTAACCCCACAAGATAACAATTTCTGATATGAAGGAGTGGTGGCAGAGCAGCGGCTAATCCTAAATTAGTGATTTTCTCTCTCCACTGGTTCTTTCTTTCTTTCTTTCTTTCTTTCTTTCTTTCTTTCTTTCTTTCTTTCTTTCTTTCTTTCATTCTCTCTCTTACTAAGGTATGTTGCAGGCAGCAAAACATCTCAGTGGAAGCAAACCTGGTAGATCTGGCCTTTTGAAGAGATGACAGAAACATACAAAAATATGTTTTTTTGCTAGTGCAGTTTCAGAAAAAATTGAGACACTGAAGGGTTTGTTTTTTTTAAATCTCTATATTGCAGATGGCTGGGATGTTTTTAAAACAATTGCAACCAATTCATATACTGTCTGCAAAGTTGTGAATTTGCAAAACTGAAGACACTGGGTCTAACTTGAGTCTCAAACATTTTTTCCTGACTGTTCCACCCCCTTTATCACCACCATTCTCAGCTCAGTAATAGCTGCACACCTGACACATTATATCAGTTACACTAAGGGTTTTTTTTTTTCCCCCTCTCCTGCTGGTAATAGCTCACCTTACCTGATCACTCTTGTTACACTGTGTATGGTAACAGCTATTGTTTCATGTTCTCTGTGTATATAAATCTCCCCACTGTATTTTCCACTGCATGCATCTGATGAAGTGAGCTGTAGCTCACAAAAGCTTATGCTCAAATAAATTTGTTTGTCTCTAAGGTACCACAAGTTCCCCTTCTCTTTTTACTAGGCTTCTACTAAGCTAGCTCAGTGGTGAGAATGCATCTGAAAGTACCTGCTGTTTACATAGCAAAAAATATAATCCATGGTCTGCTCTTTTCTTACATATATTATACTCCACATTAAAGAGAGTGATTATCTTTTGTAAGCGCTCTATCAAGCATAGGTCTTTTTTCCTTAAAACTCTTTTTCACTTTTGCTTT
This sequence comes from Lepidochelys olivacea, assembly GCF_965140295.1. NCBI lineage: Eukaryota > Metazoa > Chordata > Testudines > Cheloniidae > Lepidochelys > Lepidochelys olivacea. The sequence goes on from NC_140411.1 coordinate 136,765,731, forward strand.
CCTAATTGGAAAGCTGCTTTTTCATTGAAATGACTCAATGGAAACAGTTATTTACACATACGAGACTGAAAAAAAAAGTTCCTGAAGCAGAGTGTGTATGAATTTTAAGTATTTTGTTTTCTGGTTGTCACATGAGACTGCCACAAAATCACTCCTTTCCAGTGTTTCAGGCCCAAATGTGTATTTGAAAGCCCATAATTCCTTTAGCAGTAATGCTCTTGGATGCTCTGCATATGAGGAAGCAAAGTTCATAATAAAATGTGTGACTATAATTATCTCCATAATGTCATTGTTGGCTAAGAGAAGCTTGGGGGGGTAGAGTGACAAAAAGGAATTAGCTGCCACTTTAGGCACCTAAATCCCAGAATAGACCTCATGGGATTCACAAGACTCCTGCTCAACTGCTGCTTAATCCCGCAGGTGCCTAAACTCACTTGACATCTAAGTTTTTGCAGTAAAGTTCCCTCTGGTGAGATGGGATTTGAACAAGGGTCTGTTACTTCTCAAGGGCATGCCCTAACCTCTGGGGTATAGAATATTTTGGTGCAAGGGAGTCTCATTCTCGCCTACTGAAGCTGTTCCACTATGAAATAATGAAAGAGTCACTGGGCCGGAGCAAGAACAAGAAAGAGAGCACAAGTTGAAGAATGACTCTGTAGCCTGTGGTTAGAGCATTCATCTGGGAGTCGAGCGAGCCAGGCTTCAGTCCCCTTGCACCAATAACGCTTTCATTAGTCACTCACTGCGGAACATCTTCAGCAGGAGAGGCTGAGAGAGCCCTCCATGAGCATCTGGCATAGCCCCAGTGGTTTGGGCACTCACGTGAGATGTGGCAGAGCCTTCAAGCCCTTTCTCCCCTTGAGCAGAGCTGGTATTTGAACTGGGAGAGAGAGGAGAGTCTCCTACATCCCAGGTGAATACTCCAACCATGGGGCTAAAAGTTGCAAGGACAGTCCTCCTCTCCCCTCTCGTCTTGCTAACAGTATAGGTGCCTACTACCAAGAGAGGAGTCAAAGCTGAGAATCTCAAGCAGGGTAGATGGCACCAGTATTTGCATTAACACGGACAGGGGCACTGTGCAGAAGTGATATATGCAGTGTTATGTAGGCTTTTGATTGTTATCTATGCCTTCCTGTAACTGGCATGGAAACCCACAGGTATGGCAATTTTCAGAGTAACAGCCGTGTTAGTCTGTATCCGCAAAAAGAACAGGAGGACTTGTGGCACCTTAGAGACTAACCAATTTATTTGAGCATGAGCTTTCGTGAGCTATAGCTCACTTCATCGGATGCATCCGATGAAGTGAGCTGTAGCTCACGGAAGCTCATGCTCAAATAAATTGGTTAGTCTCTAAGGTGCCACAAGTCCTCCTGTTCTTTTTGCAGGTATGGCTATGCCATCCAGGCAGACAGGCCTCTATATATAACGATGAGCCAAATTCTATAGCTTTCCTAAGCTTTGTGCTGGCAACAGTCTACTTGCAATCAGTCATTCCACACACCCACCCGCTCAAGCCAGGTATGCTGGGGAGGAATAGCTTCTCTCAGGGCTGGGGCCTGCCACCACTGGGAGTGAGAAACTATACCAGCTGCAACCAAAGCTATTCTTCTAGGTAGGGTGGGGAGGAGGAGAGGCGAAAACAGTGGCTTAGGTGGGGGCCCCCTCCAGGACCTCCGAGCCAGACACCTGTGGGCGGAAGCCTCCACCCAGTCACACAAGGTTTCCAATAGTCTCCTATGCCAGTCATGCAGGCTGACTGAAGAACTCCCAGGGGCAGAGCTAACCATCCTTGGTATTGAATCAGCAGTTAGAGCTCCTGCAAGAGCAGGCAGAGGCAGTTTGGCCCAAACTATCCCTAGCCCACAGGAACTGAGACACCGGTGTGGGGAATGTGTCCTAGCTAGGGCCTGTCAGTCACTGGCCCATGACATTCCTGAACACCTGCAGCAGACCTCTTGACAGGGGCCCTTCTCCCTCAGACAGAAAAGGAAACAGGCAAAGCTCCTCTCCTGGATGAATGACTTTGCCAGCTTTTTGTTGTGGGAGAGGAGGAATGGTCACAAAATGGCATGTGTACAGTTGCCATGTGGAATAAGATTAGAAGGTGTTAGGAGGGTGGCTGAGGCAGGAACATTGGACCCTGGAAGGGAATTTTAGCTAGTTGGGACCACACACCCTCAATTTTTGTAAATATTGTGGAATAAGACGTGCATAACAAGTAAGTAACCTTGTGACCTTATTTTTGTAATCCTCATCAGCTCATCCCCCTATTTCGCCAGCCATGGCTTGTAAAATGTCTTGTTAGGTAATACCATGCAAGCAAAGGAGTAAGAGGAGAGGCATGGGTTAGATTGCATGCTCTTTAGGGGGACCTGGGGTGGGGAGGAAATGTGTCAGTCTCTAAGGCAACTGACACACTGTAGTTGCTACAAATAAATAAATATGTCAAAGACACTGAGTAAAGCCTCAACTTCTGCTTTAAAGGAGATGTTCGAGCATGGAAAAAAGCCTGCACAAAAGTTAATGATGCAGGCTGCATTAATTTTTTCCCATTGCTTTGCCTTGGGATTGGTGTGTATGTCATGGTGGTGGTAAGACACTGTACTTCCCTCTAGTCCAGGGGTGGGCAAACTATGGCCTGGGGGCCTCATCCAGCCCTCCAGACATTTTAACCCGGCCCTCGAGCTCCCGCCAGGGAGAGAGAACTGGGGCTTGCCCTGCTTGGCTCCTGGAAGCTGCGGCATGTCCTCCCTCTGGCTCTATATGTAGAGGCAGCTAGGGGGCTTCACACACTGCCCCCCCCCCAAGCGCTGCCCCTGCAGCTTTCATGGGCCAGGAACTGCGGCCAATTAGAGCTGCAGGGGCTGCCTGGCTGCACTGCCGCATAGGAACTGGAGGGGGACATTCTGCTTCTTTTGGGAGGTGCTTGAGGTAAGCACCGTGTGGAGCCTGCACCCCCCTGACCCCTTCCAGCGCCCCAACCCCCTGTTCCAGCCCTGATCTCCCTCCCACAGAACCCCTCCATCCCAGCCCGGAGCAACCTCCTGCACCCTCAACCCCAGCCCCACCCCAGAGCCCACCCCCCTCCACCCAGAGCCCTCACCCCCTCATACGCCAACCTCCTACCTCATGATGGAGCCCCATCCTGCACCCCAACCCCCCAATTTCACGAGCATTCATGGCCCGCCACACAATTTCCATATTCAGATGTGGCCTTCGGGCCAAAAAGTTTGCCCACTCCTGCTCTAGTTCCATCCCCAGCCATGGAACACTGCAGAAGGCTAATGGGGGCAGTGATGGCCCAGGCCACAGAAGTACCTGACCAGGGAGGGATAGCTCAGTGATTTGAGCATTGGCCTGCTAAACCCAGGGTTGTGAGTTCAATCCTTCAGGGGGCCATTTACGGATCCGGGCCAAAAATTGGGGATTGGTCCTGCTTTGAACAGAGGATTGGACTAGATGACCACCTGAGGTCCCTTCCAACCCTGATATTCTATGATCTGCCCCTGTAGAGGTTACCCTCCACACAGGAAATATGAGGGGACAATCAGGTGCATTGTTGTTAATTTCAGATCAACATATACAGACACTTTTGTTGTTGCTTTCAGTACCCCAAAGACCAAATAGTGTGGAAATAATATTTCTTATGTGTTGCAGGGACCACAGCTGGCAGCAGATAACCAATACATATCACACCATTCTTGTTTTAATCTTTACAAAGAAATATATTCATTTTCTTCTATGTGGAAATTTCATGATTTTAGTAAACAATCCTACTAGAATGACACAAATTCCTTAATGCAAACACTGAGCTGCAAGAAAAGTGTGATTCAACAAGGGTAACATTTTCAAAAGCACCGAAGGGACTTAATAAGCAAAGTTCTTTTTCAAAAGTGACTTAGGAAACTAAGGGTATGTCTACACTACGAAATTAGGTCGAATTTATAGAAGTCGGTTTTGTAGAAAACGCTTTTATACAGTCGATTGTGTGTCCCCACACAAATGCTCTAAGTGCATGTAGTCGGCGGAGCGTGTCCACAGTACCGAGGCAACCGTCGACTTCCAGAGCGTTGCACTGTGGGTAGCTATCCCACAGTTCCCTCAGTCTCCACCACCCATTTGAATTCTGGGTAGAAATCCCACTGCCTAATGGGGCTAAAACATTGTCGCGGGTGGTACTGGGTACATATCGTCAGGCCCCCTTCCCTCCCTCCCTCCTTCTGCGAAAGCAAGGGCAGACAATCGTTTTGCGCCTTTTTTCTTGAGTTACCTGTGCAGACGCCATACCACGGCAAGCATGGAGCCCTCTCAGCTAACCATCACCGTATGTCTCCTGGGTGCTGGCAGACGTGGTACTGCATTGCTACACAGCAGCAGTTTATTGCCTTTTGGCAGCAGACAGTGCAGTATGACTGGTAGCCGTCGTCGACGTAGTCCTGGGTGCTCTTTTAACCAACCTCGATGAGGTCAGGGGCGCCTGGGCAAACATGGGAGTGACTCAGCCAGGTCATTTCCCTTTTAAGTTTTGTCTCATGGCGATTGAGTCCTACCGGCAGTGCACTGTCTTTTAATCAGCAGCTAGCAGAAGACGATGGCCAGCAGTCATACTGCATCGTCTTCTGCCGAGCACCCAGGAGATGATGATGGCTAGCGGTCGTACTGCACAGTCTGCTGTCAGCAAGATGTATAAAGATAGATGAAGTGGCTCAAAACAAGAAATAGACCAGATTTGTTTTGTATTCATTTTCTCCTCCCTCCCTCCATGAAAGCAACGGCCTGCTAAACCCAGTTTTTAGTTCTATCCTTGAGGGGGGCCATTCAGTTTCTCACAAAGCCTCCCCCTTTGTTGATTTCAATTCCCTGTAAGCCAACCCTGTAAGCCATGTCATCAGTCGCCCCTCCCTCCATCAGGGCAACGGCAGACAATCGTTCCGCGCCTTTTTTCTGTGCAGATGCCATACCACGGCAAGCATGGAGCCCGCTCAGCTCACTTTGGCAATTAGGAGCACATTAAACACCACACGCATTATCCAGCAGTATATGCAGCACCAGAACCTGGCAAAGCGATACCGGGAATGGGCTCCTCTGAGTGTCCCCTAAAGAAAAGCACTCTATTTCAACCAGGTGACCATGAATTATATCTCACTCTCCTGAGGATAACACAGAGAGATAAAGAACGGATGTTGTTTGAACGCCAGCAAACATACACTGCAATGCTTTGTTCTACAATGATTCCCGACTACGTGCTACTGGCCTGCAATGGTAAAGTGTCCTATCATGGTGGATGGAATAAGGCTGCCCTCCCCAGCAAAGGCTTTGGGAGTACTTCCAGGAGAGCCGCAAATGCCAGAGCAAATTAATCATTAAACATGCTTGCTTTTAAACCATGTACAGTATTTTAAAAGGTACACTCACCAGAGGTCCCTTCTCCACCTGGCGGGTCCGGGAGGCAGCCTTGGGTGGGTTCGGGGGGTACTGGCTCCAGGTCCAGGGTGAGAAACAGTTCCTGGCTGTCGGGAAAACCGGTTTCTCCGCTTGCTTGCTGTGAGCTATCTACAACCTCATCATCATCATCTTCCTCGTCCCCAAAACCTGCTTCCATGTTGCCTCCATCTCCATTGAAGGAGTCAAACAACATGGCTGGGGCAGTGGTGTCTGAACCCCCTAAAATGGCATGCAGCTCATCATAGAAGCGGCATGTTTTGGGCTCTGACCCAGAGTGGCCATTCGCCTCTCTGGTTTTCTGGTAGGCTTGCCTCAGCTCCTTAAGTTTCACGTGGCACTGCTAAGGGTCCCTGTTATGGCCTCTGTCCTTCATGCCCTGGGAGATTTTGACAAATATTTTGGCATTTCAAAAACTGGAACGGAGTTCTGATAGCACGGATTCCTCTCTCCATACAGCGATCAGATCCCGTACCTCCCGTTCAGTCCATGCTGGAGCTCTTTTGCAATTCTGGGACTCCATCATGGTCACCTCTGCTGATGAGCTCTGCATGGTCACCTGCAGCTTGCCACGCTGACCAAACAGGAAATTGAAATTCAAAAGTTCGCAGGCCTTTTCTTGTCTACCTGGCCAGTGCATCTGAGTTGAGAGTGCTGTCCAGAGCGGTCACAATGGAGCACTCTGGGATAGCTCACGGAGGCCAATACCATCTAATTGTGTCCACAGTACCCCAAATTCGACCCAGCAAGGCCGATTTCAGTGCTAATCCCCTTGTCCGGGGTGGAGTAAGGAAATCAATTTTAAGAGCCCTTTAAGTCGAAAAAAAGGGCTTCGTCGTGTGGACGGGTGCAGGGTTAAATCGATATAATGCTGCTAAATTCGACCTCAACTCCTAGTGTAGTCCAGGGCTATGTCTCATTGAAAGTCAATGGGACTTAGACACCTAAGTCACTGAGGCACTTTGAATGTGTTACACTGTTACCCCAAATTGTTCTCTACTTATACAATAAACAAAAGAATTATTTCTTGTACACAGAACAATGCTTGAACTCATCACAAGAACTTTTAAAACAGAAGAGCGAAAAAAATAGTCAATAAATGTTATTTTTATAACAATATTAAAAAGAGTGACATGCTAGATAGCTTTTTTAAAAATAAGACCTTTAAAAACATACTAAAGGTATTTAAATGGTTCAAAAGAGACACGAAATGTAAGATTACCTAACAAAAATGTGAGAGCAAAGAAATATAGTCATTTCTTGGACTACAATGGTTGCACAAACTAGTTTTTGTTCCTTTAAGTTCCCTACGTTATTTCTGATATTAGTAATTTGACAAATGAATAATTTTATTAATGACTATTGAAAATGAAATCTATAACTTTTGTTATACATTTCATATGCATGTATTTTAAATAATTCAACATATTTTGGGATTCTGTGTTTAAATTATCATTATATAATGAATTTTATGTCAAGAGAACTACTGCAAAATTCAACAAAGTGTTTCCAATAGCAACAGATATGTAACAATTCAAATGGATATTAATTGGCTTTATCTCTTCCCAGATTAGAGACAGCAAAATCAAATATTACACAAAAGTATCTATAATTAAAGTATGTACTGATTGAATTTGAAAACTCCTTGAAAATATATGGACTGCAAAATGTGCAACAAAATTAACAATATGTGCAAAACGCAAACAAATGTGTGAAACTTCACATAAATGGCTGTCATCTTTGATGCACAAAATTGATGACTGTATCCTTTGCTGATAATATTTTAATAAATATTATTTAATAAAATAAATGTTATTAACAACACTTTACATAGTCACAGCATTCTACAGTCATTAATTATTTACACTGGGAACACATTCAATTACTACACTGTTACTATGATCTACAGTGATTGTAGTGAAAAGAAGAGCTGAAAAATGGAGAACAGTAAATTCAACCATGCACTTGGCAAATATATGAAATAATGTTGTATACAATCTAGTCTGGAATGGATAATTGACACTTGATATTACATGAAAAGGAGTACTTGTGGCACCTTAGAGACTATCAAATTGACAACTGCTGGAAATTGCCCACCTTGATTATCACTACAAAAGGTTCTCTTCCCACCCCCCACCCCCCGGCTCTCCTGCTGGTAATAGCTCACCTTACCTGATCACTGTCGTTACAGTATGTATGGTAATACCCATTGTTTCATGTTCTCTGTGTATATAAATCTCCCAACTGTATTTTCCACTGCATGCATCCGATGAAGTGAGCTGTAGCTCATGAAGACTTATGCTCAAGTAAGTTTGTTAGTCTCTAAGGTGCCACAAGTCCTCCTTTTCTTTTTGTGGATACAGACTAACACGGCTGCTACTCTGAAACCTGTCATTGTTGCGTTTGTGAGGGCAACTTCACAGAAGCAGTTGGACAGTGTTTCCTGCCAATTCTAGACCAGATATCTACCATAAAGAGAGCTAATACATTGAGACTCACAAAGGTACATTAATATATTGTATATAAGGGGTGTGTGGTTGGTACATGTTAATATGACATATATAAAGATCTGTGGATTCAATCCAAGCACTCTCTCTCTCGTGCAAAAGATTTTAAATATCCTACGTACAATGTTTTAGGCCTGTTAATCTTTTGGCAGTTCATACTTTCCTCCTCTGGCATAAAACCCTATGAGCAGGGCAATACCAGTCAGGCAGAGGAGCAATAGAAACCATTCATAGATTTTAGTGCCAGAAGGGATCAGTGTGATCATCTAACCTAATCTGACTTCCTCCATAACACAGGCCACTGAATTTCACCCAGTAATTCCTGCATAAAGTCCATAGCTTCTGGTGCTTTGACTTCAAATGAAACAACCACTTAAATCTTCACTTCCTTACTAAATAATTAATTTTAATGCCTCTCTCTTTTAGTATATCTTTTAGAAAGACATCCAAACTCAATTTAAAGAGAATTCACCACATCCCTATGTAGGTTGTTCCAACGTTTAAAGTCTTTTGCACGAGAGAGAGCGTCCTAACCTTCACTTTAATAAAATACATAGCTTGAGCTTCGTAAGGCTCTCTGACCGTAACGCAGAATTTCCAGACCTCAAATAAGTGCATCAGTGCAGCAACTGAGTCTATGTGCCAGATTCCACACTCCTTACTACTCCTGACTTCAGCGATGGCCATACTACAGCTTCAGTCGATATGTTATGCTGCTCAGGGGTGTGAATTAGGCACTGCTTTTATGTATTAAGCTTTGGTTGCCAATCAGGGAACAGAAACAATGCCATATTAGGAGACTAGTTAAGTTAACTCAAATACCAAATCATCATAATCATAAAGAATCCATAGGTTGAAATCAGTTTGCTTAAACTATTTGGCAAACAATTATGAATAACGTCTACATTTATAGAAGACAACAGAAAAGGGAACTACATTTCCCAACTATATTATTTATCCTAAATTGTTGTCTTGCTCTACCGAAGAGTTTGGTTAACAGGTCTGGTAGAATTTTTCATTACAGTGCCCAGCATTGTACACAATTTCCATTAAGAATGTCTTCCTATCTGCCTTTAGGGTGTCTAGCACAATGGGTCCTGAGTGGGGCCTCCGGGAACCACCGCGATACAAATAATAAACAATGCTTGGGAGCTGGTCCAGTGCAGCTTTGCAAAAACACCTGGCGATGAGAGCTTCCAATCGGACTGGACACCTTCGGATAAACTGAGCTGCTATGGAGGCAGATTTCAGAGTAACAGCCGTGTTAGTCTGTATTCGTAAAAAGAAAAGGAGTACTTGTGGCACCTTAGAGACTAACCAATTTATTTGAGCATAAGCTTTCGTGAGCTACAGCTCACTTCATCGGATGCATACTGTGGAAACTGCAGAAGACATTATATACACAGAGACCATGAAACAATACCTCCTCCCATCCCACTCTCCTGCTGGTAATAGCTTATCTAAAGTGATCACTCTCCTTACAATGTGTATGATAATCAAGTTGGGCCATTTCCAGCACAAATCCAGGTTTTCTCACCCTCCGCCACCCTCCCCCCCCAACTCACTCTCCTGCTGGTAATAGCCCATCCAAAGTGACCACTCTCTTTACAATGTGTATGATAATCAAGGTGGGCCATTTCCAGCACAAATCCAGGTTTTCTCACCCCGCACACCCCCCCCCCAAAACCACACATACAAACTCACTCTCCTGCTGGTAATAGCTTATCCAAAGTGACCACTCTCCTTACAATGTGCATGAAAATCAAGGTGGGCCATTTCCAGCACAAATCCAGGTTTTCTCACCCCCCCCACACACACACAAACTCACTCTCCTGCTGGTGATAGCTCATCCAAAGTGACCACTCTCCTTACAGTGTGTATGATAATCAAGGTGGGCCATTTCCAGCATAAATCCAAGTTTAACCAGAACGTCTGGGGGTGGGGGGTAGGAAAAAACAAGGGGAAATAGGCTACCTTGCATAATGACTTAGCCACTCCCAGTCTCTATTTAAGCCTAAATTAATAGTATCCAATTTGCAAATGAATTCTAATTCAGCAGTTTCTCGCTGGAGTCTGGATTTGAAGTTTTTTTGTTGTAAGATAGCGACCTTCATGTCTGTAATTGCGTGACCAGAGAGATTGAAGTGTTCTCCGACTGGTTTATGAATGTTATAATTCTTGACATCTGATTTGTGTCCATTTTTTCTTTTATGTAGATACTGTCCAGTTTGACCAATGTACATGGCAGAGGGGCATTTCTGGCACATGATGACATATATCACATTGGTGGATGTGCAGGTGAACGAGCCTCTGATAGTGTGGCTGATGTTATTAGGCCCTGTGATGGTGTCCCCTGAATAGATATGTGGGCACAGTTGGCAACGGGCTTTGTTGCAAGGATAGGTTCCTGGGTTAGTAGTTCTGTTGTGTGGTATGTGGTTGTTGGTGAGTATTTGCTTCAGGTTGCGGGGCTGTCTGTAGGCAAGGACTGGCCTGTCTCCCAAGATTTGTGAGAGTGTTGGGTCATCCTTCAGGATAGGTTGTAGATCCTTGATGATGCGTTGGAGAGGTTTTAGTTGGGGGCTGAAGGTGATGGCTAGTGGCGTTCTGTTATTTTCTTTGTTAGGCCTGTCCTGTAGTAGGTGACTTCTGGGAACTCTTCTGGCTCTGTCAATCTGTTTCTTCACTTCCGCAGGTGGGTATTGTAGTTGTAAGAATGCGTGATAGAGATCTTGTAGGTGTTTGTCTCTGTCTGAGGGGTTGGAGCAAATAGCGTCTTGTTTAAAAGGGAGTACATTACCTCACAGTCGAATGACTCTTGGCCAGATCATGCCGATGGGCCTTGGACATAGCCATATCTGTCTCCCTTGGCTAGAGGAAGGATTGCCATAACGTTGCCATAACATTGCCTACAGATAAGTAGAGAAGACAAATTAAGTAATGCATAGAATGTTGGCACCCACAAAGAATCTTTTCCAGCAAAAAACAGAACAAAACCCACAGATCATGCTATGACCAACATTTAGCTTTGACTTCAAATGAAACAACCACTTAAATCTTCACTTCCTTACCAAATAATTAATTTTAATGCCGCTCTCTTTTACTTCCAGGTCATTCTCTCTCCTTTGTTGTTAGTTTCAATGTGTTATTCTCATTTTACATCTAATGTTGTTTTGTCTTTTCTACGATTGCTCTTTAGTCATACTCTTTCGCTTTCATAAGTTCCTGATAACGAATAGCATTTTCTAAATATGGTTAACTGCTACCCTGAAGGATCCCAAAGTGCTTTAAAGAATTTTACAAGTACGGTAGCTATTCTATCTTAGCAAGATTACACAACAGTGTCACAGGAGAGGAATGAACAAAAACTTCTAGTAAAACTAAACGATGAATTTATGTAAGCAGAATGTAATTATCAAAACTGGAATTCAGCCAGGCCACAGGAATATACCCCTTGTCTTGTAGAATAATTCCATGTGATGTTTAATTGACCATAACTGGTCTGAGCCTTTATTTTCCCCCCTCACCATGTAGACATGTAGTTCATACTTAGGGTGACCATATTTCCCTATGCTGAATACGGGACACCTGGTAAAATTACTCGTATTCAAGCGATCAATCAGAACTATGCAATACAAACATTCATATTAACATCAAGTTGACTAAGTCCCTGTTAAAAAGAAATACTGGGTAGTTGGATTCTTTTTATTCACCTTCTTCTCTTTAAGGCTTTAGGGTTCACATGGGGATGGGTGACACACCCCTATTTCTCTCCACCCCCGCACATGCACACAGGGAGAAGTGACACACACACACTTCCGTATACCTCTTTCACACAGCGGGGGGGGGGGGGGGGTGAGGGGGGTAACCAACCTCCCCTCCCCTCCCTGCCCAGTGCTCTCCACACTCCATGCCTGGCTGGGCTCCTGGGACAGACCCACCTTTCCTAGTACCTGGCACCACGTCTTCCTGAGGCAACACGTGGGGGCAAGGGCACCCAGGGTCACTCCTTCCCCAACCCAGATTTCTGCCAGGGTTCACACCAGAATGTGGCCAGCAGCAGCCTTTTGGCACTGTGCGGGAGGGAAGGGATGACCTGGCCCATGTCTTTGCAGAGTTTCTCTCTTTCCCCTGACCCCCCAACCCCTGCCAGTGTGGCTGGAAGCAGCTTGTCCCTTACTGCCTACACAGTGTTGAAAGGTAGCTAACACCTCCAGGCTGCTGCTGGCCATCAACATAAGCCAGCCACCTCTGGCTACAGCATGGGCAGGAAGGGGTTAAGCCCTAAGGATGCATTGTGTACCAGGGCCCAGGGAACCTGAGTGCAGAGGCTTCAGCAAACCCCACCACAGAGGTGGCTCAGCAGGGAGGAGGGTACCTAGGGGATGGAGCAGCCCCACGCTCCCTGGGGCAGGACCCAGGGCGGGGTGGGGGAGTGGGTTTGTTAAGCCCCGGGGAGTGTTATGGAGCCTGCAGGTTCAGGGCGGGAACACGCTGGAAATCGCTCCCCCACCCACCACTCCAGAGCTTAGCTGAGGGGTGGAGAGGCTTCCCCATGCCAGCACTGTGTGGGGCTTTGGCATATGCAGAGCTCAGCTCTTCCTGGCCAGCGCCCCAGGCCAGAGGGTGTTGGGCTTTCCCAGGGTGCTGGGCCAGCCAGAGGCAGTGGGGGAAGGCAGGAGCCTGATGGCCAGGGTGTTGGTGAGCTGAGCGCTCCGACCAGGGGCTGGTTCTCCGCACAGCGCTGGGAGCGGCACGCCCTGCCGGGGAGGATATGGAGGAGCAGTGGGGCTTGGCGGGGGTGAAGGGGCAAAGCAGGGAGAGGACAGCGAGAGGGGGAGCACATAAAGGGCCGCTGGGTGGGCAGCAGAGGTGACACGTAACCCGTGGCCGCCTCGCACCTGCCTGCACTCAGACACCGCAGCTCGCAGCCAGTGCCAGCTGGAAATGGGACGGGGCCCTGCTGGCTGAGAGCCGGCACGCGGCAAGGGCTGCACTGACGGACCAGCAGGGGGAGTGGCTGGCCCTGCGCGCTGCATCTTCTCCCCGCCACCAGCCTTACACACCCACCCCCATCGTCAGCCACTTGACCCCCCATTCCCCTCACTCACTGCTGGTGGGCGGGCGGCTGGCAAGCAGGGATCCGGCCAGCAGCAGGACCCGCCGGTACTGATGGGGGAGGGAGACAGAAGATACGGGACAATTTGCCCGTTTTTAAGAAAAAGTCGGGACAGCTGCAGGAGGGCTTAAATATGGGACTGTCCCTTTAAAAATGGGAAGTCTGGTCACCCTCTTCGTATTTCCTAATTTTTTATTCTACTTACTCTTGGTCCTTCCTCTTTACCTCCCCTTCACTTCCTGATTTGTGGGGGCTGGTGTAAAGAAAATCATTGCCTCAACCCTAACGCTGGAATAGTCTCTCTAACCATCATCCATACTTCTTTTGCATCTGCTTTCAGATGGAGAAGGTATTTCATGCAAACCACTCAGTGAGACGCTTTATCTGTATCGCTTAACAAGATGCCCTGAAGGCAGATTTTGTGCCAGTCTACAATGTAGAAGACCACATAGGAAAGTGCACATTCTCTTGATTGCACCACGACACTAGAATCATCTAATTAGCTGCTAGTGTTGATTCTTCATTGCCGCAAGTAAGTGATTCAATCCTTCTGCTGAAACTCACAGTTCAACACAAATGTATTTGACTATTACTTTCTCTCTCTCTCTCTCTCTCTTTGTGAGCTTGTGCCAGTGTGTGTGTGTGTGACAGAGTGATATCTAGACATGTTTATACAGGAGTATTACAAATTGTGCCAAACTTCTTGTTATTTCTTAGGATATGCTCTCATCAAGTTTTTAATGCATATGATTTGTAGCATAGTATCTGTCCTTTCTTGACAATACTCAACTGGTATTCAAAATATCTCCTAATCTCCTGTTTAATGTGTGTCCATGTGTATACACACACTCACTTACATACACCCATACTGAACCTGAAATCAGTACACACACACACACGAGGTGGGACAGTACTGAAGGCCTTACACAAAGCAAGATTCTTCTACACACGGGAATTAAACTCTATGAGATCAAGGAATTGTCTCCAAATTCTGCTATCAAAGGAAGGTGACAGAGTTTGGACTCCGAAGACTAGAGAGTGGTTCATCCTCCAAATCTGTGACTGGCAGAAGGGATCTGCTGGAGACACTGAACCATCTACTTGAAGGACGTGGACAACTTTTTCTGAACTGTGTGCCTCAAGCTAGACTTCTCAATAAATGGCCTGATTTTCAAAAGTGCTGAGCCTTCAGCCCCTCTCATTGAAGGCAGCTGCTAAATGATTAGTGCTTTTGAAAATCAAGCCACTTTTTATGGGTATAAATATGGGATTTAGGAGCTTAACTTTAAGCACCTATTTTGGAGATCATTGCCTTGAGCCTCTGTACTCACTTCAGGTCCCAGCTCATGTGGCTCCCATAGGAGTTACTAAGAACACTATAAAAACTCAATACATTGAGTTAAAATCTCATGTATGCATTTATTTGTGTGTGAGAGAGTGTACTGTGTGATATGATCTTTTAGTATATTTTTCTTGTTAAAGAAAAAGTTCAGAACCTCAGCCATTGCTGAGGCACCATTTTGTTCCCCTTCTCATTAATTAATGGACCTACTTTCCCCGAAGCATTTCCAAGACAGAGGAAAGCAGTTACTAAGACAAGATTCAGAGGTCACCACAGAGAATTGCCTCAACAGGAGCTCTCAGGACTATGCTGTGGCAACAAGGGGTACTATGATCCAGGGATGTATAAATAGAGGAAATTCAGGTAGAAGTAGGGAAGTGATCTTGCCTCTGTATGCAGCGTTGGTCAGATTGCTAATAGATTACATGTGTACTCATGGTGTCTGCCCTTCAAGAAGGATGAAGAAATGCTAGAGAGAGTTCAATGGAGGCCACAGAAATGATCCGGGGCTGGAAAACAAGGCTTATGATGTGAGGCTTAAAGAGATCAACTTTTTCAGTTTATTGAAGAGACGGCTGAGAGGTGGCTTGATCTCATGCTTCAGGGCTTCAGCTGGTTGCCTGTGGGGATCAGGAAGAATTTGTTTTCCCAGATGCACAGTTATAATTACAGGTTTCAGAGTAGCAGCCGTGTTAGTCTGTATTCGCAAAAAGAAAAGGAGGACTTGTGGCACCTTAGAGACTAACAAATTTATTTGAGCATAAGCTTTCGTGAGCTACAGCTCACTTCATTGGATGCATTCAGTGGAAAATACAGTGGGGAGATCTATATACCTAGAGAACATGAAACAATGGGTGTTACCATAAACACTGTAACCAGAGTGATCACTTAAGGTGAGCTATTACCAGCAGGAGAGCGGAGGGAGGGGGAGGACCATTTGTAGTGATAATCAAGGTGGGTCATTTCCAGCAGTTGACAAGAACGTCTGAGGAACAGTGGGGGGTGGGAGTGGGGATAAACATGGGGAGTTAGTTTTACTTTGTATAATGACCCATCCACTCCCAGTCTCTATTCAAGCCTAAGTTAATTGTAACCAGTTTGCAAATTAATTTCAATTCAGCAGTCTCTCGTTGGAGTCTGTTTTTGAAGTCTTTTTGTTGAAGTATTGCCACTTTTAGGTCTGTAATTGAGTGACCAGAGAGACTGAAGTGTTCTCCAACTGGTTTTTGAATGTTATAATTCTTGACGTCTGATTTGTGTCCATTTATTCTTTTACGTAGAGACTGTCCAGTTTGACCAATGTACATGGCAGAGGGGCATTGCTGGCACATGATGGCATATATCACATTGGTAGATGTGCAGGTGAACGAGCCTCTGATATTGTGGCTCATGTGATTAGGCCCTATGACGGTGTTCCCTGAATAGATATAATTTATCACTTTCCTCTGAAGCATTAGAGATCAGCCGTGGTGAGAGATGGAGCACTGGTTAGAGTGGACTGATGCTTTGAGGTGGCACAGAGAATCCTCTCTCATAGATGCCTGGCTAGTGTGTCTTGCTCATGTGCTCAGGGTCAAGCTGATCACCAGATTTTGGATCTGGAAGAAATTTCCCACCAGGTCATATTGCCAGGGACCTGGGTTTGGTTTTTTTGTTTTGCCTTCCTCTGCAGCATGGAGTGTGGGTTGCCTGCCAGGATCACCTTCGCATTTCTCACCTAATTAATTTAAAGACACTCTACAAGTTGATCTCTAGAGTAGAGTTTAACTTTAATTTGACCACTTTACACATGCTAAAGGCACATTGCCATGTCTATACTAGGCTGTTAACACATGCTAGCTAATATGTGCTAGCTCAGGCCCTCAAAATCCTCATCTAAGCAAGTCTTATGATGATAGGAGAAGTAGTGCAATGGAGACATCACAAGAGCCAAGAGAGTGGAAGCTGAAGGGATTTTTAGTCAGACTGTTTAAAACTCTCTGCTTGTTTTTGTAAACACTTATTTAACATCAAAGATTAATTAGCCTTTTGTTAAATATTCCGCACCCTAACCCTTTTCATTAGAATACTAAAAGTATAGTAGTGATTAGACAAAACCAGGGTAATGATTACAACTGGTCAAAATCTTACAATGTCCTTCTTGCTCAAAGAACTTAACAGAAATTTCCCTCAAAAATAGTGCTTTCTGTTAAAAATTTATTTATTCCATTTTGGGCAGCATATAGTGCATGTAACAACAGTAATAAAATAACTGAAATTATGTTGCTGGTCAATTTTGATAACAATCACAAACTACCTGTACACTATACTAGCAGTATGTTTTGTTTGTATTTTTGTGGTTTGGACACACGCATTTAAAAATTATTAAGATTACAATGTGAAATATTATATGCGCATGAACAGCACTTGTCATCAACAATATACCAAAACCACTAATCTTTCTGTTTCTTTTTAATTAGGTAAATATGGCTACCATGCCCCACAACCTGTTCTTCTTACTCCTCCTGATTCAACCTGAGTTTGGTCTGTCCACTCATCATCAATGGGTTTCTAAGGTTCTACCTTGTAAAATAAAAGCAAAACAGAATAGCTCCTCCATTCTCCTTGATTGCAGTAAACAAAAGCTGAGAGCAGTCCCTCAGGAAATATATACAAATGTTACTGGCTTGATATTGTCTTTCAACTGGATTGAAGAGATTTCTAAGAAGGATTTTCACAACTTTAAGGACCTTACATTTTTTAAATTAAACTGGAATTGGCATGTTAAGCCAGAAGAATCTAATTTTGATTTGTCTCCAAAACCTTTACAAATACTAGATGCAACTTTTTCAAACTTAAGACACTTACAGGAATTACATCTTAATGGCAATCAGCTAACCAGAGTGCCTGCAGGGATTTCACCTAGCATTACTTCGCTAAGTCTAAAGTCCAATAACATTGTTACTATTAGCAAGAACACTTTCAAAGAACTCACAAAATTGAAGGAACTCTATATGGACCAGAACTGTTACTATGGTAATGCCTGTGAAAAACCTTTCAACATGGAAGAAGGGGCTCTTTCAGCCCTCACCAGTTTGACTGTGCTGTCACTTTCCTACAACAACTTGACCCGGGTGCCACCCAAACTGCCTGTGTCACTACAAGAACTTTATTTGAGCCATAACAAGATAAAGAACATTAGTCAAAATGATTTTAAGAAACTAGTTCATCTAAAAGTTCTTGATTTAAGTGGGAACTGTCCAAAATGCTTCAATACACCTTTTCCTTGTGAACCCTGCACTGGAAACTCTGCCATTCAAATACATCTTCTGGCTTTCCAGAATCTTAAAAAATTAAAGACTTTGGTTCTATCCAGCATGTCACTCACTAGTGTACCCGCTATTTGGTTTGAAAACATGCCAGAGCTAGAGGTGCTGCACCTTGCATCTAACTTCTTAATGAGCGAAATAGCTACTGGAAAATTCTTGCAGAATTTATCTTCTTTAGAGGAACTTGACCTATCTTTCAACTACCAGAAACAAATATACTCACGATATCTAAACCTCTCAACATACTTTTCTTCTCTAGTATCTCTAAAACGATTATATATTAAAGGTTATGTCTTCAAAGAATTAGATAAACTGCACTTGGAACCTTTGTTTGCTTTGAGAAAGCTAAATGTCCTTGACCTTGGAATAAATTTTATTAAAAGAGTTGATATGTCTGTCTTCCAGGCTTTTAGAAACCTCACGGAAATATACTTGAAAGAAAACAAAATATTCCCACAAACAACAGAAAAGCATGTTTTTTTAAAATCATTTGAGAAAGAGGACTATTTGATCAATTATCATCGTACCTTGGTGTGGAAATACAAGTTGAACCCTCCTGTCATATATTCTGATAAAAAAAAGCAATCATATGACTTCCTTCACCAGCTTTGTACCTCATATGGCACAGCCTTGGATTTGAGTTTAAACAATATCTTCTTCATTAACCCAAATCAGTTTAAAGGCTTTGGGGATATAACTTGTTTGAATTTGTCTTCAAATGGCCTTGGCCAGGCTTTCAATGGCACTGAATTAATCTATTTATCTAATCTCAAATATTTAGATCTCTCATTTAATAAACTGGATTTGACCAGTTCCTCTGCATTTAAAGAACTACCTAACCTAGAGGTATTAGATCTTAGCTATAACAAGCACTATTTTCTAGTGACAGGTTTTGCACATCAGCTCTTATTTACTGAAAACCTTCCTAACTTAAAAATTTTAAATTTAAGCTGGAATGGCATTTCTGCACTAACAAAATCTGAACTAAGGAGTGACTCCCTTCAAAAACTAGACTTCAGAGGAAACCGTCTTGATATCTTATGGAAAAATGGAGAAACGAATCACATACAATTGTTTAAGCATCTAAAAAACCTGACACATCTAGATATCTCGTACAACAGACTTCGAAATATCCCCACTAGGGCTTTCCAAAATCTGCCTCAGAGCTTAACTAAATTGTATATAAATAACAACAAAATACATACCCTCAGCTGGGAAAATCTTAGATACTTTAAGTCTCTGAAGTTGCTTGACTTAAGTCAGAACAAACTGAAGGCTGTTGATATCCAGTACAACTACACACAGTCCCTCCAGACTCTGCTGCTGAGGGAGAACAAGATTTCCAGGATTGTTGTTGGGTTGCCTGAGAGAGTCAGCAGCCTCTTGTACCTGGATTTGAGTTACAACCGACTGCAAGTCTTAAATCAGTCAACTTTCTTATCAGGACTTATACAACATTTGAAGGTTTTAAAATTAAAAGGGAACCCGTTTGACTGCACCTGCAAAAACAGCAACTTCATAAGGTGGATACAGAAAACCAAAACTTTGATCTCACAAGTAGCCAGAAATGTCATTTGTATGAACCCTGAGGACCAAAGGCAGCATAGCGTTCTCTTAATTGACCTGCATGCTTGCATTCTGGATAGCGTTGCAAAAATATTATTTTATATTTCTTTCTCCACTATTATTAGCATTATGATGGTAGCAGTTACTAAACATTTATTTTATTGGGATGTCTGGTATACTTATCATTCTTGTATGGCAAAAATAAAAGGATACACATCTATAACCACAGATAAAGCTCTCTATGATGCTTACGTCGCCTATGATACTCAGGATGCAACAGTAACTGACTGGGTAATAAATGAACTACGATTTCGTCTAGAGGAAAATGGAGACAAGCACGTTCTGCTTTGTTTGGAGGAAAGGGACTGGGAGCCGGGAAAGGCTGTCATTGACAACCTTGCACAGAGCATCCATCACAGCAGAAAGACCATCTTTGTTCTAACTGAAAGATATGTGAAAAATGGGAACTTCAAAACCGCTTTTTATATCGCTCTGCAGAGGCTAATGGATGAGAATACGGATGTGATTGTGTTCATTCTACTGGAGCCAGTGCTACAGCATTCCCAGTACCTGAGGCTGAGGAGGAGGATCTGCAAGAGCTCTGTTCTTGACTGGCCTAAGAATCCACACGCTGAAGGCCTTTTCTGGCAAAGACTAAAAAGTGCAGTGCTAACGGATAACAGCATGCGAGATGATGGGGTGTACAGTATATAGAAAGGGGTTACAACAGCTAGCTTCAGTTCTCAAAAAGTAACTTGTGCTTTTCAGTGCCTCAGTATTTGGGTGCCAAATTTTAAATGCATTAAAAAGAGTCCTAATTTGAGGGGAAGGGGGGTTGTTCAGCATTTTCTGAAAATCAGGCTGCTCTAGGTTCTCCCTTGCTAGACAACCAACATCACTGGTCACCTTAGAAAACTTTGGGTGGTTTTCTTAAAGTTTTAAGGGGTGTACTCTATGGTAAGTACTTACAGTTGAATGTACCTGTTACATTGCTATATTGTACTGAAGAAAGTGTGCTTTACGAGGTTAAAGTAAAAGAGCGGATATAAAATCATAGAGATAGAATTAATAACATGCATAAACTTGCTGCATATAAACAGTATTTTTTTCTTTCTATTCCTGTGCTACATTTTTCAGTAGTGGAAGAAAGTTTATTCTCTAACAAGGCAATGTTTGCTCAGACAGTCACTTTTTTCTGTATCTTTATAGGCAATGCATTTATTACAACTTTATTCATTTATTTATTGAAATTTATATAAATTTGTATTAATAATGAAATACAACATTCTATTATAAAATTTATGTTTACATAACAATTGCCTTCAGAATGTCAACTACTTGGGGGCCAGGCCCTGCTGCATGTATGGCAGGTTTAATCCTTTGTCAGGCATGGTGCACATTTATGATGCTATCTTAATAATGACACTAGAAATTTTTTTGTGGAGTTGATGCCTTCTTTGTGTCATTATGTCATTCAGACATCTGCCATTGCTTCATATTTTTTCTGTTACACTGTTAGTAAAATGTCTTTTTATATATGTATGAGACATATTAATTTTTATATTTTACACCACCTCGTGTAAAGGAACAGATAGACTGATTCTGGCCACTGGCATATGCTTCCTAATAACCAATCTTCCTTTTTCTATGTTGTCAACTATATTTTCTTTAGAAACTGTTCACTAGTGATTGTAAGAGTAAATTCAAAATTGGGCATAAAGGTCAATATGCATATACTGAGGTAAGAATAAATATCTACGTAAGTGTATAAATAGGAATGTGCAAGTGTTATTGATACAGCGTTATAGCTATCATTTGGTTCCCAAACCACTGGTGCAGTATTTCTATGCCAAGGGAGGAAAGTAGGATTTGGCGAAGCATAGATTTATACAGGTGTTTGTTATAGCAATGTTATACATGGAGAAGTACACAAGCGGCTGTTTTACAAATTGCTTGTGGTAGGAAGATGTGTGGGTAACTGGGTTTGTTCAGTTTGGGGATCATTATATGGATGATAAGCTGACATATTATTGGCTGGTTTTAAGGTGGGGCCATCGTGTCTTTTTGTTTCATGTATGGTTTTCACAGAGTGTGAGGTAAAGCCTAACAGTGTATGTACTGCTCTTGGGACTGTGTAAGGGTATGTCATCACTGCAGCCTTAGCTCAAGTGATCTACACTACGTTTTGTCTCTTGAGTTAGCCTAGCTTGAGAGAAAGCAGCTATACTACAAAACAATGCTTGAGCCACACAGAATGACTGATTTAGCATCACCGACACAGCTACTATCTACTACATTACTACCTCAAGCATCAGCAGCACTTGGGCTTCAAGCCATACCCCCCTGATGGCCAGCTACCTTGAGTTTGAAGCACCACCTAACTCGAACGAGAGACTTTTGTGCATGGACAAGAGTTGGGTTAGGGGCAACATTTGAGTTATATCTTGTACTAACACAGCAGTGAAACGACTCCCAATTCCAGCTGTGATCTGTTCCACCTCTTATATTTCTTTTAGTTTCTTTAGCCACATCTCATTTGCAGCGCTTTCCTTCATGAGCCAGAATATTTTCTTGCATTAAAGCATTTTCTTGCAGTTGTTAATATTTTGAATGAGTATTGTCCTGTGCTGTTAGGAAAGTTCATGAAAAGGCCCACCAGGACATAAAAATAGGTCTAGTTTTTATTACGGTTTATGTCAAAGGTTTTCTGTAAATGTTTGTGAATGGGTGACCAGGCCCAGAAATTTGTGTGGGGAATGATTTGCCCCTGTCCTGTCCAGCAGAGTTTGGAACTATTCAAATTCATTTTGCTGGTCGGCACTGGGAGCTAAAAGCAGCCTGTCACTAGTTGCCATTAGAATTTTCTCCAGGGGGGGTGAGAAGGGTGGTGCTTTGGGCATTTTGAAGATGTCTGATCACGTGCCATTTTATCAGTATCCTGAAATTCTGATTTTTGTGCTACTTGTGGATGCTGTGACTTACCTGTTGAGACCTTTTCACTTCTTATCAGTTTTCAGGATTAGCTTGGTTTTCCTGGATTCCCCCCACCCCACCCCATTGGAATCCATTCCTGCTACATACCGATACCTGGGGCCATTAATTCCATGGATCTTGCAAGTTTCTGTGATAATGATACTGTAATTGTAAATAATAGAAGCTAATAAGTTTATTGAAATGAAAAGCCTGACATAGGGCTGGAAAGGGCTTAATTTGAGCAGTTGCACCCAAGCTAGTATCGTTAACGTGTATTTGGATTGGATAATGCAGGTGTCATTCCACTGAAGACAAGGGTGTTCCATTGGTGTAAAAATGGTGTAAATAAGAGAATAAGGCCCAACATTTTCAGTAACTTATAAAGAAAAAATAAAATGAAATAAACTTGCTTTTATTTAAACAAAGCAACTTTTACTGGAGGATACTCTGGGTTTACTCCAGATCCACCAACAAATTAGTTCATTTCAAGAAAAACAAAACTTGAAACTTATATTTTGTTCTTTTCCTTTTATTTTCAGAAGGAGGAGGAAAAGCTGGCTATTTTAGCCCAAAATAGGCTTTTCTCAAAGATATTAAGGATGTCTACTCGCTTTGTGGGGCCTTATTTATGGTTGATATAGAAAATAGGCTGATTCTTTCAGTGTTCATACAATGTTACTCTAAGAGGTGTCTTAACTGAAAAGTCCTTGAATGAACAGCATTGTAGGAGTGTTAAGTACATTGTGATCAAGTGAGCCATCTGGATACAGAAATATCTAAAAGTCACCTTGCTCACCATTGTGAGGGAGGGGTTCACAGTTCGTCACATGAACAGTCCCACTGACTTCTATTTAAATAAAATTATTAGCTGACTTCAATTGGACTGCTCATGCTGTATGTAAGAGGTTCAAATCTGACCCTTATGAAAAAGTTTGGGTTCCATATTAATTGTGATTGGGAGAATTTTAGGCACACAATATTGTTCTTTAACAATCAAAGGTTGTTAATGTGGATTTGTCTCACACGGCAATATATTAATTTCACTGTAAAAGTAAATGTCACTTTAAATTTAAAGTTAATTACAAAGTTATATCTTTTTCTTTCCCTTTTTACTCAAGACTGCATCCTTAACATTGTTCACACTTTTGATGTACAGAATACCATTACACTTCTGTTTTGACTTTATCTTCTGATTCCCATTGCCTTTATTATAAAACCGTGAAACATCTTGTTCCTGTTTCTTAGTTCTTGATTCCATTAAAAACACGACACTTCCCTTTTATCTCTCCTTCACTTCCCAATTCTGAAGGCTTCCTACTCCTGCGCTTTGTGCAAACCTGTAAGAAGTGTGTGTATTAACTCTGAAACAGTTCTGTTATTTATAGAAAAAAAGCAGCATGCACTATCTGCTCAAATTAACTGTTTATTTCCAACCCCAGACATAGATGGAGATGGAGAATTTCACATTTAATTTCTTGCTAGCAGTGATTTTTGATATGCTAGAGAAAAGGATTTTTTGAAGGCAGACTTTCTGCTACTCTGCAATGATGTACAAGTCAGGCTTCTGCAACTGATTTCCATGGACATGCTCTTTACCGCAAGAACGCATTATTATCCATGTATCTCTTTCTACTAGCGAGAATTCTTCATTTCTGTAAGTAAATGGTATAGTTATAAGACTGTCTATTTCTATTTGAACAAGTTGAGAACTTTCCATTTTCTCATATATATATATACATATATATATTTTAAAGTTAGTAAATATCTAGCAATTCTTAGGGTTTTTAGAAAAAACTCCATTGTATCCAAATTAACATTTGGTTCTAATTTTATCACTGCTAATCATTTTTGCTGCTTATCTTTTATTCTTTATTGAACAGACATTGTCAAGGCTGTCAGCTCCAACATTTGATTTCCTACTCCACCCTGCTACAATTTCTATCCTTTATTCTTTAATTGGCAACAAAAAGAGAGGGCATATATGCTGATGATTTCAGGTTACAGGAATGGAGCTCACAATGAAAGCGAAGGAACAGTGCAATATTGATCTGATCCAAAGCTCACTGAGGTCAGTGGGAACCTCTCCATTGACTTCAATGGATTTTGAATCAGACTCTAAGAGCTAGCTTTTTAAAGTAGACAGACACCTAATGGGATTTTCAAAAGCACTCAGGCACCGAATTGGAAGTTAGGCACCTTGGTGCTTTTGAAAATCACACTAGGCAGCTATCTGTATCTTTAGATGTCTAAATTCATTTAAAAATCAGGTCCTAACTCTTTCTTATCAGAGTCCTGCGTTGGTGGTTGGTGAGTCGCCTGATCAAGGAGTTAGAGATGCAACATTGTTTAAATTTTAACTTTTGCAGGCAGATTGGGAAAATGTTAGGGGCAAACATTTTATGATGGAGGTGTTGATTGCAACTCCTTTGTTAAGACTGAGTGTTCAATATAACAGGAGCATTAAAACTATTTGATTACATTCTCAATAAAATAGCAACACACAAAACATAAAAAGTAAACTTTCAGAACTATCTGTATTTTTCCTGGGGATTTGACGAAAACTGGTTTGATACAGAAAGAATAATAAGAGCTCCAAAATGACCCCTCTTTTTTGAAGTTTTTCACCTTATTGTTTCACCTTTTTTCTGGCTCTTTGAAAGAAAACAAAAACACTCTGGGATCTGCGTTTCATTCTTCTGTTGATTTAGTGATTAATACAATGGCAGTTATACATAAGGGAGTTTAACCTGTGTCATGATTTGTAATTTCCTACATAACCGAAAAGAAATGTGCTAATCTGTGCTTGTTGTGTGATTAATTCAGTGATGCCAGAGACTGACACACACACACACACACGCAACCCTGCTCTCCCACAATATTCCTGTAGTCTAGTTGAATGCCCCCTGAATTAGGAAAGAGACAATGCGTTCAAATTTCATCTCTACTGACTGTAATTTATATTTCCATGCATCTCACAGCCTTATTATTCATCAAGGCTACCAGGCAATCTGGTATGAGTTGCCTTCTCATTTTACAAATATATAAAAGGTAGGAAAGAAACACACAAAAACTTCACATAATGATAGATAAAGTTGCTTCAGGACACTCCCAGCCAACTGAAAATGTGAAATGTATGGAAAGAAGTTAGGGGGAAAGTCTCCTACGTTCCTTGGCACCTTTGTGTTGCCCAAAGCACTGTTGGTAACACACTACCACTCTCCATAAGGCTTTCACATCTTCCTCCAACAGACAGATACCGAAAAGCAATGCATACACCAACTTATCAAACTCACACTCAAAACATTAACAGTGACCATTCAAGTTGCAGTGGGGGAGGTTTAGGTTGGATATTAGGAAAAACTTTTTCACTAGGAGGGTGGTGAAACACTGGAATGCGTTACCTAGGGAGGTGGTGGAATCTCCTTCCTTAGAAGTTTTTAAGGTCAGGCTTGACAAAGCCCTGGCTGGGATGATTTAGTTGGGATTGGTCCTGCTCTGGGCAGGGGGTTGGACTAGATGGCTTCCAAAGGTCCCTTCCAACTCTGTTATTCTATGATTCTATGACCTCAGTGTTGTTAAAGCAGAATAATTTTCTGAACGTGTGAATGAGACGAGTTGATCTGTTAACACAGGGGCACCCAATTACCATGAAGACTTTGTACTAGAGTACTAATTTGATGATGTTGAGCTGCACATTGCTTTTTGGTATCTATTGGAGGTGAATGTGAAGTTTTTGAGTGTTTATAACCAAAGGTGTAATTTGGGGGTGTTAGTCAGCAATATGCAAATAAAAGAGCTCAGTCGTAAAGTCGGCTAATACAGCAGCTTTAGTTTGTGGGCCTGATCCCCTGCTCATTGATTCAACTTTACTGGATGTGAGATCAGGCCCTGTGTTTACTGATCTTAATCTAGCTCCTATTTCTGAAAGAGGCATAGCCACCAAATAATTCAGTCTTTGCTCAAGAGAGAGATGGGGCAGTAGAGCAGAAGTTTGGGTGAACAGTGGCTGAGCTGAATGGAGAAATTTCCCCAACATCTGCACTAGACATGGCCCACGCCAGAGCTATTAATGCAATGATCCCCAGGGCCTAAATTCACTCACAACTTTAATAAATACCCAGCTAGAACTGACCATGTTTGCAAAGGCTAAGATAGTTGTACATATACAGGATCATGTGCTTCACATGCACATTGGACTAGGCCCTAAGTTCACTGAAATAACTAGGACCCAGATCCTCCAGGTCAGGCCCAAACTCCCATGTAACAAATACTAAATAAAGACACCAAAGGTACCAGAGTGGTGGCTCCAGACCTGTGGGACTGTCTGGGCTCAGCTCCCCGCTCTAGGCATTGTGACCTGCAGGGTTGCAGTGCTGCTCAGGTTTGGCCTGGGTCCCCTGTGATCGTGATGGAAGGGTGTCCAGGTCAAACCTGAGCAGCACTGCAGCCCTGTGCACCAGGTCACAACACCCGGAGTGGGGAGCTGAACCCAGCCAGCCCCACAGGACCAAAGCCACAAAGAGCTGCCTTTCAACGCTGCCCCAGGACTCCCACACAACCCTTTGACACATTCTGGTGACCCAATGTTGGGTAGAGACTCATGGGTTGGGAAATCCTGGTTTAGAGCGGGGCTGCTGTAAACTATATTGAAAGCAAACTGGTCCCTAGCCACTTCCAGGATTGGGGAGCTGCAACTATACCCGCCTCCCTCAGCTGTAGCCAGTGGACACCGGGTATAGCTGAGGACTGTGGTCATTTAATTTCCAGTCATTGTAATATGTATAACATCAGTTGGTTCTGCTTCTTATGTAATCTTATGACTGCTTTTGAAGTATGAAACAGTACCTGAGACGCTTTCATAATAACATAGGATACTTGATATAGACAGTGTTTATGATTGCACACCAAAATCATCCAAAATAACATTCATCCCCCTCTGGACACTTTTTAACTGTGGATGGCAAGTTTATAAAATAACAAACAGCTTGAATCCATGATGTTCAGGTCATGATATTTATGAAATACTTGGTCCTTTTTTAATTATGTTATTAATGTAAGTTTGTGCACTAATTAGCATATGGTAAAATAGAGCATAAATGCTGCATCAGATGCCACTATTGTTATTAATGAGTCATTCATCTAAGAGCATAAGAACAGCCATACTGGGTCAGACCAAAGGTCCATCTAGCCCAGTATCCTGTCTTCTGACAGTGGCCAATGCCAGGTGCCTCAGAGGGAATGAACAGAACAGGTAATCATCAAGTGATCCATCCCCTGTTGCCCATTCCCAGCTTCTGGCAAACAGAGGCTAAGGACACCTTCCCTGCCCATCCTGCCTAATAGCCATTGATGGACCTATCCTCCATGAATTTATCTAGTTCTTTTTTAAACCCTTCTATAGTCTAGGCCTTCACCAAATCCTCTGGTAAGGAGTTCCACAGGTTGACTTGTGCTGTGTGAAGAAATACTTCCTTTTGTTTGTTTTAAACCTGCTGCCTATTAATTTCATTTGGTGGTCCCTAGTTCTTTTGTTATGAGAAGGAGTAAATAACATTTCCTTATTTACTTTCTCCACACCAGTCATGATTTTATAGACCTCTATCATGTCCCCTCTTAGTTGTCTCTTTTCCAAGCTGAAAAGTCCCATTCTTATTAACCTATCCTCATACAGCAGCCATTCCATATCCCTAATCATTTTTGTTGCCCTTTTCTGAACCCTTTCCAAGGCCAATAGATCTTTTTTAAGATGAGGCGACCACATCTGCACACAGTATTCAAGATGTGGGAGTACCATGGATTTATATAGAGGCAATATGATATTTTCTGTCTTATTATCTATCCCTTTCTTAATGATTCCCAACATTCTGTTAGCATTATAGACTGCTGCTGCACATTGAGTGGATGTTTTCAGAGAACTATCCACAATGTCTCCAAGATCTCTTTCTTGAGTGGTAACAGCTAATTTAGACCCCATCATTTCATATGTATAGTTGGGATTACATTTTCCAATGTGCATTACTTTGCATTTATCAACATTGAATTTCATCTGCCATTTTGTTGCCCAGTCACCCAGGTTTGTGGGATCCCTTTGTAACTCTTCACAGTCAGCTTTGGACTGAACTATTTTGAATAGTTTTGTATCATCTGCAAATTTTGTCACCTCACTGTTTACCCCTTTTTCCAGATCATTTATGAATATGTTGAATAGGACTGGCTGCAGTCCAGACCCCTGGGGGCAGGGCCGTATTTACCCATACGCAAACTACGCAGCTGTGTAGGGCACCAGGAAATTTGGGGCACCAAATTGCCCCAGATTTCCTGGTGCCCTACGCAGCTGTGTGCAGCTCCAGCAGCCAGCCCAATCCCCCAGCCGGCTGAGCTGGCCAGGAAAGCTGCCCCAAGCCCTGCTCCACCCCCATCCCACCGCCACTCTACCCTTTCCCCAAAGACTCCACCCCTGCTCTGCCCCAGCCCCGCCCCCACTCCACCCCTTCCCCGAGCTACATCCCGGGGAATTGCAGCAGAGGTCTGGCGTGCCCTGCACTCACTGGGCGGCGGGAAGTGGAGTGATCTGGTCCCAGCCCACTCCTCTCTGCCGGCTCCCAGCCACTCCGCCGGTGAGTGCTGGGGGGTGGTTCCCTCCTGACCCCAAGTCCCAAGGCTGGGAGGCAGGAAGCAGAGTGGAGCAGTCTGGGGCCGGGTAGCTCCACTTCCCGCCGCCCAGTGAGTGCATGGTCAGGCCCACCCTGCATTCATCAGGCTGTGGAAAGTAGAGCTACCCAGTCCCAGCCCACTCCACTCCGCTGGCTCCCAGACACACCGCCAGTGACTGTTGGGGAGCGGTTTCCCCTCTGCCCCCCCAAGCCTGCTCCTGCCCAGCCCTGGGGAGGCCTGGGGCTGTGTAGGGCACCACAATGTCTAGGGATGGCCCTGCCTGGGGGTCACCACTATTTTCCTCTCTCCATTCTGAAAACTGACCGTTTATTTCTACCCTTTGTTTCCTATCTTTTAACCAGTCACTGATCCATGAGAGGACCTTTCCTTTTATCCCATGACAGCTTACTTGGATTAAGAGCCTTTGGTGAGGGACCTTGTCAAAGGCTTTCTGAAAATTTAGGTATACTATATCCACTGGATCCCCCTTGTCCACATGCTTGTTGAACCCCACAAAGAATTCTGGTAGATTGGTGAGGCACGATTTCCCTTTACAAAAACTATGTTCACTCTTCCCCAACAAATCATATTCATCTATATGTCTGACAATTTTGTTTTTTACTATAGTTTCAACCTTAACTATAATGCAATAAATCAGTCAATGGTACAGCCTCTTGGCTTGTTTAGAAACTTAACAAAATTAGAGAAATTAGCTCACAGTCACAATCACCTGCAAGAAGTACCCAAAGGTCTCTCACCTAGTATAACCTCATTAGAGCTGAATGCCAACAAAATAGTTTCTATTAAGAACAACACCTTCTCAGAACTCAAAAATTTGAAGGAACTCTACATGGATCGGAACTGTTACTATAGCAATCCCTGTGGAAAAACTTTTGAAATAGAGGATCAGACTTTTGTGGCCCTCACCAATTTGACTGTGCTGTCACTTTCCTACAACAACCTGACCCGAGTGCCCCTCAATTTGCCCTCATCTCTAAGGGAACTTTATCTTGGCTTTAACAAGATAACAAGAATCAGCCAGGGTGATTTTAATGAGCTGGTTAATTTGCACCTTCTTGACCTAAGCAGGAACTGTCCAAGATGTTATAATGCCCCCTTTCCACGTGAACCCTGCACTATATACTCTTCCATTCAAATACACCAATTTGCTTTCCAAAATCTTAACAAATTAAAGACTTTGGTTCTCACCAGCACCTCACTTACAAGTGTACCAGCCATCTGGTTTCAGAACATGACACAGCTAAAGGTGCTATACTGGCATTTAACTATTTACAAAATGAAATAGTTTCTGGCAAATTCTTACGGCAGTATCTAAACCTTATTCTTACAGTATCTAAACCTCTCACAACATTTTTCTTCTCTAGTCTCTTTAAAACGATTATATCTTAAAGGTTATGTTTTCCAAGACCTGTGTGAAAAGCACTTAAAACTTCTAATTGCTCTAAAAAAGCTAAATATCCTTGATCTTGGGATAAATTTTATTAAACGAATTGAGCTTGCTGTATTCCAGAATTTTAGTAACCTCACAGAAATCTACTTAACAGATAACAGAATATCACCTTTTGTAGAGGACAATAATTGTCTTTTAGAACTGGTTGGAAAAAAGGCATTCCCAACATATTGCCATCTAACTCTGGAATGAGAAGGCCAGCCGAGCCATTCAGTAACACAAAAGTACAAAAAATTAGACCATTTCTTGTATTATATTCTTAGACCTTCATATGGTAAAGTGTTCTTCATATGGCAAAGCATTGGATCTGAGCTCAAACAGCCTCATCTTCATTAATCCAAATCAATTTAAAAGTTTTAATGATATAGCCTGCTTGAATTTGTCTTCAAATGATATTAACCAAGCTTTCAATGGCACTGAATTCAATCTAACCAAACTCAAATATTTAGATCTATCAAATAATAAATTGGATTTGGCTTATGGTTTTGCATTTAATGAAATGAAACTTCTCAAAGTGTTAGACCTGACCCATAACAAGCATTATTTTCGCCTGGCAGGAATCACACTTAGACTGGCATTTATTGAAAGACTTCCTCAGCTAAAGGTTTTAAACTTAAGTTGGAATGCTATTTCCACACTGACGGACAGACAGTTAAGCAGCAATTCCCTTCAGGAATTAGTGTTTAAAGGAAACTGCCTTGATATTTTATGGGGTGACAAACATGAAAGATACATACATTTTTTAAAGAATCTCAGTAGCCTAACATACCTTGATATATCCCACAATAGACTTTTAAAAATCCCTAGTGAAGCATTCCTGAGCCTGCCACCGAACCTAACACAGCAATTCCTAAACAACAACAGACTGCAAGTGTTTATCTTTGCAAACCTCACAAGACTGAAATATTTGAAGCTGCTTGACCTGAGTCAAAATAATTTCAGAACTGTTCATATTTCATTCAAACAGTCCTTGCAGTCTCTGCTGTTGAGGGGTAACAGGATTTCAGAGATTGCTGTGGACTTTTCAGATACAAATGGCAGCCTTCTGTTCTTTGATCTGAGTCACAACAAGCTAAAATATATGAACCAGTCAACACTGGTTCAAATACAAGGTGTAAAATATTTAAAGTTAAAAGGCAACCCTTTTGCCTGCACTTGCCAAAATAGTGACTTCATAAAATGGATACAGTCAAGTACTATTTATATACCACAGCTAGCAACAAAAGTCAACTGTGCAATCCCTGATAAGCACAGAAAAAAGAGTGTTGTCTCTGCTGGTCTGCATGCCTGTACTTTGGAGGAAGATGCTGCAACATTATTTTATATTTCATTCTTTGTTGTTATTAACATTATGTTGATAGCTGTTACAAAACATTTTTTTTTACTGGGATGTCTGGTATACTTACTATATTTGTGCAGCAAAATTAAAAGGATACAAATCTACAGCCAAAGACAAAGCTCTCTATGATGCTTACATCGCCTATGATACTCAGGATGCGACAGTAACTGACGATTTCATCTAGAGGAAAACGGAGACAAGCACGTTCTGCTTTGTTTGGAGGAAAGAGACTGGGAGCCGGGAAAGGCTGTCATTGACAACCTTGCACAGAGCATCCATCACAGCAGAAAGACCATCTTTGTTCTAACCGAAAGATATGTGAAAAATGGGAACTTTTTATATCGCTCTGCAGAGACCAATGGATGAGAATACGGATGTGATTGTGTTCATTCTACTGGAGCCGGTGCTACAGCATTCCCAGTACCTGAGGCTGAGGAGGAGGATCTGCAAGAGCTCTGTTCTTGACTGGCCTAAGAATCCACACGCTGAAGGCCTTCTCTGGCAAAGACTAAAAAGTGCAGTGCTAACTGATAACAGCATGTGACATGATGGGTGTACAGTATATAGAAAGAGGTTAGCCCAGGGGTCGGCAGCCTTTTCAAAGGGGTGTACCAAGTCTTCATTTATTCACTTTAATTTAAGGTTTCGCGTGCCAGTAATACATTATAATGTTTTCAGAAGGTCTCTCTCTCTATAAGTCTATATATTATAGAACTAAACTATTGTCGTATGTAAAGTAAACAAGGTTTTCAAAATGTTTAAGAAGCTTCATTTAAAATTAAATTAAAATGCTGATCTTACGCCGCCGGCCCGCTCAGCCCGCTGCCAGCCTGGGGTTCCGTTCACCTAGGCCGGCTGAGGGGGCCTGCAGCCTGCGGCTGGCAAGGGGCCGGCAGCCAGAACCCTAGACTGGCAGCAGGCTGAGCGGGTCCGGCGGCTGGGACCCCAGACCGGTCTGGGGTTCCGTCCGCCGGCTCCTTCCAGCCAGGGTCCCGGCTGCCGGCCCCGCTCAGCCCGCTGCCGGCCTCGGATCCCGGCCCTGCCCACATAGAGCGGGTACCTACCTTCTCCCTGGTTCTAGCCCATTGTCTTCCTCTCTCTCTGCACTGAGCTGAGGGTGGGAGTGCACTGAGCACAGGGTGAAGGGGCAGACTGGGGTTTGGAGTGTTCAGTCTGGCCAGGAGCTGGAATGAGGGAGGGGACTCAGGGTTGGGGCAGGAGGTTTGGGTGTGGAGTGCTTACCTGGGCAGCTCCCATTCCATCAGGAATGTGGGGGGGGAGGAGTGAGAAAATGTGGGGGGTGCAAGACTCAGGGCATGGGGTGTGGGGGGGCTGGGTATGAGTGGGGAGTGCAGGAGTCAGGGCATGGGGCTGGGGGTGTGAGGGGAGGGTGCAGCAGTCAGGCATAGGGTGTGGGGGTGCTGGAGTAAAGTTTGGGGTCGTGAGGGGTGCATGGGTCAGGGCAGAAGGCTGGGGTGTGTGGGAGGTGCAGGGTCAGGGCAGAGGGCTGGGGGGGGGTGAGGGGTGCCAGCATCAGGGCAGAGAGCTGGGGGTGTGTGAGGAGGGTGCAGGAGTCAGGGCAGAGGGCTGGGGGCATGTGAGGGGGTGCAGGAGTCAGGGCATGGGGTGTGGGGGGTGCTGGAGTCAAGGCTGGGATTGTGGGGGGTGTGGAGTCAGGCAGAGGGCTGGAGGTGTATGAGGGGGGTGCAGGAGTCAGGGCATGGGGAGGCTGGGGCGTGTGAGGAGGGTGCAGGAGCCAGGGCAGAGGGCTGGGGGTATGTGTGGGGGGTGCTGGAGTAAAGTCTGGGGTCGGGGGTGTGCAGGGATCAGGGCAGGGGGCTAGGGGTGTGTGAGGAGGGTGCAGGGGTCAAGGCAGAGGGCTGGGGTCATGGGGAGGTGCAGGGGTCAGGGCAGAGGGCTGGGTGTGTGTGAGGGGGGTGCAGGCGTCAGGGCAGAGGGCTGGGGGTGTGGGGGGAGCCAGGGCAGAGGGCATGGAGGTGCTCCCAGACCCTGCCCAGAGCAGCTCATGGCAGGGGGCTGGAGGGGATATGCCCTAATTCCCCCGCCCTTCCCCAAGGCCCCATCCCCACCTCTTCTCCGCCTTCTCCCCCAAGCAGTGAGTGGGCTGCGGCTCCGCTTCTCCCCCTCCCTCCCAAGGGCCATCAGCTGATCGGCAGCCGGGAGGGAGAGGAGGAGGGGCAGGAACCCAGTATGGCAGGGGATGGGGGGAACCTTGCCTGCCCTGCAGCAGTAGACGGCAGGACCAAGCTTCTTCACCCTGCGCCCACGTGGTGGGGGGGTGTGATGGTTGCGGAGAAGAGCGGTCCGTGGCGGGCAGGATTTTTTATGGCACGCTGCTGCCTGCCGGGGTCCTGGCCTGGGTTCAGCAGTGGGCTGAGCGGGGCCGGTGGCCAGGACCTGGCAGGCAGCAGCATGCCATTAAAAATCGGCTCGTGTACCGTCTTTGGCATGCGTGCCATAGGTTGCCAACCCCTGGGTTACCCCATCATTTTCCTTGCTGATTGAATGGGGCTGTTTTATGGGAAGTGCCTTTCATCTAATGTAACTGTGACAGAGCTTTATGTCTCAAAGATTCTGCCTTGCATATTTAAAGCACTCTAGCTAAAAACGCATAATATGAAGTTATTCAGTGAAATGCATAACCTCAGTGCTCACATAATTTTCTGCTTTTAGTAATATTTACTGTTCATCTATAGGAAGTTTATTCTTTAATACTGTGTGATCCTGGGCAACTAATATCTGTGTAAAGGATACACTGAGACTCTCTTCTAAATTCATGTTTGTAAAGTGCCTTGCGGTCCCCTGATCCAAGGCACTAGGAGCATGGACTTGCTAATGGGAATTTTGCCATAGATTTTAATAGGCTCAATATTGGGCCTTGTGTCTATTCATGGTATTACTATTATTACTAAGGTAATGTTGATAATCAGTTCAAATGATTCCTCTCTTTCTGTACTGGATTGTGATGGGGCGTCTGCCCCACACTGGCCCACTAGGCATTAATAGAGCCCTAGGGAGGCTGCACAGGTGGCAGTCAATAAGAGAGGGGCTGCAAGGAGCAGCCAATCAGGGCCGGGCAAGCCCATTTAATTTGGCCTGCAGAGCAGAGCAGCTTCAGTTGCTCCCTGGAGCTCAAGGTGGGAGAAGAAGCTGCCCTGCAGGAGGAAGAATGCTAGCATCTTGGTTAGAACAGTGCTGAGCAGGGTCAGGGGAGCAAGAGTGAGCTCCTGGCTGACTGCTAAGACTAGCATGCTGAGGCCCTGAGACAAGGGTGGAGAAGGTGATGGGGCTGCGTGGAAGTGGCCCACAGAAGTAGACTGAAGGGTTGGAGGGGACGCAGCACATGGCTGCCCTCTACAGGGTCTCTGGGCCGGGACCCAGAGAAGTGAGCGGGCCTGGGTACCTCCTGCCCCCACTCACCACTGAGGAAGTGGCTGGACAGAGGACTGCCGTTCCCCCGGAAGGGAGGAAGCACAAAGTGTGGCTCAGCCAGAGGGAGATGTCATGAAGAGGATGCCGTGGTCCTGGGAGTGACTTGGGTCCAAGAGCAGAAGAAGTGGCGGTGGCAAGACATCACCAGAAGAAGGTGCACTGGTGAAAAGAGCTAATCCCCGGAACAGCCAGCAGAAGGTGCCACAACGGTGAGCTGCATCCCGTCATATGGATGCATGTGATTATTGTGAGGGTTTGACCAGATTTGTTCCTCTGAAAGGCGGTTGTATTGTATTCATTTCATAACTAGTTACTGAAGTTCACCTCTAGCCTTATCCTGCAGCTACTCCACACATGAGACTCCCATACTAGTCAGTGGGCCAAAGTGCCAGCCCCAGTAAAACTGGGTATTTGGCCCACCTTGGCCTATGGGAATCCCCAAGTGGCACAGGGCTGGAAGAGCCATTTCTATGCCATCTCGCCCAGAGCCTCTGCCCTCTCGCTCCTTCTGCTCCTGCCCAAAGTGCAGCTTGGATGCACCTGAGGGTTAGGGCAACGGGCACCAATGCACAGAAATGTCTGAAAGATCTGATCTCTACTTTGTATTTATCGTATTATCTCCTTCTTTTGTTAATACAGGGCCCAGCCATGCTCCAGTTGACTAGCAAAACTCCCGTTAAGTTCAAGGAGAGTGTGATCGACTTGCAGTGGTATGTTTTGTACAATAAAGTGGATCCAGCACAAGGTGAAGCTGTATTTAAGGAGGCGAGTCGGAGCACTGAGCTGAAGAGAAGGTGCTTAAGCTGACTCAACAGGTGCAGGAAGGAAGCTTAAGAAACTGCTCAATATTCTGAAGAACTCATCTTGTCAAGCTTTCGCTGAAGCTGTGTCACTGTCCATAAATGGAGGTATAGATTCATAGATTCATAGATATTTAGGTCAGAAGGGACCATTATGATCATCTAGTCTGACCTCCTGCACAATGCAGGCCACAGAATTTCACCCACCACTCCTAAAAAAGACCTCACACCTATATCTGTGCTATTGAAGTCCTCAAATTGTAGTTTGAAGACCTCAAGGAGCAGAGAATCCTCCAGCAAGTGACCCGTGCCCCATGCTACAGAGGAAGGCGAAAAACCTCCAGGGCCTTCCAATCTGCCCTGGAGGAAAATTCCTTCCCGACCCCAAATATGGCGATCAGCTAAACCCTGAGCATATGGGCAAGATTCATCAGCCAGATACTACAGAAAATTCTTTCCCGGGTAACTTGGATCTTACCCCATCTAAAAACCCATCACAGGCCGTTGGGCCTATTTACCATGAATATTTAATTACCAAAACCATGTTATCCCATCATACCATCTCCTCCATAAACTTATCGAGTTTAATCTTAAAGCAAGATAGATCTTTTGCCCCCACTACTTCCCTCGGAAGGCTATTCCAAAACTTCACTCCTCTGATGGTTAGAAACCTTCGTCTAATTTCTAATCTAAATTTCCTAGTGGCCAGTTTATATCCATTTGTTCTTGTGTCCACATTGGTACTGAGTTTAAATAATTCCTCTCCCTCTCTGGTATTTATCCCTCTGATATATTTATAGAGAGTAATCATATCTCCCCTCAACCTTCTTTTAGTTAGGCTAAACAAGCCAAGCTCCCTGAGTCTCCTTTCATAAGACAAGTTTTCCATTCCTCGGATCATCCTAGTAGCCCTTCTCTGTACCTGTTCCAGTTTGAATTCATCCTTCTTAAACATGGGAGACCAGAACTGCACACAGTATTCCAGGTGAGGTCTCACCAGTGCCTTATATAACGGTACTAAAACCTCCTTATCCCTACTGGAAATACCTCTCCTGATGCATCCCAAGACGACATTAGCTTTTTTCACAGCCATATCACATTGGCAGCTCATAGTCATCCTATGATCAACCAATACTCCAAGGTCCTTTTCCTCCTCCGTTACTTCTAGTTGATGCGTCCCTAGCTTATAACTAAAATTCTTGTTATTAATCCCTAAATGCATGACCTTACACTTCTCACTATTAAATTTCATCCTATTCCTATTACTCCAGTTTACAAGGTCATCCAGATCCTCCTGTAGGGTATCCCTATCCTTCTCTAAATTAGCAATACCTCCCAGCTTTGTATCATCTGCAAACTTTATTAGCACACTCCCACTTTTTGTGCCCAGGTCAGTAATAAAAAGATTAAATAAGATTGGTCCCAAAACTGATCCTTGAGGAACTCCACTGGTAACCTCCCTCCAACTTGACAGTTCACCTTTCAGTAGGACCCGTTGTAGTCTCCCCTTTAACCAATTCCCTATCCACCTTTCAATTTTCCTATTGATGCCCATCTTATCCAATTTAACTAATAATTCCCCATGTGGCACAGTATCAAACGCCTTACTAAAATCTAAGTAAATTAGATCCACTGCGTTTCCTTTATCTAAAAAATCTGTTACTCTCTCAAAGAAGGAGATCAGGTTGGTTTGGCACGATCTACCTTTTGTAAAACCATGTTGTATTTTGTCCCATTTACCATTGACTTCAATGTCCTTAACTACCTTCTCCTTCAAAATTTTTTCCAAGACCTTGCATACTACAGATGTCAAACTAACAGGCCTATAATTACTTGGATCACTTTTTTTCCCTTTCTTAAAAATAGGAACTATGTTAGCAATTCTCCAATCATACGGTACAACCCCTGAGTTTACAGATTCATTAAAAATTCTTGCTAATGGGCTTGCAATTTCTTGTGCCAATTCTTTTAATATTCTTGGATGAAGATTATCTGGGCCCCCTGATTTAGTCCCATTAAGCTGTTTGAGTTTCGCTTCTACCTCAGATATGGTGATGTCTACCTCCATATCCTCATTCCCATTTATCATGCTACCATTATCCCTAAGATCCTCTTTAGTCTTATTAAAGACTGAGGCAAAGTATTTGTTTAGATATTGGGCCATGCCTAGATTATCCTTGACCTCCACTCCATCCTCAGTTTTTAGCGGTCCCACTTCTTCTTTCTTTGTTTTCTTCCTATTTATATGACTATAGAACCTTTTACTATTGGTTTTAATTCCCTTTGCAAGGTCCAACTCTACTTGACTTTTAGCCTGTCTCACTTTATCCCTACATATTCTGACCTCAATAAGGTAGCTTTCTTTACTGATCCCTCCCTTCTTCCACTCCCTATATGCTTTCTGCTTTTTCTTAATTACCTCTCTAAGATGCTTGCTCATCCAACTTGGTCTACAACTCCTGCCTATGAATTTTTTCCCCTTTCTTGGGATGCAGGCTTCCGATAGCTTCTGCAGCTTTAATTTAAAATAATCCCAGGCCTCCTCTACCTTTAAACCCATAAATTCTTCAGTCCAATCCACTTCCCTAACTAATTTCCTTAATTTTTGAAAGTCAGCCCTTTTGAAATCAAAAACCCTAGTTGCAGATTTATTTTTGTTAATCCTTCCATTCAATTTGAACTGAATTAGCTCATGATCACTTGAGCCAAGATTATCCCCTACAACCATTTCCTCTATGAGATCCTCATTACTCACCAAGACCAAATCTAAAATGGCATCCCCTCTAGTCGGTTCAGCAACTACTTGTTGAAGGAATCCATCAGCTATCGCATCTAGGAAAATCTGAGCCCTATTATTATTACTAGCACTCGTCCTCCAGTCTATATCTGGGAAGTTAAAGTCTCCCATGATCACACAGTTTCCATTAGTATTTACTTTATTAAAAACATTAAAAAGGGCTCTATCCATATCCAAATTAGATCTCGGCGGTCTATAGCACACCCCAAGCACTATCCCAGGGGAGGCTCTAATAGTTTTCTTCCCCAATTTAATTATTGCCCAGACAGACTCAGTCATATCCATTTCATCGCTTCTTATTTCTTTACATTCTATCTCATCATTGATATACAGCGCTACTCCACCACCTTTACCTTTATTTCGGTCTTTCCTAAACAGCACATACCCTTCAATACCTGTAGCCCAGTCATGACTACTATTCCACCAGGTCTCTGTTATACCTATAATATCTGGTTTCACTTCCTGCACCAGTAACTCTAGTTCCTCCATTTTGTTACCTAGGCTCCTTGCATTAGTGTACAAACATCTTAATTTTTGCTGTTTGGCCTCACTCACATTCTGTACCCTATTAGGCACAGTTATTTTACTACCAGTATAACCTATTAGACTTGTATCTACACTGCCCTTCCTCCTACCTACAGCTGTATCCACTCTTACTTCATTTTCTTTCCACTCTATGCTAAATTCTGGCGTGGAGATTACCTGGACATCTCCCAACCATCTCCCCCAAATTCCTAGTTTAAAGCTCTCTTAATCAGTTGTGCCAGCCTCCATCCTAGAAGTCTATTTCCTTCCCTACTCAGATGAAGTCCATCCCGAGAGAACTGTCCTCTATCCATGAATGCCTCCCAATGGCCATACATCCCAAAGCCCTCCTTATAGCACCACTGCCTAAGCCATCTATTGATAGTCATAATCTTGTCACACCTTTGTTGCCCTTCTCTAGGAACAGGCAGAATCCCACTAAAGATCACCTGAGCCTCAATTTCCTTAAGCGTCCTCCCCAGCCTAGCATAGTCTCCCTTAATACTTTCCAGCGAGAATCTAGCCGTATCATTTGTTCCCACATGAAGGATAATTAGGGGATTCTTTCCCGCTCCCTTTAGAATCCTTTTTAACCTCAGGTCTACATCCCGTATCTTAGCACCTGGAAGACAGCACACCCTCCTATTTTCTGGATCAGCTCTGGTTACAGGCCTATCTATTCTTCTCAGTAAAGAGTCCCCAATCACATAGACCTGCCTTTTCCTAGTGACGGTGCTATTCTCCAGTCTATCCCCTGTTCCCTCTGGCTGCAAGTTTTTTCCATTCCCATTCTCCCTTGTAATCCTTTTTAACCCATCCTGTATCCTCCTGGGGCTCATATTTGGTGTAATCTCCATTAACTCTTCCCCTTTTCCTATAGGACTAACCGCTCTTCTCTTCTTCCTTGCCCTGTCACCTTCAGTGACTACCTGCTGAGCCCCTTCTTCATTTTCCAACTCTGCAAACCTATTCTGAAGCTCTATTTCTCCTTCACTAGCCCGTCTTTTCCTCTGCCTAGTTCTTTTAGTCACATGCTTCCACTGACCACTTTCCTCACCCAGTCTCCCCTCAGAATTCCCTAGTCCTGCTTCCATCTGCAAGTCTGAGCTTTTCCCTTCAGATACCTCATGTCTTTGCTCCATAATCTGCTCAAACCCCTTCCTAAACTCTACCAGACTTTCCACCTGCATCTCCAAACCTCTGATCTTTTCCTCCATCAGCTCTATCAGACGGCATTTCATGCAGACAAAACCTCTTACCAGGTGCCCCCTCCAGGATCATGTACATACCACAGCCAGTCATCTTCATTGTGTCATATGCTACATGGGTCACTCCCACTGCCACCTCTGAATCTGTCATAGCCTTCCCACCTAAATCCTGTTAATCTGGGAAACACAAACCACACCAAAACACCACCACCCACAGCAAAACCAAACCCCACACAAGCACCACAAGACAAACTCCGCTTTCAAACTCCCACTCAAACTCCCCTGTTTACAGCTCTGTTTGCTAGCTCCTGTGCCGCTGCAGCTGTCTGAGGTATTGTTTCTCTCACAACCACAGCATGGGAATGTAAAAGTTCTGTGGGCTGCAGTTGGTCTGGTTTGGAGCATTAGGTCTCAAGACTGTTTCCAAAACCCTTAATCAGTGACAAGTCATCTGTGAACCTTGGAGACATGTCAAGATGATGTGACAAAGTGGGAGGGGAGCATGTGGATCTATGTCAGTCTGTCAATGTTCGTTCATAGCAAGTTGCCTTAAAATTCCACTATGCCTGTAACAGTGCATCGGAGCAGTATAATGTCTCAGAATCGGCATCCCAACTAATAATTAAAACTGGTCTTTCACCATGATAGGTCCTGACTTCAGTGTGGAGAACGAGATGACATGATAGTGAAAAACATATCTTCACCTCTCCAAAATCCAGTCCAACCCCCAAGATAACATGCCATGTGTGCCTCTGACTAGGAGCTGAGACTGAAACCAGGCAGTCCCTTGCTTATTACATGATCCTGAGCTCACAGGTGCTCAGCCAAAAAACCTAGTCACTTTGAAGTCTCTGGGCTTTCTTCCTTCCCTTGATAGATTGGGGTGGGGGTGGAGGGCAGTAAGGGAGAGGGAAGAGAAGGACCTGCTGGGGTCCTCAATCATGTGAAGTTGGTGGGAACACAAATCATACCTCTTCCAGCCATGAAGACAGTAACATATGAATATATGTACACTGTTCTATGCATGTTACAACTACCTTGCAAAGCGATCTTACTTAGCACTCACATACCACCTCGTTATCTGAAAGCTATGCTTTTCAGCTGAGCATGTATTTCACTGTAAATTTTCAAAGCTGCCCCTGAAGAGGATAATATCCCTTTAAGTAGTTTGGGAGCCATTTAGTAGTCTCACTGTATTTGACATTTTACAAACCAGCCAAAGCAGCAATCTGTATAGGTTAATTAGGCCTTGCATGTTGCGTATCATTAGTAAACATGGTAAACTGGATCCCATTGTGCCCATGTGGTTTCTTTCTTCCCATAATTATCATTGTTTAAAGGACAAAAGACACAACAAAGAATAATCCTCATGTTGTGCTGCCTAAGCAAATCTCAGCTTTTGTGAATTTTTCCTCTGATTTAAGTTTTATTTTCCCAAGAGTTTGCCAGCTTTCTGTTCTCTGATATGGACTTTCCCTGGCTTACAAAGTTATTGTTCAACCATGCTTCAATTGGCCATGTTTTGTCATTTCAACTTATCAGCATATTCTTGTGCCAAATGAGTCAATAAATTATACTATCAAAATAGGCGTGGCTTCTGTTCTTCCCACTTGGGCTATAGCAAACCACAAGCCAGCTTCTGTTGTCACTGTAGTGGCCAGTTTGGGGAAGTTGATCAGTGTACTTCAGTTACCATCTGTGCTTTCAGCCTCTGGTGCTCACCCCTTCTGCTCTGTTTTAAAAACTCTTCACTGGACTGACATCTTGTATAGCAGAAAAATAAAGAAAGTAAGTATTTTTATTTTACAAAAGTGCATACATACAGCCATGAATTTTAAAGAAACATTGGGTTTTTTCCTGATTTATGTGAGAGTAAACGAGATCAGAATCAGCACCACAGCATCTAGTTAGAAAATCTTGAACTAGCAGGAAGTCTGGAATAAACGCGTGCTTTTAACTATTGTGCAAGCTGCAGCTGGATGTTAGGAAGTGGCACTGGTAACTATCGTGTTGAAAGGAATAAAAACATTTCAATCTTTTTAAAAAAATGTTTGATTAGACAATTTTATATTTTGTTTAAATATTAAGTCTTACTTTTTCTGTGGCTTATCAATCTGCTACAGATCATTCTAAAACTTGGATGCTTTTATTCATCATTTTCTAAGTTAAATGTAATTTTGTTAAATTGTAAAGTGTTTTGATTATACAGTGCCTAGTTTTATCTGATATATAACTTGAACACAATTTTTACAAAATAATAATAAAAAAATTGTATGACTATGATCTCCTTGGCTTCTTTGCCTTTCTTCTTTCCACTTCTTTTACCCCTTCATTCTTCCTGTTTATATGTTTATCAGTTACACTATGAATCTTGCCTTCAGCATGTTAAGAGTTTCCTTCCTATCAATTTTCCTCTCTTTTTAGCATTTGTCTAAAAAACTAAAGACATCTGAAGGATAAAACTTTGTGTCTGATCCTACAGACACACAAGTGAATAAATTCATGGTGCTGAGTATTTCCACTGAGCTCAATAAGACTACTTCTGTGTACAACTGTTACTCATTTGCCTAAATGTTTGCAGGATCAGAACCAGATGTACACTCCAATCTGAGGTCTCACTTCAAAAGCTGGGCCAGTTAAAGATATGACCTCACCCACCTTGTCTCTAATATTCTGGGGCCAGCCTGGCTGCAACAACATTACAAATGGCTCAAACTGACGTGCACACAGCAGCTTCACATGACTGTTCTAACATGGCTAAAGACAGCAGGGTAGATGCGTGGGCTGTAGCAACCCATGTTGGTACCCAGGGTTCCAGGCAGACTTGTACAGCTCACAATGTTGCATCTAAACTGCTATTTTTAGCCAGGCTACTGCAGCTCTGTCTATCCGAGCTGCAATCACACCTTTACTTGCAGTGTGAACATACCCTTAAGATTGTAATGAGAACCTAAATTGACTTGTTACCTAAAGTTCAATTCTCTGTTTCCCAAACAGGGTTCAAATATTTAGGGTTTTTGCGGGCATCTCATTTGTAAACCACAGTTGCTGACAAGGAAGCTGCTCCTGCTTCCAATTCAGCCAATAGAAGTTTTACCACTGACTTCATTGGGAGCAGGATCAGGGGGTCAAAATGATCCTCAGAATTTCAGGTATTTCTAAATATGACACAAGCAGCTATCATGGAGTGATTTCAAACCAACATGGCTATTGAGACAGTTAATGCAGAGTAAATAAAGCATGAGTCTTTTTGTGACCATAATAGTCACATAAAATCCTTCATAGCCAAAGCCCAGTGAAGTCAATAGGTGTCTTTCTATTGACTTCAATGGGCTTTGGATCATTCCCTAATAATTTTTATCCAATAAGGCCGAGAAAGGGAAATAAAGCAATGAAAAAGTAGTATAGTGAATTCCAAGGAAAATGCTGCCTAATAAGCCATTTTGATCAGCTTTTTCTAAGTCTAAGAAGCTATTCCAAACTGTTTGTTTTCTGCTAGCAATAAATCATATTTCCTATTTCACAACTGGAATTGCTGGTGGTGTTTGTACATATTCAGGGAGGCACGTGATGCCTGTACAGTAGCTGTGAAAGCCCAGTTAAGTCCTGCACTCATTGCTCAGGCAAAACCTCCACTGAATTGAAACTGAATTGCATGACTTGTGTATCTTCAAGTTTTTTCTAACAAATGATACCATTGTAGTAACTGTTTTAATACATTTATTTCAGCACCTGTAATTAAGCACTAGAAAAGAATCAAACAACAAATAATAAATGCACGTAACATGCTGTTGGAAAGGTGGCCCTGAATTATTGCTTCTAAACATGGATGTGTAGCATTACTGTCTTCATTTCAGGGTCCTGTTAACATAAACTGCATGTGAGCTCAGCTAGCTAGTTTGTTGCATAGGGAAATCACAAAACATACTTCTCCCACCTACCTTTTTATACATGAAATTAGCACTAATCAACACTGGGTTCTTGGCAAAACATGGACACTCATGGGGTCTACTGCAGCTTTTGCATAAGTGGGTGCAACTCTACTGAAATCAAGGAAGTTGTACTCATCTCCACTGTGTATGAGCATGGTCCCAAATATTTTACAATATTTTAAAACTAGAAAATGGGAGAAGGAATTGGAGGGTTCAAGGGAACTGATAGAATGATAAGGAAACCTGGTCTAAATCTGATCCATATGCCTAACTGGTAG
Organism: Lepidochelys olivacea; assembly: GCF_965140295.1. Classification (NCBI taxonomy): domain Eukaryota; kingdom Metazoa; phylum Chordata; order Testudines; family Cheloniidae; genus Lepidochelys; species Lepidochelys olivacea. The sequence goes on from NC_140411.1 coordinate 136,810,445, forward strand.
CCTGGCTGAGGCAGGGTGAGCATTTTCAAACTGGTTGCCAGTGCCTTCCTATTCATACTCCCCCCAGGCTCTTCCTGCCACTTTCTCTCCCATATTACTTTTGTTTTGACAAATACTTGCCCTATTTATTCTGTTATACAGATTTTAGGTAGAGCTTTTTAAAAATGGCTTCAGGTTTAGCTGTCCATTTTTTTTTAATCATTTTTTTTAAAAAGAAACCTAGCTGGCAAAAAAGATGGCATGGACAGACTTCCACTGAGCAGAGACTGAGAAGACTGGGGCTGTTCATTTCTGAATGTGGTCCAGCTCCAGGGCTGGAGCAAGGCTTTCCCTGTAATTGTGGGAGCCATTTTGGTACTGAGCACAGGAACTGAGAGCAGGAGATTGCCTCTCCTGTGTTCTCAGTGCTCCCCCATCCCCACCCCCATGATATCCAGGCAGCATGGAAGAGAAGGGAGAAGCATCCTGACATGAATGCAGAGGAGTGAGGGCAGAGTTGGAAGGGCAGGGTTAGGAGCAGGTTATATGGGGAGTAGAGGGAAAGAGGAGCAACCTGGATAGGACAGAAGGATACATGCTAGGGTACAGAGGCAAAAATGTGTGGAGGGGGGGCTGATGATGGGGAAAGAAGCAAAAAGGTCTGTAACCACTGGAGAATACTCCCCTCCAGAACCAGCAACTGGAGTCTAGATTCCTGTATACCAATATTCTTCTGCTGTTTAGAAAATAGCTGAGAAATGCACTGACAAAATATGTCTCTCATCTGCCTGCAGTGGTTGGTGCAGCAGAGAGGAGAACAGCCTACTAACACTGCTAGTTACTCCATTAGCTCAAGCAGTAGAGGACTGTGTGGTGGATCGAAAGGTCTCACCCTTCTGATGACCATTGTGGGCATCAATATGGTTCTATGAGATGCAAGATTTTAGGGGGGGGGTTCAGTTTGCTTTCTAGATAGTGACAGAAAAATAACTTGCATTAAAAAGAACATGAAGGTTCCAAAGGCAATCACTGAAAATTAGGAAATGCCAGAATTAATTAACCCTTAATTCAGTTCCCTTGTGCATATGCATTCTGATACAATCTTTAATTACATGAGCACATGCTGTTTTAAGTACAAGACACCTGCCTCATTCTGTGCACAGGTTGGATGATGCTAAGATGCCATTATAATTAATTTCTATACTATGTATAATTTCCTATCAACCTTGTAACTAAACTTTTTGGTTGCACTTGTAATGGGAGGGATAAAGAAGACAAACTAAAATGTCTTAAAAACCACAGCTACAATGTACAAAAAAAGACTAGTGATTTTGGGTGCCTATATTTTTGGGTATTCAAGCTGAGATAAGCTTGACAAGATCTGCTTTTCAGAAACTGCTCAGCTCCATCTCTTAAAAATCAGGCCCTTTAAATTTGTTTTACATTCAGCACCAGAAATTCAGGCACCCAATTTTGCAAACCTTGGACTATGAATTGACGAACTGATGATGCTAGTTTCAAAACTGCTATAGTAATGCTACCTATTTATTATTATAAAAAGCACACTCTCTTTTTTAAGGGAAACATGAATCCCACAATACCAAATCTAATATGGCTACTTCTTCTGGCTTATGGTACTTCAGAAATTCTCGCTGAGACCAAGTATCCTAGAACCCTGCCATGTGATGTCAGCGTGAATAACTCCTCCGTCATTTTTGACTGCAGTGCCCGTCAACTGAGAAGTGTGCCTACTGCAATGCATGGTAATGTAACAGAATTAAAGCTCTCAGACAACCTTATAAAGGAGGTATTTAAAGAATCTTTTCAGGGCCTGAATAATCTTATGAAAATAGATCTAAACAGAAATCACTACTCTAAGGCAGAGGAAGAGGCTCATGATTTGTGTAAAAAAGGAATGGTAATTGAAGATGGAGCTTTTGCTAACTTAACAAAGCTAAAGGAATTACTAGCTGATGAAAATCACCTATGTAAAATACCAGTTGGGATGCCATTGTCCTTAACCTCACTGAGTTTGAGATATAACAACATACTTTCTGTCTGCCGGCAAAATTTTTCAGAACTCACACAACTGAAAGAACTGTATATGGATGGGAATTGTTATTATGGCAATCCCTGCGAAAAAGCTTTCCTTGCAGACAATGGAGCTTTCTCAGACCTCACTATTTTGACAGTCCTGTCACTTGCCTTCAACAACCTGACCCGAGTTCCAAGCAAACTGCCTTCATCTCTAAGGAAACTTTACCTCAGCAGCAACAAGATCAAAACCATCTACCAAGATGATTTTAATGAACTGTCTAATATAGAAGTCCTTGACTTAAGTGGGAACTGTCCAAGGTGCTACAATGCCCCCTACCCATGTGAACCTTGCACTGGGGACTCTGCCATTCAAATACATCCTCTTGCTTTCCAGCATCTGAAAAATTTACAGAATTTAAACCTCTCCAGTACCTCTCTCATTAGCTTACCGGCCAGCTGGTTTTATAACACAACACAGTTAAAGGTGCTGCATCTTGAATTTAACTACTTAATAAAGGAAATAGCCTCTGGAGAATTTTTACTCCAGCTGCCTTATTTGGAGGTGCTTGATTTATCTTTTAACTATGCAAGGAAATCATACCCGAGGTATATAAATATTTCAGACAAGTTCTCCAACCTGGTCTCTCTCCAGCAACTGCACTTAAGAGGTTACGTGTTCAAGGAACTTAAGAGCAAACACCTTCGGCCCCTCATAAATCTTACCAAACTACACGTCCTCAATTTAGGAGTCAACTTTATCAAGCAAATTGATCTCAGTGTGTTTCAGCTCTTTGCTAATCTGACTACAATTTCTTTGTCTGACAACAGGATATCACCTATACTAGAGAGCAGCAATAATAGTATTATTAGAGGAGAATCAGTCCAAAATCATGTAATTCAAAGTCGTTCAACAGATACTGATCTTGAGCCATCAGTAAATAGTATGGTACCAGCAGAAGGCAAAGACAGTAGCAGTGTGTATAATTCCATTTTTCCTTTAATCAAACCCCAATGCAGCATGTATGGTAAATCATTAGATCTAAGCTTAAACAGTATTTTCTTCATTGACCAACAGCAATTTAAAGGTTTCCATGATATAGCATGTTTGAATTTGTCCTCAAATGGCATTGGACAAGCTTTGAATGGCACTGAATTTATCTTTCTACCTAATCTCAAATATTTAGATCTGTCTTTTAATAAACTTGATTTGGCTTATCAATATGCATTTTATGAACTGCCTAGGCTAGAGGTACTGGACCTCAGCTACAACGTACACTATTTTATTGTGTCAGGGATAACACACAGATTGGGATTTACTGAAAATCTTCCGTATCTAAAAGTTTTAAACTTAAGTTACAATGAAATTTTTACACTCACAGAGCCTAATCTAACTAGCAGCTCCCTGAAAGAGTTAGTGTTCAGAGGAAACCGCCTTGATATTTTATGGAAAAATGGAGATAATAGATACATAAATATTTTTAAAAGACTCTGCAATCTGACTCATCTTGACATATCCTACAACAGACTTCATAAAATTCCTACCAACGCATTCCGTGGCTTGCCACAAAGTCTAATTGAGCTATACCTAACCAACAATGAATTAAAGTACTTTGAATGGACAGCCCTGCAACAATTTCAGAACCTCACATTACTGGACCTGAGCTCAAATGCTCTGTCCTTTGTAACTGATAACCTTGCCAACTGCACAGCTTCCCTTCAGAGACTAGTGCTTCGACAAAACAAGATTTCTCAGCTTGCTGATGGATTTTTTAATAAAGCCAGCAGTCTCCTGCACCTTGATTTAAGTTACAATGAGCTGCCTTCCATAAACCAGTCAATACCTCAGTATGATAACTTAATTTATTTAGAGCTTTTGGACTTAAAAGGAAACCCTTTCGAATGCACCTGTGCAACTGTTGATTTCAAAAACTGGATAAATCATTATGTTAATATTAGTATCCCACGACTGGCAACAGATGTCATTTGTGCAACACCTGGAGATCAAAAAGGGAAAAGCATCATAAGTTTAGACATATACGCCTGTACTTTGGATAAGGTTGCAGCAATATGCTTTTGTTTATCATTCTTCATTATTTTGACCATTATGACAACAGCTATCACAAAACATTTATTTTATTGGGATGCCTGGTATATTTACTATTTTTGTACAGCAAAACTAAAAGGATATAAATCTCTTGGCATGACCAAAGCTCTCTATGATGCTTACGTCGCCTATGATACTCAGGATGCAACAGTAACTGACTGGGTAATAAATGAACTACGATTTCATCTAGAGGAAAGTGAAGACAAGCAAGTTCTGCTTTGTTTGGAGGAAAGGGACTGGGAGCCGGGAAAGGCTGTCATTGACAACCTTGCACAGAGTATCCATCACAGCAGAAAGACCATCTTTGTTCTAACCGAAAGATATGTGAAAAATGGGAACTTTAAAACTGCTTTTTATATCGCTCTGCAGAGACTAATGGATGAGAATACGGATGTGATTGTGTTCATTCTACTGGAGCCGGTGCTACAGCATTCCCAGTACCTGAGGCTGAGGAGGAGGATCTGCAAGAGCTCTGTTCTTGACTGGCCTAAGAATCCACATGCTGAAAGCCTTTTCTGGCAAAATCTAAAAAGTGTAGTGCTAACAGAAAATTATAAAAGATATAATGCAATGTACACAGATTCCATTAAATGACGGTAAAGAGAGAAGAATGTCTTCTTCTTTGTAGCAGATATCTTTGTATTGAGACATTATCAGTTTTGAGTACATAATTAGAATCTAGTTAAAACAGCATCATTGGATCTAGTTAAAACAGCATCTCTACTAAAGTGTTTGAGGAAGTATGAAGGAAGCAAACATTACAGTACTTTGGCCTGAATTAATGTCAGTTATGATACTACAGGCAAGTGGAAGATCATATACACAGATACTGTGCTGTACTGATGATTTGTGTAAATTGTTTCTCAATACTTGTCAGTTATCACCACTAATTACACATGTAATTAGCCATTATGAATTGTATGTTTAACATCATGGAACTTTCAAAACTATCTAACTTGCTAGTGAGAATTAAGAACAGTCTTACCTTTGGCTACCTTTTAATGAAACAGTTTTTATACTTCAGTCCAATGATACTTACTAACAATAGTTGCGGCTTAACAGGGACACTTGCAAGTGGTCTAGTGGTGCTTCGTTGTGTGTTTTCGTCTTGTGTTGATTTAGAATGTTTGCTTCTTTAAAATCAGCTTTTGGTTTCTTCACACCTGTTATACACATAGAAAGTGTACACACTGTGACCTCACTGCCTGACTCTGGTTGTTGACCATCAATTACCCATGCTTGGATCCAATGTCAGATGTCTTATAGCTGCCCTTGCTACTGGCATGGGGCAGTAGATTCCAAACTACACTGGTCTGTCTAATAATGGGGTCGGTTCTGTAGCTTTGTGGACTGCATGTTCACTCTTAGAATTGGGTCTTCTCTTACATCAGCATTCCTCTTAATGGGTGCAAATGGCTATCTACCATAGGGAATAAAAATAAAAATTTCTACTCTATTAGTGGAAATCATGCTAATAAACTGATTCGCTGATAGACCTATTAATATAGGCTGACATTTTCAAGTATGCCCAAAGGTGTTTCATGCCCAAATCCCATTAGAACAGGGGTTCTCAAACTGGGGGTCAGGACCCCTCGGGGGGTCGTGAGCTGTCAACCTTCACCCCAAGCCCCGCTTTGCCTCCAGCATTTATAATGGTGTTAAATATATTTAAAAGTGTTTTTAATTTATAAGGGAGGTCACACTCAGAGGCTTGACATGTGAAAGAGGTCACCAGTAAAAATGTTTGAGAGCTACTGCATTACAAGTCAATAAGACTGGGGTGCCTACACTCCCAGAGGCCCCAATGAAGATCTAACCCAAACTGCCTTATCAGGAAAAATGACATGAAAGTTAGATGACAACAAAATCAACCAAGTTTGTACAAGTCATCAGCTAGTGATACTTAAATGGGAGAATCCAACTCACTGAATGTAAAACAGAACACAATGGAACAATACTTTTCTCAGTTATACCTGAGCAGCTCCACTCTAGTCAGTGATTTTGGACGTGGTAATTTGATCCTTTAACAGAAATGAATACATGGACCAATAAAGCTTATAAGGGCTTTTCTATTATCTTCTCCCTTATGTTGGATCATATTAAGGAAGTTCTGTATTAAAATCACAAATGAGTTTGATTCCCCAGAGTTTAAATTCCAGAGTATTACTAATTAAGAAGTCTCTTGGGTTTTGGTACTGTTTCGCTCCCTCTCTGTGTGAAACTTGCAAGCTGCTAACTGTGTTCGTACATCCTAAGACAGAGTCTGTTCTCAAAGCAATTCTTTGTAACAACAGAAGCAGCACCCAGAGACTCCCCGCCCTTTTGTTGTATTTATCTCGCTTTGTTAACAATTGTGATTAAAATAGAGATAGAGGATGTATGTGGATGGATGCTTGGTGTGGATAATAACTGAGTGATCAGGGAGGTGCCAGCCTAAGAATCCAGTGTCCATGGGTCGAAGAAGGCGTCAAATGGAAACAACCAGAGGACCCTTGGAGGGTAGACTGGAATCCACCCAATAGCCTCAAGGATGGGAGAACCGAAGAACAACACGGAGCCGTCAGGAATGTGCCATCTGCTGATTGATTCAGCAACAGCATGATGAAGCAATTCCCATAGACTGACATAGGAAGAAATTCCTATAAAAATGGACTCTAGAAAGTGAGAACTTTGGGGTCTGATTCTGCAAACCAACTTCCAGGAGCATTAGATGTGCATCTGACAAGGCCCTGCTCCCTCCTCATGTCCAGGCCACCTGGCCAGTGGCTTGGCATGAGCAACTCTAAGGCTGGTAACTATGATAACAACCTTGCAGAATCTGTGTGTGTATGAATGAATGTGTGAATAAATATGAAATTGAATGGAATGTTAAAGTTATAACTAACTGCTTGCTATGATTCTTTCTGTATTCACAATAAATGTGGCATTTTGTCTTTCCCCCTTTAATAAGATCCCGATGGTTTTTATTTTATTGGTATAACACTTATAACTAGAGCCGGGCAGGAAATGATTTTTCCATCCTGCAAAAATTAGAGATAGCAAATACATTTTCCCATCCTGAGTTGGAATAAGACAAAATCTCAAATATTTTCGCAAACTGAAAATCTGAAAAAATATCGGTTCAGGTCAATCATGTTCAATTTCAATTCTGACCTTTTCAAAATCCTTTTTTTTGGGGGGGGGGAGTGGGGGAAGGAAGGAGGGGTGTCTAACTTTACTAAAATTTTTAAACAAAAAGTTTTTGAGACTTAAACCTCCCCAAATTTTTCATTTGGTAACTGTCAAAATGGGACACTATTGAAACATTTGTTCCCAGTCATTTTCTGAGTCAGGAGATTTGTCAAAACTGGCCCTGTTTTGCAACCAGTTTTTATTGTGACAAATCAATATTTTTGGGGGAAAAGATGGTTCATTGAAAAATTCCTGACAAGCTTTACTTTTAATTTTCTCTCTCTCTCTTCATGCATCTGACGAAGTGGGTATTCACCCACGAAAGCTTATGCTCCAATACATCTGTTAGTCTATAAGGTGCCACAGGACTCTTTGCCTCTCTCTCTCTCTTGACATTTAAAGAGTGACCTTGTCACTGCTTGGTTCATACTGTGCTGATGCAAACTGGGAGCACACATGTCTGTGGTCACATCAGGTCATGCCAGGTCATGGGAAGTCTAGTTTTCTAAGTTTAACAAAAAGCAACTTTGACACAACACATGAACTGACTAGTCTGAGCTTGGGATATTTCTACAGGTAGCTTCACATTTTCACTTTCATTTCTGTGCTACTGCAAAGCTGGAAAAAATACCCAAAGTTTCGTTTCCTAGTCATGCCCCTTTTCTTTTATCTCAATTACATTACATGACAGCATGAGAAATCAGAGGCCTTGTCTACTAATAACTGCTGCTAGCAATAACTAGTAGAGCTAGAGCTCTTTGTAAAGTCAATCTTTGTGGGCATTTGCATATTTTTTCTTTCAGTTCTACTTCTGAATAGGTTGAAAAAGATAACACTATCCCCTACATTTGTGTAGCTATTGGCATTCAAAACAAATGTTTGAAAAAATTTAAGGTCACCTGTTAAAAAGCTGCCATAAAAATATTCTGTAACAGTTTTTTGAAATGACTGTTAAAGACCTCTCCTTGCTGCTATAGAAATCAATAGCAAAATATCAATTGACCTCAGTAGTAGCAGGGTGGGGCCTTTATTATTCACAAGTTTATTGTGAGGACATACATCGGCTGAGTTTAGCAAGTCTAGATATTGGCCCAGATCCTGCTTACTTATTCATACAAGTTGGTTTCAGTGGGAATATTTTTGTAAGTCAGCAGTATTTGTCCAGTGATGCCATTCAGGGCTTCTCTTCATGGCAAGTTGCTGTGTGGCAAGCCAGGGTGTGAATCTACCGTAATATCCCATGTGGTCACCGCTACAGTGCTGTGAAAGTCCTGGAGTGCGGCTTGGTATACTATGACTTGAAAGCTTAGTATGTCAAGCTCCACTCTGGGACTTTCAGTGTACTGTAGCTGGGCCCACATGGGATTTCACTGTGTGACAAGCTCATGCAATGCAGAGTCACCCCCTGGCTTGCCACGTAGTAACTTGCCCTGTAGACAAGCCCTTAATCACAGAATCCTCAAAATTAGGCTTGAAAATGACTTATTATGTCATTTAATCCATACCCCTGCCTATACAGGCTGCTTCCCTACAGTAGATTTCCTAGCTTTATCCAATCTTTTAACTGTCACAAGCAATGAAGTTTCCGCTATATTCCTTAGGAGACTGTTCTAGGATCCATTATATGTTGTTAAGGCTGATTCCCCACTCTGGCACTTCGAGTGCAGAAGGTGGGGGCCCACATGGACTCTGAAAATTAATACTGGCCACTCCAGGCTTGTATTAAACTCCCAAGGTCACAGCTTTTTTCTGACCTTGGATTGGTAGATGCTGCCACCACCCAAGTGCAAAAACCCCTTTGAGAACCCAGGAAGGCGCACTTGGGAATTCCTTCCTGTGGAGTACCCTTAAGCTCTTTCACACACCCTGCCCTCGGGAAGAGCTGAGAAAGAAAGACAAAGGAAATCAGCTGTTGCCACCAGCTTATTAAACAACATGTGCACAAACCTCTTAGGGACACAAAAAATAATTCTGTTCTTTAAAAAGGTAAATTTTATTAAAAAACAAAAGAAAAAATATATCTTGGAGTTTAGGCTATTGCTAGATTTAAAAAGAGCAACTACAAAGATTAAGCATCAAGGATAGTTTCTTGAGGTCCAGCTTAAAGGTTACAAGCAAAACAAATGCATTTGGGGTTAGCACAGAGGAGTCCACAAGCCATAAAGAAATAAAAGGGATAAACCTAATTGTGTCTTCCTAGACATTTCCTGATCTACTTACATATCTGGGGTTTTAAATGAGTAGCTTCTAGGTATGATCCTGATGATTTTTTCATATCTGGCCCCAAGCTTCTTACAGCATAGTTTTTCCTGTGCCCTCGCTCCTGGAGAACAACCACAGACTGACAAAAGAGGAGTCTTGTTTCAATTTTTAAAAAGTTCTAAAGCTTTCCCATTGGCTCTCCTGGCCAGGTGCCCATTCACTTCTTTTAACCCTTTACAGGTAAAGCAAGTAGAGAACAGCTACTAAGAGGGATTTTATAGCTAATTGGCTGGCTGGGTGTCCATAAAAGGGAGCTCCACCACCCGCCCTTTCATTTATCACATATGTGATTAGCAGGTAGTTCTTCCTGACATTCAGACTATATTTGCCTTTCTCAGTTTCATCTCAGTATTCCTAGTTATACCCATTTCCGCCGCATGCCACTTTAAGCACATGAACAGTCCCTGTTCTTTGCTGGACCGGGACTTTAAAAAGTAGCTGCCTGTCTTTAAAAGCCCTGCTTATTGTTAAGCGCTGATGTAAAGAGATGCACAGAGGAAGCCATTTACAGTGCACAACAACACATTTTTGTTCGTCCTAAAAATTCTTCAAGAACTGTGCTACATATTTTTCAGCACACTTTCCTGTCACCTAAACTGCTGTTTACATACACACAGATAGAATGATCCCATAACTTCTATATGGAGATTTCAGCAGCAGCAGCAAAAACCAGCCCTACTTAAAATAACACCCTGGGTAAATTCCAGATTTTTAGCATGTGGCAAGTGGATTCATGTTCAGAAAATAACAATGTACACTCACAGACCAATATTCCTGCTACAATGTGTAGAATCCAACACTTCATCGTGCATTTTAAAAAGTCAAATGTCCAAGGAAATGATTCTGAGTCCAGATATTTTTTACAACTAATATCTACCTCAGCGAAAAAAATAAAAAGGAATTAAAAGGGAAGTATTGCCCCATCTGATCCTCCTTCCTTTTATTTTATTTGCCGCATAACCACAGCTTCTCTGTTTGAAAATGAAGATTAATGATTAGCTTTGGTAATTTCATGTTAGTTCCTCGGCAGCTCAAGAGAAAAATAGATATGATAATAAAATCTACCAAAAAACAGAAGTATACTATAATAAATCCTTCAGAATTAGATGATGTGTCCTGTGTTACAGCTTTGGTTACATAAAGACTTTCTCATCAGTACTTTAAAGGTACATCTACACTGCACACTCCTTCGGGTGCTGGGTATATACACAGCTCTCCCTGCATTTCCCAGCATGGCTATAAATAGTAGTGTAGATGGTGAGGCAGGGCTTAGGTGAGGAAAGACACTTCTGAAATCTGTGGTAATGAACCCTGCCTAGCTTTCTACTCGCCCAAGCAGTGCCTCTCATGCATAGGCACCGACTTCCTCTCTGCTGGGGAGTATTTGACCTCCCTCTCTGCCCTTGGCCCACTCCCAGTCCACCCCTTCCTCCAAGTCCCCACCTCTGCCCTGCCTCTTCCCACCCCTGCTCTACACCCAGACCCACTCCATCACTTTCCCCAAGCCCCCACCCCTGCCCTGCCTCTTCCTGCCCCCACTCCACCCCCTCCTGCCCCCAGCTCCACCCCTGGAAGCCCCACCTCTTCCCCGCCTCTTTCTGTGCAACCCCCATGCTGCAGCTGGAGCAGGGTCTGCGCACCCCCCCACGCCTGCAGTTGGGGCCGGGACTGTCCCCTCCCCAAGGCTTCTGCCAGAGTGAGAGTGTTGCCACCATCAGGGCTGTGTCCCCCCAATGTTTGTGGGGCTCAGGCTGTCAGCCCCCTGCCTCCCGTAGCATGGCTCAGGCTGGTAATCCCACCTCCCTCCCCGAGCATGGGGTTCCAGTGCCATTTCTCCTCCCCATCCCTCAGCCCTCCTCCCTGGTTGTTTTTAGTAAAAGTCACAAATAGGTCACAGGCTGCCTTGAATTTTTGTTTATTGCCCATTGTTGGACCATATTAAAGAAGTTCTGTATTAAAATCACAAATGAGTTTGATTCCCCATAGTTTAAATTCCAGGGTATTACTAATTAAGAGGTCTCTTGGTTTTTGGTACTGTTTCTCTCCCTCTCTGTGTGAAACTTGCAAGCTGCTAATTGTGTTAGTACATCCTAAGACAGAGTCTGTTCTCAAAGCAATTCTTTGTAACAACAACTACTCACACAGAGAGAGACTCAAAGCAATACTCTGTAACAACAGAAACAGCACCCAAAGACTCCCCGCCCTTTTGTTGTATTCATCTTGCTTTGATAACAATTGTGATTAAAATAGAGATAGAGGATGTATGTGGATGGATGCTTGGTGTGCATAATAACTGAATGATCAGGGAGGTGCCAGTGAAAGAATCCAGTGTCCATCGGCTGAAGAAGGCGTCAAGTGGAAATAACCAGAGGACCCCCAGGGCAGACTGCAATCCACCCAACAGCCTCAAGGATGGGAGAACCAAAGAACAAGATAACATCTAGCAGCACGCAGCCATCAGGCATGTGCGATCTGCTGATTGATTCAGCAACAGCATGATGAAGCAATTCCCATAGACTGGTATAGGAAGAAATTCCTATAAAAATGGACTCTAGAAAGTGAGAACTTTGAGGTCTGATTCTGCAAACCAACTTCCAGGAGCATCAGATGAGCATCTGAGAAGGCCCTGCTCCCTCCTCATGTCCAGGCCACCTGGCCAGTGGCTTGGCATGAGCAACTCTAAGGCTGGTAACTATGATAACAACCTTGCAGAACCTCTCTCTGTGTGTGTGTGTATGAATGAATGTGTGAATAAATATGAAATTGAATGGAATGTTATAGCTATAACTAACTGCTTGCTATGATTCTTTCTGTATTCACAATAAATGTGGCATTTTGCCTTTCCTCCTTTAATAAGATGCTGCTGGTTTTTATTTTATTGGTATAACACTGTGACCTGTCAGTGACTTTTACTAAAAATAACTGTGACAAAATCTTAACCTTATGGATGATGCATGTACAGCCTGGTCGTAGGAGTCGTGAGGGAATGGAGCATGCCCAGGGCAGGTGAAATCTTTGGAGAATTTAGATGCCCCTCAACAAGTCTCTTCTGAGCATGTGCACATGGGGATTCTTCAAAGGTAACTTGGCCAGGTTTTCACAAGGGTAGTAATGGACACGAGGCTGACCCCTTCGCCCGCCCCCCCCTGTAAATTTCAAGTCGCTGCTACAAAGCATGGAAGCATAGATTGTCTCATCAAAACTGCTGGGGAAAAATTTAACATGGGCAAAACAGTGTATTTTCCCTTATACTCATTCTTGTGTGAGCCTTCTGCCAGGTGTTGTCAGCAGCCACAAGGGCCAGGAAACCACGTTCAATATCATAGAGATTTTCTTAACATTGGAAAACAGAACCAGCTTGAGCCCCCACCCAAAAATCTTGGAACACTAAACACCTCCCCTAGGTGCCTCTAAGAAGCAATACTTCCCCACTCATAAATAAATTTTAATCCAAAACAGTCAAAATTGATCACTGTAGCAAAGCAAACCTGTCTGCTGATCACCTACACCAGTAGTCCCCAACTTTTCTGTGGGAATAGCACATTCGTATTCCCAACAGACTGTGGTGGGTGCCAAACACCCCGCTGCCGAAACACCACCGAGAAGTGGCAGTGGAAAGAAGCCTCACTGCCAAAATGCCACCGAGAAGTGGCAACGGTGGGCAGTTCTCAGGTGGCTTTGCTCGGCAGCGGCATTTCAGCGGCGCAGTGTCCTGCGGGCGCACACAACTTCCCTGGTGGGCGCCCACAACTTCCCTGGCGGGCACCATTGCACCAGCGGGCACTGCGTTGGGGACCCCTGATCTAGACAGAGTAGGTGTGTTAGTGTAAATACAGCCTGCTCTTGATATCTTTTCCCCCCAGTTCATCCAGGAGCACCATTTCAGTTTTTTTGGGGGGGTAACTTTAGCCACGAGGGGTTACTTTATACTGCATCAATACTCCGAAATCACTTAAAAACTAGTCCAAAAGTAGCCGAATCTATTTATTTGAACAATTTTTTTATTAACACATTGGTCTATACCTTTAAAAGGAATCGGTATCTACAGTATAATTAAATGATGGATGTTAGCAGCATAGATCTATAACAAATTTTGGCAGCCATACTTTACAAGTTGTTCAGATTGGCTTGGGTTTATGTTTACTGAAGGGTTTATAAAATAGTTATGATAAATACAAAGGATTAAGTTGGAAGGAGGTTTCTAGTGTGTTGTGTCCATTTATTCTTTTACGTAGAGACTGTCCAGTTTGACCAATGTACATGGCAGAGGGGCATTGCTGGCACATGATGGCATATATCACATTGGTAGATGTGCTGTAAGAATTGGGGAGAGTAAACATCACTTAAATGAAATGCACATATGCAACTCAAGTTTGTGAGATTCTGCCACCCTCAGAAATGTTAAACAGCAAGTATGACAGGAGATAAGAATATTTACCAGCTGGAAGAGAAGGAGATACAGCAGAAAGCTGCAAAATGGTTGATGGAAGGAGCAGTTGACGGGCAGCAGCTCCTCAGAAGGTATCTGGGGAAAAGGTCCTAGAAAAGTGCAACCCCAGTGTGGGGAGATTTGGTAAAATCCAGGCATTCGCAGAGGAAATCAGTGTTTCTATCACAGCTTATGGACCTGGCCCAAAGTCCACTGCTGGCAAAGGAAAGACTCCCACAGACAAGTGGGACTAAATGGCAGAATAATTTGATGTTTATTGGGGTGAACTTCCAGCAAGCTTAAATCCAAGTTCCTTTTTCCTTATTTTCAAATCCCAATTTATTTCCTTTTTGCCCCTAATTTATATAGTAATATTCTCAGCTATACCTTAACCAATCATTTTACTGAAATTTACCTAACCAATCCTAACATATTGTAACATGATTAGCTAACCAATTATACCCAACCACCTTAATTGGTTTACACCCAGCAAATTAATTATACAGCAGACAGAAACAATCACAGAACCAGACAGAGGCCATGCAAATAAACAATAGCAAAGTGGAAACTATAAATACAAAACAATACAGAAGTGAGTTTTTCACAACTACATCTATAAAGACATAAGGGTTTCCCAACTATGTCTATGGATAAGTGAATTTTTACGAAACAGAAAACTATCAAACTAAATTTCCTTTTACATCTTCTAGGCTCTTCCCTTTATCTGGAGGTGATAGATTGGATCACCTTTCTAACAGCTCCCGATTGCCTTATTTCAATATAAGTGGTTTGAAATGTGTGAGGACATGACCATACGCTTTCCAGCTTATGGCTGCTCCCACTGCTTAGCCAAAGGCCTTAGCTTAAGAACAGGGCCTCAGACTGTCACAGTGAGAGAAGGCCCTTACACAGGCAGACAGTGACTTTGATTCTTTCTTTTATACCTCTATAACTAGCTAAATGATAAACATATACCTAAATTCTTGAAGTATAGGCCTTTACAGACCGGCCTGAATATCCTAACAATATACAGGGCCAGCACAGTGGCTGAATTATCTCTAAATTATTTTTAGGCATGATATTTTTGGAGATCTTTCTAATTCATCATGAAAGAAATGTTCAGATTATGTGTTGTAACCATTAACATAAATGAGCTGAAGCTAAACTACAGGGGTTAAGGTGAACATTTAAAAGTTTGCCAAGGGTAGGATTACCATAGCTGAACATTCAAAAAAGAGGACACTTCACAGGGGGGGTTATTTGATCACACCCGCCCACCCCAAAGTCCCCGCCCCAGCTCCACCCCCTCCCTGCCCCATTGGACCCCTTTCCCAAATCCCCGCCCCGACTCCGTCTCCTCCCCTTAGCATGCTGCATTCCCCCTCCTCCCCCTCCTTCCCAGCCGCGCGAAACAGCTGTTTTGAGGCAGAAGCGCTGGGAGCTAGGGGGAAAAGGTGGGCACTCTCTCGAGTTATCAACATTCACTTTCTTTCTCGAATGGTCAACATTCACTCTCTTTCTTGAATGATCAACTCTAATTTGGGGAAAAATAATAATGGCAAAATCCAGGACGTTTTTAGATATTTAAAAATTCCTCCTGGACGGCGATTTAAGAACCAAAAAGTCAGACATGTCCACGGGGAAAGTAGTATTAGAGAGAAAGTATGTGTACTAATTAACAAATGACGGGATGGATGAAATTAATGATTGCTTGAAAGTAACTGAGGTACCTAACTTTTTTTTAAAAAAATCTCTTAAAAATCACTATCTAGAGTGTAATTAAATGATGGATGTATAATAAACCAATTTTAGCAGCTTAATCTTACAAATTGTTCAGATTGGCTTCGGTTTATGTGCACTGAAGGGTTTATACAAACAGTTATGATAAATTGGATTAAGTTGGAAGGATTTGAGAGAGTAAATATAGCTTCAATTAAATTCATGGATGGTACTCAAGTTAGTGAGACTCTGCCACCCTCAGAAATATTAAAGAGTAAGTAAACAGTAGCTAAGATTTCTTACCAGTTAGAAGAGCAGGACATACAGCACAGCAGATACACAGCTATAAAATGGCTGCATAAAGGCAGCAGTTGCTTGTATCTGCACACTGGAGGGAGGGAGAGCTCAGTGGTTTGAGCATTGGCTTGCTAAACCCAGGGTTGTGAGTTCAATCCTTGCGGGGGCCATTTTGGGATCTGGGGCAAAATGAGCAGGGGGTTGGACTAGATGACCTCCTGAGGTCCCTTCTGATTCTATGATGTAAAGGACCAGCAGCAACTCAAAGGGTGTGCTGGAGAAAAGGTCCTAGAAAAGCACAACCCTGGGGAGATTTGGTAAGATAGGGCATTTGCAGAGGAATCAGCATTTGTGTGTAACAGCCTATATGAACCTTCCTGACCCAAAGCCCATTGTAGGCAAAGGAAAGAGTCTCACAGACAAGTTTCAGAGTAGCAGCCGTGTTAGTCTGAATCTGCAAAAAGAACAGGAGTACTTGTCGCACCTTAGAGACTAACAAATTTATTAGAGCATAAGCTTTCATGGGCTGTAGCCCACTTCATCGACTGCATAGAATGGAACGTATAATAAGATATATATATATACATACAGATAAGATGGAAGTTACCATACAAACTGTGAGAGGCTAATTAGTTAAGTAATTAGCCTCTCACAGTTTGTATGGTAACTTCCAACTTATCTGTATGTATATATATATATATATATATATCTTACTATATGTTCCATTCTATGCATCCGATGAAGTGGGCTGTAGCCCACGAAAGCTTATGCTCTAATAGATTTGTTAGTCTCTAAGATGCCACAAGTACTCCAGTCTCACAGACAAGTGGAACTAAATGGCAGAATAAATGGCCACACTGGGGTACTGCCATTCCCCCAAAAATTAGAGAGTTGGAAATAATGGGAAAGTTTTCAGTGTAATTAAACAATATTTGTGGTGTGACACCATGTTTGTTTCTTGACAGCAGGGAATGATTCCAGGTGGTCATTCTTCAGCTGCTCTTGCAGCCTGAAACTTCCAAAGCTGGGCTGTCTGTGGGGATAATAATTATCCCCTGAATGTGCCTGGGGCAGCAGCCCCCTCCCCTACCTGTGTCTACTGGTGTCACAAGGGGCCTGCTCCTGCCTTTGTAACATGTCAACATGTGAAGGTGAATGGCAGATCCTGATGAAATTTGCAGCAAGCATCTTCTGACCTAAGGACAGAGCTTGAGAGCATCCTCCTTGCCCCCACCCCCTCCCTATGCATATTTGTTTCAGGAATGAATTTGAAAAAGTGCTGCAGAAGCTTCCAGCCCTGCTATTGGCTCTGCCAGATACACCTCTGCATTCCTAATGGCCAAGCAAAGAATAGGCCGGGGGCGGGGGTGAAGGTGGAGAGGAGCGAGAAACAATTGCTCCTGGCTGCTGAGGGGAGGGGAGAGGAGTAAGTGACATGGCTCCTGGATGGTGAGGGCAGGAGGGAGAGGAATAAAGAGTGACTATTTCTGAGTTATCTTGTGAATCGAGCTAAATCAGGGAAAGGTACTCTTATTCCAGAATAAGACGGGAGAGCTCATTCAGACCCTGCATACACTTGGAAATGGCTGAATTGTTTAGCTAAATCTTACAAAAATTCACCATGAGGCAGGCACCTGACATGGGAAATTTCAAGCCGAGTGGTTAGAGTTTGGCAAAATTACAAGTAGCTGAAAACAAGTCTTATAATGGAAAGTGTTGGGCAATCTTAACTAAATGCATTGCTACATGTGCCACCTACAATGCAAGTACATATTACTTACATATTAAATACATGTAATTTTGTGTAAGTATGAGGTAAAAACATGGGTACCAATACATAATTGTACCAAGAATTTTTCAAGCTTCTAGGTACAAACTAATATTTTCTTTAAAGTCTTTCTTTTAGGAGGTCCACCAATAGATCTAGAGATTAACTGTAGATCGACTCTGTGAGTGAGTTGGAAAGGCAGGTAGAGGGAAGGTTTTCTTAGGACAGTAGATACAAGAACATGCTTGTAATCAGCTGGTGAGGAGATAAGGAGGGAGACTGAGAACAAGTGAAAGAATATGGTAGAGTGGGCCATCTAGTGCCTTGTCCAGAAGTTACAAGCAGATAGTGGGAAAGAGTCCTTTGAGCTGGGAGACAGTGATGGAGGAGGAAGGACAGATGGAACAGAAAAGAAGAGTGTCGGGGCTGATTTAAAAGTGCAGGATCAGACCCTAGGTTTGTTGAATACTCCCAGTCCTAACCTAGAAGTTCATTTTATTGGTGCACCATTTGGAAAATCCTAATGGACACATACAGATTTTTCACTGAATTTTCTGCTTCATTCCACAAATTATGCAAATGCACAAAGACTATTTACTGTACTACTGCAGTAGATCAGACAGGTTAGCTATACACAATTATATCTTAACAGTCATCAACTTCCTTTAGTGCTGTTTAATACTTGGCACAAAGTGAGAAGGAGAGAAAGAAAGAACAATCACACTAGCTTATAAAAGCAAAGTACATGCTGGGGAGTGTACTTTGCTATTTACGGGGTACTCACCAGTCTGCTCTACATGGGGAATCTGCCCTTCCATTCCTATGATCTTTTTTAAGCTGCTACTTGGTGGGGGGACAGATATCATCTCTAAAGTGCAGTTTCCCTTAAAATGTAATAACATAAATGAACATCAGTAATAATGTAAATAGTACAGGCCCATTCTGTTCCATCTATTTAAAATACCATTTTTAAAACTATTACATTTCTCTGAAATTTGGTGCCCTTTAAACTGTGCTTGCAAATCAGTGGAATTCATGTCTAAAGCACATGCATGCATTACTTTAACAATATCTGCATGTAGCATCATTCTTTCTGGCAGTCTAACCTAGGCCCTGATCCAGCAATGTATTTAAGCACATGCTCAACTTTAATCACACAAATTGCCTCACACATGGCAATAGGACTACTCACATGCTTAAAATTGAGCACATGCTTAGATGCTTTCCTGGACGATAGCCATACTTAGTGTTTCAAATACTAGCAAGACAATCTTCCTAATTTTTAAATTCTTTTTTTTTTTTCAATCTCTAGATTTTTAATAACCCCTTGAAATTTTAAAACAGAAATATGTTTCCTGGCAGGATTTTCTTTTCTCTACTGTACTTGGAATGCTAGTAGTTTATCACTGTAGGCTTTAGGGTTTCTCACAAGTGCTGTGTTGATAGTATTGATTTTTTTTAATAGAAAAAAGCATTGAAAAATTTGTTTTGGAAAAATGTCACATATAAATAACGGTATGTACTTTGCAAACAGAGAAATACAAAAAATGTAGGTCAAATTTTCACTTTACTAATCTTATAGTGTTCCTTCAGGTGATTATTGCCAATATCTTTTGTACTATATGTTATAAAAATGGAATTCAGTGAGTATGTTCAAACACCAAATGGTATAAATTAATAACATTAATTCAGTGCCAAATTAACTGGTCATTATGTAATTTGGGAAAAATCCTGCCTGTACTAAATCTGTATTGTATAGGCACAATGTGGACAATATTACTTCTGGAAACCTTCCAACCAAAATGTACTTGTGGGCTCCATTTATCCCAGGTATATCACCATTGATATAAGTGACCTGGGATGATTTGGCTCAGTAGGTTTG
The DNA here is from genome assembly GCF_965140295.1 of Lepidochelys olivacea. Taxonomy (NCBI): domain Eukaryota; kingdom Metazoa; phylum Chordata; order Testudines; family Cheloniidae; genus Lepidochelys; species Lepidochelys olivacea. The sequence continues at coordinate 136,830,093 of NC_140411.1, forward strand.
ACATTTCTGATTGGAACCCTTCTGTGCTCTACCCAGAAGCTGATCTCAAAACTGGCTGAGGCAGCCAGCTGTTGAACAGCAGCTGAATCACCCCTCAGTCAGAATGTAGGGTTGAGCCCTAGCAAGACAAAAGGTGTTAGGACTTATGATAAGAAGGGCAGATGGAAGTGGTAGATAAATGCAGGTCAAGCTTGGGGGCAGTGTTATGAAGAGGTAGCATAGGCAAGGGAAGTGAACAAAGGTCACACTAAAAAACAAGAAGAAAGAAAAATATTTGAATATGGTATTTCCAAGGTGTGCTTCAACATGGTGTTCAAGCACCTTTGTATCATCAACTCCAGTGTGGTATTATTGTTAATCATGTTAATTATGGCAGTGGCTAGGGACCAACTGAAAATGGGGTCCTATTACAGACACAGAGTAGTAGATATGACGAAGCATAGGGAGCACAGAGAGAAAAAGAATCTTGCAGCTAAGTGATACAATCAAAAGAGAATGGGACAGATGGAAGTGTATGAGAAAGACTGGAGAAGAAAGAGGAAAGGGACCAGCAGCAGTAACTACAGGAAAAAATATGGTTGCCAGCTATTTGTTTTTGTCCTACATAAATTAAACAATAAATAACATTATTATTAATAATAATAATCACATCCCAGCTCTCTGATTCAGCATGATGTTGCAACTTTTGTCTCTTAATGATCTGATATATGCCGTGACATCCAAAATAAATTCAAGACTTTCATTTTCCCCATAGAGCCATAAGAGGTAAAGTAACCAGTTTCAGAAAAGATACCTTTCTGTAGATTCCACGGTACATTTTAAAAACCCACAAAAATATGTTTTAAAAAGGTCTAAAGATGCAACATTTTTACAAGGCATCTGAAACTTTGCATAAGTTCCATAAGTCCAGCATGGTTTGACTAAAATTGTGTGTTCATGTGTGTGCACAGGAAGGGGCAAAAATATGCACTCCTCTGTTTTCTGCTCTGAAAAATCAATTGGTACAGTAGGAAATACATTGCATTGGTACAGAATGAAATGGATTTTTACAGCAGGAAATTCCTAGAGAGCATTGCAGCATGGATGTACTTATTTTTAAATAGGCAGCAATGTCAATTAGAATTTAGGTTTCAGAGTAGCAGCCGTGTTAGTCTGTATTCGCAAAAAGAAAAGGAGTACTTATGGAACCTTAGAGACTAACCAATTTATTTGAGCATAAGCTTTCCTGAGCTACAGATCACTTCATTGGATGCATTCAGTGGAAAATACAGTTAGGAGATTTATATACACACAGAACATGAAAAAATGGGTGTTATCATACACACTGTAAGGAGAGTGATCACTTAAGATAAGCTATTACCAGCAGGAGAGCGGGGGGCGGGGGGAGAAGAAAACCTTTTGTAGTTATAATCAAGGTTGGCCATTTCCAGCAGTTAACAAGAACGTCTGAGCAACAGTGTGGCGGGGGGAGGGAGGGGATAAACATAGGGAAATAGTTTTACTTTGTGTAATGACCCATCCACTCCCAGTCTCTATTCAAGCCTAAGTTAATTGTACCCAGTTTGCAAATTAATTCCAATTCAGCAGTCTCTCGTTGGAGTCTGTTTTTGAAGTCTTTTTGTTGTAATATAGCGACTTTTAGGTCAGAGATCGAGTGACCAGAGAGATTGAAGTGTTCTCCAACTGGTTTATGAATGTTATAATTCTTGACATCTGATTTGTGTCCATTTACTCTTTTACGTAGAGACTGTCCAGTTTGACCAATGTAAATGGCAGAGGGGCATTGCTGGCACATGATGGCATATACCACATTGGTAGATGTGCAGGTGAACGAGCCTCTGATAGTGTGGCTGATGTGATTAGGCCCTATGATGGTGTCCCCTGAATAGATATGTGGACACAGTTGGCAACGGGCTTTGTTGCAAGGATAGGTCCGTGGGTTAGTGGTTCTCTGGTGTGGTGTGTGGTTGCTGGTGAGTATTTGCTTCAGGTTGTGGGGCCATCTGTAAGCAAGGACTGGCCTGTCTCCCAAGATTTGTGAGAGTGATGGGTCATCCTTCAGGACAGGTAGATCCTTGATGATGCATTGGAGAGGTTTTAGTTGGGGGGTTAAAGGTGATGGCTAGTGGCGTTCTGTTATTTTCTTTGTTGGGCCTGTCCTGTAGTAGGTGACTTCTGGGTACTCTTCTGGCTCTGTCAATCTGTTTCTTCACTTCAGCAGGTGGGTATTGTAGTTGTAAGAATTTTTTGTCAGAGATCTTGTAGGCGTTTGTCTCTGTCTGCGGAGTTGGAGCAAATGCAGTTGTATCGTAGAGCTTGGCTGTAGACAATGAATCGTGTGGTGTGGTCTGGGTGAAAGCTGGAGGCATGTAGGTAGGAATAGCGGTCAGTAGGTTTCCGGTATAGGGTCGTGTTTATGTGACCATCACTTATTAGCACCGTAGTGTCCAGGAAGTGGATCTCTTGTGTGGACTGGTCCAGGCTGAGGTTGATGGTGGGATGGAAATTGTTGAAATCATGGTGGAATTCCTCAAGGGCTTCTTTTCCATGGGTCCAGATGATGAAGATGTCATCAATATAGCGCAAGTAGAGTAGGGGCATTAGGGGACGAGAGCTGAGGAAGCGTTGTTCTAAGTCAGCCATAAAAATGTTGGCATACTGTGGGGCCATGCAGGTACCCATGACAGTGCCGCTGATTTGAAGGTATACATTCTCCCCAAATGTGAAATAGTTATGGGTGAGGACAAAGTCACAAAGTTCAGCCACCAGGTTTGCAGTGACATTATTGGGGATACTGTTCCTGACGGCTTGTAGTCCATCTTTGTGTGGAATGTTGGTGTAGAGGGCTTCTACATCCATAGTGGCCAGGATGGTGTTATCAGGAAGATCACTGATGGATTGTAGTTTCCTCAGGAAGTCAGTGGTGTCTCGAAGATAGCTGGGAGTGCTGGTAGCGTAGGGCCTGAGGAGGGAGTCTACATAGCCAGACAATCCTGCTGTCAGGGTGCCAATGCCTGAGATGATAGGGCGTCCAGGATTTCCAGGTTTATGGATCTTGGGTAGCAGATAGAATACCCCAGGTCAGGGTTCCAGGGGTGTGTCTGTGTGGATTTGTTCTTGTGCTTTTTCAGGGAGTTTCTTGAGTAAATGCTGTAGTTTCTTTTGGTAACTCTCAGTGGGATCAGAGGGTAATGGCTTGTAGAAAGTGGTGTTGGAGAGCTGCCGAGCAGCCTCTTGTTCATATTCCAACCTATTCATGATGACGACAGCACCTCCTTTATCAGCCTTTTTGATTATGATGTCAGAGCTGTTTCTGAGGCTGTGGATGGCATTGTGTTCTGCACAGCTGAGGTTATGGGGCAAGTGATGCTGCTTTTCCACAATTTCAGCCCATGCACGTCGGCAGAAGCACTCTATGTAGAAGTCCAATCTGTTGTTTCGATCTTCAGGAGGAGTCCACCTAGAATCCTTCCTTTTGTAGTGTTTGTAGGAAGGTCTCTGTGGATTAGTATGTTGTTCAGAGGTGTGTTGGAAATATTCCTTGAGTCGGAGACATTGAAAATAGGATTCTAGGTCACCACAGAACTGTATCATGTTTGTGGGGGTGGAGGGGCAGAAGGAGAGGCCCCGAGATAGGACAGATTCTTCTACTGGGCTAAGAGTATAGTTGGATAGATTAACAATATTGCTGGGTGGGTTAAGGCCTCTTGTGGCCTCTTGTGGCATGCAGTAATTTAGATAGTTTAGTGTCCTTTTTCTTTTGTAGAGAAGCACAGTGTGTGTTGTAAATGGTTTGTCTAGTTTTTGTGAAGTCCAGCCACGAGGAAGTTTGTGTGGAAGGTTGGTTTTTTATGGGAGTATCCAGTTTTGAGAGCTCATTCTTAATCTTTCCCTGTTTGCTGTAGAGGATGTTGATCAGGTGGTTCCACCGTTTCTTTGAGAGCGTGTGGCACAAGCTGTCAGCATAGTTTGTGTGGTATGTAGACTGCAATGGATTTTTTACCTTCAGTCCTTTTGGTATGATGTCCATCTGTTTGCATTTGGAAAGGAAGATGATGTCTGTCTGTATTTTTGCATGAAGTTGATAGATTTCCACTCCATACGGCTAAATGCAGTGCATTGCATAATGACAGGTTTCAGAGTAGCAGCCGTGTTAGTCTGTATTCGTGACAGCACCTCCTTTATCAGTGTTTTTGATTATGATGTCAGAGTTGTTTCTGAGGCTGTGGATGGCATTGTGTTCTGCATGGCTGAGGTTATGGGGCAAGTGATGCTGCTTTTCCACAATTTCAGCCCGTGCACGTTGGCGGAAGCACTCTATGTAGAAGTCCAGTCTGTGTTCCTCAGACATTCTTGTTAACTGCTGGAAATGGCCAACCTTGATTATAACTACAAAAGGGTTTCTTCTCCCGCACCACCACCACCCCCCGCTCTCCTGCTGGTAATAGCTCATCTTAAGTGATCACTCTCCTTACAGTGTGTATGAAAACACCCATTTCTTCATGTTCTGTGTGTATATAAATCTCCTCACTGTATTTTCCACTGAATTCATCTGATGAAGTGAGCTGTAGCTCACGAAAGCTTATGCTCAGATAAATTGGTTAGTCTCTAAGGTGCCACAAGTACTCCTTCTCTTTTTAATTAGAATTTAGATCCTTTTAAAGTTCTAACAGTCAGGATCTATGACTCTGTGCTGATTCTTTTGCATTTATTTATGCTGATGTAACCCTTCTGCCCATCAGAGTTGGCAGCAATAAGGGCTAGGTTCAGTATCTAGGGGTTCCATTCCAATAACACAATGCAAAACCGGCTCGAGCCCCCTCCCAGTGACCTGGGACAAATATATACCACCCCCCGCTGGGTGCCTCTAAGAGGCAATACTTCCTCTCTCCCAAGCACAGAGTCTGAGTGTAGCAAAAGACTTTTAATAACAGAGAGAAACAATGTGGCATTATGTTGGGGAAACACCACCAACAGGATTTATAACACAACCCATGAGCAAAACCCATCCCAAGCAAATTGGGCTGTGTCCTTTCCTTTTGGTTCTTGAGTCCAGCAATCCAAAAGTCACCCAAAGTCCCAAAAGTCCAACAACCCAAAAGTCTCTGTCTCTGGTCAGTGCAGCTCCAAAGTTCAAAAGTTTATCTGCAGAGTTTTACCTCCCAACCTGGGTGGAAATGGAAGGGTTAAGGGGCACCTTACATGGTCCAAAGCTGATTGCCCCACCTCTCCATGGGGCTCCGCAATGCTCTACCAGCCATCCCACAGATCGCTCTTCTCTTCTCTGCTCTGCCAGCCCCCCACACCGTGAGCTGCTCCAGCTGTCCCACAAACTACTCCGTCCCACCATCCACTCCGCTCTGCCAGCTGTCCCATGAGCTGCTCCAGCAAACTGCTCCACAACATATCTTCAGGCCCTGCTACTTAACACAACATACAGTGATTTCAGCTCCTAGTAATTTTAAGCTCTTTCATGATTTCACCTTGTAGTAGGGGAGCCTCAGTGCTGGTGTACCATTGGCCAAAAGTGAATTCAGCTCAGCAGCCTGTAACTAGACTCCTAATAGAATCAAAATTAGCTCTGATGTTCCACAGTGGACAAAGAAGGAAGTGCAATTAGCATATAGAGGCCCTCACCACTAGCCCATACAACCAGGTATTGGTATTGAGCCCAAGCCCAGCCTCTCTCTCCATTCACTGAGTTTTGGAACCCATGTCCCTTGCCTAGCTAGTGCTACTTAGTTGATGGCGAGTCCCTCCATCATAACAAAAGGCCAAGTACAGTTCCACTGTCTTGATTCACATAATCAGGATAAGAACAATTTTTCTTCCTGCCCCAATAACAGAGAAACCGGGGATCCCACAGCAGCCAAAGTGACCATTTGGGCAGCTATGGGCTCATGCTAGGCGGGGTGGGTGTGCCTAAGCAAATGAGATCAGCCCCTGAAGTTCTTTTCCACAACTTGCCACAACTCACCACCAGATGTCAGGGTGGAGCTCATCCTGACTCTGCTTACACTTATAGATGGCTAGAGAAATACACAATGTACACAAATGCCTTTGCTTTCTTATTCTATAAGACCAGATGGCATAACCCTTTCAAAATGGAGCAGTGAATTGTTTCGTATTCATTCTTTGTGTCAGCAAAATCCCTGCCAACGTACAAATACTTATGCATGTTATTTGAAGATGTTGTGAGTAAGCATTAAAATGTGGATTAGGTGAGAAAAAGGTTAAGTAAGTATCTGTTGATTCATCTGTCTTATTTATAAGGCTCCTGTCACATTGGTATCCGAGAGCGAATTCCTATAGAGACTGTGTATATTTCTGATCATGGTCTGATGCATATTCTAATTTTTGTATTGTGCTAACTGGATCATTTAAAGCCAGATCTTCTCAACAACAGTAGCTAGGATGGACAAGTATTCACTCTTCCTTGGATATTTCACGATAGCAGAGACCTCTGTAAGTGCCACTGGAGATGGGGGAGGGTTGCTGCAGGGTTAGGAAGCCCGAATAGGTGAGTAGAGCAATAGGTAGAAGCTGTAAGCAGGAGTCTTTCAGCAGGAAGGGAAGCCTGAAGTGGATACAAACACCTCTGGAGAAACTGTTACAGGGTTTCAACAGAGGGAAGCCTCCCATCTAAACCAGGGGGGCTTCATGGTGACAAAACAAAATGGCTGTCATTCACCAGTGGAAAAATCAATCCCTTAATTCCTGACTTGATCAGAGAGCTGCTTGTATCTAAGATCTCAATCCAGTTACATCAAACTCAAGAATCTGCTTTTGTCTCTGTAGTGTTTATGCTGTGCTGAGTTGGAGTAATGTCTCAGAAGAATACATATCCTCTAGTTATTGCCCACTCCAGTAAGGAGGGTGCATGTAAGTGAAAGCTTCTTAGATTTGTTTGGGGTGGAGAGATTGGTCTCCATTGTTGAGTTTTAGTTGATGTTTTAAATTTCTTCATTATCACTATATGCCAAATTCTATTGTACCAGGCTTTACTAAGAAGGTAGCTAGCTGATAAGAGCCTGAGAAAATGTATGTGAAGTACGTCCCCATGTATTATGGTTGAAAGAGTTAGGGTTAGCCAGGAAGTCTGGATAATATGCAGCAGAAAAGTTTAAAAACCTTTAAATATAGCCGGTCTGTGCACCGAGGAGCTTCACTGGTAACCCTCCCCATGAGCCCATGAAGAAACAGAAGAGCTCTTCCACAGCTGCTAATGCAGACCCCCTTGCAGCTTCTACTTTCCCTCCCACTAGTGGAAGAATAAGTCAATGGATCTGTGTAATCACTGTCCCATCCTGAACATCCTCTGTCATCCTCATACGTCCTGATCTAGCCCACTGAAGTTGAGGGAAGTCTTCCTATTGATTTCAATGCATTTTGGATCAAGGCCTAATTCACAGCAAGCCCTCACATAACACAGCTCAAGCTCATGGAAACTTGCCTTCACTTTATCCAGTGGAACTGCACTGGTTTTAACAAAAGGCTCTTGCTATAGCTTTCATATTTGTGCTACTCATCACTGATACGGAAAGGGCCTGCTCCTGCACAGAACTCCTAGTTAATCCAGTGGTTGTTTTCTCTACATACAGAATGCAGGAGTAGGCACTGCCCTTAAGATTGCCTGTTTCTAGCTGGAATCCTCATCAGTCAGCCAAATGATCACAGGCAAGATTTTCAAAAGCATCTAAGTGCCTTAGCAGCTTAAATGCTATTTCTAAAGTGATTTAGGCAATCAGGAGTTTCAATGAAACTCAATGGATCTTGGCTCCTAAGTGCTAAAAATGGGACTCAGGCTTCAAATCATTTATGTGCCTTTGAAAATTATATCCCACGTCTTTAGCTGAAGATATGAGTACTTCACTGATAAGTGGTTTTTAAAAACAAAACCAGAAATTGTTTCACCCTTAAGTGAAACAGTGAGTTGCAGGATGAAAACAGCCCTGTTCTCACTTCCTAACTATATGGTTTTCATCATGCTTTATGGTTGATGCATTTGAGCTTTGACCTGAGAGAAAGGAGAGTCTTTCATATTTCTAAGAAAACTAGCCCTTCCTGACTCCCAGCCTCAGAGGACTAAGCGTGTCAGACTGCTAATTTATTTGTAAACTCTCACAGGAATACTGAGATTAGGCAGGAATGACAAAGATGGAATGTGAGGGACAAGGTGGGTGAGGTAATATCTTTTATTGGACCATCTTGTTAACAAAGATATTACTTCACCCACTTTGTCTCTCATAGCCTGGGACCAACATGACTACAACACCAATGCAAACAACAATGGTGCAATGTACCAAGTGACAGGAGGCAGATTTATTTAAACTCATGAATATGCTTGTGGGAAATTACCCTAAATTCACATTTACACAAAAGACATTTTACAGCATCTCTGGGGTCTACACCAAAAAAAATGCTTTGGCCAAAATAAGTGATCCATTCTCTAGAGCAGGCTGATCAGTCTCACTTGAGACCTCATTCCTTCTTCATTACCAAAGGCTTCTTCACCTTTCATCCTTTCCGTTATACATTAATTGAAAACACACAGTATCTTTCTTTCTCAAATACAATTTTGACGGCAAGAGCCAAGAGCTATCTTTGAGGCACCAATCTATATAACCATCTCATTTCAGTCTCCTTCACCTCTCTGACTAATACAAGGTAGGAGTGAGTTGGTCAATGCCCCAGGCCCACTTCGGCACAGTACTACAGGACAAAGGCTAAGACTAATGGAACACTATTTTAGATACTATCAAGTGACATGCTTTTTGCTTGCCTTTTTATCACATAAAAAGTAATGGATGCTATTAAAGTTTTTAATTCAAGGACAATTACTGTAGAAGCAAGGCACAGGTCTAACATGTTTTATTAAAATTTTAAAGGGCAACTACCTGGATTATATTAATAATCACAAGTGGCTTTCTGTGCATAGTGACTTTTCACGTCAGCTTTCACTGACGTCTTAACGACTTCAAAAAATCAGAGATCTGCCCAGTATAATTCATTAGTACAGTTTATGCACAGCTACATACAGCCTTACCTCACCAAAACACTCTGCTCCACAACTATCCACTTGCCCAGTATATATTTTATGATGTTATTTCTTCCCTCTCTATTCTCTCCCTCCTCCATCGTCACAGTGATTAATGTTAAAAACATCACTATGGCAGATGAAATTCAGTATTGATAAATTCAAGATGGGATTAATAATTCCAACTACTCATATACATTATTGGGTTCTCAATTACTTGTAACCACTCAGGAAAAAGACCTGGGCATCCAATGGTCACTGGACTTAGTGGATACCGACTATTAGTATGTAACAGGGATATTAACCGCAAGTCAGATACCAGGTATCAGGACAAGTCAGGAGACCGGGATCAGGAGACAAGCCAGAGATCAGGAGCCACGAGTAAGATACCAGGAATCAGGCTAAATCAAGAAAAAAGGAGACCAGGATCAGGCATGGGTAGCACTGAGTGAGTAGTCCAAAGCAGGGTGGAGCCCAGCTACATGGACAACTTTCTGTTCCTCCTTTCAGCTTAAGTAGGGGGAGCAGGCCAATCAGGAACTCCAGTTTTCCAGCAATTGGAATTCAGGGGTGGAGCTGTCTGTCTGAGCTGGGCTTCAAGGAGTCCTGGTCCAAGCTGATGCTAGAAAGCCATCAGGTGGAGGATTGAAGCACGATGACTCCCAGGGACTCGATGGACTTGGGTTTGAGATCAGTGACACATGACACCACCTGTCCCTTAGAGATGCCCTCTGAGTGACATCAGTCCAGGGTGACTCTCATGGAAGGCTTATATGAGGGCCGAGGCATGAAAATTTTATGCTGACTCCCAGGTGTGCTCCTCAGGGCTGTAGCCCTCCCAGTCAATTAGATACCAGAGTCTCCCTTGTTTAAGTTTGGAGGCTAAGACTTTGTGAATGATATATTCCTTTTGGCCTTGTATGTGCACTGGTGAGGGTGGGGTGGCTGGTTGGGTCCTGTGGGAAAATGAGCTCTGTGAGTATCATTTTAGGAGTGATACAGAGAACACTGGGTGGATTTGAAGGTGATAGGATAGGTGGAGGTCAAAGGTAATGGGATTAATTTGTTGCCAGATTCAATGGGGGTTGAAGAATTGGTAATCTAGTTTACGAGAGTGTCCATGCAAAGGTGCTCTGTTGAGAGCCATATATTTGTCCCACTGAATAGGTGGGGCCCTGCTCCCGACTATTTGTAGTTTGTTTTATCCTTTTCCAGTGTTCCCTCACTACCTCCTGGATTTGATGGATCCATTGTACCGGTCTGAGGTGGCTGGGTTACAGGAGGTTGTGGGTAGTTTCGGATGAAATTGGGTGGTCATGCCAGAACCGGGAACTGAATTGTGGCCCTCTATCAGAGGTAACGTGATCTGGGTGGCTACTGAGTTGGACTATGTATCCATAGTGTATCCATAGCTGGGTGACTTCCTCAGCAGAGGGTAGACTGGTGCCGGGAATAAAGTAGGTCATTTTGGTGAAGTGGTCTACCACAGTCAAAATTGTCATAAATCTGTTGGATTCCAGTAGTTCCACAACAAATCCGAGGCAACTGCCGACCAGGGTCAGGATGGGGTTTCCAGAGGTTGGAGAAGACCACAAGGTTTGTAGAGTGCTGTCTTGAGGCAAGCACACACACTGCAGGAAGCAACAGATGGCTGCACTGTGGGTCGCATTTGGAGCCACCAGAAGAAATGGGTCACTAGCCATTGGGTCTTAGAGTGTCCACAAGAGACTGTATGTTTTTGTTAGCAGCTCAGCTCCTTCTAAGCTTTTGTGAGTAAGTAAGACAGAGTGCCTTATTGTAATTTACATTATCAGTTTGTTCCAATGCCTCCTCTTTTGACAAATTAATTTCTGACAGATGAACACAGATAGACAGATGGGAGAGTACAAGGAAACAATGAAACACTATTGGTCAGCATGACAGGCTGTGGTCTCAGTTCATCAGCAACTTAACTGTTCCCAAGTGCTAAGAACTTGTCTATTCTTGAAAATTGACCAGACTACTATTGTGGAATAAACTATACCGCAATAACTATCTAGATACCTTCCTGGGAGGATGTTCTTATTCTGGAATAAGAGTGCCTTTCCCTGATTTAGCTCGATTCATAAAATAACTCAGAAATAGTCACTCTTTATTCCAGAATAAGAGTATCTTCATGGGGAGATATTCCAGAAGAACTGTTGTAGAATAATTTATCCATGTGATTCATATGAAGTTCATGAGCAGTGATTACGTAAATTCTAAAGTATTAAGCTGTGTAATGTGGGAGCTTTTTCATGTGGAGTTTTGAGTTCAGATCTACTTTCTACTTCTTGGCTGGATACACATAGCAAAGAATCTCTAGTATCCAAAAGTTCTCAAACTATATACATTCAGCATTCCAAAATTTAACTGCCTCTGGAGTGAAGGGCAGCAGTCGTGTGGATAGCCAATTTCAGTGGACTGAAGGAAGGCTTTTGATCAGAACACTAAGGCAATCTTCTGTCTCATATGCAGTTTTCCATGGGATTATTAATATTCACAGAAATGGACGGAACATTTGAATCTTGCTGGTAACACAATTAAGTTTCTGGACTGATTAAAACCTCACTTGATCAGCTGGATTCTGGAAAGAGCTATATGATATTTTTAGTTGTCCCATTTTTGGGAATGAAGGGAAGAGCATTTTAGATTCCCTTATTTATCTCTACCACTTACACAGTCTCCAAAAGGTGGCAATCCTCCTGCCACAGGAGTGCTGTATTAATGCTCATTAATGCGACTCCACACATCAGCCAGAGGAAGGCTGTCAAGGCATTTCCCCTCCACCCACCACCCCCAAGGGGAAGTACATGCTGCTTCCACAGTGTCCTAGTCCCTTGTAGCCTGGATAAACTTGGGACAAAATTCAGGGCTTCATTACACAGTGCGGCAATACGTATCAGAAAGGGGTAAATTGTAGAGTGCTTTAAAGTATTGCACTCTAACTGCCCTTTGCAGACCCTTCTGACACACTCTAAATGGTTCCTAGTGTGTGTTAATGTAGGACTGTTTCAAACGGGACTACATCAATGCGCACTAGGTACCTTTTCAAGTGCATCAGCAGGATCTACACAGGGAAGTTACAGTGCAACATATTAAGAGTGCTCTACAGTTTACACCCCTCTGGTGTGCATTGCCACATCACATAGACAAGCCCCTAGTTTTGCAACTTTTCAGTGATAATATTTACATATGTGAAGCCAGTTTAAATACTGAGTTGGTGTTTGGGCCCATTTTAGCAGCATATGACTCTGTTCATACTGGTACTTTTTTGACAGGAGAAATAGCTCTAATAAATCTTGTCATAATTAAAAAGGACTAGGAAGCTACATACATTTGATCAAAAATTTGATTTTTCCCCTTATGGAGATAAACTACTTAACAGCTTCTGCGTAAAAATTAAACAAAACAAATAGCGATTAATTGTTTTTAGAGTAGCTGTCCGCAACTAATGAGCTCCAGGATGAGAGAAACCAACCCTGCCCTATTCCAACAATTCTGAAAAGCAAGGGATAGCCAGTCAGATTCAAAGGCAGATTTATTTTCCAAAAGTATCTTGATGACTGGATTTTGGTGAACTTGACAAAAGTAGGTTGACAGTAGCCCTTAAATAAACATTCAATATTAGCCAAGTGTGTGAAACACTGTCGTAGGCTGGCCAAGAGCATGGATTTGTTTTCATCAACACTAGTCAGAACATCAGGGCTAATTTTCCTTTCACTCAGTCCTGTTTTCAAGAATAACTCCAAATGGGCATGGTTCTTCATTGCCCTGCACCGTGTGTACTCATTGATATTAGTGCACAGAGACAGTGAAGTATGTGTTATATACTTACAGATTAGGATGGTAACATTTTATACTGACTTTGCACTGGTGTAAATAACTACAGGTTACAGAGTAATTGAGAATCAAGCCCCGTGGACTAACATCAGTGTAAACAAGAGGTGAATAGAGCGCCTGTTATGCTCAGAAGAGAATGGCTCCAAAAGGACTAGTGGTGTCCATTGAAACTATCCATTTAACTACTATAGTATGTGTCAATAAATGCCACACAATAACAACAGATAATTATTCAAATTAGTAATCACTGGCCAACATTTTCAAACATTGATGTCTAAAGTTAGTTTTCCAGATCCATATTTAGGCACCTGAATAAGACTTACTTAGATTCCTAAATATGGATTTAAGTGTCTAACTTTAGACACATTTTTAAAGTTATGGTCACTATTACTGTACAAGTATTTTGGATGTTTTAACAGTGTTAACGTTTGTGCCAATACAAATCCCAGCCTATTGGTGGCAGCAGTTCACTGCTCGTGCACAGAACTTTAAACAATACCATGGGCTTTAAGTTTCCAGATTCAGTGGCAAAGAAACACTGAACTTTCACTTATAATTCAATCTAGCCTTTTACTCCTGTTTCTCAACCCAGAATTCTGATGTTACCAGAATTATTGTGTGAGACTAATCAGCCAAAGATTTAGATGGTGTAAATCCAAGTCAAGAAATGTTCCATTCAGAAAGGGTGTTTCACATACATTCTGTACGTTAAGGCACATTACATAAATAAAACAAATAAAAGGTATGGGCTCCACCCTGTTCTTATTGATATCACCAGCAAAATTCCCCTTGACTTAAAGATTGGAGCCTGCATATTTTTCTCTCTGCTACTATGTTTTATAGTAAATTCAGTTACAAAGGGTATTTGACCCATAAACACAAATGGAGCTTTCTAAGTGGCTGGCTGTGATGACACACTGCTGGCAAGAGCCCTCTGTACGTTAATGATTTTTCGAGTGTGTATATGATAATTTCCTGAGAATCACAGCACACCCTAGAAAACATTCTGAGAGCTTATTGCATTCCTGAGGTATTTGAAGTCACTCAGCCTTTAGCCCTCATACCCTGTGCTTCAGAACACCAGGGTGACCAGAGACACGAGACATGAGATAATCACAAGGAAATGAGCTATCTGTTGCCTCCTTTTGCTTCATTCAGATATAAATGAATCTGTATCTACCAACAATATGAATAACAGAGAAGGCAGGAGGTGATACCACAAAAAAGCAGACATACCAGATTGAGTTAATGCCTGAAAATAGAGATATTCTCCCTTCAGTGCATGTAACCCTGAGAATATGTGCCCAGGGAAGGATGCCCCCACAGAAGTGCTGAGGGAGAAATAAAACAAAAGTCCTCTCCCTCCCTCCCACCCCCCAGCTCCCACCAACTTTTTGACCTGAACAACAAGTTCCCTTCCTGGTATTTTCGTGTGTAGGTTTACTTCTCTAAACGGGAAGTTTTAAAAATAAAAGTCACAAGCATTCACAATCATGAACCTCCGGCATTGGCTTTTATTGTGCTGCATGAATAAGTTGAAACGATAGCTCTATTTAAAAAACTGTGCTTTCTGCAGAACAACGTCATTCTCCCCTTCTCCCCCCAGTGACAAATAATCTTCAGTGCTGCTTGAAAACACAAGACGTACAATTGCAGGGCCAGCCCCAGGCGCAGGCCAATCTTGTGTCTCAAAGAAAACAACCCCCCTCCAAAGCCCTTCCCCAAAGAAACAAACTTGTGACTTTGCTCAACAGTTCCCCTTCCCAGCAGGCATCTATGACTGCACTCTTGCTGTAACATCATGAAAAAGCCCTCTCCCTTGAAAGATAAACATGGGAACCCAACACTTGCCAGTTCCAAGAAAGAACTGTACTGATCCTATCCCGAATGATACACTTTTCTGACTCCTGACTGCGGTGACAAAGCATTCAGACTCCCCTCCCTGCCTCCACCCCCCTCAAGAAGTCCCTTAAAAAACCCTATGCTGCTTGTGGCATTCTCCTGAGGCACCCTAGAGCCCCTTGGACTCTATCCATATAACCTCCCCCTCTAACTGACCCTGTACATTTGGTTATGTTTGCAACTTGCTACAAAAGGAAGAATCTTAGTAATATCTGAAGAATCAGGACTATACCACCGGGTGAGCAGAGCTAGATAGGAAATGTATGAGGCTTGGGGTGCCTATAGCATAAGAGCTGGTGCTGCTTTAAAAATATAAAAATCTCATTGTACTAGTTAGGACCACTTATGTATGTAGGCCCCTATCCTCAAAGGTATTTAGACACCTAACTCCCATTGAAATCAATCTCGAGCCACTGGCTATTGTTTCTTCCCTTGTGTTAATTTTGGCCATCCCCTTTCCAAGGGAGTTGTGATAGAAATTGCTTTCCTGTCATTTATATATTTTACATATATTGATTTGTTTATATGTTCAACAAAGAGGCCATGGTATTTTGGAGGCAAAGCCAGCTTTATCTTTACATAGATAGGGAGCTATATTCAACGGTCACAGGTCCAATCTCCCGCTCTTCCCCACCCTTGCTCTATATGTTTTATGGAGTCACATTTCATTTGCCTCAGATTTCTAATTGTATTCTATGTTGACACATACACAGGATATGATTAGCAGCCACTACATAGGAGAGGCCTGGCACTGGAATTACAGGGGTATTGTTAGTTAGGACTGAGGTGCATTAGCAGAGCTGAATGGTAAAGACCGCACAATACCTTCATGCACTATACCAATGCTTTCAAAAGCATTATATTCACACACATAAATTGAAAGAGAGGAATGACTTGACAGGAGATTTCCTGGCAGTGTTTTGTTTACTGTTCTTTCAGATACTTTGAATAACAAAAATACACCATTTTTAGATAAATTTTAAACTCAGTATTTAGAAACACTTCAGGCAATAAAATACTCCCGCCAAAATGTAGCACCCACCTTTCCTTCCCTCTGCTGTGTGCGTAACAGACAGCAGAATGTGAGAAGAAAACAACTTCCATCAGAAGTTGAAAACTAGAGTTCAGTGCCTCCTTATCCTCTGCCCTTTGTTTTAGATTGTATGAAGAGAACGTCCTAATCAGTGTGTCAGAATGGCTTATTTTATAAACAACTTGTTTGTATTGTTATTTGTGCATATTAAAATATGGGCTCATTTATGCAGGCAAAAGGGAAGGAAGCAAATCCAGACACAGATGCAGAAGGGAGCCTCAGCAGCCTCTTCCGTCCATGAGAACCTGTGGAAGCCCCTGAACTCCAAGAGATGAACCTTAGTTTCCTAAGCCCTCTGTTGCTACCCCATGAGTTTTACCTTATTAATGTCATGGCCTGTTGCAAACTTCCCATCATCTGTCCCAACAAAAAGGAGAGTTAATTATTTGTAAAGCCAATTAGTACTGGGAGGAGGCATTTTGTAAGTGCTCTTTTGGAATTAAACCTGTGAAAAAATAGTATGCCCCTTTAGAGAGCCTGTTAAATGAATACTTTTATATCTACCTAAAAAAATCTAAAAAACTATTTGGACACATTTTTGAGTGTCTCAATACCCTGCTGGAATTAGTACCAAGTAGAGTGGAATATAATGCAAAAAGAATGTATTGGGTGTTGTATTTAAGAGCTTTACTCAATTATATCATAATAGCAAAATAATGGTGTCAGCAAATACTCAGCCTACAACAAGGAGCATTGTTAGTCTAGCAGAGCCTTAAAAAATTGCAACATGTGAGCATCTTCTCATTTACATTTCCAATTCTCATTGCCAACTCCTGGTTCTATGTAACCTTTTTTGCAAACTGCAGAGAAAGAAAGTTCTGACAGACAATGAAAGTCATCTGACAGTAAGATTTCCTCAAATCCTGGACAACCAATCACTTGGTTGCTTGTCTCTAAGTTTACTTGCCAGATGATGGAGAAATTTATATGCAGATTTCTTTTTTATTCATTCATTTATTTATTGTGCCAGTGAGCACTTTTTCCATTATTACGGACTAAATGATATGGGAATTAATCTCTGCCACTGTGTCACATAGATATTTCTCATCCCTCATTTTTACTATAATTACTACCATGTACGTGTGCTTTAATTAACTCAGACAAAGTCTGGAGGAATTAATACCAGGTTGGAAGTCTTGAATTTTAATCACATCTCTGACTGCCACTGACTGGGACCTGATCTAGCACCCACTGAAGTCAATGACATACTCCCAAGTGGAGATACTTTCATTGATTTCAGTGGATTTCAGACTGGGTTCTTGCTGCTTTGCCCTGGGCAAGTCATTTAGCATCTCTGCTTCCCAGCCTGCTTAAAGAGGGTGTTAATATTTGTGTGATGTTGTATTTGTACAATGGTTTGGACATGTGAAATGATACATAAGGGCTCTGAATTATTGTTACCATTCACTATTTGTCCTGTTACAACTAGCAAAAACACGAGACAGGTTTTGCAACCTCTCTGTGTTTTTGTTCCTTCACTGAGTTACAGAACACTAGATTAGCATGAGGCTGACTCTTGTCTAACATGCTGAAAAGTGCGTGCCTTTAACATGCAAACAGCTACCAGAATGCATGTCCAATGAGGCATTACATCACTGAAGATATATTGATTTAAATAAAAACAAAACAAAACAGGAGAAGAAATTGATGACAAAACCGCATGAAGTAATGAAAAATTTAACAGATCATCAATATCCAAAATAAGCATTTCTAAGCCAGTTATCCAATACATACTATGCGCTGGTTGGTTTATTTATGAGCTCTGCATTGGTACCTTCAAGTTCATTTTGAAGTTTTCTATCCCCTAGGCCTAGGGTATTGTGCAATGAATTAGTATTGGATGATCAAGCACCTTTCTCACAGTCACAATATAACTAAAAAGTATGGCACTAAGGTATGCAGATTCTGTAGCTCCCATCACTAATAAAATATGCCCTATAGATAGATATTTACAGTCAGAAATTACTTACCGTTTATTTCCTGCCATTACTCAATAAGCACATTCATTTCAATGGGAGAAAAATGTCAGCATCAGGTCATAAGTGTATTACAATAAACATGCTTTCTATATTTAACATAGGAGTAGATTCTAAATATCCCAGCCTGAGTGCATGGGAGCAGGCGGGACTAGGGAGGGCGGCAAGTTGAAGCTGAAAGACTAGAGCCCTAGCATGTCTCTGGCATTCGGAACCATAACTGAATCTAAATTTGGGCTAGATACTCCGTGGGTGTAAATCGCCATGGAAATCAATGGAGCTCCTCTGATTTATGCCAGCTGGGCATCTGTCCCAAACTAAGAAACTAAAGATGAGGTACCTGCCACTGGGCCAACTGCTTTCAGAAATACAGACCCAAATCCTGTAAACACTCACATCCATGCCTAGCTCTAAGCATATGAGTATTCCCATTGAAGTCAATGAAAGTACAATGAGATCACTCACATACTTACAGATAAGCACACGCATAAGTGTTTGCTGGAGCCATAGAAGTGAAGAAATAGGCAGTCTGCTCAGGGAATTTTTAAGAAAAATTTGCACTCAACTCTTCCGCAACATTCATTACAAAGATCCTTTTGAAAGCCCAAAGATCTGAGATTGTAGAGCCATAATGGACTTCATACACTGTAGAAAAAGATAGGCCAATAACTGGAATATTTTAACTATTCAGATTTACAAGATTCAAGTTCACAAAATTTGGAAGTAGTGAAACAGTCATAATGTTATCCTACAAATCTTGCTCACATATTAGCAAAGTTGCTTTGTGTTTAATAAAGAAAATATTCCAGGATCCTTTCAACACTTTTATTATGAAAAGCTGTAATAAACATCTATGTCCCGACCATTTTTCTAGAGACTTTAGTAATGTATGTTCTTTTCCATTTCTTTTCTAAACAGTTCCTTTGGCCTTCAGTCTTGTGTGTTTCCCAGATCATGGAAACAATTTCTTGACCCTTTTTGCCTTCATACATGGGATTGCCTCTTGTGTGAACCACATGAGTAAAAACCTGGCCCCAGTGAAGTCAATGAGACTTTTGCTGGGACTCCAATGGGGCCAGGATTTCTCCCAATGAAATTAAGACTCTGTGATTTTATGGAGACTGCCTGGTAATAGGTTAAGGCAACGCCATTTAGCAGCCACTCTGTGTGGCATGCTCCCGAGGGAACTGGCATAGATTTATTCATAATTACCAGTGTAACTTAATGCTGCTTAGGAGTTGTGGCTTCAAATGACCTCCAACACACACACACACACACACACACACACACACACACACACACACACACACGTTGCCAGGGCATGGGACCACGGAGCAACACAACGGGCCGCATGGGTCTCCATATAGATGGCCCAGGGTCAGCGAAGATTAAATTAATTTCCACATACACAATCTGGGACTCCACAAACCTTGCCCCTTTGGTGTGACCCGTAAAACTCCCTTTCCCCCATTCTCCAGGAGACAACGAATCAGGATAGTTAAAATTCACAGTTTTAACTGAACTTTTTCGCTTCTATGTATTTTTGCATGGATAGTTTGGTGCATTGTTCAATCCTGTATACACAGAAACCATATTCCAGCTGTCCTCTCCTCCCCCATGTCCAAAAATTACCCCAAACATCTAAAAACCCTCGTGTTCTCACAAATGGATCATTTTACTCCTTTAGATGTGCTGCTTGTGTTCCCTGCAATGCTCTGTGTGCAAGGAAGCTTGAAATATTCAGCATGGAGAGGTCCCAGGCCTTGCTTAGCTAAGGCCTAGTATGGTGGAAATCCTGTTTGTACCATGTCTCTGTCTGCCCTCCAACCACAATGAACCAGAACTGGAAGCACACAAGCAGATGCATGGTTTGTGATAACCCAGCTGTAGTGAATGGAGCTAGGGGTGGAGAGGGGCAAGTCAGGGTCTCCTTTAGAGCTATTGTCTGCTGAAGCTGCAAGAAAGCCTGCCTACATGATTTCTTTCTTTCACTTGCAGCACAATCACAAGGATGGCAGGGGGGCAGTTCCTAGAGTCTTCTCTCTGATAGAGATGATGTTTTGTAAGTGAGGAAATTTGAGTAACATGAGCAGTAAGAAACTATTGCTCAACAAAAAGAGATCCACAAAAAGTTTGTGCAAAAATATACCAGGGTTTTGGAAATGCAGCACAACATGGTCACCACAACATGGCTGCAATTTCTCTGCAAAATGTAAAAAAACAGCTATCACTGGACCCTCCCGCCTCCATACACACTAAGAGGAAGTAAAAAAGAACAAAGAAAAGCAGCAATTACGAACAATAAGCACTTTGTTATGCTATTTTCTGGAGCCAGCATATTGTTGCCATTGATTTTTTAAGCAAAACGTCCCATTAATTTCAACTGAGATTTCTGCTTAATAATGGTTGGCATGATATGGCCCAGAGTTATTATCTGTTAAAAAGGTATTGTTCTAACTGGAGTGATTTTAAAATGGGATTTTTTTCCCCGGTGGTTGGGATTTTAGCACTAAATACAGTAACCCACCTGATGTCAGACAGTGTTCAAGGGCCAGAAGACATTGAGAAGGCAATAATAACTGCAAACAAAAATACAAGGGGAAAATCCTTTCACATCGACATGAAGGGGAACCAGGGAGTGACATACACGTTCATTTCACACACACACCCCCCCCCCCGCCCTTCCATCATTGCATTAGGTCCACAAAGATCGCATCCCCCTGTGTTGTATTGGTTTGCTGCCTGTTTACCCTGCCCGTTTTCTAGTACGGGGGCGGGTGTAATGGCCTAGCTGCCACAACAGGCCTTTCCTTGTGATAATTTGGCAGTAGTACAAATCTCACACACAAAATTCCCTCACATTCTTTTCAGGGACAGCTGTCTACAAAAATAATGCTTTCCAATAGGGGATCTGGTTGCTGGCTTTTGCTTTTTTAGTGCGGTGTAATAAATAAATAAATAAAAATCACATAAAAAAGGAAGCAAGGACCAGGACGTGTCGCGAAAGGGTTAAAGCCGCCTCAATGACGTCATTCTCATTTGCATCGAAGTGGGGATATAACAGGTCATGCAGCGAAAGCGCTGATGCTACAGTCCAGAGCAGCAGCGGCGAAGGGTAGAGTCACTTCTGTGCAGAGCATCAGTGGTGAGGATACAATTTATATTTCAACTCTGGTTTTCTTTCCCCCCTTTCTCCCCTTTTATGAGCATGCATTTCTCCGTCTCTACGCTGATGAGTGTGGATTTTTAACCCAAGTCCTTCTTCAACACCCTTTGCTTTGTTACTAAATTTCAGGATGGGATATTCCTGTTGCTTTCAAAGGCACCCAAGAGATTTTAATTGTAAGCCCGTGTTTAAGACTAGTGGCGTCGTTAAAGGTGGACAGATTGAGAGAAAATGTTAAATGCGAGCCTAAGGAAAGAATGGGGGAAGCCCTCTCCATTTCCTTTGTTCTGGCTTGACCAAAAAAGCTGGCATCTTTGTCGACACTCATTGAATCTTTTCGTATCTGTGACCCAACAACGGGAGCTTTTGTTGATCTACGCATTACTACTTCCTTCCCTGCTATTTAGAAGGGAATTTACTACAAGCAGATGTGCGCAAAAATCTCAAGCTCCCAATACAGGGAGGGAGGGAGGGAGAGCAAGGGGAGGTTGTATTGTTCAAACCTCCAGCTGCTGAAAGAGGGGCTCTGTCTCTCTGTGTGTGTGTGTATCGATACAAGAAAATCTTTTGTTTAAATCCAGGCAGCGTTGTAGCTGTGGCTGCATTGCTGAGAAGGAGAAAGGCAGCAAACGGAGAAGGGCGGTGGTTTGAGCTTCCTCAGACTGCAGCTGCAGTTCTTTGTGAGGAGAAAAGAATGCAGGACTTCAGCCAAATGTGCTAAGGGAAGGGAGAGCAGACAGACCCCAAGATGGAGAATGTGATTAGCATAGGCTAGTTCCTTGGCATTGGCATTATTTCACATTTTTTAATGTGTGTGTGTGTGTGCATTAAATCTTTTTTAAAAAAAGATAATAGCCTCTTCCAGGCACCATCCTCCCTATTGTTCTCTTCGTGGAAACATTGAAGAGATTTTAATGAGAAGAAAACAGTCTCAACAATAGGCAATTGTTTTGACAATGGATTAAATTTCCACTTAAAAAATAAAACAACGTATTTCCTGCATTGATTTTGTTTTAAACTCCTTAATCAGCCTTGTATATGAAATGTACATATCATTTCATCCCACTGTATGTTAACACGACGAATTTTATTTCACTGAATATGTATCTTATTACCAAAAAAAGAAGAGGCTATTACGTACCTCTCAACCAGGGAGGCGGGGTTGCTGGCTGGAGATCAAGGAGTAACGCTAAAAGGTGGAGGAGTCTAACTGTCTCTCCTTTCCACGCACAGATTAATCTGCAAAAATGTCCGACAAACCAGATATGGCTGAAATTGAGAAATTTGACAAGACTAAATTGAAGAAAATAGAAACGAAAGAGAAAAATCCACTGCCTTCAAAAGAAAGTAAGTATGTATAATTTAACAGGGAGAGGGAGAAGGCAAGGAAAAGATAAAGTCCAGGGTAGAGACAGTTTTTATACATATATAAATTATGTGAAATATATGTATGATTACTGAGTAGATATAAAATATCCTAACCACTGTAAAGTTAACATAGTACATTTTATAATTTTTTTACCAATTTTATAAATCTACATTTGATTTCTATACCATAAAATTTATTAAAGTTAATATTTAAAAAAGGTCAAGTACTTCATCTTTATTTTTTAAATTCTTATTTTTTTCCTCTTTTTTTTTTTTTTTTTTTTTTAGCAATTGAACAGGAGAAGCAAGCGGGTGAATCGTAATGAAATCTGCCCTTCCAAATTATGCACTGTACATTCCACAAGCATTGCCTTCTTATTTTACTTCTTTTAGCTGTTTAACTTTGTAAGATGCAAAGAGGTCGGATAAAGTTTAAATGACTGTACTGCCCCTTTCACATCAAAAAATAGAACTACTGACACTGAATGAAGGCGCTGCCTTTCCATCTGCCTGTCTGGGTTTGGTCCTGGTGGCATGAAAGAGCTTGCATGTTGATGAAAGAAGAACTTGGGTGGGACTACAGTAAACTAGTAACACACGAATAAATGCAAAGCTGTACCAAGGTCCTGCGAGCTGTAAAATGCAGTTAATCGAGTGCCATTTTTTTTTGTTCAAATGATTTTAATTATTGGAATGCACAATTTTTTTAATATGCAAATAAAATGTTTTAAAACCTGGATGGTATTGATGTGCTATCTTTTGGACAGTGATCTCACAGGATGAAGCGTAAGTGCCTGTGTTAACATGTGGGATGCTAGGAGACCTTTGGAGATTATTTAAAAAAAAAATTGTTTTTGGCTCTTGATATATGCTCTTGCCAATTTCAGTCCTACAACACTTAAAATCGATTTCATTCATATTTATATGCATCACAGCTAACTTTGTTTGCTTTCCTGTAAATATGCTTAGTTCTAATATATATTTTTCAAATTTGAGGTAAATCAGCATTTTTGTATTTTTTTTAAAACATTTCCTTTTGTAGAAACCATTCTGTATCTTCACCCTTGAACTGCACTTTCTTCACGCAAATATGTAATTAATCTGCATTCAGTTTAGTAGGCAGTACAATAATAGACTGAACCTAAAAATTTTAGAATAAATACATTAAGAGAGCAACAAGGGTAGCCAGCCTTTTGCGTATTGTTGACCACTCATTCTTTGTGCTGTGCTAAAAGTAAAACTATTAATGATCGTTTAATAAAGGGTATTCTGTGCAAATGGAAGTTCAGCAGAATTAAATATGGTTTGGATCTGTTCAGAGCTTCATTGGGTAATGTCTTTCTTATTAGTCACTGTATGATGATCTGACCTAGAATCTTGTTCGTAAAATTAATACTTTGGGGATAAAATCCATGTTAATTTAAAAAATAAAAATCATTATGGGACAAAACTATCTTGTAAACCATCAGACAGTAGCATGCCATTTCACATAACCTGCTTTGTTATGTACACATTCATCTCCCATCCCTGTCACTTGACACTGGGTGAAATTCTGGACCCATTTTAAAGGCAGTGGGCATCAGGATTTCATCGCTAAGCATATAGCAGCCTGAAATGACACTTCTTCATATGGGTGTTGTGGGGATGGTCTGTGAAGATCACTAGTATCTTAGCTTATTCAGTGGCTAAGACTTGGTCCTGCACCTTCTTCCTGATTCAGGATCAACTGTACCCATGGGTGCTATGTGAATTAACTGCAACAGAGACAAATTTATTCCTGGGGGTAACTCCATTGATTTCATTGCGCCTTTTCCCTGAGTAAGGTGTATAGATCGGAGCCTAATCCTGCAAGATGCTGAGTGCACCTAGTCTGTACTCAAAAGATACTGGGAGCACTCACCACCTCGCAGGATGAATTCTGTTCTTGACTGAATTCTCACCAGCATCAGCGCACAACTTGATTCCTCTAGCTTAATACTTACAACAGAATAAAGGCTCGATCCTGTAAGATGCTCTGTGGCCTTGAACTCCCACTGAAGTCAATGAAAATTGAAGGCATTCAACATCTTGTATGATCAAGCGTTTAATAAGGAAGTCTACATATTCTAAGAACTGGGATTCAGTGAAATGCTGATGTAATCCACTGAAAATCTGTTGGCAAAAATGCTTCAGGATAATTCCATTATGTTTAGGGTGGTCCATTAGAAAATAAAGTCAGTTATCTTTGCTTGTAGTGTTAGATTTTTAGGCTTTCATTTTCTTCCTCCTGAATTGTAGAAAAGGTACAGGAAACCAGTTAGACTCTGAAAAATAGTTTAGACAATCACCTCCTAGCTTCTGATCTTAATCAGCTAGCACAGGAAGTAGCATATGACTAAACTCAAGAGTGTTAGTCTACATTGTATGTATGTGAGTCGTGGTCAATTAGAATGGCAGTGAGCATCTGCTTGCAGTGGTTCATCTCTGCAAAGAAAACCGTAGCAATATCAGAGCAATATATTTAAAAAGAATTAGAGCATTAGACACAGAGGACCAGATCCTCGGTGTAAATTGGCATAGCTCCATTTAAGTCAATGAGCTATGCTGATTTAAACCACTTGAGGAGCTGGCCCAATATCATGTATTTGTGGTACTGTGGCCAGTAGCTTCACATTCCCTTTTATGGCATGCATTTAGATTGATGCCTCATGAACTTAACCTGTAGCTATCTGATTGCAGCTTTGATAAATTGTAATTCAGTGTGTGTGTGTGTAGGTGAATATAGGATGGCTCAGGCAAATGGTAATTGGATATAGAACCTTTCCCGTCTAGGTCACTGGTCCAAATGCACCAGAAGTCAGTAATGTTCAAAGAGTGTTACCATCTGCTAGCTGTTTGAAGGCCTACAGTATATGATGAGTTTCCAGCCCAGTCTCTAGTAGGGAGGTGATTTTGTCACAACTGATGTGAATTAGTCCTATTGTCAGGATCCTCAATAGAGAGGCAAAGCATCTGATGAAGTGAGCTGTGGCTCACAAAAGCTTATGCTCAAATAAATTGGTTAGTCTCTAAGGTGCCACAAGTACTCCTTTTCTTTTTGCGAATACAGACTAACACGGCTGCTACTCTGAAACCTGTCAGTATTTGATGGTGATCCCTCCAGGTCAGATTTGAAGAATACCGGACCCCATTCTCCATTGCTTTACACCATGTGAAGCCATTTATATCAGTGCCAAGTGAGTGCACAGTGGCTGCAAAACATTCCCCACAGTGTGAAAAAAGAGTTCTAAATATGGTAGCATCGTACATTCACATAGCACAAGTGTAAGTGAGCACACAAGGTGCAAGGCAGGGGAGAATCAGACCTACTGTGATGCTCCTTACTCTTCTAGAGTTGTACTGTGAATAATAAACAGACAGGTTTAGGTTTAGGCTGTAGCGCTGTCAATCTAGCAACTTTCACCAGTATTAAATTCACTAAAAAAATCACAGGCAAGAAACCTGGTTATGAAAAAAAAGGTCATTTGAAACAGAGCAGCACATATGGTTTTTGATCTCACATGCTGTGCAGCCACATCAGCCCAGCCCCCCTCAGGGACAAAGTCTTTATGATGTCTGATGTGCTGTCTCCCCCTCCCCCACCCCCACTCCCACCAGAAATGCAGCTCAGCTTCTGAGAACTGCCTAGGTTATGAAATGTTTAGTGGTGCCTTCAAGCTCTGAAGCAAATTGTTCATTTTAGGGTTTTAAATAAGATTTTTCACTGTCATACAAGTTGCAAGATCTATGTATTGAACAGAAAACATACGTTCCCAATATCCAAAATAGCTCCTTTTGGCACTAAATTTACAGAAAAAAATTGTTGAGCCTTTCCGTAATGCAAACATTTAGGCTATTTTTGTGCAATGCTGAATGTGTGATAAAACACCACTTCCCTTGGTAACCTTTACTTCCCTAGTAACCGGGTAGAAATGAACACCAAAGACCAGTTTCTAGCTTTTAGTTTAATCATATGTGGCGAACACATGAGGCTATTGAAGAAAATTATTTTTAAAAAGAAGGAATGAATAAGTACTACTCCAAATGGTACATTAAAGTAATTCATGTGTTTGACTGTGGAAAATGATAAGCCAAGCCATAAGGATGGTGCAAAAAATAACATAGGACAGAGAAAGTGGGCATTTTAATCCTACATATGGTAGAATTTTCTTTAATGCAATTAAAAATATAGCTGAAGCTTACTTATTCATACACATTAGTACAAATATGCAAATCAACCTTAGAAATCTGTAAGAGAAGGCTGGGGAAGGCAGTTTCCTCTGACAGCATTTGATGTGCTTATTTTATACACTTTGCAATACATCAGAATGGGAAATGGAATTGCAAAGAAAACTGGCTATTTTGTTAATTTGTATAAAGGCAATTTTATATATCATCTCTGTGTTATTTGTATACTGTTTGACATATTAATTTGCCACCGTCCCTGTGATATGATTATTTTTAGAAAGCATTGTTGTTAACCATGTACCTACTTTAAAGCTGTATAACTTGTGACAAGGAAGAATCCATTTTCCCTCCTGCTCTGAGTGAAGGATTTCCAAATTAAAGGCTGGATTTCAATACTGCTGCCTTCAAGCTTTCAAAAATCATGAGGCAGACCCCCAAAAATCATGAGATTTTTTTTAGAAATTATAAATGTGGGGTTTTTTTTATTTGCCTTCTGTTTTGCTGTGCACTAGGGTCACATTTTCAAGCTTTCCTCCTTAGCCACAAGCACTAAAACAATGTGGCGGGGGGGGGGGGGGGGGGAAGAAAACGCAAAACCTGAGATTCTCACAAAATCTCAGGTCTCCCAGAGATGGGGCTTTAAGAAAAATGTCAAATAGTGTGAGACTCAAAATAAAATTGTGAGAGTTGGCTACACTGAATTGGTTCTGCCACCCTTACTCATGTTAAGGTAGTATTTTATGGCCCAAATCAATAGGACTACTCATTACTTACTACTCAGTATGAGAAGAGTGATCAAAGGAGGCTATAAGCAAAAATTTCTTAAAAGATATGGAACCTGTTGTTCTGGTTTTTCTGATGCCTTTGGATTTATTTTCTGATACTTTTTAAATGTATTTACCTAGTATATACTGTTTCTTGTGTTGAATAATGAAAAAATGATTAGCAAATATCATGCAAATACAAGCACTGCAATGTATTTGCCGTTAATCCTCTGGGATAGTATTATTTGGATGGTCACCCACTCATGATAGCTCATCCAAAAAAAATTATGTGTTATTCGTCATTCTGCAGTTCAGAATGTTTAATTCCTGAAATCAGGGAGCAGAAACAGTATCATGTGACCTTGTTGACCAATCACACACCATGAACAGCAAATAGTAAATGTGAACAGTTCAAAAACAACCCATACCTTGAAATTTGTTTGCATAATCCTTGTGAATACGGAATACCCCTGCAGAAATTAGAATCATCTTAGGAGGCATTTGACAACGGGAGGGTGCGGGTGGGGGTTGTAAATTAGCACGTACTATTATTTGCTAATAATAACCCAAATTTCCTGTGATGGTCCAAACCTGCAGTAGTGCCAAAATTAGAAAGATGAGACAGTTGCAGATGTGATAGCTAGTTTTATAAGGTGATATCCCCATTGAAATCAATGCCAACATTCTCATTACTTTCAATGAGGACAAGATTTCACCCATAATGGTAGTATAGTTTACAAGGTGTTTTTAATAAATCTGAACAAAAATTTCTTTGGTGGATATGTCTTTACCCCCACTGAGCTTACACTGTTACTGGACATTTTGAAGCTAGGGCAGAGTGCCAGAGCTGTAAATCTTGCCAGATTGTAATTGCCTGTCAGCACCTTACTGCTGCGGGTGGCATTTTCACTTAGGAGAGCTCAACAATTGTCTTCCCTCTACAATCTCATTCAAAGGGCAGTTTGTGTAGTTATTGGCCACCAAGCAGTAGGAAGTGCATAGATGTGTGTCTTTCTCTGAGATGACTTAGCCAGAAAGTGAGAGATTGCAGAGGAGATGATGGAAATGGCCGTAAATTGGGAAATTAAGAAAAAGTCCATAACTAGAATCTGGAACATAAATAATACTTTAAAAATTAAATGTTCCTTAGATTAGTTTTCACTTGATTTCTTATACTGGTGCTTATTCACCCTATGTTTTGGCTTTTTAAAACATTTTGAAATGGTGAAATATTGCTGCAAAACAATTATTAGCACTGTAATTCATTTTCAAGTCACTCTAGTTATGTGTGGAAAACAATCAGCACTACATTAATGACAGGGTTATTGCCTCTAGAAGTTTGTAATTTGAATGGTAAGCTACCCCACAATCCAGGGGCTTGTCCACACCTGATCATTCCCTGGCATAAGTTAGAACAGGCTGAGGGCTGTTCTAACTTGTATCAATTGCCCAGAATAGTAAGATGGTTCTGACAAGAGTTTTGTATGACCATATAATTAACAAGCAGTAAATGCATCATATTGCTCTGCCCTTTATCACCTTGATTATTTTCACTTATGTGGTTATGAATAAGCATGCACTATACTCTTCACTGACTGAGCACCCCAGGTGGCCAAAAAGGTTATGACTAAAAATGTAGCATTTAACTTTATGGCTGGTTGGAACAGAGCAATGTGCTACTGAGAAAGGGAAGATCCCAGGTAGAGGTACTGAGAGGATTAACACAGAAAGGTAAACTAAGAACATAAGAACAGCCATACTGGGTGAAACCAAAGGTCCATCTAGCCCAGTATCCTAATGATATCAAACCCATTTTCTGAAGCCTAACATGGTCAGTCAATGAAGAGATTAAGAAGAGTGACCCAGCTGTAGAGCACCTTTCCCAAATGGAAATGTGGCAAAGGTCTTACCTTAGGGATTCATTCCCTGAAGAAGACATAAGCTCCACAGTGTCCTTGATCTCCTCTGCATTCAGGGGCACAGGAGAAACCAGCAAGGCCTGAAACATTGCTGATGCCATCTTATGTTTGTTCTGCTTTTACTTTTTTCTTCTGCTTTCTTTGCATTTCTCATCATGGTGCACTGCAATCTGCCTCTCCAAAATCGGCAAAGTTATGCCTGTCTTCCAGATGGCTCTTGGTGCAGACAATTTGTTGCTCCATGTTGTATGTGTTGCAGGCTGCCAAGTTCCTGTGTGCTTGTCAAGCTCCAGTTTGTTTTACTCTGGCCTGTGGACCATTCAAGGGTGCCTCGACCCGAAGTGATCCTGATCTTTTGACAGGTTTCAGAGTAACAGCCGTGTTAGTCTGTATTCGCAAAAAGAAAAGGAGGACTTGTGGCACCTTAGAGACTAACCAATTTATTTGAGCATGAGCTTTCGTGAGCTACAGCTCACTTCATCGGATGCATACCGTGGAAACTGCAGCAGATATTATATACACACAGAGATCATGAAACAATACCTCCTCTCACCCCACTGTCCTGCTGGTAATAGCTTATCTAAAGTGATCATCAAGTTGGGCCATTTCCAGCACAAATCCAGGTTTTCTCACTCTCCACCCCCCTACACACAAACTCACTCTCCTGCTGGTAATAGCCCATCCAAAGTGACAACTCTCTTCACAATGTGTATGATAATCAAGGTGGGCCATTTCCTGCACAAATCCAGGTTCTCTCACCCCCTCACCCCCCTCCAAAACCCACACACACAAACTCACTCTCCTGCTGGCAATAGCTCATCCAAACTGACCACTCTCCAAGTTTAAATCCAAGTTTAACCAGAATGTCTGGGGGGGGGGGTAGGAAAAAACAAGGGGAAATAGGCTACCTTGCATAATGACTTAGCCACTCCCAGTCTCTATTTAAGCCTAAATTAATAGTATCCAATTTGCAAATGAATTAGAATAAATGGACACAAATCAGATGTCAAGAATTATAACATTCATAAACCAGTCGCAGAACACTTCAATCTCTCTGGTCACGCAATCACAGACATGAAGGTCGCTATCTTAAAACAAAAAAACTTCAAATCCAGACTCCAGCGAGAAACTGCTGAATTGGAATTCATTTGCAAATTGGACACTATTAATTTAGGCTTAAATAGAGACTGGGAGTGGCTAAGTCATTATGCAAGGTAGCCTATTTCCCCTTGTTTTTTCCTACCCCCCCCCCAGACGTTCTGGTTAAACTTGGATTTAAACTTGGAGAGTGGTCAGTTTGGATGAGCTATTGCCAGCAGGAGAGTGAGTTTGTGTGTGTGTGTGTGTCCCGGGGGGGGGGGGGGGAGAGCCTGGATTTGTGCTGGACATGGCCCACCTTGATTACCATGCACATTGTAGGGAGAGTGGTCACTTTGGATGAGCTATTACCAGCAGGAGAGTGAGTTTGTGTGTGTATGGGGGTGGGGGGGTGAGAAAACCTGGATTTGTGCTGGAAATGGCCCACCTTGATTATCATGCACATTGTAGGGAGAGTGGTCACTTTGGATGAGCTTTTACCAGCAGGAGAGTGAGTTTGTGTGTGTGGTTTTTGGAGGGGGTTGAGGGAGTGAGAGAACCTGGATTTGTGCAGGAAATGGCCCACCTTGATTATCATGCACATTGTGAAGAGAGTTGTCACTTTGGATGGGCTATTACCAGCAGGAGAGTGAGTTTGTGTGTAGGAGGGTGGAGAGTGAGAAAACCTGGATTTGTGCTGGAAATGGCCCAACTTGATGATCACTTTAGATAAGCTATTACCAGCAGGACAGTGGGGTGGGAGGAGGTATTGTTTCATGATCTCTGTGTGTATATAATATCTGCTGCAGTTTCCACGGTATGCATCCGATGAAGTGAGCTGTAGCTCACGAAAGCTCATGCTCAAATAAATTGGTTAGTCTCTAAGGTGCCACAAGTACTCCTTTTCTTTTTCCTGATCTTTTGCTCATCTGCCTATAGAACAACAGATAGTATTGGTATCTCCTTGCTTCCTGATGGCAAGAAGAGACTAAGAGGGCAAGTTGTTCACATGGTTTCTTTAAAACCACAACCATAATGGAAAAAAGCTTTTTTTTGTGGGAGGGAGGGAAGCACTCAAGAGGGAAGGGGACTTTAGCTGAAGCTAAAGGGAGGGAAGCAAGCAAGATAGCTTTTTCCTTGTTTTGTGTATTTGTTTTAGTCTTTTCCTAGAACTACTTTGGAAAATGTCTTGGAAAATACGCACTTTCTCTTTCTTGAAAAATGTCCATTAAATTTTGTTACATTCATTGGCAATGCAGCTGTTTCAAGGATGATGCTAGGTAACAAATCATTGAGGTGGGGAATTTAAGATACATTTGTAAAATGGTTGGTTCATACCAATACATTCTGGTTGCTTTGCACCATTCCACTAATGGAGAGCAGTCATAAAGCTGGTTTAACCAGCCATTTAAGTTGGATTTATTGCTGCTTTCCATCATAGGAGTGGTGCGAAGTAGCCTGAATGTGCAGCTGGACCTTCATTTTATGTAATTATAGAGACATTGCTATTTTAGGGAAATATCACTGTTCAGCCAAAGGCTTTGCTTCATAGTGGCATAGCTAGGTCTACCAACAAATCTCAGCCTAAGAGTACATCTGAAGCCATGAGGAAGTCTGAGGTTCTCCTGAAGTTGTGTCTAGGTGGGTATTAATATAATGACTCTAAACGGAATTCAAATTTGTGATGATTTTTATAAGGGCAATCATTTCCCAGAGATAGCTAGGGAAATGCAAAAAGTGAGTGAGTGTTATAGGCTTCAGTGATATTATTCATTCCTTGTAATTCCAACAGCATTAGGGATAAGAAGTCTCTGATGTGAAAAGCTGAATTGTTCACCCTCTGGTTTAACACATGGAAGAGAGCAAGGTGGATCCTAGACAGCCTTATCCACACGACTCATGACTGTAAAAGCAGCTGATGCTTGTTTGGACCACGCAGAGAATTAAGCTCCCATGAAGAGGTTCACATTTTTCGGGGAACAACATTTTCACTCTGTGAAATGTACAAAAATCAGCTGCTTGCCTTGGGCGTGGCGGTTTGCTTTCCAGTATCAAATGGGAGAACAGGCCAAAGGTTGCTGGTGAATAAACCTTTAAAGAAAAAGGCTGCAAGTTGCACAGTTCTAAACATGTACGTGTGTGGCAGGCTGCTTCGCTTGTTAAAAATCATCTCTGCAGCATGTGGGAGGTGTTAGTTCCATTGAGAAATGTCAGTGTAGCTCTCAGTGTCCTTGCTGCCTTTTTAAAGGTTAAAGCTGGGAACAGTAAACTTCTGCCTGGCATTCTCTGAAAGGTCTGTAAATGATGGCATGTTTATGTCCTTGCGGAAAGCTGTATAATCATGCATACAGTAATATTCTAATGTTATTTTATTATATACAATATTCTAATGTAATAATAAATGTCACTTCACATATTTTGGGGGGCCAATTTGGTGATTTGGTCAGCCAATGATACCTACACAACTTTGTTTTCAATACAGGATATAGGGCATGCTGTGGATACCAACGTATATTTTGCCTATGGTATGTAAAATAGGAAAATACAGACACTGTATTTAGATTTGGAATAACTTTGGCTCACTTTTTAAAACCTGAAAAAAGAAAAGGAGTACTTGTGGCACCTTAGAGACTAACAAATTTATTGCGAAAGCTTATGCTCAAATAAATTTGTTAGTCTCTAAGGTGCCACAAGTCCTCCTTTTCTTTTTGCGGATACAGATTAGCATGGCTGCTACTCTGAAACCTTTTTAAAACCTGAAACTCACATTTCTCCCTTTGCAAATGCCGTGCCACAAATAAGTGCCCTGATTTTCAAAGGAGCTGACACTCACAGCTTCCCCTCGCCCCTTGGGGAGATTTGTGGCCGCTCAGTGTATTTGAAAATCAGGCCACTCTTATGTAAGTGCCTAAATCTGAATTTAGGCACCTAACTGTTGGCACCCCCATTTGTAAATTTTGGCCGAAGACTCTAAGGCTTTGTCTACACTGCCAATTGAACGACACAACTTTTGTCATTCATGGCAAGTGCTTGTGTGAACGCCTGCGTTGTCGGCAGGATCGCTCTTCTGTGGACAACGCAAACCTTGCTCGTAGGGGGTGGAAGTATTTTGTCAGCAAAAGTGCTGACAAACAGCATTTAAGCTGCCAGACATTTAGCTACATGGCCGTGTCACTAAAAGCTGTGTAGTGTAGACAAAACCTAAATTAGCTTCTATTGTACCTCTCAGGCAGGTGTCAACTGTAATGAGTGCTCATCAGAAGGCCTGGAGGTTTGGATAGATCTCCCATCTTTGAATGCTTATGTAAAATTGAATTAAATCTTCCGAGTTCTTCTTTCTCCTTCCCTACCCACTGCCTTCTTTATTTGACATTTTTCTCTTTTTTTCCCCAAACCTAGTCATCTCCCCTCCCCTCCCAACTCCTTGTCTTCCTCTGTGTTCCTATTCCCCCACTCTTTGAATACAATTTTCTCTTTGGCTGATCCCCCAATAATTCCAGTTCTGCATTTGCATGATCCTTGTCTTTTCCTTAGCCCTCACACTGCCCTGATCCACAATCTATTTGTGTGCCTGTGACCCAAGAAACTCTTAATGCTAGCTGGCAAGGGTGTTACAGGAAGATCCTGATTCTGGTATGCACATTCTGGTTCACCAAATAATGTAATGCAAGGTTGCAGATGAAAGCTGGTGTCACATTAGTTATTAATATCACTGTGAACAGTATGTAAGGTGTTATGTATATACACTAAAAATATAATCTTAGTATCTGTATCAAGGTGTTGGTCGCTAGCAAAGGTGAAAAACAGTTTTGTCAGACAAAAGATGTTAATTTACATCCTGACAGAGAGATAGGTGAATTAAAGCATTGTAAGACGACACAATGGTTGCCCATTTCCATACAAAGTCAAATGTTAACCAAGAGATGTGAAGTCAACTGTAAAGGACATGCAGGAAAAAACATGGTTATCCTGTTTATGAGTAAAGATAATGAACTTTGGAGCTATTTCGAGAAAGCAAAGATGACACTTCTTCATCCTGCACTTTGGACGTAAACAGGCAGTGCATTTATATTCATGAAAACGGGATCTTGGTTGAAAACCTGAAGAGGTCCTTGGGTAACATAATCTTGTTTAGACAGGACACTAAACTGTTAGTTAAATTTAGTCTCTAGAAAGCATGCTGTGATTTTGTTTTATATGTAACCATTTGTTTCCAATATCCTTACTATCTCCTGAATCTCTAAGTCTTGGATAATAAATTGATTAGTGTTTGTACTATAAATATATCTCAGTACTGTGGAGTAAAGCCAAGTGATGACTCTGACAAGCTGGTGTGTACTGTTCCTTTGGGAACAGCAAGCCTGGTAATTCTCTGAGTGTCCCATGGATAAGGGGAAGGACACTACAGGGAATGCTCTGAGGACTTAGGGATTGGTGTGTGGCTGTCACTACCTGTACGGAAAGGGTAAGGCCTGAAAGGTGGTGCTTATGCTATCAGTGGCCATTGATTTCAGGGAGCTGGTCCACAGCAGGCACAACCCAGACTAGACTCCTTCATATTAAGGGCAAGTAGTGGTGAGGTGCCTCACAACTCTGCGTGCCCCTGGGGAATGTCACAGTGCCACCTCTCCCACCAAGCACTCTCACGATCTGTGGTAATATCTTGAATCCCTTATACAGTGTCAGAGCAAGTCTGCTGGGCTGTCTGGTGTCTCTAAATCCCTCAAACTCAGCAGTGATATCCTGCAAAATTTTTAACAAGAGGCTCCTTTCAAAACTCTTCTGCCTCAGGCAGCTAGACCTGTGATATACCTGTGTAATACTCCATTTGCCCCCTCCCACTCTTCCTCAGATAAGCAAGACAGAAAGACAAAAGCTGACCCAGCAGAGTAGGCCAGTGGAATATCAGCAAATGGGGCAGAATTAGGAACAGTATAGACTGTTCATCAGGAAGAAGAAGAGGACATTTATCTAAATATTCATATAATCTTGGCTTACTCTTTACCTCAGCTTCAGGGCAGTGTTTTGTTTTGTTTTTTTTCTTGAAGGAGTTGACTTATTCCTAGTGGTTACTAGCTAGTGATAAGAGGGTCAATAATGCAGACAGTAATCACGGGCAACATCCTGCCCACACATTTCACATCTACTGAGATTTGAAATATTTAGGCCTTTTCTATTAGACATATCCATAAATTTGAGTCTCTGCATAGCTTCTTTTCTCA
The DNA here is from genome assembly GCF_965140295.1 of Lepidochelys olivacea. Lineage (NCBI taxonomy): Eukaryota > Metazoa > Chordata > Testudines > Cheloniidae > Lepidochelys > Lepidochelys olivacea. Next base: position 136,865,684 of record NC_140411.1, read on the forward strand.
CATTGCATTCCCCAGGGGTGCTTATACAGATGTAGCTCTATAAGGAGGTTTAAGTTACATAGAAAAAAGGGAATTTATTACAAATTATGGACTTGTAGATCCGAAACCCATTAATATATAATATTGCTCTACTTGCTAATAGAAGATTGATTCCTTGGAGATTATTTTAGTATTGTGCCAGGGAGTTGCAGGCCAGGTTCTAACACAGAAATCAGTTAGATTGTTATCAGTACAGCTAAATTGTATGTGGAGACACTAAAAATATTTGGCTTAAGTTGTGGCTAGGAGCTAACAAAATAGAAATGGCACACATGTGTGTATACTAAGGAAAATGCACATTGAAATCAATAAGCCAAATCCAGAAAGAAGGCAGGTGCTTGCAATTCTCATTAGAGTCAGCGGGAGTTGCAGATATTCAGCCCTTCTCAGGATTTGAGTCAGTGCAAAACTGGCCTAAGTAAAAACTGCAGAATTTGACCCAATTTTAAAAAACCCTGTAATTTCCAATGCAGTGTAGGCTGAAAATTTCCCAGAGTGATCACAGGCTCAGATTCTGTTCACCGTGAATACTGCCTTACCCACACTAGTATTCCCTTTATTTTCAGTGCGGCTTTTCATGAGAGACAAACATAAGTAAAGGTGAAAAAATGAGCCTCAAAAGATTAAGGGCTTGGTTGTGACTTGGACTACATACACAAGGGGAAGGAATAGGCTCTGGTTAGGATCTCGGGTTCAAATGCTTACTCCCCTGCTGCTTATCCTTCCCTCTCCCCCTTTATCCCCCTCCCCTTAGAGCAGGTAGGCTGGGATAAATGGGACCCCAATAAAACACCAGCCATTACAACCAAGCTGGTGGATGGGTAGGGTGCTGTTGTAATTTGCTGCTGGTGTAGGGAAAGCAAGAAGGGAATTGTGCTTTGTAGGGTGTCCCTGTGTCACCATTCTTCCTGCAGTGAGGCATGTTATGCATCACCCCAGGGCCATGCCTTAAGACACAATCTACATTAAAAAGAAGGGCAGGTGGAAAAATAAATCGATGGTTTTCTGAATACTCCAGTACTTGACATCTTTTTTTAAATTCATTTTTATTGATTTTCTTACAGAAAGTAATACAGTTTGCAGTGGTGTTGTAGGATTGTTGTCTGTACGCCTGTCCTCTGCCATGGTGCTGTCTCATGAGCAAACAGCATTAAAAGGGGAAAGAAAGAAAACAGGCAATAGAAAGAACAAATTAATAAAAGCTTGTAATTATCTGTAAGTCACTAATGGTCAAGTCTGTAAACCCTTATTCACATGAGCCATCCCATCAGAATTATTTGTGTGAAAGGTGCTATTCAATCTGAATTTCGATGGCAGCTACTTCTGTGAGTAGCTGTTCAGATGGATAAGTGTTTGCAGGTGCAGGTTCCGTTCTTCTCCTTTGTGGGACTATATCATTTGATTACATGACCAAGTCCTGTTCTTTGATCTTCAGAAAGCTAAATTATTTATAATCCATTGCGGCACTTCAGTTATAAGCATTGACTTCCTCCATTAAATTTAATAAAGTCTGGGAAATTATCCCATACTTGTGAAATTTCTCCATGTTAGTTTATTCCTTATAGCTTGTTTCTTTTTCACAGGCAGAATATATATATTATCTTTAATCCAATAATAGACTATCAACCATGTGCCCTTCACACAGTTCTTTCCGTTTCACAAGTATCAAGCTCATCTTCACAAATTCAGTGTGCTTAATACACATTTAATCAGTTACAGACAAGAGGCATAACACAAGCCCAGTTCACTCTACATATGCAAACAGTATTTCTGGTGGTGAGGCCAGACACCCAATACTCTTTGATCAAGCAGACATTTCAATAGTTGATGGATGGCTAATGGTCTCCAGCGTAATTTTAAAATATTTAGAATTATTAGGGTGCATATGGTACAGATTTATAACGGTTATATAAATGCAGGGTGAAAATGGGTAATGTGGTAATTTGCATCTAGTTAACGGCAATATATTTGTAATTCACGTATATGACCATTCTGACAAATCAATGTTAGGTCTTAAATCATGCTCCAATTTTAGCTTAACAGGTTGCGAGTGTCTGTTTTCTACATTTGTCATTACCATCTGTAATTTGAAGATTATGGGTCATATTCTCAGATGGTATGAACTGGAGTAGCACCACTGATATAGCTCAGTGAAACTATGGTAGTTTATATCAGCTGTGAATCTGCCTTTGTATCTTTCCTGGTGAGTATGTTTAGGTTGAGATAACAAAAAAATAATGCAAATTCCTGGGTGAACTGTTCACAGTTCTGGGTGAGCTGCCCCTCTGACTCCTCCTGGTCTCTCTGAGCACACACCCCTCTAGGTCTCAGGCCTCAAGCTGTCACCTTTCTCTTGGGGTGGAATCGCATGATTCACCTACTCAGACTCATTGGCCCCTGAGTAGCAGTCCTCTGTGGATCAACTATGATTACCTCGGAAGGTCTGACTTAGGCTCAGACCTTGAGGTTCTGTTCTCGCCAGGGGAATGGCAGTGGAAATCAGTAAACAAATAGCCTCCTTGAAGCAAAGTATCATTTACTTAGAACAAAAACATTTCAGATAAAACATCTTTAAAACAATAAAATGGACTGTACACACATCAAGCTCTTCCCTGGATCTGCCCTACTGCTTAGACTCCCTCCACAGAGACTCTCTTCCAGTGTCAGCCTGTCTCCTTAGACAGCTACTGACAGGTGACTGACTCCCTTCTGCCACTGACAAAAGCTTTTAATTCTTCAGTGTTCTTTTGATCTCTAACCTCACAGCTTTGGCAAAATTAGACTGCTACTTCTTAGAGGCCAGAGACAGGATTAGTGAAGCTAACGACTTGCCACAATATGTGTTGGGATGTCCTTATCTAGATTTATTATGTGACTTTCCTGTTTTTGCTCTTCCCACAGTCCCCAATTAGTTAGATCAATATGGTCATGCAGGAAATTCCAATAATCCCAATATACCATGACTTCCTCTCACTTACCAGGTCACATGAAGTGTTCATAAAATGGTTAGAGCTCAGTATTCATAACGTTATGACATATTGGCTCCACATCCACCCACAGATCTCCTTTGTACACATGAAAGGGGAGGGTGAGCACCTCGGTGATAATCATCCCACCCTCATTGGACCTCATAGTAACCACATCCTTGGGAATATGGTGGTCCAAGGTAGACATGAATTATTACCTTTCTCACCCCGCAGCATCTGGCACTGAATTCACCAAACTATTGGTGTAGCCTGCGGCTGCACTAACATTTGTTCAAAACTCCTTCTATGTTGCATTATTCCCCTGTATGTGGGACTTCCACGGGCAGTAGGTTGTAGGAGACGTCCTGCCAGGAGAAGATTGTGATACAGTTATGCAGTCTGAAATTCCAGGGTTGCACTCTCTGTGAATTTGGTGGCTAAGTCTCCTTCCCGCTTCCCGGTTTAAACCAAAACACTTTCAAAACATGACTGCATTGGAGCAATGTATAGATAGTGTATGTTGGTCCACTTCTGAAAATAGTGTATATTGATATACATGGGAAGTAAACTAAGCTCAGAATAGCCAATGCTTTTGTTGTTCTCAGTGTTTCAACAGTATTTCAGTTGTTTCCATTCGTTTTGCTACATACTTACAAATGGCTTCTGTGCCCTAAATAATAGAGTTGGAAATAAATAACTGCTAATTCTTCCTCTTTGTGTGGTAGCTTAAAGGCTTCCAATTGCACCTGCCTTTTACACCCCACCTCATGTTTTCTGCTCAATCTGCTTCAGACCTGCAAGCATATCTCCCTCTAAATAAAGCAGGTGCTAAATGATGTTTTTAAATGCCTAAACATTTCATCACCTATGCTCACCAAATGAATGGCAAGTTAGTTGTATATGTTGTCAGGGCATCACTCCAGCTGTTGATCAATTAATATTAAAATATAATTTAGATCATTTAACATAATGCTGTATGGTTGGTAGCATCTGGGAGCAGCATTAGGGTCAGTAATAGACAATAAATATATCTCCCCATTTACTATAGTGGTATGACTTAGATTTCTTGGTGTAAGTAGTCTATGGATATTATATTAGCTAGAGGTTCCATTCTCAAGGCAAATAAAAATTGGGAACATCTCTACTATCTTCCCCTATGCAAACTGAAATATGTTGACTTTATTTGGTTGATTCTAATTTTGTCTCCAGGGCTGGAGTATTACAGTTTAGTCCATTTTATAATGTATTTACCCAAATTATTTTGCCTAGAGTGAGAAACAAATTCCCAGTGAACTGAGTCAAACATCAAAGAGTTGTTATAGTCATTGACTCATTGTCTTTATTTTCTGACATTATGTTAAAATGACACTGTTCATGGCTCATGTCTCCTATCTCCCACATCCCTCCTCCTTGGAGGAGAATTAAACTAGTATGAACTAAGGCCTCTTGACTTCTGAAACAGAGTGTCCACATAGGACTAAGATGTGCTTTAATGCAATTTCACACCTTTAGTTAATTTGGCTTAATTTTCCTTAGTGTCCCCTAGACAAGCCCTCAGAATTGTTGTAACTTACATGCTAAAGGGCAAGAAGAGGTGTGAGTTAAAGAAGGTGAAATTCAAAACTATAGTGGTCATGACTGTTAGATAGCAAGCAGCACCTGCTATAAAGCAAGCAGATGGACTAGATGCACCTTTGGTTCTCTCCATCTATAAATTTATTTTTTTCTGTTGAGTCCTATCAGTGGTAAAATTATTTTTGAACAACCACCAAATAGTCTATGATGAAACTCCTGCATCTATACTGAAAACTGTTCTTAACTGCAAAATGTAACAGCATATTTAGCATCATTATTGTTTTAGATATTTTCAGTTTAACCTAAAGGACTAATTTTTTTAAGCGACTCGTGATTTTGATGTCTCAATTTTTGGGTGCCCAACTTAGGATGCCTTAAATGGGCATGAATGTTAATAAATGCTAAGCATCCTCCCTCTGGAAATCAGGCCCCCAAATCAGTCAAGCTGGGCACCCCAAAATCAGAAAACTTAATATTTGTCCACTTACCTAGATACCTATCTTGTAAATTGCTGCCATTGTTGCTCAATAATACATATTGCAAATTTGTACTTACATAGGTACAACATCCATAGATAAAGTCAAACAATATAAAGTCTAACAGCATTACTAAGACACCCCTACAGTAGCAATATTAGAAAGGGACCATTAGAAATGTGCCCTTAGAGATCTACCAAGAGAGTGTAGGTGACTTTTTCATTTTTAATAACTGAATTAGTCTCTCCCTTCTTGCAAAGACTGAAAGCAATACAAAGGCTAGAAACAGCAGTCTGCAGACCACGCTAAGAAATGTTTTGACAAATATTCAACATGAAAACCCCCCACCTTATTTAATAATTTAGCATCTAGAATTAAGGCATGAAATCGGGAGCTTCATGAAATCAAGGTTAGCATAAAAATCAAACAGCAGAAGTTATTATCAGATAGAGCTACTATCACAGGATCATCATGGTATGACATATAACTCCCCCTTCCCCTGCACCCTCCCCCCCGCCCCCACCTATTACAGAGATACAGAAAGTAACCACTCAGGGAGATAATGCTGCTACCATTCTTGTAATGTATTGCTTTGATAGAATTTATAGATGTTACTTTTCCTATACTTAAAAAGGAGACAGATAAACACTGAAATGCGGTTACCCTTCCAGATTATTTACACTGCAGCCAACATACAATCTGCGACTACTGCAGTTCGAGCCTCATAAAATGGCACAGAAGGAAACCATCCTGAAAGATGTTTCCATTTCCCTATTTAGAAGACGGTAAACGTGTCAAGTAGCACAAACTTACCATCTGGTCCTGAAAGCCTGCCACTCATCATTTATTATTTGTACTGTGGTAGCACCTAGGAGCCCCAGTCATGGACCAGGACCTCATTGTGCTAGGCACTGTACAAACGCAGAATAGAAAGACAGTCTCTTAGACATGGAACTCCGATTGGAGTCAATAGTACCATCTGCTGCTTGAAGCTTGCAAGGCTGAAGCCTTATTTGTCTTTAGTGGTTACTGTCATCAAATTGTATTTCTTCTAAAGGGTTACTTGCCTTAGAATATGGTAAGAGTGCAGAACCTGTTAAATTAACAAAAATTATGTTACAAGGGTGCCATCTTGGCAAACAACAAAATTTTTAGCCCACCAGGACTGGTGCTTAAGGGACATTCTCACCATACCATCCATGAGTATCATGGTATGATGGGAGCAGATAGATACTGTGGTGATGGGAACTTTAGCTATCATCGTCATCACTCCCATAACTGCATTGGTCATTGAGGCACCATCATTGATGAGCAATCAACCAATTGTCTCCACCCCTGATGATTGTGTGTCAGTGCTTGAGTCTCCGCGAAGTCCATTCCTGTCCACTCTTTTATGTTGTCAGTCCATCTCTTCTTCTGTCTACCTCTTCTTCTCTTCCTCTGTACTGTCCCTTGGAGGATGGTCTTGGATAGGCCAGATGATCGTGTTACATGGCCATACCACTTCAGCTTGCACTTCTTCACGGTCTTCAGATGACTCAGTGCATTGGGTGATGATGTTCTGGACCTCTTCATTAGTGACATGGTCAAAGTAGGAGATGCCCAGAATTTTACGGAAGTATCTCATCTCTACTACTTGTATTTTCCGTTCAAGTTCTGCCATAAGGGTCCATGTCTTGCACACATTCAGAAAAATGGAGATGACCAGTGCGTGCAGCAGTTTCAGTTTGGATTCCAGGGAGATGTTCTTATTCCTCCAAATTGGCTTTAGCTTTGCCACTGCTGCTGTTTGCACAGTTCTTGCCAGAATTTCTGCCTTGGATCCTCATCAGTGATGACTGCCCCCAAATAATTTAACTATTTCACTGTCTCCAGCTCTTGTCCACTGACAGTGATATGTGAGCTGATCCCGTCACATTTGTTTGTCATCAGCTTGGTTTTCTCTGCATGATTTCCATGCCATATTTTGCAGAGGTTTCATCCAATCGTTTCACAAGATTGGCAAATTCATCTTCACTACCTGCCAGGCCATCAATGTCATCAGCGAACCGAAGATTTGAGATTGTTCGCCCCCCGATGCTGACTGTGCATATGTGATCTTCTAGGGCATCAGTCATTATGCGCTTCAAGTAGATGTTGAACAGTGTGGGTGAAAGAAGGCAGACTTGCCAGACTCCAGCAGCGGTGCAACCCCCCACTCCTATTGTGCCATTGATGAGAACTGCACTATTAGTGACTGTCTCCACGTCGAGGGCCACTCACTGGTCTGCCAGATCTTGTTGCAGATCTTGGTGAGTACATCTATTACTATTTCTCCATATTTCATCAGTTCGGCTGGGATGTTGTTAATACTTGTAGCCTTTCCGTTCTTGAGTAATTTCACAGCTGTCTCCACTTCTTCACACAGTATTGGAAAGTCATCCTCCTCTGTTGAATCTGGGCTGTCTAAGACACTAGGATTTCCATTTGTCTGGTGGCTGTATAGATCAGAGCAGTAGTTTGTCCACCTATTGATGATGTCCCTTTCTTCTGTAAGACTGTTCCCTTCTTTGTCTTGAATTGCATTAGCTTTGATCCATCTTTCCTTTGTCAGATCTTTTACAACCTGGAAGGCTCATTTGCTATTTTTATTATTGATACACTCTTCAATTTTAGAGCATTGTTTTTCAATCCATCTTTCCTTGGCCACTTTCATTCCTTTCTTGATCTTTCTGCCAATCGCTCTGTATTTATCAGCTCCCTCAGTGCTGTTCTTGTCTCTCTTGAGTTCTCTTCTAATGTCACACATTTGTAGTATTACGTTTGTGACCCATGTTTTTTTCTTCTTATGGTATTTCCCAAGGATGTCCATTGCTGCCTCATTCATTACAGCATTGAAATTGTTGGTCATTGTTTCTATGTCTTCCTCTAGAGCAAGCAGAGGGGCAAATTTTTTGCTGATCATTGCTTGGAATGACTCTGCAATGTTTTGGTCTCTGAGTCTTTCTAAATCAAGCTTGGTTCTTGTGAATTTTGGGGCCTGATGATTTTCCTTAGCCGCAGCCAAAAGTTTAGCATCACAAAGTCGTGATCACTTCCAATATCAGCACCAGCGAAGCTCCTTGTTTTAACTCTGTTAATCCCAGAACTAATCGGTTTTGACCATAATGTAGTCGATCTGGCTGTGATGTAGACCATCAGGTGCATGCCACGTTGATTGTCTGGATGCTTTATGTGCTCCTAATGTGTGTGCAAGAACCAGATTGTTATAGCTGGCAAACTCCAAAAGTCTCAATCCTCTCTCATTGGTTATCACATTACATAAAGGGCCTCAATAATCTCGCCAATCTGCCTGTGCAATCTGCCTGGTACTCACTTTAGCATTCCAATCTTCCTGTACAATCAGGATATGTTTCTTGTGTACCTTATCGATGATGTCTTGGAGCTGATTGTAAAAATCTTCAATTTACTCATTGTCATAGTCTGTTGTAGGGGTACACAGATTTGTACCACTGTCATATTAAATGGTACTGCCTTTAGACTGATTGAAATAAGCCTGCTGGATATTGAGCGGCATCCTAATACTGAATTCTTGATATCTTTATGCACAAGAAATCCTACACCGTTGACATGTTTGTCCTCTCCACTGTAATAGAGTACATGGTCTTCTTCCGTTACTGCCTCTCCAAAGTTCTTCCATCTGACCTTAGAGATTCCTAGGAGGTGCCAGGTATTGTTCCATTTTGTATGTTAGTTCTTTCAACCTCCTATTTGTCTCAATGTCCTTACATTCCATGTGGCTACGGTGACATTAACTCTTCCACAGATCCTCTTTGTTGGAGTTACACCAGTAGTATACTTGTCACATCTTCCCTGGTGGTAGACGGATGGCGCAGTCATTATTAACCCGGGCTGCGACCAATCCAGTATGGACATGGTTGACTTGCTCATTATATGGTGTGTCTTGGGCAAATTTCTAACCTGCTGGAGCCCATCCCTCTCCAGGCAACCCCATTTCAGTCACCTCTTATGACATGCAGGAGAAGCAGTGGGCCTATTCCATCCCCGGACCTACAGGACCTCCATATTACTCCTATGCATGGAATAATAATTAAAAATAATAAAATGTGCTTCTCACAAAGACAGAAAATCAGTGTTTTTATCCTTGTAGTGTCTCAATATGCATACAAATTCCTGGGAGTTCATCTGTAGGGTAGCATGAGTTGAAGTCTTCATTTCGACTTTTGACTTCAATGGGCTTTGGATCAGGTCCCTAATTACCAAAGTTAAACACGGTTTTCATTCCTATGCACTCATTACTGTAGTGTCAAGTTGGTATATGTATTTATATTGTGCATTAGGGAGACAATGCCAAACAAGTACAAAGCCATTGACGTGGAGGCTTTAATGGCAATCTAAATACATGAAGTGATATAGTAATGAACAAACAACACACTACAACAATAGGTAAACATGGAATGGGGTGTGTTTTCATAGATGGAATGAAACATGGATTATTACCAAGTATTATGAGCTCCTAAATTACACTGTTTAACAGGAATGCAGTGTGGTTGAAGGAGCACTGTATTTATTCCTTCCAAATCCACCAGGAAAGGTACTTCCACAACTTCCTAAATTCAACAACCTCTTCTAGCAATTAGGTTACAGCCCCATTATGCTAGGCAACCTACAAATATATAGTAAATGATAACCCCATCTGCAGTATTTAGTGACATAAACTAAAGCAATGAGGGCCACTCTTGAAATGATTCCTAGCACTTGACAATGGCAAGTGTATGGGTGTGCTGTGACTGCTGGTTGTTATGCCAAACATAATTGTCCCTCAGTTACTTTTTTCCTCCTTCCTTCCCCCCACGTATTTGTTCTGTCCACCTGTTGTCTCTCATTGTATGCTTAGATTGTAAAGCTTTTTGCTGGGTACAAGATCTAGCACAATCTCTCACTGGAGCCTCTACTAGACTAGAAATAATTTAAGTAAATAATAACATATCTCAAAGTAAATATGTTTTGGATCATTATGTAATAAACTGGGCAATGCATTTTATATATTATAAACTAAAGACATAATTCAATAAAAATGAAACCTAGTTGTAATAATATCACTAAGGTCCTAATACTGTTTCCATTGAAGTCTACGGGAAAACTCACATTGACAGTAGTGGTCAGAATCAGGTTTTTAGCTAACACCTTTGTAGGATGCTCTAAAGACTGGCTTATTAATCTGTGGCACTATAGGTAGAATGGAATGTGCTAAATTTGTTATTGAAAAGGTTTGTTTTGTCCATTAAGATTTTGCATGTGTTTTTGGTGCTTATGGGATGCATAAGGGATTGACCGTTAAACTCAATAGTCTTTTATATCCCTTAAGGCAATGAGCAGTGAATCATAAAGATATCAGCCACAAGCACACACACGGGAGTGTCATAAGAGACTAGAAGGAACATCTCATGCAAAAACAGGAAAAGGGAAGGGAAATTCAGACTGTGCATAAGAGGAAGGAGCTGCTTTATCAGTGATAAAGGATCTGATTGTGTAGTTAGTACAAAGTCTGAATTGGTTGTGGCATGTGGCCACATCATCCAAGGTAACTCAGGGAGCACATACAGCAGGTGTGCAGGCTGTACTGTCCTTTTGAATTGTGCATCTTCCCTATGGTGGGTCTGCCACACAGGGTCATGAGCTACTGTGGAAGGGGGTTCTGGCTGTGGCCCCACCTCTTCTCCATCCACAGTGGGGGCATGAAAAGAGTATTCCTCATTCTTCTGCATTCTCTCCAGCACACAGTGTTCATCTAAGACTGGCCCTCGTGCATGGTGAGAATGTTGCTTGTGTCCTGCCTTTCTGTGAGCACCCACACAAGGGCCAGTCACAACCTAGCCCTAACATTCAGCTGGTACCACAAAGAGCCTGATTCCTCTCTTTCTTGGACCAGTGTAAATCAGGATTAACTCTACTGAAGTAAATGCTTATACACTGATGTCAAACTACTACTAGAGGGGAATCATCATTATAGATTTTTTTTAATGTAGTGAGGCTCAAACTAAATAATTTTTTCTCTTGGAACAAGTTTTTTTCCCCTCTTGATCAAATTACCATTGACATTAGGAGTTGGATCACCAGCTTTTCTGAAGAGGGGGATTTTAATCTCCTATGTAGCGGAACATCATGTCAATAAAATATATGGAATCTCCTCACTCCAGACCAGCAGCCTGTGGGGAAAAAAATGTCCAGACATCCTAGGCTTCAGAGATTCTCTCACCAATAGAGCACAACTTTTCAAGTCAGCAGGGGAAAACACAAACATCAGTTTTGGCAGATGACAGGATGTAGCCTGTCCTATAGAATGGGATTTATTTAGTTCAGGACTGAGAAGTGAGTAATACAGCAGCGAGAACCTGACAAACCTCTCTCCTAGGAGAAACAAACAAACCCCAAACTCTAACACATGTTCCATTGTCCTTGGGAAAAAGATAAATTTCCTCTTGTTGCAGACTTCCTGATACAGGACTCAGGGAATGCATAGAGTTACCTCATGGCCCAACACAATAGAGCAAAACCAAAACAATAAAGCAGTTTACGTACTTACTTAAATGTGCATATTCTAATTTTTTCCTCCAGATTATTTTAGCAGAGGGAACAGGTGCACTGGCCAGGCTTATTCAGAACAAAATAGAACCTCTGCAAAATGTAACAATACAGCACTGTGCTTTGTCAGGTAGTAGTATGCCAGACAGTAATACGTGGGGCACAAGTGCAGGACAATGGGCCTTGGAAGGGCTGGGATCTGAAACTGAGGGGGTGTAAAACCTCCCTAGTACTTTCAACATTAGGTTCTGATAGGCACTGCCTTGCACCTTGCATACTTATGAACACTGGTGCAAAGTGAGTTTTAAACATTACCAAGGCCCAGATTCTAAACTGCATCCAAGTTGCACTTCACACAGTTTAGGTGGCTGAATGGCTCTAAGTTACCTTTTCATTCAAACAATACTAGGGCTGGTTAGAGACTGGGTCTCAGGCCTGCTACAATTGATGCCAGCTACCCCTGGTCCCAACATCACTGGGATCACCAGGGAGTAAGCCCTGGTTACACCCCCTTCCTCTCAGTTATACCCTATGCATGAGAGGCTGAGAAGCTGGGTGGTGTATGCTTCCTGATAATTTCCTGGCATAGAGAAGAAATCTCAAGAGGCAGGATCCACCAGTTTTACAGCTACTTCATGCTACTAGTATAGTGCAAAGTAGCCAGTGCCAGGCCAGGATCTGGTCCCTCATGTTTCACACCCACTTCACACAGGTATGAATAATTATGCAAAATGCCTGGTAGTGGGTCATCTGGCCCCATGATCTGTTTTTACCTTCAGTTGATCCAGGTGCTCCTCATGGAACAAGAGAAAAGACATTTTATAAGAACCAGGTAAAGTACCTAGCATTCCAAAAATGAAGCTCAGCTAATAATGTGCTAATTCTCAGATTCCATCTGGGCTAATCTTGCAAAGAAAAGTGCTGGGTTCTTGGTAACACATTCATTTGTATCGAGATTTACATAGTGGCAAAACTACTTTTATTTTTTAAGCCACCCTTTAGTTCGTGGCTGAAGGGGTGGGGAGTTCCTACTTGCTTTTATATACTCTACACTGTAAATTCACTTACTCAAATATTCATTAGACCTTTCTGGTTCTTAGCCACCTTTACAGGAAGTCTTCACTGAGTAAGTTTGCTTTACGCTTGCCCTGTGTTTCAGTTTGAACTCAACTGTAGCATTCTAACTTCTCAAATAAAGTTGTTACCCATGAAACAAGTCAATTTTTGGTGATATTTAAAATATATCTTCATTTAGGATAGAACACAGCAGAAAGATGTGTAAAATATTTTCATGAAGAGCACAAAGACCAGAGCTTCCTGCCTCAGTATAAAAAAGTATCATGCATTACAGCATCCTTCTCTTGCCAAATACAGTCAGGAAGTGACTCTGTTCCCCAGAGACTGCACTTTCAAATAGCTCTTTTCAACAAGAAGGGCAGAAAAGGAAGCAAAAACCTGCTTCTCTTCTTTATTACTGTTAGTTTTATTTAAAACAAGGCCAAAAAGCTGCAGATACACATTGTTTGTACAGGTTAAAAAAGAAAGTGCTTAAATATAGTCTGTGAAAAATATATCACCAAATCACTGAAATATTAATGGTTTACCCAAGGTAAATAAAATACTTTGAAACATGAGGGCTAGATTTCCTTAAACAGAGCAGAGGTTTGCTAATCCACACTTCACTAACCTGCATACCTGGGTGACATCCTGACCTTGCTGAAGTCAATGGCAAAGCTCCTTTGTCTTCAGTGGGTATGTGTACAGTGAAAAGTAAGCCCAGGGTTCGTCGAACTCGAGTTAGCAGACCCTGTGTTTGCTAACCTAGGGCTTAAGTGTCTACACTCATTTATAACCCCAGATTACAACCTGGAGTTCCAACATCTACACTGCATTATCTGGGCTCAAGTCCAACCACCCATATCCCAGACTTCCTAGAGCCCTCCCAAAATGTGGCTGCTCTAGCCATTTGTTCATGGTGCAATGTGGGAAAACTTGACTGTCCAGAGGACAAAGAAAGGACAAAGAAATACCACAATGTGGTATTGTGGAATACTCTTGGCAGACTCCCAGAGCACTAGTCCAGTGGGGCTGTGTCTATACTGCAAAGCAATAGGGCTTGAACCCTGGGTCCTGGCTTGACTTAGGCTGGACCACTCTCCACCTGCATGGGGTTCTGGGACCCTGGGTCCAAGCTCTGGGTAAGTGATAGTTGTGCATAGATGGAAGAGAGGTTAGGCTTGAGCCTGAGTTCAAATCCTGGTTTATTTGCAGCCACACTCAGTGGGGCTAGGATTTCACTCTTTGAGTCTGTTCCTACAGTCCTTGCTCAGGAGAGGACTGTAAAACCAGGGCACTTACAATTTGCACAGAAGAATGGCAGTCCCTCTCAATGCCTCATCTAAACCTTAGCAGCAGATGCTGTAGTAAGGAATTATATTAAGACTACATTATTTTAACAAAACCTACTACCATGCGTTTACCGCAAGAAATGAGTCAAAGATACTTATGTATATTGAGGCTAAGATATTTATACAAGGTTTGTGGGATTGACTACACCACATATTCTGTACACGCCTTGGCTAAGTATTGCTGCTCTTCTCTCCCAGTGCCCCCAACCCACCCCTTCATATTGATTTATTACCTGATCCCATCACTTTGTTGCATCGTGCCTGAAATTAGAATGTAAAGCATCCTCAGTCAGGGTTATGCTTGGACAGATCCCCAGCTGAAGTCAATGGAACTACAGTACTCTATGCCAACTGAGCATCTGTCCCCATCACGTCTTACTTGTACTGTATGAGCTCATCACATGTTTGGGTGCTGTAAAATAATATATACACAATAATTAATGGCAATTTTAATTATGAAATATAAGAAATAATTACACAAATTACCACTGGCAAAATAAATTAACAAAATATATTTTGTGACATGGGATCATTGTTTTGTTTCTTATTTCACATACTTGCTTTAAGGCCTGATCACTGCACCAATAGAAGTCAATGGTAAAGCCTCTTATAATTTCAGTGATGCAGGATCAAGTCAATCAGGACCAGTCCTGCTTCCATTGAATTCTATGGCAAAATTCTGACTGACCACATTGGGAGCAGGATCAGATCTTTACTAATTTACAAAATTCTGTTATTCACAATGGGCGCCCAGTCACGAGGAGCATGAATGAACAAGGTCCTAATGAACTAGCAAAAGCCAAAGGCTTTTGTTCTTATTTTAATAATTATAGAGCTGTCCAGTACGTATTAAAGGATAAGCGGGGTTGCGGCAATGCAAGTGTTTTGCATGTAAAGGCATTCTGATGCAGATACTAGTCATTGTTACACTACATCACTGATACCATAGACACTAGCTATCTATGCCCACCAGCCATACCAAACTATACTAAGCAATTCTAGCCCAGATCCTCTAAGGCAGCATTTCTCAAACTTGGGTTGGGACCCCAAAGTGAGTCGTGACCCCATTTTCATGGGGTTGCCAGAGATGGCTTTGACTTGATGGGGCCCAGGGCCAAAGCCCAAGCCTGAGAGCTTCAGCCCTGGGCAGTGGGGCTAAGGTTACAGGCCCCCTGCCTGTGGCTGACGCCCTTGCGCTTCGGCTTTGCAGTGGGGCTTTGGCTTTGCCCCCCCCCCACTCCCCAGGTGGTGGGGCTTGGGTGGGCTCAGACTTTGGTCCCCTGTCCTGGTGTCCTGTAGTAATTTTTGTTTTCAGAAGGGGGTCACGGTGCAATGAAGGTTGAGAACCCCAGCGCTAAGGTATTTAGTCTCCTAACTTCCATTGATTACGACAGAAGTTAAGAGCGTACTGCCCCCTGTCACTATGCTCTTCCAACAGCACTGGCTGTAAGTTTTTATTGCTTTGCTTATTTATTTTTTCAATTTTCCACTGAAGCTGGTGAATGTTAATTCTACTGTGGGGCATGACAATACTGGTGAGAGACAGGCATTGTGCTCATAGTATGGCCATTGTGCTAACTGAGAGGCCTACAGACTTGGGGAGAGCCTGAAGAGACACTCATGTTGAACTGGGTCCAGTCAACTGTGCTCTGAGATGTGGACAAATATCATTGTAATTGTTTAAGTTCACACTACTAAATAGACGATAGCTGCTCTGGTCTGCAGGTGAAAAGCCAATGCATTAACCCTGCACTAGAATGCTGGTTTATAATATTTCTTTGGCTGTGGAATTGCTCATTGACCAGAGAATTTATTTAAATCCTCTAGCTCACTGATGGAATAGTATTTTAGGAATACTACTACTACATATTAGAGGATACATCAGTAAAAGAGGATAGTAAATGCACAAAGGCAATAAGCTTTTTTACTTGACAAAGTACCACTTGAGTTACTATAATTTACAAGTAATAATCCATTTATAGGGTAAAGAGAAGGAATGACAGAAAAAAAATGTACAGGCAGATGACAAGAGGAAGGCTGAGGACTGCAGATTTAGACTGTTTAAAATTCCGTTTATTTCATCTAGCTTCCACTTTGAGCCTTCCTGAATGTCAGGAAAGAACATGAGGCAGTGTTTCTGTAAGATATGCCATCCTGTATTGATACCATTTGAAGACACTGAAGGAAAAACCACTAAAATGAAGTCCATGTTTTATCCCATGTAACCAGAGTTCTAAATGCACATAGATAAACCTTAACCATGACCAAAAAAAGGAAATATTCTATATTAGTTTAATAAGGAACGCGCTGAGAATTGCACTGGTAGGTAGGGTGGCAATCTTGCTACATACATTCCTTTCTACATAGTAGCCAGCACAATTCTACTACACTACCAAATTTTTTTTCTTCTGAAGGTAGAGCACAGAAAGGTGGTGGCTCTTGTATTGATATTGCAGTCAGAAAACCTGACTGATGTTCTACAAAATTGTTCCCATTATGGCTTCTGGGAGTGGGGGATGGGGGGGGGGGGAGAGTAGTACCTCATAACTGAATAATCTATTCATTTGGTTAGTGGATTCCTGTCCAAGTTTTCAAAAGGTAATTTACAGCTGTAATATTCTGCAAAGATTAGCTATTTCAGGATGCACAAAAGTTCCCAACAGTTACAATACCGATGTATTACTAAGTCTTCTAAATGGAGTGAGAACTAGATGAGAATGAAATTAGTTTAAAGATATGTTTTACTGTAGATTTTGCAAGAAGACAGACTAAAAATGTGACTTTTCA
Organism: Lepidochelys olivacea; assembly: GCF_965140295.1. Classification (NCBI taxonomy): domain Eukaryota; kingdom Metazoa; phylum Chordata; order Testudines; family Cheloniidae; genus Lepidochelys; species Lepidochelys olivacea. Next base: position 136,882,520 of record NC_140411.1, read on the forward strand.
CTTTTTTCTCGTCATATCCAGAATATCTACCAATCAGCGATATACACAAAATGTCTGCATAACTGCATACACATTTACAGAACAATTCCTTTTAACATTAGAGTTTTCATGGAATTCATTTCATGGAATTTTATTTATTTATAGCTGGGTTTGCTTAGTTCTTCTTCCCCTCCCCGTTGTTGCTCATTAGTGTAATTAATGCGTATTGTTGGCATAGCTTCCATCATTGCATTTTCCACTGGGGGGGGGGAATAAAACCATCTCTATTTTCATTTACAGCCCATAGTTTCCATGTTGCCTTTTCTCACTTGTCACATTAAAAATCTAAAATAATAATCCTCTTCAAATAATTCTTGCCCTAATTTTAGAACTGTTAATGGGATCGTAAAAAACCCCTTTCAAAATCCCCTTGCTAAACACTATTATTTTACATGCTCTCTAGGAGCAAGCAGCTCACAAGCACTCTGCTTTGCCAAAATACACACAACAAAGCATACAGCCAACTCCCCTGCTGCGCCAAAATTCACACGGGAACATGTAGTTAGCTATTCTACAAGGCAAGGATCTTGTGCAGTTTACCTGTGCTGTGGATTGCCTAGCACAGTGGTTCTCAAACTGTGGGTTGGGACCCCAAAGTGGGTCGCGACTCCTTTTTAATGGGGTCGCCAGGGCTGGCATTAGACTTGCTGGGGCCTGGGGCCAAAGCCAAAGCCCCGCCACCTGCGGCCAAAGCTGAAGCCTGAGAGCTTCTGCTCCGGATGGCGGGGCTCAGGTTACACGCCCTGTGCATGGGGCTGAAGCCCTTGAGCTTTGCCCCCCCACCCCCAACCACGGGGTGGGGCTTGGGTTTTGGCTTTGCCCCCCACCCTACCCCCCACGCCTGGGCCACAGGGCTCAGGCTTCGTTTCCCCCCTCCTGGTGTCGTGTAGTAATTTTTGTTGTCGGAAGGGGGTCATGGTGCAATGAAGTTTGAGAACCCTTGGCTAGCATAAACTTGGCTGCAGCAAAATAATATACAATTACCATGACCATTAATAGTCAGTACATCTCCTTCTTGGTGTTCTCTAACTTCAGGGCAGGTTAATTACGTACAGGCTGGGTCCAATGGAGGATAATAAATAGCCAGTTCCACTTCTTGCAGCACCTGGCATTTTCTCAAGGCTATACCACTCTTCAAGAACTGACCTGGCCCACTCCTGCATAGCTTGTGAAGTTAGATGAAATCATAGGTGAAAGCTGCAGATGCATATGCTGTATTGCTCACTGTAAAGTGAAGCTCTTATTGGGATGTCAATAAGAAAATTACCACTCCTGCCCTGAAGGGAATTCCACTCTTTGGACACAGAAAGCAGGTAATGGGAAGATGTGTAGATGATTAATCAAGTGAGCATCTGTATTTTAAAGATCATAAAAGAATAAGAGGAAACAAGGGTGTTTTTCTGAGGAGACAGAGAAAGAATGTGAGGCCTAGTAAACACAATAGAAAGACTGAGCATTCTAGGAGTTATAGATATGAACTGGGAATCTGTGTAGATTATGAAGCCACTGTTGGGGACTGTTTTTGTTGTCGTCGTTTGTTTGCTTCATAAATTAACTCATTCACCTGATTTGGTAGTGGGTAGTAAAGACCTGTTGGTCTCCTGTATCCCCTTTTCTCTCTCTCCATCTCGCAAGAGTTCAAAACCAGTTCAGCATGTCATTAGACAGAATAGCGATCCCATGGAGAAAAGTGACCTTAAACAGTGCTTCAGCCTCCTGTGTGTTGTGTGCTACCTTTAAACATGTCTGGAAGTCAAATAGTTATTCAGCAAAATGATCCTATTAAAACCAATTGCTGGGGATGAGTAATTGTAGATTCTACTTTAGAACATGTCCATGTACCAAAGGCAACATCAACCACAAAAATGATATGGAAGAAGATTTATTGCACCATAAATATTATTAGTGAAAGCCCTTGGCATTGCACAGTACATGCCTATGTAAAAAGAATAAGGAGACAGAAATTTTTGCAACAGAAATTCAGTCTTTACTGAAGCTCCCAAAACATCACGAGTTTTCATATAGTGTTTAAAATAGCAACACATTGACTGTGAGTGCCAATTATTTACATGCTAATTCAATTTATCTGGGTAGATTTAGTTTAAACGATTTATTTTTTGTTCAGCCATACAAGCAGACTAAATGTTGAAACTGCTGACGGATACTAGTCAGTGCAGAGGAAAAAAAATAATAGCCAGGAAGGAAAGAATATTTTGCAGTTATTTGTTGAAAGCAGTATCTGAATTTCAACAAATAAGTTCACACATCAGCGACATGGCTGTTATTGCTAAAGGTTCTGTTGGTATTTCCTGTCGAGGCATCTTCCATTAAAAAATATTAACGCAGTCATAGAGATGATTTTTCAGCTGAAATTTTGGAGGCAAGAGTTTATCTTGGGAAAGAGCTGTTATTTCTTTTAACACGATTACATTATAGAGTTCAACCATTTTCTGTGTGGTTTGCTCTCTCTTTTTTCATGTTGCTGCATAAGTAGAGGCTGCATGTTAAAAAAGAATGTGGGCATCTCATTCAACAGATATTTTTTCAATATGGTACAAAAAAATAAGTGTTTGAGTTGTCTATGTTTGGGGCCAATTTTTTAATGGGCTTTAAATTTGTTCATGCAGACAGATATTATACCAGCAGGTCATCAGGTCTCCACATGCAAATACAGATTCTGTGAACAATTGGAATTGAGTTTGAGGTTCCTTTGACACACACTTGTCCATGCATAGCCTTTTGTTTTATGAATTTTATTTTTTGAGACAGTCGTACTTAATACTAGTACATAGAGAACTTTTCATGCATACATCCCAAAGGCCAAGGTTTTCAAAAGTGATGGGATTTCGTATGCCTAACTTGAGATGCCTTAAAGCAGCCTGATTTCCAGAGGTTTCAGAGTAGCAGCCGTGTTAGTCTGTATTCGCAAAAAGAAAACGAGTACTTGTGGCACCTTAGAGACTAACCAATTTATTTGAGCATGAGCTTTCATGAGCTACAGCTCACTTCATCGGATGCATGTGTGGACAGTTGGTGCTTTATGTATATAAGGAGTCTCAAACTGGTTGAGGCCAAATAGTTGAGGCCCCTAAAATCAATAGACACTTTTGAAAAACTTAGCCTAAGTGCTTTAACAAGATATGGAAGCATTATTATACCCATTTTACCAATGGGAAAACTAAGGCCTGGTCTACACTTAAAAATTGGATCAAGTTAGCTATGTTGCTCACAGCTCTGAAAAGTTTTGTGTTAGTGCAAGATATTTAGGTCAACCTAGCCCCCTAGATAGACGTGGCTAGATCAATGGAAGAATTCTGCCACCAACCTAGCTACCACCTCTTGGAGCGGTGGATTAACTACATTGACCAAAATACCCCTTCAGTCTATGTAGGAGGTTTCTACACCAAGACTGCTACAAGCGGCACAAATGCAGAGCTGTAGGTGTGCCACTGTAGCAGCTGTAGAATAGACATACCCTAGGCACAAAAATGTTACACGGTTTGCCAGAGATGGGAATAGAGCGCAGGACTCTTTAATGCCATGCCCTATCCACTACGTTTTACCTCCCAGTTTAGACTTGATGACCCTTTGTAGTAGGACATCTCTTACATGCATTGTCTACCCTTTCAAAACAATAAATAAAATAGAGAGGGATCTGCTAATCTAGTTTTCTAAGGTGTTTTCTTATTAATGTAGCCAAGCAGGGCCTTTTCTACACTGACACTTTACAGCACTGCAACTTTCTTGCTCAGGGATGTGAAAAAACACCCCCCTGAGGGCTGCAAGTTTCAGCGCTGTAAAGTGGCAGTGTAGACAGTGCACCAACGCTGGTAGCTACGCCCCTCGTGGAAGTGGTTTTTTTTATAGCGCTGGGAGAGCTCTCCCAGTGCTGGTGCCACACCTACACAGCCACGTTAAAGCCCGGCCGCGGCAGTCCTTTAACGTTGCTAGTGAAGACATGCCCAAGCATGTATGGTTTTGTGCCACATGTACTCTAAGGGCTACTCAGAGGCCGTGTGAGGACTTAAGAAGAGAGTGTCTACAATGCTCTGAATTTTTTTGTCTTTTCCAGGTTAAACCTCAGTCCCCTCACATTATTATAACTCTATTCTAATTCTCTTTAGAGAGTTTAATCTAAAAATTTCACTAACTTCATTTAGTGGAGTCCTTCTGTGCGGGCTAAGGCTATTTCCCACCAATCCCCTATATAAAGCATCTGATAAAGGCTGATCCTTCCTAGCTGCTGCACATCCCTATTTTTAGTTGTCCATTTAGGGAAAGTGATTGAGTGGTGGGGGCTGGGGTATGTGTTGTTCCTTTGTCATTTATCTGGAAGCTTTTCTGCAGCCTTGACAGTCCCATCTAACAGAAACAAAGAAATAGTCATTGGATCAACAGCTCAGACCTTAGACCAGCCCCTCAGTAACCTTGGAAGATTGTGGTGCACGCTTACATTATATCCCTCTCCCATCCCCTTACCTCATTTTGCTTGATGAAGTGATAATCAACAGGCCTTGGGCAGTGACAAGCAGATAATCCAGGAGATACAGAGTTTGCTTTGCAATGTAAGGCCTGAGGGCTACTCCAGCTGAAGTGACTACAGAATTCTAAAACAAAAACTGGAGACTAAGCAGTGTGCATGGGGAGACAGTCTGCAATCACCAGCTGTTGGAGTGAGATTAATTATTAATTTCTTCTGAGCAGCCTTTCCAAGAAAGAAGAAGACAAAAACAGCATTTGCTGCAGGCCTGCTCAGCTGTATTTCTTCTTCTTTTTTATAATCATACACATACATGTTATATGTATTGTGCACACACTATAGAGATGTGGATGTATATATTATACTCACCACGTATATGGAGGTAGCTATCCCAAGGGGTGAACAAATTTATCAGGTACTTTAATCACCATACCTGCCCTCTCCCCACTAACGCTAACACGCAGCACATCCCTAGAGCTTCAAACAGCCACTATTAAAAATTTTAAAAATCAAGTAGCAGGGACAGTCTTTTTGTTCTGTGTTTGTATAGCGTCTGAAGTTTCCACACGCATTAGCAGGCTGAATTAAAGACTATGGGGAAACCTAGGGCTGACCTTGATTTGCTAATGCCTGTGAAAACCACAAATTGCCTTGTCTTCATTAGGATCTTACCTCATGATAGCCAACTCCTGTTCAGAGCACACCTTTCTCCCTAGAGAATACAAAGCCTCAGGAGATGTGAATTCTTTAACAGAATTCTATTCAGTAAGGTATTTAAGCCCAGGCTCAATTTAAAGCACCTGAATAGTGCCATTGAAGCATGCTTCATTCCTTGCTTACGTCTGAACATGCTTAAAGGTGCATAAGAACATTTGTTGAATCAGGGGCTGGAATATGAAATGAGTTGGAAATAATGTGCCAAACCCTGATTGCCTTACTCAGATGAGTAATCACAGTCATTTTAATGGGACTACGCATATAAGTAAGGTGAACAGGATCTGAACAATTTTTGCAACTAGTCAGTATCTGCAAATAATGTAAATCTGTAAATAATGACTCTTGCCTTGGCTTCTGCTGTTGATGTGGCATGGGCACAAGTAATCTGTCTTCTGAGTTTTGAAAATAGTTTATCAGGATTTATTTGTTCTGCTTATAAACAAACAGATTGATAGGATTTTGAGGCAAATTCTGATTAAATTGCTATGCTAGAGTCAACAGGTACAGGCTATAGGATTATTGCTTGTTACAAGCCACCGCATCATGTCTGATTTGCTAGTGAAAAATTTAAATAGAAGAAATCATTCCACTAATATTTAGTGGGGATGAGGACGCAACATCAGTTCCTGCAAAGCTGGGGGAGGAGAGTATCTAATGCGATCTGCAGATCTTTGACCAATGGCTTCCCAGTCTTCCCTGGAGACCGATTAAGCTGTGACTTATTTTCCTGCATGCAAAAAGAGAATGCCAGTAAGAGGGAGCAGGTGGTGGTCCCATTAAAGCAGCCCATGCAAAAAGCAGAAAAAACCCAAAACCCATAAATAAATAAGAGCAACAGCTGTAAGAGGATTGAGAACTGGAGGATAAGGAAGTTCTGAAATCTGTAGAATAGGAAGTGGTGGCTTTATTTACTCACCATTGATGGTACTTCCTGTTGTGATCGCTGTACAATGTTTCATAACAGCTTGGGGGCTGCAAAATTTTGTGCAATAATGAGGAACGGGGATTCTTAGTTCCACCATGGTATCTAGAAGAATTAATGCCTGTTTTATCTAGTGCTGCCAGAAAACTGCAGTAGATCCAGAAAAGAAAAGACAGCAACAAGCAATTTTTTCCCCCCACAAGCTTGTAGAAAATAATAATCTCAGTATTCAAAGTGCCAGACTCTAAGCTCAATTACCCTGGAATAAATCCTGGTAACTGTGTGTTACCTCACAGTGTAAGTGGCCATATTGTTTATAAAGCACTTGAAAAATGAATCATCACATCACATCAACAATTAGCCTTACCAGGAGGCACTGTGTGCTGCATGCCTGTTTGTCCATCCTCAGAACAGGAAAGCAAGGGCAGGGGAGTGACATAGGGAAGGTAGCCTGGAGCTACCTTTGTGCCTGTGTCATGGTTACTCTATTGCACCAACTTGTAACAGATCTCTATGGGGCCATTATGCTGCTACAAAAGAATCTGAAAATAATGCCTGTCTCCTCCTTTCTCATCACTTGCCTGCTAATCCCTACATTCCCCCTATGCGGGCTAGGAGGGTGCTGGTGTGGAAGGCATATTGGCTCTATGCCATCAAGAGAAAACCTTCCTCCATAATCTATTCTGCAGGGACTATTTAAGATCCATTTATAGAGATTTTGTGCCAATAGAGCAGCATACCTGGGCCACAGCATGAAACACAACTGTGGCCTATACCTTTAGACATGCAGCTCAGTAAGAGGTGTGAGAGAACAAGAAATACACCTCACAATATTTGCACATTGTTAAGTAATAATAACTGCAGATGAGCTGAACCTATGACTCATGGCATTTACTAAGTAAATCCAAGGGGATTATTTGCTAGAAATACACCCACACTTCAAATACTGTGATAACTGGCAATAAAATGGAGCCTGGAAATGCAGCCAAGAAGTTGAAATAAAGTACCTGAGGGGGACAGGAAGCACATAAGTCATACAAATCATTCTGATTCACCATACTGTTGGGAAGCGATCCTGGATGGCTGCAGTTCATCTTATAATACATGTGGTACAAAAGGCATATATTGCACGTTTTTAAGCTAATGCGCATTAAAGAGATAATACGAGATGAACAAGGAAAGGAGGGGATTTGGAAGTATTAAAACATAGCTTGTGATGTTTATTAAAACACTTAGTCCCATGGAAAAGTTGTGTTTGAAAGGAGCAAGACTGAACTGTTTGTCTTAAGAACCAAAATTCCTAAGCAGAATAGAACAGGCCTTTATTTTCACAGCAAAATCGTGTAATTTATAATAGTGTATTGTTTCTGACATTTACACGTGATTTGTCAAGTATGACAGTCCACCTCAAAAGATCACACAACAAGGGCTACAACTGTGGAGGGGAAGAATGAACATATCCTGGGCTTTTTTCTGTTTGTATTAGATGGTCAAATTGTTCTCCCACACCCCTGTACCAAGAGAGACTGCTGCATCCCAGGGAGATTCACTCCTGGAAGAAGGCAGCTGCAGAGGTTTCACTAGAGAAGGACATCTTTAACTTGTGGATCAAGCTCGATAAGATAATTGCAGTTAGAAGTTACCTGGGAACTTGTATAGTACCTCTTCAGGGTAAAATGATATCACCCCATCCCTGACTAGCACTGAGTAATTTTGGGGCTAAGCTGGCCCCTACGTGAAGTATAGGATGTGGGTGCCTTGAATCACTGTACCTTCACTCAGAACAGACATTCTGACACCTGGGAAGGCATAAACTTTGTGCCCTGATTCATGCTGATGGCATCCTTGCATCCCTGGGCTGAATCTGGCCCCATATGTGTAAAATCTTTTCCTATGGCATGAACTCAGGGAGTTCATTGATAGTCTAAATAAAGTCACTTTAAAAGTTCCAAAGGGATTTTGTTTCTCCCATTGGAATAAGAACAATAACCAAACCAAATCACACATGGTCTACTGGTAGAGAGAGCAAACCAGTTGGAAATAGAGACTCTGCTAGTCTAGCTAATTCTTTAGAATGAGTTATATATATATCTTTGATGGATACTTTAGCTGTGCCATTTGTATCCTTTAAACACAAAAAGAGTAGGGCAATTACTTTTCATTTTCTTTGTAAAATAGTTTATAGTGACTGTCATGTTTGGGAACGTGGCTTAACTGACAGCCTTGAAGATGGAAGCCATCTGTTTATTGGGAACACCATGAGCAACAGTAGGACAGGCTCACCAATATTGTCTCATCAACTTGCCTCTCACCCGACCTAGAAGGACAACTTCTACAATCTCTCAATTCCTCCCTCTCCTGACACTACTAACGAATATGCCAATTCATGCCAGCTATGGTGAAGGATTTGAGTCTACCAGGAAGTTGGAACTGGATTGAGACCATCAACACATTTCACAAAGGCCAATGACCAGCCATCCCATCAGATGGCTTTCCATTGTGAGACCTAGTGAATAGCAAAGCAGGAACTCAGAAGAGAACAAAAATGTGACCCATTTTGTTCTTATTTTTGCTGCCTCTGTGGTACACATTTTGGGAGAAGTGGAACAGCTGTGCTCTGCCTCCTTGTCTCAGTCACGTGCGAGATACATAGGCTCATGGACTTACTTCTCACCTTCAGAATGTACACAAATTTCAGCTTAGCATGTACTGAAAAGTAGAAATACCAGCTAAGTATAACAGAGTAATAAAAGTACAAAACAGGTCTTAATAGAGGTGCAGTCTTGAGGTAACAAACATAATGAGTGAAGTTTGCAGCTCTCTCTGTAACTTCAATACACCACAATTTTTGGTTTTACATCAAGATAGGACAGTAATATTGTAGAGAAGGGGAATGGCAATTATACTCTTGTCGGGTTTCTTCCTGCAGCCAGTATATGCTATTTTCTTCACTTAGAGTTAGACTGGAACTCCTCCAATCTCCATTCTCCTGTATGGATCTGGCTGGACATAAGGATGGGGAAGTACGCTGGGGCCTGTAAAAATATATATACCAAATTACCCCTCTCTCTACACAAGAGGGGAAGCGCTGAAGAAGCTGTACCTAAGACAGATCTCTCCGAGGCATAATGTCTCTCAAGGTAACTCCTGGGGTTGAGTGCCTTATATACTATTCTGTGCTCAGGGCAGTATCTTAAGGCACGATACAGTCATTAGTAATGTTGGTGGGAAAACTCCCTTCCTTATCTCTGCTGTTCATGATGACCAATATTTACCTTAAATGCGCAGTTCTGAAGCCTAATAAATGGTGCTAGTGTACTGTGCCTTCCTATGGGTTCTGCTCTTGTACCTCTATCGTACCATCATACATGCAATGGGCCTTGTATGCCCGAAGAAAAACAAAACTCTGTGCATTGGAGAGCACAGAATTTGGCAAAAAATACATTTCTTGCAGTCCTTTCACTAAGCTGGTATTTTGTCTCTTCTGAACATATTCTGGATGAGTTACAACTACTCAGAAGCACATAGCAACAGTACACAACAAAAAGCCATACATGCTTATACTGGCAAGCACAGGACTAGAAAAGAAGATGGAGCCCTTAACTTCACCTGCTGAAAAATTATTGCCAGCTAGGTCACTAGATCTGCTAGACCAGCTAGAAGAAAAGGAGTACTAGTGGCACCTTAGAGACTAACCAATTTCATTGGATGCATCCGATGAAGTGAGCTGTAGCTCACGAAATCTTATACTCAAATAAATTGGTTAGTCTCTAAGGTGCCGCTAGTACTCCTTTTCTTTTTGTGAATACAGACTAACACGGCTGCTACTCTGAAATAGACCTGCTAGGTCACTCCAATCCTTGACTCTTCTTAGCCACTGCACTTAGACTCACTTAAAAATTACAAATATCAGTGCTTAAAGTGTGAACTCCACTTGGGAGTAACAAGCTGCACATACACCCTGCTCATTGTGCCACTGTGATGTTCCCCTGGTGTTATCTGGACCAGTGATCCGCTAGGTCACTCCAGGCTTTAGCCTGCTCTGCTGTGAGAACCCCCACTTCCGGGTTGCTCCCGCATGACCCCTAGCATGTAAGTTGCTCCTTGGATCGTGTAACCGAATGATACTAGACCATATCTCTGGTCCCAGACACAACCCTAGGAGCCTCTGTCTGTTATGCCTGCTGGATGCTGGAAGCTTATATGAGTTCATCAATTTAACAAAAACATTGATATGTACCAGGTTTGTCATCCCAAGGGGAATCTCGGACACGCTTCAAACTGAACGCACTGCTTCAGGTAGAATAAGCAAACAAATGTATTAACTACAAAAGATAGACTTTAAGTGATTATAAGTCAAAGCACAACACGTGAGATCTGGTCAAATGAAATAAAAGCAAAACACATTCTAAGCTGATCTTAACACTTTCAGTGCCCTTACAAACTTAGATGCTTCTCACTACAGGCTGGCTAGTTGCCCTTCAGCCAGACTCTCTTCTTTGATCAGTACTTCAGTTGCTTGGTGGTGGATGGAGGAGGAAGAGAGAGCAAGCATGGCAAACATCTCTCCCTTTTATCATGTTCTTTCTTCCCTCTTGGCTTTGCTCCCACCCCCTTCAGGATCAGGTGAACATTACCGCATCATAGTCCCAAACGAAGGGGGGGGGTGACTCACTCGAGAGCCCAACAGATCATTTGTTGCTGCCTAGGCCAGTGTCCTTTGTTCCTGAGAGGCTGGGCTGGGTTTGTCCCATACCTGTCCTGATTTGGTGTGAACTGCCTCTCTGTTCCTGGGGAGTTTGCCTGGGCTTGTTTTAAGCCATGAGGACACATTTTCAGCCTCATAACTATATACATGAAATTACAACCTATAACATTACTATAAAAACAATGTTCAGTACATCACGAAGACACCCGACATGACAAACTTTGCATTAGATACCACACAATCATATTATAAGGATGAACATGAGGGTGCAGGATGTTCCCCCAAGGAACAGAGTGTCACATATAGTACTTATCCTATCTAATTAGAAATAGAAAGACCAGTTATCCCATAAAGTCCATTGCCCTGCATGTCCAGGTTACAATACCTTGAAAAAGGCCATGTCAACATTAAACAGGCACTGCTATACACTTAGCCATATCTACCATAGAAAAATATCATGTGAATTAGAAACTAAAGGAAACAATTTAAATGCTGATGAGAAAACGAGATTGAAACTCAGCCTTCAGACCTTTGTTTCAGCTGAAGATTTGAAAGAGAATATATATTGACATCACAGCTTGATCCATGTCTCAAGATCAGACTTTTACCCTACAAAGACAGAAGTGGCTTGAAAGATGTTCTTTCAAACAAAATTCTGGAAGGAATGAGTGTATCCAGCGTATATCTGAAGATGAAACCTTAGAAGAATGCAAGACTCCAAAGGAGCCCTGCTGGGCAAACACCTACTGGACAACGGGATCCGATTCTCATTTACCTGCCAGCCCCTTTTCACAACTGTGGAAGTGCGAAGAGCAGTGTAAATAGCTCTGAGTGTAAATGAGATCAGGTCTAGGGAGCTGCACAGAGAGGAGGGAAGGTTGTTTAAGGGTCTGTTTATGATGAGAAACACTGACCTTGCAGTAGAAAGGAAATATGGGGAAGCCAGGTACGACTGACACTGAAACCAATCCCTACGTACACACCTGGCCTTGGATATTAAAACCTCTTTCACTGGGGGAGGAAATCATTGGCCGAGCTCCCAGTTTTTCTTAGCCTCTTTTTGAAACTCACTATGGGATATTTTTACATCTACTTGAACAACTGTCAGACACAGGCAGAAGGGATTTAACATCAAAGCCTAGTTAGAAGGATAGTGCCTATAATGGTGCAGCCCAACCCACCCCCCTGCTACTGCAGTGGGGGATCAGCACCTGGGCTTGTTTCAACTCCTGGTTACATCAGCAGAAGGGTTTGCGGTAGTAGAAAGTCTGGCAGGAAGGGGCTGCAACTTTGAACCGCATTCTGCATAGGGGGGCGGGGGCAGTCAGCCAGTGCAAGCCCAAAACAGGATAGTGCTCTGTGTGAAAGGGATGTGGCCAGCCTGCCTGGTGATGCATTGAATCAGCACATCTCTAGGCAGTTTCTGCTGGAAGGATCCCTGGCTGTAATTTAAAGCTGTCTTCTCCCAGATGAAGTCCTGGGGCTGGGGTGGGGAGGCAGTGCCTTTCCCCAGAGCTAATGCTCCCTCCCATGCTGGTGCGTGGCTATGGGAAGGGTCAGATTCCCACAGCACTGGCAAGAGTGAATGTGGCCTGGAATCTTTTCTGCACACCATATGTATTGTTCTTGTCTTTCTAAGAGTCACACATACACCCCCACCTTGCCATCCACTCTCACTACTTGTTGATGCGATGAGAACCAAAGATACTGTGCATGTTAGCACTAAAGCAACAAGAAAATATCCTGCACAGGCAGGGAAGTGAACTAGATGGCCTTTTTTCCTATCTCTAAGTTCTACTGTTTTGAGAAGGAATATATATAAAAATATATATAAAAAATCACCTTAGCACCATGCTTCGCTCTCTCTTTTTATGAGTCAAATATAGATCAATATGATTTTGTGTTGAGTAGCATAGTCTTGCCATTGTTTCAGAAAGTAAAAGTTTGCCCAGTCCCCCCCCCCTTTTTTTTTTAGGTGATGACCCACAGCAGAATAAGGAGAAGCCCTGTGATTTAAATTTGGAGAACAAGGGGCTACTGAAACTGTTGGCCCCCAAAAACTTCCTGTGATCCATTTCCTTTTCACGTGTTGTTACAGAGAGACACATAGCATAACAGATACTGATCTGACAACTGGGTTTTTTTCTATGACTCAAATTTTGTGGCAAGTCTAAATAAATCTAAGGCAGTCAAAGCAGGAAGAATGCCAGGGGCATGGCCAGGACATTCCTATGCCCTGACTAATTTTGGCTATTGTGCCAAAGTTGTGCTATCAGGAGGGTATCTCAAAGATATAAATAAGCCACCCCTTATTTGAACTTACATTTCCTCAGTGTGTAAATTATACCCACTTAAGCATCTCCTTACATTCACTCACACATTAGAAAGTGGGCATAATTAGTCCTGATGGAATCTGAGTGCATCTCAGAGTGTAACTTACATCATCTCACAATTCACCTTTGAACTCTGTCTCCAAATACTTCTCACTATGACATTACAACATAAGATAATGTCACTAGATGACATGAACAAGGCTCTACAAGTTTGTAATGTTTAATGGTAGTAGATTTGGATTTTTTTGCTAGCTCAGGTGGTTTTCTTTGAAGTGATTAAGTTTAATACCTGCAACATGACATCAGGCTCACCTCCTTTAATAATACATTCAGGAGATTTGAAAAATTTACCTCAAAAGCATCTAACTGATTTAGTATCCTAAATCTCATTTTTAAAGTGGCATAGGAACTTTGGAAAAGCTTCCATTCCTCTCCTCCTGCCCTCCCCCCCAATCACCTGATTATTTCTAAAATGAGTATGTGGGGCATGTAAAATGTTTTTAATTTTTAGAAAATGTGGGGAGTGTCTCTTTAGATATTTTTTAAAAGCAAACCAGAAAGTATGAAAAATCAGGCATCTTTTAAAGCAAAGAAAACTGACCTCCCAGCTATTTCTACACCTATTGTTAATAGAAGAAAGTAGAAGATGTGTCGTTTTGAGACAAGAACAACAACTAGATGTAGATGCCAAAAGAAGAGACTGCAAATGCCTTTGATTAACCCCGACGTTCAATATGGAATCATGATTCCAGTAACCCATGTCTCACTTAACCAAATGATTAAGAGGACCTTTATGAATGAGTTTGCTTTAAAAGTACTTTAAATGCACCAGTCTCCACATATAATCATGCAAATCGGGTGGACTTGAGTACTGACTATCTCCCCTCTTCCATCTGTAGTTCCCTTATCCAGACAGTTGTCTCAAAGGCAAGGAGTGAGTATGGATTAGGAGACTGATGGGGAAAGGGAGGGCCTCTCTCTTTCTTTGACAGCATTACTTAATAACTGCTGCTAAAAGCGAAAGACACTGTCCTTATTTGTTTCAGAGAAGCAGCCATGTTAGTCTGTATTCGCAAAAAGAAAAGGAGGACTTGTGGCACCTTAGAGACTAACCAATTTATTTGAGCATAAGCTTTCATGAGCTACAGCTCACTTCTTCGGATGCATTATTTGTGATATACCTAGCCATAGTAATGAATGAGCATATATGAGAATGGAAGTGTGAGTGCTCTGTGATGGGATGTGATTTACTGTGCCTGACTGTCAATGTGATTCATTAAGTGCATGTCTAGAAGGAGAGCAGAGTGCCTGGAGAGCCTAGCAGAGCTAGGCAAAGGAAAATATAAAACCTGTCCAGTTTTGAGGGCTCATACTCTCTGCTTACAGAGACATCAATCTTCCTGTTTGGAACCCCTAACACCAACCTAGGATGCTGTCTGAAAATGACATGCAGACTTTTTTCTGCACTGCACTTTTCTCTCTTCCTTTATCACTGTCTTCTTCCCACACTGGCTTTCCCCTTCTCTCATTTTCTCTTCTTCTCTTCCTCCTCTCTCTCCATCAGCTTTTCTCAAAGCAAGGATGAAGATGCCTCTCCACTCTTTCTGTTCCTGTCATTCAGCATCTATGCAGTCCTGGCCAAATGTTTGTGGTTCCGAGAAACGTGGGCTTTCCACTGATTCCAGTTCCAAAGGTGGGCTAGGTATATATTAACAAATACTATTTTTTCATACACCACAGTGATTATACAATTCTTGATTTGCTTCATTGTATCTCCATTTTACTTCAGAAAATGCAAACAGATGATGCAAGCAAATAAAAATCACTCAAAAGAAGGAAAAGTATAAATAATGGTGGTAGGGTGTGAGTTTTATACCAAAATAATAGATAATTTAAATAATATATCATAAATAATTAACCCTATGTTTACTGAAGTTATACCAGCCTTTTCCATCTAGGGATCTTAGAGAATTTTATAAATATAAGACACTTGCCAAATGTATCATGCCCCTCTGATCCAAATAAAGTAGAATAACCTACTACTGCTACCAACTATTGCCAAAGTTGTAGAGGACTATGCTTTGGAGCTGAAGGTCTCAGATTCATTCCCTGCTGACAACTATTACATAAACAATTAACTGGTCACACAACATCCCATGAATTCTTAGCGTACCCATTTCACAGGCCACCAAACCGAAGCACAGAGAGACTAGTGACTTATCCAAGGTCACATAATAAGTCAGAGCAGAGCTGGATATTAAAACCAAGAATACTGACTCCTTGTGCCTCTTTTTACCCATTGGCCACAATACCTCTCAGAAGTGCAGTAGTATAATTGTTATGTTGTATTGTTTAGTACTTGTATTTTGCTAGACGTCATAATGTGCGAGGCACTGTTCAAAAACAAAGATAGGCTTTACCCCAAAGAGCTTACAATCGAAGTATAAGACAAAAGACAACAGATGGATACAGAAAGACAGATGGAGGAGCGCAAGGCAACAGTATTAGTCAGCATGGTAGACTGTGGTCTAACAATGTCAAGTTTTTGTAGGCACCCCATGACGAAGGAGGGATTTGCAGGAGGACCATGATGTAGCTTTGCAGATGAGTTTAGGAAGCTCCTCCCAAGCACGAGGGGCAGCCTGGGAGAAAGCACAAAGGTGTTTTTGTAGTGGGTGATGGAGTCTGGCATCATGGGCCGATCAGAGGCAGGAGTCAATCTCACGGTTTAAAAAACCTAGCATGTTGTGTTTGAACAATGTGGAACTGAAAACCTAGCATCAGTCAGATCCAAACAGCAAGGGTGTGGGTGGGTGTGTTACAAGCAAGGAAAGATTCACATTAATTGCTGCTGGCCAGATCCAGGATAGAGATCTGCAGACAATGGGGAGATTAGCTCACAGACAGCGCTTCTCCCTGAGACTAGGAATGGAACTTTTACTGGAACATAGACCATTCAGAAATACAAAGGACAGATGCCTCATTTATGTCACAGTTTTTTCTATTTTAACTGCAGCCCTATATGTGCCCCCAAGTATCTATATGCTGGCTTAGTGATGCCATTTGCTTTGCCACCCAAGCTGAGTGTTTAATACATACAGCTAAAGCAAACGGAAGGATTTCCATTCACACATTTGCAGTTATGTCACAGACCATGTTACACATTTGCTTTGTCTCTCCAAAGCAGTGCTTCACGGCATTCCACACGCAGTATTCGAGGCAGTGAATTTCCATAACTGAATGATGACCTACATTTAAGCCAGAAGCCTTGATGCCCGCTGTCAGAGCTCATACTCTGGAGTGCACCCTGGCTGCCTTCCAAGTCGGAGCTTGAGATTGAGAAATTTCATTTCCTGGCTTGTCCCCACTGGGTAGCAGGTTGGATGTGGACAGTTTGTAAGGGAAGGTCACTTCAAAAAGAAGGGTTGGGAACTGTTTACCACAGTACATGTAAGTATTGATCTGACAAAGTTTGCTGATATACGTAGCACAATTAACATGACAGTATATGTAATAAAGTGATAAAGAGATTGAAAAGCCTGTGCTTGTAAGAAGCCAGACAATTTTTCAGCCATGACAGAGCTGTTTTAGAATCTGGCAAACTCTTGACAGCATGTGAATGATTTTATTCAAAATTTAATGTTTGCCATTGCAACTTTATCCTGATCCACTTTCTACCTTAAGATTAAATTACCCACTTGTAAAACCGAATGAGAGACTTGAAAATTTAGTTTCTAAAGACCCAATCAGACTTTTTGGCCCATTTTCTGTTACTGTGAAACTGTAACAGAAACAACTGAAGATGGGGGTGCAGAGCCTGATTAACTGATCTTTGCAGCATTAACAACCCTGATGTGAACTTCCTGTTTCTGTTCACTATTTTTCTGCAAGAGAAGTAGCCTGTTGGAATGCTGCATGTAACTGGGTAAGCTGATCTGAGTCATCAACGCTTTCTGAAGTTAAACAAGGCTGTCCAAGCAGAATGGTTAAAGCAGCAGGCCAAATTCTTCTCTGTTACCCCTGTGTGCAGCTAGAGTAACTCACTTCAACTCCATTGAGATACTTTGGATTTACACTGGTGTAGCTGACAGCACAATCTGACCCATATCTCAAAGGAGGCAGAGTCAATTTCATTAGCAATTTCAACTACAGAGAGGACGTAGCATGCTTGAGAAATGGGAATGGGGCAAAA
This sequence comes from Lepidochelys olivacea, assembly GCF_965140295.1. Lineage (NCBI taxonomy): Eukaryota > Metazoa > Chordata > Testudines > Cheloniidae > Lepidochelys > Lepidochelys olivacea. Next base: position 136,899,911 of record NC_140411.1, read on the forward strand.
CTTGCTATTTAAGCTCTGGAAGGTGGAATAAAAGCTTAAATTAAACTATCCTTTCATATTGCAAAGTGTGGATGACACATGGGAAAGACTCCCTGCCCAATAAATAACGAGGATTAAAAAAAGGGAACAAAACAAAAGGGAAAGTCCTAGGCTAAGGAAGCTGCACTTCTGTTTAGCAGTGAGTGAAACCATCAGGAAAAAAAAACAACTTGACAGTTCAAAAAGAAGATTCTGTAAATTAGACATGCCTAAAAAAGGTTTGCCTGAATAGCAAATGAGTAAGGAGGCTGTGCTAACTAGTCTTTAGGGTTTTGGTGGGGCTAGATAAGTCTTTAGATCCATCACAGCTTGCTTCAGGCCACAGACTTTGTCTTTAATGTAAGTGTTTTACAACTGCTGAAGTGACAGAACAAAAAAAAAATAAAATGAACATGACCGTATAATGATCCTTTTCTATGGTAAGCTATTTACTACAGCCTCATGATTGCAGAGCAATGTTAGTTTTTGTTTTACCTCACCTCATTGTGGCAGATATATTTGAAACTATTTCAGCATAAAAACTGCTAAGGAATTATTTGAGCAATTTCAGTGATGGGGAAGTGTTTGCTCTTGACATTTTGCACTGCCTTGTGTGCCAGTCATTTCCTCCTCCCCTCCCGCTGGAGAGACGATTTCCCACCTTATTTTACACCAGCCTCCTTTCCTGCAAGGCTCATTCCATGACTATTTCTTTGTGTGGCTGACGAGGGCTGGACAGAATTGCTTCGGGAGCCCATCAGTGCACACAGGGGTCATGCAGAGTGGCATGACATGTTCTCTCCTTCAGGTCCAGGGAGTACAAGACTTTACCTAAAACATAAGCCCAGAGTCTCCGTGGGAAAAGGCAGAACAGCATTAATCACAGTGCCACTTGGCTGCTAAGTGCCATTCTTAAACACCAGCTCCATCATTTTTACCCAATCTTTCTTTTCTTCCATGGACCACTCTTTTTTTCCCCCTCCCTGGATCCATCATCACCTGGTCCTATCCTTTCCTTTCTGCTCAATTCATCCCTTCTCCACTCCCTCCTGTTGTTTTTCCCCTACACATACACTTGTGTATTCTGTCTTCACCTTTGGAGTCTCAGTTTTCCTGAAGGATGAGCATCTTCTGTGCCACAGCAGTAACCTCTATCCCTGACCCTACTTCCCGATAAACTTGGTGGTTACCATGCTATCAGAAGAGGCCATTTGGGGTATAAGCATCCAAGATTTCCCAATCCTGTCGAATCTGGATATCTGCAGGCAAAGACTTCAATAGCAAATACAGTGCCAAGCCAGATTTTATCTGTAAAAACAAACACACACATAGAAATGCATTATCCAGCAAATACTTCAATGCTCTCTCATTTTTCGGAGAAAAGAATGCCAAACTGATGAACAATACTCAGCCACAAAACACAATCTGAGATAAAGACAAATGAACAACGCAGAGCTGCTCTCTGCACAACTGCATTGGAACAACACCTAAACCAATTGTTGACCATAACAGAAGGCAAGTTGGGAATAAATGGTTCATGTTTAGTGAGAAAATAAAATGCCAATATCCTGAAACTTTTACTATTTATTTCCTCAGTTCTTAGATTTTAAGTGGATTTCACTGGACTCCATTGCTCCTCCTGGTAATGTGGGAATGAGGAGTGTTACTGCAAGGCATAATGCGTATGTCCTTCACCATTATTCAAGACAGGAAATGCCTTATCGCCTGAAGCAAGGGAACTGGAAGTACATTTCTCGCCTATTTCTATAAACTAACCGAGCATGTGTTAGTGTAAACATCACACACACTGCTGCATTAACCTTCTTTTTCTTCTATCAGATAAGCTGCTAAGAAACCAAGACATTTTCCCAGTGTAACACAGCAGTAGTCCCCAGGAGGATGCTCTAAGGAGCTTGTGAGCCAGCCAGGCTGCTGAGGGAGGCTGTACAAGGGAGGGTCCTGAGGAACCAACCCTTCTCCATGTTAGTTGAATCAAATAAATACTAAAATTATTAAAATGTGGTAAATATTACTAACAATATTGCCCAGGGTGCATCTTAAAAACTGAATGCCTCCCTGGCAATTCCAAAATGTTAACTGTACCTTCTAACAATTTTGCACTCAAGATACCAAAATAAAGTCCAGCAGCGATCAAATCTATTACTGTTACCATCATCTTTATTCCAAAGGGATATCATATCCCCTCAGAACCACAGATCAGAATGCTAAGTGAGGACAGAAAGCAATGTCTACTGGATTGAGCACTGAGCAAAGAAATTCTAAATTCTAATCACAGGTTTCAGAGTAATAGCTGTGTTAGTCTGTATTCGCAAAAAGAAAAGGAGTACTTGTGGCACCTTAGAGACTAACCAATTTATTTGAGCATAAGCTTTCATGAGCTACAGCTCACTTCATCGGATGCATACTGTGGAAACTGCAGAAGACATTATATACACAGAGACCATGAAACAATACCTCCTCCCACCCCACTCTCCTGCTGGTAATAGCTTATCTAAAGTGATCACTCTCCTTACAATGTGTATGATAATCAAGTTGGGCCATTTCCAGCACAAATCCAGGTTTTCTCCCCCCCCCTTTTTTTCCAAAAACCACACACACAAACTAACTCTCCTGCTGGTAATAGCTTATCCAAAGTGACCACTCTCCCTACAATTTTCAGAGTAACAGCCGTGTTAGTCTGTATTCGCAAAAAGAAAAGGAGTACTTGATGCATCCGATGAAGTGAGCTGTAGCTCACGAAAGCTTATGCTCAAATAAATTGGTTAGTCTCTACGGTGCCACAAGTACTCCTTTTCTTTTTGCTAAATTCTAATCATGCTTCTGCCATTGACTCACTGGAGGGAGCTAACTAGGCCACTCATCCTTTGTCTCACAGCTTGTTTACACACAGAGTTGTGCCGGTTTAACTCTAGGTGGGATTTTAAACCCATTTGGTTAAAACAGTACAAAAGGCTGGTGGACGCTCTATGGCAGTTTATACTAGGCTTGTTTCAGTTTAGTTTAGGTTGATCAGAAGCAGCTTAGAGCAAAACCAAAATAAGATCCTCCTTACCAAATAAAAGTGTCCACATAGGAATCCGCACTAAACTGGATTAATTAAAACTGGTGCCACTCTGTACATTTGAAGTTAGTGCACAGACAAGACTTCAGTTTTCCCATCTGCATGATGGTAATAGTAATACTCCTTGGATTCATGGGGGCTGTGATGCCTCATTAGTTAGGGCCAGTTTTTGCCATCTATATCTTGGTTCCAGGACTACTCATGAAATTACTCAGTGTGGATAAGGGTGGCAAACTCTGGTTCTTAGGCCTTGTCTGCACACGTAAGTATTGGTAGAGTTAAGTGCTACAGCCCCTTTATAAATAATTCCCCTTTCCATATGAGAATAGCTACACTGCCATAAAACACTTTTATACTGGAATAACTGCATCTGCACTAGGGGTTGTACTGATATAAATATATTAATAAAAAAAAGATCTCTGTCCCTGTCCCCCCACCAACGGAAATAGTTATACTGGTATAAAAATCTGTATGTAGGCCAGGCCTTAATGTTAGTCCAGCACTTGGGAAAATGAAAAGTGGTATGTAAGTACTAACTATTATCAAGACATTAATAATGTAATGTGTGAGTAGCAGGATAATTCCAAGAGGCTAGAATCAAAGGCAAAGGGTAAGTATGAGGAAGGATAGGATAGGGCCCAGATTTTGAGACATTATTGCAGTGCAACACCCAATGTGCAAAGCCAGGATCCCTAAAGCATGTGCCCACTGAAAACAGCCATAAAGTCAGACTCACGCCCTGTATAGAAATGGAATCACTGTAATCGTTATTTCACAATAAATCATTTACTGTTACAGCTAATTTGCTTCAGGGCTTGGGGGGCTGGAAGGATAAAATAACTTTGCCTATGGCAGTTTTGAGAATTACACAACAGGAAATTCAGTTCTCAGTGACTTGAATAGTACTACTACATTACAAACTGCTGCAGCAAGAAGATAAGAACGGCCACACTGGGTCAGACCAATTGACCGTCTAGTCCAGTGTCCTATCTTCTGGCTGTAGCTAATGCCAGGTGCTTCAGAGGGGGTGAACAGAACAGGCGATCATCAAGTGGTTCATCCCTGTCGCCCACTCCCAGCTTCTGGCAATCAGAGTCTAGGGACATCTAAGTCGATTCTTCACAAGTGTTTTCAATCATGAAAAAGTATCTTAGTGGCCAAAAGGTGTACGTGCAATGTCAGAGGCCACTTGTCACACCTCCAGCCCAGTTCCCACTTATGGCTCTTAGAGGTTGTTTGCTTTCTTGTTCTGTCCATTGCAGTTGGTCTCCTATTCCAACATGTCCTTTCCATCCTCACCCACACCCTCAGGTTCCCACCCCTCCACCCAACTTCCACATGCCCCACAATCCTACCCTCCCTGTTGTTCAGAGACTTATAGATGCTCAGAACTTCCCATGGTCAGGCCCTTCACCAATGACACTAGCAGAAATACAGCTGACTGAGCATAGCCTTTCCCTCTAACTCAGTTCAGGCTTATACTGTAAAATCTGGAGAGACTTTGGGAGTAAACATATCACATTTGGCATAGCCAGCTTCTGTTTTCCTGATTAAACAGTTTACATAACACTCTTCAGTCTGAAGTCAGAGAGCTGCGTTTGCAACAGATTTTAAATCAGAACTCCCTCTCTTCTGTTTTCCCAGCTACATTGCTGGACTCGGATATATCCAAAGCAAAATAAATCTGAGGGTAAAAAGCACTGAAACTGTTGCTTTAGCTTACAAAAGTATTTTACGGTTCCTGACTGCACAGTTCACAGCCAGCACATGTGCCCTACATATTCAGGCCTCCTCACTTCCTCTAATAGCTTCCCAGACACTTAGGAAACAAAGCAATTGAAAGAGGGGCTGACGGCTTCAAACTTCCTTTTGACAGCCAGATTCTGTCTGCGTAACACCTTAGAGATTTATACGAGGTACATATGCACCAGCCTAACTACTCAATGCAGTAACGCCGCATCAGGCTCGCACTGGTGTGATTTACTCTAGTAGCTTCCTTGGGTAGTCACACCAGGGCAGCACATCTACACTGTGGGGTTGCATTGGTGCAGATACAGTGATGCAAACAATAACAAGGCCTCAACGCCTTAAGTAAGTCAATGGTAGTGTTTGAGGAGTAAGATAGGAACAAAGGAATTGCCAGATTGAATCAGACCCGAGGTTCAGCTAGTCCAATATCCAGTCTCTGACAGTGGCCAGCACGAGATGCCTCAGCGGAAGGTAAGAACCCTGTGGTAGGCAGATGGGGGATAATCCGTCTCCACATTATATCTCATCTTGATCTCTAATAGTTAAAGCTAGGCTTAATCCCTGAAATGTGTGGTGTAATATCTCTTCCAAAAATATTGTTAGCAATAAAGTCTAAATATTCTTAAGAATGTCAGACTTGCCATACTGGGTCAGACCAATGGTCCATTGATCCTAGTATCCTGTCTTCTGACACGAGCCAATGCCAGATGCTTCAAAGGCAACGAACAGAACAGGGCAGTTATCAAGTGATCCTTCCCCTGTCATTCAGTCCTAACATCTGGCAGTCACAGGCTTAGGGACACCCAGAGAATGGGGTTGCATCCCTGACCATCTCACTCCAGGTTTGTATTCCAATCCTGTTTTTAAAAGGAATCTATTTCCCCAATTTGTATCATTCTGGGTAATCTAGGTGGTAGCCATAGTAACATCTGACAGAAAAGGTGGAGGGGGAGTTGACAAATTTCAGGCTTCTCTACAGTCCCCTGTGATCAAAATTAATAAAACTGTTCTGGATTAAAGTACAAATGTTTGTACACTGATTAAACAAGAAATCATGCAGTGTTTCACCTCCCAGTGTCTCTCCCTTCCCAGCATTGGAAAAGGTGACCCATGCCAACAGAGGTGATCCAGAAACTTGTGGCTGACTAACTCAAGACAATTCAATGCCAAACCCCAGTGGACGTGAAACCAGTCAACTGTATCACAGGCCCATCGTGACATTGTTTTAAACTGGTCAACATATGCTGGGTAAAAGAGTGAAAGCATTTTGCTGCCTCTAAAAAGTATACTTTAAGAAAAGAAAATGTACAAGATTAGCAAGTTTGTACCTTTAATATAAGTATCCAAGCTGCAGCATGCAACCTGTTTTCTCATTTCAGAAATAAAATGATATTTTTTAGAGTAAGTAGTACAAAGAACCGACAATTTAGAGTATAAGTTGTTCTCTTTGGAGGGGGTGGGGGAAAAGGAGAGGTATTTTGGTGCTATATAAAACATTGCAATAGATCTGTTGCAGGATGTTTTCCCCTAAAAATAACTGGTGTGCCTTGTGTTTTAATCATTTTGTATATAAAGGGCCCAATTGAGCAGGGCACTGAGCACCTTAAACTCTTGAGCACACTCAGCATTGCCAAGGACAAGGCCTAAAGTTTGTACAACAGCAAAAGCAGAAAAAAGAGTCCAACACTGCAACGTTTACTGACCCCGCTGTAGCCGAAACCCAAAAAAGGAAGCCTGATTTCATTTCCAGCATGAATCACTTTTAAGAAAAGCAGAGAGCTGTGCAACTTGCTGGCACTGAGCAATATTCTGGAGAGAGCTCACTCAGTGCTTTCCTAACGGTAGCAAGCATCTATTTGCTTTGAAGCGGCTGCGATCCTTGTTGAAATACATCTTTAAAAACAGGAAGCTGTATAATTATGATTTCCTAGGAACCTCACCCTTTCTTGTGAACCAGGCTCTGGCTACATGCCATTTGCTTTGATTCAAACGCAACTGTTATCAAACTCAGATATTTCCTATTTTCCCTCAAACATATACAGCAAGCACTTAGAAACAACTTTTCTCAGATTGATTAACTCATCCCTGGGCAGGAGCAGAGCATATTAAAGCCTTAGAAACATGACACTTGAGAGACTTTAGTATTTATAACTTGAGTTTGTTTGTGTTTTGTTTTTATGAGGGGGAGGGGAGATCTTTTGCACTATGAAAATATTATCATAGCTGAAAATACCAGAAAACTGCTGAGAATGTATTTACAGGAATGACAGCAGAGACAGCATTTGTAACTGTGTAAGCAATAAGTAAACTCCTAGTACATTAGTACTTAGAAGAAAGGCCTCTCTGTACAAGAGTGCAACAGACTTGCTGCTGGAGGAGTTACAGGATGTATAATTGGTTTTAAGAAACATTTAATCCCTTATCTAAAGAAGTCTTACCAGTAAGATGAACTGAAATTGTGACTGCTCCGTGTTGTTGCCTGCTACATTTTTATAATATGAGTCAGGTAAGTAATGGCATGCTCCACACATCCTCAGAATCCTGAAGCCAGCCCTGTGCACGATGTGAACCATGGCAGACAGGAGAGGGGGGACATTTAGGGCGGGGCAAGGAGAGCCCTGAAAAAGCTGTTTGGCAGGCCCACCCAGAAATGTGAAGACATTCCTTCTCCAAGTGTGTCACTGCATTGAGAGAAGATGATATCTCTCCAGTGCCAACAGAGGAGTTTTCCATAGAGGGTGAGACACAAGACAAGGTCCAGGATGGGATCACAGTGTCATCACTTTGTTTCCAGCATTTGTGAGGTGATCCTGGGGCAGTGATGGGAGAATGAGAAGACATAGGGGATTAGACCTAAAATAGCACTCATTTGGCTTTATTTGCAAGCTAAGGAACAGATTTTTCCAATATTATTCATGTTGAGTAGTATCCAGGCTAAGTAAAAAAAGGATTCGATATTTATATGGATTGCGAGACCAGAGTGGCTGAACTGGAGGACCTAAGGGAGGCACAGAGGTACATAGATGAGTCTTTCTGGGACACAGTACAGTAGTCACCCCTCCACCCCCCATCTGACAGCATCTGTGCTGTTGAGGAGGATGAGAGCTTTGGGGAAGGAGAACATCAAAGTGGAGCAGAGGGAAATGATCCCATAGTTGGGACCCTCCTTCCAGATGATGTCTAGGTATCCTCGCAAACTGAGGACACCTCTCTGGGGGAGAGAATCCCAATTATTAGAAAGAGACAGGGAATAGTAATAGGAGATTCAATCATTAGAAATATAGACAGCTGGATTTGTGATGACCAGGAGAATCGCTTGCAGGGTGCAAAAATTGCCGATAGACTTAGGGGCAGTAAAGGGGATGACCAGGTGATCATGGTGCACGTAAGTACCAGTGATATAGGGAAAGGTAGGAGACAGGTCCTGGAGGTCAAATTTAGGCTTCTCAGTAAGAGATTAAAGTAGCATTCTCTGAAATGCTTCCAGTTAGACAGGCAAAACTGCAGGGTCTCAATGGTGAATGAGACAATAGCGTAGGAAGGTGAGTTTTAGGTTTATTAGGAACTGGGGAACCTTTTGGGAAAGGATGAGCCTATACAGGAAGGATGAGCTCCACCCAAACCAAAACGGAACCAGACAGCTGGTGCGTAAAATTAAAAAGGCCATAGAGGAGTTTTTAAACTAAGGGCTGGAGAAAAGCTGATAGGTACAGAGGAGTATGTGGTTCAGACAGAGACACCCCACATGGGAAAGGAGTACTTGTGGCACCTTAGAGACTAACCAATTTATTTGAGCATGAGCTTTCGTGAGCTACAGCTCACTTCATCGGATGCATACTGTGGAAACTGCAGAAGACATTATATACACACAGAGACTATGAAACAATACCTCCTCCCACCCCACTGTCCTGCTGGTAATAGCTTATCTAAAGTGATCATCAAGTTGGGCCATTTCCAGCACAAATCCAAGTTTTCTCACCCTCCCCCCCCCCCAAACTCACTCTCCTGCTGGTAATAGCCCATCCAAAGTGACAACTCTTTTCACAATGTGTATGATAATCAAGGTGGGCCATTTCCTGCACAAATCCAGGTTCTCTCACTCCCTCACCCCCCTCCAAAAACCACACACACAAACTCACTCTCCTGCTGGTAATAGCTTATCCAAAGTGACCACTCTCCCTACAATGTGCATGATAATCAAGGTGGGCCATTTCCAGCACAAATCCAGGTTTTCTCACCCCCCCACCCCCATACACACACAAACTCACCTGTGCTGTAGCTCACGAAAGCTCATGCTCAAATAAATTGGTTAGTCTCTAAGGTGCTACAAGTCCTCCTTTTCTTTTTGCGAATACAGACTAACACGGCTGTTACTCTGAATCCCACATGGGGGATCTATTAATGGGGATTCTCTCACTTCTAGTAAAGAGGACAGAATAGAAGTTTATAAATTACAGATATGAACTGAAGAGAAAAAGTAAAATGAAAGAGTCCTGTTCAGTTATATCATATGAAGGCAGACAACTAAAAAGTGACAAATTTTATAAGTGCTTGTGTACAAATGTAGAAGTCTAAATACTAAAATGGGTGAACTTGAGTGCCTGGTATTTAAATGAGGCTATTGATATAATAGGCACCACAGAAACTTGGTGGAATGATGACAATCAATGGGCCATGGTAATACCAGGTTACAAAATATATAGCAATGACTGAGTAGGTTATGCTGGTGGGGGAGTGGCACTATATGTGAAAGAAAGCATACAGTCAAATATAGCAAAAACCTTAATCAAACTGTACCATAGAATCTCCATGGAGAGAAATTCCATGCTTGAATAATAAGAGAATAGCAGTAGGAATATATTACGAACCACCTGACCAGGATGGTGACGATGATTGTGAACTGGTCAGGGCGATTAGAGAGGCTATAAAAATAAAAAAATTCAATAATAGTGGGAGATTTCAACTATCCCCATATTGACTGGGTACATGTCACTTCAGGATGGGATGCAGAAATAAAAGTTCTAGACACCATTAATGATGGCTTCTTAGAGCAGCTAGTCCTGGAATCCACAAGAGGAGAGGCAATACTTGATTTAGTCCTAAGTGGAGCACAGGATCTGGTCCAAGAGGTGGATATTGCTGAACTGCTCAGTAATTGCAACCATAATGTAATTAAATGCTACATCCTGGTAGGGGGACTACCAAAGAAGCCCACCACAGTAGCATTTAACTTCAGAAAGGGAACTACACAAAAATTAGGAAGCTAATTAAATGGAAATGAAAAGGTACAGCCCCCAAAGTGAAATACCTGCATGCTGCATGGAAGCTTTTTAAAAACACCATAATAGAGGCTCAAATTAAATGTACATCCCAAATTTAAAAAGAAATAGTAAGAAGATTAAAAAAACCCACCATGGCTAAACTACAGAGTAGAAGAGGCTGTTAGAGGCAAAAAGACATCCTTTAAAAATTGGAAGTCAAATCCTACTGAGGAAAATAGAAAGGAACATAAACACTGGCAAGTCAAGTAAAATTAGGCTTGCCAAAACAAAATTTGAAGAGCAACTAGCAAAAGACTCAAACTAATAGCGGTGGGGAGGGGGGAAGTACATCAGAAGCAGCAAGCCTGCCACAATCAGTGCAGCCACTGTATGATTGAAAAAAAAAAAGAGTACTTGTGACACCCATGTTTATTCCAGCCTCCCCCCCCTCCCCCGCGCTCCTGCTAGTAATAGCTCACCTTAAGTGATCACTCTGGTTACAGTGTGTATGGTAACACCCATTGTTTCATGTTCTCTGTGTATATAAATCTCCCCACTGTATTTTCCACTGAATGCAGCCGATGAAGTGAGCTGTAGCTCACGAAAGCTTATGCTCAAATAAATTTGTTAGTCTCTAAGGTGCCACAAGTACTCCTTTTCTTTTTGCGAATACAGACTAACACGGCTGCTACTCTGAAACCTGTATGATTGAAGTGTTAAAGGAGAACTCAAGGAAGACAAAACCACTGCAGAGAAGAGAAATAAATTCTTTGCATCCATTTTGACTGCAGAGGATTTGAGGGAGATTCCCATTCTTTTTAGGTGACAAATCAGAAGAACTGTTCCAGACTGAGGTGTCAATTAGAGGCAGTTTTGGAATAAATTGATAAATAAAACGATCAGAAAACGCCAGGACCAGATAGTATTCACCCAACAGTTCTGAAGTAACTCAAATATGATATTGCAGAACTACTAACTGTGGTATGTAACCTATCACTTAAATCTGCTTCTGTACCAGATGACTGGAGGATAGCTAATGTTACACCAATTTTTTAAAAAGGCTCCAGAGGCAAAACTGACAATTACAGGTGAGTAAGCCTGACTTCAGTACCAGGCAAATTGGTTGACATAATAGTAAAAAACAGAATTGTCAGACACATAGATTAACATAATTTCATGTTGGGGAAGAGCTTGGCTTTTGTAAAGGGAAATCATGCCTCACCAACCTACTAGCATTCTTTAAGGGGAGTCAACAAACATGGACGGGGTGATCCAGTGGATATAGAGTACTTGGATTTCCAGAAAGCCTTTGACAGGGTCCCTCACCCAAAGCTCTTAAGCAAAGTAAGCAGCTGTGGGATAAGAGGCAAGGTCCTGTCATGGATCAGATCATGGTTAAAAGACAGGAAAGGGTAGGAATAAATGGTCAGTTTTCAGAATAGAGAGAAGTAAATAGTGGTATCTTGCAGGGATCTGTAGTGGGACCACTGCTGTTCAACATATTAATAGAACAGGAAACAGTGAGGTGGCAAAGTTTGCAGATGACACAAAACTACTAAAGATAGTCATGTCCAAAGCAAACTGCAAAGAGTTACAAAGGGATCTCACAAAACTGGGTGACTGGACAACAAAATGGCAGATGAAATTCAATGTTGATAAGTACAAAGTAATGCACAATGGAAAAATAATCCCAACCAAAATACAAAATGATGGGGTCTAAATTAGCTGTTATTATTCAAGAAAGAGATCTTGGAGTCATTGTGGATAGCTCATTGACATGTAGTGGCATTCAAAAAAAGCTAACAGGATATGAGGAAGCATTAGGAAAGGGACAGACAATAAGACAGTAAATATCACAATGCCGTTATCTAAATCCTAAATTATCTAAAAGGTAGGCTCAGACCTTGAATAGTGCATGCAGTTCTGACTGCCCCATCTCAAAAAAGATATATTTATAGGCAGCTGGTGACCCGGCTGTTGGGGGAGGCTAACCTCCGGGGCCCCACCCCGTGCCCGAGGCCCTTCCCCTTCCTTTCCAGTCCCCCCACCTCCACAGGAGCCCAGAGACCTCCACCTCGGCCTGAACGTTGGGTGGTCAGGTGATGTGGCCAAGGGCAGCACGGCCCCAGCCGCCCGAGTCCCTGTGGCAGGCAGGCCGGCCAGCCCCAGCCCCGGCCCCAGGCAGCCAGGGTCAGGGCAGAACTCAGGGAACTGCAGGAGGGGTCTGGGGATGGGCTCATGCCAGTCTGTTCGGGGAGGCACAGGCTCCCTCAGCCTATGATATCCGCTGCCCATGGATATATTAGAAAAGGAAAACATACAGAGAAGGTAACAAAAATGATAAAGGCTATGGAAAAGCTTCCATATGAGGAGAGATTAAAAAGATTGGGACTATTCTGTTTGGAGGAGAGACTAAGGGGGAATATGGTAGACTAAGGGTCTATAAAATCATGAATGGTGTGGTAAAAGTGAATGAGGAAGTGTTATTTAGCCTTTTCTATAACAAAAGAACCAGGGGACACCTGATGAATTCCATAGGCAGTAGGTTTAAAACAAGCAAGAGGAAATACTTCTTCACACAAGGCACAGTAAACCTGTGGAATTTGTTGCCAGGGGATGTTGTGAATGGCTAATAGCTATTGATGGACCTATCCTCCATGAATTTATCTAATTCTTTGGATGTTGTGAAAGCCAAAAGTATAATGGATTAGTAAAACCACTCTCATTGTGAACAAAAGTGGCCTTAATTCAGTTTATCTTAATTCACTTCCAATAAGAAGTAATTATTCGGGATGAAATCACTTTTATTCTGAAATAATGGCCACACAGAGAGCTAGTATGGAATAGTTTATTCTACAATAGCTATTCCGGTTAATTTCCACACATAGGCAAGCCCCTGCATGCATTCTGTATCACAAAGGGCCTGATCAGAGGACACACTGAGCACCCTCAGCTCCCATAAAGCCCTGGTCGACATTACGGGGTTAGGTCAAATTTAGCCGTGTTAGGTCAATTTTAAAATGAATGTGTCTACACAACCAACCCCGTTCTATCAACCTAAAGGCTCTTAAAATCGACTTCTGTACTCCTCCCCAGCAAGGAGAGTAGCGCTAAAATTGACCTTGCTGGGTCGAATTTGGGGTAGTGCAGATGCAATTTGACAAATTGGCCTCCAGGAGCTATCCCAGAGTGCTCCAACGTGACCGCTCTGGACAGCACTTTAAACTCCGATGCACTAGACAGGTACACAGTAAAAGCCCCGGGAAATTTTGAATTTCATTTCCTGTTTGGTCAGTGTGGCAAGCTCAGCAGCACAGGTCACCATGCAGGCCCCCCAGAATTGCAAACGAGCTCCAGCATGGAGTTAATGGGAGACACTGGATCTGATTGCTGTATTTGGAGAAGAATCTGTGCAGGCAGAACTCTGATCAAAAAGAAGAAATGCTAATATATATGTCAAAATCACACAGGGCGTGGTGGAAAGAGGCTACAACAGGGACACACTGCAGTGCCACGTGAAAGTTAAGGAGCTCAGGCAAGCCTACCAGAAGACAAAAGAGGCAAATGGTCGCTCTGGGTCAGAGCCCCATACATGCCGCTTCTATGATCAGCTGCATGCCATTCGGGGGGGGACCCTACCACTACCCCACCACTGTCTGTGGGCACCTGCAAGCGGGGGAGTCTCATGCAACAGGGAGGAGGATTTTGTGGATGAGGAAGAGGAGGAGGAGGAGGAGACTATGCAGCAGCCAGGTGGTGAATCCATTTTCCCCAGCAGCCAGGACCTTTTCATCACCCTTGAGCCAATACCCTCCTGTCACGGTTCCTCCCCCACTCTGAACTCTAGGGTACAGATGTGGGGACCTGCATGAAAAACCTCCTAAGCTTATCTTTACCAGCTTAGGTCAAAACTTCCCCAAGGTACAAAATATTCCCCCCGTTGTCCTTGGACTGGCCGCTACCACCACCAAACTAATACTGGTTACTGGGGAAGAGCTGTTTGGACGCGTCCTTCCCCCCAAAATACTTCCCAAAACCTTGCACCCCACTTCCTGGACAAGGTTTGGTAAAAAGCCTCACCAATTTGCCTAGGTGACTACAGACCCAGACCCTTGGATCTTAAGAACAATGAACAATCCTCCCAACACTTGCACCCCCCCTTTCCTGGGAAATGTTGGATAAAAAGCCTCACCAATTTGCATAGGTGACCACAGACCCAAACCCTTGGATCTGAGAACAATGAAAAAGCATTCAGTGTTTTACAAGAAGACTTTTAATAAAAAATAGAAGTAAATAGAAATAAAGAAATCCCCCCTGTAAAATCAGGATGGTAGATATCTTACAGGGTAATTAGATTCAAAAACATAGAGAACCCCTCTAGGCAAAACCTTAAGTTACAAAAAAGATACACAGACAGAAATAGTTATTCTATTCAGCACAATTCTTTTCTCAGCCATTTAAAGAAATCATAATCTAACACATACCTAGCTAGATTACTTACTAAAAGTTCTAAGACTCCATTCCTGTTCTGTCCCTGGCCAAGACGACTACAGACAGACACAGACCCTTTGTTTCTCTCCCTCCTCCCAGCTTTTGAAAGTATCTTGTCTCCTCATTGGTCATTTTGGTCAGGTGCCAGCGAGGTTACCTTTAGCTTCTTAACCCTTTACAGGTGAGAGGAGCTTTCCCCTGGCCAGGAGGGATTTCAAAGGGGTTTACCCTTCCCTTTATATTTATGACACCTCCCAAGGCGGGATCCCCAACCCTGAAGCCAGAGAAGGCACCTCTGGTGAGTGCACATTTGTAACTACACTGCAGGGTTTAAAAGCAATAGTGTTTAATGTTTGATTTGCCCTGAAGAATTGGGATGCATTCATGGCCAGTACAGCTACTGGAAAAGTCTGTTAACGTGTCTAGGGATGGAATCCTCCAGGGACATCTCCATGAAGCTTTCCTGGAGGTACTCTGAAAGCCTTTGCAGAAGGTTTCTGTGGAGGGCTGCCTTATTTTGTCCTCCACAGTAGGACACTTTACCACGCCAAGCCAGTAGCAAGTAGTTGGAATAATTTCAGCACAAAGCATGACAGCAAATGGTCCTGGGTTTTGGTCGCATTCAAGCAACATTCGGTCTTTATCTTTCTGCGTTAGCCTCAGGAGAGTGATATTATTCATGGTCACCTGGTTGAAATAGGGGAATTTTTGTAAGGGAACAGTAAAAGGACCCCGTTCATGCTGGGTTGTTTGTGCTTGGCTAAAAGGGATCATCTCGGAGAATAGCCATGCAGTGGGGTGGGGGGAAGGTGTGTGCTGCACATCCACCCGAAAACCACAGCCCCTCCTTTTAAATGCGAAACCCAACCGGCATTGTTTGCTATGGAAAAGGAGGGCACTGCAGTTTGAAACCATTCCCACATGTTATGAAGGCGGAAGAAGCCAATCCCACCTACCAAAAGGCTTACCATGGCTGCCTGAAAACCAAATTCTGTTGCCCAGCCGTGTGTGATGTGTCACCATACTGGCAGGTGCTCAATATAAAAGGCAAAATGCGACCTTGTACCTAAAGCACATGTGCTGTGTGCTGTGAATTGCTTTGATTGCTGTGAAAGAGTCTCCCTTTTGTTCTCAGAAATGTATCATCTTAAATTTTACTCTCCCTTTTTATCCCCCCCCAGGTGCAAATGTTTCTATATTCCCCCTATCATCTCAATCCCTGAGGTTATCGCAGATTAGAAGGCAACAAAAAAAACCGCACTTGCAATTACATGTTTTCCGAGCTCACGTAATCCTCCCACACTGAGAGGGCACAGCTTAATGCATGGAGGCATTCAGTGGCAGAGGCCAGGAAAGCATTAAGTGAGCATGAAGAGCAGAGGCAGGAGGCGATCCTGAGGCTAATGGGGGAGCAAACGGACATGATGAAGCGTCTGTTGGAGCTGCAGGAAAGCACTGCATCCATTGCCCTCCTCCCCAAGTTCCATATCCTCCTCACCCAGACGCCCAAGAACGTGGTGGGGGTTGGCTCTGGGCACCCAGCCACTCCACTCCAGAGGATGGCCCAAGCAACAGAAGGCTGTCATTCAAACAGTTTTGATTTGTAGTGTGGCTACAATAAGCAAGGTGACCTTGTCCTTCCCTCCTCCTGCACCCCACCCCACCTTGGCTACCTTGTCATTTATCTCAATTTTTTTTTAATTAATAAAGAAAAATGCATGGTTTCAAAATAATAGTTACTTTATTTCCTTTGTAAGCTGTGATCAAGGGGGGAGGGTGATTGGTTTACAGGGAATTTGCAGCAAGAAGAAACATACACAGCGGTCACACCATAGCCTGGCCAGTCATGAAACTGGTTTTCAAAGCCTCTCTGATGTGCAGTGTGCCTAGCTGTGTTCTTCTAATCACTCTGGTGTCTGGCTCCTCAAAATCGGCTGCCAGGCGATTTGTCTCAACCTCCCACCCCTCCATAAACATCTCCCTCTTACTCTCACAGATATTATGAAGCACACAGCAAGCAGCAATAACAATGAGAATGTTGGTTGCGCTGAGGTCTAACCTAGTCAGCAAACAGCGCCAGCAAGCTTTTAAATATCCAAAGGAACATTCTACCACCATTCTGCACTTGCTCAGCCTTTCGTTGAACTGTTCCTTAATACTGTCCAGGCTGCCTGTGCACGGTTTTATGAGCCATGGGAGCAAGGGGTAGGCTGGGTCCCCAAGGATGACTATTGGCATTTCAACATCCCCAACAGTAATTTTCTGGTCTGGGAAGTAAGTCTCTTCTGGCAACTGCTCGAACAGCCCTGAATTCCTAAAGATGTGAGCATCATGCACTTTTCCCGGCCATCCCATGCTGATGTCGGTGAAACGTCCCTTGTAATCCACCAGTGCTTGCAGCACCATTGAGAATTACCCCTTGCGGTTTATGTACGGGTTGGCAAGGTGGTCCGGTGCCAAGATTGGGATATGTGTACCATCTATCGCTCCACCACAGTTAGGGAACCCCATTGCAGCAAAGCCACCAGTATGACTTGCACATTTCCCAGAGTCACTATTCTTGATAGCAGAACGTCAATGATTGCATTGGCTACTTGGATCACAGCAGTCCCCACAGTAGACTTGCCCAGTCCAAATTGATTCCCGACTGACCGGTAGCAGTCAGGCATTGCAAGCTTCCACAGGACTATCGCCACTCGCTCCTCAACTGTCAGGGAAGCTCTCATCTTGGTACTCCTGTGCTTTAGGGCAGGGGAAAGCAACTCACAAAGTTCAAGGAAAGTGGCTTTACGCATGGGAAAGTTTTGCAGCCACCGTGAATCATCCCATACCTGCAACACTATGCGGTCCCACCAGTCTGTGCTTGTTTGCCGGGCCCAGAATCGGCATTGCACTGTATCAACCAGCCCCACTGCCGCCATGGTTTCCCAATTGCCACAGCCTGTGCTTTCAGGAACGTCTGTGTCCATGTCCTCATCAAAATCGTCCTCATGCTGGCGTCTCTTAGCCCGATTCTGCACAGACTCCAGGATAATGCGTGAGGTGTTTACAATGCCCACAACAGCAGCGGTGAGCTGAGCGGGCTCCATACTTGCCACGGTATGGCGTCTGGATGGGTAACCCAGGAAAAAAGGTGCAAAACGATTGTCCATTGCTTTCATGGAGGGAGGGAGAGAGGGAGGGAGAGAGGGACGACTGAAGACATGTACCCAAAACCACCCTCAACAATGGTTTTTTCCCCATCAGGCATTGGGAGCTTAACCAAGAATTCCAATGGGCAGCGGAGACTGCGGAAACTGTGGGATAGCTACCGCAGTGCACCGCTCCGTAAGTCAATGCTAGCCACGGTATTGAAGACACACTCTGCTGACTTAATGCACTTAGTGGGGACATACGCAATCGACTGTATAAAATCGATTTCTAAAAATTGACTTCTATAAAATCGACCTAATTCCGTAGTTTAGACATACCCTAAGTGGAGCAGGCTAAGCAGCTTGCAGAGGCATTTGGCACCTAACAGAATCTGACCCATAGTGCAGATCCCAAACCAGATGGCATTTACTTGTTCATGCAAGATACTGTGATAGCATACAGAAATGCCTAACAATCTGTTGTAATCTGCTCAGAAATACCATACCATTAAAGGTGACAGGCCTTTGTGGCAATGAGGGCAAACTAGGCATGTTCTTCTTTCGCAATAGACAGCTGCCTGACATATGCATCTCTGATAAATACTAGCTAAGCTTTCTCTTTCGTCCATTGCTTTGGATATGAATTAATTAGCATAGATGTAATACACAAATGAAAGTCATCCTGCCAGTCTGCACAGTAGAATTCTCTCTCAGGCTTATCTATACTATGGATGAAATTCTGAAACTTCCACTGAATTCAATGGGGCTAGGGTTTCAGATGCTCGTGTCTCCGTGTGCGTCCAAGGCTATGATCTTTGAGGGTGACCCTCCTGGATTTCATTGCAACAATAGGGTTGTGAGTAGAGCTAGGCAGGAACTGGCTTTCCTGTCCCACAAGAATCTGAGATTTCCAGAAATGTTCCCATTCTGAACTATGACAAAAAGTCAAAATCTCAGAAATGTTTGCAAAATTTTGACATGAAAAAATTTCAATTCAGATCAGAAGTTTTCATATCTAACCTTTTTAAAAAACATTTTTAATAATTTTGTTATTAAACCATCAATTTGGGGGGGAGGGAAGGGAAGAGGGATGGACTTGTTGACCTCTGAATGTCTCTTCCGGCCCCACTTTTCTAAGATTCTTTGATTTTTAGTGTAAATGAAGTTAAATTTCAAAACAAGAAATCATTTCAAACCAAACCAAGAAACAAAACCTTTGAATTTAGAAAATATTGAAAGGAAACTCTTTCTCTTCAATTTTTTTCAAGAAATGTGTCAAATCTGACTCTTTCCCATGACCCAGTTCAGTTTTGATGAATCAATATTTTTTAATGAAAAATGTCTTGTTGAAAAATTCCTGATCAGCTCTAGTTGCTGAGATATAGTACATACAGTTTCACTGAGTTCTGCCCACGTCTGTCCACTGGGGGTGGGGGCTAAATCTATAGAACCCTTGAATGCCATTTTTCAGAGTACATGCCATTCATGCTAAAACTTAAGGGGATTAATTTGTATAGATTTTTCCATTTCAAGGTTAGGCATATGGATTCTAATTTGAAACTGATGACTAGAAATTGACCTGAGCCATGAAATTCAAACCCTGATCCAGATTTCAAACCTCCCAAGTTTGGAAGTGTTTGGATAATAAAGAGAGAACAGCTGTGAAATTAAGACCAAGATTCGGGTTCTGATTTCAAGCCCCTCATTCTGTGGTTCAGGGCCAGGGTTTCAGCGCAGGTCCAACAGACGACAAGGTGTGCAAGTACATTAGATAGAATGGATGTGCAAGCCAGTTTCGTTAAAATAAAAACATAGTTTCCGATTTGTTTGATTGTTTAAAAAAGGTCCAGAGGCCTCTGCAGTTCAGATAAGCTTTTGATAACTGTCTAGATTTTTAGATGCTTAATCATTCCAAAGCTTTGGAGGATTGCCTGTTGCTACTAGATACACCACACACCACTGTTACTTTATGAGACATGTGACTGAAGATCAAGAATCTTCAACCACCTGACTAGTTCAGATCTTCCTTGTAATTGTCCTTCTTAAAGTGTTATCATTTTTATCAAATATTCTGGGTAAACTATTTGTAATAAGTAATGAGTCCTAATCTGTGTGGGTCACCCTGGCTACACACATATAATGAAAACCTTTGACTGGCAAGTGCGTAACACTGATAACATTTTGTAAAACCAGTTGTAGGACCTGATTTTGTTCTCATGTCTGCCGGCTTTATACCAGTGCAACTCCATTGACTTTAATATAAATCAGGAGTAACTCAACTAGATTAATGAATCAGGATCAGGTCTGAAGTTCTGGACTATTAATGCTTCGTACCACATAAAAATGAGCAGAACTGGCCAGTGGATGATCCCTCCTACACAGGGGAATATGCTGATGGTGTAGGTACCCCTCAGCATCTCGCACTGCAGGCATGTTTGGGGGAAAAGGAAGTGGCCAGAACATATCTAAAACTCAGTCATCTCCAATTGCTGGAACAGTCCCTTGGGAACCATAGGCAACTTCATGCTGGCGATCAGATTTGTGACTAGACATCCCAAGAATTGGGAGTGGTGCGGAAGAGCAGGACAGACACCATAAAAGTAGTATAAAGCTACCTTTGTCTGTTCCTGTGCCATGCCCAGGCCAGCTTGCCCAAAGAATCCAACCTAGAACGTTTAAACTGACTTATATGATTCTCTTGCTTTATTGGTCTCAACACAATATTTGGAACAAATGGCCTTAGTTAGAAGGGGGTCAGACGAATGGGAAGAAAAGGAAAGGGCAAAGGGCCATTAAAGAGAAGGAGCATGAGGGGGACAGGGCAGGGGAGAAGATAAAAGGCGGCAGGTATGGAGTGACGCTGAGGTGAAGAGACTGCGAGGGGGAGGTTTGGCACAAACAGCCAATCAGCACAGGGCAGAGAAAGTCTAGGCAAACTCTTGAAAGGTCTCTGAGGATATGTCTACACTGCAGCTGGAAGGTGCAACTCCTAGGACAGGTAGACTTACACACACTAGGTCTGCTTGAGCTGGTGTGCTGAAGCTAGCAGTATGGCTACAGCAGCTTGGGTTAGCTGCCTGAATGTGCTCAGGGCGTCGGGTGGGATTATACACAGGTGGTTAGTCCAAGCAGCTGCTGCTACACAGCTAGTTTTAGCATGCAAGCTTGCTCAAAGCTAATATGGGTCCTGGACATTACACCCCTGGCTTCAATGTAGACATGCCCTGAATGTCCAGAAGCTCCTGCTTTGGCAGCTTCTATTCCTACTAGCTGGAGTCTCTCCAGTTTTTCCCCAAGGCAAATTGGGAGAGAAGGCACCACCTGGGTCCTCATGCCTTCATAATAGAGGTATATAAAATTTTAGGACAAAAATTCTTCTGATTCATGACCATTAAATTGTGCCGTCAGTAAAGAGACCTCGAGGTTGAGTCTTAATGGGCAACGCAGAAGCAGCACTGATGAGGATCCGATTAATAATGCATAATTACCAGCGTGTCTGAGCTTTTTATAGACAGAGACCCTGACTAAAAAACCCCTCGTTGAAGCTAATCACATCTCTGAATGTGTACCTGGAGCCTGAGAGTTTTGCTGAGAGCCAAGGATTTTTCTTTCATGAAGAAGCCTGGAGGAGGTGTAAGGAGGAAGATGGATTGCGATCACATTTTTAATATGGTCTGCTTCAGGGAGATGCTTTTGGCTTTTTATTAGAAAAAAAAATCCCACAAAAACCAAACCCAAATGCTAGATTAGTCAGGATGACTGGGAGTTGTATGTGCTATTTTAACACTGGATTTTTATTTTCTCCTACTCTATGTTGATTCAGCTGCAAATCCTGATCATGTAAGAACAGGTGCAGAGCTTCCACTGTGAAGAATAGTGTGAGCTTGTAAGATGTATGCAGCAGACAAGCATATGATCTTGGAGGCTTGGAGACTAGCTAGGTCAGACGAAAAGGAGTAATTGTGGCACCTTAGAGACTAACAAATTTATTTGAGCACAAGCTTTGGTGAGCTACAGCTCACTTCATCGGATGAAGTGCCACAGGTCCTCCTTTTCTTTTTGTGGATACAGACTAACACGGCTGCTACTCTGAAACCTAGCTAGGTAGGGTGATGGTGTGATTGTGTCTTCAGTTTGTGACCTGCAATAACATATTAAAGACTAGTACTACTTCTCTCTTTGGATTAACGGAGGTACAGACTTCAGGGAATGGGTGTGGAAAGGTGACATGCACCCTGAGAAGATATTGGAAGGCAAGAAAATTTATATATGTGTATGCACACACACACACACACACACGCGGGATTTTGTACAATATCAATTTTATATTTTTAAAAGTGTTTTCAGAAATTACACCTGTAAATACATGACACGGTATAATTGATGGAATTGCTTATTAAGCAATTCAAGGAGCTATACCATCATTAACTTCAGTTCCTTCCTTAGTATTTTTGGTTTCTCAAAGTGAATACAGGTTCATGAAAGATGCCCATTGGATATCTCTGGAGTCTGATGTCCTCTGTCAGCCCACAGCATGTCAGTACAGCACAAAGCAGCACAAGCATCTCTGGGCCATCCTGAAGTGCTGCAGCACAAGGAAAGAGGTTAGATCCATTTCCAGGCAGTTTATCTGCTGAAACTGCCAGCAAAGATGCCAGTTAGTATCTATTTTTAAAATAGACACTGTTTCACCATAAACTGGACTGGATCAAATCCATTCATATTCTAGACCAGCCACCAGCTGGAAATAACTTTGGCACTACTGGCCTATGCTGAATACAAACCAGTGACTGAGGCCCTGTCTACACGGGGATTTTAACCATCTAGAACTGAACCGGTGTAAATCAATTCTGCACTAGGGGTTTGCCTGGCTGAGCTCACAGGTGGCTAAAATCCTAGTGCAGAAAAGGCCTGAAGTATGAGAAAACTTAATTACTCCCATTACTAACTACCTGAGCTATATAGACCTGTTACTGGCTATTTTAACATGAAATCCTTCTTTATATATATATATGTATAATGTGTGTGTGTGAAGTTTTAAAAGTTTTTTCTTAGCTATACTTAATTGTAAAAAACCCCCAAAACCCAATATTTATCTTTTATAAAATAACCTGGTTTGACGACTTTAGTCATCAAAGCTCTCCATTTAGGCTGACTTAATTCAGTTAATATCTTGGCGGATTGCCAGCATGTTACTTTAGTGAAATGTATTATGGCTGGAGTAGAGGCGATTTAGATGGAAGCACAGCCATTAGAAGTAATGTACTATGTACAAGATACAGTCCCTATTTAACGTACCACAATTTTCCTTGCAGGAAAACAAAACAAAACGGATTGCTCACAATTAAAAAAAAAAAAGCAAAGACTGGCATTGTTTCTTAAAATACTTGTAATTTGAGCTGGACACTGTCAGGGACAATAGTTCAAACCTCAGTGCCTTGTGTGTAAACCTCTAAGAAATGGGAATCAAGTGGACACCAGGCCTCTAAGCCTTAGCTATTTTTGCTAATCTAGGCTCAACAAAAAGACTTGCTTTTTGTTGTAGGTCAGGGTGAGCAATAAAGGAAGAGAAAGATGTCTAGAATGACAACAGGCGCTACAATGGCACAGCTGCAGTGCTGCAACTCTGCTGCTGTCATGCCATCGGGTAGATGTCTACTTCTTTGACAGAAGGAGATTTTCCACCGATGTGGGTAATCAGCTTCCAGAAACAGTGGTAGCCCTCGGCTGATGGAAGAATTCTCCCCTTGACGTAATCGCGCCTACACCAGGAGTTGGGCTGGCTGAACTACTGCACCCCGAAGTGTGAACTTTTCAAACTTCTGAGCAACACAGGTAGGTCGATCTAAATTTTAAGTGTAGACCGTGCCTAAAAGGAGGGCTCCACAGATATTGTTGCTGCATTCCCTTTCTTTGTTTACAAGAAGGAACCCTGGAACATAACTAGGCCAATTAAAATGTTTCTAGACCAAGTGACAGGTGAGCACTGGGGCTCCATATCAGGGGAAGACTGAAATCCAATATGGGATTTGGCTGTGGCTGTCACAGATGACAAGGATAGCTAAGCATGTTTGCCTGGGAGTCAGGTAAGTGGAAGACTCCTCCAATTCATTCACTAGTTTGGATTTGAGAGGGTAATAGTCTGAACTGTTGTCATGGACTCTGGCTGTGCACCCCTACCTGTCAGAATCCAGTAACACAGATACATTCTTTCATGAAGAGGCTTCTCCTCTGAAAATCTCCCTGAATGGATCCTATGCATTGGCCTTCGCCTCAGAGTTAACAGATTCAGTATTTTAGATTAATATTGACTTGTGGCCAGCTGCACATCATTTAAAACTATTACTTTAAAACTGATCAGCAGTGTGCTTTCATTCCCTGTGTGTTTAAACTAAATCCCAAGGCTACTAGAGCTGTGTAATTACTTACTCTACAAGGAATTAGTGCCAATTTAAGGTCAGTTTCTAGCCAAATGAGAATTTCAGATCTCTGCTCATCTCTCATTTTATTATGTATATTTATCTTTTTTTAAATATTGCACATGCAAATTATTTTGCAGCAAACACAAAAAGCTCAAGAAGGCAGCAGCAGCAGCCATAATCAGATTCTGAACAGACAATGCAAGGAGGAGTTTGATTTCTCTTCTGCTTTTCGCAACCACTGGGATTACCTTTTCTTCCAGTGAGAGGCAAAGCTATTCAATTGTTGCAGGATAATTTTTTCCCAGCAAGTAGACAGTTTTAAAAATCCAGGCACACGTGGTTCTTCCCCAGTGTCTATGAATTCCAGACTTCCATCGGGGTGCCATTTGATAATGAAAAGGACCTGACAAGCACTTCCTAGCTGTCCCATAGCAGAACTAGTGCCTGTTTTATAAAGCAAAAGGCAATTTTGTCTGATCGTTGGTGTTATCCCAAGAGGGAATGGAGTGAACAAGCTTCACGAATGATTTCCAGCTTGGTGGAGATGCAGTAACACACCGGTATTAGAGAAGGAATTGGGGAGAGTAAAAAGAAAACCAGGAGGCCTCACACTTGCACTCATTTTGCATAGCTAAAAAAAAGCAACCCACTTATTTAATTTGGACTCCAGAGTTAAGCAATCAGCCCATTCCATTTGCAATACGTTTGCTATAAATCAACGTTCTTGCCCAAGAGCATTCTTATGAGCAAAACTGAGCATTCAATCAATGTGCATGATGGAGGAGGGGAGCTCGGTTTGAGGATTATTGCTACATACTTACTGAGGTAACTACAAGTTTCATTAGCAAATGTGTGTTCATTTATATCAATCTGGACATGTACAAATGTGGTTTCTTTCCTCCAGCTGTTGTGTGCCTG
Source organism: Lepidochelys olivacea (assembly GCF_965140295.1). Classification (NCBI taxonomy): domain Eukaryota; kingdom Metazoa; phylum Chordata; order Testudines; family Cheloniidae; genus Lepidochelys; species Lepidochelys olivacea. The sequence goes on from NC_140411.1 coordinate 136,924,983, forward strand.
AGAGGGGGTGCTGAGGGAGAAGGGGTTCCTTCTTTGCTGCTTGTGGAAGTTAAATGAACTTAGTGGAATAGAGTTGCATCAAAAATTCAACCTTTCAGCCATGAAGTGTTAATGTGCGCATGGCCTTTTAAAAAGAGCTGTCAGTTTTATGACAACATTCTAATCTCCTCCCCCCCTGAGTACCTGCCAGCCCTAATGGGTCACATTTGCAATTGTATGGAAACAGCAGAATTTGCTATGCATGCTTTGCCTGTTTTTTTTTTTCCTATCATCTTATTTCCGTTAACATATACAGTGGCAACCTGTTAAAAATCAGAATCTTTATTGCACACAGAACTACATAGGTGAAGTAGGTTACAATTCCATATTTCTCAGCATCACTGTTGTGTTGACTCACTTTCTTTCTAAATTAAATTACTGTAATTTCTTTTGTGAACTCATGAAAAAGTGCTATTCTATCATCTACCCGCTCCAATTTAGGCTCTTGCTGGAAGAATATTTGCAGAGCTGAGTGATAGCCACTGAACAGTCCACATTTGCTAATAATAATAATAATCACAGCAGTCTGAAACAACACTTTCCATAGAGAGATCTAAAGTAACTGTGTGATAACAACTGGCACTTATAAACTTTCAAACAGTTTATATGGCATATCAATGAATTGCAGATATGAACTTTTGAAGCCAGTGGAAAAGTTTTGCAGGTGTTTTTAAATGAGCATTTTAACAAATATTATTGGGGGAAAAAAAGTCTTGCACAAATATAGCAACTGTTCCGTCCCTTGGAATGTCTGTTCCATTGTGTGAATGATGTTCTTTGTTCTTTTTCAACAAAGAAAGTGCCATGATTCCAAATGTAGTCTCCTACAGGAACATTATTGAAAGGGCTCCTGGGCTGCCCAGTCATGAGCATATGGAGGGAAGCTAAACTGGACACACAAAATGTCATGGAGGGACCATGTGGCAGTGAAGGACAATTAAGCAAGATATTTCCCTGCCTCTGCAGAATATATGGGCCACTGAAAGCCTACACAGGAGGGGAGGAGCTGGCAAGGAGCCAGATAACAGCAAATCTACATGATCTGTTCCCCTTCCTTTGCATATTGATGCCCACATAATAACCTGGGATTAGTTAATGTTGCTCAGAGCAGCATCAGCTACTCCTCCAGGATTTATTTCTTCCATCGGCAGGATCACACAGTGCAGCCCCACAGCAAACTGGCAAAATGCCTGGCCAGGAGCTGCCTCTTTTGCAGTGTGCAGTGTCCTTGTAGCCATGTTGGTCCCAGATATTAGACAGACATGGTGGTCCAATGAAAGCGATTACCTCACCACCTTGACTGTCTTTTGCAGTGCTCAGGGAGGGAGAGAGGTGGCCCAGCAGGCACTAGGAGGGGATGAGCCACCATTGCTTCCCTCTGGGTGGGTCTGTGAAAAACCCTTTCTTAACTCCATAGATCATTAGCCTCTGCCTGTTTTAACATTCCCTTCCCAGACGCTCTGTACACATGGTACAGATCGGAGAAATGTAACCTTGTAGCTGCACTTGAAGGATACATCTGCACGGCAGCTGGGAGCCTGCTTCCTGCTTGAGCAAGCGTGCTAAAAAGAGCAGTGTAGCCAGGGGTGGCGCAGGCGACCGGTCGCTCAGGCTAATTGCCTGAGTACAAACCAACTGGGACGCCTGGTGCGTACACAGGGGGCTAACCCGAGCTGCTGCCCATCTTGCCGCCCCAGCTACATGCTACTATTAGTGCACTAGCTCAAGCAGAGCTAGCTTGTGCCTGTCTACCCGTCCTGGGAAATATGCTCCCAGATGCAGTGTAGACGTACCCTAAAAGGATGCGTGACTTCTGGAATACTCCCCACCTCCCCCATGACTTTTAATGCCAGTAGGCACCATACCTTTATGGCCCAAGACACCCAAGTTAGGTTCTAGTATTTGTAGCGACCCTAGAAATGTGCGCACCACCAGCGTTTAGGGCCATATCTCGGTCATATTATTTTTTTCTCATCTCAGTAACCATGCTAAGTACCATGGTCAACTTGTACAGTTTCAACAGTAAAAACGGTGAAAACGTTACAGGCAGGCGTCGCACAGTAGCATTTACCACTGCTGCTTCCATTCCCCCACCCCCCGGGCTGGGCCATGGTGTATATATAAAGGAAGACAAAACCATGGAAACAGTAATGCGGAGGCCTCGGGTGTCAGTCGACTGAAAATTGGATACGAGTTTGCTGTTCAAAATGGCAGGGGAAAAACAAAAGCATAGTGCAGTTTTGGGTCACATTTATTGAGGCATGATAAGATTGAGCCAGGAAGTGGCAGAATTTTCTCTGACTTTTCTACATCGTCCCAGTGTTAAGGTGCCCAGAACTGATTACAGATTTGCAGAAAAGGATTGAAAACTATATCTGTCTTAATTATAATGGATAATTCAACATCTGATTAATATGTTCTTCTTCTGTATGCAGGTGATCTTGGAACAAATTGATTCTGATAACCCAGGGACTACCAATAGTCACTGTTCATGCTGCATGACTGATCAGCTAAATTATATGACATCATTTCCGTTCCCTGATTAGGTGACCTAATTACCACATATATTCATATCTGTTAGACAAATCTACTATGCAAATAATAAGACCACTTTTCCATAATTGCCATTATAGCATTTTCAGTGTGATTGTTCTCAAGGATATTTATGTATACCAGAATTCACCAAGTTTTTGCTTTCTATGAACACTCTTGTGAGCAAAACCTTGCTTACTCAACTGTTAACACATATTCAAGTGAAAGTGATCTTGGATACTGGTGCAGTGAATCAGTGTGTTTTATTCACAGGAATATTAACAAAATGCTTTTTTGCTGCATTCATGGCATGTATTGAGGAGGGTAATTAACAGTGATTAATGAACAAGAGGGAGTGACTTATTAGAAGAGATTGGAGGAACTAAATAGGTGCTTCTTGGCTAAGCAATGACTAAAAAAGGGCATCTGCAACTATCTGAAGGATGGAAATATTCAGGGCCAGATACTGATATATTATTCAACATGGGTAAGGTCTTGCTCCACAAATGGCTCCATTGAAGCCAATGGGACTGGTCCTGAAGTAAGATGATTCTAAGTGTGAATAAAGGATCAGCATCTGGCCCTGAAAGGGGGAAGAGAAATTACTTAGTGTGGTACAAGTCAGGGGAGACACTGGGATGAAAGTTAACAAAAGAAAATTTAAGGTTTAATGTCAAGAAGATCTTCTCAATGGGGCATTCTATAATACTGGGAACAGTTTCCCAGTAGCGGTGGTGGAAGTCTCCCTATCTTTGGGGCATTTAAATTAGGCAAAAACAATAGGAAATATATTGCAAGGAAGAGCTGTGCTGGGGGAGAGGGTCTAGATCATACTGCTAGATAAGGGCAGAAGGGACCATTATGGTCATCTAGTCTGACCTCTTGCACATGGCAGGCACAGCACCTCCTGCACCCACTCCTGCAATAGGCTCATAACCTCTGGCTGAGTTACTAAAGTCCTCAAATCTTGATTAAAAGACTCCAAGTGCCAGAGAATCCACCAGTTGCCTAATGGGTCTTTTCAAACACAAATTATTATGATTTTAAGAATCAAGGTTATCCCAGGTAGACCTATGAAGCTGTTCAGCTCCAATGCAATGCACAGATTCTTAGCAGAGACCATAAATTTCTTTGTGACTCCTCTCTTTTCTTTACAATTTCCTCGACTGTCAAGAGCATGGGGAGTGAAGGCTGAGCTAAACCTTTGAAAAACATTTAGGTCACCTCCCAGCAAATGTATGAAGGAGCTGCCAAAGAAAAGCATAACAACCTTTCAGCCTCAATCATTTCAGCTGAAATTATAATGCAGAGGAATGTCGACATGATTGGTAGGTTTTAGCGGAAAGAGTTCATTCTCTGCCTCCCCCCGCACCGTCCCCTGTGCTCAAAATGTTGTATTTTTTGGCACTACCAAGTTTCCAAAGGCACAAACGATCCCTCCAAGTGGTAAGTTATCCCATTGCCTAGCCCAGAGCTGCAAATTGTGATGATTTCTTCCCTGTTCTTTTTCAAATGAAAGAGTCTATGCACCAGGCAGCAATCTGAGGCTCGTACAGATGAGATAGAAGAAAATCTTTTTATATTGTGCCCTTTGCTTTTAATTAAGGCTCCAACAGGGCTGTTGGCTGCCTTTGCACATGGGCTGAGATTACCTAGTTCAGAAATAGGGGAAATAATGAATCCAAAACCAAATAGAAAAGCACTCATCAAAACAATTTGAGGTGCTCAGGAGCAGGAGAATGTTATGTAAATGAGGTGACACAGTAGGGAAATGGCTAAAGACAGGAAGAGAACAATATATAGTACTTTCAGACTCTTGATTGGAGGAAAAGCGTGCAGTGGTAGGTAGGTAAATAAATATTAATCCCATATCTCCCCGTGTTGGCACAGCAGCGTTATCTGCTCAACAGAAGATCACACTTTAGAGTAGTGGACCCAGACAGGAGGTTTCTGGGTGACTGAGTGGGTACACACCACTAGAGCAGTAGCTTTGGCCGCCATCCTGTATTGCGGCACTGCTGCCCCAAATCATGGGTGATTGACACTCTGAATAGTTTCTCTCTCTCTCTCCGCTGTGTTTACACTCTTCAAATACTTGTAGGCAATTACTAGAGCTCCCCTTAGTCACTGTTTAGTCAACTGTACATAATTTTGTGCTTTTTAATCTTTCCTCCCATGCCAGTGAGTCCCTTAGTCCCATTTGTTACTCTTTGCAGAATTCTCTCCATTATGAGATGCTCAAACCCAGGGCCATCGGGGGGGTGGGAGGGAGGGGCAAAAGGGTCAGGTTGGCCCAGGCCCCCATTTGAGAGGGCTCCTGAACTGAGTGGTGTTGCAACCTGGCACATGGAGTTCCAGTGTCACTCAAGTTTGACCCAGCTGCCCATTCATCATGACAAATTTTGCCCTGGCCCTCCAAGAACTTCTGCATGGCCCTGCTCAAAGCCCAGTGCAATAGTTGCAAAATGTATTATTGTAATTATTTATTATTTGTACTGTGACAGAGTAATTAAAAGAGGTCATGCTATTAAACACTCAATTTATTGCATAATGATTTAAAGCATTTACTTTGAGGTTGCATTACTCAAAGTCCCCATGTACTCAGGGCTGTACACACTTTGAAAAAAGACAGACATTGCGACAAAGAGCTTACGGCCTATGATGAGACAACAGGTGGAGAAAAACAAATGGGAGAAGACAAGGTAATAGGGACATGACTGTGTGTGGGTGGTATAATAGGCAACAGTCTCAGGACACTCACTGCCTATTTGACAGGGGACCTAGCAGTAAAATATTTCCCATGAATGTGATGTGATCTGGATATGCCAAATACTTTAGTTTGTGGGGATGGTTAAAGAATTGGAAAACAGAAGAAAATATTAAGTCTTTAACGTATGATGAAACACTGCACCGTGGTGCCATAAAGCATGGAAGAAAGACAAAAGAGGGAATGATAATGGGGTTAACTGTTAAGAAAGATGATAAAATAGTCTACATAACAAGACATAAAATACAATACAGTCCCTTAAATTACTCCTAATTCTTTCACAACCTTAAACTAAAACAAGCCTCATTATATGAGAACATCTAAAATTCAACCCTTATGCAAGGAAGAGCAATAAGTACAATTTTGTGTGTGTCTGCAAGATCATTTACTGAGAATATGCCTAGTATTCTGCTTTGGCGGGGCAAGTGTGGCAAAAGCAAACACAAGCTGAATGATTTAGGAGCCCAAGCCCTATCTTTTACCTCTAATACCAGATTCAAACCTCTATGACTGGACCAAAGATATACAAAAAACCAAGGACAAATATCAGTTGGTTTTACTTTGAGGTGGAGGGTCTGAAAGAATGACTCGGAGGACTGCATTTTATTCTATTTTTTTTATTAAATACCTTCCTAGTTAAGTTTCAGAGTAGTAGCCGTGTTAGTCTGTATCCACAAAAAGAAAAGGAGTACTTGTGGCACCTTAGAGACTAACCAATTTATTTGAGCATAAGCTTTCGTGAGCTACAGCTCACTTCATCAGATGCATGCAGTGGAAAAATACAGTGGGGAGATTTTATATACACAGAGAACATGAAAAAATGGGTGTTACCATACACACTGTAAGGAGAGTGATCTGTTACCAGCAGGAGAGAATAAAAAAAACAAAACAAACAAAAAAAAAGATGGGTCAAATTGCAGTTTTATACTCTACCTTTTAACTTTATTGGCATCTTTTGTTTACAGAGCACTGGGGTCAGCAGCTGCCATTTGCACCATGCAAGCTTTAGTACAATGCCGGGCTTCACCATCAGCAGTGGCCATTGGTCCTTGGTATTTAAATTGTTTGAGCTCTCTGCCTATGATATGCTTTGTGGTGAGTGCTCCTCCCTTAGATATCATAGCCTCCGTCTTACTAACACGTACCCTCAGGCTAGCCGACGCAAAACTATATTGCGGCTGTTAAAAGTTGGCTTGTTAGACCTCACAGTCTTCCACACATCTCTAAATCATCTGCAGACAGCATCTTCCAAGACAGATCCCTTCGTATCATCTCACTTCCATGACAACTGCAAACAAAAAGAGGCTCAACACTGACCTCTGATGCAAGCCAATGTTTACCAGAAATTCTCTACTGTAGCCCCATTTAGTTTTGGCCATGTTAGTCACCCCATCACACATGTTTAAAGTAATATTTTATAGAACCAGGATATGATGTATTACATTATTATGGGTGACATTACATCTCCAGGGAATGGACTTGAATTTAAGATATTGTAAATGTATTCCTTACATTGGAATGTACATCTCTTTTTCAAATATGCTTGTCCCATGCACTTAGCCTATTCTTTTCCCCTCCCCGCCCCCCCCCCCCCCCCGGCCTTCTTCATCTTGTATCTGTTATGCAGAGAAAACTGGCTGCTGATCAAAGAAAGTGAAAGAGTGGTGAAGTAATATATCAGTCCTTCCCCTATTTCTGGGTTGCTGCAAGCATCCTGTCAATATCTGAAAGCCCCATTTGTGGTCTTTTTATTGCAAGATACAATTGGAAAGGTCACAAAATTTCTAGGTTGTTTCAATCAAGTCTGTTTTCAGTTTTGTGGGTTTAAATTTCCTAAAATACTTGGCATCTCTCTGATGAAGACATACAGTAGAAAATAGGCACAAGTGGGTACTGTAAACAATATCTAGAACTTACACTGTATTAACTCATCCACTCCTTTACCCTCTTCCTGAGCTCTTGAACACTGGAAATTCCCATGTGTTCTGCGATGGCCATTTCTTGTGCTCAGAAATACTTCCTATCCCATTTGGTACCAAGCATCTGTTGGTAATTGGATAAAAATAACCAGTCGTATAAACATGACTGATCTGGCCCAATCTATCCTAAAAAGTACATTCTGTAAGTCAACCTATTTTTATTCATTGGCCATTTGCCTTCTCCATGCCCATCATAAATAAAATGCATGCAACATGATTTCATCCTCATGGAAAAATAAATCAAACAAGCCAGAGTATAAGGGCTATGATAGAAACAAATCATTGCTTCATAGGTAAAAATTGCTAGAGGCCCACAGATAAACAAGGGTAAATATGTACATGTGATAACATTTATTAATGAAATTATTTTGAGGGCCTTTCAAGGTATTCAACCACCCTCTCCCACATACAGTTCCTCCCTCCTTTACTTCCCTTCTGTCCTCAAAGGAGTCACTGTAGTGAATGTCTCCCATCCCATAGTCATGGAAGGCTGGGACACAATTTTCTCCAGAACCTATCAAGGCCATTCCAAGAATCAGCCACAGATGACAGTCCATGAGTGTACCAGGTATCACCTCCCCCACCTAGACACCCCCAGAGTCAGATAAAACGGTCATTGCAGCTTTCTACATTCCCCACCCCTCACCGTCATTAGTTCAGTTTCCCTGAATCTTATCCAGGCTTTATGAAGTGTTCATATTGAGTCTAATCCAGCCTTCCACTGGATCCAATCTAGCTTGATCTACTGTTTAAACTACTCTTAGATCATAATATTTTATGGACTGAGAAAGCCACAGTGCATCCAAAAGCTCTGGGGAAGCAGTGACTCTTAAATTGCACTGTGGCTTTCTTTGTCCACAAAGTATTCTGTCACAGGGTTCAGCATGCATTTCCACAAAACTGGCTCATGTCTGCCAGCCAGAGTAGAAGAGAAGAGGATGCCATGGCCCCATCTTCCCGTGGGGATTCTAGAACCACTGACAGCACTAGCTTCCTTAAGACTTTGCAGGGTGGAAACACAAGGATTGAGTCCCTTGAGTAGGGTTACAAGGGGAAGGGGAAGGTTCCTTCTGCCCTCTCTCTCCTCTTAATTCCATCCAGGACTAGGCCTAATCCAATCTAATTTGGGATTATCCAGCAGAAAGGTTGCTGTGCTCTTATGCAGGGAGTCTACACTAGGGCACTTAAAAAAAAAAAAGTTTCCCACCATTGCTAACACTGATTTAATTCTAATGGTATTAGCAATGTTGGCAACATGTAAAGGAAGAGCACTAGTTTTCATCATCTTTTTAAGCATTACCTTTCTAAAGTGTCTTTGGGTATGTCTACAGAGCAAACAAAAACCTGCAACTGGCCCATGCCAGCTGACTCGGGCTCATGGAGAGCAGGCTAGGGGGTTGTTTCATGGCTGTGTAGCGTTCTGGGTTAGGGCTGGAACCTGAGTTCTGGGACCCTCCCACCCCACAGGATCCTAGAGCCTGGAGTCTAGACCAAGCCTAGAGGTCGACACAACAATGAAACAGCCTCATAGCCAGAGGCCTGCGAGTCAGAGTCGGCTGGCACAGGTGAGCTGTGGATTTTTCTTAGTTATATAGACATACCTTATAAGGCCTTGAACTCCTGGTCTTTAATGCATTTTTCCCCCCACAATACCCTTGTGAGGTAGGTCAGCATTATTATCCCTATTTACAGATTAGGAACTGAAGTCCAGAAAGACTGGACCATGCTTCCTTTGGTCATATAATCCCGTTCAAAACAGGTCTAATTGATATGGTGCTTAAAATCTCCATTGATGGCCTGCAATGAAGATAATCCCCAAAGAAAAGCCTTTCTGGAGACTCTCAGATGCAATGTGCTTTCTAGGATTTAAATGACTTTCACGAAAAAATGCCTGCAGCCATTTCTGGGATAGTTGGACTTCAGCTACAAAAATCTGATTCACACCCACACTTTCCAAGAGGTCAGGTTTGCTCAGGTCTAAAGCTAGAAAGACAATGATGCTCTTCACATCGGTTTGCTTTGTCCCACAGCAGATTATTTTTTGATTGAGTGTGACTAACAGAAAACAGACTTATTAGTGATAATGCGATCTCCATTTTTTGCACAAGGTGGTATTACCTGCCTCAGACCTGGTCTACACTTTAGATCGACCTAGGTATGTCACCCAAGGATGCAAAAAAAGAAAAACAAAAAACAAACAAACCCAATCACACCCTTGAGGCCCATAGTTAAACCAAACTAACCTGCAGTGTAGACACAGCTAGTTCGACTGAAGAGTTTTTCCATCCACCTAGCTACTACTGCTGAGGGAGGTGGATTACCTACAGCAACAGAAAAAAACCCGTCTGCCAATCTAGGAAGCATCTATACGACAGCGGCACAGCTTCAGTGCTGCAGCTGCACTGCTGAGGTGCCCGTACTATGGATATGCCCTCAGACTGTTCCCTATGGAAGGGAGCCTGCAGGCCCTGCAGTGACTAACCGCCATTGTTTTTGAGTATAACACTGTCAGTGAGAAATAAGCCTCCTATCCAAAGAGGAGGGCACAATCTCTGGCGTGATTTACTCAAATACCATTGCAGTACACCTTGAGTTTATACCGCTTCATACCACGCGCTCATTTGCCAGGAACAGCTCCAGAAAGGTAGTCACATAAATAGAGCATCTAGACACAAGAGTTTGATTGAGCTCTGACAGAAGTTTTTTGGGTCAAGCTGCATATACAACATGGCTCACTAGAGTTTGGGGGCATTTTACATTGGAAGCCCCATAAAGGAACAAAATGGAACTTTCCACCATGGGCCCGAGATGCAGTTAAAACGGAATTGTTTTGTTGCATGAAAATTCAATTTCTGTTTCCCACATAATTTATTTTCCCTTTAAATGGCTTTTTAATTACCCTCTTGGCAGCAAGCAAAGCAAAACAGGATTTATGGCACTTTTAGTAACAAATCCATTGCGCAACTTCTGATGCAGCTGCCTGCCATTGGTGGGTAATTTTAAAGCAGTTCGTGCACAGACACCCCTAATGGTTTCTGGAGAAAAACTGCAGCAATGATATTCAGTCTTCTGATTGAGTGGGGAGCCTTCCTCCTTTCCACTTCAATGCACTGTTTAATCTATGGGGGATGTGAAATGCCCACCCATTCAAAACGGAAGATGATTTCAATACTTTTGCCAAGATTTGAGGGCTATGGACGATGGTGAATGGTGGGTGTCTGCTTCTAGGTGGCTGGTATTTTGATACTGTACATGGTGTGCCTTTGCCTTCAGACAGACTTCCACACTACAGCAAACAGGAATAGTGATTATAAACAAGACAATGTATTTGAGCAGTCATACCCTCCCTGCCACTTGGAGAGAATCATAGAATCATAGAATAATAGAATATCAGAGTTGGAAGGGACCTCAGGAGGTCATCTAGTCCAACCCCCTGCTCAAAAGCAGGACCCATACCCAATTAAATCATCCCAGCCAGGGCTTTGTCAAGCCTGACCTTAAAAACTTCTAAGGAAGGAGATTCCACCACCTCCCTAGGCAACGCATTCCAGTGTTTCACCACTGGAAGCAGTTTATAATACTTTAACGGAGATCTACGTATGTGTATGTCACTAGCACCCTGGGGTCCGAAGGCGCTAGGCACTGTACAAACATGTAATAAGAGATAGTCCCTGCTCTGAAGAGCTTACAGTCTAAATAGACTGAGATAAGTTAGGTTTGCAGAGTGAGCTGAATGATGGGTCATGTAATGTTAGTTCCACCTGATCCTGCCCCATTGAAATCAATGGCAGTTTTATCATGACTTCAGTGGGATCTAGCCTGTGGTATTAGCTATTTTCTAAAAAAAAAAAAAAAATTGTTAAGTTTATACCCTTTTCACCCCCCGTTATGGTGTATGGAAGTGTGAGCATTTTTATTTTAAAAAGTTTGGTTTTATTTTGACTGTTTGGTGCTTCACCTTTGAAATATTCGGAACACTAATTCCTGTCTTACTTGTTTAACTGGGAGGTCTTTGTTAGAGGTATCAAGCATGGACTGTGAGTTGCCTCAGTCCTTCAGTGAAAGGGCTGTCTACTCTCCTCCAGAGAGAATTCCCTCATGAGCCATAGTTGACCTCTCCAAACCAGGGGCATGATATTTGAACCCCTTCCTGCTAGCAGGGGTGCACAAAAAGTCTTCACATTCTAACATTAGACACTGAACACACAATATATCAGATTATATGAAAAACAAAATTGGATCGCCATCAATTTTCCAAGTGATATAACTGTTTCCATTCAGCACTGAATAATCACTGCATGTCCTTGTAACTATATTTGGTTGATGTTCCATATGTTTGTATTTTCCTCTCTTTTTGATGTTATGGAACCTTTTTTGAATCAGAAATCTATCAATCACTCGTCTCACTTTTGCCCCCCCACTCCCACCCCCATGGAATGATTTTATCTTGACCTGCTGTATTTTGTATCTAGCTACAAGAGAGCTCTCTTGTTATCACAATAATATAGACAGGCCTAGATTTTATAAAATGGTCACTTGGGGTGCACCAATTTTTGGGTAGCCAGCTTGACATGCAATAAAGGAGACTGATTTGCACAAAGTGAAAGTCAGGCTCCTCTAAGGTTTCTCAAGTAATATAAAAACTGAGGTCCCCAAACACTTTTGAAAATCTTGTCCGAAAATTCTGGGTGCTTCTAAACCCCAACGTAGGATAGACACAGCAACACATTTAGCACAGAGACATTTCCAGAACAGGCTACTCTCCATCTTGTAAATATCCCTCCCCTTGGAAATTGTTAGAGTCTTTGCAAAAATACAAATAAACAATAGCTGGTTTTACCTGGTAAAGCTATAGAAAATTACCGGTTCCTGTTCTCTCTTGATTTCTGCATGCTCCCAACGCCAGGAATGAAAGACTCAGTCAATAAATCAAACCCACATTTGAAAAAAAGAATTGTACAACAATTGTCCTAAAATGTTTGACCCAGCCTCCATATTTTATTGCTGTAATATCTGCCTATATTTAGCTTGTTGGAAATTACTATTCCGCTGTGTGATTTGGATGCAAGGGAAGCTTTGTTGACAGTGGAAATTGAACCTGATAAAGAAAGGAACAATAATGAGAAACTAGAGGGGGAAAAGGCAGGATGCACCCTAGGTTTATTCATGCATAAAATTGCAGATTATGAATATTTTACACCTTCCCCTGAAGCATCTGGTACTGGCCGCTGTAGGAGAAAGGATACTTAGCCCTGGTCTACACTAGGACTTTAGGTCGAATTTAGCAGCATTAAATCAATGTAAACCTGCACCCGTCCACACGATGAAGCCCTTTATTTCGACTTAACGGGCTCTTAAAATCGATTTCCTTACTCCACCCCTGACAAGTGGATTAGCGCTTAAATCGGCCTTGCCGGCTCAAATTTAGGGTACTGTGGACACAATTCGACGGTATTGGCCTCCGGGAGCTATCCCAGAGTGCTCCATTGTGACCGCTCTGGACAGCACTCTCAACTCAGATGCACTGGCCAGGTAGACAGGAAAAGAACCGCGAACTTTTGAATCTCATTTCCTGTTTGGCCAGCGTGGCAAGCTGCAGGTGACCATGCAGAGCTCATCAGCAGAAGTGACCATGATGGAGTCCCAGAATCGCAAAAGAGCTCCAGCATGGACCGAACGGGAAGTACGGGATCTGATCGCTGTATGGGGAGAGGAGTCCGTGCTATCAGAACTCCGTTCCAGTTTTCAAAATGCCAAAACCTTTGTCAAAATCTCCCAGGGCATGAAGGACAGAGGCCATAACAGGGACCCGAAGCAGTGCCGCGTGAAACTGAAGGAGCTGAGGCGAATGGCCGCTCCTGGTCAGAGCCCCAAACATGCCGCTCCTATGATGAACTGCATGCCATTTTAGGGGGTTCAGCCACCACTACCCCAGCCGTGTTGTTTGACTCCCACACTGACAGAGCACAGACGAATGTGTGGAGGCAAATAATGTCAGAGTGCAGGAAAGCACAAAATGACCGGGAGGAGAGGTGGCGGGCTGAAGAAAGTAAGTGGCGGGCTGAAGAGAGTAAGTGGTGGGCTGAAGACAGGGCTGAAGCTCAAATGTGGTGGCAGCGTGATGAGAGGAGGCAGGATTCAATGCTGAGACTTCTGGAGGACCAAACCAGTATGCTCCAGTGTATGGTTGAGCTGCAGCAAAGGCAGCTGAAGCACAGACTGCCACTACAGCCCCTGTGTAACCAGCCGCCCTCCTCCCCAAGTTCCATAGCCTCCACACCCACACGCCCAAGAACGCGGTGGGGGGGCCACCGGCCAACCAGCCACTCCGCCACAGAGGATTGCCCAAAAAAAAGAAGGCTGTCATTCAATAAATTTTAAAGTTGTAAACTTTTAAAGTGCTGTGTGGCATTTTCTTCCCTCCTTCACCACGCCTCCTGGGCTACCTTGGTAGTCATCCCCCTATTTGTGTGATGAATGAATAAGGAATGTATGAATGTGAAGCAACAATGACTTTATTGCCTCTGCAAGCGGTGATCGAAGGGAGGAGGGGAGGGTGGTTAACTTACAGGGAAGTAGAGTGAACCAAGGGGCAGGGGGTTTCATAAAGGAGAAACAAACAGAACTTTCACACCGTAGCCTGGCCAGTCATGAAACTGGTTTTCAAAGCTTCTCTGATGCGTACTGCGCCCTCCTGTGCTCTTCTAACCACCCTGGTGTCTGGCTGCGTGTAACCAGCAGCCAGGCGATTTGCCTCAACCTCCCACCCCACCATAAACGTCTCCCCCTTACTCTCACAGATATTGTGGAGCACACAGCAAGCAGTAATAACAGTGGGAATATTGGTTTCGCTGAGATCTAAGCGAGTCAGTAAACTGCGCCAGCGTGCCTTTAAACATCCAAATGCACATTCTACCACCATTCTGCACTTGCTCAGCCTGTAGTTGAACAGCTCCTGACTACTGTCCAGGCTGCCTTTGTACGGCTTCATGAGCCATGGCATTAAGGGGTAGGCTGGGTCCCCAAGGATACATATAGGCATTTCAACATCCCCAACAGTTATTTTCTGGTCTGGGAAGAAAGTCCCTTCCTGCAGCTTTTGAAACAGACCAGAGTTCCTGAAGATGTGAGCGTCATGTACCTTTCCCGGCCATCCCACGTTAATGTTGGTGAAACGTCCCTTGTGATCCACCAGAGCTTGCAGCACTATTGAAAAGTACCCCTTGCGGTTTATGTACTCGGCGGCTTGGTGCTCCGGTGCCAAGATAGGGATATGGGTTCCGTCTATGGCCCCATCACAGTTAGGGAATCCCATTGCAGCAAAGCCATCCACTATGACCTGCACATTTCCCAGGGTCACTACCCTTGATATCAGCAGATCTTTGATTGCGTGGGCTACTTGCATCACAGCAGCCCCAACAGTAGATTTGCCCACTCCAAATTGACTCCCAACTGACCGGTAGCTGTTTGGCGTTGCAAGCTTCCACAGGGCTATCGCCACTCGCTTCTCAACTGTGAGGGCTGCTCTCATCTTGGTATTCATGCGCCTCAGGGCAGGGGAAAGCAAGTCACAAAGTTCCATGAAAGTGCCCTTACGCATGTGAAAGTTTCGCAGCCACTGGGAATCGTCCCAGACCTGCAACACTATGCGGTCCCACCAGTCTGTGCTTGTTTCCCGAAATCAGAATCGGCGTTCCACAGCATGAACCTGCCCCATTAGCACCATGATGCATGCATTGGCAGGGCCCATGCTTTCAGAGAAATCTGTGTCCATGTCCTGATCACTCACGTGACCGCGCTTACGTCGCCTCCTCACCCGGTATCGCTTTGCCAGGTTCTGGTGCTGCATATACTGCTGGATAATGCGTGTGGTGTTTAATGTGCTCCTAATTGCCAAAGTGAGCTGAGCGGCCTCCATGCTTGCCTTGCTCTGGCGTCCGCACAGAAAAAAGGCACGGAACGATTGTCTGCCGTTGCTCTGACGGAGGGAGGGGCGACTGACGACACGGCTTACAGGGTTGGCTTCAGGGAGCTAAAATCAACAAAGGGGGTGGCTTTACATCAAGGAGTATTTCAGGCAGGACTTCACGGAGGGTTCCAATAAGAAATGGTGCACCTAAGTTATTGTTCTTATTGGAACAAGGAGGTTAGCCTGGCCTCTGATTGATACATGGCTAGATTTACCTCGCTGCACCTTCTCTGTGAGTGACTGCAGTGTGACCTAGAGGAATGAGTCCCCTAGACGGGGGAGGAGGCAAATGAGTACAAAACAAATCTGGTCTATTTCTTGTTTTGATCCACTCCATCTATCTTTTACATCTTTGGCTGGCAGCAGATGGTGCAGAAGGACTGCATGCCATCCACATCTCATGGCTGCTCGGCAGAAGATGGTACAGTACGACTGCTAGCAATCCGTACCGCCTGCCTGCTCACCATAAGACGGTTCAATAGGACTGACTGCAGGACTAAAGAGAATGGCCTGGTCAAGTCACTCCAAATTTAGTCCCTGCGCCCATGTCTGCCCAGGCGCTCCCAGCCAATGTGGCCAGGAGCACCTCGGACACGACGAGGACGGCTACCAGTCGTACTGCACCGTCTGCTGCCAGAAGGCAATGGGTTGCTTCTACTGTGTAGCAATGCTGTACTGCGTCTGCCAGCACCCAGGAGACATACGGTTACGGTTACCTGAGCTGGCTCCATGCTTGCCGTGGTATGGCGTCTGCACAGGTAACTCAGGAAAAAAGACGCGAAACAATTGTCTGCCCTTGCTTTCACGGAGGGAGGGAGGGAACGGGGGCCTGACAATATGTACCCAGAACCACCCGTGACACTGTTTTAGCCCCATCAGGCATTGGGATCTCAACCCAGAATTCCAATGGGCAGCGGAGACTGCGGGAACTGTGGGATAGCTACCCACAGTGCAACGCTCCAGAAGTCAACTCTAGCCTCGGTACTGTGGAAGCACTCCGCCGAGTTAATGCACTTAATGCACTTAGAGCATTTTCTGTGGGGACACACACACTCGAATATATAAAACCGATTTCTAAAAAACCGACTTCTATAAATTCTACCTTATTCCGTAGTGTAGACATACCCTTAGCTATATGGAAAATTGATCTGATCCTGTCTGGCAGTTCCTATGCAAGTTTGGAGCCCCTTTTTCTATGTTCCCAGCCCTTGTGGTTGAATGAATGAGTTTTGCTTCAAAGAAAGAATGATGCCAGTAATGATGCTGTTATCCTGCTATAGCGCAATGTTGAACTAAAAAGCACAGCATTCCTTGCTTAGAAAGGAAATGCCACCAAAGCTGGTCCATTTGTACGGCCAGGCTGTGAAACAAGCGTACCAGAATCCCATCTTAGTTTTTGAAGAAAGCAGTTTCAGTGCTATCAAATGACACTCGTGACTCTCTGCTCAGGCAGGAGCTGGAAAGGAGTAAATAATCCTATGTGGAAAGAAGGAAAACTAACCTGAAACTACACAGTGGATTGGTTCAGTTCAATCCCAATAGGAAACCGAGCCTGCAGAAGAGCTGCAGTTAACAGAAATATTGCCATCATTTGAAACTGAGCATATTTAATCAATATTCTTCATGCTAATTTTGATTTTACCTTGCTACCTTTACAATATAGTATTTAAAACGTGGCCTTAAAAGTCTATTGAAGAATGAATGGCTAACTAAATGCCCAGTAAGCAGCTCTTCACGGCAATTTTTCCTCTATGTTTAAATATATAAAATACAATGGGAAGGAAGAAATTATGCAGCTATTACAGTGATGAGACTGTAAAAAAAATGCACTTGTGTTACTTCTATGCCTTTGGTAATTAATATGGCAATTACATTTAATTGCTTTCCTTTCAAAAAAGGCAGATAAGATCATGTAAGTAGTTAGTTCTAATGCTTCACATTGATAACTAGAGAACTCACCCTTATTCTGCTTCCACTGAAATCAATTGGAGTTCCACCATCTACTTTAATGGGAGCAGCATTGGACCATTTTATTATTTACCTATTAAACCGGTTTTATGTTATTTACTATTCAGCCTCAAAACTGGAATAAGAGTCTATAACAGATTCTATAGTCTATACACTACTGTGTAATGGAAAGAATGATACACTGTACTTCTTATAGGATGATCTCAAATAAATTTACATTATACATGAATTAATCCTCATAACACTCCTGTGAGGTAGGTAGTATCGGCCCCTTGTTCCTATGGGAAAATTGAGGCATAAAGAGCAAAAATGTTCAAAACGATCCTAAGTGAATTAGGAGCCTAAGTCCTGTTTTCAAAGGCAACTTGGGCACTTAGGAGCCCAAGTCCATTGACTTTCAATAAGACAGACCTAAGTGCCTAAATCATGTAAAATAAAAACGTAACCTCCTAAATCACTTGGGTGTATTTGAAAACTTTTAACAGCATGATTAAATGACTTGTCCTAGGTCACACAATGATTTAGGGGAAGAGATGGGAACAGAACCCAGAACTCCTACGTGCCTATTCTAATCAGTAGAATACACCCCTCCTACCCCCGTCTATCCCACATTTGTATTTTCTGTTTGATATCCGTAGAACATGCACAGAGCACACAGGGAACTGAGATCAACCACAAGACTGGTTCTCATTTCTGCTTTCAGAGTTGCTAAAGCCTTTATTACTTTTTATCATTCCTGAGCGGGAAGGAGGTGAAGAAAAAGAACACACACACACACACGGTATGTCAGCAAAATTAGCAAATTTTAAATATTTAAAGTATTTGCCTCTGTACTTAACTAAATTGCTATGCATTATGTAAAGCACTTAAGCATGTGCTCAACTTTAAGCACATACTTAGCTGAATTCGGAGCAAACTTCCTCTCACAGTAATACACCTAAAACTTGATAACCCTGTTGTTTATACTGTGCTTAAAGTCTCATTTTGGATATGACACAAAACCAGGCATTTTTAAGCAACCCCCAGATTTGTAGTTTAGTTTACATAAAATGTGACAGGTTAGAAGCCTGCTGGATGGACAAAAGCACTGGGGGAGAGAAGAGGGCTCAGAGTGAATTGAGGTACTCCTATGGCCACGTCCTCCCAGTTTTAAAGTACATCTTCAAAGCACGTCTTCTTTTAAGTACAAGTAACCTGTTTCTTCCTAAGCTTTTTTGCAGTTTGACCAGCCTGGCAGGCCCATATTTATTCCTTTTCAGCTCTTTTTCCTACTTTTCTCAGTCCATTCTGCCCTCAGCTGCTGTCATTTGTTAAGCTTTCAGTGACCAGTCTTTAATTTTTAAAAAGCATTTTAAATGGTTTAATATTGACAAACAGCAGCCTTAGTGCTTCTCTGGGGAGTGCTCCAGTGCTTTGTAAGTTGAATTTATTTTTTCACAAAGGCGAAAACTAGAGAAGTGAGGGAAGAAAAGACTAGAATAAATTCAGTGTCTGACTCCTCTTTGCAAGTGGACAGGAAGTTCCTCTCAGGAGCCATGCCACAGAATGTTGCACAGAGAGCTTGCATAAGTCGTTTAGTGATTACAAATTATCATCTGGTGCTTATTGGAGATAAAAAAAATATCCCAACAGTACAAAATTCTGCATCCATTTTACCTCACTGCAGAGCTCCTTAGGAAAAAAAAGGAATATTGTCTAATACTAGAGGTCCATCTGAAAGTCCCTGAGGGCTGCCCCTGTGTTATCAAAGGCTGCAGTACTGTTTCTGATATACATTTCCCCTCTGCATATATTACAATCTATTATAATCCTTCAGGGTAACTGAGAGGGAGGAGGATCATCATCAGAGAGGGAACCTAATTTTCAGAAGTGTCTGCCTAGATTCTGATCCTGAAATGTACTGAATACCTCCTGAGAGACACTGAACACCCTCAATTCCCTTTCACTTCAGGAGAGTGTAGAGCACACAGCATCTAGTTGGAGGTACCCTGCCTCTAGCAGCATTGAGTTCTAAGGGCAAAAATCCCACTTTTACTCACACCATCTCTTCAGTGCTTAATTAACCATTTTGTGCACCCACATCCTCTGAAGGTGCAAAATTGGGGCTTACAGGCACTATTAGGCAGTCCCTTCTGAAATCTGTGCTTATTGTGTTAGCTAAAGTTTATGCAATTTAAGGTCTTATTTTACTGGGCTTGTTTTCAACACTTCTAGAACAAAATACAAAGTAATACTATTAAGTAAAGAAACTTCTCCCTTGGTATCATCTGTTTTGGATATGTTTTTTAATTTCAGTTTCAGTCTCTGACATGGTGGATGGAAGGATATTTTTGTAATACTTAAAACCCACAAGTCATTCAGTTTAGCTGGGAAGAATGTGACAGTGAGTCCAAGGAAAACACATCCAAGTGACAGACAGTGAGGGCTATCCACAGTTAGTTTATTGGTTTCTTAGCTCTTAGCTTTATAGTTTTGAAAATCAGAGAAGCTGGAATATACTCCTATAATATTACTGGTTTCAGAGTAGCAGCTGTGTTAGTCTGTATCTGCAAAAAGAACAGGAGTCCTTGTGGCACCTTAGAGACTAACAAATTTATTAGAGCATAAGCTTTCGTGGGCTACAGCCCACTTCATTGGATGCATAGAATGGAACATATAGTAAGAAGATTATATATACATACAGAGAACATGAAAAAGTGGAGTAAGAAGCTAATCAATTAAGATGAGCTATTATCAGCAGGAGAAAAAAACTTTTGCAGTGATAATCAAGATGGCCCATTTAGACAGTTGACAAGAAGGTGTGAGGATACTTAACATGGGGAAATAGACTGAATGCAAAGAACCTTTGACATGCGGGGTCAGATTTTCAAAAGAACTCAAGGCTGGATTTTTCAAGTGCTCAACACTCACAGCTGAAGTGAGATTTTAGCTCAGCATCTTGTGTGCTGTGTTCTTCTGAAAATGTGACTACTTATTTTGATGTGTAAATGGAAGCTAAGCCCAGCTAGCAATCTAGTCCCCGCTGTGGGAGCTGAGCACTTTTGAGAACCTGGCCCTCAGCAGACAGATACTCTTTGAATCTGAGCTGGTAAACATTTTTAATTCTAAACCTTTCTTCAACAAAAAACAAACAAACAGTGTTTTATATCCAAACAGAAATTTCCATCAGAAAATATCAGATTTCAACAAAGCAGATCAGATTCTTGTGGAAAACCCACCAAAAGAATTTGTTTTGGTTTTTTTCCCCCCACGAAAACCAAAAACTTTTGAAGAAAAAGTTAGATAAAAATGAAGTGTTTTTAATTTCCATCAAAAATTTTTCCTGGGGACAAAACCCATATTCCTGACTCACTCTACTTCAAATCATACCACATTTCTTTCTTCTGCCACCCCTCTGGACAGAATAATGCTTTCCACATCTAAAGAAAATGAAATACATAAATAAATAACATAAATCTCGAATACATAAGAAAAATCCTCCACTAGAACATAGGTCATCAAGGCCAGTACCCTCCTATCACAGACAATTCTCATTGGATCAAAGCCTAACCCCCCCCCCCCCCGTGCTTTATTTTATTAAAGGTTTCAGAGTAACAGCCGTGTTAGTCTGTATTCGCAAAAAGAAAAGGAGTACTTTTGGCACCTTAGAGACTAACCAATTTATTTGAGCATGAGCTTTCGTGAGCTACAGCTCACTTCATCGGATGCATACCGTGGAAACTGCAGCAGACTTTATATACACACAGAGAATATGAAACAATACCTCCTCCCACCCCACTGTCCTGCTGGTACATATATTGTTTCATATTCTCTGTGTGTATATAAAGTCTGCTGCAGTTTCCACGGTATGCATCCGATGAAGTGAGCTGTAGCTCACGAAAGCTCATGCTCAAATAAATTGGTTAGTCTCTAAGGTGCCACAAGTACTCCTTTTATTTTATTAAAGACATTATTTCAATAACGATACAGAACATTGGTTGGCCAGGAGAGCAGACAGCAAGAGGGAGTATTAGACAGATTTTTTTTTAGCTCTTTGTTGGGGAAGACACTCACTGAGATGGACGATGGAGTTTGTCTTCTTGTGTTAAAGAAGATTTGAGGTCTTATTGGATAATACTGGAGAAAGAAATGCTATTTTATTTTTTTTCTTGTGAGTCCTATTGAGCTGCTGAGGGAACCCCACGGACTGTAGCACACCTAAAGAGCTATTCTGCTGCTTCCTTAAGTCCACTCCAAATGTAAGGATCACCTAGTTTACAGCAGTTTACTTAGCACCCCATTGGATGATGAAAACAGACAAACTAGTGGGAGGAAACTCAAAGGGAGATTTGAAGGCTCAAGTGGTGCTCTTTCTACTGCATTCCATAGCCAGACAGGAGCCTCTCTGATAAATTCTCTCCCTCTGAGACGTGGTGCATGCGGGTTCATTGCTGCATAATCTCACTAGCTGTTGCTCTGAAAGCAACTATAAATGTCAAATCGTTGCAAGAAAACCCACATAGGTTTCCTGTTTCTTATGGCTCAAGATAAAGGTTACACGACAAAGCATGTGTTCAGTAAGTTCATTGCAGCAGTTGTTTTCTATCACTGCTAGAGTTAAAGATCCATCAGTATTTCTACTAGAAACTTCCTATTTCAAAGAGAAGATAATTTGGCTCAATAAAGAAACTCATTTGGCACAAAGGGCCCCAGCACCCTGATATTAAATGCACAGATTTGTAGAGAGATTTGGTACAATGCATGTTCTTGGCACACTAAGAAAAATGCACAAAACATGGATAATCCTTACCAAAGATAGTAAAAGTGAAATTCCACCCCCCCCCGCAAATTAAACCATAATAAAACTACGTTCAAATAAAAGATTTCAATTAAATCCACAGACACAGGTCAGGGGAAAACACATTTAGATCTGGTATTCTATCTCCTGTTGTGTGGTAGCTATGACTGGGGTCTCTAAGCACGTTTCAGTTTCATATCCCCCAGTATGATGTGGCCAAAGCATGATGGTTTTTTTCTGTGGTGATTCCTCCCCTCTGGAAACAATAAGGCTGATTCTATTCTCATTTACACTAGTGTAAATCAGGAATAACTCCAGTAAAGTCAGTGGTGTTACATCAATATAATGTGTGAGATAAGAATCAATCTCAGCACCTCTTAGTTACATTACCCAAGGGGAGGTGTTACCACAACGGGTGTGCAGCTCAGACTTGCGACTTCTCAGTGCTCAGCTGAGCCCTGGCACCTCTAGTGCTTGGCAGTTCATAGCCCCAGCACCTCTGGGCTGGGCATGTCACTTATGCAAGTAATAAAATTGCTTGAGCCCCGGCACGTCTTTCATTACAAATTCAGCACTACTCCTCCTCTACGGTTACGTCTACACTACAAACTAGGGGTGTGATTTCCCTGCTGGTGTACACATACTTGGACTGACTCTCATTGAGCTAGCACAAGTATAAATAGCAGCGTAGCCATGGTATGATGGGTAGCAGCAGCATACATGCCAAGTATGAACCTGCCTGAAACCAGTGGGTACGAGAGCTAGCAGGAATATGGTTACACAGACTGAGGAATCACAGCCCTAGCGTGCAGCATACACGTAGCCTATCTGTGGCAACAGAGAGCTCCTGTAGAAATACTGGTTGCTATTTCAGTATCTCCATTCAGTGAACGAGGCAGGCGCCATCGCTGGGAGCTGTCAGGTTGCTGATGCTTCCGGAAGAAATTCTATTCAGATGACCTTAAAAGATGATCTTCACTCAGTGAGACTACTGCAAACTCCATACTATTCCAGACTAAAATGAATCAGGGAAGTCAGGGGACTCTGGTTTACCGCACACTTGCCTCATCACAACCTTCTCGATAACTTACCCCCAAAGCAAAGGGAAGGCAGGATGATGACTGGCAAAATTACCAGTTTGAAGAGAGCTACTTGAACACAAACTTCACTGCTTGTCTGAGGGAAGCCAGCTCTTGCCCTCCCTTGGTGAGGTATTAAATAAGCTCAAACAACATTAGAGTCTCACTTCCTGATTTGATTTTACTGGCCCTGAGGGAGAGCCCATGAAACTCAACCAGAGAAGATGCTACATTTGTCCCATTTGGGCATGGATCTATCACTATGAAAGAATCAATTTGAGTCAAATCAAACCAGTCTTATCCAGAATAGTAAAGTTCACTGTAAGAAATGTTCAAGTCTGCTTAAGCAGAGGCAGCCTAAATTTCCCTAGGCTATTCGCTATCCAGAATAGTTCTGCTGGATGTTTTAAGTACTTTGGCATTAACAGGGGGCAACAAGGGCTAAGGATTATTGCCTATTTGTGCAAACCTTTAAAACACTCAAAAAAAAAAAAATCCCTTGGAAATTGTGTACACAGCTAGCCTCTGCAGTCACTACACAGCCAATGTTCCCAGCACTATCACCCAACCCCTCACTCTCATAGCCCTGGAGTTTGTTACGCCCACCTTTTTGCATCCTGTTTTAACTTGGCCTATCACTGACTAAGGCAGAGACTATGCAGTTGTACCACATCATGCATAATAGGGCCCTGACTTGACTGGGCCATTCTAGAATACAGATAAAGAAGACTCATTTTGTTGTCTGTCACTAGATGTAGAGTGTAACAAAAGGCCGAAGTGACCACTGATCTTCCTGGGGACTTGTGTGCCTAAGTCACTCAGGTTCTTTTCAAAATTCCCCATCTCGTGAGTAGAATGCATTCTGTAGAATGCTGGAGGTTTTCTTGTCAAGGATAACTTTAATGATGAATTTTCTGGCTTTTGTAGATTTAAGTTGACTTCTTTACACTAATGAAGCACTTGGTGCATGTGTGGTTTTAGGTATATATATTTTAAACTCAGCTGTGGCTGAAATGAGCTTGAGCACCACTTGGAAGTCTTTTTTTAATTGTAACCCCAAATCACTAATCTCTTTTGCAAATCTTGGCCTTCTAGAGTATGTCTGTATAGCAGCAGGGTGGTGTGAGTCTCAGCACAGGCAGACAGACTTGCACTAGCTCAGCTCAAGCTAACATGCCAAAAACAGCAGTGTGGATGTTGCGGCACTGGTGGTGGGTCGGGCTAGCCCACCTAATCCAAGCCCATCCAACTCCCTGGGTCTGAGCTAGTCTGAAACGCCACCCATTCTACAGTGTCCCCACTACTATTTTTAGCACCCAAGTGCAACCTGAGCTAGCGCAAGTCTACCCACACTGGGACTCACATTTCCCAGCTGCTGTATAGACATACCCACAGGGGTGATTTAAAGCCCATTGAAGTCAATTGAAATAATTCCTACTCACTTCAGTGGGCTTTCAATCATGGCCATAAAACTCCCATTCACGTCAATGGAAGTTATACATGCATAAGGGCTACAGGAACAGGTCCAGATGGAACTTGAATTGCTGAACTGAAAAATTGCCAAATGACGACAACCACTGCTTCTCTATGTAAAAGAAAATTCTGAGTACCACTTTGTATTTACATTGTACCAGCTCCTGCCTTTACACTATTGGTTAGTCTCTAAGGTGCCACAAGTCCTCCTTTTCTTTTTGCGAATACAGACTAACACGGCTGTTACTCTGAAATCTCTGGGACCAGAGGCCTGTGGTTTGTTTGGAACAGTACCGTGTATGCTGACAATGCTATAGAAATAAAACTAATAAAAAGACCCCAGTGCCACAAGGTTATCTAGTCTAAGGAAAACTACAGAAAGAGAGGAACAAAAGGACGAGAAAAGAGCGTGAGTAGTTTCTCACCAGTCTGCCCCCCTCCTCCCATGCCCTGTGAAATATCTCAGTGCTCATCTTCACAGATAAAGTGAGTTTTAAATGGGTTTAAAAAAACCCCTATGTTTGGTAGGAGAAATTTGCTATTATTTAACTGAGTGCTGGGGTAGTGATGTCTGTCTTGGCATGTTTCACTAAATAAGGCTTATATTTATTATCGTCTTTCTCTTTGGAACTCATTTCCCAGTTATGGAAGAGGCTTTGATTTAATCCCATGGAGTGCCTCTCAGATAACAAAAAAGTGGTTCCACAAGCAGAGGAGCGAACTCGTCTGAGAAAATGTCACCAGAAAATGTGAAGGTGTATGCAAGCTCCTGAAGCAGCTGACATTTTTGTCTTAGCACATTCATTTATGCTGGACCAGCACATTCATGCCCTATCCACATTCTCTGCATTCAATGTAAGCGGTTCTTTTTAATCATTATTGCTGAGCTCATGCATTCATTGTCTCAGGTGGCATTTTTTCCATTTGTAAGTTTACCAGGAAACTAGCGTCCAAAGTGGGGAAAAAAAGAAAACTCTGATGTGGTGAAGCATCAGTTGTGACAGAGCATTTGTCTCCTGTGTCACCCACGCTGCTTGGCAGACCATAAAATGGCAGGAGCATCTGCCTCCCAAAGACACTAAAATCATACACAGACCCACGTCTTTTTTGTTGTCCTACAAGACTACAACAGAGATGAGCAGAGAGACCCTGCCCCGCTGCCCAAACATGATGGATCTAAAACTTGCTAACTTCAATGTTTCCTGCAAAAAACATTAAAGCACCAAGTATTAGTTTAATATAACCCTCCCAGCCAATTAAAATGGGGCTTGGGAAGAAACCCTTTCCATATTTGGCATCGGACTTGCTTCATTCCATAAACCTAATATCATACTGACTAATCACAGGGCATACTTTTGATCTGAATATTACCTCTTTTTTGCCTTTTTTTGTAAGGAAGCTTCATCATCTTTGCAGATTTGCTGATGCTTTTGAAGTCTCATGTTCAGCAAGAGAGAAGTCAGGGAAGGAGAGAGTTTTGTCGTTTTTCGTTTGCTTGGTGTCCCCCTGCCCTCCAATAAGTTTAATGTAAATGTGGATAAAATTGCATTTTTTCAATCATACGTTGCTTCTTTCTTTAGAGTAAACTAATTTGCATTAAAATGAGAGTGATCTGCATAGAAAGGCAGAAGTAGTTTGCAAGATTTTAGTTAAATGCAAGATTGTTAAAGAGAAAGGATACAACTGTCACAGTTCCAAGGCCTTTGCCCTAGTTGCATCAGCTGTCTTTAGCAATCTCACATTTAACCAATCCCTTGCAAGCTACCTCTGCATATTTATGTAGATCCCTCTCATTTTAATGCAAATTATCTGGAAGCAAGGCGATGCCTAAAGAAAAATGTGAGTTTTTCTACATTTCTTATTAAACCAAGTAAATTTCCTCCTTCCCTGGTTTCTTTCTTTCTTGAATACAGAGTTTCAAAACTAGTCAGTGTGTGCTATAAGGTTTGCGGAATGAAGTAACTCTGATGCCAAATATGGGCAGAAACTCTTCAAAAAAACCCCTGAATTTTAATTGGCTGCATTTTAAACAAATACTTGGTGCTTCAAGGAGACCTTGAAATTAAAGTCCCAGTGGTCTAGTCAGAGGAGTACAGTGAGCAAGGTTTTGCTTATAATACATTGCCGCTTATTATCATGCTCTAGGGTATCTAATGGCTCTGGACCCTCCCAGAAAATATTTATTTTAAAAGCTATTTGTGAAAGCATCAGGTTGTCCTTCACCTGGCCCCTTCCACCCTCCAAGAGGAGTTAATAAAATTGAACATGAACCTATAGAAATAAAGTAGCAGTTCCCCCAGCCAATGCCTGCTCTCTGCTCATGCACATCTAGAAAAGCACCTAAGTGTGTAGGGCCTGATTCTCCACTATACCAGCAACACTTCACTGAAGGCCATGGCATCACACCAGCATAAAACTGGTGTAACTCAGTGAAGAGTTAGGTCACTAATTTCTCTGAAGTTTTAAAAGGAAGAGCTGCTGTAACCTTGAGCCACCCCCCTCCCAGTATTCTCTCTTAATCCACAGAGCTTTTATGAGAATTGTATGCATTCAGCTCTCCATAATTTGGATTTGGGATTTTTCTGAGGTGAGGGTTGCTACTAAAGTAAGGAGCAGGAGGCTAAACAGTAGCAGTCATTTATTATTACAGCCACCTTCATTACTCATTCATTACTCAGCTTCCCCTATTAGCAACCCCCTTTTGTTTTGTTTTTTTGTCTTCACTTCCTTTTCCCCTCCTAGGTGCATCTGTAGAAGGTCTGCACTTTCAATGCTATATTAATAGTAATTACAAGTCTTTAATGCTTCCTTTCACTAGAATGATTTTGCACTACTTCTTTCTCTCTTTCTTTGCTTCTGAAAGGTAATTTACTGCCAACACAGTCTTTGGTTTCATTACTGCCTCCTCTAACATTTCTTGTGGTATTTCCCCCCCCTAAAGTTTCCTTTTGTGGACCCATTATTATTTCTTACTTCACAATCCATGGTTACTGACCCAGCATGTTATTATTTATGTGCCTTTCCTCTTGCTAGCAGGCAGCAGAGTTCAATAAACATTTGTGTTCAAATGGCTCAAAATAATCCTGATGTTTCTTCTAGCATTTCATACAGACAGGCACATGGATAATAAACACACACACACTCACTTGCAGTACAGAGTAGGATTTTAGTTGGATTCTTCCTGTAACTACCAAAGGCAGGAAAGTGGCTATCAAGGTCAGGGAGGTGGCAGTGAATGTTTTCAGATTTCAGGCCAGGGATATTGAGCCTATGAGCAGCTCCGGAAAATACTGGCTGGGTTACCCAGCACCAATGCCCCTTCAAGCTCCATTTACAGAGCCACATTGTCACTAGCTCTATGAAGCTACGGGTTCCCACAAAAATGCAGCTGGCAGCAAGGGATGGGGTGGGGGACAGGATAGCATTAGCATATGACAGGAAAACAAGGTTAAAAACAAAAGGAAGAGGAAGTATTTGAATTGCGAGTACAGATTCCACAGGAATTTAACCATTTCATGGCATTTTTTCCTAGTATCACAGTTTCAAAAAAGAAAGAAGCAGCCACCGCTTCTCCCTCTGCAATTCTGTAACAATCTGGAGATGGTATACTCCAGTGAATAATTGTTTGTATTACAATAGCACCCAGAGGCCCCACCCAAAATGGGGGAGTGGGGAGAGGAGCTCACTCTAAGAGATAGACCCTGCCCCAAAGAGTTTACAATCTAAATATGCAAGGGAGACAAAAGATGGAAAGGGAAACAGAGGCACAAGCAAAAGTGACTTGCCCTAGGTTGAGCCAGGAATAGCACCTAGGTCTCTGGAATCACAGATCAGCACCCTACCCACTGGATCATGCTGCTTCTCTTTAAGACAATATAATGAATTTTGACTTATGTATCTTTGTGTTCTGCCATGAAGTCAATAGTGCAACGAAGTGTTCTCAGGTCCTTTATAAGTTTTGTTAGCTGTGACTTAGGTCATGATCTAGCGTAACCAGCAACCACTGTGACAGATCCAAAAGATCAGCAGAACTGTTTGGCTTCCTTGTAGCTAGAGAAAGGTGATAGACAATCTACTCAGCAGAAAAGTATCTTTCACAACAGGGAGCTAACGTGGTAGCATGTGGATATATGGTACTTTTTTTTCTGTTCTTGTACAGGTTGTAATATCTCATTATTGTTTATATGAGCAAATAAATGGTTCTTAAAATTGAAGTTCTTTAAGCCATTCATTCCTAGCACAGATACTATCTGAAGCAATAATGTTTGATGTGTCCCAGGCAATAAAATGATATTAGTGTGGAGATAGTTCACTTACTTCTAAATCTAGCTCAGGTCAAACGTAAGGTATGGGTGGTAGATTGCTTTTTAAAAAAAAGGTAAGATTATACTGTGCTGGGGCGAACTACAGTTATGGCATGTTCAACCACTGGAGCAAACTACCAAGGGAAGTGATGGACTCTCCATCTCTGGTGTCAGAGTAACAGCCGGGTTAGTCTGTATTTGCAAAAATAAAAGGAGTCCTTGTGGCACCTTAGAGACTAACCCATTTATTTGAGCATAGGCTTTCGTGAGCCACAGCTCACTTCATCGGATGCATACTGTGGAAACTGCAGAAGACATTCTATACACAGAGATCATGAAACAATACCTCCTCCCACCCCACTCTCCTGCTGGTAATAGCTTATCTAAAGTGATCACTCTCCTTACAATGTGTATGATAATCAAGTTGGGCCATTTCCAGCACAAATCCAGGTTTTCTCACCCTCCACCCCCCCCAAAAAAACACACACACACACAAACTCACTCTCCTGCTGGTAATAGCTCATCCAAACTGACCACTCTCCTTACAATGTGTATGATAATCAAGGTGGGCCATTTCCAGCATAAATCCAAGTTTAACCAGAATGTCTGGGAGGGGGTAGGAAAAAACAAGGGGAAATAGGCTACCTTGCATAATGACTTAGCCACTCCCAGGCTCCATTTAAGCCTAAATTAATAGTATCCAATTTGCAAATGAATTCCAATTCAGCAGTTTCTCGCTGGAGTCTGGATTTGAAGTTTTTTTGTTGTAAGATAGCGACCTTCATGTCTGTAATTGCGTAACCAGAGAGATTGAAGTGTTTTCCGACTGGTTTATGAATGTTATAATTCTTGACATCTGATTTGTGTCCATTTATTCTTTTACGTAGAGACTGTGCAGTTTGACCAATGTACATGGCAGAGGGGCATTGCTGGCACATGATGACATATATCACATTGGTGGATGTGCAGGTGAACGAGCCTCTGATAGTGTGGCTGATGTTATTAGGCCCTGTGATGGTGTCCCCTGAATAGATATGTGGACACAGTTGGCAACGGGCTTTGTTGCAAGGATAGGTTCCTGGGTTAGTGGTTCTGTTGTGTGGTATGTGGTTGTTGGTCAGTATTTGCTTCAGGTTGGGGGGCTGTCTGTAGGCAAGGACTGGCCTGTCTCCCAAGATTTGTGAGAGTGTTGGGTCATCCTTCAGGATAGGTTGTAGATCCTTAATAATGCGTTGGAGGGGTTTTAGTTGGGGGCTGAAGGTGACGGCTAGTGGCGTTCTGTTATTTTCTTTGTTAGGCCTGTCCTGTAGTAGGTGACTTCTGGGAACTCTTCTGGCTCTATCAATCTGTTTCTTCACTTCCGCAGGTGGGTATTGTAGTTGTAAGAATGCTTGATAGAGATCTTGTAGGTTTTGTCTCTGTCTGAGGGGTTGGAGCAAATGCGGTTGTATCGCAGAGCTTGGCTGTAGAGGATGGATCGTGTGGTGTGGTCAGGGTGAAAGCTGGAGGCATGTAGGTAGGAATAGCGGTCAGTAGGTTTCCGGTATAGGGTGGTGTTTATGTGACCATTGTTTATTAGCACTGTAGTGTCCAGGAAGTGGATCTCTTGTGTGGACTGGACCAGGCTGAGGTTGATGGTGCTGGACAGTCTCTACGTAAAAGAATAAATGGACACAAATCAGATGTCAAGAATTATAACATTCATAAACCAGTTGGAGAACACTTCAATCTCTCTGATCACGCAATTACAGACATGAAGGTCGCTATCTTACAACAAAAAAACTTCAAATCCAGACTCCAGCGAGAAACTGCTGAATTGGAATTCGTTTGCAAATTGGATACTATTAATTTAGGCTTAAATAGAGACTGGGAGTGGCTAAATCATTATGCAAGGTAGCCTATTTCCCCTTGTTTTTTCCTACCCCCTCCCCCCCTCCCAGACATTCTGGTTAAACTTGGATTTATGCTGGAAATGGCCCACCTTGATTATCATACACATTGTAAGGAGAGTGGTCAGTTTGGATGAGCTATTACCAGCAGGAGAGTGAGTTTGTGTGTGTGTGTGTTTTTTTTGGGGGGGGTGTGTGTGAGAAAACCTGGATTTGTGCTGGAAATGGCCCACGTTGAATATCATGCACATTGTAGGGAGAGTGGTTACTTTGGATAAGCTATTACCAGCAGGAGAGTGAGTTTGTGAGTGTGGTTTTTGGAAAAGGGTGGGGGGGGGGTGAGAATTGGATGGGCTATTACCAGCAGGAGAGTGAGTTTGTGGGGGGGCGGGAGGGTGAGAAAACCTGGATTTGTGCTGGAAATGGCCCAACTTGATTATCATACACATTGTAAGGAGAGTGATCACTTTAGATAAGCTATTACCAGCAGGAGAGTGGGGTGGGAGGAGGTATTGTTTCATGGTCTCTGTATATATAATGTCTTCTGCAGTTTCCATAGTATGCATCCGATGAAGTGAGCTGTAGCTCACGAAAGCTTATGCTCAGATAAATTGGTTAGTCTCTAAGGTGCCACAAGTACTCCATCTCTGGTGTGCAGTTCAAGTCTGGGTGCCTTTCTGGAAGATATACTTTCATAGAAATGTAGAAGTGGAAGGGCTCTTGAGAAGTCATCAAGTCTAGCCCTGATAGATGTTTTCCCAACCCGTTCTTTAAAACCTCCAGTGATGGGGATTCCACAACCTCCCTTCAAATTCAAACTTAACTACCTTTATAGTTAGAAAGTTTTTCATAATACCCAGTTAGCAAATACCAACGTTGTTGAAACCTGCCCATAGCTCTTTGAGTTTCAGTTGAATGTGAGAAGCTTCAAATGCATTTCTAACTCACTGAGGATGGGATAGTGACCCTGTTACCACCACAGCAGGGCAGATAGTCACACAAATGTCCCATCACTGGGACTAGTTCTGAGAATAACCCCCCACCCCAAAGCCCTACTCCTTCCAAAAAAAAAAAAAAGAAAAAAAAAAAAAAGAAAGAAAACCGATACACATTCCCATCTGGGGTTTCTTTTACAGGTTAGTCACTGTAGTTATCAGATTTTGTCAGTTAGACCTTGGCCCTTCAAGCTATTGAATGCAGGTGGATGCCCAGTGCCACACGGAGCTCCACTGAAGTCACTAAGCAGCTTGCAGTGGGGAAGCCTTAGCCAGCTACACTTCAGCACAGCTCTCTCTCACTGCGCTCTATTTCCAGAGCATCTTAGGCTACGCCTACACTTGGAGCTGGGGCAGGTATGATTTCCAGGTTGAGCAGACATACTCACACCAGCTCTCATTGAGCTAGCAGTCTGAAAACCATAGCTCAGCTGCGGTACATATCCATAGGGGCTGGGCAGGATTGTACTTAGAGTGGCTAGCCTGCGCTGCCATTCACTGCTGCCTGGGCTACTGCAGCTACACTTCTATTTTTAGAGTGCTAGCAGGGATGTCTACCCAGCTCCATGTGTAGACGAAGCCTTAGTGCTGTAAAACAAGGCTTTCAAAATTTGGTTAACATTTGGGTACCTATATTAAATACACTCAAATCAGTGCCTCTATAATCTTCCACCATCACAGACTTTAAAACAACATCAAAAAGCATTGTAACTTCCATAGAATGCTGTAGCAAGCCACTGGTGAAATAAGTGGAATGGCAAGAATGCCCTCCTTATGAAAAACTAATAGAGGATTCCTACGGAACTAATCATACTGGCAGACAAACCTGATCTTTAGAACCTAAGAGCAGGGAAATTATTTTCAGACATAGCAATCTGCTCTGCCCAAGTGAAATGGCTGGACATTGAAGTTAGACAAATTCAGACTAGAAATAAAGTGTAAATTTTTAACAGTGAGGGTAATTAACCATTTAAAACAGCTTACCAAGGGTCACACTGGATTCTCCATCACTGGCAATTTTTAAACCAAGATTGGATTTTTTCTAAAATATATGCTCTAGAAATTATTTTGGGGAAGTGCTATGGCCTGTTCTGTGCAGGAAGTCAGACTAGATGATCACAACAGTCCCTTCTGGCCTTGGAATCTATGAACCTATAATTTTATGAAGCATTAATTGCTTTGCTATATTCTTTCCTGAGGCCAGTCTATATCTGGTCATTGATGAAGAAGTAGAGTGGATATTTGGACACAAATATTGCCCTGTTCCTCTCCAAAAAATCAGTATTTCAAAGGATACCACAGAGGCAGGCAATGTTTTGTGATAGATACTGCAGAATAAAAAACAACAGTTTTCAAAAATGCTATTTCTGGAAGAGGTGTAAAAACATGACTGCCCACTTCTGCTAAAGAGAATATTTGTGGAATTATTATGAGCATATTTTTTTAATATATTCCAACCCCTAAAAAGCACCAGTTGTTGTATATTTTATGCTACTCTTACAGGGTCAAAAAGAAAGCAGAAATTAGAGATGCAGCCATACACTCACATACTGAATTAATACTTAAAGGATTAGGGAGAACATACCATCTCCTCAGCAATAAGAAAGGAGAAAACGGGGCAAAACAGGACAGGAACTTACCAACTTGAAGAGACGTAGCCAGAAGCAATCAACTGCGAAATGGCCACTTCAGGGTTGCAACTGTCTGAGTCTGCCAAATTTAAAGGGCTAGCCCCAGAAAGGTGGGAGGGGGAGGGAGGCAGAGTTTATAATCCTGCATTAAGGAGGGCTAGTAGGTACCAGGAAGGTGTTGTTTTGTTGTCCATGTTGGTTTTTCCAGGAGGTTTATGAGGGTTAATACACATCCTCCAGCTCTGTCCCAAATCACTGAGTTCCAGTGATGTATGATCAGACTGGGAGATGTGTATCAGCCCTCTGAAACCCCACGGAAAGGTAGCAAAAAATTAATTCACCTTGAGGCTTCATTATAGGACCCCTCCCTGCACCTGACAACCATGGCTATGGAAAATCACTCCAATGGAGCTGTATTCTCAGAGAGCTGGGGATGGCCTAGAGACGTTGTAGATGTCTCCTTGTGGGTGTCCCTGGATCTGTGGATCCCAGGGAATCTGCTGGGGCTGAAGACACAACTCTGACAGGGTGGGATATGTCTGAGCCAAATTGTGAACTATACTATGCCTAGTGAACAGAGGCCAACGTCTACAAAGGGGGTTAGATGCCTAAAGCCCAGGTTTAGGTGACAGTGCGATTCACAAAACCCCCATTCAATTGCCACCTAAACCTATAGATGACTCAACTCATTGGAGCCTAAATTTTCACTGTAACAGTCCCCTAGGCACTTGAATTTCTATCTCTGGGCATGCACACTTCTGCCTTCAGGCAGGCACCCAGAGACCTATCTCCTGCCTAAGCCCCAGCATGAACCTCAAACCAGATGAAGATAGATGTGGCAAAGCCTACCTCACTTGTGGGGCCCAATCCAGCAGCCATGCTCACAGCATGCCTAACTCCATTCAGAATGGCCCCCTGGATAGTGGGAGAAAGAGGCCTCTCTTATAAGCTTCAGCCCAGTGGTTAGGACACTCATCCAGAATGTGGAAGATCCCAGTTCAATTTCCTCCTCTGCCTGATGTGGTCCCCTTATGGATATGGGCCAGAGTGACTAGACTCAACCCAGACCCAGTTAGGTTTTAGAAGTACATAGGATCCAGCAGTTAGGGCCACTTGCACCAGACTGTTCACTGTTCAGATGGGGGACTGGGCCGTGTAGTAACAATAACCACTGTCTGCTCTATAAGGGAAGAGGCGCACTTCTCCCACCCAATAAAATGACTTGGGGAAAACTCTGTCAGGGACTCCTCATGGCTTTTCCCTCCTCCCATGTTTTTTCTGTGGAAGGGGATGATCTAGCCTACTGCTAGTTGCAGTTACTATTTGTTCATCTTCAGCAGGATTTTCAGGTCCTGGTAGGGCAGGATGTTTTGGTACTTGTATAAACCATGTATTGTTTTTCTGTGTATTTTCATAACACATGGTGCTGCTGTAGGTTACCTCAAAACTCATTGCATCTTGTGGTAAGTCTGAATCCCTCTGGATGCAAAGAATTCCCTGTTAGATGACACCTCATATTCAACAGATATAATTTAACAAGAGAACCCCCATTATCTATCATTCATTGGACCAGACAGGATTACTGTTGCTTGGAAAACCTTCAGGGGAGAACCTGGGAAAGGAGGAATGTGTATGAAGTACTCCTTATGAAGTTTTCCACAAGTCATGCCATTAGAAGCGGAAAAGTTTGCCCCATACGGAACAAAGGGGGAGTTTTGCCCCAAATATCATGAATCACTCAAGACCCATGGGGATCAAGAGGAGGCAAAAGGCCAGGTGCACAGAAATGCTATGCTTCTGCACTGCTCCCTCTTTGTCTCTCTAGCAGTATGGTTCTATTGAAGCTATGTTGCCAAAGACTTTCCCTATGGCTGCCACCAGTGTGGAGTTTGGCTGTAAAGTCAATGAAGCTAGTGGCTGGGTTGGGGAGGAAATGGTGCATGTTCACCACACTGGACCCATGGAGCTTCTTCCATAACATTTGGGGAGAGTAAGAGAAACAGTGCTATGGAAGTGCACCTCTGCCTTCCACTGTAGAGGTGGAGCAGATCTGAGCCTGGAGAATTCCGTCCAAGTGCAGTTCTCTGGGGTGTGATCTTGCTCACTGAGAGGAACTGCATAGCATCATTCCATGAATGTAATCGGAAGATGGCAATATATTATGATGACATATAGGGTGACAGGCAAACTAGCGTTCAAATGATGAATTAGGTCAAGGAGAAATGCGAAAAGTCAGTCCAGCTGGTTGCTTTTTGTGTATAAAAGGATGGAACAATGGTTCCTAAATAAAGTAATTTTGTAGGGTTCATCTCAAATTTAACCCATCTGTATGAATAATCAGGGTTTCCGATGCTAAAAATAAACTACTTCTAGATAATATTAATAACCACAAAAGGACCGAACAGCTTATTCCATCAATTACCTTTGACAAGTCTCACTTTCCAGCGCATCATTTGCTACTATTGAATAGAACAGATAGTGGTTGTTATCCAGTTATGGATGGACACTAGTTTGCCCTGTCTTGTATCATCCTAGCTCTAGTCTAATGTGGAGTTTTAATGTTTATTTAGAACCTACCTTGTGTTATAGAGTTTATAATGTTTGTCCAATAAGGCCTGGTCTGTATAGTTTTTATAACTGTGTCAGTTAAGGGTGTGGGGGTTTTTCTGACATAGTTATGACAGTACGCTCCCTAAGACCTATTCAGCTATAATAGTATAAAGGTACCCGATAACAGTTTAGCTTATTCTTTTTCCCATACGTGAAAAAGCTATACCAGTATAAACACTTTTTTACTGGTATAACTCTGTCCACACTGTGGGCACTGTAACTATACCAGTTGTCAAGGTTCCTCCCCCACTCTGAACTCTAGGGTACAGATGTGGGGACCTGCATGAAAAACCTCCTAAGCTTATCTTTACCAGCTTAGGTCAAAACTTCCCCAAGGTACAAAATACTCCACCCTTTGTCCTTGGATTGGCCGCTACAACCACCAAACTAATACTGGTTACTGGGGAAGAGCTGTTTGGATGAGTCTTTCCCCCCAAAATACTTCCCAAAACCATGCACCCCACTTCCTGGACACGGTTTGGTAAAAAGCCTCACCAATTTGCCTAGGTGACTACAGACCCAGACCCTTGGATCTTAAGAACAATGACCAATCCTCCCAACACTTGCACCCCCCCTTTCCTGGGAAATGTTGGATAAAAAGCCTCACCAGTTTGCATAGGTGACCACAGACCCAAACCCTTGGATCTGAGAACAATGAAAAAGCATTCAGTTTTCTTACAAGACGACTTTTAATAAAAATAGAAGTAAATAGAAATAAAGAAATCCCCCCTGTAAAATCAGGATGGTAGATACCTCACAGGGTAATTAGATTCAAAAACATAGAGAACCCCTCTAGGCAAAACCTTAAGTTACAAAAAAGATACACAGACAGAAATAGTTATTCTATTCAGCACAGTTCTTTTCTCAGCCATTTAAAGAAATCATAATCTAACACATACCTAGCTAGATTACTTACTAAAAGTTCTAAGACTCCATTCCTGGTCTATCCCCGGCCATGACAGAATATAGACAGACCCACAGACCCTTTGTTTTCTCCCTCCTCCCAGCTTTTGAAAGTATCTTGTCTCCTCATTGGTCATTTTGGTCAGGTGCCAGCGAGGTTACCTTTAGCTTCTTAACCCTTTACAGGTGAGAGGAGCTTTCCCCTGGCCAGGAGGGATTTCAAAGGGGCTTACCCTTCCCTTTATATTTATGACACCAGTATAGTTAAAGCTGAACAGTCTGGGGAAGACAAGGCCTAACACTATGTTTGGTTATATTCATTCACTTCTTCAGTGTTGCCATATTGATTTTTTAACTATTATTTGTAATTTACAGTGTTTTCCTTGGTGTATTATAACTGCCTGAATCTAGTGTAAAATACCTAAGTGTTTGTTATATGCTGATCTTTTTTATATAACAACTAAGCTCAAAAAATCTTCCAGGAAGCCTGCCTTCCTTCATAAACATCCTCCCCAGCAAATACAGTCTTCAAGAGAGACCATGGAGAAACCAAAAGCTGTGTTAATATCTGGAGCTGGAAAACCAGAAGCTCTGATATTTATGGGGCATGTTTCAGGGGTGTATAAGGTGTATCCAAGGAGACAAATCCTTGAGAAGAGCTATTAATAAATCTTTGCAATATTTAAAAGACTGGAAACCAGTATATAAAGCTTCTATTGCATGTACTGTCACAAACTTTGTGTGTGAACTTGGAAAAGTGACTTAAATCACCTAGGTCGAACTCACTTTTGTGCTGCACCTTGTCTTGTCATTTATACCGGCATAGAGGGAACTGTAAGTAGAGCTGGTCATGAAACATTTTGATTTTCTGTTGAGAAAATCTAAACAAAATATTTCATTGCAAGTCAGTTGGAGTCAAATTGGAATATTTTGTTTTGTTGAATTGACTGAAATATTTAGTTTTGACTCAGTTCAACATTAAAATGTATTTCTCTATTATGACATGTTGCCTCATGGGAGTGGCAGTTTGGGCTCTCATTCTTTCCAGTGGGCTATACTCACTGGAGGACTACATCTC
Source organism: Lepidochelys olivacea (assembly GCF_965140295.1). Lineage (NCBI taxonomy): Eukaryota > Metazoa > Chordata > Testudines > Cheloniidae > Lepidochelys > Lepidochelys olivacea. The sequence continues at coordinate 136,962,976 of NC_140411.1, forward strand.
CCATAATGCAATGCAGACCCTCTTTGGCCAAGTTGTGTGGTGCTTCATGGTAGACATGATTCTCAGTTCAGCATAGGCGATGTGTCCACTCAGGGAACCTGGCCCATAGGGGAAAACGGGGGCATCAGGCGCTGAAACTAAACTCCCATGAAGCAATGCGCCACAATAGGGAAATGAAGTTTAGTGCTGAACTGACTCAAAACAAAGTGTTTCGGGTCAGTTCAACAAACCCAGAAGAAGCATTCTGACATTTCCAAATCACAGTGTTTTGCAATATTTCCAACCTTTTTTGTCCCAATCTGGGACAAAATCTTTTGTCCCAATCTTGTGCTGGGGCAGCTCTCGGCCTGCGAACTGGAGTGTCTTACGCTCACCTTGGATTCGCTTTGGACTGGTATAAGTTACTACAGGGCAATGGTAAAGGCAGGCTGCTGTGCCTCTGTGTCTGCATAAGGAAAATGGAGAAGACAATACTTACCTACCTCATAGGGGTACCTTTTTGTGATGAAAGGCACTATGTAAAATGTAAGACATCATAGTAAGTATTATCATCATCATTATTATTAATTATTTGTATTACCATAGTGCCTAGGAGCCCTAGTCATGGACCAGAACACCTTTGTGCTAGGCTGTATAAACACAAAACAAAAAGACAATGTATGCCTGTCATAAATATAAAGGGAAGGGTAACCACCTTTCTGTATACAGTGCTATAAAATCCCTCCTGGCCAGAGGCAAAACCCTTTCACCTGTAGAGGGTTAAGAAGCTCAGCTAAACTGGCTGGCACCTGACCCAAAATGGCCAATGAGGGGACAAGATTCTTTCAGATCTGGAGGGGGTGGGGGAACAAAGGTTTTGATCTGTCTGTGTAATGCTTTTGCCGGGAACAGATCAGGAATACAGCCTTACAACTCCTGTAAAGTTAGTAAGTAATCTATAAGTAATCTCGCTAGAAAATGCGTTAGATTTTCTTTTGTTTAATGGCTGGTAAAATAAGCTGTTCTGAAGGGAATGTATATTCCTGTTTTTGTGTCTTTTGTAACTTAAGGTTTTACGTAAAGGGATTCTCTATGTTTTGAATCTGATTACCCTGTAAGGTATTTACCATCCTGATTTTACAGAGGTGATTCTTTTACCTTTTCTTTAATTAAAATTCTTCTTTTAAGAACCTGATTGATTTTTCATTGTTCTTAAGATCCAAGGGTTTGGGTCTGTGTTCACCTGTACAAATTGGTGAGGATTCTTATCAAGCCTTCCCCAGGAAAGGGGGTGTAGGGCTTGGGGGGATATTTTGGGGGAAGATGTCTTCAAGTGGGCTCTTTTCCTGTTCTTTGTTTAAAATGCTTGGTGGTGGCAGCATACGGTTCAAGGAAAAGGCAAAGTTTGTACCTTGGGGAAGTTTTTAACCTAGGCTGGTAAGAATAAGCTTAGGGGGTCTTTCATACAGGTCCCCACATCTGTACCCTAGAGTTCAGAGTGGGGAAGGAACCTTGACAATGCCCCTCTTTCCTTTTATATCGATTTGGAGTTACTCCAATGAACTTGCTAAAACTCCAGTCCAGCAAAGCACTTACGCATGTGTTTAACATTAAACATGGGAGTAGTCCCATAGAAATCAACTTTTGAGAATCAAAGCTTTTGATAATTTTCAAGGACCCTTAGAAGCTTTCCTGTAATATATCTTTTAATTAGCCCAATAAAAGATTACCTACAACTTCTTATTTAGTAATGGAAATGTTGGAAGATCTTTAACTTACATGATAGGGCAACAGTGGCCCGTAATATTTTACTCATATATATATAAGAATTGATCTATGTCAATCACTTCTCATGAACTGAAGTCCCACGTAAATTATGAAAATTATTTTCTCGTACTGAAGAAAACATTGTCATACGCTATTGGCTGCTACTGTTTTCAGTGAGGTTACTGTAGGTTTACCTCAATTTTACCTACTCGGGAGTTTCTTTTTCCTTCATTTAACAGTGGAGGAGGGATTTTTTAAAAGTGTTGCCCTTTCAAAAGTCTGGAAGAAAAGAAAAACAAACAAATCACAGTGTGATTTTTTATCAGTAAAATGTATCAAAAGTGTTGCAGAAATTACCTGCTTGCACCATTTTGTACACAGCCCTCACAGAAGAGGCCTTGGAGTTCTTTACAGGCTCTTCTGAGGCAATCTGAAAATTAAATGGACCTTGCACAGCCTGGGATAGCTTCGTTTAACAACAAACAAGACCAGATGGGCTCCAGAGTGATGAGCCTGGCAGACAAAAATGAAATGCTGGAAAAACAAATTATGGTAACAGACACCATACTACAAGTTAGTCTTATATAGATTTTTTTAAAAATCAAAAGCCCTAAAGAGCAAGGAAAATAAGTCACTCACATTTAAACTAGAATGCGTGTAAAACACAATTTATTTAAATATTAGTCCAGTTTGATTCCTGGAAGGAGCAGCAGGAAAAGATATCTATCGGATTCCTAGACAGTTGGCTACCACAAGACTAGAGGCAAGCACTAAATTTTTCCTGAGATCAGGGGTGAAAGTAACTTAAAGGATTTACCAGTATGCCGGAGTCCTGAGCAGGGGCGTGGCCTCAACCAGAAGACAAGTGGCCTCAACAGGAAAAGGTGGGGCCTTTAAATCAAGATTTAAATCAAGAGTTAAAGGTCCCGGGGCTCTGGCTGTGGATGGGAGCCCCAGGGCCTTTAAATCACCCTGGACCTACCAGCTGCAGAGGCGGTTGGGAGCTCAGGGGCAAATTAAAGGGCTCAGGGCTCCAGCCACCGTGGAGCTCCGGGCTCTTTATATCACCATGGGAGCCCTGCCGCCACTACTCTGGGGCTCTGGCAGTGGGGCTCGGGCAGGGATTTAAAGGGCCCAGGGCTCCCCACAGCAGCTGGAGCCCTGGCCCTTTAAATCACCACCAGGGAAGCCAGTCCGGTCCGGCACGGTGTACTGGCTCTTGCCGGTACGCCGTACCGGACTGGACTGGCTTACTTTTACCTCTGCCTGAGATGGAGACTGTGATGTAAATCCAGTGGAGTTACCCTAGACTACGCTGGTATAACTGACAGTAGAATTTGGCTCTAATTAATTAAGTTTTATGACACTCTTGTGAGGTTGAAATGGTAATTAACCCAGTAAGAGAAGAATCTGATCTTAATTACCTGAAGATGAGCTCTGTGTAGCTCAAAACCTTGTCTCTCACACCAACAGAAGTTGGTCCAGTAAAACAGTGACCCCCAACCTTATTACACAGGAGGGACACATAAATCTAAGCACAACAGTGTGGGCCAAACAGATTCTACATATTTTAATAAGATTTAAAGTCACCTGTATTGATTTATATTTTTTAAGTTCAGCTTGTTTCATATGAATTTAGCTAGGTTGTTACTATGTCAATATTGTCTATTTATGCACTTGTGTAAACTAAAATGATGTATAGATGACAACAAACTGCTAATGAATCGGCTGTTAGTATATTGTGCTGAAGCGGGCTACAGGCCTTAGGAAATACTCTGGTAGGCCATATATGGTCTGTAGGCCATTGGTTGGGCACCCCTGCAGTCAAAGATATTACCTCACCCACCTTGTTTCTCTTAGTTATGAAGGCATAGATTTCTTTTCAACTCCTCTATCTCTCTAGCTACTGAAGGATTAGATTCTGCCTCACTTATTCCCATTGACTCATACCTTTGTCCACAAGTAGTTCCATTGTAATAAGTGAGCCTTCTTGTGGAATAAGATACAAAACAACATAAGTAAAGTTGGTAAAATCTGGCTTCCAGGAATCAAGGAACAATCTTCTCCCACTTCACATACTTTGTGTTCAGGGAGAAGAAGAAGCATCTATCTGCTGTATCCTGCCCAATTTTCAGTGTGTCCCCGCAAAAATCCATATTGCTTTAGGAAGCAGAATAAGCAAATAAACTCCTGAATTAAGTACTGCAACGCACTGAACAGAATGAAATGGAAACAGATTTAAGACAGAAGATAAAAACTAGCAAATGGCTTTAATATAGGTCAATCCTTAATAGTGATTATTTGCTTTGTGAAGCATATGATTGGATACGTTGCTCTTGTTTGTTACTCCTCAAACACAGAGCACAATGGTACTAGGTGGGCAGACATATCCAAAGCACGGGACCTCTCTACATGTTTGTGGAGTGCCCCTTCCACACCAGCCTCTTCTTACTCCCTCACTCAATCCATAGTGGCTAGTCCCTGTCCTCACTACCCTCACCCACCCGAGAGTGGTCAGCAAGAGGACACCGAGTACTACTCACACTTTACTGCCTTCCTACACATACTGCTCCAGAGAGCAAAACTGGTATTAAGGGGGGAGGAAGGCAGAGGTTGGTTGGCAGACAGATGGATACATTGCTTCAAAGGAGCTGCATGGCACCTGCTTCCCACAGCTGCAGCTTTCTGCAGCAAACGTGGTAATTCAGATGTTCCCCCCATTCCTCTCCTCTGCCAAGAAAGGAAAGGGAAGGACCGTTTAAGTCTTTCCTTTCTAGAAGCAGCAGCTTCAGAGTTTGGGGGTTTGGGAGCCCGAGACACCACCAGGTTAGGATTTGCATGTACCTTGGCAATGAGAAGTTACATCTGGCAGGTAGGCCCTGATCCTGCCCTAAACAGGGTCTGCAGGGGTGGAACTCAGGCCTATTTTAAGGCCTTCCCTTTTTCCCTTTTCATTATTTTACTTTTGCTAGATAATAATCCTGGCTACAAACTCGTTACAGGAGTCTGAGAGTCACGTAGGCCCCACCACATTGTTTATTTACTAGCCCAGCTGCTGAGGTGTTGAAGAAGAGCTTGCAGTTCTCACTGGCAGAGGAGAGTCCGTTTCTCACTGAGTGGACGAAGACCCAAGAGAACATTTCCTAGTGTGTTTACACTCTTGAATAAGGGATTTGGTGAGCTAATGCAGGAGCCATATTTACAATTCACAGGTGCAGCTCTGCCTTGGTGCTTCAGTTAACGGGCACCAAGCTCAAGCATCAAAACTGTTATTTTCATTGCCTCAGAAGACTTTGGGTGGAATCCTGGCTCCAGTGAAGGCCATGACAAAACTCGCACTTCAGTGACACCAGGATTTCATCCCCTCTCCCCAATTCTGGTGTGTGTGTGTGTGTGTATGTGTTAATTGTGCCCCAACCACACTGAGCCCTTCAATCCTTGGTTTGTCACTCAGCCATCACTTCACTCAGGCCTTGTCTACACTGGGGACATCAGCCACTCCTCTAGATGCAATGATGCAAACCGCAAGTATAGACAGGCAAAGCTCCTATAAACTGCAGTTCACAGCAGTGCATTTCATTCCTGCTATAATATGTCATACACTACATTGGTGCAAATGGTGGCTTCCAATACTTTGTATAAAGCACAGATTTGCACCATCAAAGTTACACCAATGACTGTAACTGAGCCTAGTAAACAGTCAGTGAGAGTAAGCGGTCAGCCTCAACTAGGTGCTCTTCAGCCCTGCAGAAAGGAAGCCATATTCAACTGCAAAGAGAGCCCATTTGGATTTAATGATCCCCCTTTTAATACAAAGTCTAGCTACATATAAACAGTACTTACCTATTCCTTGGTCAGATACCTTGAGGGCCTGCTATTAACCACCAAGGTTTCCAGTTACGTTTTTCATGTTTAACCCCTCTGCTGGGGTTCCAGGCAACCTAATGGCTGTGCCTGAGTATCTGTGATCTCTTAGTGTATGTCTACACTGCACACCTTACAACAGCGTGGCCATGCTGCTGCAGCTGTGCCATTGTGAGGTGCGCTGTGTGGCCGCTCTTTATTGCCAGGAGAGATCTCCTGTCGACCAAATGAAACCACCTCCCATGAGAGGTGGTAACTTCGTGCCTGGGAGCGCGGCTCTCACCAACGAAGCGCTGTCCACTCCGTTGCTTTTCACCGCTAAAACTTTTGTCATTCAGAGGGGTGTTTTTTCACACCCCTGAGTGACAAAAGTTTTAGCCATGAAAGTGCTGGTGTAGGTGTAGCCTTACACAGGCATTATATTTCCATACACACTCCTTGGGTGGTTTACTCCACTCCTGTCTCAGTGAGACTCCGCCTCTGCAGAAATATAACCAAGCCCTAAGGTGGGAGGGGCGGGGAGGGAGCAAGGAAGGGTGAATAGGTTTAATTCCCCACTAACTCCACATATTCCTCTCCCCCTCCCCCCAAAACACATTTTGTAAACACTGGGAGGGCTGGTAGGAATTTCACTCTGAGAGGTTACACATTTTGTTGTTTAGAAGGCTATTTTGAGCAGGATCCAGGAAAGAATGAGGAGCCAGGGAAGTTGTCTGATAGCACAGGTGACATGGTTAATGCTTCCTTGCACTTGTGATAAAAACAGGCAGTGACGTGCTGCACCTGCCTGCGTCTGGAGAGCTGGGAGTTGGGGAGGCCATAGCAGAGGGAGCCACAATAGTTTAGGCATGAAATATATAGTCAGCACATCTTTTATCCAGGGAAAGATTGGTCTTGCTTGCTGCTATGCTCTCTGAACAGACATACTGTTCTTGACAGTTCTCTGTGTTTTTGATTTGTGGAGGTGGTGTGTAGGGGAGACATGTCTGCCCTAAACTTTTTTTTTTTTCCTGCAGTCAGACTGTCTTGATAAGATGTTGTGTGTGCTGTTGAGATACCACAGTGACAGTGAGACTGCGCTTAGCTCTGGCTCAAGCAGTACAAACAATAACAAGAGACAACACACTGTTTAACTAAATGCTGCATGGTCCCCTGTTGCTTTAGCAGAACCATGGGAGTAGAATCTACCTGTGTATCTAAGGCAAATATTGTCAGTCATCATCAGCTGCTAGCCACATGGTGCTTTGTTATATGTGATTTAACAGTACCTAGCAGAAACAATTGCTGAGATCACCTGAATCAGTACCAGAATTTATTGATGAAGGAAAAACCATCTGCTAAAGCTAACATGACAGTCTAGCAGTGGCATTATTACCATTTTGCCAGTTATTCCCCAGACACAGCAGTGGCTGAGTTTATTAGGTCATTGTCTCCTGTTATGGGACTCTTGCAGTTTTATTACTGCAAGCAAAGCCAAGTGTTTGGGGCAGCATGCGAGAAAAATGCTTATTTGAAAATTTAACGAGTGGGCAGTAGATGCTGACGGCATGGGCCAATCAGAGGTCAGCATTGACAGCTAGAGAGTGAATGAGAGATGATGGGTAGGCTGCGGATTTGATCCATGTTTGTGTAATGCCTAGCACAATGGGGTCCTGATCCATGACTAGAGTTCCTAGGAACCATAGTACTACAAAGAACTAAGTAAATAAATAATGTTGAGAGGGTACCGTACAGGGATGTCCTTTTGTCCATATAATTGTCACTTGAACAGTTAGGTGGTGAAGTGCAAGGTGGAGAAGGCCAGCCAGCACTGTCTGCAGTGCTAGTGGCCCCAGAAGGAATATGGGAAGGTAAGTCCATGGTCCTGCCCCCCTACGTATCCAGAGAGCGCTAGGAAAAGTGCTGACTATGTCAGGGTATAGTGGCTTTCCCTCCCACCCATGGAGACATGATGCCATACATAGGCTTAATCCTTCCAGGCACTGGCCTTTGGCTGGTTGACCTCTATGTCCTCAGTGAGGGTCCACCCTGCAGAAGGATAATTGAACCCTAAGATTTGTTCTCTCTCCATTTCTAAGAAAGAAAATGTAAGCTGTTTTATATCCACCTTTTTTTCAGGGCCAATTTGCTTTCTATTAGGTTTTCCATTCCACATGTAAAAATGATCTAGAGTACACTAAAGGAGTTCTATTTAATATAAAATGTCCTACAAGTAAACAGTAACGTATTCATTTCACTGCCTGTCACCAGGTTGATAAACTATTTTGTTTTTCAAAAAGCTGGTCAGTTTCCATTAAGGGAATAAAAACACAAAGTAACTCATCAGTTTACCAAAAAACAGAAGCAGGCCTAGTCAGCCAACTTTGCAGAAAGTTTTTGTTTCAGATTTTAAGAAGTTTGGGGGGAGAGATAGCTCAGTGGTTTGAGCATTGGCCTGCTTAAACCCAGGGTTGTGAGTTCAGTCCTTGAGGGGGCCATTTAGGGATCTGGGCCAAAGACTGGGGATTGGTCCTGCTTTGAGCAGGGGGTTGGACTGAATGGCTTCCTGAGGTCCCTTCCAACCCTGTGATTCTAAGTTGGGGAGTCAAATTTGTTAGCTAAGCCTCCAGCTAGAGTTCATACATTTACATAAATTCCTTTTCTTTCCCCCTGGAGCCTGACCCTGGTTCCTGAGGCTTGGGTGAGAGACAGAAGACTTGCCTTTTCAAGCTTATACAGCTTTTGGAAAGCCTCCCTGCTTCCTTATTACTCATAAATCAAAGATTCTTAAAGGGCCCCTGCAGCCTGCACTTGATAAAAGCCTCCTATTTAAAAGTGCCCCCTCCATCTTTAGAAATAAATATCCCTTAAATTAAAAGTAGACACTAATAAATCACTTGCACGATACAACTGCTCCCCACTGCTCACCTTGTATCATCTGGCTTTAAGACTGCAGCACACAAGGGTCTTCCAGCTACATGATTTATGACTCTTGGATGTGTCTAACCCCGCCACCTACACAACTTCATCTATGGGAGACAGAACTTTCTTTTCAATAAATAATGGGGGTACTTGCAAAATACCTGCTCCATAAAGAAGCACCCACTGTACTTCCCACCAAAGGAGAGCAGGGCCTCCGTGCTTCAGGACAGCCTGTTTTTTCAACACGTCACTATGTGCACTGCAGTGTGTGCGCCCTGGCCTGGTGCAAATTGAAACTGAAAGATGTTGATAAAAAATTTCAGCACAATTGCAATGAGAATAATGAGTTGTGACTGTTTTGCCTAGGTATCTAAAATATTTTCATGAATAAAGAATCCAGGTTTTGGGTGTCAAATAACTCATTAAAATGCTGATTTTCAACTTGTTTGTAGGGGTTTTTTGAAAGAAAGAAAGAAAGAAAGAAAGAAAGAAAGAAAGAAAGAAAGAAAGAAAGAAAGAAAGAAAGGAAACACCAGTGCATGATAATTTCATGTCCACTCAGGGTTTTTCCCCCTTATGTCTGTGACATGTGAAACTCCAGAGGCCTCTTTATCCTTAGACCTGCCCAGGTGACATTTTGCTAATTCAGACTGCTGCGGTCATCAGATTGTTTTCGTAGAGTTTTGGGGCATACATTAAGTATTTATATCATTCGCTATGTGTGGCTGTCAACTCCTCTACAGACAGATTAAGTGACATTAGATATTTTTTAAGGGAGCAAAACTTTCTGGTTTCTCATCTTTACCTCAATAGCAACCTGAGCCCCAGTTGTTGTTATTAGTTATTTGTATTACCATAGCACCCGTCATGAACCCAAACCCCATTGTGCTAGAAGCTGTTCAAACACTGAACAAGTTCACACCCTTAAGCTTCTAGAATTATCCAGTATCAGATCTTCTTTATTATATAGAGTGCTTTATTTAAAAAAAAATTAATAAGGAAGGGAGGGCTCACTGTGGACAGAATCTGTGGGGATTTCAGGTGGTTGTTGAAAATATCACATTCAATGCTCCTAAAATATCACTGTATGGGTTAAAAACCTTATCTCATACCCAAAAGTCAATGCCAATCTTGAAAGCCACGCGCCTTTCAGACCATTACCTTGCCTGGACTCAAGAACAATTTTCACAGCCTTCTAATCCGGCCAACACTTGCAGTCTCCCTTTCAGATCACAATCCAGTCTCACACACACACATAAGCCACGCATCAATTTTTACAATTGTCCTCAGATTTCTGATCATCACAGTAACTCTCTTTTCATAATAAAAACTTCAATCCTTCTTTTTACAGGGTCATAATTGGAATGGAGTCCTAGGTAACCCTCATGCTAAGGGGCTGGAAGACAGGATTATAGAAAGAAATGCAACTAACAGGAAAGTGTACAGTTGTAAATTAAAATGGATTGCCTTCTGCCAGAGATGACCAGTGCCTGCAGGGAGGTGGGGGAGGGGGTGTCAGAGGGAGAGCAGCTGGCTTCAGCAATGTTACTGAACATGCTCAGTCTGCGTGAGCATGCTCAGTACAAACCAAGCAGCAAATCTAGGCGGGCAGGTGACCCCACATGCTCCCACCCACATCACCTCTGCCTGCTGCTTTAACTTACACTGTTTCTTCAGCTCCTTGGCGTGCACATTACACTCCTTTACATACTGGAAGGGGGTATAAGAGATCTAAGGAACTCTAGCCGAGTACAAACCTGCGGCCCAGGAGGAATGAGAGCTATGGTGGCTTAAGTCACCTTTGCATCATCCTATCCTGTTTGCATGGTGGTCCTCAGAAGGCAGACTCACAGCTGTCTTACACAGTTCCTGTACGGATTAGGTCCTCCCCAGTGAGGCAGTAGTAAAAAAAGAAGTGGGTACTAATCTAAATTAAACTCTATATTCTTCAAATGAGAAGTAGGTAAACTCCATTTACCTTCCTGTACCCTTAACTATACTACTGGTCCTTCCCCAGTTAAAACCAGGTTTTTAGGGCCCTTTTATGTAGCATAAAGGGGCCAGCGCTGAGGTGATGATCTCACCCTAGTTTCTCCATTTTCTCCTCAACTGATGGGTTGTTTGTTTCTTTCTAAGGTGAGCATAAAATATGTTATGCTGTTTTGGTAGATTTACATACTGATGTGACTAGTGGCTTAATTGGATGCGGGAAACATTAACATTGCCCGCTGGTATTCCTCTGACATTGTGCTGACTGAAAAACATAGATAAGGAAAGACAAATGTGGTGAATACCTGAGAAATGTTTTCTTAGCAATAACAACCAAATAAAAGCTCTCCAACTGTTGCCCTAATATTTGATAAGAGGTGCTAATAGCACTGAATGAGTGGAAACAGATAACGGTTCCCATGCAAATAAATTGCCATGAGCAGAGTAAATGTCTACCACATGTACAGGTTTCCAGGTTGTCTGGGAACTTGAAACTTTGCCATGAACGGGCTTCAATTACTTCAACAGCACAACTTTTGTATTTCCCCCCCAGTTCATTTCCTCTGCTTTAGAAACTCTTCATCAGAATTCATAAAATAAACAGTAGTTATGCTCTGCCAGCCATTATGTAGTGCCTTTCACTGAAGATCTAGACACACCATAAAGTCATGGGCAGCTATCATTATCTACATCTTACTGATGGGGAAATTGAGGTCCAGATAGGGGAAGGCCTGAATTTTTAGAAGTAGCTGCAAATGTTATGTGCCTCCATTGCTGGGTCCCTTTGGATATTTAGACACTTGGGACTAGACCTCTCAGTTGAGGCCAAGCACCCCTTTGGGTAACTGAGGAGAGGAAGGGCAAAGGACACTGTTCCACCCCCCAGGCTGTTAGTCTTGGGACTACCTATCTTGGTCCTACCATTCCCCTTAGTTATCTAGTTCCCTCAGTGAAAATATGTGTGCAGATTTTGAATTCAGTCATAAGACAAACAAGAACTCGTAGTAAAATACTGAGCATTTTACAAAGTATCAGTGCAAATGAGATAAACTACCCAAGCAGTATTTCCAAGAATTCCTGGTGAATACCTTATAGCTTCTGTGATCAGTTCAAACTATCCAACCATCTGTACCAGTTGTTCCCAGCCCATTCCAGGATAAAGTTCTCTCCAGCAATGCTCCTATCCAACAGGAGTCCTTACCTACTAAAGCACTGAAAAACATAGAGCCAACAGCTTCTGTGCATTACCAGAAACATGCTCCTGTCAAAGGAGCCATCCTTTCAGCAGCACTAGGAGCAAGAATTTGGCTAAAAGCATTGAACTAATTTTCTCCCTCATTCTTTCCGCACATTGACAGCTATGTGAAAACCAGAGACACACAGCCTTTCTGCTTACAATGCCCTTTTACAGTGCACGTAAAATGACATGTAGTGACTTACATGCTAGATTATATACCACATTCTGCAAGCCTGCTAAAAAGGAAAGCAATGGCGGGGGGTAGGGGGAGGGAAGAGGGGTTGCAGTTAATAAAGGAATCCTTCATCCTGGCACCCAGCCAGCTACCAAGAGATAGCAAAGCTGTAATCGCTTTTCGGCAGCCACTGCATGAAAATAACACTGATTCACAGAGGACACTCCCATTAAGCTTCTGGCTTCTTGAGGTAATTGTAAATAAGGTTGCATGGATACAGGTAGCTGAAGGGAAAATACAGATTCTGATGAATCGTGAAATTGCCTGCCCTGAGCCCTAAAATAATTCTGGGTAGAAATTCACCGGAGTCTGTTGTAAAAACAGAAAAAGAAGCCTCTGTTTTCCACAGATGAACTTCCTCTTGTCTCCCCTCCCCCAGTCTGTGCTGCTATTTGCTTGATGCCAGAGACTAGCCTTGCATACATCAGAGGCTCCTGCATAGCATCACTCCAGCATGACAAGGATGGGTTGCTGCATTCAAACTGAGAAGCTGGTGCCTCCTCTCCTGTAACTGCCTGTCCAGGGCTAAGCTCAGGAGTGATGGTAGCCTGGAGTGGACAATGCTCATAGTCCCTTTGGTCATCAGCTTTTACATTTTTCTTCCATTTTAAATACGTTTAAGCACAGCAGGACAGCTCTCACTGAAATGCAGCCTCTTTGGCTGTGAGAAGGGCCAGATGCTAACATAACTGCAGTGGAGAGAAACTAACAAAAACAGGAAGAACTAAAGAGGTGCAAAACGGTTTTGCCCGTCAAGCAAACCCCAGTACATTTCTTCTTCTTTTGGTGGTTTCACACAGGCTAAAAGAAAATTTTGGGGAAAAATCATCGTTTGATCATTTTCACTCACAGAGCGTCACAGCAGAGGAAAGCGAGGAAGAGCAAGCATACTTGTTTTGCTATTTGGCTGAATTTTGCAGTTCATAAAATACATATTGTACAGGAGACAGAGAGGAGTGCATGCAATGAAAAAGCTGCGGTATTGATAATGGCACAGATCATCAGAGGCACATTCTGATTCCCTTCTCACACTGAGTAGCGTCTTTCTCTATGAGTAGTCTCACTGAACGCAGTGAGGCTACTAATGGAATAAGATATTATTCAGCAAGAATGAGACTGTCAGAATCTGGCCCGTGGTATGATAGGGAATATAAACAGCGGGACATTGATATACTTATCAATGGTTAGATTCTGCTGGCCTTGTCTACAATGGGGCCACTTAGAGAGTATGGGACACCCCCACCCCGAAAGACAAAAATTTTACTGCAGCGTCAGTGTGAACAGCGTGTTGTCGGCTGGCGCACTCTCCTGTTGACAACATGAATGCCGCTCGTTGGGGGTGAAAGTATTTTGTCTGCAAAAGTGCTGACAAACAGCGGCTACACTGCCCAACTTTTAGGGACACGGCTGTGTCGACATGGCTGTGTCACTAAAAGCTGTCTAGTGTAGACTAAGCCTTAGTAAGAAGGGGAGAATCTGTCCCATAATACACTAAGAGAGAATGGTTATTATATATATATTGCAGTAAAACTAGAAGGCCAACCAAAGAACAGAGTACCATTGGGCTTTGTGTTGTACATACAGAGTAAGGTTGCCCCGAAGAGTTTACAGTCCAAACTGATAAGACAGACAAAGGAAGGAGAAAGTATTATCCCATTTGACAAAAGAGGAACTGGGGCCCAAGAGAAACTCAGGGATTTTCCAAGTTCATACAGGGAGTCCAGTGGTTCAACATTCAAGTAGCCTTTGTGAAAGGGTGCCCCAGGAATCCTGACATGAGTACCATGAATCAGAAGAAACTATTCTTGCTTTTTGCATCCTTAGCCCATAAGCCACAAGAGATGAAGAAATTAAAAGCACTGTACAAGAAAGGAAGATTTGGTTGTTCTAAAATATTAAGCCACATGATGAGTGGGTGTTAACCATTTGGTCTTATCTTTCTCCCAAAATAATTTAATGGCTTGTTTACTGACTGGTTGTTTCTTCCTCACAATTTTATAAATGCATAAGGTCAAATTCACATCTTGGGCCACATTCTCAGCTCATTTTAGATGAAGAGCTAGGGAGTTATCCAGCATTTCTGAAAAGCAGTGGAGTAGCCTTGGAGCTAGATCCACAAAGGGGACTGAGGGCATGTCTACGCTAGAAATGCTACAGCGCTTGTAGCACTGTCATGTAGACACTTAATACAGAGATGGAAGAGATTCTTCCATCCACCTTCGAGAGGTGGTAGCTAGGCTGATGGGAGACTTCTTCTGTCAACCTAGCAGTGACTACATCAGGGCTTACATTGGCTTAATTACATCTCATAGGCATGACATTTTTCACAGCCCTGAGCGATAGAGTTATGCTGATAGGTGTCAGAGTAACAGCCGTGTTAGTCTGTATCCGCAAAAAGAAAAGGAGGACTTGTGGCACCTTAGAGACTAACCAATTTATTTGAGCATAAGCTTTCGTGAGCTACAGCTCATCCGATGAAGTGAGCTGTAGCTCACGAAAGCTTATGCTCAAATAAATTGGTTAGTCTCTAAGGTGCCACAAGTCCTCCTTTTCTAGTTACGCTGATGTAACTTTGTAAAGTAGAGCAGCCCTTAGACACAGAGTTGCTAAGCTTAACTGTAGCTGCCATACCACCCATTGAATCCTCAACCATGAGCTAAGTGCCCAGGCTCCCTGTACAATGCATGGAGAAACTTAGGCACCTAGGAATGGGATCCACAGAAGCCAGCAAGCTGAGTGTGGAGCTGCCTAAGCTAGCCAATAGGAAATGTCGAGAAGGGTGAGGTCTAAGCCTCGACTCTCAGAAGGCATTAGGCACCTAAATCTGAACCAGATGGAAATGCCTATCTCCACTCAGGATTCACAGCCACAAAGCCTCGACTGAAGTCAGAGATTTACATCATGTCAGACCTTTCTTGTAAACAAACAAATGAGAGAGGTGGTGGTGATGCCCCTCCCCCATCCCATTTTTATAACCTGTAGCCAAGTGGTTAGCGCATTCACCCCAGATGGGGGAGACAGAGGTTCAATTCCTCCCCCCCCTCTGCCTGAGTCAGAGCAGGGACTAGAACCTGTGTGTCCCCCTCACCAGGTGATTGCCCCAGTTACTAGACTAACGAGTATGTCACACACAAGAGCTGTCTGTAGAAGCTGTTCCACTTTGAAATACTTTATTCATTGGAACATAGACTGGCATCTGGGTCTCCCAGGTGCATGTACGGACCGTTGGGCTTTAGAGTCATTCTCACTATCTCTCTGGCCCCATTAATATTTAAATATTTTTTAAAAAGTGAAAAAGTCAAGAGGAGAGAGACCCACCCCACAGTGGTTAGGGCACTCCTATAGAACATGGAAGACGTGCGTTCAAATCCCTTATCTGAATGAGGCAGAGGGGGGAGTCAAGCCAGGGACTCCCACAGCCAAGGTGAGTGCTCTAACCCCACTGGACTATTGATGTGGTAGAAAGGGACTGCTACCCTTTTTGTCGTGCAGGACCTGATCCAGTATGTGTGCTCTAAGGCAGCTTCTAAGAATGCCTACCGGCTTGGGCCCCAC
Source organism: Lepidochelys olivacea (assembly GCF_965140295.1). Taxonomy (NCBI): domain Eukaryota; kingdom Metazoa; phylum Chordata; order Testudines; family Cheloniidae; genus Lepidochelys; species Lepidochelys olivacea. The sequence goes on from NC_140411.1 coordinate 136,978,503, forward strand.
AGGCAGAGAATGCCTAGTTTAAGGATCACGCCGGGGCTTAGACAGCATCAGGATTTACATGGCTTTGTACATTCCTACAGGCAGGAAATTAGGCACCTATGGCACTATGCCCACAGAAACTTAGGTGCATAGGGAATTTAGGCACCTACAGGGTGAGGCAGCAGCCGAGTCTGGATTTTGAGGATCTAAATTTTATACTTAGGCACCTGAAGTGGCAGGTTTGCATCCAAAACCCTTTGTGTGTCTAGCCCAATGTTCATCAGGGACTTTGATGGATGTTACTATTTCAGGCGCTGAAATAGGTTTTTCTAATTCAAAGAGGTGATATTAGGATCTGCAGTGAGACAGGAATATTTTTGGGGAGGAAATGTATCTTTGCTTGCTGCTTAGATCTGAGTCAAAACTCCAAATAAGTATTTGCAAATTACGTTCAAATTAAAACTGAACAGTTCTGGGTGCACATTTTTGTTTGGATGTATGTTCATGAGAAGAAAAAAAATGTCCTGAATACTCTTGGAAATATAGTCACATCAGAAATATATATGTCCACAGTGGAAGGATATTCCTGGCCAATATGAAAGCTTTTGTAGGCTTGGGAGTCAGCCAGTCATAGATCATGTGATCAATCACATTACTCAAATACTGACTTACAAATGGTTATGTTACTAGTGGCAAATATTGCATAAGCAATTCAGAGGCTGAAATAGGTTTGCATAAACTATTAATAAAATAATTTCAAATGATGACTAAATGTTAGTGTTGTTTTATTCCCTTCAACCCACTTGTCTTCACTGTCTTGAGTGTTAGGTATAGGCTGGGTCAAAGCAAAAAAATCAAACAAGAAATGATCTTGTACTTACAGAATATATATTTGCATCTGTCAAACCAGAGCATTTATTTATCGCTGACAGCATCATTTTGCAGTGTAAAAGTGTACTTTAAGACATACCTTGCTATTGTATGTACAATCACAGAACTCAATGTATGTTACAAGAAGTTGAATGTCCACAAGGAAATAATACTATAGGTTCACAGATGTTGGTAATGGGATGACAGTGTTGGATGTGTGTAACTTAGAAAAGTGCACTAGCATACTCAATTGAGGAAGGAAACATCTGTGGGGGTCATGAAGGAGCCATTGAGACCCTGAGCTGTTAGAAATTTTCTGAATTTTGATTTTTGTTGGTGAAAAACGGATGAATATTTCACAAAAAAATTTCAGCAAAAAAGTAATCTTATTCTTCCATCAGTGATACTGAGATCCATGTGTTTCCATCTGTGCCCATCACCATTTTATCTGACCGGATCAGAGCCATGTTGGGAAAATTGTCCCTACAAGTACAAACAGAGAAAAAGAAAGAATAAGGATGCAATGAGACCTACATTTTCAAAAGTGACTAGTGAGTTTGGATGCTTCAGTATTTGGATGCCCAACTTGTGAAACATTAAAGAGGCCTGATTTTAAGAAAACGTTGAACATCTACTCTCTGAAAATCTGGTTTCAGAGTAACAGCCATGTTAGTCTGTATTCGCAAAAAGAAAAGGAGTACTTGTGGCACCTTAGAGACTAACCAATTTATCTGAGCATAAGCTTTCATGAGCTGCATCCGATGAAGTGAGCTGTAGCTCACGAAAGCTCATGCTCAAATAAATTGGTTAGTCTCTAAGGTGCCACAAGTACTCCTTTTCTTTCTCTGAAAATCAGAGCCCTTAAAGGTGTTTCATATTGGCACCAAAATATCTGAGATCATGGCCCCTTTTGACTCTTAATCTTTAACAGACTCTTTTAAAATTCCTAGTTTACCATCTATTTTACAAAAGACCTTCCCCCATTCAAGCACATCAGGGGTAATCCATTTAACCAGTCTGTGAGAACGATTAGTGATAAATCATAATGTTGCACAGTTAGTTAAACTTTTGAGTTCTCTATTTCAGATGGCTGATAACTGAACAGGCTGCAACATTCAGAATTTGGCTCCCAGATTTTTAATTCAGCACTATTCCCAGATATTTCTACTTTTTGACAACACTGTTGGGTATCAAAGCTAAAATATAGATGATATGTCCCTCACATATAAATAGTACTAGTAGCCAAGCAGCTCTTATTTGGACACTTGTCAATTTTCCAAATATTTGTGAAAAGTTTGAAGTTTTCAGTTTGAGGCCACAGAAATTAAAAATTAAGCAGAGGCCTTCTTCAATTTCAAAAGGATAATCAAATGAAAGTTAATAGCTGAGGAAAGAAAGCTTCAAAAGAAGAAATATCGTGTAGGGAGAGAGACACTAGTTATATTGGGCCGAATGGGTGTAACGAGGAGAAATGGACTGAAATTCAGAAAAGGGAAATTTAATATTCACCATGAACTAAAACTCTTTAATTCGAGAACTATTATGTTGGACTAAACAAAGAATGTGAGAGGAAGTAAACTGACTGAGATCTTTAAAACAAAACTGGAAAAGGATTAGGAAATATATGGTGGAGAACAATCCTGCACTGAAAGAAAGAAAGAAAGAAAGAAAGAAAGAAAGAAAGAAAGAAAGAAAGAAAGAAAGAAAGAAAGAAAATAACTAACCAAATAAATTTTTTCCATTCCTCACTTCTGTAATACAGGATCATCTTCCTTTTTATGAATGGGGATAAACTGTTGCATTGACTGTTTTCTCCTTGCCCTTTAACAGCAACGTGCAGCATATGTACATCGGTTACTTTTTGTTCCACATTAGAATTCTGCTGAGAATTTGGCCTAGGTTTCTTCAAGTTCTCCTAGTTTTGTTTCATTGTGGACAACTGTGCTGGGGGAAGACGCTGATTAAATTGTTTGCTTGATGAATATTAAATAATGAGGAATTCACCAAACCAACAAAAAAATGTATATGAGCCACAGTGGATTATCAAAGATCTAGTCAACAGTGCCTCTGAAAGAAGAAGCAAGCCACGTGAGTTACAGCCTTCTCCTCTGTCAAAAGAGCTTCGTGAAGCACCTTAGGTGGAAGAGACTTGTGGTCAGAGAGCACTACCAGAGATACAGAAACCATAGCAACAGCAGGAGGCACTGCATCACTCTGTGTTTGCAGGGCCCATCTGACTTTATTAAAGTTTCATCCAATCAACTAGGTTTTCTTTTTATTAAGACTAGGCAGAAGAAGAACTGGGACTTAGGAAACCTAAGTTCTCCCCACTATGGCTATATTGCAAGAGCAACAGCAGTCACTTTTAGAAGACTGTAGCTGGGTTTCTTGGGATCAAGAAGTTCATAATGCACACAGCACAATGTGATTATCTGTAGTAGCTGAAATGTAGCCTCCAGCGTAGATAGCTTACACATCCCTATGTTAGATAACTTCAGGACAGAGACAGTGCACAATATTTATGTTAGAATAGCAACAACTCAACCTATTAAGCTAAAATTAGAAATGAGCCAAAATAGTTTAGAAAACAGTGAACAAGTCTTGCAATTTGGGTGGGTTCCTTACATTAAATGAAACTGATGGTGAGTCTCAGGCAATTAGTAGAAGTTATATAATGTCCCCAAATTGGTATTGCTTGGGACATTTGAAAGTTCAGCCTTTGAGTAGCAGTGCATCTGGGACGATATTAATACGTCTCATACTGGGATCCTTTGATGTTCCTGACGGTACAGTAGTGACATGATTTCTAAGTGACCTGAGTGCCAGCTTGCCATTCACACAGAAAGGTCTTACTGAGAGGTCATTTTCTTCAATGTTTCGTTCATTATGTTGCATGCTATAGTCATTATAAACAATTGTCTGCTAATGCTACCCCCACAGCTCTGCTGCTTGTTCTGCATGAGTCACTCACTTCCCTGCTGCAACTGAAAACAGGATTTCTTCATCCTGCGGTAGCCATGTACTTTGCCTCAGATTATCTCACTTCCATTGGACTAGGCAGAACTGGTGAGGTTCACTTAGAGATAAGGCGGTGTGCATATGATATAGGCACAATGTTTGTGTCAGTGCTGACAAACTGGTTTTCCCCCCTCACTATAAACTTATAAATTATATGATTAAAGCTATTTTGGCTCTAAACTCACTAAACCATGCAGCATGTACAGCTTTCAGAAGCATAAGTTTCTCTTTCTGGAAAGGAACAACAAGCTTTAGTCAAACACATACGAACAAATTCAAATGTGGTGAAAGCTGGTCTACCTCCATTGGCCTCTTGTAGAAACAACTTTCTACTTTATATATAGATTGTTCCGTACCCTCCTCTTCTGGCAGAAATCCTGCCCCCCTAACCTTGACTTAGCACACTCCACATGCAAAAACTCCCTCTCAAAACCTAGGCTTCAGACGATACAAACTATCATGCAGGTTATCTTGCAGTGTCAGCCCATATATGGACTTTTCTTCCTTCCCTGTTCATCCAAATCACAAACATAAGGGTACAATGTACGTATCTACCCATCTATTCCCCTAAAGGCGAAAGAAATGGGAGGAGGGGTGACTGCTTACAGCACTCACAAGTGGTATGGGGTAAGGTTTCTCTACAGCCTTCCAGTTTCAGTTTTCAAAGCTTTCAAGGTAGACTAACTTGAATTGCATACTGGGCGGTATGGATCTGATACACACAGCACTTCTAATTCAGTGGTTCTCAACCAGGGTACACATACCCCTGGGAGTACACAGAGGTCTTTCAGGGATCAACTTTTCTAGATATTTGCGTAGTTTTACATCAGGCTACACTGAAAAGCACCAGTGAAGTCAGTACAAACTAAAATTTCATACAGCAACTTGTTTATACTACTTTCTATAATATACACTGAAATGTAAGTACAATATTTATATTCCAATTGGTTTATAATTATATGGTAAAATAAGACAGTAAGCAATTTTTCAGTAGTAATGTGCTGTGATCCTTTTGTATTTTTGTCTGATTTTGTAAGCAAGTAATTTTTAAGTGAGGTGAAACTTGGGGTACACAAGACACATCAGACTCCTGAAAGGGGTATAGTAGTTTGGAAAAGTTGAGAGCCACTGCAGTCTAATTCACTTTCCTTCCACTCGCAGGCTTGGAAATTATTCTTTCAACTCCCTTTGGGAGGTAACAAAAAATAAGGAGTGCGTTTATATTACAAGCCAAATACAAATTACTCATGGTGCTGAGTTGAGTGGTTGACTGTGTCCCATGGCTATGTTCTCTGCTGTTGCTTATGATATAGAAAGATTGAGAGAGATCCTCAAAAAGAAAAGGAGTGCTTGTGGCACCTTAGAGACTAACAAATTTATTTGAGCATAAGCTTTCGTGAGCTACAGCTCACTTCATCGGATGCAGAAAGTGAAGAATGTTGTTCAGAATGGGCCTGATCTAAAGTCTACTGAAGTCAAGATTTCCACTAACTTCAGTGGTCTTTAGCTTAGGTTTTCACAATGCAAAAGCCAAATTGGAATATTTGTATTCATCCTGAATAACATCTTACTCCACTGACTTCAGTGGAGCAAAATACTACTCGTGCATCAAGGGATCAGGATCTGGCTTTTATTGATCAGGGTCTATTTTAAAGATCTGTAAAAATCATCTTTCTTCCCAAAGGCACACTTCATCGGATGCATTCAGTGGAAAATACAGTGGGGAGATTTATAAACACGGAGAACATGAAACAATGGGTGTTACCATACACACTGTAAGGAGAGTGATCACTTAAGGTGAGCTATTACCAGCAGGAGAGCGTGGCGGGGGAGGGTGGAGGAGAAAACCTTTTGTAGTGATAATCAAGCGGGGCCATTTCCAGCAGTTGATAAGAAAGTCTGAGGAACAGTGTGTGTGTGTGTGGGGGGGAAGGGTCCCTTTCTGAGGGGTTGGAGCAAATGCATGCAGAAACAAACACCTACAAGATCTCTATCAAGCATTCTTACAACTACAATACCCACCTGCGGAAGTGAAGAAACAGACTGACAGAGCCAGAAGAGTTCCCAGAAGTCACCTACTACAGGACAGGCCTAACAAAGAAAACAACAGAACGCCACTAGCCATCACCTTCAGCCCCCAACTAAAACCTCTCCAACGCATCATCAAGGATCTACAACCTATCCTGAAGGATGACCCATCACTCTCACAGATCTTGGGAGACAGGCCAGTCCTTGCTTACAGACATCCCCCCAACCTGAAGCAAATACTCACCAGCAACCACATACCACACAACAGAACCACTAACCCAGGAACCTATCCTTGCAACAAGCCTGTTGCCAACTGTGTCCACATATCTATTCAGGGGACGCCATCATAGGGCCTAATCACATCAGCCACACCATCAGAGGCTCGTTCACCTCCACATCTACCAATGTGATATATGTGTATATGTGTATATGCCATCATGTGCCAGCAATGCCCCTCTGCCATGTACATTGGCCAAACTGGACAGTCTCTACGTAAAAGAATAAGTGGACACAAATCAGACGTCAAGAATTATAACATTCATAAACCAGTTGGAGAACACTTCAGTCTCTCTGGTCACTCGATTACAGACCTAAAAGTCGTAATATTACAACAAAAAGACTTCAAAAACAGACTCCAATGAGAGACTGCTGAATTGGAATTAATTTGCAAACTGGATACAATTAACTTAAGCTTGAATAGAGATTGGGAGTGGATGGGTCATTACACAAAGTAAAACTATTTCCCCATGTTTATTCCCACCCTCCCTCACTGTTCCTTGTCAACTGCTGGAAATGGCCCACCTTTATTATCAATACAAAAGGTTTTCTCCCCCGCCCCCCGCCCCGCTCTCCTGCTGGTATTAGCTCATCTTAAGTGATCACTCTCCTTACAGTGCGTATGGTAACACCCATTGTTTCATGTTCTCTGTGTATATAGATTTCCCCACTGTATTTTCCACTGAATGCATCCGATGAAGTGAGCTGTAGCTCACAAAAGCTTATGCTCAAATAAATTTGTTAGTCTCTAAGGTGCCACAAGTCCTCCTTTTCTTTTTGCGAATACAGACTAACACGGCTGCTACTCTGAAACCTGAGAGAGATCCTGTTTATCTGGCAGATTGAGGAGTGGTGATCTGATATCAAGTGCTAAGCCCCACCCACTGTCAATATGTACTCATCTGACGTGGATAGGATTGGCTTTTAAATAAAACTGCATTGATCAAAAGATAAGTCTGAAGCCTACCATGGAAATTTGCTGAAGAATGAGGCAAACTGAGGAGTAGTTTTCACAAAATTATGCTGCACCCCCAGCTATGTCCTGGTGCTCCAGGAAGAGCATTATCTAGTGCGCTGAGCTTTAAAGGGATTGTTGGTTTCAGAATAACCACAAGACCACTGGTTCATTGATTTTTTTAAAAAATAGCTAACACAGTAGTAAAAAGAAACAAGTTCATAAGAAGAGCATATTCAGCAGGGGTATTTGGCCTGTATAAAGATATCTACTTGTTAAGATCCAATAATTACAGATTTTAAAATTATTTTTTAACGAGGGGAATAAACATAGCTTATAATCAGGCTATGTCTACACTACAGTTTATGCCGGCATAATTTATCTTGCTCAGCAGCATGAATAAACCATCCCCCTGAGTGACATCAGTTATGCTTGTGTGCACAGTGCTATGTTGGTGGGAGAGCTTCCCCCACTGACATAGCTTCTGCCACTCACGGGGATGTTTTTTTTATTCCGACAGGAGAGCTCTCTCCCATCAGCTTAGAGGATGTTCACCACATATGCCGCAGTGATCAGATGTACGGGTACAACTGTGCCACTACAGTGCTGTATGTACAGACATGGCTTCAGAAATTGGATGTGTGGAGACAGAGGATGAGTAGTAAAGGGTACAAAATAAACCCGTCCTCAAAGTTGGCTTTAAAAGATATAGGTTGGGATTTCAAAGAAGCCCAAGGAAATCAGGTGTCCAACTACCAAAGATATTCATACTAACTCTCTTAGGTGCATTTGAAATTCCCAGCCATAGAGTCTTGGAATTGGTAGGGCTCTAGGGCCTGACAACTAGGGCTGGTTGAAAATTTTGCATTGAAAATTGGGTTTTCCCTAAATAAAAACTTCCACAGAAAGCGTCCTACTCATTTTCCAACCAGTTATATTCCGTTTCTCTTGCTTATTAACTAACAAGTTTGTTGCAAGCCAACCGAGAATGTGAGCCTGCAATAAATACTGAAATGAAAAGCAGAACTCTATAAAAACATTTCACACTGAGAGGTACAATTGCAGTTAGTTGTGCATTTTTTGTTTAATGTTGTGCATTAAACAAATGCACAATGTTAATGTTGTTTAATGTTGTGCATTTTTTGTTTAATTTGTGAGCTTTGCCCAACCCATGAAGTCTGGACGTAGACTGAGACTTCTTCAGAGAAGATTCAGGTAGGCAGATACTGCAAGAAATTATTCATCAACGTTTGCTCAAATAAAGGCACAGTTGTTCTGATACTTTTCACATCCCTTTTCCTTTGTTTTCCTACAGAAATACATACAAGGGAATTTTGTTCACAAGAATGTTCATGAAAAGAAACAGTCTTACAAATATTAGTGTGAACATATTTCTTTGTGAAGGATCAGCCTGGAAATGACTTGTTCAGTCCGTCCTATTTATAAAAGTTCGATCATGCAGTCTGAGAACGGAAACCACATCCTGGGTCTACTTCTTCACTCTCTCACACTGCTTTTCACTTCCAATGAAGCCAACACAGTTGCAGTGGTGAAGAAAACAACAACAATATAAGGGACGCAATGTCAGATACCCTGTGTGACTACCACTCCCACAGCATGAACAACAAACAGCAAGAGCTATTGTAGTTGTAGCTGTGTCGGTCCCAGGATATCAGAGAAACAAGGTGGGCGATATGACATCTTTTATTGGACCAGCTTCTGTTGGTGAGAGAGAAGCCCCGTGGGGTTCAGAAGCTTGGACTCTTTTGCTGGTATCACTGTGTCTAAACCAGCGCGTCTGCTGGCATAGCTATGTCGGCTAGGGGGTGATTTTCTTCACAACTCCTAGCCAACATAGTCTACACTACAAAGTTTTGGCAGCATAGCTAAGTCTTACATTGGTTTAACTCCTGGTGTAACGCACCTTCGTACCAGTATAACTGTGTCTACTCTAGGGATTGTACCAGTATAGCTATATTGGTAAAATAAATTGCACCCCCAAGCAACATAGTTATACTGGTACAAAACCTATGTGTAGACTAGGCCTAAGAGCTTGTCCACATGAGAAAGTTGCATTGGTATAATTCGAATTGAACATTAAACCAATATTGTTAAATCAGTGCAAACAGCTGTGTGGACATTTCTTTCAGTAGAGGAGTGGCTTATTTTGGTTTAGCTAACCCTGTTGCTAACCTACTTAAGTTTAACCTAAATAAGATGCTCCTACCAAAATAAGTTTCCATGCAGCCTTTTGCATTGGTTTAACAGTATTGATTTAAATTACACTTTATGTTATCCCAGTGCAACTTTCTTGTGTAGACAAGCCAGTGATCTCAAAAGCCTTCCTTTTATATTTTTAGGGTGAGATCCTTAGCAAGTATAAATGGGCACAGGTCTGCTTCATGAACAATACATGGACAGAAAAAGAGCTAAGTTCATCTAATAAATTATTTGTTATGTCTAGTTTGTCCAGATCCACACATCACTCTGCTGTTCAGGTGTCTGTCAATCGTAGCTCCAGAGGAGTCAATTAACTTCAGGAGATTTTCCTGCTGTATAGCCTTTTATTTTAGTATCACCTTTAGTTTTCACTCTGATTGATAAAGCCACGTGTCATTTAATTCAGACGGTGTTATTAAGTGGATATACTCCTAACTATACCTCCTAGTCTCCTGTGTTTCTCCTTTGATCTCTAAATGAAAAGTGATGCACCATCATGCCAGGAAACTTCCTACTTTCTCTTTGATCTGCTTTCCTGTGGCCTGATGAAGAAACAAATTCTCAAAAGCCTGTCCTTTATACTCTTAAGGCCATATCCTTAGTGGGTGTAAATCAGACTGTCTCCAATTCCGTGGTGCTCGACTTACATGTAATTATGCTGCCTTACATCCACTGAGGATCTGGACGTACTTTTAGTTAGTCCAATAAAAAGGCCTTGCTTGAAACTTTGTGTCATTATTCAGTTTTTTACTGTATTTCATAAAAGCTATCACACATACATAATAGTCCAGTTTTGCTCCCATTTATCTAAATGGGAAAACTCCCATAAATAACTTTAGTGGGAAACAGATCTGGCCCAATATATGAAATATATATATATGACAATATGTTAAAATAGAGGCATGAGATGTTATTTTAAATATAGTTGTACTGTGAGTACCACAATGAGGTACTGGGAAATGGATGAGGGGGAGAATTAAAATTCTGCAACCAAATTGACAACAGGGGCGTTGTAATGGTTTCCCTGCCTGAGGTAATTATCTTCTCTCTGAGTACTCTCCTAGTTCTAGCTGCTTTGACCAAATCTGTGATGAAGTGACTTATCTGAGGACTTTGCCCAAACCTTTCGGTGAAAAAGGGAGATTTGGTGACCCTAAAACATTTAGCAAATTTGTGTTTATTTTGCCAAATTGTTTTGGTAAAAAGAAAACAAAAACTAAAAAAATCTGAAAACTGAAACATTTTGCTTTGACGTTTTGATTTGAAATAACTTCATTTTTGAAATGTCCTTTTTATTTTTTAAAAAAATTAAAGTACAAAAGTATTCCAAATCTACATGATTGGAGGGGGAGTGGGTGTTGGAATTGCCAGTCAACAGAAAAATCCACAATTCATACAGCTCTCCGTAAAAGTACTTCTGAAAAGTTACGGTTTGGGAGGGAAGAGATGTCGGAGGGGGTGGGGGAGGGACAAGGTGGGTTGGAATGGACCAATGGCAGGTATTTAAAAAAAAGAAGAAAAGAGGTACTCCAGTCCCATCTTCAATTTAATAGTAATAATACCTACCTTTTATATAGATCTTTTCATCCATAGATCTCAGAGCACTTTACAAGGGAGGTCAGCATCGTTATCTGCATTTTACAGATGGGGAAACTGAGGCACAGAGTGGTGACGTGACTTGCCAAGGTCACCCAAGTGGCAAAGTCAGGAATAAAACTGAGGTCTCCCATGTTCCAGCCAAATGTTCTATCTAATACGCCACATCGCCTCTCTATTTACTCATGCTGAATAATACATTCAGTACATTTCAAGAACCAAGCAAAGTAAAAATATGAATTTACTGCCTGCAGCTTAGTTATGATTCTGAGGCTATGTCTACACTGGCAAGTTTCTGCACCACAAGTTATAGCACTTTTATTAAAATGCTGGAATTAAACCGCTGTTGCGTGTCCACACTGTGCTCCTTGTGATGCTGGAGCGCATCCACGTTAGCAGCTCTTGCAATGGCAAAGACAGCAGTGTATTGTGGGTAGCTATCCCACTGTGCAACTGGCTGCAGGATGCTTTGGGAAGGGTTTGCGATCCCTCATGGGGCAGGCACAGCATCTCATGATGCAGGTTTCCCAATCCCATTGTTCCATGGGCATCCTACTACATTGCCAGCTGCTTTCCAACTGAAGTGTGTGTGGCCGGAGGGGGGAGGGGCAAGGGGGGGAGGGAAGTGTTTGACAGGGTGTGTGTGTGTATGGAGGGGGGGAGAGAGACCGTGTTTTGGGGGCCAGAGAGTGTGTCAGTATGCTGTCTTGTAAATTCAGACAGTGGTAGGAAGCAACCAGTCCTGTGGGAGGGGGAAACCCTGACATCAGCCCCCGCCTCCCTCCCTGGGCTCTCTGCACAGCAATCTCTCTCTCTCTCTCTCTCTCTTTCACACACACACACACACACACACACCCCTGCCTCTATATTCAGCAGCACGAACATTCCACATGAATGGTTTGCTTTGTGTCCTGGAGCAGATCAGGGTGACCAGACAGCAAGTGTGAAAAATTGGGACAGGCGGTGGAAGGGTAATAGGCCTCTATATAAGAAAAAGCCCCAAATATCAGGACTGTCCCTATAAAATTGGGACATCTAGTCAGCCAAAGCACAGCACACAACAGCTGTCAGAAACTGTGCTTTGAAAGGGGAGGGGCCCATGTCTCCAGGGCAGCCAAGTTCAAAACAATGAGGCATTATGGGACAGCTCCAGAGGCCAATTACAGTGCAGAAAGCGATCAAGTGTCTACACTGGCAATAGAGCGCTGGAGCCTCTGCACAAATAGCCTTACAACTCTCCTTGAGGTGGTTTTTTTTGCAGCGCTGCAGCTGAGGAGTTTCTGTGCACAAAGTGGCTTGACAGCGTGTTCACGTCTGCAGTTTGAGCACAAAAAGCTGCTTTACTGCACAGAAACTTGCCAGTGTAGACAAGCCCTGAGACAGCATTGTTGTTGAAATTCTTTCTTTTCCTCTCTCCTCTGTGAGCATATGCATCCCTGGGGCACAGGGTTTATCAGTAGCTGAGGGAGAAAAGTGTTTTAGCAGCACCTTATTAAAATATTGACTGCACAACACTGTGGTAAGGGCTTTTTACCTGCTGTAAAAGCTATAAGGTCTGAGAGCTTTGATCAATTAAACAATTAACATTTCAAAGAGTCTACTGGTCAGTGCTAACAGATAACCTGACTATGCTGGGCTTTGCTAGTTTATTATTCAAATTAAGTTTGTAAAAGGAATTCAGCTTGGGCAATCAAGCCTTTGAAGCCATGCAGAGACACCAATTGAAGGTTACCATTTCAAAGAGGATTTTACAACAACATGAACATAGAATAATTTTGGTGAGCACCAGATAAATCATTTCCAAACTGACTAAGCTGAAAAGAACTCAAGCAGGGCTAACTGAAACAGTTCATTAGGTACTCTATGAGCTGCGATTATGTGAGACCCTTATAAAGATTGTTTTTTTAACCTAGGGACACAGCATGGGTGTGGCAGAGTTTCAGGGAGTTGAGAGTTTGTTGATTTCCTCTGGTGACAGTTAAAATGTGATCAGAAACTAGCTTTGGTGGAGACAGATGCATCAGGAAACCAACAAGAAGTAAGAACACAGATGGATACAAAGACACCTAATAGGACCAAAAGATTTCCTTAGGCCATGGCTACACTAGAGCGTTTACAGCCCTGGAAGCTCTCTAGTGGAGCCGCTCTAAACTGACGGGCGAGAGCCTGTCAACTTAATTAACCCACTCTCCAGCCGACATAGCGCTGTCCACACCCGAGCGACAAGTGATACCAACATAAGTGGCAGTATAGACAAAAGAGAAGTTCTTTCTACATATGTATAATAAGGACTCATAATTAGGTAGTGCCGTTCATCTTGAAGACCCCCAACTGCTTCACAAACTTCATCTCAGCCACTGACATGGAGTATTGCTAGCCCCGTTCAAAAATCATGAATCAGGCTCTCTCAGATTATGAGGTTAGTTTACAAATGATAAGAATTAATAATAATAATAATAATATTGTTTGGGGGGGTCTCTTTATTTCCTTTATGGATTTGAACCTTGAGGAGTCATGTTTTCAAGCTTTTACTCTGCAACCATAAGGGCATTAAAATGTACATTTAAGATAATAACGAAAGAAAGCTGAGATTCTCATGTAATCACTGATCATTTAACTCCTGGTACAGACAGCGCTATGTCAATAGGAGAGCTTCTCCTACTGACATAGCAACCACCTCTTAGGGAGTTGGGGTATCTACATGGACAGGAGAAGGAAGCTCTTCCGTCAGTGTAGGTTAGATCTTCACTCAGTACTGCAGTGGTGCTGTTAAGTATAGACAAGCCTTAAGCCGGAAGCGTTAAGAAGAACAGCAGATTCATGAGAAAATTCTGAGATAAAACACCGAGCAGCTGTAATGTTGACAGACCCTGGTTGTCGGCAGGCGGGATCAAACCTGGGGTCTCTGGAGCTTAGTGCATGAGCCTCAACCGCATGAGTGAAGCGCCAACTAAGGCTGTAGAGCAGACTCATTTAACTCTCTCCAAGTTGTCTCGGTGCCACTAGATGGGACAGAACATCACACCCAGGAGTGGAGGGGGGCGGAGATTCCACAGCCATCTCAAGGGTGACACTAGCAACTTTTGACCTGTGCCCACCAGTAATATCCAATTGAAACAATGGGGGAAATTAAGGTTGGAAGAAACTGGAATGTAGCCAGGATCCCCAGGATGTATCCTCCTACTCTTGTGCACATTCTTAAAAGAAAAGCCATTGAGTCTTTTGGGTTACACACATTTACACAGTTTGTTGGCATTTTTGGTAAATAAAATCATATTGTTTTTGTAGCGTTTCTGACATTTTTACTAGTCCCATCATTGCCTTACAACTTTTAAAACTTAGGTTTCAATTACTCTAACAAGCCTGAGCCATAGGAGGAGAGCAAGAGAAAGTCTCACTTCTAGGCCAAAGAGGTCTGGGTACACAACTGAACTATCTGTTGCTTTCCAGAGCTTTTGTGTAGAGATGGGTCCAATTCCAAACCTGAGATCCAGAACCCCCGCCCTGAGTTTTGTGGGGAGGGAGGCTCAGGATCTAAACCCAACTCTGGACCTGAATTTCCTACAATTTCTGTTACTGAAGCAGATCCATCAGTGGTAGCAAAGCTGGGAGTACTAGCATAGATCATATGCCAGTATTTTTAACACAACATTGTCTAATCTGAAGAAGGTATATTAACTAAGGGGTATGTAAAAATAAGGCATAGCCTACACCTTCACATCTCATCCTGTTAATTGCTTTTCTGACCCCTCAGCGTGTGAGTTACATTAGCTTAGAGTCAGTGAGCCTGTTATGGATCTCTTTTACCTTGTCCTGTAGTGATGCGGCTGATGTCTGATAAAGTAGCTTAAGGCAGCTCTCTGGTGGAATTAGGAAAACTCCACAAGTCTGAACAAACAATAGCTCCAACAAGCCATTCTTCACCCTTTCTAGGCCACAGTGCTCCTTCCGGTGTCTGACAATCTCCATCCCTTTTTCACCTGCCTCTCTTGGAAGTACCATCTGTGGGGCCCAAACAGGAAGCTAGCATTCAGTTCAAGCCCTTTGCCCAAAGCATCTTCCTAGGGGATTTGCACAAGTACCTCCAGATATGCACACATCCACCTGGGAGCTAAAAAACAGTTCCTAAATCCTTGAACATAATGGTTTGAAACTAACTGAGTTTTAAAAGACACTCAAAATATTTTCAGTAGTTAAAATCCCCCCCCCCTCCCCGGTGCAAAGGGCCAGAACAAAGGCTGGGCCTTATTTAAGTCTTATTTCAAGGACTCTAAATGCTAGAGACAATAACCATTCACGCACTGGGTATTCAAAAACAAACCAGCCACGTTCTGCTGCCCATTAAATGATCTTGGAAGGGCACTTGTCCAGCGTTCAACTTTTTAAACATCTGTTTGAAAACATGTTGTTAGCGCTTGCAGTAAAGTCTAAGGTTACTCAAGGAATTAAGAGGCAGCTGTTTTCAGTGTACTCCACAGACTGGTTAAAATGCTTTTGTTTATGAGCATGTGCTTTCTAGTGAGAAAAGCAGCATAGATGTGTATCTGGAAATTGGGCAGTAAGAGAATGAATGATGACTGAAGAAACTGCATTTGTTTTCATTTTCTGGGAGGGGGGCGGGGGAAGCAATAGCAACATTTTCAAACAATGAAGCTTAAGATTAAATATTAATAAAAAAGGGAAAGAAACATGTGGAATGGTCCTCAGACATTATTTCCCGTATCCGAGCGCTGAGGGCTAAGGAAAGGCAGTCTGGGCCCAGATCCAAATCCATAAAACCATTTCCTTCCTGTTGGAATTCAAAGGAATAAATAATGGAAGAAAAACCATCCTCACTTTAATGTGCATCCTATTACATCCTTGGTTTAACCATTTTTATAGTTACATTGAGCTAATTCATAATTCCATAGGAATTTTACTTAACTATTTTTCCTTGTTTGGGCAACATTATATTACTATTGCGCTTAGACACATTCACTGTTCAAGATGGACCTAATCCATTGACGTCAGTAAGCTTTGGATCAGGCCGAATAAACATAACAAGTGTAAATGAGAATATCTGGCAATTTGTGTGTGTGTGTGTGCACACGCACGCACACACACAGCTAGAGACAGAAGGTCTGATCCTGCACTCATTGAGTTCAAATGCAAAGCTGTCTCTGACTGCAGGTAGAGCAGAATCAGGCCCTGAGTTACCTCAGCTGCTGGCTTGGGGAGAGTGTGGTGATTGTCTGGTGTGGCCTCTGCAACTGTGAGCACAAAGCATGCCTTGCTCTTCATACAGTTCATTAGATGAAACCAGAAGAGTGAACAAGTGCGAACGTACACTACCTAGCATAGGCATTATGTTCCTGCTCAAGAAAGAGGAGCTAGGGATGTGTATAACACTACAAAGGCCCATCAGCACTTGCAGGGAGTGCTTCATGTGGCCAAGAGGTGTAATGTGGACCCACTATACCCACTAGCACAAGGTGCAATGGTGCCATTCTCAAGTACCGACCTACCTGTGGATAGGCCTGGTGCTTCCCTTCTTAATCTGTTTGTGAGGAATACCATTGCAGTTTCAAACCAAACTTTCAGGTAAAAGAGAGAGGGCAATGGGAGAAGGGAGAGAACGAAAGAAAAGCATTCACGGTTTGTTTTGGCAGCTAAGTTCTCATTGTTTAACTCAAGCTTTAGAAAACAGTTTGCTCTTCACCTAGCCCTGGTCTACACTAGGACGTTAGGTCGAATTTAGCAGCGTTAAATCGATGTAAACCTGCACCCGTCCACACAATGAAGCCCTTTATTTCGACTTAAAGGGCTCTTAAAATCGATTTCCTTACTCCACCCCTGACAAGTGGATTAGCGCTTAAATCGACGTTGCCGGCTCGAATTTGGGGTACTGTGGACACAATTCGATGGTATTGGCCTCCGGGAGCTATCCCAGAGTGCTCCATTGTGACCGCTCTGGACAGCACTCTCAACTCAGATGCACTGGCCAGGTAGACAGGAAAAGAACCACGAACTTTTGAATCTCATTTCCTGTTTGGCCAGCGTGGCAAGCTGCAGGTGACCATGCAGAGCTCATCAGCACAGGTGACCATGATGGAGTCCCAGAATCGCAAAAGAGCTCCAGCATGGACCGAACGGGAGGTACGGGATCTGATCGCTGTTTGGGGAGAGGAATCCGTGCTATCAGAACTCCGTTCCAGTTTTCGAAATGCCAAAACCTTTGTCAAAATCTCCCAGGGCATGAAGGACAGAGGCCATAACAGGGACCCGAAGCAGTGCTGCGTGAAACTGAAGGAGCTGAGGCAAGCCTACCAGAAAACCAGAGAGGCGAACAGCCGCTCTGGGTCAGAGCCCCAAACATGCCGCTTCTATGATGAGCTGCATGCCATTTTAGGGGGTTCAGCCACCACTACCCCAGCCATGTTGTTTGACTCCTTCAATGGAGATGGAGGCAATACGGAAGCAGGTTTTCGGGACAAAGAAGATGATGAGAAGGAGGAGGTTGTAGATAGCTCACAGCAAGCAAGCGGAGAAACCGGTTTTCCCGACAGCCAGGAACTGTTTCTCACCCTAGACCTGGAGCCAGTACCCCCCGAACCCACCCAAGGCTGCCTCCTGGACCCAGCAGGCGGAGAAGGGACCTCTGGTGAGTGTACCTTTTAAAATACTATACATGGTTTAAAAGCAAGCATGTGAAAGGATTACTTTGCCCTGGCATTTGCGGTTCTCCTAGATGTACTCCTAAAGCCTTTGCAAAAGGTTTCTGGGGAGAGCAGCCTTATTGCGTCCTTCATGGTAGGACACTTTACCACTCCAGGCCAGTAACACATACTCGGGAATCATTGTAGAACAAAGCATTGCAGTGTATGTTTGCTGGCATTCAAACAACATCCATTCTTTATCTCTCTGTGTTATCCTCAGGAGAGTGAGATATAATTCATGGTC
This sequence comes from Lepidochelys olivacea, assembly GCF_965140295.1. NCBI lineage: Eukaryota > Metazoa > Chordata > Testudines > Cheloniidae > Lepidochelys > Lepidochelys olivacea. Next base: position 136,996,384 of record NC_140411.1, read on the forward strand.
ACCTGGTTGAAATAGAGTGCTTTTCTTCAGGGGACACTCAGAGGAGCCCATTCCTGCTGGGCTGTTTGCCTTTTTCTCCACCAGCTGCATGTGTTTCAATGATCACAGGATCTTCTCCTTCCCAGAGGCTAGTGAAGCTTAGAAAGAAAGAAAAAAGCACTCGCAATGAAATGTTCTCCGAGCTCATGCTGTCCTCCCACACTGACAGAGCACAGACGAATGCGTGGAGGCAAATAATGTCAGAGTGCAGGAAAGCACAAAATGACCGGGAGGAGAGGTGGCGGGCTGAAGAGACTAAGTGGCGGGCTGAAGAGAGTAAGTGGCGGGCTGAAGACAGGGCTGAAGCTCAAATGTGGTGGCAGCGTGATGAGAGGAGGCAGGATTCAATGCTGAGGCTGCTGCAGGACCAAACCAGTATGCTCCAGTGTATGGTTGAGCTGCAGCAAAGGCAGCTGGAGCACAGACTGCCACTGCTGCCCCTCTGTAACCAACCGCCCTCCTCCCCAAGTTCCATAGTCTCCACACCCAGACGCCCAAGAACGCGGTGGGGGGGCCTCCGGCCAACCAGCCACTCTGCCACAGAGGATTGCCCAAGAAAAAGAAGGCTGTCATTCAATAAATTTTAAAGTTGTAAACTTTTAAAGTGCTGTGCTTAAAGTGCTGTGTGGCATTTTCCTTCCCTCCTCCACCACCCCTCCTGGGCTACCTTGGTAGTCATCCCCCTATTTGTGTGATGAATGAATAAAGAATGCATGAATGTGAAGCAACAATGACTTTATTGCCTCTGCAAGCGGTGATTGAAGGGAGGAGGGGCGGGTGGTTAGCTTACAGGGAAGTAGAGTGAACCAAGGGGCGGGGGTTTCATCAAGGAGAAACAAACAGAACTTTCACACCGTAGCCTGGCCAGTCATGAAACTGGTTTTCAAAGCTTCTCTGATGCGTACCGCGCCCTCCTGTGCTCTTCTAACCGCCCTGGAGTCTGGCTGCGCGTAACCAGCAGCTAGGCGATTTGCCTCAACCTCCCACCCCGCCATAAACGTCTCCCCCTTACTCTCACAGATATTGTGGAGCACACAGCAAGCAGTAATAACAGTGGGAATATTGGTTTCGCTGAGGTCTAAGCGAGTCAGTAAACTGCACCAGCGCGCCTTTAAACGTCCAAATGCACATTCTACCACCATTCTGCACTTGCTCAGCCTGTAGTTGAACAGCTCCTGACTACTGTCCAGGCTGCCTGTGTACGGACTCATGAGCCAGGGCATTAAGGGGTAGGCTGGGTCCCCAAGGATACATATAGGCATTTCAACATCCCCAACAGTTATTTTCTGGTCTGGGAATAAAGTCCCTTCCTGCAGCTTTTGAAACAGACCAGAGTTCCTGAAGATGCGAGCGTCATGTACCTTTCCCGGCCATCCCACGTTGATGTTGGTGAAACGTCCCTTGTGATCCACCAGAGCTTGCAGCACTATTGAAAAGTACCCCTTGCGGTTTATGTACTCGGCGGCTTGGTGCTCCAGTGCCAAGATAGGGATATGGGTTCCCTCTATGGCCCCACCACAGTTAGGGAATCCCACTGCAGCAAAGCCATCCACTATGACCTGCACATTTCCCAGGGTCACTACCCTTGATATCAGCAGATCTTTGATTGCGTGGGCTACTTGCATCACAGCAGCCCCAACAGTAGATTTGCCCACTCCAAATTGACTCCCAACTGACCGGTAGCTGTCTGGCGTTGCAAGCTTCCACAGGGCTATCGCCACTCGCTTCTCAACTGTGAGGGCTGCTCTCATCTTGGTATTCATGCGCTTCAGGGCAGGGGAAAGCAAGTCACAAAGTTCCATGAAAGTGCCCTTACGCATGCGAAAATTTCGCAGCCACTGGGAATCGTCCCAGACCTGCAACACTATGCGGTCCCACCAGTCTGTGCTTGTTTCCCGAGCCCAGAATCGGCGTTCCACAGCATAAACCTGCCCCATTAGCACCATGATGCATGCATTGGCAGGGCCCATGCTTTCAGAGAAATCTGTGTCCATGTCCTGATCACTCACGTGACCGCGCTGACGTCGCCTCCTCGCCCGGTATCGCGCTGCCAGGTTCTGGTGCTGCATATACTGCTGGATAATGCGTGTGGTGTTTAATGTGCTCCTAATTGCCAAAGTGAGCTGAGCGGCCTCCATGCTTGCCTTCGTATGGCGTCCGCACAGAGAAAAGGCGCGGAACGATTGTCTGCTGTTGCTCTGACAGAGGGAGGGGCGACTGACGACACGGCTTTCAGGGTTGGCTTCAGGGAGCTAAAATCAACAAAGTGGGTGTCTTTACATCAAGGAGTATTTCAGGCCGGACTTCACGGAGGGTTCCAATAAGAAATGGTGCACCTAAGTTATCGTTCTTATTGGAACAAGGAGGTTAGCCTGGCCTCTGATTGATACATGGCTAGATTTACCTCGCTGCACCTTCTCTGTGAGTGACTGCAGTGTGACCTAGAGGAATGAGTCCCCTAGACAGGGGAGGAGGCAAATGAGTACAAAACAAATCTGGTCTATTTCTTGTTTTGACCCACTCCATCTATCTTTTACATCTTTGGCTGGCAGCAGACGGTGCAGAAGGACTGCATGCCATCCACATCTCATGGCTGCTCGGCAGAAGATGGTACAGTACGACTGCTAGCCATCCTCATCTCTTGCCTGCCTGGCAGAAGATGGTACAATACGACTACTAGCAATCCTCATCTCTTGCCTGCCTGGCAGAAGATGGTACAGTACGACTGCTAGCAGTCCGTATCGCCTGCCCGCTCACCATAAGACAGTTCAATAGGACTGACTGCAGGACTAAAGAGAATGACCTGGTCAAGTCATTCCAAATTTAGTCCCTGCGCCCATGTCTGCCCAGGCGCTCCCAGCCGACGTGGCCAGGAGCACCTCGGACATGACGATGATGGCTACCAGTCGTACTGTACCGTCTGCTGCCACAAGGCAAGGGGTTGCTGCTACTGTGTAGCAATGCCGTACCGCGTCTGCCAGCACCCAGGAGACATAGGGTGACGGTTACCTGAGCGGGCTCCATGCTTGCCATGGTATGGCGTCTGCACAGGTAACTCAGGAACAAAGGCGCGAAACGATTGTCTGCCTTTGCTTTCACGGAGGGAGGGAGGGAACGGGGGCCTGACGATATGTACCCAGAACCACCCGCGACAATGGTTTAGCCCATCAGGCATTGGGATCTCAACCCAGAATTCCAATGGGCAGCGGAGACTGCGGGAACTGTGGGATAGCTACCCACAGTGCAACGCTCCGGAAGTCGACTCTAGCCTCGGTACTGTGGAAGCGCTCCGGCGAGTTAATGCACTTAATGCACTTAGAGCATTTTCTGTGGGGGGACACACACTCGAATATATAAAACCGATTTCTAAAAAACCGACTTCTATAAATTCGACCTTATTCCGTAGTGTAGACATACCCATAGACAGGCTCTGGTCCTTCAAAGGTAATTGAAATCAATGAAAAGCTGCTCATTAATTTTAGGTTTCAGAGTAGCAGCCGTGTTAGTCTGTATTTGCAAAAAGAAAAGGAGTACTTGTGGCACCTTAGAGACTAACCAATTTATTTGAGCATAAGCTTCCATGAGCTACAGCTCACTTCATCGGATGCATTCAGTGGAAAATACAGTGGTCAAATAAATTTGTTCGTCGCTAAGGTGCCACAAGTACTCCTTTTCTTTTTTTCATTAATTTTAGTAAGCTCTGGATCAGTCCGCTAATGAACAAAATGTTTCCAGGGTTGCTTGGTTCTTGTAGATCAACTCCAGAAAGAGCTGTAGAAAAACCTCTCACCACCAGGTCTTTTGCCACAAGGGGTGAGGATGACAAGGGGGTTATTTAGAATGTAACATTATTTAGAACTTTGAATTCACTTTATTTATTGCATCTGCCAACTGATGGCCTGTTCTAGAGGTAACCAATTAGTTGAGCACCACACCCAGCATCAACACTTGATGGATCAAATTATGCTCTGGTGTAAGCTGAGAGCAGAATTTATCTTACTTGACATGCATTCTGCACGTTCCTGCAGCCAAGCCTCAACTAGGACCCCCTCTTTGGTCATAGGCCTTCCTGGTTCTAGGGGCAAACAGGGTGGTTTCCCTGGGCACCAACTCCCAGAGGGCACCATACAGCTGTGCCACTTGGCCACTCCCCACCTCCACTGCTGCTGCAGGAAGGGTTTGGGGGGAAAGAGCTGAAAATATTTTCTGCCCTGGATGGCAAAACAACTAGGGCCACTCTGGGCAGCTGGTGAACCAAAAAGCAGCTCCTTCCTGACCATGCCAGTAGTGGTACTCAGCATGTCAGAGCTGAAAGTTGTTATTATTCTACCATACAAAAAATAACAGCAAACTATTCCTCTTTTTTGATTTCCAGTCATTATTTGTATTTAGGTTTATAACAATGCACCCTGAAAACCTGTTTCAGGACACTGTGATGGTTTCATATGCACAGATTTAGTCCCTTAATACCTAAGAAACAGTGAGTCCTGCATTGTGCCCTAAAGGCCACAAACTCCAGCTCTGTCAGACCAGTGGAGGAAGTGAAGTTTGACTCAAGAAGCACCACCAAGCACCCTCCTGCCATGCCTGGGTTTTTAACTATAAGAATTCCAGCTCAGGCCCCTTAGCTGACCTCAAATGCCACAAGTACATGGAGAGAGAGTAGGTAGGTCATGCTATTTGCATGCAGTCCATAGTCAGGGATATACTGCATAGGCACACTACTTCAGGAGGAGCACCAGGAGGCATTGTTCAGAGAACACCCATCCTCCCGGTCTCCCTGACTGTGATAGAGGGGAGAGAAGGGAGTAACTGACTACAGCCCTTTACAGGGTATATTTGATACTCCTTCTTACCCCCTATGCAGCCAGCTATCTTTGCTGGCTTTGCCTAGTCTCTGCCCCTCCACACTCAGTCAGCACCCAGTTTCTCCTAGGGAACACTCTGGAGCTGCACCTGTGACTGGATCTTACAGCCCTGGCAAAGGGATAGATCCTTACTCCCACCTACTCCTATGCATAGCTAGTTAGGATATGTCTACATGGTAAGCAGGAACCCACAGCAACTTGGGCCTACAGAACCTGAGCCTACAGACTTGGGCTCATGCTACAGTGCCAAAAGTAGCTGAATAGACGTTTGGGCTCGGGCTGGAGCTTGGATTCTGAAGCTCTGGGAGGAGCTACATAGTTATTTTTAGTGCCGTAGCGCGAACCAGGGTCTGTAGACCAGGGTTCTGAGACTTGTGCCACAGGTTTCTGCTTGCTGTGTAGACGTACCTCTTAGGTTTAGCTCACAATGTGGGCCACAGCCATATAAGGCATTATAGCTCCGGATCAACACTTGGAAGCACTTCAAGGGCTACATTTTCAAAGCAGTTCCCCAAAGTTGCACTGTCAAAAGGTGTGGACAAATTTATTTGGCACCAGCAGATAAGTGCACTCACACATTTTAAAGGTGAGTTTTGGAAGTTCTTTTCAAAATTTGGCCCAACATACCCACTAACAAGCACTTTTAGTAGAACTCACGTAGTAGCTGCTATGGCCCAGATCCTCAAAGATATTTAGACTCCTAACTTCTACTGAAAAATCTAAATACCTTAGAGGACCTTGGCCTATACCCTTTCAGTATCACTTCTGGGTTATATCCCGCCACAGATTTTTATACTCCCATGCAAGGAGCTCCAAATGCAGATCCATGGCAGTATAGTCATACCATGCAAAGAAAAATGAATAGTTACTCCTAAAACAACATATTGCAGATAAACCATGGACAGTACTTCAAACTGTACCCCCACACTTAATCTCCAGGGCAGACTGTGAAATCAGCCCACCATGTGGCTGGGAAAATTGCAGAAGAACCACCCACGAAGGATGGAATAGTCTGAAGTAGCAGGTATTTCCAGTACTCCAAACCCAGAGCATAAGTAAGCCAACAGAACACTGGCAGCAAAGAACAGACGTGCATCCCAGCTGACCCCAATATTAGAAACTTGTTCTGCTTGAACTCCAGTCAGTTCCATCAAATTTCATTGCATTATATCCTGGTTCTTGGGAGACAGACCTTGTGTCTTTTATCACACAGCTCATGTTGTCACAAATGTTTTCACAACAGCTTGCTCATTCTCTAATCAGGGAGAATAATCCAAGACTTCAGAGACAATCTCAAAATGCAGACTGCGGGAGCGAAGATTCACGCATGCCACAAGACTAACAAAACCAATCAGAAAGAGCTAACAAATCACCTTTGTGCTGACTCCATATATCTTCCAAGGTTGATCTGGCTGGATATGATTTTATAATAATGACAGGAGGAGAACTTACTGGCAAAATAAAAAGGCCATACGTGGTACTCAACATGAGGTACAGTGTTTACTGTACTATAACCCTAATACCAGAGTCAAATATAATATGTCTCAAGTTGGATGACCCATAAATCAAGGCACCCAAAGCAAAGGAAGATTTTTGAAACTGTTAGCCTGATCAACTGAGTGACCTATTGTTCCTGGATGAAGGATATCAAAGGCAGCATGTACTTCAGTAAAAAGCGTTAATGGCTGTAGTACTAGTAGATATGCAGATTCTGTGTTGTACCATCTGCATGCCCTGAGGTAGCGGAGATTAGGGTTCTTGCCAAAGCTGATTAGAACAACTAGTAAGGAATACTCTACATCTCAGTTAAGTGAGAGGGTGGTTTCCAGCTAAAATGTTTTTGCAATACTCAGAGGCTTTTGCTACTAGAGTCTACACTAATCAATCAGAACTAATAACTAGTTCAGTCTGGCTCATTGTCATGGAATTATTACACATTGTCTGATTTGATGGAAATGAAAATAGTTTCTATTCTTGAAGATATTTTTCCAAACATCATGATAATCATGACAGAGATTTTTGGTTGTTGCTTTTTTCCCCCTGCACCAAATTCATTCCACCAAATCATTCTGTTTACAACTGAAGGAATTTCAGCTGATACAAACAGGAACATGAAAATCTTAAAAAGCCTGTAAATAAAAGATGGTTTAAAAGTGGGGCATGTGGAAGGGGATTATGTTTTTCATTAGCGAATGGAGATCTAAACTAGCAAACCACAACAGCTGAGACCCTTTGTAGCTTTTCAAATTCATATTTGCTCTCTTTTCACACACAGATACAAAGAGACAGACAGACCAGGGCTGAAATTAGAAACACAGCATAGGGAAACAAAAGTTTTACTGAATGTATATTAGTTCTTATTTTAGGAAACATGAAAGAGTTTAAATCTATATTTTAAAAAAATACATTCTAGATTTGGAGGCTCAAAGAATCCTAGCCCTTTTTGTGCTGAGATAAAATGATTTTAGTATGACATTATGTGGGAATTCTGTAGTCCACAGAGACATGAAAGATTACCCATGTCACACACACAAATGCTTTTCACAAGCATTTGAGAAGCACTCACACTACTTTTAGAAATGAATTTCATAAGGTTTTGAGCATCAGATGAGCACTGAATATCTACAATAGCATTTTGCTAATCTTTGCTCAAGCATATTTAGAGACTGAATTATTTAAACAAGGAAATGTCAAGTACTGAAAATTTTGGGTCTGTTTATTAATTGCATCATGTAGAATCAGCCTAGCTGGTGTAGAGTAAAGACATCTGGACGTTGATAAGAAAATTCTTTATAGACTGTTTTGCAAATGCATAAAGGTGAACGGTATAAATGATTGCAGAGCTCACTAGTTTTGTATCTACCTCAGCCTCAAAAGGTATAGCAAGTCTACCCAGGATAAGTAACCATGTTTAAGAGATATCTTTAAGGACAGTTTAAATGAAGTTGCAGCTGGAGTTGCGTGATTAATTCACAAAAACATTATTCAGCAAATAAGCTTAGTTTATTTGCTCACAGAATATCTGCAAGCAGAATGCAGTATCCTCAAATAGATTCAAATGTATTCAGTCAATATCAATTCATTTTTTTTTATTCTATAGATTCACCGTGTACATTTGAAATTTAAGCTGTTATTTAGCGGTGATTGGTCATGTAAGCCACATAATATCATTTCTGTCCCCTGATTGGAAGAGAATGTAAACTTTTATGGAGCAAATAGTCACATGTGTGAATTTAAAGTTCAGCAACTATGAATATTCATGCGTGCAAATTTGAAATTTGCTTTCCATGAACATCTGTGTGCCATAAAACATATGAGCATGCCTGAAGTGAATTCATCTAAAATTCAAACAAACATTTGAAGGATTTTTTCTTCCTTCTTCAGTCAGCTTTAACTGTGGCAAAACTGGCCTGAAAGAGTCCAGAGAGTGGTTGTAATGAGGTCTGATCTCATGCACAATGGCCAGCCAACCCACAGTTAGGTTGCAGTCTAACCTATCAACCACTGTGACTGATCAAAGAAAAGTGGATCTGATCTAGAAAAGTGGAACCTGGCAGCACGCCCATCGGAGGACCAGCCGGCATCTTCACAGCGTATTGCAGTTTCATGAAGCATAACATGTGGCGATCAAGCAGTGTAAATAAATTTTATTTCAGCAGTATTATAACAATAATGTTTAAACAAGGCTTAAACTAAGCACGGAACTAGCTGGCTTGTATGTCCTGCCTAGAGGCGACTAGAGTTAGAAAAGACAAACAGAGACACTTTCTGATGCAAAAATCTGTGAAAAACCTGCCTCTCTTTCTGTGGTGATTAATTAAAAGTGAAACAGCAAAACATTTTCTGACAGGCAGAGACCACTTTTCATTTCTGTGTCAGTGTCTAGGGGTATGTCTACACTAAGGAATAAGGTCGAATTTATAGAAGTCGGTTTTTTAGAAATCGGTTTTATATATTCGAGTGTGTGTCCCCCCACAGAAAATGCTCTAAGTGCATTAAGTGCATTAACTCGGCGGAGCGCTTCCACAGTACTGAGGCTAGAGTCGACTTCCGGAGCGTTGCACTGTGGGTAGCTATCCCACAGTTCCCGCAGTCTCCGCTGCCCATTGGAATTCTGGGTTGAGATCCCAATGCCTGATGGGCTAAACCATTGTCGCGGGTGGTTCTGGGTACATATCGTCAGGCCCCCGTTCCCTCCCTCCCTCCGTGAAAGCAAGGGCAGACAATCATTTCGCGCCTTTTTTCCTGAGTTACCTGTGCAGACGCCATACCATGGCAAGCATGGAGCCCGCTCAGGTAACCGTCACCCTATGTCTCCTGGGTGCTGGCAGACGCGGTACGGCATTGCTACACAGTAGCAGCAACCCCTTGCCTTGTGGCAGCAGACAGGACAGTACGACTGGTAGCCGTCATCGTCATGTCTGAGGTGCTCCTGGTCGCCTCTGTGAGGTCGATCAGGAGCGCCTGGGCAGACATGGGCGCAGGGACTAAATTTGGAGTGACTTGACCAGGTCATTCTCTTTAGTCCTGCAGTCAGTCCTATTGAACCATCTTATGGTGAGCGGGCAGGCGATACGGACTGCTAGCAGTTGTACTGTACCATCTTCTGCCGAGCAGCCATGAGATGTGGATGGCATGCAGTCCTTCTGCACCGTCTGCTGCCAGCCAAAGATGCAAAAGATAGATGGAGTGGATCAAAACAAGAAATAGACCAGATTTGTTTTGTATTCATTTGCTTCCCCCCCTCCCCTGTCTAGGGGACTCATTCTTCTAGATCACACTGCAGTCACTTACAGAGAAGGTGCAGCGAGGTAAATCTAGCCATGTATCAATCAGAGGCCAGGCTAACCTTCTTGTTCCAATAAGGACAATAACTTAGGTGCACCATTTCTTATTGGAACCCTCCGTGAAGTCCTGCCTGAAATACTCCTTGATGTAAAGACACCCACTTTGTTGATTTTAGCTCCCTGAAGCCAACCCTGTAAGCGCCCCTCCCAGCGTCAGAGCAATGGCAAACAATCGGGCATCTGAGAGTGCTGTCCAGAGCAGTCACAATGGAGCACTCTGATGGGGCTAAAACATTGTCGCAGGTGGTTCTGGGTACGTGTCGTCAGGCCCCCGTTCCCTCCCTCCCTCCGTGAAAGCAAGGGCAGACAATCATTTCGCGCCTTTTTTCCTGAGTTACCTGTGCAGACGCCATACCACGGCAAGCATGGAGCCTGCTCAGGTAACCGTCACCCTATGTCTCCTGGGTGCTGGCAGACGCGGTACGGCTTTGCTGCACAGTAGCAGCAACCCATTGCCTTCTGGCAGCAGACGGTGCAATACGATTGGTAGTCGTCCTCATTGTGTCCGAGGTGCTCCTGGCCACGTCGGCTGGGAGCGCCTGGGCAGACATGGGCGCAGGGACTAAATTTGGAGTAACTTGACCAGGTCATTCTCTTTAGTCCTGCAGTCAGTCCTATTGAACTGTCTTATGGTGAGCGGGCAGGCGATACGGACTGCTAGCAGTCGTACTGTACCATCTTCTGCCAGGCAGGCAAGAGAGGAAGATGGCTAGCAGTCGTACTGTACCATCTTCTGCCGAGCAGCCATGAGATGTGGATGGCATGCAGTCCTTCTGCACCGTCTGCTGCCAGCCAAAGATGTAAAAGATAGATGGAGTGGGTCAGAACAAGAAATAGACCAGATTTGTTTTGTACTCATTTGCCTCCTCCCTTGTCTAGGGGACTCATTCCTCTAGATCACACTGCAGTCACTCACAGAGAAGGTGCAGCGAGGTAAATCTAGCCATGTATCAATCAGAGGCCAGGCTAACCTCCTTGTTCCAATAAGAACGATAACTTAGGTGCACCATTTCTTATTGGAACCCTCCGTGCAGTCCTGCCTGAAATACTCCTTGATGTACAGGCACCCACTTTGTTGATTTTAGCTCCCAGAAGCCAACCCTGTAAGCCGTGTCGTCAGTCGCCCCTCCCTCCGTCAGAGCAACGGCAGACAATCGTTCCGCGCCTTTTTTCTGTGCGGACGCCATACCAAGGCAAGCATGGAGGCCGCTCAGCTCACTTTGGCAATTAGGAGCACATTAAACACCACACGCATTATCCAGCAGTATATGCAGCACCAGAACCTGGGAAAGCGATACCGGGCGAGGAGGCGACGTCAGCGCGGTCATGTGAGTGATCAGGACATGGACACAGATTTCTCTGAAAGCATGGGCCCTGCCAATGCATGCATCATGGTGCTAATGGGGCAGGTTCATGCTGTGGAACGCCGATTCTGGGCTCGGGAAACAAGCACAGACTGGTGGGACCGCATAGTGTTGCAGGTCTGGGACGATTCCCAGTGGCTGCGAAACTTTCGCATGCGTAAGGGCACTTTCATGGAACTTTGTGACTTGCTTTCCCCTGCCCTGAGGCGCATGAATACCAAGATGAGAGCAGCCCTCACAGTTGAGAAGCGAGTGGCGATAGCCCTGTGGAAGCTTGCAACGCCAGACAGCTACCGGTCAGTTGGGAATCAATTTGGAGTGGGCAAATCTACTGTTGGGGCTGCTGTGATGCAAGTAGCCCACGCAATCAAAGATCTTCTGATATCAAGGGTAGTGACCCTGGGAAATGTGCAGGTCATAGTGGATGGCTTTGCTGCAGTGGGATTCCCTAACTGTGGTGGGGCTATATACGGAACCCATATCCCTATCTTGGCACCGGAGCACCAAGCCGCCGAGTACATAAACCGCAAGGGGTACTTTTCGATAGTGCTGCAAGCTCTGGTGGATCACAAGGGACGTTTCACCAACATCAACGTGGGATGGCCGGGAAAGGTGCATGACGCTCGCATCTTCAGGAACTCTGGTCTGTTTCAAAAGCTGCAGGAAGGGACTTTATTCCCAGACCAGAAAATAACTGTTGGGGATGTTGAAATGCCTATATGTATCCTTGGGGACCCAGCCTACCCCTTAATGCCATGGCTCATGAAGCCGTACACAGGCAGTCTGGACAGTAGTCAGGAGCTGTTCAACTACAGGCTGAGCAAGTGCAGAATGGTGGTAGAATGTGCATTTGGACATTTAAAGGCGCGCTGGCGCAGTTTACTGACTCGCTTAGACCTCAGCGAAACCAATATTCCCACTGTTATTACTGCTTGCTGTGTGCTCCACAATATCTGTGAGAGTAAGGGGGAGACGTTTATGGCGGGGTGGGAGGTTGAGGCAAATCGCCTGGCTGCTGGTTACGCGCAGCTAGACACCAGGGCGGTTAGAAGAGCACAGGAGGGCACGGTACGCATCAGAGAAGCTTTGAAAACCAGTTTCATGACTGGCCAGGCTACGGTGTGAAAGTTCTGTTTGTTTCTCCTTGATGAAACCCCCCGCCCCTTGGTTCACTCTACTTCCCTGTAAGCTAACCACCCGCCCCTCCTCCCTTCAATCACCGCTTGCAGAGGCAATAAAGTCATTGCTGCTTCACATTCATGCATTCGTTATTCATTCATCACACAAATAGGGGGATGACTACCAAGGTAGCCCAGGAGGGGTGGTGGAGGAGGGAAGGAAAATGCCGCACAGCACTTTAAAAGTTTACAACTTTAAAATTTATTGAATGACAGCCTTCTTTTTTTTTGGGCAATCCTCTGTGGTGGAGTGGCTTGTTGGCCGGAGGCCCCCCCACCGCGTTCTTGGGCATCTGGGTGTGGAGGCTATGGAACTTGGGGAGGAGGGCGGTTGGTTACAGAGGGGCAGCAGTGGCAGTCTGTGCTCCAGCTGCCTTTGCTGCAGCTCAACCATACACTGGAGCATACTGGTTTGGTCCTGCAGCAGCCTCAGCATTGAATCCTGCCTCCTCTCATCACGCTGCCGCCACATTTGAGCTTCAGCCCTGTCTTCAGCCCGCCACTTACTCTCTTCAGCCCGCCACTTACTCTCTTCAGCCCGCCACCTCTCCTCCCGGTCATTTTGTGCTTTCCTGCACTCTGACATTATTTGCCTCCACGCATTCGTCTGTGCTCTGTCAGTGTGGGAGGACAGCATGAGCTCAGAGAACATTTCATCGCGAGTGCGTTTTTTTTTCTTTCTAAGCTTCACTAGCCTCTGGGAAGGAGAAGATCCTGTGATCATTGAAACACATGCAGCTGGTGGAGAAAAAAAAAGGGACAGCGGTATTTAAAAAGACACATTTGATAAAACAGTCGCTACACTCTTTCAGGGTAAACCTTGCTGTTAACATTACATACATAGCACATGTGCTTTCGTTACAAGGTCGCATTTTGCCTCCTCCCACCGCGTGGCTACCCCCTCAACCCTCCCTCCTCCCTGTGGCTAACAGCGGGGAACATTTCTGTTCAGCCACAGGGAAACAGCCCAGCAGGAATGGGCTCCTCTGAGTGTCCCCTGAAGAAAAGCACTCTATTTCAACCAGGTGACCATGAATTATATCTCACTCTCCTGAGGATAACACAGAGAGATAAAGAACGGATGTTGTTTGAATGCCAGCAAACATACACTGCAATGCTTTGTTCTACAATGATTCCCGAGTACGTGTTACTGGCCTGGAGTGGTAAAATGTCCTACCATGAAGGACGCAATAAGGCTGCCCTCCCCAGAAACCTTTTGCAAAGGCTTTAGGACTACATCTAGGAGAACCGCAAATGCCAGGGCAAAGTAATCCTTTCACATGCTTGCTTTTAAACCATGTATAGTATTTTAAAAGGTACACTCACCAGAGGTCCCTTCTCCGCCTGCTGGGTCCAGGAGGCAGCCTTGGGTGGGTTCGGGGGGTACTGGCTCCAGGTCTAGGGTGAGAAACAGTTCCTGGCTGTCGGGAAAACCGGTTTCTCCGCTTGCTTGCTGTGAGCTATCTACAACCTCCTCCTCATCATCATCTTCTTTGTCCCGAAAACCTGCTTCCGTATTGCCTCCATCTCCATTGAAGGAGTCAAACAACATGGCTGGGGTAGTGGTGGCTGAACCCCCTAAAATGGCATGCAGCTCATCATAGAAGCGGCATGTTTGGGGCTCTGACCCAGAGCAGCTGTTCGCCTCTCTGGTTTTCTGGTAGGCTTGCCTCAGCTCCTTCAGTTTCACGCAGCACTGCTTCGGGTCCCTGTTATGGCCTCTGTCCTTCATGCCCTGGGAGATTTTGACAAAGGTTTTGGCATTTCGAAAACTGGAACGGAGTTCTGATAGCACGGATTCCTCTCCCCATACAGCGATCAGATCCCGTACCTCCCGTTCGGTCCATGCTGGAGCTCTTTTGCGATTCTGGGACTCCATCATGGTCACCTGTGCTGATGAGCTCTGCATGGTCACCTGCAGCTTGCCACGCTGGCCAAACAGGAAATGAGATTCAAAAGTTCGTGGTTCTTTTCCTGTCTACCTGGCCAGTGCATCTGAGTTGAGAGTGCTGTCCAGAGCGGTCACAATGGAGCACTCTGGGATAGCTGCCGGAGGCCAATACCATCGAATTGTGTCCACAGTACCCCAAATTCGAGCCGGCAACGTCGATTTAAGCTCTAATCCACTTGTCAGGGGTGGAGTAAGGAAATCGATTTTAAGAGCCCTTTAAGTCGAAATAAAGGGCTTCATTGTGTGGACGGGTGCAGGTTTAAATCGATTTAACGCTGCTAAATTCGACCTAAAGTCCTAGTGTAGACCAGGGCTAGGATAATGGGGCTCTAGATCCATGAATGGGGCCTCTAAGCACTACCAGAATAATAAATAAATTATTAATTATTACTATTATTTATTGTAGGCTTTGCAGGCTCTTAGCCCAATATGTAGATATAATGTAGCTACAGTAAAAATATCAGTAGAGAGAATTCATGTCTATCTGAAGAAGTGTTTTATTTACATGGCTTACATTGACTGTATTTATTTCTTGCTTTAAGTGGTACATAATGCAGTTTCTACAATTACATAAGAGAACTGAGAAATTAGGCATAGGGACTGTCAAATACCAGTGACATTTTAGTATAAATTGCAAAACCTGGTGTTTCCATCCAATTTTTAGTTTCTCTTAAGAAAGTTATGACAGGAAGTAATCCAAAGTTGAAGACTAATATTATTTAGGTTAAAAATGATATTGGAAAAAAAATGTTTACACTGGAATAATAAAAATTCCAGATATTTTCCTCTCTTGTTGCTCGGACTGTTAAGAATTTATGCTGTATTAATTACTTAAAATATTGGACACACAAAAGCCAGACTTATTGTGATCAGATGGAATACAATCCCACTTTTCTTACCAGGACACATGGAGACTATTAACTCTGTCTTTCCTCTCTATCAGCCAGTGTTTAATGGTCAAGATGATAAGCAGTTGGAGCAGGCAACTAAAGGGCAACTGGGCAAAGGTGATTATGCATGTACAATTTTTGACTAGCAAATGTATATAAAACTCTATTGCATGTATTTGTTTCCCTTTCCCCTTTCTCCCCATCTATATGTTACTTGTCTTCTCAGGGTCTAGCCCCACACTTTCACTGAGCATTGTGCAGGCAGACCCTGGCACCCTCAGCACAACCCACTGACTTCTGCTTTCTGGCTCTAATGAGTTTTATATCTACAAAACTTATTTCCTAGATGGAATCAATGGGCTGTCTGCAAGGGTCTCAATCCAGAATGGGGCCCTTAGCTTGTCAACTCTTTAGGGGAGGGACTATGGGCCAGATTTTTAAAGGTATTTAAGTGCCTGTCTCCATTTTCAGATGCCTAAATACCTTTGACAATATGGCCCTGTGTCTACTTCTCTTTGTACGGCACCTAGCAGGATGAGATTTCAGTTCTTTGATCACAACCATTCCTTATTCTTACAGAAGCAGCAGCAGAAATGGCACCTAACTAGAAAGGTGGAACCTGCTTGCAGCATGTCCACAGGAGGCCCATCCAGCATCTTCATAGCGTATTGCAGTTTCATGCAGCATAACATGTGGTGAAAATGAATTTGATTTCAGCAGTATTTTGGGAAGGGTCACTTGTAAGCCAGGGGTTAATTCATTGTGTTTAACTAAAGCAAGTGAAGGGGCCAGAGGAGGAGTAGGGAGGGAGGGAGGGGGATTAGCTGTTATAAAACTGTTCTATTGCAGCAGTCAGCTGAAATATTCACTGGGGGGGACACTAACAATACACACGTCAGACATGAGAGAATACAAATATAAGAATTAATTCTATCAGCTAATATTATTGATTCATTTCAGGCCATAACAATCATGCACACTCAGATATCTCAGTGGAAAATGGTTCAGCCAAACACCGCAGCTTACCTAAGATCCTGAAAGAACACTTTCATTATCAGCTTCTGGCTATCAGCACCACTTCATATCCAGCACTCTGTTTATATGTGTTCTGCTCAGGGAGCATTGGACATTGAAGATAGATATTTGGCAATAACATCCCTATGAAAGTGATATCCCTTCTGGGGAAATACTGAAGGCTCATTATTCAGACAAGGAAAATAGAAACTCAAGGAGAAAAATGTGATTGTTTCCCCTCTTAAATGTCTCCCCCACACAAGCTCTGGGCCTAGGCATCCTCTTTCCTTTAGCTAGGGAAAGAGAATGTGAGCCAGCCAGTTTTTCCGCTGTAGTAAATGTCAGTGTGGTTCTTTGGCCAGATGCTCAGATTCATTCAATATCTGGCTGCAGCCCCCCTACAGACAAAGGGGCTAATTCTCCTTTCCCTTATGCCAGTGTAACAGAGGTTTCATATGACTAAAGTCAGTGGAGTTGCACTGGTGTGGGTGAGTAGAGAATCAAGCCTGATCTCACCCCACCCTCAACTTCCACCAGCTCCAGGCTTGGTACCTGGGGTCCCCTTGTCCTTTTTTTACCATCAAGTTCACAAAAAGAATAAATACATAAATAAATAAAATTGTGCTGTTCATTTTTCAGGGTCACCAGACTCAGAATGTTTATTAGCAGCAGCTCTGCTTGGCTACACTCACCACATGTGGCAAATTGTTTGAAATTACATATCCGACTCTTTCCTTTTCTTTCAATACTGTACATAGTCCCCAACCTGGGCCATCTGAAGTGCTGGCCCCAGCTAACACTGCAGTAGGCATTAAACATGCCGAGGAAGTATTTCTGGCTCACTCACAGGTATTTTTATACCTTCACATTCAAACAGGTGAATCCTTTGCAACTTTGAGGCACGTGGGGGCACACTGCACCCTCCCACTGAGAAACCTGAATCCTTCTTGTACGGTCAGACATGGATTCCCTGTCTAAAGGAACCCTGTGGGAGGAGCAAGGAAGGATAGCTCCATTAGGTTTCCCTCACAGATCATTCAATTGAGGAGCAGGGATTAGCTGCCCTGCAGAAGAAGCAGGAGGTCTGTCCTGCAGAAACTGTTGATCCCGGGAATCCAATGGTAAGCCCTGTGCTTCCGTATTGCCCATGGGAAACCATGCCCCTCCCCCCATCTCCTTGCCACACCATCAGAGCCTGTAGTAGCTTTCCAGAATATTCTACTCTGCAGTGATGGGGGACAATGCACAAAACACAACTGGATCTTTCCCTCCCCAAAGACTGGCATAGAATCCCGTTCGTATGACTGGTACCCTAGAAGTGAATTTCAGAGTAGCAGCCGTGTTAGTCTGTGTTCGCAAAAAGAAAAGGAGTACTTGTGGCACCTTAGAGACTAACAGAGTGACTATCACCCCCATGTGTGGGCAGGAGGGGAGTTTATGTGCAGAGGTCGGAGTATAGATCAGGCTGGGACAATTGGACCCACACGCTTGTTAACTTGTCTTTATATAAGCTTCCTAACTGGTCTGGTCAAATCATTTAATCAGAAATCCCCTGTAGCGTTTATACTGAGCTGATTTTTGATCATATGAGCAAAACAATTCTGTGCTCTGCTCTTTTTCCAGATTCTCCTGGGAAAATGGAATGAGGGTTGTTGTTTTTTTCCCCTTTTTGGTGGATAAAATGCTGGTCACTTTACTACCTTAACACTCCCACTGTTGTCATCATCTTTGGAGCTGCCTCTGTGGGAGCAAGGGTGGGAAATTTTATGAAAAAAATTCAGTGTGTAAACATTGCCTTGAAGACCTAGTGAAATTAGTAAAATGCAAATTCAGCCTCTAAGGTCCTGACCAAAACTCACTGAAATTAATGTGAATCTTTCCGTTGACTTCAGAGGGCTTTGGAACCCCATAAGTGACATTGTGTGACCCAGTGGGATATAGCTGTGTCAAAATAAGAACTCCATGTTGCTCCATGAACTCCATTTTATATTATGTAGTGAGCAAAGACTAACTTTCCCCAAGGTGGGATATTGTAATGCATTCCAGGCAGGTGTCCTTCCTGGGAAAAGGACTTAATGCTTTGTGGAAGGAGGATCTTCACTGAGAAGCCACCACAGAGTAATCTGGAACCATCAACTTGGATTATCTCTCAACAGACACCCCTATGGAACAATGCATTTTCTACATAGGGGCATCAGCATGGCCTGCATCTTTTCAGTCGGGGCATGTGGCAAGAGGAAAGAGATTGTATTTAAGGGTGAGGTGTGCTTCTCTGAGCAGGGGGGCAGACCATCACGACATGTAAGCAGGACTGGCTGGAGACAGAGAAGGCAGAAGGGACTCTGCCTAGCCTATACCATATTTAAGCAGTAGAATTATCAAAACATAACAAGCAAGGAATGGAATATCAGAGGTTCCAGTTACTGACAATTTCCCAGTTCTCAAGTGGAAAATTTTAGGAATTTGCTAAGGAAGTTTGTATGTAACCTGCCTCACTGAAACATCTCCAGAGGAACAGGATGGCTGAAAGTGAAAAATATCTTAAAGGAGGCAAAACATGAAGAAGATTCCTTTCTAGTTCTGTTGGATTTCAGATATTGCCAGTAGAAGTAGCTTCTCCAGCATGGCTATTAATGGGCACATAAACAAGGACTTTACTTTCCATAAGAACTACTGAACAATCTACTGAACAAACACCAGGCTTACAAATACTGGACAAAAGGCAAAGGAACAAAAATGTTACTTTGGAAAGACAGACGAAAAACCACTGTTCAGGCTGACAGCTCAGCAGGAAGTCCATAGGGCAAGTGACAACAGCTGGACAGCAGTAAGTGTCATTTTACCTTCAGGGCAGAACCACAATCCTATATTGTAGCAAGGAACAGTTAGGAAAAATGGAGAAATCATTAAGATTTACTTGAAATATCAGATGTGACAGGCCACCTGCTGGTACAGGAGAAAAAGGTGAAAACTCAATTCCACAAGGAATAGATAAGGGGAAAAGAATTGTGTATCCATGCCAGAAGAATCACTGAATATACTCGCATCACCAAGGTTACCAAATGTAGAATTATTACAGAGACAAGCCTCACCAAGGCTTCCAAGTCCAAGTAGCAGCTGGTTGAAATCGCAACATAATCATCCTGGAGTGAGTCACATTAGCGGCCATATCCTGAGAGGCATAGCCAGATACACACAGAGCTGAAATAAACCACAGATGACTAATAGAATAACTTTTAAAAATGTATTCCCAGTGTAATGTTATTTCAGAGTTGGAGGTATTGGCTGAGGAATTAAGCTAATACACGAGATGTAAGATTTCAGGGTGTTTCTATGGTACTGCCTTTGTTACACTGCCCCTGGGTATATTCACTGTATGCTAGGAGCCAGATTCTCAGCAGGTGTACATTGGGATAGCTCAGTCAAAAAAGTCAATGGAGCGACACTGATTTACATCAGCTGAGGATATCACCCTACTTATTTCCAGAAGCCTGACAAGTCACAGGATTGCCTAGCTAATTATACAGGGCCTGATTCAAACCCTGCTAAGTTTGACTTCAGTGCGCATTGAATCTGGCCAACAGTTAACAGAAGTGCTACACCTGCCTTCTGAGTGCTTACAAAACAGGATGATCTTCTTCCATATTTTCCTCTGTAAAACTAACTGAGCCTCACTATGGGTTCAATCCTGTAGGTTGCTGAGTGCTCTGGTTCTGATCCATCAAAACACTTTTGCGCTGATGTGCACAGGACTACTCCGGTGTTCAGTGTTAAGCACATGGTTAAATACTTTGCTGGATGATGGCCAGGGAGTTTAGCAACTTGAGGGTTGAGCTCTTTGGATGCAGAATGCAGAAATAGAACCAAGTATATAGCGACTAATTAAAAATCAAACTATAAATAATGATCTGTTACGTGGCTAGGTGAAAGTTCTTGAGAATAGAACTGATACCAGCAACAACAAAACCACAACCACGCATCACTGCATTGTGATTACATTTGATGAGCTCAGAACTAGTCCACCTTTCCCAGTGTACTCAACAAGAATAGAAAATTACCTTTCCAGAATGATGAGTGAAATTAAGGAAATCAAAGCTCCTGGTGCCTGCATTTCAGAGGCAAAGAAAGGAGTTTGGATCACATTTACATCTTGATACAAACCATGAAAGCCAGGATATTCAAAGCTTAGATCCAGAGTAGCTCACAAAAGCTTATGCTCAAATAAATTTGTTAGTCTCTAAGGTGCCACAAGTCCTCCTTTTCTTTTTGCAAAGCTTCGATCGATGCTACCTCTGTGGAAAACAGAGAGACAACCCAAGACAGGGGCATAATGACAAGTATCAGAAAGGAGTATTGGCTTAAGTATACCCTTTGAATTCTTGGCTTTTGCAATATTTAAATATAGAGGGTTTTCTTCCCCTGTGAATTCCTCTTGGGTTTGTGATTTAAACTTCAAAAAGGGAAGGGAAAAAGAAAGCCTTTTTATCACTGAAGTAGATAAAATAGGCATAGACTAGAATGGCACCTTTTGTTCTGATATTTCAGTCAGCTGAATGTAATTCTTGCAAATATGTACTTAGGATCAATGTAATACGTATTTAGCTGCATTTAAAAGGATTTTTATTTACCTGGTTAAATAGGTACTTTGGTTTGGACATTACATGTATTATTTTCCCAACAGAATACTGTAATGGAAGGCTACTGTTATGGTTTATCATATTTTGACCATGTTCTTATTTAGCGAATATCTGTTACATATGTCCCATGTTATGTGTTGTTTACTGAAGCTTAAGCTGTAATAGTCTCTCACATAAATCCTTCTTAGCATGTGGATTACTGATCAGATACTCCATAATGATATCCTATTGATCCAGCTGCCAGCCACAAAAACTAAAATGCACATGCTAAAAATCTAAAAGGTTGTATTTAGGAAAAATGAGGAGCATAGTCAATAAATTGCATTTGTAAATACAATATTGTGATTTCCCCACAAAACCTAAAGGGAATAAATTCCTATTTTGGATTTGTGGTCTACAGAATTTCCGTTTTAAAAACAAAGCCATTTTTCAGTTGTACAAATGTAAAACATTCTAAACAATTAAACCTTTGTTTTGCAAGTGAAAAATGCCTAAATCAATTTTTCACAGTTCAGGGAAAGAAACTGCTTTGGGCTAAGATGGTAGTGGAAGGCCTGAACCAAAATCCTGATCCAAGCAGCCTCCAAATTTGGAGGTTATTTGGGTTAAACACTGAAACTCTTGTCAGTATCCAAATGTTGCACCTGGTGCTTATCTCTATAATGAGCAAATCAAAAATCCCAATTCTGAACCTCCCATTAAACCTGGGGCTAGATTGTGACTTTACCCAAATAAGTTCAAGTCAGAGACATTGTGTAGTTGGGCTGCTGCAGTAACAGATGTGGGGGACATAATCTGAACCAGCTATAGGACTCTCCAGCTCAGCTGCTCTGGCTAGCAAGGCCCCACCCACTCCTGCCAATTTGTTATGAAACAGGAGAAGTAACCTACAGAGACTGCTCTCCTGCTCCACTCACACTGTGACCCACAATATGGATAGTATATAATTCAAGTCACAATTTTGCCTATTGAAGAGGAAGAGTTTTGAAATATAAAATGGAAGAAAAAAGGAAATTGATAGTAATTAATATAATCAGAAACTAGGAAGTGTAGGAAATTGATAATGAAAGCGAAGGGACACAAGGAGAAATCTATGGCTAGCAGCATTAAAGTCAATAAGAAGGAGGTTTTTTAAAGTATATTAGGGACAAAATGAATCCTAATCATTGTACTGGTACATTGCTAGATAGAAATGCTATAATTATCAATAATAATGCAGAAAAGACAGATATTTCTGTTCTGCATTTGCGAAGAAAACAGATTATGTCATCATATCATAACACACTTTCCATTCCGCTAGTATCTCCAGATGATAACAGCATGTCCCCAAATGAGAGATTTTAAAATCAGGAAGTCCAGATAAGTTGCATCCAAGAGTTTTAAAAGAGCTGGCTGAGGAGCACACTGGACCATTAATGTAGATTTTGAGTAAGTCTTGGAATACCAGGGAAGTTCCAAAGTCGAGAAGAAAACTAACTTTGTGCCAATATTTGAAAAGAGTAAACAGGATGATCCTGGTAATCATAGGTCTGTCAGTATGACATTGATCCAATTCAAGATAATGCAGCAGCTGATATGGGACGATTAATAAAGATTGAAACAGGGTAATATATTTAATGCCAATCAATATGGGTTTATGGAAAAATCGATCCTATCAAACTAAATTGCTATCTTTTTTTTTTGATGAGATTAAATAGTATTGATGTAATTTATTTAGACTTCTGTAAAATGTTTGACGTTCTTGCAGGGGTGACTGGGAATATGACTTTAACATCCCAAGATGCAGTTTTTTCCCTCCCCTGATTTCATCTGAAGCCCATAGTATTTCACACCCTTTTTTTCAAAAGACCAGCATAGCTGCGCGTACACCATCCCCAGAGAAGCATGAACCCCACTCAGCTGTGCCCTGTTTTGGTGAGTGTTGCAAACACCACACATCTTATCCTTCAGTGTTTCCAGAGCCGCTAGAGGAACTGCCACGTAGAACATGGCAATGTCCTTCAAGCAGCACTGCTGGGAGTCATGGAATGAAACAACTCCCTGTCACAGTTGGCAGCTGCGCAGTAGCTGGACAGGGTGGAGCACCAGCTCTGGTTCTGAGACATGAGCACTGACGGGTGGGCTCTCCTTGTTGTGCAGCTATAGGGTGGCAAGCAGTGGCTGTAAAACTTTTGTGTGCGCAAGGCCACTTTCCAGGAAGAGTGTGTGGAGCTCTTCCCAGCCCTGCAGCACAGTGACACTAAAATGAGACCTGCTGTGATAGCGGAGAAGCGAGTGACCATCGCTGTGTGGAAGCCTACAACGCTAGACTGCCACTGTTCCATGGGGAATCAGTTTGGAGTTGGTAAATCCACCATGAGGGTTGCTGCGATCCAAGGGTGCAGGGCCATTAATTGCCTGCCACCAAGAAGGGTAGTGACTCTGGGCAGTGTGCAGGACATACCAGATGGTTTTGTTGCAGTGGGGTTCCCTAACTGTGGCAGGGCAATAAATGGCACCAATCAACCTTGCCAAAGAGTACATAAACAGAAAGGGATACTTTTCTACAGTGTTGCGAGCGCTCGTGGATCACCAAGGCCGTTTTACTGACATCAGCTTGGGATGGTCTGGGAAGGTGCATCTTTAAGAACAAGGTCTGTTCAGAAAGCTGCAAGCAGAGACTTTCTTTCCTGACAGAAAAATCATCACTGGTGATGTTGAAATGCCGATAGAAATCCTGGGATTCATTTTTCAGGGTCACCAGACTCAGAATGTTTATTAGCAGCAGCTCTGCTTGGCTACACTCACCACATGTGGCAAATTGTTTGAAATTACATATCCGACTCTTTCCTTTTCTTTTAATACTGTACATAGTCCCCAACCTGGGCCATCTGAAGTGCTGGCCCCAGCTAACACTGCAGTAGGCATTAAACATGCCGAGGAAGTATTTCTGGCTCACTCACAGGTATTTTTATACCTTCACATTCAAACAGGCGAATCCTTTGCAACTTTGAGGCACGTGGGGGCACACTGCACCCTCCCACTGAGAAACCTGAATCCTTCTTGTACGGTCAGACATGGATTCCCTGTCTAAAGGAACCCTGTGGGAGGAGCAAGGAAGGATAGCTCCATAAGGTTTCCCTCACAGATCATTCAATTGAGGAGCAGGGATTAGCTGCCCTGCAGAAGAAGCAGGAGGTCTGTCCTGCAGAAACTGTTGATCCCGGGAATCCAATGGTAAACCCTGTGCTTCCGTATTGCCCATGGGAAACCATGCCCCTCCCCCCCATCTCCTTGCCACACCATCAGAGCCTGTATTAGCTTTCCAGAATATTCTACATCTTTAAGAACAAGGTCTGTTCAGAAAGCTGCAAGCAGAGACTTTCTTTCCTGACAGCAAAATCATCACTGGTGATGTTGAAATGCCAATAGCAATCCTGGGAGACACAGCCTACTCCTTACTCCCATGGCTCATGAAGCCGTACACTTGGACAGAAGCAAGGATTGGTTCAACAATAGGCTCAGCAAGTGCAGAATGGCGGTTGAATGTGCCTTTGGCCATTTGAAGGGTTTGCTCACTAGGTTAGACCTCAGTGAAAAAAAATCCCCATGGTTATAGCTGCCTGCTGTGTGCTTCAAAATACATGTGAAGCAAAGGGAGAGAAGTTTCCACAGGGGTGGGGTGTGGAGGCGGATAGGCTGTCTGCTAATTGTGAAAAGTCAGATACCAGGACTATAAGAAGAGCTCAGCGGAGAGCAAATCAGCTCAAGGAGGCTTTGAAAACCCATTTTAGTGATGATCCACAGTAATGTGTGCTGCTTTTCTGTGATCACTGCTTGCTGTGATCGCTGTGTTTCTTTCTTGTGCATAGCCCCATGCCTTAGTTTCCCTATCCCTCCCCTTCCCCCTCACCCCACGCTTTGAATTAATAAAGATAATTTCATTTTCAAGACGTGGACTTTTATTGCACACATATATAAATGCTGAAAGATCTGACAAATAATTAAACCTTGGAAAGACAGTGGAATAAAATTGGGAGCGGGGGTGTCATAAATATAAAGGGAAGGGTAAACCCCTTTGAAATCACTCCTGGCCAGGGGAAAGCTCCTCTCACCTGTAAAGGGTTAAGAAGCTAAAGGTAACCTCGCTGGCACCTGACCAAAATGACCAATGAGGAGACAAGATACTTTCAAAAGCTGGGAGGAGGGAGAGAAACAAAGGGTCTGTGTGTCTGTCTATAGTCTGTCTTGGCTGGGGATAGACCAGGAATGGAGTCTTAGAACTTTTAGTAAGTAATCTAGCTAGGTACATGTTAGAATATGATTTCTTTAAATGGCTGAGAAAAGAACTGTGCTGAATAGAATAACTATTTCTGTCTGTGTATTTTTTTTGTAACTTAAGGTTTTGCCTAGAGGGGTTCTCTATGTTTTTGAATCTAATTACCCTGTAAGGTATCTACCATCCTGATTTTACAGGGGGGATTTCTTTATTTCTATTTACTTCTATTTTTATTAAAAGTCTTCTTGTAAGAAAACTGAATGCTTTTTCATTGTTCTCAGATCCAAGGGTTTGGGTCTGTGGTCACCTATGCAAATTGGTGAGGCTTTTTATCCAACATTTCCCAGGAAAGGGAGGGTGCAAGTGTTGGGAGGATTGTTCATTGTTCTTAAGATCCAAGGGTCTGGGTCTGTAGTCACCTAGGCAAATTGGTGAGGCTTTTTACCAAACCGTGTCCAGGAAGTGGGGTGCATGGTTTTGGGAAGTATTTTTGGGGGAAAGACGCGTCCAAACAGCTCTTCCACAGTAACCAGTATTAGTTTGGTGCTGGTAGCGGCCAATCCAAGGACGACGGGTGGAATATTTTGTACCTTGGGGAAGTTTTGACCTAAGCTGGTAAAGATAAGCTTAGGAGGTTTTTCATGCAGGTCCCCACATCTGTACCCTAGAGTTCAGAGTGGGGGGAGGAACCTTGACAGGGGGAAACATTCATTTTATCTTGAAAAGTACAGTGGCCTGGCAGGTCATACATCATCATGTGTGCAACTTTTGTTCTTGGCACCCTACCCCGGGATGGAGTGGAAGGGATATTGCATTGTCCCCCCTTGCCTAGTGGAACGTGTGTGAAGGGGGCAGGTGGAGTACAGAGACGTTGGAATGCTGTCTCCCATAGGTGATCCGAGCTGATATCATGCACCTGACGGTAACAGAGTTCACAAGGGAACAGCTACTGCGAGCGTCTGCACAGGCACTGGCTTCCAACTTTCCCCGGGGATGCTTAACCCCCACTCAGTCCCAGGCCCCACCCCCGCCCAGCCTCTTCCTGCCCCCACTCTGCTCCCACCCTGCCTATTCCCTCTCAGTTTCACTCGCTCCTCCCTCTTCCTTCCAGTGCCTCCTGCATGCCGCAGAACAGCTGATCTGCAGTGGGTGGAAGGTGCAGGGAGGGAGGGGAAGGAGTTGAGCGGCAGCGGTGCCGGCTGGCGGGAGGCGAAGCGAGGAAGGGAGGGGAGCTTGGCTGTTGGTGGGTGCTAAGCACCCTGAAGCACCCATGAAGTCGGCACCTATGCATCCGGGTACTTACCGGGTCCTTATGCTGCTATGCTGTGTGCTGCAATGATGCCAGCTGAATTAATACTGGAGCTGCGTGGGAAAGTGTCCTACCGCAGTGGAAGAAATAAGGCAGTTCTCTCGAGAAACCTTCTACAATGGATTGCAGAGTACCTCCAGGAAAGTTTCCTGGAGATCTCTATGGAGGATTCCAAGGACATGCCTGTGCACATAAACACTCTTTTCCTCAGGGCACCCTCTGCCTCGCTGGTGTGACCACTGGGAAGGCAACAGTCACTCTACCTCAACTGGCTTTTTAAAAATAAAAAATAGCCTATAAGAACATGTGATCCCCAAATATTATTTGGAATGGCCTATTCCCCAGCAGTTGCTTCCCCGGCATCACACTCAACCATGCTGCTGTGCTGCGAGTGGGGTTACAAACAGCTCCTGGCTCTTTGGGTCAGTGGATCCCCCACTTGCCTGTCTCCCATTCTTCTCCTCATCCAAGACTCCTCCTCCGTGTTGCCTGCGGTGGCTGGGGGCTCTGACTCCTCAGAGGTACCCACGTGCTGCTCTGGGAGGTTGTGGTGGGGCTGCCGCTGAGAATCGCATGCAGCTCTGTGTAAAAGCAGCATGTCTGGGTGCAGACTGTTTGCCCCCACCTTGCTTTCCGGTACGCCTGCCGCAGCCCCTTGATTGTGACACGGCATGGCTGCGCGTTCCTGGTGTAGCGCTTCTCCCCCACGCGATCTGCTCGGATGTGTCGACGTTTCTTCAGCTGCCTGCACGGCCTCTTCTCCCCACAGACCCAGAAGATCCACCGCCCCCGGTGTGCTCCAGGCAGGAATGCATTTGGAGCACGACTGATCTGCTGGGCAGCCGAGCTCTCCATGCCGAACAAACCGGAAATTGAAATGATAAAGTTCCCGGTCCTTTAATAGGGAAAGGGCTGTTTCCTGTGTACTTGGCTGGGGGGGCAGCAGAGTTGAGAATGGTGACCAGAGTGGTCACAGTGGAGCATTGTGGGATAGCGCCTGGAGGCCAGTTAAGTCAACGGAAGCAACGTAGTGTCTACACTGCCACCACATTGATCTAAGTAGGTCGAATTAAGTGCTACGCCTCTCGCAGAAGTGGAGTACTTACGTTGACATAGCAGGCGAGTTACATTGGCGGAAGGGACCTGCTAGTGTTGACACAGACGTTATTAGGTCAACATAACTGTGTAGTGTAAGCCAGGTCTTAGTAAACACCAATGTAAAAATGCAGTGGTAGGTAAAACAAAAGGGGCTAGGTAAGTCTGTAAAACACATTAAAGTTCAAAGATCAAAACATCTCAGTCTTATCTGTGAAAGCATACAGCTGCTGATAACCCCTGATTTAGTCACATTATTTATTTAGCAGTTAATGGTAAGCATCCTGTAAATTACTCATGTTTAGGAAAAGTCCCTAAAACCACTTTTGTTCTGGAAGAGACCTAAATAAGATGTGAACTGTTCCTGCCGTCTCAAACAAATTCTGAGAAACTAGACAGCTGGTTCTTCCCTTGCTTCATCGCTTTAGGGAAGCAAGGGAAGAAGCTCCAGCACTCAGCTTTTTTCAAGTCAGCTACTGTTCTGAGTAACAAGGAGCAAACAAACAAACGAAACACAGAATTACTGTTGATGTTGAGAATGACTCACCTCTCACCGGTGCATATTGGCAGTGGATTTAGCCAACTGTTACCCGCTTTTGTACCTGAACGACTAGTCAAAGTTTGAGGCTCTAGGGATGTTCCAGTTGAAAGTAGAAATTGTTGGAGTCTGATATTTTCTTTGACGAAATCTTGTTTACTTACAAGGAAGGTACAAAGTCCTGTGTCTCTCAGTGCAAAAGGAACAAAAAGGAGCCATTTCGTAGCTTACAGCCCCAAGCTGCTTTAGTGAACACCAGACTCCAAAGCTCTCTCACTAGCTTTTTGCACTGACATAGCGCTGTGCACACTAGAGCTAATGTCGGCATAACTGATGTCACTGAGGGGGGTGGAATATTCATATCTGAGTGACATAAATTTTGCTGATATAGATGGTCGTATAAACATAGCCTAAGTTTTTGGTTATTGTGAATATTAATTCTTGCAAAGGTTGCCTAGAGTTTGTCACAGGGCCTTCTATATATCTAAGTACTTTCAACATTTTCCCTGCCTAAAACAGATAAACTTTGGGCTATATATTAATCCTGCTTCCCATCAATGTTAACATCTTTGTATAGCTACCTTATATACACATAATTATAATGCCTGTTCTTTTTCCTTATCAACTTCTGTACTTCTGGATGCATTTAATTTCTATATTGTAGTCATAATTTCTTTATAATCAAAATGGCTGGCGACAATTATGCAAGAAGCCCCATTCACTATGGGACTGTCTGAGCTGTGATACGCATGTATTGTGGTTCCATGGATTCATAGGGAGAGGATAAGTACTAGTGTCACTCTGTCTGGAGATGGGCATGACCATGAGTGCCTACCTCAGGACAGACTGTCAAAAACACAGCAGACACCCCACACTGGTGGTGCATTCCATAATTATATTTTACCAAGCCAGTAACAAATGTGAACTGGAGCACTATAACAGTTTCACCATAGAGTCAGACTTCTAGTCTCTCTTGCCACCCAGGCAGACTGGACTTAGTGATAAATGGTCACTTACACCAAAAATCACACCATATTCAGATTGCTTCCAGTCCCCAGAGACCAGTCATTTACCCCAGATCAATTGGTACCCTAGACTTTACACCAAAGACAACGCCTGTAGCCAATCCTGTAATAAACTATCTAAAGGTTTATTAACTAGGAAAAAGAAATGAGAGAGTTGTTTACAGGTTAAATCAAGTAAACATATATACACAAATGAGTTACCATCTAAATCTTAAGAGTGACAGAATTATAGAGATCTGTCAATTCAAAGTATCTTTCAGGACAGACCCAAGAGATATCTCTTGGGGATCTCTAGCTTCAGTTTGGTGTATCTGATCCTGTGAGAGTTCAAACAGCAAAGAGATGAAAAATCTTCATGTCAGCTATTTTTATTTCCCACTACCAGCATTCAAAGCTATCTAACGAGACCTTCAGCACATACTTCTCCATAGGATGGGGCAATTGACAAAATTTTTGCCTTATAATGGCCTGCTTAAATTTTAATAGTCCTCCTAGATGAGTTGGGGGAGGGACGATTCCCATGCCTGGGTTCAGAAGTTCAAATCAAATGTTTTCAAAGTTACAAAGCAAAACCCACATATTTTCTTATAGCATGGAATACGGACATTACAAGTGAGATTAATGCATGCAGCAATTTACAAGTATTTCATAGAGCTTAAACACTAAACACATTCTTATAAGACTAATGTCCATTTTGAGCAAAACTAGCATACCGGTAAACTGGTCTGGTCTCCAGTTGTGAAATCCCTGCTGGAGCATGTGCCCAGATCTAGCTGAACAAACAAACAAAACTTTGTCCTGAAAAGGAATCCATACAGACAGGCCTGAAACTTGCACTAAATCCCACTCATTTCAGTGAGACACCATGAAAATGTAAAGGTCTATACATGTATTTCTTCGTGGGTTCTAAAGCAATCAATTCTGAGCTGCTGAGCACTCAAACACCCACTGACATCACTGGGAGTTAAAGGTGCAACCTACCAAGCTTGGTCCCATAGCTGAGATTGCAATGGATAAATTCCTCTTTTTTTTTTTTAACCAATTAACTCTGCAATACTTAAGTTTGAAAGAGAGAGGTAGTTTCTCCCAACCTCCACACTTCAAAAGACTAGCTTCTGCCTTGCCTAAATTCCACATATAATTAATCAAGTTTTTATGTGTTTCAGACACTGTTGCTTTAAAAGGAGGATGAGTGTCAGAGTATGGGAAAACAGAAAGGAACAAGGGGCAGAGAGGGGACAGCTAACAGCTTGGAACTAGGATACTCTGTTGGCCTGCACTGTTTTGCTGTTTTCCAAGTTAATCACAAACATATCTGATAAGGAAAGCACCATAACAATACACCATTTGTGTATGCTCTTCTTTTTATCTCCACTCAGCAAGGACTGTAAGAAACGGGGAGGAGACAAATGATCCATCTGCAGGCTTGACTGAAACTTTCATTTTCTAGTACTATGAATGTATAACTTTGAAATTATTTGAACTGGGGAAGTTTCCAGCATTTCTGTTTCAGGTGCTTATGCCTCAGACTGTTGGTTTTTCTCTAGGTTGCTGAAGCTTTGTGCTGGTTCTGAGCATGGACTTGTGGCTTTCCCATGCAGGAAAGAGCTCATGGAAGAAGAGCATACCAGCTGAATATTCCCATATGGCCCTGAGAGGATAATTTTGCAGTTATTTTTATTATTTTTTTAAATCTATAGTGGCAACAATAGAGCAAATTCTCCTCTCAGTTAAACCCATGAAAATCCAATGGCTTTATTAAGAATAAACTTAGGTTAATTGACTTTCAGTCTCGGTGTGCTTCCCTTAAGTCCTCTATCTTGCAATCAGATTTGCATAGGCAGAGCCTTGGATACACACTCTGAAATTTATTGGGGCTGTACACAGGCACTTGGGTCTGCCTGTGCACATCCAAATGCGGGACTGGAGACCAATTTTGCATTTTGATTGCAATCAGTATCTTATTTGGCATGGGATTCCTGCTGGGATTTGAACGCTAAACATAACCCTTTGCAGATTTTGAAAAATGTCTGACAAAAACATCCTTAAAATGTCTTTTGAAAGAACATAGGCATACAGCAGGTATTTACAGGTATTAAGATAAAGAACAAATAAGATAATGTTAATAGAAGCTGTAAAGTCAGCTCCAACAGCCGGTTCTACTTTAGTTTTGAATCAGTGCAGTTGTAACTGAAGATGGCACCTCAAATATCCAACATTTAAATCACTTATTTGACCCAAGTAATTGATAGCCATGAATCATGAGAGTGGATAATACGAAGCACTGCAAAATATTGAAGAGGCTAGAAAATGGTTTGTTTGTTTGTCTTGTTTTCTGTGTTGCTGAGACAACACAGTGATCCCTGCTGATCCATTGACACTGTAGATTGAACTTTTTGCCAGACACACTATTTCCAAAGTATACATATGACATGGCTCTGGAGGATGGATGACCCTGTGCCAGTCAGTGTCTTCATTTAAGATGGGAAAAGGAGCTATATAATCTCAGAGCTGCTTCCCAAGTTGAAAACATATGTTTAGTACTTAAAAAAACTGGCCAAAATGACATGTTGTAGAAGCATGGCACATCTAGCAATGCAAAAGATAGATGATGCATGAAATAAAAAAAATGCCAATTCCTCACAGAAAATGTATATAATGAAAGTATTTAATCTACTTGAGATGTGTTGGCATGAAACATCTGCTGCAGTCTTCACTTCTTTCTGACTTTAGCACATTTCAATATTCTTGCAAACCACAGAACACTCTCAGGAGGACTTTTAAAAAAAAATTACCATAGAAAACTCCCAAACCATCTTTGTTGTTATTGTTAATTTTTTTTAAAAAGGAATTAACAGTCCTGAGACTTCAAGGGAAGTAAAAGCTGTGTCACGTTGTGTAATGCATCTAGCTGTTTCAGTGGTTCCCAAACTGTTGATCTGTGCTGATTTGGCTGGTCACATAATTTAAGCTGTTTTGTTTTCAGCTGCTAAATCAAAGTAATAAAAGCTAACAAATACACTCAGTGCTTCCCTAGTAGATCTTTCCCATGTAAACAATTGCTGTAGTTGCCACAGGGATGGTGTGTGTTTGTGAAATGGGCGCAGTGGTGTGCTGTACAGTTGTGATGGGGAGGGAAGGCAGGCTATGCAGTTGTAATGCATTGTAATTGTAATTGTGTGGTTCACCCTATTCTGAATGGTAGAAGATGTGGCCATGAGACTCTCTCTACTCAACTGTAGTCCACACTGTAAAAATATTTGTGATCCCAAACTAATGTTCACAGTTGTTTCACACACACACACAGCTACAAAAGGATATTGAGCCACCTCTACCCAAAACATCATCATTCCCTGATATTGTGATTCAATATGTATTTTCTATTAGTGCTAAGAGGCCCCTGTCACTGGCAGGAATGAGGCTACATTGGGGTAGGCCCCATGCAAACACTTAAAACACTTACACTTAAAACACTTACACTTAAAACGCTGCCGCTGCACCTTCAGCGAAGATGCTACTTATGTCAACCATTGGTGTAGGTATTCCACCTCCCGGAGAGCCAGTAGCTAGGTCAATGGAAGACTTCTCGGGGCTTAGGTCAGTTTAACTGCATCACTCAAGGGGGTGAATTTTTCACTTCCTGGAGCGGCAAAGTTATGCCAAGCTAGTTTCCTAATACAGACCAGTCCAGAGTAAAAGACAGTGTTTGCCCTGAGAGCTGGCAACCTAATGTCCTCATCCTACAAAGACTTACACACATTCTCAAAGCCAATGGGATGAATTATGTGCTCAGAATGAAGTATGTGCTTAAGTCTTTGCAGGATTGAGGACTAAATAGACAAGTGATGTATGAAGTGCTGGTGGGAAAGGTGGGAAATAATCAAACACCTACAATTAAAAAATAAATGCACATAAACTTAGCCTTCATAGATAAAAGTGTTACTGCAGAGATGGGTGCTGAAGGAGAGGGCAGTGACCTTACCAGTCAGTTCTAGGATGGCATTCCACTGCAGGGTTCTTCTAATGCAGCTCCAGTGCTGGTCCTGCATTTCTAGTATCTAGCACACTTAACCACCCCCACCCCCCACCCCCTATCAGGGCTTATTTTATGTTATATTGGAATGAAACAGGATAGAGAGTTAAAGTGGTGCTTTCTAGGAGGCATAGGAATTTTAGCAGCTTTGGTTTTACTTGTTATTGCTTATAATTCAGACTCTCTAAAGCAAAATTTTAGATTTTTTTTTTTTACCAAAAGTATCTGAGTGCTCAGAGATTTCTATATGAAGAATGATCATTTGTACTTATTAAAATTTAATGTTGTACTTTGCTGGGTGTCATTTGGAAAGTAGTGACTTAGTCATATTCCACTTGAAGTAGAGAATTCATCTGTTGGCAATGCAGACTAGTGGTTCTTTCATTTAGAGTCCCTAGCTTCTGTTAACCCTGTTCCTCAAAGGCATTATTTTTAATATATGTGTTTTCACAAAAAGAATGCCATCTCAGACCTTATTTTCCTTGAAAGTGGCTTTATTAATCTCTATACCTCTGTTAATTTATACCAAAGTATAAATTGTCCAAACCGGACAGTCTCTACATAAAAGAATAAATGGACACAAATCAGATGTCAAGAATTATAACATCCAAAAACCAGTCGGAGAACACTTCTATCTCTCTGGTCACTCGATTACAGTCCTAAAAGTTGCAATTCTTCAAAAAAAGAACTTCAAAAACAGACTCCAATGAGAGACTGCTGAATTGGAATTAATTAGCAAACTGGAGACCATTAAATTAGGCTTGAATAAAGACTGGGAGTGGATGTGTCATTACACAAAGTAAAACTATTTCCCCATTTTTATTTCCCCCCCCCCCCCCACTGTTCCTCACACGTTCTTGTCAACTGCTGGAAATGGCCCAGCTTGATTATCACTACAAAAGATTTTTTTTCTCTCCTGCTGGTAATAGCTCACCTTACCTGATCACTCTTGTTACAGTGTGTATGGTAACATCCATTGTTTCATGTTCTCTGTGTATATAAAATCTCCCCACTGTATTTTCCACTGCATGCATCTGATGAAGTGAGCTGTAGCTCATGAAAGCTTATGCTCAAATAAATTTGTTAGTGTCTAAGGTGCCACAAGTACAGATTTCTAAAGAGTCCCTCTCTTTTGCTAGAGAATTAAGTCAATTGTTCTTCAAAAGTGTGTCTTACATATTACTTTAACAAGGTGTGTTGGGGAGAGGACATGGAGTAGGTTGCTACAGAGAGCTTGGAATTATTATGGATTAATAGAGCATAAAAATAAAGTAGCAACAATTTACTTAGAGGAGAAAAACCAACCACAGTTCAAGTAAAATAGAAAGTGTTGGCAAATCAATGAAAACTAGAGCAGTGTGAACCCATCCATGTCTAGGTGGAATGAGCTGCAGATTATTGTGTGTTGATATCTGGTTTGCACAGATTCAGAGGACAGGCCTTGGAGGTTCCTGTTTGAACAAAATATTTTCTCATATTTGAATCTTATTGTGAATTTTTAAGCAAGGTTCATGCTCATCCCACAAAAGGTGCACACAAGCTTGCTGGGCCTCGAATTAGGTTTCACCTCAGACACAACATCAGAATGCTGATCTCAGGGAAAATAAATGTCCTTTGTAAAAATGGACTAGAATTACTATGTGAGCCAAAATAGCAAAGAGACAATTCCAACTAACTGGGGGAAATTTCACTAACTCAGGGAAGATAACATTGTACTAGACACTGTCTGTTAGAGTCAAGCCAACACTAAGACTGGGGAGAAGAAGTCTGGAAAATAATCTAGCTGAGTTAGAGAACTGAAATAAAATGTAGTCCATAGTAAGGGATAAAGACGATTAGTTCACTGATTAGTTCACACAACTGATCAGAACCTTCACACAAAACTAGAGAAAGACTCAAGCTGAAAAATCTGGGTCCAGATACAAAAAAATGAAACAAAACAACAAACAACCAAAACCCACCACTACGTCTGGGGGAGTTTTTGGTTACAAAATTTTGGTTTAGGTCATTATGAATATCATTTACCATTCTAGGACCTTAGAGATAAACATGCAGAATAAGGGCCTAGTTCCAAACCCATTGAAGCCAGTGGGAGCCTTTCCATTGTCTATAGTGGGTTTTGGATCAGACCCTAAGTACCTGCCTTGAAGAGCTCAATAGACATCAAATAAATGAAGGATGTAAGATAGGATACAGTTGTTGCATTGTCTGGCGTGGCTACCTCAGGGCAGACTGTCAGAAAACAAGGGCAGACACCTCAAACTGGTGGAATGTTCTATAAACTTTGGTAAGCTTACCAAAGCCTAGGACTTTCACTTAATATCGAGAAGACTAAAGTGCTTTATCAGCCTTCCTCAGGCCTTGCACATGACCCACCACAAATTACCATAGAGGGACAGACTTTAGAGATAGTCGAGCACTTCTGCTACCTTGGTAGCCAACTCTCTCAAAATGCAAAAATTGACAGACAGACCCAGCCCAGAATCCAGTGCTCCAGTGCCTCCTTTGGGAAACTGCTCTGATGTGTTTTCACAGACCATGATCTACGGAAGGACACCAAGATTCAGGTCTATAAGACAGTTGTCTTCCCTACACCCCTCCATGGATGCGAAACCTGTGTAGCCTACCGATAGCACCTCAAGAATCTGGAGAGATACCACCACAGATACCTCAGGAAGGTCCTTCTCATCAAGGGGAAAGATCGCCACACTGATGCTAGCATCCTCACTGAAGTCAATGTCACCAGTACTGAAGAAATGATCATTATGCACCAAGTCTGTTGGGTTGGACAAGTGCAGATGCCAGCCTCTCACCTCCCAAAACAAGTCCTCTACTCTCAGCTCACCCATGGTCAGAGATCCTGTGGTTGTCAGAGGAAATGCTACAAAGACACACTAAAAGCCTATGTCAAGAAAACTGATGTGGACATTACAAGCTGGGAGGAGCAAGCCACCAACCGACCCCAATGGCGCCACATCTTCCAACAGATAGGGGCCCACTTCACAGAGAATCACCTTGCCCTCGAAGCTGAAAAAAGAGAGAAGCAAGGAAAAAGAAAGAACTTTCTCCCAGCAGGCAGCTGCCCGCCAGGAAATGTCTGTACCTACTGCGGGCAGATCTGTGGTCATCTCAGGACCTCCGTGGTAGAGATCATCCTCGAATCAATGTTCTATAACTAGATTTCAGCAAGCCAGTAACAAATGTTAACTCCTGGATCACTATACCAGTCTCACCACGGAGTCACAGACAGTCCCCCTAAGCTCCGCAGCCTATCTTGCCACCCAGACAATCTGAAATTTATGATAATTGTCACTTAAACCAAAAATCATACCGCATCTGATTTCTGCCACCCCAAGAGACCAGTCACTTACCCCAGATCAATTGGTACTTACATCAAAGACGACACTGGCAGCCAATTCAATAGTAAACTAACTAGAAATGTATTAGCTAAGCAAAAGAATGAAAGTTATTGAGAGGTTAAAGCAGGTAAAATACATGTACAGGTGAATCACAGTTTGTAACTCCAAATGGTGGCAGTGATGTAATAAATGGCCAGTCCCCCAAAAGTCCCCTTGGGGTACCCAGATTGTCTCTGGGGATCTCCACTTTGCATCTAGTATACTTCCCTCTAAGAGTCCAGAGATGAAGGATCTTTCTTTGAATCCATTCTTATATCTTTTTCTGACAGAAGACAAGCTGATAGTGTCGCTAC
The DNA here is from genome assembly GCF_965140295.1 of Lepidochelys olivacea. Lineage (NCBI taxonomy): Eukaryota > Metazoa > Chordata > Testudines > Cheloniidae > Lepidochelys > Lepidochelys olivacea. Next base: position 137,033,142 of record NC_140411.1, read on the forward strand.
CTACGTGGGATTTTCCTTTGATGACGGTGAGTGAGGAATGCACTTAGTCTTTTGATCTCCAACCATCAGATATAACGACCACTTGCTTTGAAATTAGCATTTTCTGTTAGAGTCCTTCATTAGCATGTCACAAGATTTCTTTGATGGATTATTTAGTTACAGGAGTATACACAATGTAAATATTTGCTATTACATTATAACAGACAAGTGAAAACAATGTCCCATTAGTTTTCATGAAGTTTAAACACCAGATACAGTCTTATTCACCTAACCATTACTTTGATCTATACTAATACACCAGTGAATTGACCTGAATACTCTAGCGTGACCTGGTCTTCCAGTGTCACAACAGCAATCAAGAAAGCACATGGCAACATTAGCATTCATCATGTTAACACCACAGGTTTTGGTTAGAGTGGATTAATTTTATTATTAATTCTTCTGAAAGAACAATATAAGGGTCATTTACATCACTGTGATCTTGAAAGAGGCATTTTGACTACTATCACCACCACCACCACCAAAAGTTGAAGGTCCACAAAGCTCAAACCCACCTGAAACTTGTCCCTCTTTTGAAGTTTAACAACGTTCTTTTCCATTTGAAAAGCCCCTCTCATTTTTGGTTTTAGCTGGAACTTGCTATAGAAGTACCACAATACTGCAAGAGAGATTATTCTCATGGTACACAAGGCCCAACTGGTACCAACAAGTACTGGAGATAAGCAGCTAGATAGATGGGTTGCTTGTTGCAGAAAGCTGCATCACAAGTAGCGCTGGAATGAAGTAAAAGCACAATCGAAACAACAAGGCCATTTTGGACCAGGTTTATATTAACCCCTCCAAACCTCATAAAACTCACTCCTTGTTGGTCTCCATTTCAATCTGAACACTCAGAGCAGAGCCAATGAAAGACTGGCTAGGATGCACAAACCCCCAGGGGGATCCTGAGCCGCTTCTAAAGAAAGTGAAACTTGCACTTGTATGCTATCTCATAACAAAACCAGGTGAAACTTGAGGATTTTGGGGATTAGTTTAAACTGGAAACGCAGAGCAAAATTTGGGCTATTTGAGTTAGTTAAACATCCATGCACCAAAGCCAAAGAAAATGCTTGACAAAACCATGTGAAAACCTAGCCAACACGTTTCATACTGCTCCTCCTGTGACTTACAGGAAGTGAATTTCGAGGGGTCCCAGAGACATTTAAGAGACAGATCTTTAGCTGGTATAAATCCTTAACTTCATTGTCTGCATTATGTCACCAGCTAAGGATCTGGCCCTAATATTTTAATACATGCAGATTTTCTGAAGCCTCCTCCACAGCTTCATTTTTGCTGAGCATTTCTCGTGCATCAGTGAAAACAGAAGTTTCAAATAAAGGGAGAAACTGAAGTGAGGCCAAGCATATTTATGTAAACAGTGGAGCCAAGAAGGAAGAGAGAGATATACTGACATTGTATTGTGAACTGAGCTGCATACCAGGAATACCTTGGACATCATTCACACAGTTTACACCTACATGTCAGTAATGTGTTGAAAATTCCCCCATCTGATATGATGTGAAATTCTTGGCTGTCACTGCAAACAATGAAATTAGCTTTCAGATGTTCTGCATAAACACATCATCACCTCTGCAAGCATTTAGTAGTGGGAAACTCCTGGGGTGTCCAAAAGCTCCACAGCTGTGGATGCTGAAAGAAAAGAACCCAAAATATTTACAGATGCCCAGGAACAACACGACACAATTCTGTTGCCCATACAGAAGAAAGGGTTGGATGGAATAAGCACAATTGTGTGCTAGAAATTATCTGTAGATAATGGCTTGGTAACAGATCTGAACACAATCAAGAAAGGAAAATAACCCAGTTTAAATATTACAATGATATGTTATGCTAATACATTCTTAAATTTGCCAACACAACTAACAGGAAGTACTGGTGTGTAGACAAAAGTAACACTGTAAAATACCCAGTTTCCTCAGTTATTTGATAGGCATTGTGCAAAAATGTAATAAACACATAACTGTGTTTTATTAAAGAGAAGTTATGATCAGAAAAGTGATTAGGCAAAAAAAGTTGTTTTCCGTGTTGTGTAGCCCTGTTGGTCCCAGGATATGAGAGATAAGGTAGGTTTGGTAATACCTTTTATAGGACCAAAATGGCGCCATTATCTTCAACAATGGGTGTTCCCTGTTTGTATTCAGAGTCACTCTCTGCTGACTTAAATGACAAAAAAAAGAAGTCTTCCCTCCTGTTTTACTTCAGCTGATATTCAAGTGCTAACAGAGCTGCAGTACAGGAGATTATGCTGGGTCTCATTTTGACTCACGCATCAGCAGCACCACTAAATAAGTTTCTATTGCAGAACCTTTACTATGAGGTTGTCGGAGCCCAGCTACAGCTTGACTTTCAGCTCCCAGGATGGTTTTGCAAATTTGATGGAATCAGTAAAAAACATGGAACCACACTACGCCATTTCTGCTATTACCCTTTAGAGCAGGGGTCGGCAACCTTCAGCACGCGACCCATCAGGGTAATCCACTGGTGGGCCATGAGACATTTTGTTTATGTTGACTGTTCACAGGCACGGCCCCCCACAGCTCCCAGTGGCCGCGGTTCACCATTCCCGGCCAATGGGAGCTGCAGGAAGCGGTGCAGGCTGCAGGGATGTGCTGGCCGCCACTTCCCACAGCTCCAATTGGCTGGGAACGGTAAACCGTGGACATTGGGAGCTGCGGGGGCCATGTCTGCGGATGGTCAATGTCAGCAAAATGTCTTGCAGCCTGCCAGCAGATTACCCTGATCAGCCAGTTGCCAAGGTTGCCAGTCCCTGCTTTAGAGAATAACCTCACTTCAGGAGTATTTAATTCAAACTACAAATCAACATGAAAGCTGGGCTAATTGTTAGAAAACTATATTTTCAAAAGTCTGAGCAGAACTATGAGCAACCTACGTGGCCAATACCAAACAAGATCGGAGTATGATATCACCCAAATACTCTCACTGGTTGAACATTCTCTGAGGGCACACTCATTTTAGAGTGGTTGTTAAGGGGGCAGGATTTTAGGAGTGGTGCTATTTCCTCAATAGCCAACAACTGAAATTCATTTTCTAACTCTTACTATTCAGAGATGGTCTTTTATTTCTGGAAATCAGTCGCGTGCTGAAGGGGCCTTACAAATTCTGACGCCAACCGTAAGGCAATGTTGGGGTGATTTCCTTACCTCTGACAAAGTCAGCTCATCTCTGGAAAATGCTGACTTATCTCTGCCAAAAGGAAAAGGTAAATAAGGGCCAGAAGATAAAAGCCTGTTGCATATAAAGAAAGGAGGGTTTGAGATGAACAGGAAAAAAAGTAGGGTGCAAAGAAGATAGTGACTTAACAGAAATCTCAAAGGGTTAGATCTATTTAAAAATAATTTCTAAGCAGCCGAGGGATATGGTTATAGAATTTGGCATTTCTTTGCCACATGTTTAAGTATTGTAAAGAGCAATTACTCAGAGCCAGGAAAGTGCTTACAGATGCAACAATTGGTTATTAAAATCTGTCTGGTAGAAAGCCAGCAAGAGGGAGTGTCCGTATGCTGCTAGGGAAAGTGATTAAAACATAAACAGGATGTACTGAAGTAGCCAAATATGTTTACAAGAATATTCTATTCATGTGCCATTTCACTGGTTAGCTCTTCTGTACAATACTTACGCTTTGTCCAATGCAGCTGCTGTATTCCTTGCCAGAAAAGATACACTCTTGATATTTCAGCATATATCTTGGAAAGAATGATTCAATATTTATTAACTGATAAAAAATAAATGTGCAAATATTTTAAGTCCAAGGTCCACACACAATGGATGCAAAAGAACACCCACAATGTGCACATTAAATTACCAAAAAAAGAAAAGGAGTACTTGTAGAACCTTAGAGACTAACACATTTATTTGAACATAAGCTTTTGTGAGCTACAGCTCACTTCATCAGATGCATGCAGTGGAAAATACAGTGAGGAGATTTTACATACACAGAGCACATGAAACAAAGGGTGTTACCATACACACTGTAAGGAGAGTGATCACTTAAGGTGAGCTATTACCAGCAGGAGGTGGGGGGGAGGGAAGGGCACCTTGATTATTACTACAAAATGTTCCCTGTTGCCCCCCGCCCCTGCTCTCCTGCTGGTTTCAGCTCACCTTAAGTGATCACTCTCCTTACAGTGTGTATGGTAACACCCTTTGTTTCATGTTCTCTGTGTATGTAAAATCTCCCTACTGTATTTTCCACTGCATGCATCCGATGAAGTGAGCTGTAGCTCACGAAAGCTTATGCTCAAACCTAAAAGTGGCAATTCTTCAACCAAAAAACTTCAAAAACAGACTCCAACGAGAGACTGCTGAATTGGAATGAATTTGCAAACTGGATATAATTAACTTAGGCTTGAATAGAGACTGGGAGTGGATGGGTCATTACACAAAGTAAAACTATTTCCCCCATGTTTATTCCACCCCCTCACCGTTCCTCAGACATTCTTGTCAACTGCTGGAAATGGCTCACCTTGATTATCACTACAAAAGGTTTCCCCCTCCCAACTCCCCCCACCCCCCTGCCCCGCTCTCCTGCTGGTAATATCTCACCTTAAGTGATCACTCTTGTTACAGTGTGTATGGTAACACCCATTGTTTCATGTTCTCTATGTATATAAATCTCCCCACTGTATTTTCTACTGAATGCATCCGATGAAGCTGTAGCTCACGAAAGCTTATGCTCAAATAAATTTGTTCGTCTCTAAGGTGCCACAAGTACTCTTTTTCTTTTTGCGAATACAGACTAACACGGCTGCTACTCTGAAACCTGTCACTTTTAGGTCTGTAATCGAATGACCAAAGAGATTGAAGTGTTCTCCAACTGGTTTTTGAATGTTATAATTCTTGATGTCTGATTTGTGTCCATTTATTCTTTTACGTAGAGACTGTCCAGTTTGGCCAATGTACATGGCAGAGGGGCATTGCTGGCACATGATGGCATATATCACATTGGTAGATGTGCAGGTGAACGAGCCTCTGATAGTGTGGTTGATGTAATTAGGCCCTATGATGGCGTCCCCTGAATAGATATGTGGACACAGTTGGCAACGGGCTTTGTTGCAAGGATGGGTTCCTGGGTTAGTGGTTCTGTTGTTTGGGGTGAGGTTGCTGCTGAGTATTTGCTTCAGGTTAGGGGGCTGTCTGTAGGCAAGGACTGGCCTGTGTCCCAAGATCTGTGAGAGTGATGGGTTGTCCTTCAGGATAGGTAGATCCTTGATGATGTGTTGGAGAGGTTTTAGTTGGGGGCTGAAGGTGATGGCTAGTGGCGTTCTGTTATTTTCTTTGTTGGGCCTGTCCTGTAGTAGGTGACTTCTGGGTACTCTTCTGGCTCTGTCAATCTGTTTCTTCACTTCATCAGGTGGGTATTGTAGTTGTGAGAATGCTTGATAGAGATCTTGTAGGTGTTTGTCTCTGTCTGAGGGATTGGAGCAAATGCGGTTGTATCGCAGAGTTTGGCTATAGACAATGGATCGTGTGGTGTGCTCTGGATGAAAGCTGGAGGCATGTAGGTAGGAATAGTGGTCAGTAGGTTTCCGGTATAGGGTGGTGTTTATGTGACCATCGCTTATTAGCACCGTAGTGTCCAGGAAGTGGATCTCTTGTGTGGACTGGTCCAGGCTGAGGTTGATGGTGGGATGGAAATTGTTGAAATCATGGTGGAATTCCTCCAGGGCTTCTTTTCCATGGGTCCAGATGATGAAGATGTCATCAATGTAGTGGAAGTAAAGTAGGGGCATTAGGGGACGGAGCTGAGGAAGCGTTGTTCTAAGTCACCCATACAAATGTTGGCATACTGTGAGGCCATGCGGGTACCCATGGCAGTGCTGCTGATTTGAAGGTATACATTGTCCCCAAATGTGAAATAGTTATGGGTGAGGACAAAGTCACAAAGTTCAGCCACCAGGTTTGCCGTGACATTATGCAGGTTTCTACTTACCAAAGACAAACCCCACCCACCACTGTGCCTCAGGTCTGATCTGGAGGGACTGCAGTGACAAACCCCACCCATGTGTCTTCTTTCACAAGCATTTTCATGATTCCTCCTACTCCACCCATTATGCATAGAATATCTTCCCCACAACTAGTTTGTGTTGCCAATATCCACTCCTTTTTCAAAGCCCTCCTCAACTCTTATTTCTGTCACAGCAACTCCAGGAAAAGGCCAGCTGATAACGACTGTGTAGAGAGCCACTGCAGGATCACTGATCTTTAGGAAAGGTCTCTGAACAATAAAGTTTGAACATAGTTAATCTGTGTAAATGTATTTTCTTATTACTGTTCTCTCCCCTTCCCTCCTACTGTTTGATACACTCATAGGTTTTGTATGGTCTTAAACTAGACTGCAAGCTCCTTGGGGAAGAGTCTGTGTCCTCATATGTGTTTGTATAGTACCTAGCACAAAAGGATACGGATAGTGATTGGAGCCCCTGTATGCTTTCAAAATAATAATGCAATAAATATAAATAAACAACAACAACAGCAATAAAATAATAAATAATTATAATTATAACTAATAATAATAATAACGCGTTAGAGACAATGGAAAGGGTAGCTATATAAATGGATAAAAGCAGCAAGACATAATTAGAAGGATGTAATCTAGTGTCTGCTACCTTCCAGTTCAGTAGACTCTTTCAGGGCCCTCAGTGGCTACACCAGCTATCTCGTGGTGCTATTTGTGAAGGAAGATGCAGCAGTCTCCATATTCTTGTGTTATCAGGCAGGACATTATTCAGTCAGTTTGGCTTTCCCCATGCTCACAATGGCCTCAGCCAGCTTCCTCACAGCACAATCTGAGCAAGGGCTTCAACCCTTGACCACAGGTTCAGACCTCTATTTCTATACTTACAATTCTGACTGTGGAGAACTGGGAAACATGCTATATAGTTATGGAATAATAGGTGTGACTCAGTTTCCCCTTGTATTGTTACACACCAGAAAAAGAAGGGTGTAATTCCTTTCTTTGAAAAAAGACATGCAATGCATTGACTGAGGGGAGGTCATGAAGCATGAATGAAGTAACATAACTAGGGGGTAATTAATGCAAATCTCTAGACAGCTAAACAACTGTTACTCTTTAGCATCTTCACAACAGTTACCTTTTACCATTTCCACAACTCCCAAATGTTTACTTTCCTCCAAACCCTGTATTATCAAGGCGGGTAGAAGTAGAATAGAATAGAATAGTGGAGTAGAATAACAGGTTTCAGAGTAGCAGCCGTGTTAGTCTGTATTCGCAAAAAGAAATGGAGTACTTGTGGCACCTTAGATGCATCGGATGAAGTGAGCTGTAGCTCACGAAAGCTTATGCTCAAATAAATTTGTTGGTCTCTAAGGTGCCACAAGTCTTCCTGTTCTTTTTTAGAGTAGAATAGAATTTCCCCCTGAGGGAAATTGCATATGCTGGTTTTGACCAAATTCAAGAGGCCCAGCAAACAGAGAATTGTACAGAGTGCTCAAACTGCTCTATAGTAAGGTTTCAGAGTGGTAGCCGTGTTAGTCTGTATCAGCAAAAAAACCCTGAGGAGTACTTGTGGCACCTTAGAGACTAATAAATAAACTTGTTAGTCTCTAAGGTGCCACAAGTACTCCTCGGGTTTTTTTCTATAGTAAGGGTCTCGCTTACTGGATGGAAGAACTGATATGGCATAGTGACCGAGACAGACAGACCCTGAAGAAAGGGCTTGAAGGACTTTGAAACCTACCAGGGTCTCCATGGTGCATGTGAGTCACAAGCATATAAGTTGTTTATTGTTTAAGATATATTTCCTCTGTAATGCTTTTGTTCTAAATAAAAATACTTTGCTTTGTGAAGGCTGGATAGTCACTTGGAAACCGGTCATAGCCCTTGGGAGAGAAAAGGACAGCAACTGCTGAATTAAACTCAGACTTGCTGAGGTGATCACAGTGAGTTGTACTAGGAGGTTGCAGCCTACGTCCCTGGTCGTAAAGGAGAGGAACGCAAGTTCCTGCTCCAAGAAAGTGATAAAAGGGTCAGAGGTGCAGTGACTCTGGAACTGTGACACTGCGGCCTGGTCTACGCCACAGAGTTAGGTCGATGCGAGGCAACTTACGTCATCCTTACAGTAAAATTTTGCTCCTGCTGACGTAATTGCCCTGCTATGCCGACAGGAGAGGTGAAGAGTCAATATCAATGTAGTTAGATGACACAGTGTCAGTGTAGACCCTGCATTGCTTTCATCGACTGTTACTGGCTTCCAGAAGCTGTCCCACAATGCCCTGTACTGACAATACAATCGGCCCCGGTGCAGGTTATGCACAGCCAACACAAGAAGCAAATTATAGACATGCACAAGCGATGTAATTACTGTGGCAGCTGTACACCGATGTAAGTTAGGTCGATTTACTTTGGTGGTGTAGACATGCCCTCTAACTTAAGGTTATGTCTACACTAGAGACCTTACAGCAGCACAGAGGCAGCTGCATTGCTGTAGTGCAGACGCTTACTCCACCACTGCAATAAATCTACCTCACCTAGCCATGTCTACATCGGCACTTAGGTCAGCCTAGGTACATCACACAGGTAGCCAACAGTGGTTAACCCCTTCATTAGTTACGACATTCAACATCAGTTATTTTAAATTAAACCAAGTTTATCATCCAGTCAGGGGTTTGGCTGAAACTTCCTCCCACAACTCACTGTGATCACCTTAGCAAGTCTGAGTTTGGTTCAGCAATTGCTGACCTTTCCCAAGGGCTATGACAGGTTTACCAGTGACCATCCAGGCTTCACAAAGCAACAATACCCCCCCCCACACCCCCCCCACACCCCCCCCGCCACACACATCACCACCACCACTGGTGTACCCTAGTGTCTCTGCAGGGGAGGGGATTGCCCTGTGTCCCTCCTGCTATGTCCACTGCATACTTTCTCAGTGTCATTCACACCATGGGTTATCTGCTCTTTGTTCTGTTCTAATGACCATGCTTTGGCATGTTAATTGTCCTGGCAGGAGGTGTCAGCCTGATTCTGTCTCAGTCTGCCTTCAAAGAAAGGCAGAGGCTATAATTGTTTTATAAGTCCCTCAGTTTAATACTACTCTAGCTCATATGAGTTATTGCAGTATAGTTCTAGTGGTGTCAGTACCAGGATATCAGAGAGAGAAGGTGGTGAGGTGGTATTGGACCAACTTCTGTTGGTGAGAGAGACAAGCTTTTTACAAGCTGTCTCTCTCACCAACAGAAAGAAAAGGAGTACTTGTGGCACCGTAGAGACTAACAAATTTATTTGAGCATAAGCTTTCGTGAGCTACAGCTCACGTCATCGGAATAAGAGAACACCTCACCACCTTGTCTCTCTAATATATGAGAGAATGAAGATTAATGCTGACCTGTCACTGCAGTCCCTCCTTATCAGAGCTGAGGCACAGTGGTGTGAGCAGGAGGAAGAAACCTGAACTGCCATCGCCCCTCTTGCTCATACATCCCTTCAGACTTTATGGAACCTCCTCTCATCAATTCTCTTCATAGTTTCTATCATAAGGAAAACAGATTTTTTAAAAAGACCCATATACATGCTAACATCTGGATTGATGACAACAGCAATGATAATACCTAATATCAATATTTGAAAGTGAACATTCTGGCATAGATGAAATACTGAAAGGACTGCCTAGAGTCAGGTAAATCTACTATGTTAGTACTAACCTATTGAAATGAATACATTTTATTTCCAAAAATGAAAGGCTATAAATATTGCCCTTTACCAAGATCATTTTTCATTATTTTCCAACTTAATTCCATGAAGAACATTTGAAAGCCAACTGTCTGTGTCTGTGTGTGTGTGTGTGAGAGAGAGAGAGAGATGCAGGAAGAGTGGAGGGGATGGAGAGTAATAAGTGAACAGTACTGAATCAGCTCTGCACAAAGCAAAGAAAAATCCATATTTATTACTTTTTGCAATTTTAGTTATAGATCTTGATTTTCAGCTTACAAGGTTATTGAAAGTCATGAAGTAGCCTAACAAGCAGCACCACAAGTAGTTCCTGGCTTAACTCTGCTGCTGTTATGCTACCTTTGCCCATCAATCACCCTTTGATACCAGTGGAACATTGGGATGGACCTGGTATAATCAGCTGTATTTCCCTAGACTTAGGTGAAAATTTCAGCAGCAGTCAAGTGGTTAGAAGTCTGTTTGTTTCTCCTAGTAAGCTCTAACTTGTAGCAGTGCAATATTCATGGGCTATAAAAAGACATCTTTCTAAGGAAGAGCTATTCTACTTTTCTTCCTCCTTCATTTAGCCTTTTATTAGATTTTCTAGTCATGATACAAATTCAAGATATTCTTTGTGGGAGAATAGGAACAAAAAGTCCTTCTGACCATCTTGTGTTCTCTGGAAGCTTATTACAGTAAGACAAGTGCTTCAAGGGGTGAAAATGTTCCAGGAAGTTATTTGTCAGTTCTCAAGAAATTAGTTCATAGAACACAAAAATAAATCCTCAATAAATCAAAGTAAACAAAATAAGTACAGTTGGGCCTCGAGTTGTACAGTAATTTTTTGCACAGTTTCAGTTATGCATGGTCAATAAATTATGACCCTTTATTTTTGTAAACTTTTACACGGATTCACTTTTACACGGTGCAGCGCAGTCGCCAAGATGTGCACATCAGTGGCGTAGTGAGGATGGGACACTTGGGTGGGCCCCGACTTTGGTGGGTGGGCAATGACTGGGGCGAGGGAGGGGAGGCAGGAGGGATGGGGCAGGAGGGATCGGAGCCACCTCCCCTCCCCACCTCCAGCTGGCCTTGCTGGGGACAATGGGCCAGTAAAGGTTAGTAGCAAGTTTAACTTTCATTAATTTTTTTAAAGAAAACCTCTATTGCGTAAATTAGGGACGTCATCTTGTGAGCCTGGACCTAACCCCTGATTTCCTATAGACTCTTGGTATCTTTTTATGCAATTTCTATTTGCATGGTGTTTTTTCAAGAATGTAACCACAATGTAAATCGAAGCTCAACTGTACATACCACCACAAAGTGGTGTGTCCATCTGTTTGCTTTCATTTTCTGCTGCTGCACCAACACAAAAATGCTCTCATCTCTCTCCTTTTTGGTCTCAAGCAACCCAATAGGGCTAACGTCATCATACAGGATATACTGCAGGGCAAATGTTCAAGATCTAAACGTCAGGCCTAACATCTCTCTCAACTGCTTCTCATTTTGAGAGAGACCTATTTTCGTTCTAGAGTTACTTAGGGTACATATTTTTAACGTTGAAAATAATGTACCTGACCTCACTGACAACTCTCATCTCTTCCTTGGTCCTGTTGGTGTTTCACCAGGTGTTTGGCTGCCACAGCCTTTGCAACACCAAGGCACTTTTGCCCATAACTTCTTGATAGAGATGGTTGCAGAATGTCTTTCCTTCCTTGAGGACAGATTTCCCCACACCCACAGCAGATTTCTTTATAAGAACAATGTTAATTAAAAGCAGAGAAGAACATGGAATAAAAATAAACCAACAAAAACCCAGCTTGCATAAGATAAACTAGGCCAGGTAGTCTCGGCTTAAGTTATAGAAAAGAAACACGTGTACATGTTCCAAAACAAACTCTGGCTCCAACTCCAGTCCCTAGTTCCAACTCCATGCTGACCCCAACAAGTGAAAGAGCCTTTCTTCATTGCATCCAGAGATCTGTCTTCTCCCTGCCCCTCCACTCCTTCCCAGACATGTCTCCCATCATCTAAGGCTTGTTCTAAACACAGATTTTGTACCACTATATCAGTTATGGGGCATGATTTTTTTTAAACCAAAATAGTTATATGGATACAACCCTAATGTCGATGCATTCATGCTGTATAAAGGTGCCTTGTGTTCTTTTCAAACAGTGTGGTATAACTATATCTACACTAGGGGAGAATTGTCCCACTTTAACTGTACCAGTACAGATACAAAGATTTTGTGTAGATAAGGCCTTAGCTCTTCTTCAGGTCGGGTTTCCCCGGTTACTTATGCACACAAAAACATTTTGGACTTGCTGCCAAAGCTGAAGCTTTTTTTTCACTGCTAAAAAGAAGCATTTTTACCACAGTACCACACACTAGGTATCCTGCTGTGAAATCCTAGTGGAGAGAAGCATAGTGGTAGAAAGCAGAAAGAGTTTTACTGTGATGATGCTTCTTTAAAGATGATTTTTTGAAGTAGTTGAAAAATCTGAAATCTGGAGTGCTTTGGTTTCTTTATGACAAAATATTGTTACTGTGAGGTCAACCCCGGGTGGGGGACGGGGGGGGGGGGTAGAAAAGGGGGAGCATAACACTAACCTTGCCTAGCTACCCAAGGCTAAGAACCTCAGATGCCTTGCCTCTGAATTTTTCATCACTGCTTTAAAAGGTGTTTTGTTTTGTTTCTTTGTGTTTGTTTGTTTTATGAGAGAAAAATCAAGAGTTTTCTTGCTGTAAAATCCCAAGTGGAGACAAGGCACCTGCAGTGTTTACTGTGAGGTGGCTAGGTGAGATCAGCACTGTACCTTGCCTGAGGCTCACCTAGCTGACCTCACCTAGTTTACCTTGCAGTAAAAAGAAAAGGAGTACTTGTGGCACCTTAGAGACTAACAAATTTATCTGAGCATAAGCTTTCGTGAGCTACAGCTCACTTCATCAGATGCATGCAGTGAAAAATACAGTGGGGAGATTTTATATACACAGAGAACATGAACCAATGGATGTTACCATACACACTGTAAGGAGAGTGATCAGGTAAGGTGAGCTATTACCAGCAGGAGAGAAAAAAAAAACCTTTTGTAGTGATAATCAAGGTGGGCCATTTCCAGCAGTTGACAAGAACATGTGAGGAACAGTAGGGGGGGAAAAATAAACATGGGGAAATAGTTTTACTTTGTGTAATGACACATCCACTCCCAGTCTTTATTCAAGCCTAATGTAATGGTGTCCAGTTACATTGTTTCATTTTCTCTGTGTATATAAAATCTCCCAACTGTATTTTCCACTGCATGCATCCAATGAAGTGAGCTGTAGCTCACGAAAGCTTATGCTCAAATAAATTTGTTAGTCTCTAAGGTGCCACAGATACTCCTTTTCTTTTTGCAGTACAGACTAACACGGCTGCTACTCTGAAACCTTGCAGTAAAACAAAATCCTATCCTGTGGTCAAACCAAAAAAACCTATCTTTTTTGTCAATGAAGAGAAGCCCCTCCACTAAGATTTCACAGTGAGATAACTATTGCATGTTACTTACAGTGCTGTAAGAAACACTTTTTGGCAGTGAAGACATCACCTAAGAGAGCCCACTGAGGATGCAATGACCTTTAATAGCCCTGTTTCAAAGGGTTAATGACCTATCTCAAAGACAGCTTTTCACAGACTGGTCTGTCCAATAAGTAAAGTGGCTTCTGATGGGTCATGCACATTGAGAAAGGTAGTGTCACCTGGCTTTGTGGAATTAATGGTGCTTGACAAGAGTATGTCTACATTGCACACTTAACTCAGACTCTTGTTCAGGTTTTAGTCTTAAATCCTTCCCTCCCTGCTCCCCCCCCCCACCTCCCCACCCCACACACACAGAGAAAAATCTTGGAACTGGTTTGGAGATGCTTTAAGCCCAGGCTACTTAATCTATGTGGGGGATGGGTTAGAATACAGGCTCCACTTTAACTCAGGCTGCAACCTGCCCACTTTTCAGTGAGAATACAGGCTTAATTACTCGAGTACTGGTAGTCCTCCAGTGACTTCCCTCAATTCCCTATGAAGGACAGACACAAGTTCTTCCTCAAGTGTGAAAGAATTCTAGAGCGTCTCAGCACACAGAACCATGGGATATGCACCCAGGCACACATGGGTGAGTGCCAAAACAGCGAGGACACAATAACGTGGGCAGGGCTTTGCACTGGGGACTCACACCCAGGTGCCAATCACTAAGGTTGACTATGCAGTACAGACACAACCCTATATGTAGATATCAGCTGTCGCACTATGGGAGACTCATACAGAAAACAGCTCCTTCTACTTTGGCCCCAAGTGCCTCAAAACCTTGTAATGCCTGTTCTTCAGTTCACCTGTAGAAGTATTTCTGTAAGGGCTCAGGAAAACGAGGAATTATGTCACTAGAGCAACTACTGGAGTGACTTCTGTTTAATAGGAAATAGTGATGGAAGGAGATAGAAGGTTGTCATAAATATAAAGGGAAGGGTAAGCACCTTTCTGTATACAGAACTATAAAATCCCTCCTGGCCAGAGGCAAAACCCTTTCACCTGTAAAGGGTTAAGAAGCTTGCTGGCACCTGACCAAAATGACCAATGAGGAGACAAGTTACTTTCAAAGCTGGGGGGGTGGGGTGGGGGGGGAGAAGGGGCGAGGAAAGAAAGGGTCTGTCTGTCTGTGTGATGCTTTTGCCGGGAACAGATCAGGAATGCAGCCTTACAACTCCTGTAAAGTTAGTAAGTAATCTATAAGTAATCTAGCTAGAAAATGCGTTAGATTTTCTTTTGTTTAATGGCTGGTAAAATAAGCTGTGGTGAAGGGAATGTATATTCCTGTTTTTGTGTCTTTTGTAACTTAAGGTTTTGCCTAGAGGGATTCTCTATGTTTTGAATCTGATTACCCTTTAAGGTATTTACCATCCTGATTTTACAGAGGTGATTCTTTTACTTTTTCTTTAATTAAAATTCTTCTTTTAAGAACCTGATTGTTTTTTCATTGTTCTTAAGATCCAAAGGTTTGGGTCTGTATTCACCTATCAAATTGGTGAGGATTTTTATCAAGCCTTCCCCAGGAAAGGGGGTGTAGGGCTTGGGGGAATATTTTGGGGGGGAAGATGTCTCCAAGTGGGCTCTTTCCCTGTTCTTTGTTTTATGTGGTGGTAGCATAGGGTTCAAGAACAAGGCAAATTTTGTACCTTGAGGAAGTTTTTAACCTAAGCTGGCAAGCTGGTAAGCTTTCATGCAGGTTCCCACATCTGTACCCTAGAGTTCAGAGTGGGGAAGGAAACTTGACAAAGGTTATCAAGTCCATTTCCTCCCATTGCAACACCCCTCCTCAGACTCTACAATGTACTGTTTTGCTTTTATCTAGTGGTTTTGAATGGTTCCTTTTGAAAACTTGACAGTTTCTATCCATGGTTGTACTCTGGTCACTGTCAGGGATCTGATAAAAGGCAAAGGAAAGCCCACAAATAACAATAAAAAAACCTAAGTCACCGTGACTCTTTTCAGGCTCAGAAGCCAAGCTCAGCTTTAGAGCTGAGTAACTGAAGAGGTCAGGGGGAGTGTGTTTTGTCAGCAATGGGGATATATGAGGAAGATGCAAAGTATCTGCAAGCAAAACTAGAGATAACATGAGCCCAACAGATGTAAAAGTGTGCAGCCTCCCGGATGGTGAGATGGTTCAGGCCATCATTAAGGTTAGGGCCTGGCATTACATTTAGAACCAGATCTGGGTTCCTATTCCAAACCAGCCCTGTGAGCTCTGGGTTTTTGTTTGTTTTGTTCAGACTACTCTCCAATGCTAAAGCTAAAGGTGATTGACTCAGAAGACTGTAGGGCTCATTGGCTGGCTAAAAGTCTCCCCCTGCTCCCCACCATTACATCCATGTTTCATGTTGACCAGCTTGGATGTTAACATTATTATATCTGTGAATTACAAAGCACACAAGATCATTGCTCTCCCTCTCCCCTGCAATCAATTTTTTCCATAGAGTCTTAGGAAGGCATGTGGCCTTTAACAGAATGAGCTCTTAATTTGTCCTGCATTGTATTATTCTCTTTCATGCACACTCTGAATAGAAAATGAATTACCTTTATGGAGCATGGACCAGCCAAGACTACTTATGGATCGAATCTCACTGTACTGCATCAGCACTCAAATACTCTGTCACTCTGCAGGTAAAGGAAAGGTGTGGCTGGCACTGTACCTGTGCAAGGAGGCAGGACAGTGTGCATGCATAGGTGCTGGAACTAGGGGGGCTGTGGGGACTGCTGACCCCTATGGTTTGAAGTGGTTTCCATTATATATACTGTTTACAGTTTGGTCCAATGGCTTTCAGTGTCCCCACTATACAAATTGTTCCAGCACCCCTGTGTGTGTGAAGGCTTTTCACCTTACACCTCTGAACACTCTCCCACAGAGAGCACAAGGACTGTGTGAGGCTAGCTTTGTGCTGGCAGTATGTTCCCCAAAGGCGGTGGGATGAGGATGGGACCCATTTTAAATCAGCTGGCAGAGTTAAAGATGCGGAGATGGAATAGCTAGGGGAGAAGTGTGCCCTGTATCCTTTGAACAGGCGGCAGTATTGGTGTTCTCAGAGCCCAGGGCAGAATTGTGTCCGAGCCAGCCAGAATGTCTCCAGGAACTTGCGGTGCTGTGCGGTCCCTACTCTCCCACCAGTCCTCACTTTTCAGCATTTGTAATATATGAAACCCACAATGCAGGCTGCTGCTTCAAAGCCACAGTACAGTCCCAAGTGTGTACAGTCCATTCAGCCATGTTTAAGCACACCTTCTCATGTTACCTGAGTAACAGCCTTGAGGAAATCCCCAAGTAATTAATCTAGCTGTGTAATTGTTTAAGGTTCATTACAAGGGAAGCAGTTGTCTGGCTCCTTTCTGATTGCCTGTAACATTTCTATATTTAGAAAAGAAATGGCATGCCTGCTGATTTCAGGAGCCTCCCTCCCTTGTGTCAAAGAGAGGGGAAGGGGAGTGAGTGACCATGTACACCTTGTAAAATCATTTACTCAGCTAGTGCGTACATGCTTAGCAACCAATGTCACATGTAATAACTGAAGGCTCTCTGTGACATTACACCCCATATTCATCATAGATATATTATGATTATGGCATAACTAAGACGTGTTTTATGCAAGATGGGTGATGTGAACTATCACTGGAAAGGTTACGATTTACTGAATTATGATTATCCTATTTCTGTGCATGTATCATTTGTGTATCTGAAGTTAGGAACAGTGACTATATATCTGTACTACAAATTGGGTTTACACATGGGGAATGCCCACTAGACAGAATGCAATCAGTCTGGTTGGCTATCTGGGAACAAGTCAATGGACCATTAGGAAAAACGATAGTCTCTAAGGTGCCACTAGTACTCCTTTTCTTTTTGCAAATACAGACTAACACGGCTGCTACTCTGAAACCTGAGATAAGTCTTTGAAGATGCTAATCTCCCACCTTCTGGGACTCTATAAACAGCCTCTGACTCATGGCTGCTTTGACACTGCAGGGTCATGTGATCAAGTCACCTGGTACTGTACTCCATGATAGAATACCAGTATTTCTCTAGTGAAAGGGGTGGGAACCACACTGAAAGACAAAGGATTCCCACCATATGTAAAACCTATTTAAGGCAGGGGAGTGACATAATCAGTGTTTGTTCTTCACTGAATCCTCGGCCAAGATGATGGCTGTGAACATCTAAGAAAAAAGACTGTGGCAGGCAGAAAAGAGCTGGGCCCAGGCTGGAAAGCTGTCTAGCCTGTGAAAGAAACATCTGAAATTTTAAGCCGAAAGCAAGAGCAGCTTGCCTTCAAGAATCTCTACAATCTGCCTAAAACAACATTTAGGGTGAGAAATTACTACTTGTAACCAGTTTCTTTAGTATTTTAAGCGTAAATTGCGTGTTTGTTTCATTTGAGAGGTAATCTGCTTTGATCTGTTTTCTAACCCTTATAATAACTTGAAATCTATCTTTTATAGTTAATAAACTTGTTTTTGTTTTCTCTAAAACCAGTTTGTGGAATTCATAACTGGGGGGCAAAAGCTGTGCACATTGAGGGAGGGGGCGAATTTCATGAGCTTACGCTGTACAGTTCTCTATGCAGTGCAAGATGATACAATTTTGGGTTTACATTCCAGGGGATGTGTGTACTTGAGTGCTGGGCAGTTCCCTAGTTGAGTCTTCCCATTCAGTGCTGATTTTAGTGTCTGTGTCTTTCTGCAGTTGGGTGTGTCCCTACCTGTGTGTGTGCTGGAGGAAGCTTGAGGGCCTGGCTCATCAGGATAGTATAAGGGAGCCCAGGCTGGTGGAACAGGCATCAGTACATCAGGTGGCACCTGCGGGTTGGCAGCAACCCATTACTGTCCCCCTCAAAGGGATTGGAGATTCAGCTGCTTTTCTGAATGTCTCAAGTTGTGGAGACCTTTTCCCAGAGCTCCTACTGCTAGTTGCCAGGTCTTTCCCTCCAGTGCTGTGCACACAGAAAGTGTCCTGATGTTCATAGACTCATTGATTTTAAGGCTAGAAAGGACCATTATGATCACTTAGTCTGACTGCATAATCACAGGCCCTAGAAATTCACCAACACATTTCCCCAGTGGAGGGAATTAATCTGCCCTATGATACAAGTGAACATGATCAAGCCCAATAACGTGTGGATGAACTAAAGCATATTTTACAGAAACACATTTCCCTTCCCCTATACCCAGTAGATTGTAAGTATTTTTGGGGAAGAGACCATGTTTTTGGATGGTTTCTGCAGTGCCTAACACAATGGGGTCCTGAGCCATGACAGGGGCTCTAGGTACTTCAGTTAAAAAAATAAATAATAATTAATAACACCACCAACACCTTTGATGATCCAGTTGCAGGACTGTTCTCTTACTTATGGTTGCAGCTCTTTGGGGGATATACCTATAAGGATCCTGATGAGGGCAGTCACGACCAATGGCGAGATCAGGGTCAAACCTGAGGCTGAGTGTAGTGGAGGAGTTCATAGTCCAGTTCTAAGTTGCAGTTGCTACAAAGGATCAGAGTTCAAGTCGGGTTTCAGGTAAGGAGGTGAGGTCCAAATCAAGTGAAGGTCAAAGCCAAAGCAGAAATAGTTATGGCAGCTATAGAAGGTCCACACTGTTGCCTGACATTTCCTAGAAAGCCCCTGGGGTTTATATAGGGTGGTGAGCCAATCAGGAGTCATGAGGCTACTTCCTGTCGGACCCCTTGAGGTGAGACTTCCCATGGTCTGTGTCTGGAGCAGGTCATGGTTAGCGGACTACCAGCTGGATACTGCTGTAGCTGGGTGGCTATGTGGAGGCGTTCATTGCCTTAGCACCTCAAGAGGCCTGGGCTCAAGACCTGCTGGGCCTTATAATACCCAGGTCTTCCTTCATGATGCTAACGTCCCACATTTGAAGAGAGCACTGGTTCATCCACATCTGACATTAATTCTCAGGAATTGCAAAGATCTGAGGGCATTTTTTCTGTTATCAGCTGGAACTGGAGAAAAAAACAGATGTAAGTATTATATTTTAAATGCGTGATACAGTTCCTGTTGGTGTATATGGGGGAGTGCATATACACATTGTGCAGAGCTAATGCCCTGTACAGTATATTACTGAATTCTCCTTCAGCAGATCTCCTTATATAATTCTTTTATTCTTTTGGTTTTTAAGAAACTAAAAAGTCACCTATCCCAGGCTCTAGGGACCCCAGCTTTTCTTTAATATACACCCTCAGAAAGAGAAAGCAAATGATCTTTGCTCTATTTTCTTGTGGGTGTGAGAGAAATAGTTCCCTATGTAACCGGTGCTTCTGAGATAAGACATCATTTGATACACTATGTGACAGGTGTCTCGCCAGAGGAGGATGAAAACATTCCATTGGATAGACTTCTCTGCAAGAGATGATTGTCATTGATCAATGTCAAGTGCTGGATCCTGCTCTCAGCAGTGCTATGATTCATACTGTGCAGCTTGTAATTAGGGATGAGTAAACACATTCAACTACAATGTAAACTAAGCCGAACCTTTTCCTGCAGCTTGAATTAAATATCTGTTGAAGACAGAGTTTGGTGATGGATATATACCCCACCGAGGAGAAGAACGACGGAGAGTCCCAAAATGGCTGCTATTCTTTTCCAGTGTCCCTACAGCCCTCTAACAGACCTTGCTAGCCTGCAACAATCCCTGCAACACATTCTACTTCTCATTGATCTTTATCTCCTCTCAATAATACTTTTGCCTTCATGAGATAAACTTAATATGGGGAACAAAATCGGCTTTCATGGGCCTATCCCCTTGTGCTAGGAATTTGGGAGAGAGAGCTCTTGAACCCTGATTCAGCAAACCCCTTGTGCCATAGGCGCCCACTTCCTAATGTGCCAGGGGGTGCTCCCCTCAGCTCTGCCCAGGCCCCAGCCTGCACTCCATCCCTTCCCCCAAGGCCCCACCCCGCCCCTGCCCCACCCTCAGTCCTCCGCCGTGCCCCCCAATATGCTGCAGAACAGCGTATCACTGCAGGTGGGAGGTGCTGAGGTGAAGAGGGAGGTGCTGATGAGTTGGCACCTATGTCTTGAGTATGGGCTTAACTTTAAGTGCATCTGTCACAGATCCACAGGATCTGTACCATGTGCTGACTTTTAAACAGTGCCTTGGATGTGCCCCTGCAGTGTGCCAGACCCCCAAAGGGTCCCACTCCTTCCTAATGGTAGGCCACATGGCCTCAATGCCTGCAAGGACTGGTCTACACAGTAAAGTAGGTTATGTGACGGGGCAAGGCCAGATGGCTATAGAAAAGTAGTGGGAGATAGATATATTAGCTCCAGGCTAAACAAATCCCTGTACCAGGATAAATGAAATGGCAGCTGCTACAGGTCAATTAAGACACCTGGGGCCAATTAAGAACTTTCCAGAAGGCAGGGAGAAGGCTAGGTTGATTGGGACACCTGAAGCCAATCAGGGGCTGGCTGAAACTAGTTAAAAGCCTCCCAGTTAGTCAGGTGGGGGTGCATGTCAGGAGCTGTGGGAGGAAGTTGCGCTGTTGGAGAGGCTGAGTAGTACACACCATATTAGGCACAAGGAAGGAGGCCCTGAGGTAAGGGTGAAGTGGAGCTTGAGGAAGTGAGGGCTGCTGTGGGGGAAGTAGTCCAGGGAATTGTACATGTTATGTTTCTAAAAGGTCAGCTACCATAGCTGATACTATTAGGGTCCTTGGGCTGGACCCCAGAGAAGAGGGTGGGCCCGGGCTCCGCCCCCCCCCCCCGCATCTTTGCTCCCTGATTAATCACTGAGACTGGCAGACAACAGAGACTTTGCAAGGAAGGATAGCTTCTCCTCACCTCCCTCTGCTGGCTTATGATGAAAATGGCTCAGTAGACTGTGACCCTTATCTCTAGAGAGAGAAGGGTTACGTGCAGGGTCACAGTGAGCCTCTGAGGCTAGCGAAATCCATCAGGAAATGCGGGACCCACGGAGACAAGGACAGAGCTTTATCACAGTTCACATAAGCTGCCTTGTGTTGATCTAGTTGTGCATGTGTCTACCTCCTCGAACGGCCTTGAGACATGGTCAATGTACTGAGGACAACGCAGCGCAAATGTTGCTATCTGCTTTTCATTCCCTTGTAGAGTTAGGCAGGAGGGAAGGGGACATGCAGAGCAGTTTGTTTATGTAAAGAGAGATGTCCCTTGAATCTCCTGAGAGATCTCAATGAAACTATCATGGAGGTACTCTGCAATCCTCTACTGCAGGCTTCTAAGGGCGGCTGCCTTATTTCATTCCACTGCAGGTTGACACTTCCCTATGCCAGTCGGCGATAACTTCAGCAGGCAGCATTGCAGTGAACAGGCTAGTGGCATATGGGCTCAGGCCGCTTCAGGATGCCTGCAGCAGCTGTGCTCTTTGTTAACCTCAGGAGTGAGATGATAGTTAAAATCACCACCTCTTGTGGAACATGGTGCCAGTACTCAGTGTCATGGCCCCAGACTCATAGTTTCATGCAACTGAGCAATTTCATCCTCAATTCCCTCACCCCTGGTGGGCCATACTCACCCTGGCAGGTGTTGTGAGTGGTGGCATGCATGAGCACATCCAAGCAGAAGTGTCAATGAGCACATCTTGTTTAAAACTTTAGAGCAGCAAAGGAAGGGAGTTCTGAACCTTAACTTTTGCTTTGCGTTGTGACTATATTGACAATTATCCCTCTCTGTGTTTATTTGCAGCTGCTGCCATTGCAGCCTTGAGGGTCTCCCCCTCCATACCCATGGAATGTCTGATCCAGCTGAGGAGGAGAAAGAAGAGGACTTGGGATAACACGTTCACCGAGACCCTGCAAGCCAGGGCTGCATCAAACCATGGGCAGTGGGCCTGGAGGGTGAATATTTCAAACTATATGGCGAAACAAAGAGTGGACAGAAGAAAGGCCCAGGAGTCCCAGCAAGAAAAGGAGAGGGAGATGCAACAGAACATAATGGGGATTCTCTAGCAGCAAACATAGATGATGCAGACTCTTCTGGACCTACAGGTTCAAGAGTCACTGGCTTGCTCCCCTTGCAGTCCATGGAGAAGTCCATTTTAGCACATCCCTACAACCCTCCCTTAACATTCCACATGGCATCAGGGGCTGCATCCCTATCCCTTCCACACCACACCAGGGGTACAGTAAAGACTACTACAGCTACACAGACTTGAAAGAGCCACGACTGGTGTACGTGTAGCCAAAATTGACATGAATGTTCTTTCCCCTTCTTAACTTCTGTTTCATTAGTTAATTAAAGTTTTTAATATATTTGCTTTTAAATTAACAGATTTTTTGCACTGGTTTTGTTACTCAATAAAATTCTATTTTTTGAAAAATAATTCATCTTTATTAGTTCACAACATATGCTGCAGAATGTCTACCAGTACTTAAAGCACCCACCCACTGTGATAGAACTCACAGGATTGGTGACAGAGTGTAATCACCGCAAATGCACAGCAAGCACCACAAAATTAATAAGTGCAATGAGAGTGTCATAGTCATAGACGTGCACCAAGCACCACACAGTTCCTAATGGGCCCCAAAACTTAAGGGCCAGGTAGAGTCCAGTCCACTGCAATGAATTATTGTGGCTCATGTTAGAATGCTTTTGCAAGGCCTCCCACAGCTGTACAACTTTGCGTTGAGCTTTTCTAATGGCCCTTGTGTCTGGCTGTTCAAACTCAGCAGAGAGCTGCTCCACCTCAATCGCAGCATCAACTTTTCCCCCTTTGTTTCACAGATATTATCTAGGACACAGCAGGCAGCTATAACCATTGGGATATTTTTTCACTGAGATCTAATCTTGTCAGTAAACACCATTGTCCCTTAAATCTATCAAAAGCACATTCATATCTCATTCTGCACTTGCTGAGATGGTAGTTGAATCTTTCCTTGGTGTTGTCAAGGAATGAGCCAGAGGAGCAAGAGGTAGGCTGGGTCCCCCAGAATCACTGTTGGCATTTCAACATTGCCAGTGGTGGTCTGCTGGTTGGGAAAGAAAAGGCCCTACTTGCAGCTTTCTAACACTCCTGTGTTATTTAAGATGCCTTACCTAACCAGCCAACACTGAGGTCAGTGAAGCATCCCTGGAGATCCACCAATGCTTTTGCATAACCATAGAAAAGTAGCCCTTTCTGTTGATATACTCTGTGGCAAGATGGGCGGGGGCCAAAATAGAGATATGCGTGCTATTGCTCCATTGCAGTTCAGGAACCCCATTGCTGTAAATCCACCGACTGTGTCCTGTACATTGCCAAGAGTAACAGTCCTGCCTAGCAAAAGATGATTAAGGGACCTGCACACCTGCATGACAATGGCCCCTGTTACAGTGCCTGGTAGGTGGCTGCAGCTGAGAGAGCCAATCTCAAGTCAGACTGTCAGAAAAGAGGGTGGACATCCAGACCTGGTCTGTAAATAGATTTCACCAAACCAGTGATAAAATTTCACTCCTGGACTACTGTATTAGTCCAGCCATGGAGCCTTGGGCAGTCCCCCTAAGCTCTCCACCCCCTTTTTACCACCCAGACAATCTGGACTTTATGACAAAAGGTTATTAAAACTAAAATTATCACACATTAGGTTCTTCCAACCCCAAAGGATCAGTCATTCACCCTAGGTCAATGGATGCTCCGGATCACACACCAAAAACAATGCTCACAGACAATTTCTTCATTAAACTGAACTAAAGATGTATTAGCTAAGAAAAAGAAATGAGTTATTGAGAGGTTAAAGTAGGTAATATACATAACAGGTTTCTCAGAGTTTGTAAGTCCTAAATGAAGCAGAGATGGTGTATCCGTGTAGTTCTCCACCAGTCTCTCAGGGATGCCCAAAATGGCTTTGGGGACCTCTGTCTTGTATCCGGAAAGCCCCTGACAGCATCCAAATAGATCAGAGCTGCAGAATCGCTCTCAGGGTCCCTTCTTATAGTTGAAAACCATCTGGCAAGCGATTCCATCACCACATGGGTCTTGCTTTGTTGGCTAAATGCAGACAAAATATGTGGATCTTCCATTGTCTTACATAATGACCCATGCTTTGACGTTAATCTTCTTATTTAAACTTCTAAGGCTTCAACCGCAGTTGATGGGCCATTCAATTACAGAGACATACATCACACATTTAGGCTATGTCTACACTACGGACCTTACAGAGGCACAGCTGCACCACTGTAGCTGCACCATTGCAAGGTCTCCTGGGCAGCCACTCTATGCTGCTGAGAGAGAGCTCTCCCACCGCCATAATTAACCCCCCCCCAACAAGCAGCGGTAGCTATGTCCAGAGACGCCCCCCGCCGACATAGCACGGTCCACACCAGTGCTTTTGTCAGTGAAACTTATGTCGCTCAGTGGGGTGTTTTTTCACACCCCGAACAACAAAAGTTTTGCCACCAAAAGTGGTAGTGTAGACAAAGCCTTAGTTACCGACATCCAGCCAATGTCATTAATTTTCATGAACAATGTGACATCAAGCAAACTCTTATCCTAATATATCTTTGATCAAACGTTAATTAAGTACAAAGATAGCTATCACAGGAAGCAGATAGGTGAAGACAATTTTTATCATTTCATTAGCTTTCATGCATTTCAAGCAAATATAATTACTGGGCACACACCAAGTACAGGTAACGTGATAACATCCCTTTTTGTTCTGTTCTAACAAGTGCATTGGTACACTTAACACTTCCTTGGGGTTCAGAGTAGCAGCCGTGTTAGTCTGTATTCACAAAAAGAAAAGGAGTACTTGTGGCACCTTAGAGACTAACCCATTTATTTGAGCATCAGCTTTCGTGAGCTTATGCTCAAATAAATGGGTTAGTCTCCAAGGTGCCACAAGTCCTCCTGGTCTTTTTCCTGGGGGTTGTGATCTGAGCTGGCTAGCAGGCAGTGCCGCATCCCCAACAGCGGATTTTCCAATTCCGCATTGATTACCCCCAGACCAGTAGCAATCCAGCATTGCAAGTTTCCACAGTGCAATCACCACTCGCTTCTCCACTGTCAGTGCAGTTCTCGTTCTGGTCTCCCTGCCCTGGGATAAGCTCACAGATCCAGGAACATGGTTTTTAACATCCAGAAGTTCAATTCATCATTCCAAACCTGCATTATGATGTAATCTCACCTGTCAGCATTTATTTCTTGGGCACAGAAGTGGTGCTCCACTGTCCGCAGCTGCCCTGTGAATACCACCAACAAGCTTGGATTGTTTTTCACTGTGTCCCACTGCATCTGTCCTCTACTGCTGATGCAGTTGTTCTTGTCACTCTGCCAGAACCAGAGGATTGTGTGCCTGTGCTTGCAATGCTCATATGAGAGAGCATCATCCCACTCCTGTCTCTTTTCTAGACACAAACTGCTTGGAGACCGTCTTCTGGTCAAACACAGTGTTCTCCCCATCACCTTTAGGAACTTGTGCTGCTCTGTATTTACAAGGTTACAACCCTTAGCTCACTTGGCCAAGAATGAGGGAGACAGAAGGTATCTTTCCCTGGAGAACTCTCTCTCCTGGCTGTGACTCAGAAGCTGCCATGGTTAGTATATCACTCGTGTGCATGCATCCTTGGCACCTTGTGTCAGTGCTTCACGTGCTCACCAGGACTGCCTTGTGTCGATGCAAAGTGCAGTGCATGATGGCTAGGTATCCCAGTGTGCCATGAGCCACCCTCCAGTGCAATAACTTTGGGGGAATTTTTGCAGTGCATAGGGAGACATACATGAGTCATGCAGGTGGGCTGGGCATCAGGGGTCAAGTTCCCATCATACATCTTTCTCCATCCCCTGATGCCAACCCAATTCCATAATTTTCACGGCTTTTTTTTTTTCAAATCCCACAAAACCGTGTGGCACTCATCACTGTTCATTAACTATGACAGCATCATGGAGCCTGCATAACTCTATGCTATTCTCATGAACATTGCAAACACAGGATGAACAGTCCTCTGGTAGAGGTGGAGGACGTACCTCAACAATGGGGGATACTGATGATTTCTTAGAGGACAAATTGCTAAGGGACATAGTGACAAACAATTCAAGGCTGTTGGTGGCATTCCCAGAGCAGCTGCAGATGGCAGAGTGCGGCTTCTGGCTCTGAGAAATGAGCACTGACTGGAAGGATTGCATCATAATGCTGGTTTTGGATGATAAGCAATGGCTGCAAAACTTCTGGATATGAAAGGCCACGTTCCTTCCAGCACATGGACACCAGACTGAGAACTGCACGGTCGGGATGTGAATGGCAATTGCACTGTGAGAGCTTGCAAATACGGATTGCCACTGATCAGCGGGCAATCATTTTGGAATTGGAAAATCCACAGTGCATGCCAGTGTAATGTAAGTGTGTATAGCCATTAATCATATCTGTGACTCTAAGCAATGTGCAGGACATCATGGGTGGATTTGAAGCAATGAGGTTCCTGAACTGCAGCAGGCACACCAAAAGGCCAGGGAGCGCACCAACAGATCTGGTCCTGAGCCACAGACTTGCTGCTTTTACAACGACCTGCATGCCATCCTTGGTGGAGACCCCACCAGCACCCTGCAGAGTACTGTGGATACAGCAAGGAGCCTGAGTCACAGACCCCTGACTTCCTCACCTGAAACACTGTAGAAGATGGAAGTTGCTGGGTGCTCTAGCGAAATGTATCTGGTCGTAATTTCATTGAACTGTGTGCCCTATTCCCTTGCAATAGGTGGCAGTACCGCATCCCTGTATGTGTTCTCAGAGCCCAGGGCAGAATTTTGTCTGCTTTTTGGTTTACAACCAAAAGAAATAAAATGGGGGGGAGGGGTGGAATCTCTAAATCTGGATACAGTGACATTGTGCCTAGTTAAGACATGCACATGTCCAACATGAAGTGTTCAAGAAGTGAGATTTAAGTTTACAGTGGTCAGCTGGAGTTTGGACAGGCTCTGTGATAAAGTTTTTCTTCTTTCTAAATAAAACTAGCCATTTCAAGAGGTATCATAGGTTCAACAAGCATTGCGCCCTGCTCTATATTGTGGTCCTCCCCAAACAGATGGATGTGCTTTGCCCCTGGAAAATGGTTTTATTGAAGAATCCTCCATGAATGTGCATTGTCTTCCAGTGCAACGCTCTTCTATCACTATTAATTGGAGTGAAATTCCAGGCAAATACTCATAGGTACATAGAGCTGAGATGTTGTCCCAGAAACACTGTCACCAGAATGACACACTCACATCCACAAAACTGCACTTTGTGGGCTACTATACATAGGCTTTACTTGTGGGAAGTGGTGCTGTAATAAGTTATCCTAGGAAAATCCACTTTTCAATGAAAAGGTCTTTAGCAAAACATGAAGACCTGATTCCCAGGTAATCGAGTCTGACATGTACAGAAGCCATCCCCAGCATACTTCAGAAAGTTGCACAGTATATAAACACAGTACAGAAAATGGATTACAGTGCTAAGCACAAGGAGAAAACTCTTGTAATTACATCCAGGTATTGTGGGATTCCTCCAACTAATGAAGAACCACTAGAGAACAAAGCAAGAGCTGCTCTAGTAGCAGAGAGGTCACTGAAGAAGTTCAAGAACACTTCAGTGGAGAAAGAGGAGCCACAGTTATGAAAGATGAAGGAAATACAGCCAAAGCAGGATAGTAAGCTACTCTATTCTAGTGTTAGTTTAAGAAGAATGGAGATGCAGCTGTTGGAGAAAGGGAAAAGGAGGAGCGTCAGACCCTCTTGATGGGACGATAGCCCTCAAATTCACAGTTATCTTTTCTTTATTTCATATTTTCTTTGTTCTATAGAGAATATTTCATGTTCTGATTAAAACATGCATTACATTTTTTAGCTATTTAAATGTTTATTTACTCTACTTAAAGATTACTGGATTTTTAATGATTTTTTAAACTTCATAGACCCGTTGTTCTGATCAAATAGACTATAACAACATACTCCTCTGAGCAGTTCCCTATCTGAAACCCTTGGATCGAAGAGGCTGTCATCTCCAACTGTTGGCTGTAGTTCATAGGGCTCTGTATATCCCATACTAAGCTGGAACTAAAGTCTGCAGCAAGGTCACTGGATCTTTGCAGAGTAGGTTTAAGAGTTAACAATCAAACAAGTTGGGGCAGTTCACACCTCTCAGAGTTATCCTTTCAGGTGGATCTATAGCAAATTCCATAGCTAGAGAATCATGGGATACAAAGGGCTTTAATTATCATACAGAGTATCAACCATATTTCAGTTGTGTCCTTAAAGTCAGTCTTTGTTCAATGTATATATGTGTTCATCTCTCCCATTTTCTCTTCAAATCTTAGTATTACTGTATAGGGAATATAATAAGAGGATATGTTCTTAGAGTCTGTTCAAGTCACTCAGAAATCTAATTTAGATTTTGCCTGTGACTGTCACAGACAAAATATTTTTGCTAATTAATTCTTCCATATGTATCAGAAAACTAGTCGAATTCTCCTGCTGTCTGATCCTAGAATGGTTTGTCAAATACAGCAACGCAACAAGGTCCAAACACTTTATTCACCGTGATTTCTGACTTACCTGGACTACTCAGTTATGGCCCCTGGAACTGCAGCAACCCGCCTCCCAGCACTCAGTAACCTCTCAATGGAAGGAGGTCTAATGTGTGCTGAGTCTGTGTGACCTGAGGCAGTGCCAGGGCCTCTGTTCTGATGTTTGAAGGGGCTCCATTTGACCTTGGATCAGCCCTGCACCTGGAGGCCCTGGGGTTGCTCTCCTACCCTTGCATGTAAAACTTCTCTTTGAAATGCAATAGTCACACACTTTACTCACTGTGCCTGGTTTTCGTAACAGCTTCCCAAGGGGAAAAGGTCTTTCTGCTGTCTGGTTTTATAATTGGATGAAGCTCTGGGAACAGCCTTTCTACCCAGAGCATTTTTGAAGCAGGAGCAGTTTTTTCCACTGTCAGGCAGGTCTCCTGGCTCTGAGCCAGCAGCCTCACCAGGGCATTCCTAGTTCCCCACAGATAGCCTGAGGGATAAAATTTCATTGAACACCACCAATATGCATATTAACCTCATCTAGAATCATTTAAAAAAACATACTGTATAGCTATGGAAAAATGATTCCTGCCCTAGCGTGGCTACATTTCTTAGCTAACCACTTTTCATGTGTGAACGTATTTGTCATCTTCTTTTTGTTAACTTATTCCTCCCCCTACCATGATGACTGTATGTGATAAATGTACTGCGCCAGCTAACTCACTTCCATTACAAGAGCACACTTTCCTTTTGTTTCTCTGGACCTTCCCATTTATATTCCATCTGTATGATCGATCCTCCTCTGTCGGGGCCCTAGTGTATACTCTTACCCCTGTAGCTTTTCTTAATTCTTTTTGCAAATAAAGAACCCCGATAGGTGCAGATGTTGCCTGAAAATAACATCCACAGCCACCCCAGCCCTCCCCCAATTAAACCCGGTTCACAGCATGCATTACTGTACATTAAGGCTTTGGGTTTGGTTTGTTATCTGGGTCCCTGAAAGAGGCAATCACGGTGAGGAAACTATTAGTTTTTAGGGTTGAGCATCACCTACTCTGGGAACTCAAGTCTATTTCTCCCAGAAGGATTAACTGTAATATAAAACTATGTGAAGGCTAAAGATGGCTAGTTGACTTGAATAAAATAGACGTATTCCTGCATCCAGAATTCGAACTGAATCTGAACAGAACCATTTTGGACTGAGCCATTTTTTGAGATTCCAAAATGTTCAAATGACACGCCTCTCATCTGTCATCTTTTCTTGTCTCTGCACTTTCTGGTCCTAGTTGGAAGTGGAAGAAGAAATGCAAACCGTTGTAGAACTGTCTCTCAGGGAGGCAATGTAGGCCAGTGGATAGGGCACTAGCCTGAGAGGCAGGTGGCCTGAGTTCTATTCCTGTCCTGTGCACCCCACAACATATATGCTATTTGGCAGGAGAGCTGACTACACCCTACATGGCTACGTGATACGTTTCACTTGAGATTCAGCTAGTCAACAAACTCAGTCTCCCCAAGCTATAAATCCCTAGGATGATTTCTTCAAGATAGTGTTGTACTTCAGTAAAATGACAGTACATCAGTGTAACAAGGTAGCTTGCCCCTTTACAGTCCAAGAGGCCCAGAGCTAGCCAGCCCTCTTTCACTAGTCCAGCCCAGCCATACGTGTGCTGGATGTAGCACTTAAAAGGGGAGGAAGCCCAGCAGTCAGGGGCTGCCTGTAGAGGACAGCAGTTGAGCTGGGTTGTAGCTGGAAAGCTGAGCCACAGGGGACAGGAGCTAACTCTCCAGGGAAGCAGTGTTGGGACTGGTGTTACATAAGAGGAACAGAGAGGTGAAGAGGAGCCCAAGAGGGACGAGAGACTCCTGCCTGGGGAGGGATGAAAAATTTTGGGTACTGTTTAATTTTGTTTATACTTTTGAGCTTTACTAAGGGGCCCAGTGACAAGTCCTGGGACCTGCTGCTCTGTGAAAGAAGGGTGTGATTCTGTTAAGTTCTGTTTGATTTAGAGGGACTTTGCTGCTGCCTGCATGGACAGCCAGGTTAAGAAACTGAAGAGGCCAACTCAGGGAAGCTAGCTTGGAGCTTGAACAGTTACAGCTGGACTTGGATACCCCAGAAGGGGACTGAACCTTTAAGTGTGACTTGGCTGGAGGGCTGGGTAACACAGAAGACCACTGCTGCAGTACTAGGTTGGCTGCCAAAAGGGAGTGCTACAGTATGAAGAGTCCCTGCAATACCACTTCCTGACCCCAGGGGGTACTCTTGGTGGTGAGTCTACACCAAGACAATCAGTTTTACACCAGCTGAAGATCTGGTCCTCATGTTTTGTTTGTTTGGTTCAAGAATTTAGCCAGATCCCATCACAGGAATGGTTCTAGTTCTGTAGTAACCATAGTCATTACAATTCAAAATAAACACCTATCAGAGCAGCCTTTTTTTTTTTTTAAAAAAAAAGCTATATAGGTACCAAATAAACAGACGACAGTTGACACCACAGATATAAGTCAAAGGGTGTTGACATTAATACCAACGTTAACTTCTCGAAACATTGCAAAAAAATGGCAGCTTCAGGGTCTCACCTCATTAGATGGAAGGTCACCATCAAAAACTGATTAAATTTAAATTTTAGGGGACTTTCCTTAAAAGAGGACACAAGAGGGTCTTTTCATTTTTATGTCAGGGACTTGTCTTGAACTTGTCAAAAGGGTTTCAAAACATGGCAGGTCCAATTCACCACTTGCACCAGTTTTATATAATTCCAATGACTCTAATGAAGTTACTCTGGCTTTACACCAGATTTAAAGGAGACTCAGGCCTCGTAAATTCACCTGTATGAGCAAAATGATCTTCGCTGCTCCTGCGAGGAACTGACTAAGCAGGAACAACATTATTCATTAAACTCGCCTGCCTTCAATGGAAATAGACCGGTTTACACCAGTTGAAGATTTGGCCCCATGAACATAAACTTTTATGGCAAGACTCTAAAAGTCTCCAGTAAGTTCTTTGGAAATGTCCTCATTGTGAACCAAACAAAGCTGAAACCTATACTAGTGTTTCAAATGTCAAACAGATGTATTAATTATCAGGGATTGTACAAGGTTTTGTTGAACATAACAGTTTATTTACAGCACCCTATTTTAAGTCTGAGCTGTACAGAGAACAGTCTGCATCACCTACACTGACTCCTATTAAATCAGTCTAACTAACTGTCACACTCATCACCTTTCTAGATGTTTTATGGAGAGGAGAAACAAGTTTTAAAACTTGGCAACAGTGTTTATGAACTGAAAATATGATCCTTCCTGGGGTGTTTTTGTACCAGATTTATAAAGAGTACTTTAAACTTGCACTGGATCTTCAGTATCCGCTTCTCCACATGCTCGCCCCCATCATGGAATAGATTTGGACTCCTCCTCGTGACTATCTTGGAGGTGTGCTAATTCTGTATAATCAAATCAATCTAGAGCAAGCTGAGCTATAATGAGACAAAAATCATGGGATGCTTGTACTTACAATGCAGAGTTATTGTATTAATTGCTTTAACTGTGCTATTTTCAAAGGCTCATACCTTATGCAAATACAAGCCATTATTTTAGAAGACTAAGAGATGATTGAGCTATTTTGTAACCTAGTTTGATACTGTCAAGATCTCTGTTTCAGGAGAACACTGGATTCCTGTAAATAATTCAAATTACCCCCATATTCAAATAACCCATTGCAATAGTGCATAAAACAAAAGGATGTAATGAATACACTTACAATGTAGGTCATTGTACAGTTTAGCTGTTTTCATTCTAATCTAAAAGTCTAACAGATTTATTTGGGCATAAACTTTTGTGGGTAAAAATCCCACTTCTTCAGATCATGGATTATGCATCTTCAGCCTCCATGCATCTGAAGAAGTGGGTTTTTTTAACCCATGAAAGCTTATGCCCAAATAAATCTGTAGTCTTTAAGGTGCCGCCGGACTCCTCATTGTTTTTGACAGGTTTCAGAGTGGATACAGACTAACACGGCTACCCCTCTGATACTCATTCTAATCTGCTTCTATTCTGCACAGAAAATGAGCCCACATGACTATCTGATCCTGATCAATAATAATCAATTTAAGGAAAAGTGAAGCTGGGCTTCATTGTATGTGATGATCTTACCAAATTATATCAGAGAAGGAGATGGTTCCTTAGCAGTCATATAATCTAAAATCAACCTGTAAAAAGAAAAAAAAATGGCTTGCAAACACATTAATCAATTACAGAGCACAATTTTCAAAAATTAACTAGAGAGACAGGTATTAACAGCCACTGACACACTATAGTTTGACAATGATCACAGAACAAAAAGCCCAGAATTCTTTCCAAATCATTAGGCCTATCTGAATCAAACACCCTGACATAATACTGTATTATGTGAAACAGCATCTGCTGCCTTTTAAAGGAATTTGAAGAATATGCTAAAAATGCAGTTATAATTTCATCTGCTGAAAAAACCTGCTTTTTCAGACATAACAATGGCCACCAGTGCATTTTAGTTTGCAAACATTTTGTTTTTCTACTG
Organism: Lepidochelys olivacea; assembly: GCF_965140295.1. NCBI lineage: Eukaryota > Metazoa > Chordata > Testudines > Cheloniidae > Lepidochelys > Lepidochelys olivacea. The sequence continues at coordinate 137,066,474 of NC_140411.1, forward strand.
CTGTATTTTTCTGCTTGAGTAATCTAAACTGGAGAGATGGCAGATACAGGGCAGGCCTTGCAAGCTGTTTAACATTCCTTTGCAGCAAGAAAGTCAAAAGCCACAATACAAACAGATGACAATTATCCCTTTCAACTTGTTTTCCTGTTAACCATGTTAAACTAAAGTTTCCTTTAATGACTATCTGAGTTGCTCTCCAGTGTGGTTCATCAAAACAGCACTAGGTAATCACTTTTTGAGAGCCATTTCCTTTCATGTGTTTGAACGATGCTTAAACCAGTTGAGGTCTGACATATGGCCAGCTGAGCCAACATGCATATGAAATGATTTGCCATTACCAAGCACTGCTAAAATTCAATGTAACATGGTTAGGAGACCACAGGAGCACCATATACTCATATGAGAAGTGATAAAATCCTTCGTCCTAGGTAGAATTTGATTGCAAGGTTGTGGTATTATATAAGAGTGTCTTAGCCCAAGAAAATGTAGTCAACACAGCGTTTCCTATTAGCTGCTGCCTGGAGAATAAACATTTCAGCTGAATTTGTTCTGAAGGGGAAAAGAGATCAATACTTCAGAAATACCTATTCAACCTCTCTTTCTTTTCCCTCTAGCTATAGGCATGTTTGTTCACTGGCAATTATCAAAGCAAAAAAGCATTTCAGGGATCCAAAGAGAGATGCTTCAAAGGGAAAATGACAACATCTGTTTTGGGGGAGAGAAAAAGGCATCTGTCATTAATTTATGCAGCATGTACATAACAGACAACTGAAACATTCTGTCTGGATTCATTTGACATTTATATTCTTTGGTCATCATACATGGAGAGAGTAGGGAATGGTGTTATAGAAGAAAAGAGCATATACACATATTCTTTCTTTATAACTCTCAGGCTAGTCAAATCCCAAAAGGGAAAGAAAAGGGTTGAGAAAGACAAAGGGAGTCGGGAGAAGAAAGGGTCTGAGGGTCCCTATAGTCTGATTAGCTGCACAAGTTTCCCTTTCTTTTCTGGCAGTAAATCTTTCCACTGCACATATCATGAAAACGACCAAAAAATCATTTCAGAAAAACAAAACCGATTCAAAGGCATAAAACCCCATCAATTGAGATTGGTATATTGTTGCACATGATGTTTCAAATTATATATAACCCTCCTCATTGCTACAATTTTCCCAATACAAGCCAGACCCCAGCTCTCCATATTTCAAAGACGCCACTTGTGGCTTATAAAAGAACGATAGCATTATATGTTCTCTTCAGCTATAGCATCTCCTCTGATACCTATGATAATGTTTTCATATTCAGGCCATCGGCTCTTTTAGTGATTGGTATTTGCAGGTGTAAATGAAGCAAAAGATGTTCTGAAAGCAAGAGATTTAAAACCAGGCCCCAGTGCCAATTTACTGTTTGAATGCTGGAAAACACAAACAGGCATCCAGTGGTTAAAGAACCTGTAGCAATGAGAAATGGAACAGAAAATACAGAAACTAAGTCCTAGATACATAGCAGTGACAGAGAGAAATTGAAGTCGCTAACACAGCCAATCTGAGCTGCTGTATAAATCAAAGGCCTTGATTGTGGCTCCCTGCTGCTGCCAGTAACGGGGGAGGGTTGTGAGACAGAGCTGCAAAAGTGTAGAAACACTCAGAGGCACAGTGCTTGAGGCAGGCGAGATCTCTAGAAGCCATGGGGTAGTGTACCTTTGACAGTGTATAACATTTTTAAACCTAATGTTAAAAAAAATTATATAATACATAGGTTACGAAAAAAGAGTGTTTGTACATCTGGGTATAGTGCTTAGATTATCCACAAATACAAAGTTCATTTTTAAAGTCATATGATACATAGAGTACATAATCAGCAATAACCCAAATATTTAGGTGAATAGATTTAACGATACAGTTTAGATATTAGAATCCAAATATTCAGGCACATCACTCATGAAAAGTTGTACAGAGATTTGGTTGTGGAAAATAAAGTAAATCAATGAGTGGAGATTGTCCCTCAGTAATTGAGAATTAGGTTGGTTGCCCATTTAGAAAATATAATCCATAAGGAAAGTATTTGTTACTTTCCTGGCTGCGCTTCGCATCAGCACTCCAGCTCATCCCTCCTGGTATTGCCAATAATACACTTCCCTCAGTTCTGACCTAGCTCAGCTAGTCTGTTTGGAGCAATAGTGCCCCTTGCCCCTGCCCTGATAAGGTTTCTAGCACCAAGGGTGTGTCTACACTTGGAGCTGGGGGTGTGATTTCCAGCTTGTGGAGACATACTTGCATGCTAAAAATAGAGTGTAGCAACAGTAGCATGAGCTGCGGGAGGGGCTAGCCATGCTGAGTTCATGCCCATTGAAGACCCTAGGCATGTAATCTAGGTGGCTAATCTGTTACCCACACACTCTAGGGCACCCACCTTTACCCTTCCATGGGCTCAAGGAGTAACCCTATTAATTTAGGCACCCACCCCCTTTCCCAGTTCCTAGGGCTCCAGGTGAAAGGCACCTAACTTTACTCCTCCCTAAGCTCTGGGCTCTACTCCTCTGTGGGCTCTGGATATAATACCCATTCCCTGTAGACTCAGGGCTCTATGGGTCTGTGGGATCTTTTACTAGTGAAAGAGCCTTAAACAGTAATATCCTTAACTTCTATTTATTAACAATCACCAAAACAGAATGCACACATTAAGCTTGCAATGCTCATCACTCCCAGATAAACTTCTGCTGGCCAGTCAGGATCAGGTCATCAGGGGACTCCAGCTTCTGCACGGTGTGATTGGCAGGGTGTTGAGGTCTGGCAGCTCTGATCTTGGGGCTGTGCCCTGGAGTTAGTTCCAAAGAACTTCCTTTTGGACCCCAGTTTATATAGTGAAACTTGAGTCCTAGACCTTAACCAATCATTTTACTAAAATATTACTAAACAATTTTCTAACCAATCCTAACACGTTGCAAAACACTTCTTTAGCCAATCATACCCCACCACCATAGTTAACTTACACCTAGCAAAATTAGTTATGCCACAGACGAAACAATCAAAGAACCAGACGGAGACCATACAGATAAACAATAGAGAAGTGGGGATCATAAAGACAAAACAATAAAGAAGCAGGGATTTCACAACCACAATTGTTGATAAGTGATTCCTTGCCACAGCAAATGTATCAGACGTTTTCTTTAACCGTTTTAAGATTGGTTTCTTTAACTGAGGATGGTGTGTACTATTGGACATAAAAGCCTGTCAATATGTCCACTTTACAGTGGGCAAAAGAGGCTTCTGAATTACTACAGAGTCTTATTTCTAAACCCCGTTGCCTTATTTGACCACACACAATCGAACAGGCATGCAGCTGGTAATAACTTGCAGCATATGTTTCTGTTTATAGGTTTAAATAAACCAGCAACATTTATGAACTAAAAAAAAAAATTGTTACATTTTCCTCTTGCCCTTTCAATTTTCTTGCTATAATGTAACTGACTTCAGCTACTGATGGAAGAGTATGAGCCAACGTGTCTGTTTTTTTTCTTTTCTTTTTAATTGAGTAATTCTGTGTATTTGGGGTCCTCTTGAAATCATGTATCCTGAGGAAAAAATCCTTTCCTCTACCTAACCTACATTTCAAAATCTATAGTGGGCGAAGAGAAGCTGTGTTTGTCTTGTGAAACTGGAACAATGAAAGCTATTACAATTGAAAATCAAACAACTGAGGAAAGTGACCTTTCCACCGCTCATATAGCTCTTAATGGCTCTCATTACTAAACACAAAAATAGAAACATATGAACAGCAGTATTTGGGCTTTACTGTGGCTGACCAGTGCTCATGTGGCCTTTGGTGTCCTGCCCAGTGGCCAGCTGAGGCAAGGTCCTCATCTTCCATGTTTGTACCCCATCCAGCACAACTGATTGGAGCCTTAGTCATTACCATATTACAAATAACAAATAATCATAGTAATAACATGGCTAGTGGTGTGGGGCTACCACTGGTGGGGACACTGACCATTCAAAAAGGGGCAGTAAAGACATGGAGAGAGTAGAGATATTGTTCCACCCTCTGAGCACTGGCCAGCATAGCCATATTAATGTGAAGAGTAAGCATATGCTGCATCCTCTCTTGGTGTGACCTAGCTGGCTGCTGCTACACCAAGTGCTTCTTGGGAACCCTCGGAGAAGCCACAATCGACATTCTTGTTAGGTGCTCCCATTACAGCATATCTTTCTGTGCCAAACCCTATTCCAGTGTGGGCTATGGCTGAAAGCCACATTCCATCCAGCCCTTAAAGCGCAGAGAGTATCATTTTGCACTTTTTCAACAACTTCCCCCCAATGCACTAGTAAGGTATTTTATGGTTCTGATTTTCACCCTGTGGAATAAGAGCCGCAACAGGAGGAAATGAGAAGACATAGTGATAGGGACATTAGCCATTCTAAATAGCATTGGAATTAGGCATGTTTTATGGACCACAATCAAGAATATTACACTGCATACTAAAAGAATTCACAGTGATCCAGGTGAATAAAGTTTTAATGGTCTCAGAAGTTTTACCATCAAATGGAAAATTCCATTTGGAAGCTGAACTTGTTTCACCTAAAGTCAATGGCAAACTCCCCTTGATCAGGCCCTTAGCTGGAAAAAAATAATCCCATCTCTGCCCTGGAAAAACAAATGTATAAAGAAGAGGAACTTCCCATTTGTGTCAACGTCTGATTCTTGAGAAATATTTGATCATTTGCACTCAGGATCTAGTTCTCCACCATCTTAGAATCATAGAATCATAGAATATCAGGGTTGGAAGGGACCCCAGAAGGTCATCTAGTCCAACCCCCTGCTCGAAGCAGGACCAATTCCCAGTTAAATCATCTCAGCCAGGACTTTGTCAAGCCTGACCTTAAAAACCTCTAAGGAAGGAGATTCTACCACCTCCCTAGGTAACGCATTCCAGTGTTTCACCACCCTCTTAGTGAAAAAGTTTTTCCTAATATCCAATCTAAACCTCCCCCACTGCAACTTGGGACCATTACTCCTCGTTCTGTCATCTGCTACCATTGAGAACAGTCTAGAGCCATCCTCTTTGGAACCCCCTTTCAGGTAGTTGAAAGCAGCGATCAAATCCCCCCTCATTCTTCTCTTCTGCAGGCTAAACAATCCCAGCTCCCTCAGCCTCTTCTCATAACTCATGTGTTCCAGACCCCTAATCATTTTTGTTGCCCTTCGCTGGACTCTCTCCAATTTATCCACATCCTTCTTGAAGTGTGGGGCCCAAAACTGGACACAGTACTCCAGATGAGGCCTCACCAATGTCGAATAGAGGGGAATGATCACGTCCCTCGATCTGCTCGCTATGCCCCTACTTATACATCCCAAAATGCCATTGGCCTTCTTGGCAACAAGGGCACACTGCTGACTCATATCCAGCTTCTCGTCCACTGTCACCCCAGGTCCTTTTCCACAGAACTGCTGCCTAGCCATTCGGTCCCTAGTCTGTAGCTGTGCATTGGGTTCTTCCGTCCTAAGTGCAGGACCCTGCACTTATCCTTATTGAACCTCATCAGATTTCTTTTGGCCCAATCCTCCAATTTGTCTAGGTCCTTCTGTATCCTATCCCTCCCCTCCAGCGTATCTACCACTCCTCCCAGTTTAGTATCATCCGCAAATTTGCTGAGAGTGCAATCCACACCATCCTCCAGATCATTTATGAAGATATTGAACAAAACCGGCCCCAGGACCGACCCTTGGGGCACTCCACTTGATACCGGCTGCCAACTAGACATGGAGCCATTGATCACTACCCGTTGATCCCGACAATCTAGCCAGCTTTCTACCCACCTTATAGTGCATTCATCCAGCCCATACTTCCTTAACTTGCTGACAAGAATACTGTGGGAGACCGTGTCAAAAGCTTTGCTAAAGTCAAGAAACAATACATCCACTGCTTTCCCTTCATCCACAGAACCAGTAATCTCATCATAAAAGGTGATTAGATTAGTCAGGCATGACCTTCCCTTGGTGAATCCATGCTGGCTGTTCCTGATCACTTTCCTCTCATGCAAGTGCTTCAGGATTGATTCTTTGAGGACCTGCTCCATGATTTTTCCAGGGACTGAGGTGAGGCTGACTGGCCTGTAGTTCCCAGGATCCTCCTCCTTCCCTTTTTTAAAGATTGGCACTACATTAGCCTTTTTCCAGTCATCCGGGACTTCCCCAGTTCGCCACGAGTTTTCAAAGATAATGGCCAATGGCTCTGCAATCACAGCCGCCAATTCCTTCAGCACTCTCGGATGCAACTCGTCCGGCCCCATGGACTTGTGCACGTCCAGCTTTTCTAAATAGTCCCTAATCACCTCTATCTCCACAGAGGGCTGGCCATCTCTTCCCCATTTTGTGATGCCCAGTGCAGCAGTCTGGGAGCTGACCTTGTTAGTGAAAACAGAGGCAAAAAAAGCATTGAGTACATTAGCTTTTTCCACATCCTCTGTCACTAGGTTGCCTCCCTCATTCATTAAGGGGCCCACACTTTCCTTGGCTTTCTTCTTGTTGCCAACATACCTGAAGAAACCCTTCTTGTTACTCTTGACATATCTGGCTAGCTGCAGCTCCAGGTGCTATTTGGCCCTCCTGATATTCCTACATGCCCGAGCAATATTTTTATACTCTTCCCTGGTCATATGTCCAACCTTCCACTTCTTGTGAGCTTCTTTTTTATGTTTAAGATCCGCTAGGATTTCACCATTAAGCCAAGCTGGTCGCCTGCCATATTTACTATTCTTTCGACTCATCGGGATGGTTTGTCCCTGTAACCTCAACAGGGATTCCTTGAAATACAGCCAGCTCTCCTGGACTCCTTTCCCCTTCAAGTTAGTCCCCCAGGGGATCCTGGCCATCCGTTCCCTGAGGGAGCCTCTTGTGCAGTCATTTACCCATGTGCAAAGTGAATGTCAAATGCTACCAGGTCAGAATGGTAATGTTTTACACTCATTTTTCACAGACATAAGTGACTACACAAGGTGCACAGTGTGATAGGTTGGACCCACCCTTTCGGGGTGCCACCAGGTGTGCTGGGGTCCCACTGAGCCCGTCCATTCCATCAGCCTGGGCTTCCTCACCCTGTCCTTGCTGTGCCAAGCCCTCAAGTCTTTTCTAGCATGCACACAGGTAAGGTCACGCCCAGCTGCAGACACAGACTGAAATCAGCTCTGTGTGGGAGGATTCAGTGTGGGGATTTACCCAGCACTCACATGCACACCTCCTTTGGGGTGTAAACCCAAAATAATATTGTCTTGTGCTGCACAGAGAATTGCACAGTGTAAGCTAATTGACATTCGCCCTCTCCCTCAACATGGAGAGAGAGATATGCACAGCTCCTTGCCCTCCCAGTTATGAATTGCACAAACTGGGTTTTAGAAAACAAAACAAGTTTATTAACTACAAGAGGTAGATTTTAAGTGATTATAAGTGATAGCCAACAGATCAAAGCAGATTACCTCAGTAAATAAACAAAAACATGCAAACTGAGTTTAACACACTAGATAGGTAGGATATAAATTAGCAAATTCTCACTCTGAGTGATAAACAGGCTGGCAGATTCTTAAGGCACAAGTTGCCTTGGCTTTCCCAGGTTTTCATACACAGGCTAAAGATCCTTCTAGCCTTGGACCATCACTTCCCACAGTTCAATCTTTGATCTGCAGGTGTTTCCAGGTGTGTTGTTATAAGGAGAGTGAGGTCCCCTCATGATGTCATTGTGTCCCTTTATATCTTCTTCCCACTTGCTGGAAAGCTCTTTTGCTGTGACCTGGGTCAAACAGTTCCCATTGTGTTGAGCTATCTCTGAGAGGTTTCTGTTGTACACGGATCCTGGGTAATCCTTGTGCTTGTGTGCATTTCCTCAATAAGCCATTAACATTGTTTGGCCTTTTTACTGTCATACCTGAAAGGCTGCTTGTGGGTGTTTTCAACCTCAGGACATGTTTCAGCAACACATACATAGCCAAACTTCATACAATGATGATAGCACATACAATCCAATGAGATAATGACTGTCTAGTGGATCAAGACTTTTAGAATGACACCTCAGAAGTCATACTTTGCATAAGACATATCCTAATTACATGACAGTGGTGAATACTGGGGTATCACGGTGTCACAAACGACAACGAAAAATAGGACTTCACTTTTTTAATGTCTGGGTTTATAAAATGTGCATACAAGTTAAACTACAAAGGACTAAACTGATCCCTGTTGTCTAACTCAGAGCTGCTAACTTTTGCGATGTCTAGTGTTCTTCTTAAAGCTCAGCCCTTGGAGTCATGAAATTATGCAAGCATCAACTTCTTAAAAAAATAAACAATTCTTGAATGCATCTCATAGGTAAATTAAGCAAGGTCTGATAAAAAGGCTTTTTTTGGGGGTGGGGGTCACCTGTAATCCACAGTTCACAGACCCTGACAGGGAAGAACTGCAAGTACCAAATCCAGCCAAACTTGCAGAGTGCAGTAACCTGGTCTAAGAGTGGGAAAATCATGTGATTCCTCCCCAGAAAAGAATAAGACACAAGGTCTGAGACTTGAGAGGGGTACACTCACAGAGACCAAAGAAAGGAACCAAAGAAAGGATGATTAGCCCTGCAGCTGTGACAGTACCATCTAGCTGCCATAATGTAGCCTCTCACCCTCTCCACATGTGTATATGCGCACACACATACAAACACACACAGTCTCTTTTAGAAAAGCAAAAGCTGAGAAAGCTAACTTAAAATTATTAAAATAATTTTTGAAAGGCTGTGAGCCATTATATTACCTTCAAATCCATATATCAATTACCTTCAAAGCCATATATCAGCCACCAAGAAGGCAAATTGGTATTAATATTTAAAAAGAGCAGCTGTTTGTGTGGGTTGAAGGGCTGGATCAGTATGGTTCATGTGTCATTAAACGTTTCTCATGCTGATGTATTTTTGAATGGCTCATTGTATGTGAGACAATGAACCAAGATCATTGTGAGAGTAGGGAAGATTAAAGACTTGTCAACACACAAATAAAACTTTACTTTGAGATAGTAAAGGTTATGACACAAACCAACCAAAACCAGGAAATGAAATATTAAGGATGAATATCTGATCTCAATTCAAACATTGTGACCATGGACTTCTCCACAGGTGCTAGTTTTAACTAATCTGATTATGATGGCCTGTCCCTCAGAGAACCCCAGTGCCAGATGGTACTCTGTTTTCATGCTATATATCCAAAAGAAGATATGTAATATCTCATGGGAAAAATAATAATTCACGGATCATTAATATTCTTGCATGATGTATATACTGTAAACCCACAAAGGACTTAAAAAATATGTTCTTATAATAAATTTGGCTAAAAGGAATGTGGTTCCATTTGCTTGAATGCATCTCACAGGTAAATTAAGCAAGGTGTGACCAAAGACACACCCAAAAAAGCACATTTACATGCACGGTAAACTATGCCATCAGGAGCACAAGTGGGAAAAGTTGGCCACTTAGCAATCTCCATGAGGGATGGGGACTGCGCTCCCAGGAAACCTCCTTATCCCTTGAAGCAGGGTCAATGAACTTTGGGAAGATGTAAAAAGAAAGAAAAAAAAGCCATTTTGGCATCCTTCACCACAGGAGAGAAAGGAACTGAGCACTCAGATCTGTGAATGATCCTGGCCAGAGAGTCTGGGCAGCCATTCTGGTTCAGAGACTTGGTGGGAAACACTTTTTTGAACTAGAGATTCTAGTCTGTTAAATCAAGTTTTAGCCTTAGAAGCATATTTTCACTTTTTTGTTTGCCTGTGACCCTTTCTATCTTTACTCCTTATACATAGTATCACTTACACCTATGGCTTTCTGATTAATAAATGGGTTTTACTTTGACTATAAACCAAGTCAGTGTTTTGATTAAAATAGAATGCTTGTTAGCCTCAGTTAAGGTAATAAGATGCTGTGTGTTGTCTCTTTAAGGGAGCGTGAGCTTAATAACCTCCACAAACATTCAGTGAGAGGGCTGGATAGTGCAAAAGATCTCTGAGGAACGCAGAAGTTAGGGTTCGCCAGCTGTTACCCACTAGGCAAGGTTGGGACTGGAAGAGTCCTGAAGAGTTTGCTGGGTGGGCAGACACGTTGATGTGTCAGGGAGCTGATACATGACTTAGCAGCAGCAAAATTCTCAATTGCTGAGGCAGAAAGATAACAACTCCCTATTCTGGGAACACTGACAGGTTGCCACAGGAGGACAGTGGAATCCACATTTAGTGGTGTCATTCTGGGGGAGGGGAGATGATTAATTTCTCTAGAAGTAAAACTGTGCAAAAATGTGAGCATCACTCCCCTTAATTATGAGCCTGATCCAAAGCCCACTGTAGTCAATGGAATGGGCTCTGGATCACTCCCTATAAAAGGAGATTCCTCTTTTTCTGAATTCAGTCCAAATGATTGATTTCGCTTTTGGAACACAACAATATCTAAGCACAAACTCAGAGTTTCTCTCCTCTCAGGACCATTGTGGCAGGTTTTCCTGAGGGAATAATGGGTGATTTGGATGAAAGTAAGCAAAAATATATACTGTCCAGGAATATTTTATATCACAGTGACTTAACTTTTTACATGACAAACATCATTGCATGCCCATGGCCAGAATTGTTTAAAAAGACGAATGAGGCCAGATCTCTGGACACACAACTCCCTTTAGATTTGGGCATAATTATGTCACTTTCACTCCTGGTGTAACTCCAGTGAAGTCAAGTCCCCATAAAAAAGGGGAATGGACCCCCCCAAATACTCCTCCCTTTCTTTCTGCCCATGGCATCAACAACACCTGAAGGACAAAGAAATTAACACTGAACTGGGGGAGGGGCACTGGCTAAAAGGATTCCAGCCAGTAACACTGTTGAAGGCATGTGCTGAGAGAAACCTTTGCTTTGAATCCACTTAGCTTCTAAGTTAGATATTAGTTGCATTTTACCTTTTATTTGCTTCTAACTAATTCTGACTCTTATGCCTCATTACTTGTAAGCACTTAAAATCTATCTTTCTGTAGTTAATAAACATGTTTTATTGTTTTATCTAAACAAGCGTGTGTTTGGATTGAAGTACTTGGAAAAATTCATTTGGGATAACAAGATTTGTGAATATCATTTTCTATTAATGAAATGACAGACTATGAGCTTGTATTGTCCAGGAGGGGCTGGGCAGTACAAGACGCACATTTCTGCGGGAAAGTCTATGACTGGGAGTTTGCTGATATTGCCCTGAAGTGTAATTCATGGGTGGCTGGCTATAGTACTTGTACAGCAAAGCTGGGAGTGATTTACATTCTGGAGGCTGAGTGTGGGGAAACCAAGAGTGGTTGCTCTCACAGTCAAGCAGTGTAAAAGACACCCCATGTTGGAGAATTGAGGGGAGACACAGTCATAGGCGCCGACTCCGTGGGTGCTCCAGAGCTGGAGCACCCACGGGGAAAAATTGGTGGGTGCTTTGCATCCACCAGCAGCTCCCCGCCCTACCCTGCCCCCCCGCCCCAGCTCACCTCCGCCTTCACTCCGCCTCCTCCCCTGAGTGCGCCACTGGGTCCTGCTTCTCCCCCCTCCCTCCCAGCGTTTGCGCCACAAAACAGCTGTTTCGTTCGGCAAGCTTGGGAGGGAGGAGGGGGAACGCAGCGTGCTTGGGGGTGGAGGTGGGGCCGAGGTGGGGATTTGGGGCGGGGCAGGGCTGGGGGCGCGAGCACCCACCGGCACCAACAAAAGTTGGCGCCTGTGGACACAGTTGTCCATCGGTCCAGATTGTTCCCTGGGTAACGTCACAGCAACCCTACATCCAGTTCCTCTATAAGGTCCTCACTACTGACCAGTACCAAATCTAAAGTGACATCAACTCTCGTAGGTTCAGTGACTCTTTGGTACAGAAATCTGTCAGCTATCACATCAGGAAAATCTGGGCCCTACTGTTATTAGTAGCACTAGTCATCCAATCTATATCAGAGAAGTTAAAGTCTCCAATAATCACACAAGTTGCAGTAGTATTTATTTCATTAACTACATTAAGGAGGTCTCTATCCATATCAGATCGGATCATGAGGGTCTGTAGCATACCTCAAGCATATCCCAGAATAGAATTCTCTCTGGTAGCTTTCTTCCCCAAAGTGTTTGTGACTCAAACCGACTCTGTTATATCCATTCCATCACTTCTAATTTCTTTACAGTGCTACTCCACCACCTTTACCTTTAATTCTGTCTTTCCTGAACACCACAGATCCTTCAATACCTGTAGTCCAGTCATGACGACTATTCCATCATTTTTCTGTTGTCCCTGTAATATCTGGTTTCACTTCCTGCACCAATAGTTCTAGTACCTCCATTTCGTTACCCAGGCTCCTCGCATTGGTGTACAAACATCTTTGTTGTTTCTGCTTGGCTTTGCCCAGATTCCTCACCCAGTTAGGTACAGCCATTTTACTGACAGCATTGCATACCTGACTGTTAGTGCCAAGACCAGTGAAGCTATCTTTCCTCTTAATGTCCATTCTCCTACCCACTGCTGTTCCTTTCTCCATTGCTGTATTCTCTCTTTCTAATATTGACTGTGAGGAAAATCAAGAATCAGGCACAGAGATTACGCAAGTATTTTCCAACTGTTTCCCCTGAGTTCCTAAGTTAAAGCTCTTTTAATCAGTTGTGCCAACCTCCATCCCAGTTTAGTTCCTTCCCTACTCAGAGGGAGTCCATCCCATGAGAACAGTCCCTCTGTCCATGGATGCCTCCCAGGGGATGAACACCCCAAGCCTTCTGTATAGCACCGTTGCCTAAGCCATCATCATCGTGGTGTGATCATCATAATCTTGTCTTGCCTTTGTTCTCCTCATAGAATATCAGGGTTGGAAGGGACCTCAGGAGGTCATCTAGTCCAACCCCCTGCTCAAAGCAGGACCAATCCCCACCTAATTCATCCCAGCCGGGGCTTTGTCAAACCTGACATTAAAAACCTCTAAGGAAGGAGATTCCACCACCTCCCTAGGTAACGCATTCCAGTGCTTCACCACCCTCCTAGTGAAATAGTTTTTCCTAATATCAAACCTAGACCTCCCCCACTGCAACTTGAGACCATTACTCCTTCTTCTGTCATCAGCTACCACTGAGAACAGTCTAGATCCATCCTCTTTGGAACCCCCTTTCAGGTAGTTGAAAGCAGCTATCAAATCCCCTCTCATTCTTCTCTTCTGCAGACTAAACAATCTCAGCCTCTTCTCATAAACCATGTTGCTCCAGCCCCCTGATCATTTTCGTTGCCCTTCGCTGGACTCTTGCCAATTTTTCCACATCCTTCTTGTAGTGTGGGGCCCAAAACTGGACACAGTACTCCAGATGAGGCCTCACCAATGTTGAATAGAGGGGAACGATCACGTCCCTCCATCTGCTGGCAATCCTTCTACTTATACAGCCCAAAATGCCGTTAGCCTTCTTGGCAACAAGGGCACACTGTTGACTCATATCCAGCTTCTTGTCCACTGTAACCGCTAGGTCCTCTTCTGCAGAACTGTTGCCTAGCCACTCAGTCCCTAGTCTGTAGCAGTGCATGGGATTCTTCCGTCCTAAGCGCAAGACTCTGCACTTATCCTTGTTGAACCTCATCAGATTTATTTTGGCCCAATCCTCCAATTTGTCTAGGCCCTTCTGTATCCTATCCCTACCTTCCAGCATACCTTCCATTCCTCCCAGTTTAGTGTCATCTGTAAACTTGATGAGGGTGCAATCCACGCCATCCTCCAGATCGTTAATGAAGATATTGATCAAAACCGGCCCCAGGACCGACCCTTGGGGCACTTCGCTTGATACCGGCTGCCAACTGGACATGGAGTCATTGATCACTACCTGTTGAGCCCAATGATCTAGCCTGCTTTCCATCCACTGTGACAGGGTCGGGCCAGATGGCTACAGGAAAGTGACAGAAGGCAGATATATTAGCCCCAGGTTAAGTAGGTCCCTTTTCCCTGCGTAAGGTGACAGGGAAGGTTCTAGAACAATCAGGAACTTTCTGGAAACAATTAAGGCAGACAGGCTGATTAGAACACCTGCAGCCAATCAAGAAGCTGCTAGAATCAATTAAGACAGGCTAATCAGAGCACCTGGGTTTAAAAAGGAGCTCACTTCAGTTTGTGGTGCGTGCGAGGAGCAAGAGGCACATGAAGCTGAGAATGAGAAGACATACTACTGGAAGACTGAGAAGTACAAGCATTATCAGACATCAAGAGGGAGGTCCTGTGGTGAGAATAAAGAAGGTGTTGGGAGGAGGCCATGGGGTAGTAGCCCAGGGAGTTGTGGCTATCATGCAGCTGTTACAGGAGCCACTGTAGAAAGCTGCAATCCACAGGGCCCTGGGCTGGAACCTGGAGTAGAGGGTGGGCCCGGGTTCTCCCCATCCCTCCAACTCCCTACTTGATACAGGAGGAGTTGACCTGGACTGTAGGTTCCACCAGAGGGGAAGGTCTCTGGCCTGTTCTCCAATCCACTAGGTGGATCAGCAGAGACTGCGGGGATTGTTCTTCCTTTTCCCCATGCTAGCCAGTGATGAGGCTAACTGAGTGAATGGCAGATTTGATCCACGAAAGTGGCCAAACTGAGGGCTGCTGTGAACCTCTGAGGTGAGCAAATCTACCAACAAGCGCAGGACCCACCAAGGCAGAGGAGGAACTTTGTCACACCACTTTATAGTCCATTCATCCAGCCCATAACTTAACTTTCTGGCAAGAATACTGTGGGAGACTGTATCAAAAGCTTTGCTAAAATCAAGGAACAACACATCCACTGCTTTCCCCTCATCCAGAGGGCCAGTTATCTCAATCTCATCAATAGAAGGCAATTAGGTTAGTCAGGCATGACTGTTCCTGATCACTTTCCTCTCCTCTAAGTGCTTCAGAATTGATTCCCTGAGGACCTGCTCCATGATTTTTCCAGGGATTGAGGTGAGGCTGACTGGCCTGTAGTTCCCAGGATCCTCCTCCTTCCCTTTTTTAAAGATGGGCACTACATTAGCCTTTTTCCAGTCATCCAGGACCTCCCCGCTCGCCATGAGCTTTCAAAGATAATGACCAGTGTCTCTGCAATCACATCAGCCAACTCCTTTAGCACCCTCAGAGGCAGTGCATCCAGCCCCATGGACTTGTGCTCATTCAGCTTTTCTAAATAGTCCTGAGCCACTTCTTTCTCTACAGAGGGCTGGTCACCTCCTCCCCATACTGTGCTGCCCAGTGCAGTTGTCTGGGAGCTAACCTTGTTCATGAACACGGAGGCAAAAAAAGCATTGAGTACATTAGCTTTTTCCACATCCTCTGTCTTTAGGTTAAAAGAAAAGAAGTACTTGTGGCACCTTAGAGACTGACAAATTTATTTGAGCATAAGCTTTCGTGAGAAAAGTGGGAAGATTTTATATACACAGAGAACATGAAACAATGGGTGTTACCATACACACTGTAAGGAGAGTGATCAGGTAAGGTGAGCTATTACCAACAGGAGAGAAAAAAAACCTTTTGTAGTGATAATTGAGGTGGGCCATTTCCAGCAGTCACTAGGTTGCCTCCCTCATACAGTTGGGGCCCACACTTTCCTTGACCTTCTTCTTGTTGCTAACATACCTGAAGAAACCCTTCTTGTTCCTCTTAACATTCCTTATTAGCTGCAACTCCAAGTGTGATTTGGCCTTCCTGATTTCGCTCCTGCATGCCTGAGCAATATTTCTGTACTCCTCCCTGGTCATTTGTCCAGTCTTCCACTTCTTGTAACATTCTTTTTGTGTTTAAGATCAGCAAGGATTTCACTGTTAAACAAAGCTGGTCGCCTGCCATATTTACTATTCTTTCTACACATCAGGATGGTTTGTTCTTGCAACCTCAATAACAATTCTTTAAAATACAGCCAGCTCTCCTGAATTCCTTTCCCCTTCACGTTATTCCCCCAGGGTATCCTGCCCATCAGTTCTCTGAAGGAGTCAAAGTCTGCTTTTCCAAAGTCCAGGGTCCGTATTCTGCTGCTCTCCTTTCTTCCTTGTGTCAGGATCCTGAACTCCCATGAGAACCAGAGCCTGTGATCTAGTAACTTCTATTAGTTGCTGGAAGAAAGCCTCATCCACTTCATCCCCCTGGTCTGGTGGTCTATAGCAGACTCCCACCATGACATCACCTTTGTTGCTCACACTTCTAAACTTAATCCAGAGTCTCAGATTTTTCTGCAGTTTCATACCGGAGCTCTGAGCAGTCGTACTGCTCTCTTACATACAATGCAACTCCCCCACCTTTTCTGCCCTGCCTGTCCTTCCTGAACAGTTTATATCCATCCATGACCATACTCCAGTCATGTGAGTTATGCCATCAAGTCTCTGTTATTCCAATGACATCATAATTCCTTGAGTGTGCCAGGACTTCCAGTCCTCCCTGCTTGTTTCCCAGGCTTCTTGCATTTTTGTATAGGCACTTAAGATAACTTGCTGATCATCCTGCTTTCTCAGTATGAGGCAGGAGTTCTCCCCTCTTGCGCTCTCCTGCTCGTGCTTCCTCCTGGTATCCCACTTACCTCAGGGCTTTGGTCTCCTTCCCCTGGTGAACCTAGTTTAAAGCCCTCCTCTAGGGACAGGTAGAATTCCACTGAAGATCACCTGTGACTCCATTTGTGGAGCTCTTCCCAAAAATCCTGAACCAAATCCTGCAGTCAGATCAAAATTCCATGACTTTAATGGAACTTTTGCTTAAATAAGGAGTAGGGACTGTGCAGGATTTGGTCCAAACAGAATAGCAGAAGAGTTATTGGTTGGATTTATTATTAGACATTATAGAAGTTCTAATATTATAAATATAAACCAGAGCTGTAAAATTCAGATGTTTGGTTTAGATGTTCCCTGTAAGGGATGGTAGCATAATTAATACCAAATAACATGGTGTTATGGAAAATAGGCTGTGTCCAAAAAAAAAAAAAGTTTAATAAGATTACAGGCTTGGTTGAGAAAGGTAATTGTGTTGCTATAACATTCTTAGATTTCTGTAAAGCGTAAAACAATATCACATCATCATCCTGATTAAAAATATAAGTGCTATACAAAAATCTAGGTAATACACATGAAATGGATTAAAAACTCTCACTGATAGATCTCAAAAAGTAATTGTAAAATCAGGTAATCCTCGCTGAATAGTGATAATTCTAGTTGGGTGCTACAGGGATCTGTTCTTGGACCACTTCTCTAATTATGCTGGAATATGTTAATGGCTGCCATCAACCAAACATGGTTAATGTAGACAGTTGTGCTAACTAACTCAATTAGGCTAAATAGAAGGAACAATTAAATTTTCCTTGGTGTAGCAATAGCTGAAACAATGGGAAGTCACTGCCCAAGGCAATGGTCTGCATGGCAAAGCTGATCAGATGCTAAGCTATCCAGGTGGGCAGAGAGATTTCCCCGGGGACTGACTGCAAATGCAGGGGTAGGGAGTTTGTTTGCAGCTTTGTGTATCTGTGCGAAAGAGGTGGAAAGTGATCAGAAAGCCAACAGAAAGGGAGAAAAGCAGCCATGAGCATTTCCCTGGGAGGAAGCTCAAAGACAGAGCTGTTTTACGCACAGAATTGCATGGAAAGGCAGACTTGGATTTCTGAACAAGGAAACTTCCTCTTGATTATTTCTACTATGTTCAGGGAAACAGGAGATTGTATAGATTCTTTGTAAATAAAGAGCGTTGCACCACAGAAATACCTGACTCTGTTATCAATTTATCCTTCTAACAGAAACAGCCTGGCAAAGCCCCAAATATTCGCTAACTTCTTGGGCCAAAAAGGGGCAACACTATTCAGTATCTATCAATGACTTGGAATAAAATGTAAAATCATCTTGAGTATGACACAAAAATGATGACGTGCTAAACGATGACAACAGGTCAATTCTACAAAGTGATCTGGATCACTTGGTGAGCTAGCGTCACTTGAACAACATGTGCTTTAATATAGCTAAATGCCAGGACATACATGTAGAAACAAACAAAACAAAAATAGGTCACACTTACAAGATAAAGAAAACCAGTGTATTGGAAAGCTGTGACTGAAAGGGAGCTGGAGGTCCTGGTGGATAACCAAATGAACGTGAACACTCATGTAATGCAGTGGCTAAGAAAACAAATATAATCCTTGGATGTATAAATGGGGAAATATCGAAAAGAAGTATGGAAGTGGTATTACCAATGCATATGGCATTAGGGAGACCATCACTGCAATACTATGTCCTGTTCTGATGTCTTTTTAAAAAGATATATTGTAGTGCAATCAGAAGTTATGGACAAGTTGCAGAAATCACCGAGTGAAATTTTATGGCCTGTGTTATGTAGGTGGTCAGACTTGATGATCATTCTGGCCTTAAAAACTATGGATTTAAAATATTCCTTCAGGATTTGAACCTGTGGGTGAAGCAATGAAAATCCTTCATGCATGACCAGAAATGGAGATTTTACTTTCTGTGATTCAGAAACTACAGATTTTCACAACAGAATTCAGATCCATTTTTTCCAGACAGTACAAGGAATTGGCATGAGGGGCAGTTCTGCATTTGCTTCCTCCCTGATATACGCACTATGAAAGCCTTTTGAAACAGTCTTTCATTGTGAAACAGCAGAATATACTACATTTAGCACTTCCTATGAACTATTGGAATGCCCACACCTAGGACTTCTAGCCACTGAAGTCAACAGGAATTCACACATGAGGAAAGACTTAAAGGCCAATGGCTAACTGAGTGAAGCAAAACAGAACAGACAAAGATGACAATCTTGATCACGCTCTAGAAGAAAGAAAAAAGTCTGGAGACAGACATGTACATCTTGCTAACTTTCTTATCTAGGAACAATTAGCAGCAATCTCCACCATGGGATGCTTCTGGATCCAAATGACAGCTTCTTCTAACTCTTTCAGTATATGAACACCACTATAAAGTTGGTTCTGGGAAAAGAGGGATTAATGAATTATGGCACAGGACAGGTTTTATTATACTACTACTTACAGAGTGGGCTTTATTAGAGCAGTAGTCTCAGAAGAAACACACGCATCGTTATCTCCTCTGCTGTTTGATGGAATTTTAGTTTAGCAGTGTTTCACAGAATTCTGCTCAGGATCATTTTAGCACAGAACTACTTTGCTTATTCAGCTTTTAAATGCCGCCTTTATCTGATGTCTTTGGGGCTTCTGTCCTGCTGTTTTTATTGGACTCTTGCAGTAGATGGACTCTTGTGTGTCACTCATTCTGAATAACGATGGCATATCATTGTGCCTGTAAACATATTACATTTCTAACGAAAGCCTTTGAAATTTTTCAGACAAAGCACCTACTCAAGTTGCTGTTTTTATAAGGCAATGATGGCCTCACTAGGGCATTAGCAAAAGGAATGAAATATTCACAAAAGTTTACATTTAGTTTAGATGTGTATGTAATATATATATATATTATTATTAATTATTAATTATTAATATATATTACATACACTTTAATTTATCATGCCCAGTAATCCACATCCTGCTGCGACTTTCCCAATACCAGTTCACAAGGGGATGGGGAAAAAGAGCCATCCAATACCGTATTTACAAACATTATTCAGCCAGATGTAGAGTTATTATTTCATGGCATTACCAGTACATACATAGGACTAGGTCATTAGATTTTCATTTCTTACTCAGTGTCACATGTATGGCATTTATTTTTCCAAGTGACAACATTTTTGATTTTCCAAACAAAATGTAATACAATAAGACCAAAATAACATTAACAAGCAAATTGTAGAAGCACAAAACATCTTTATACCACTGAGCTGCACCGCTTCTATGAGGTCCACATTGCCCTTGAAAGTAGCTGAGCTTGGTTATCTTTCCGTTCATGAGTTGCATTTGAGTGCAGCAGGGACTCTGCGCTGGAATGCCAGTTCCACTTATCACTTATCAGCTGAAAAGTACCCACTCACTGTGTGTCATGTCATAATTTGTTCAGCTATTTTTCTGAGGACCAAAACAGCCAGATGGTTAATTCCAGTTTAAAAAAAAAAAAAAGTAGTATGTGGGAGGAAAGCCCCCCGGGCACCCTGCTTCTCACACAGCAGGCTGAATCGCTGTGCAGAAGTTTGGATTGTTGACCCAGTGAATGTGCCCAAAGTTCCTTTTCAGTAAGACAAAAACTGCAGTTTCTCTATTTGCATATCAGAGGTGAAACTGTGGTGGGAAATGGTGCAGGCAACAAAGGACGGAGCTCAGGGTCATTGTCTGACTGGCGCTTACAGAAACAGAAAAAAATGATAATTGGCCATTCGCTGTGCAGTGACAGACAGATGTTGACATTTTTTTCCCTTGGGTGATCAAACCCCACCCCTAGTAGAAGGCATGTTTCCTTGTATGCCACAAGAGGCATTCAGATGAAGAACTTTCGAAGGGAGCTGTTGTAAGCAACAGCATCCCCCATTTACATACAAGCAGGTACAGCCCACACTGAAAGACTAGCTGGAGAGATTCTTTTTTGGTCACACTTTAAATTATATCTCAAACAAGATTTTAATTCACATTTAAAAGGATAGGCTGCAAATGTTAGTTAAGTGCCAGGTCACCCTCCACCCGCTGGAGAACCTGGGGGAAGGAGCCAGAGGAGCAGAAAAACTCTGCAAGATTTTAGTCATTGACTTCCCTGACGGATCCTGGGAAATCCACGTGGAAGGAATTCCTTATCTCTGTGGAGGCAAGAACCATCTATATATAGTGCCACTTTGCTCTGCTGTCTCTCCTTCTCCTTGGCTGCATATTGCGTTTTGTCTGCATCCTCTCCTGGCTGCTCAAAAGGGGACTCAGTAACTTCAGCTGGGACATTCACAGTACTGCAGAGAGAGCTTTGCACCCCCCTCACTTGCCTCCCCAAACCACATAGATGATGATGATGATTAATATCAACAAGTTTATCCCATTTTCTTCATACCTTATATTGCTTGGATAACACCAGGTCGGAGCAAAAAGATCTTTAGCCAGCAGAGTCAGTTATGCTGAATATTTTTGTGCATTTATTGATTTCAAAATCCACTGCTTTTTCAGAATTCAAAGAACTGTCCACCTCTACATTTGTTATTCAGCAGCCTTATTATATGTGATGGGCCTCTGTACTGAAGCGGTCTAAGCTAAATGTCAGGGCAGTATATATTGATTCTAGAAAGACAGCATGAATATTGCACATGAAACCACTATGGGATACTTGCACTGTTTGAAGATTTAGTTATAAGTTAAGTACAGCTATTCAAAGATCAGGCTGATACCTGCACAGATCCAAATTCCCTGCACTACTGGATGGTCAATACCAGAGAACAGTGCAATGCAAAACACCAACATCAAGTTTAGAGCAAAGGAACACAGAGTAGTGACCCTGGCAGAGGTGCAGAAATTACTGATGAACTAAACAAATATAAGACGTAGCAATGCAATGGACAACCAAGCAATTTGTATTATTTTAAAGTTGTAATATACTGTATTGTAATCATAGTTCTGCTCTCATTTATCTGGACAGCTTCCACAGGCCATGCTATTCTTTAGATGTAGGCTATTTCAAACGATGAATTGATCTAATATATGTAGTGCTGGTCAGGAATTTTTCAATAAAAAACTCTTTTGTGGGAAAATGCCAATTTTTCAAAATGGAAACTTTTCATGGGAACATATCAGTTTTGATTAAATTTTCATCAAGAATGTTTTTCAGGTCCAGGACGGAATTTCTAATCAAAACTACCTCAGATTAGCCAAGAGCCCACTGGTTGGGGCACTCACCTTGGAGGTGGAAGACCCAGCTTTAATCCTTGCTCTGCTCAATTCAGAGTCCACTGGGCTCAAGATCCAGTCTCCCTCTGTCTGTCTCTTCTGTTGAAGCTGTACCACTTCATATAAATAATTAAGTATTCATGGGACCAGAGAAAGATGGACTATTTCTCTGGGATGTGGGAGACCCACATTTTGAATCAGGCAGAGCAGGGACTTGAAGGTGGTCTCCCAGATAACTGCCTGAACCACAAGACTATTTCTTAATCTGGTGTTTCACTTGCTGCTTTTACATGAAAAAAAGTCAAAAGGTCTCCATTTTGTCCCAGAGCAGAAGACTTAACATGTTAGAAATCTTAAACATTTTCCTGGGATAGGAAAACTATTTCCCAGTCAGCTGTAATCATATCAAGATGTAATCATCTTTTCCTGAGAATGCTATATGAAAATTGCACTTAAATGTGCTCATTTCTTTAAAAAGTTTCCAAGGGCAATAAGCCCACTTCATGCTGCCTACTCAAGGTTCAAGACTTAGAGCTCCAGCTCAGTGATACAAGAGACACAAAGGGGATGTAATCTGACTGCTGATGACCTGCAGAATAGTCTTTTGGTAGAGAGGAATTCTGAACTTGTACAAAGCCAGCAGAGCTGGCTTCTACAACTAACTGCCAATGGGAGCGTGTTGAGAGAGTGAAGTGATGTGTCAGGAGCGGGGTAGGTGACCATAGCCAGCTGGCCCCTGGCTACGCTAGCTTATGCGGAGCTGAGGCGGGAGCAGAGTGAGAACCAAGGAGCTGTAACTAGTTCTTGGATGTACTTCCCCTCCTCCTGCATGCCAAGACACACTTGGCACAGAAGAGAATCTGGCTCCTAACCATAAAGTTCAGGAATGTTTGGAAAGTTCAAGTGTCTTTGGATTCAGGGTTTTGGTTCAAACCCATCTCTAATTTTATGGGCTCATTAATGGTCTGTTAAGCGCTTTGTTACATATAAAAATTCACTGAATGATTTCAAATAAATTTCCATGAATAGAAAATGGGACTCAATTTATTGGCTAAATTATTCATTGCAAATTATTCATGCAGTTCCTCATAATTAGCCAGACTATAGTTCAGTGAATATGGAAAATTATGCTTCTTCTGTTCTCTCCCACTGGGGAAGGATGGGAGAGGGTAAAGGGCTGGGGGGCGAAGGCATCAAAAGGCAGCTGACCTACAGCGCAGACACTACACACATACCTTACAAGGATAATTTCTATTTGTGCACATAAAATTCTTTTATTCCCCCAAATTCACATAAACAACATTATATGGGACCCTAGGAAAGGCTTATTTTCCATTGCATCCTTAGTTCTTGCATATTCCAGAATCTTAGCATTTCTTACCAGAAATCCTCTTAACATTTCCTCACAGAACCCACTCCGGAGCAAGATCTTGGTTATGTAGTTCTATTCTGAAAAATGACTATGCACAAAGTGGCACCTTTTCTTTTTGCGAATACAGACTAACACGGCTGTTACTCTGAAAAATGGCACCTTCTTACTCAACAGGTCCAAGCCCAGCATCATATTTGATTATTTCTTTATCAAGACAAACTTTCACTGTTTGTTACTCCTGCTTAGCCCTGAGAGCCAATACAGCAGTGAACAAGGGACATGGAGCCTACTTCTTGGGCATCATCAACAGAACTGTTTCTTGGATTCCAAGCAGTTATGCCCATTGAAGGTAATGAGACTATTCTGGTGTCACTTAGGGACTAATTCGGCCTTGAAAAACGTTCTGCTAGAGAAAATGGGTAAGGAAGAAAAAACCCAGATTGACTCAAAGCCCAGGTTGGGTTTGCAGTGCATTTTATTTCAGGATTGGAAAAAAAAAACCCATCAGTTTACTTGAAAACTGAGCTTATATTAAATAGAAAGCAAGTCTCAATTTAAATACAATGGAGCTGCCTCTCCACTTAGGGTTGCCAGGTGTCTGGTTTTTTAGTGGAATGCCTGGTCGAAGAAGGACCCTGGCGGCTCCGGCTGGGACCACCTACCAGGCCGTTAAAAGTCTGTTTGGTGGCACAGCAGGGCCCTAGGGCAATTAATACAGGCAGGCTAATCAGGGCACCTGGGTTTAAAAAGGAGCTCACTTCAGCTTGTGCTACACGTGCAAGGTGCTGGGAGCAAGAGGCGCAAGAAGCTGAGAGTGAGAAGGTGTACTGCTGGAAGACTGAGAAGTACAAGCATCATCAGACAACAGGAGGAAGGTCCTGTGGTGAGAATAAAGGTGTTGGGAGGAGGCCATGGGGAAGTAGCCCAGAGAGTTGTGGCTGTCACGCAGTTGTTACAGGAGCCACTGTAGACAGCTGCAATCCACAGGGCCCTGGGCTGGAACCTGGAGTAGAGGGTGGGCCTCGGTTCCCCCCAAACTCCCTACTTGATACTGCAGGAGTTGACCTGGACTGTAGGTTCCACCAGAGGGGAAGGTCTTTGGCCTGTTCCCCGATCCACTAGGTGGATCAGCAGAGGCTGTGGGGATTGTTGTTCTTCCTTTTCCCCATGCTAGCCAGGGATGAGGCTAACTGAATGAACGGCAGATTTGAGCCATGAAAGTGGCCAAACTGAGGACTGCTGTGAACCTCTGAGGCGAGCAAATCCACCAATAAACGCAGGACTCACCAAGGCAAAGGAGGAACTTTGTCACAATATGAAATCCCTATCTCCCTATGGGATGAGTAGTTCTGATGGGAAGTGGGAGAAGTCTATATGGGTCTCACTGTGCACTCTGGGCCTAAATCCCAGAGTGTTTTTACACCATCCCCCTAACAGAAGGACAGAGGTCTGCTGCAGAAGACAAAAGCCTTACATATGAGGCCTACTGAACGTGATGGGTACCACACAGTGGAGGGGTTACTGAGTCCTACTGCAGAAAACCAAGAGTACAGATCTGTATGGTTAGGTCCCTGTGAGGGAGACCTGCTGCCAGGAGGGTATGTGGGGCATATGGCGCTTTTCTTCATCCGCCCAAGAGAAACTACCACTGCAAGTAAATGGTTGCAGGGACATGAGGAAACTTTAGATAAAAAAAAAAGTGAAACCTTCAAAATGGTATTGCATTGGAAAAGGGGGCTGAAGGTTTGAGGGCTCTCATTTTATCCATATCAGTGTGTCAATCTCTTCTGAAAACTGCCTGCTCTGTAGTAATCCAATCTGGGTTTAAGCCATGATGGTGTCAGATTTTCCCAAATCTTAGTATTTATGAATGAAACTTTCGCCCTTCCTATTTTCAATAGCGTTATCTCAATCTGCAATATGGGATATTTTACAGTTCATGAAGCTGAACTGTGAAAACAGCAAGCTGTTAATAAAACTCCACGCTCTTTTGGCAGAGTAGTGCAGAAGTGAACGCCGCTAGTGTTTATTTCAAGCGTTGAGTTATGGGGAGGCCTCTGTGATGTTAAGAGTATATACTGGCCCTACTCTGATTGCTGTCTGACATTCCAGCCAAATGGAAAACTGCTCCATGCCGCTGCTGAAATACCTCCATGTATCCAATTTCATTTGGCTGCACAGCAATGTGTGCTAGGAAATACAGACATAGTGGAATCTCAGGCAGGAAACTAGCAAAGGAATGCCCTCTGAACTGCTGTGACATTTATTCCTTAGGACCTTTCACTGTCAGCTGCTTCTGGGAGAAGAAATGTTTTCTTCTTCATCCCTCTTTCCTTCCTCCCCCATCTCAGCGAATAAACAGGAGATGAACTTGGAAGTCCAAATAAACTTTCTATCAGCAAACAGGGCTAAGCCAGAACTTTGATTTTTAAAGTGACATAGAAATTCTCTTTGACAGCTCATAAGGTAAGGGAAGAGAAACATTAAATTACAGAATGATGGGCTCTGGTGCTATCAAGCAGGTACTGGAGCATTAGGGCTGATCTTAAAAGAAGCCGTGCTGAGGTATGAATCAAATCAGGCGGCTTCCACAGTGGCTGGTGCTATGTGGATCTTTTCTCCAAGGATATTAAATGCTTTCCCATTACCCAGCTCTTTCACAGCATTGCTCCAGGATCAAAATGAAAGGATACTGTTCTGGTAGCGTGTGCACAGGATCATTTTCTGAAAGATGTAGACACATTGAAACAGTCTTTCTATCACTATAAGTGTGTGTTTAAATCCAACAGAGACTTGGGAAATTCATTTAAAAAAATATATGCATTGCACTGGCAATCAGCTTTGTGCAGAGAAACAGCGCTGGTGACATATGTGACCGGAGACAGAATGTGACCCTCCAAATCATTACAGCCAGTTTGTCCTCATGATTTACTTGGGAAGAAGGTTAATTTTGATGGTGATACAGGAGATGGTCAAGTCAATCTCTGTATTTTATTAATTCCACTACTTGACTTGGCCTGGTGGAGGTGTGGCACCAGCAGCAATCCACATTGATGCTGTGCTTCTGGGAGTGCTGTCTGGATCACTTGGCAACCAAGCCAGCAAAGACTGGCAAGCGCATTGCAGAGGTGACGTTTCCACAGAAGGAACACAGACCAGGAGAGCTATAAGACAGACTGATGTTATCTCCAAAGGCCATTGATTATCTTGATGAAGCTTAGTAGCAATGGCCATATCTATTGGGCAATGACAAACACTCAGAGGTATCTGGCCCACTCTGGGAATTTAGGCCACAGAAATGCTTTTTGGCCTTCCCCTCCCCCCTTTTATAAATACATACAAACTGGGCTGGAAAGAAAATAGCACCCAAAGGAGAGAGCCATTTAATAACATGAGAGATCCCAAATAGTATTGAACAATAATGAGATTCCCTCCAGGTCAGTCCTCAAGGCAAACTGTGGGTGCCTCTCTCCTCCCAAATCCAACACAGCAGCATTCCCAAGGTTGTTGGACAGGATTGTATTAACCTGGAATACTCAGTCAAATTTCCAACCTTGGTCTCTGAGGAGGTGTGCTCCCCATAGCCCAGTCTTTTGCAGAAGCCAAGAGCACATCCAAAACATGTCAGCTATATGCAAAAAGCGGGTATGCAAAATCAGCGACCAGGACTGGATCTTTGGTCTGTATATCCGTGGAAGACCACCACCACATCAGCACTCCTATATCCATGCAGTGACACTGCTAAGAGAGTTAAATAATGTTTCCCATTTCAGCCAGGCAGAAGACACTCCTTTTCTTATGTTGTAGCAGCACATAGTTGCTCTCACTGCTGTGGCCACATGTCCCTCTCCCTTCCAGAGGAGCACAGCACTGTTTAACTGAATTTAACTCGATCAGTATTGAATGAGATCACAGCTGGTTTAAATCTCAAGACCTCACTATGTTTGGAAAGCAGACAAAATACTCAGCAAAAAACCCATTGGCTATGAGAAATCCAGAAAAAAGCAGAAATGTTTAGAATGCCTTATTTGGTGAACTGACTCCAAAACAGAGAGTTCAAAGAATTGCCTGAAACTCGAAGAATTCTCCAGGTTGGCATATGTAATGTCATTGTTTTCAAAAGAGAAATCCCTTCCACATTGATATCAAAAAGATCCAAATATAAATATAAAATAAACTGTCAGGTTGAAAAGAACAGGTTTTTAAAACAAAGCTTTACTGTGTGACAAATTACACTTTGGATTATGAAATCTTATGCAATTTTAAAATTTGAGTTTACTTTTCGTTTATTGGGTTTATTTTTTGCATTCCTATCAGCTTAGGCAATGAAACTACTAGACTAATCTATTTTGCTCTTGGGTTCTCATGGCCTAACACAATGCTGAAGTGGCAGCACTGCATTTAGATTGTAGATGCTGCAGAGGAATGCTTATTTGTTTAAAAAAAACCCCTGTTTTCAGGTTGGAATGCTTTGCTAACCCTGGGTCAATTATGCGTAAACTTGCATAAAGAAAAATTCGCAAACTAGTCATAAGTCATATATACTATGGCTTAATCACTACTGAAAATTGATTGCATGAAAGTTCTATGATCCCTCAAAAGCATTCAATATGTTCTGTTTCACAATAGCCATTCCCAGCCCCTTCTCTCAAGTTCACTATAATCCTTCAATTGGTCATTTCCCTCCCCTCCTGCTTCGCCTCCAAAAATTCCCCCATTCTCCCTCCTCCCAATTATTGTTGGTTGTGAGCAGCTTCTTGGGCAGAAATAGTTTGCTGTAGGAACAAACCATAAGCTGTCAGAAGCCATGTTACAGAAACCAATGTGAAAAGCACTGTCTACCTATCAGAAAATTGACACAGTTTTACAGGGATGAGCCTACAACCACATTTTAGCATTGTGGTTCTGTTTTAGAGGAAATATTCCTTCCAGCTACACAGTGCTCATCTACCCCATAAAGTCTCTAATATTAACAAGCAGTAAGTAAGTGTGTGTGTGTGTGTGTGTGTGTGTGTGTGTGTGTGTGTGTGTGTGTGTGTGTGTGTGTGTGTGAGAGAGAGAAATAGTTTTACAGTTAAAACCCAGTCAAAAGTGTAAGGATATGGGGAAGTGGTGGGAGGGAGTTAACTTCATTAAATTTCAAAAAATTGCAGTGCAAAATTTCACCAAGTGTTATTTCGTGGATTTCACTGTCACTGCCAATTTTGCAATCACATATACATAAATATTTTTAAATTTTCCAGTGGCACCCACAATGTGCTAAGTGCTGTACAAACATACCAAAAGACTGTCCTGATGCAATTTCACAGAAAAACAAAGGTTAGGCCTAGGGGGTACAAACAAGTGAATTTGTTAAGGTGATGATTGGTGTCATCACGATAATACTTTCCACTTGTAACCATCTAATTTCTTTAATCATCCTGGCAGCAGGGTCTTCAGGAGGGATATGAACTTGGACAGAGTAGTAGCTTTGTGGACCACCTCAGGAAAGGCCTTCATGCATATAGGTCAGTGTGGTAGAAACCATTGAGAGAGACAGTTGCATGGACTCCATAGATTCCATGGCTAGAAGGGACCATTTTTGTGCAAGAAGTGGACAGACAGAAAGCAGAGTTTAGGATGAGAATCTTGAACTTGAAGTGGCGGAAGAGATGGAGCCAGTGAAAGAATTCAGAGAAGCAAGGCTATGGTCAGAGCATCTTAGCAGTTCAAACAGACTGGAGGAGGGTGAGATTGGTGTCAGGGAGGGGAAGTAATCAAATCAGGAAACAATGAGTATTTGAATGAGGGACTTAGATGTCCTGACAGAAAGGAAAGGTCAGATCTTAGAGATGATGTGCAGGGACAAGTGTCAGGATTTGGAAACAGCTTGGATATTTGACCCCTCTCCCTCCCATTCTCCAAAGATAACCCTAGGTTTCGGTCCAAGTGACAGACAGGATGGTAAGGTAGTCAACAGGGAAACAGAATGTGGGTGAGGGGTGGAGTTAAGGAAGAAATAAGGGAACTGGGTATGGCCCTGTTAAGTTTCAGTGAAGAATGAGACATCCAGGAGGAGAAGTCAGAGAGGCTGCAATGAGGGACTTGATGGATGGAGGCTAGTCAGGAGTGAACAAGTCAAGTTATCAGCTCACAGAGCTGTATAAGCCACTGAGAGCACGCCAAGACGGGGGGGGGGGGGGAGGGGGAGGGGCGGAGACAGCAGGAAAAAGGGATCTTACCTTGTAAAGTGTCTTTCATCCTGATTATTACTAACCCACTAGACCAAAAAAGTTTTCAAATTTCAAAGAAAACAAAACAAAATGAATACATGGGGAATTTATACAAAAATTGCCTCCCCTTTTGACCAGCTCTAATTATTAAGAATCAGGGTGCCCTCTGTGTTAAGCACTATACAAATATATAAATTCACCTACACAAATACATGGCCCCAACCCTAAAGAGTTCACAGTCTAATGAAAGCCAAGACACAACCAATGGGACAAGCACTGGGAGGGAAGGGAGAAGGCTAACAGTAACAGAACCATACGGTTAAACAGTCTTGAGTCCTGCAAAGTGCACAGCTCATTGGTTCTGAGCCAATTAAAATTTGCTTCATTATTTCAAGAATTCCCTATCAAACCAGAACTCCATACAATTCCTTAACATACCTTCTAACCCCTGGATAAAAGGACCCTTAGCTGATTATCATTGTTTGTATGTATTTTTCCTCTTCCGACATAATCAATCCCGATCAGCAGCTCCATGTAGTATATCCATGGCCAATGTGTATTGTATGTCCCCTTAACACACACTGAGCAGTGGGTTACAGACAGATTATTAGCACCTTTTAAAAAATTAAAAACCATCCTCACAACTCTCTCATCTGATGAGTCCCTTCTCCCTATATAAACCTCCCTCTCTCTGGAGCACCTAGAGAGGCCACTGAAGTTCTCAGCGTTTTTCCACTCTCTTTGCTGCTCTCCAGGGGACAGGGAGGGGTTCCTTCAGATGTTAAGCACAAGAGGGAAGGAATTCCACTGATCAATTACAGCGTATGCACTCTTGATGTCACTGTGGTCCAAGGCCTGTGGACCATTACTTGACCCCCTGTTCAGTTACTTCTCTTTCCCAAACCTCCCCCACCCAACAGTCAATCTTCCAACTTCACAAAATAGCTCAGTCTAGAATTGATGACACCAGGGCTCTTGGCCTGTAAAGGTTCTGTCCCCCTCAAAGTCCTGGTTTCATACAGGGTGAAGGCATGAGGATAGGGAGGGCTCTACCAAACCCTCCCTTCACCCCTGCTATTGCTGTCAGCCACCGCTGCTGTGTCTCTCTTTCCTGGAGGATGAGGCTACCAAGACCTCCTTATAGGGCCAGTCCGCCTGGTACATTTCACCAAGAACCCAAAAGTGCTTTGCAAAGTACACAGTAAAAATTAAATCACTTGACTCACCATGGAAACACAGCCACCTCTGGGATGGAAAGCCACAACTGTTAAACAGCATGTTGCAACAGGAACTCAGAGTACCATATCCAAATGCATCAGCAAATGGAATTCACTGCAGACTTTGAGGAGGTTTTCCATTTCTGCATATGAAAAGTGCTTTTGTGAAGTGCCAAAATCCATAATTTGGTGAAAGTTTCTACAACTGTAGTTAGTTACAATCAGAGATGAGACAGTTGTGAGATTCAGCTCTGGACTTCAGACCCCCCTCAAAGTTTGCAGCATTCAGAACCAGGTTGTTGGTTTTGT
The DNA here is from genome assembly GCF_965140295.1 of Lepidochelys olivacea. Taxonomy (NCBI): domain Eukaryota; kingdom Metazoa; phylum Chordata; order Testudines; family Cheloniidae; genus Lepidochelys; species Lepidochelys olivacea. Next base: position 137,097,379 of record NC_140411.1, read on the forward strand.
TTTTTTTTGCCATCTCTCCTTACAATATTGACTTAATTCAGATCTGGAGACAGTGTAGCAGAGGCATCCCTAAAACAGGCCATCCTTCATGAAAAGTAAAAAGGCTGCAGTACATTTTTAAGTATGTGGGTGCGATTTTGGGGTTGTCACCAAAACTTTGGCAGAGAAACAAATTCTCTTGGCTTTACAGCAGAATGTTGTAAAGCCAAGAGAATTTGTTTCTCTGCCAAAGATGCTTTCCTCCCCCCTCCTCAGATTATTCTGACATCAAATGGCAATGTCAGAAATAATTGTGATCCTAATTCAGAAACTGTTGGTGAGTAAGTGGGGGGAAAGAAAAGGAGGTCCCCTTGCTTCCTCTTCTGAGAGCAGCCTCTGACTGTTCAGCTTTGTTCCATACTAAAGTAAGAGGGACCCAGTGCACTGCACATGTGGTCTTCATTAGTGACTCTTTGTTCTCCCTTTGAAATTCTTCAAATCCTTGCATTGTAACTTTAACACACATCGGGAGGTGGGGAGGGGAGGGGGAAATACGACCAGTGGATTCATCGCTGAGAAATCCGGGACAGACATGGATGTGAACATTTTTTTGCATGGACATGCGATAGTTGTTAACCTTCTGAACTGTGAGAACATAAGAAAATCCACTAGTTCTCCATCAAAGCTAAAACCAAGAATAAATAACCTCTTTCAAATTGTAAGCACAAAATGATAGAGTGCAATGGTTATAATTCCATTGTTCTGTGTATACACATGTGCTTGCATATGTGTTTTTGTGGTCACACGAGTGCCGTGTGTTTCCAGCAGACTGGAATTTGCAAATATTTCAAAAGGAGAGAGAGAAGCCAAAAAGAAAAGGAGCTGGGATTGATTTGGCAAGCTGAAATAATGGATGTTGTTTTCTGCTCATTAGGAACCATGTCACAGAATCACTGTTTAATCAATGTGCATTCCCTGAACTGCCTGGAGTTCTCTCATGCTTTAAAAACGTATATTTCCTTTCCTTGCTGTGTATTGAGGAATGAAGTTGTTTGGAAAAGGCCTTACAAAAGCTGAATGTATTATTTATACTTGATTGTGCCCATCAGATGATAGCACTTAGATTTCAGGCCACCTTAATTCACAGCTGCACCTGCCTGGCTTTGCATAACTGAAATCAATTAGTGTTGAAAGCTAAAGATATTAGCAGCAATAAAAAAAACAACACCACAACAACAACACAACAAGTAAAACCATATCAATTAAGCTAGAGGTAATTTGGTTTTTCTCTCACAGTCAGAGGGAGATAAAGATATTGCATACCACTGAGAAAATGACATTTTAATCACTATTAAGGAAAACAATTTTGGAGGAATGCAGCAAAAGCATTCCTTTTCATCAGTCAAACATTTCTGGAATGTTGATAAACTCAGGCGGCTGACAGGAAGCTTTTTTCTTTGTGTTGCTATGCTCAGTTGTAGCCTGAAGTCTTTAGGTAATGGAGGTTGCATTAATCTGGCAGCAGTCCAAAAGGACAGCATTGCTAATCTACCGTATCATGCAGTTAGAATGAAAACAATTGCTGAGGCTCTGTGCTGAAGAGGGACAGACCCAACCAATATAGAAAGAGAGAGAGAGAGAGAGAGAGAGAGAGAGAGAGAGAGAATGACCCTGATCAGCATCAGCAATGGCAGTCCTTACGGGTTGGGGATTACAAAGATCATCAGATCAGTGTGTGGAAAAAGCTCATCTCTGCACAGCCGCACCACAACGGCTGATAACTTCAGATATTTCTACCCCATCTGAAAACCACTATTGAAATGAATGGAGAAATCTAATTGAAGTTGTTGTCTAATATATCTGGGGGGTTAGCTTTTGACTTCCATCTCCTTTTTTCGTTGCTGCTCACCTCTGCCCCCTCCCTTTCTATTAACAGTAATGGTAATAAAACCATCAAAGAACACTACTTAGATCCTCAACTATTTATTAAATTATGCATTTGAAACAGATTGAAGCTGGGCTGTAATATATGGATGCAATCTTTTCTTGGGTACCATTTTCCTCTTCATTTTTGGCCCGATACATGGGGATTTTGCTGCATTGCATCCCCCCAGTAATAACAGTGGGAAGCTACAGAGCTATATTCCAACTCAACATTTTCAAAATGTGGGGAGCTTGTTGCAGGGTACTGAATTTCTCTGTACGTTTGTAGAAAATACCATTGTGTATACTTTGGGCCTGATCATTCAAGATATGGAGCCCTCAACCCCACTGCAGTGAAAGGACAATCCCTTGACAGACCTGAACCCTTAATTACCTGCTGCTGGGCTCATTTTCGACTCTGGAGCAGCAACATTATATACTAGCACATATCAAAAAGTAGTGTCAGTGAATGCAGTAAGCTTCTTTATATTTTCAATGGACGCATTCACGGACTGTGCACCGAATGTACTGAATACACATGCTATACACAACAAGCTTGCTGAACGTATGCATCAATGCCATTAAGGTACAGGGCATGTGGACTAAAGATTAAGGGCTGTGAGTCAGCAGTTCTGGATTCTGGATCTGGCAATAATTTTTCTGCATGACGTTCGGCAAGTCAATATTCTCCCTGACTCAGAGTCCCCGTCTGTAAAATGAGGATAATGATAATTCCATACCTTCCAGTGGTGATGAAAGCCTTAATAATTGCATGGAAGGTGCTTCAAGAGCCTCATAAGGATGGTACTATACAGGGGTATTATGATGATTAGTCACAGGATCCAGAAAATCAGTACACAGTTTGCCTCTTAATAAGCAAAGGGCCTGTGATGTTTTGGGGTTCAACTCAGACCAGTAAGGGGCTGTGTCACCACCTGCCCTGCAACTCTGGGTACCTTAAATGCTATGCTGCTGCAGCTCACAGCCCAGACAACAGCAAGCCTAACAAGCATCCTAGCTTCCACCCACCCCAGTTACTTCTTGCAGAGTGACTCAGCATCTTCCCAGTCCCGAATTTCCCCAAAACCATCAGCCCTGTAGTGTCCTGCCCACTCACTCACTTTCAGATGTTACAGTTTGTTGCTTCTTCACAGACACAATGCGGCCTGTTTGCTTACTGGGATTAACACACCCTTCTCTTCAAATAGTGCTGAACTGATTTATAGTAAAACACATGTATTTAACAAAAGGACATGGGATTAAGGGATACCAGGTATCCGGAATAGACATAGAAAGGGTTACAAGCAAACAAAAGTAAATACATGCTTCTAAGACTAAAACTTGATTTAACAAATTAGATTCTCTTGTTCAAATAAGTGTTTCTCACCAAGTCTCTTTTCCAGCCTGGCTGACCAGACTCTGTGGCCAGGATTCTTCACAGATTTCAAAATGCTCAGGTCCTTTATCTTCTCATGTGAAAGATGCCCAAATAGCCTTTTCTCTCTCTCCTTATATCTTCCCAGAGTTCATTGACCCTGCTTCAAGAGTCAGGAAGGCTTCCTGGGGATGCAGTCTCCATCTTCAGGGGAGATTGTTAAATGGTCATCTTTCCCCACTTGCTTTCCTGATGGCTTTGTTTACCTTGCATGTAAATGTTCCTTCATTGCCTCTGTCTGATAAGCTTATGCACTGTCTGACAAACTCATGCATTGTTTGCTGAACACATTTTAAGAACATAACTATCACATATTTATAACTTTGTACACATGCTGTACACACACCATGGAATGTTTTATGGGACCAGTGTGTTACCAGTTGGCGTAGGATACCTAACATGATACCCTTTAGATACAGATTATGGCTATTTCTACACTTGAAATGCTACAGCTACACAGCTGCAGCAGTGTTTCAGTGTAGGCACTCACTATAGCAACAAGAGAGATTCTCCCTTTGCTGTAGGCGATCCACCTCCCCGAGAAGCAGTAGCTATGTCAACAGAAGAATCCTTCCACTGACCTAGCACTGTCTACACTGGGAATTAGGTTGGTGTGTCTATGTCTCTCGAGGGTGGATTTTTCACACTCCTGAGAGACATAGCTATGCCGATGTAAGTTTTCAGTGTAGACCAGCCCTAAGACAACAGTGCAATAGGTATATAATGAATACACCAGGACTGGCAGGAGTTGCTGACACATAGTAATGCACCACCAATAGGCCTATGTGTCACAGGTCCTAATTCTGATATTACAACCATTTTATACCAGTGTAGCTCTCTTGATTTAGAATCAGGATGAAGATATTCAGTAATGCACACTACTTTATATCCTAGAAATGGCCAATGCACATCAAGGGGAGTATATATCTTTTGTCTCTCTATCTCGGTGAACACATTTCCTATGTATTTATTATGCTTCACTCACAAGTTTTTATGAAAACCATAATCACTCCTACTTTCTTCAAACATTCACATGAAGTGAATCAGCCTGGCCTTTCAGATATAATTGATTCTATTCAAATTAATCCTCAAAATTGTACGGCGGCAGGTTATTTGTCAGCATTTCCTGTGGTCAACAAATGCAGGAAAATTAAAGGCATAACAAGAAAGTGTTTACATATGTTGCACCTTGCTTTTGTGCCAGTATTTGAATTACTGCTTTTTTACATGTGGCTCTTTGAAATACTGTTTGTAACAGAAGGACAGCTGTGGATAAAGCAAGACACTGATTGCCTGATTCTTCTCACCTGCACTGACTTACCACTGATGTAATGATGGCATTACATCAGTAGAGTTACTCCTTATTAACACCAAATAAGATCAGAATCAGACCCTTATTGATAGTGTACTATGAAAGGACAAAACAAAGGAAATACAGGCAGAAATAGTTTCAATTAAAAATGAAATTGGAAATTCCTTTGTTGTAATGGGTCAGAAATATCCATGGCCTATGTAAATATCTATTACAGATTACTTGATCTGGAACATCAAGTGGTTGGACAGGACACCAAATATTGAAGTCCTGGACTAGTGCTGCATGAGCAGTGTTAAATCCCTAATCACACAGCCTCAACTTCCCTGGGCTGGTCACCTTGTACATGTGGATGATACACAACTCTACAAAGCCATATTTTATGAACTGTTGAAAAAAGGAACATGTACCCCGGAGGCCAACAAAAACAACATAAGTGTACTCTCAAAGCTCACCTAAAAGCTGGCCAAGTCAACCCAAACACTTGGGAAGCTGCTACTGCTGCTGTTAATAGGTCAGGATGACGGCAGACCTGGTGGTCTGCGGTTAAAACCATCAAGAATAGCAGAACAGAAGAAGTCAAAGAGAAGCATGAGCAAAGAAAGCAGGTCATGACAAAAACATACGGCTACATCTGCCTGACGTGAGAATGCATCTGCGCATCCCTCATTGGTTTACATTTGCACAAGACGACACACTGAAACAAACTGACTCTCATACATCGACTATGAAGGGAGACTCCAACAACCAAATATTGATTTCTAACCACATGGGTTAGAATTTGATCTGCTTTTGATAACATGCGTATGAAAAAAATCAATAAACTAATCAATACAGACAAAAAACGAGAAAAGAAAATGCATGTGCTTTCTTAAATGGAAATAGTGCCCTTAGTTACTGACATAAAATTATTTTTCAGATCTCCTGACTATTGAATGTTGTAGATGTCTCAGAGGACTGGTAATGGGATATCAAACCTTTCACCTCTAGATCAGTGGTTTGATTCAGGCCAGGTCAATAATGTGGGAGCTGTTGGTATCCTGTGTGAAATAACTTAAGGATTTCAGTCCAGATCTTAATGGACATATCTCTACATCAGCAATCCACTAACACAATTGGAATTCATTCCCCCCACCACCATTGGCAGTCCCATCAGAGACGCTACGGTCATGTTATCTGAGAGCACTGACTACACTGTTCCCAATAGATAGGGCTTTTGTGTAGAAAGGAACTTCCAGGAACTCCAATGAAATATATTGATACAAATACATAATTAGCAAATTGAGATGTGCAAAACTGGAGATGGATTCACAAAACACTGTTGGTCAAGTTTTGATTTCGCAAAACCCCTGGTGGCTCACATCCAACTCCCATATTATCTAAACCTTCACATCTCAAGGCGGTAGATGTTGAATAAATAGTTCCCGTTTTATCCCGTCTGTTTCCCTGCAAAGTGTGCGTATTGAGACTGGTTTCAAATTTGCAAAACCTCATCAGTCAAGGTTTTGGTTTTACAAATCCAGCTCCTAGTTTAACTAAATCACTAAAGTCCAGATGGCAAGAAATAGGTAAGTAGTTCTAGATTTGGTCTCTTTCTTCTGTTTTGAAGTGGTTAACTGTCCCACTCCCTAGTCCTTTACCCCAGAGAAAGATTTCAATACTGCAAACAGAAAACAAAAAATGCACAGTTATAACAAAAAATGCCCACAATGCCAAACCTGAATAAAACTAAAGTTTATATATTTATCATAAATCTTTAGGAGGCAAATCTTGCCATGAACTTTGCTTCAAATGCTACACCTTACAAGATGCCATTTTTATTAGTGTCAAGTAATTCTCAGAACTTCAGAAGAGCTGTTTAGATAAACATCTAAAAGTTTGGATGTTTTTCCAAAGCTTATTTGTGCCTCATTGATTAAGAAATTAGGCACTATATTTCAGGAGAACAGGTATTTCTTACGATAGTTCCCTGGTTTTGGTTTGCATCAGAAATACTATTAGGTCAACTTTTCTTGTGTAAGTTTCAATACTTCTGGGGCTTGTGGAAACCAGAAATGCAGATGCAGACAAAGAAGAGATTTTCTGAGTTAAATAAACATTTTTAAACCTCAAAGATTTGGTTTCAAGTGAGGGTTCAAGCTGGTTCTTAGCCAAAACTGTTTGCCATACTTAATAATAAAAGATCTACTATAGGGCAGATACATTCCTTTATATCAAAAATCTCTGGGCTAAATTTTCAAAAGTAACTAGTGTTTTGTATGCCAAACTTGACACTTCAAAGGGACCCTCTTTTCAGAAGGTGAGTAGTCAGCAGTTTCTGAAAAATCAGCCTCTTTAATGGGTCTTGAGTAGAAATCCCAAAATGGAGGCATCCAAAACCACTAGTCACTTTGGAAATGTAAGTCCTCTAGCTTTTCCTTATATGGTGTTCCTTTTATAATTGCACCATTGACAGCAGAAGTGCTAAATAATAACCTTTTCCAGGCATGTTGGAGGAACTTGGTTCTACCTAAGGCACATATTCTCAGTGCTTACTACAAATGGGGATGATATCACTTACCTCCTTTGTTAAGGATTTTGAGATTTACTGATGAAAAGTGCTATGTAAGAACTAGGTGTATTATTATGAATTATAACCATAAATATCACACAATGTCAAATCTTATCATGCAATTAGTGATCTTCCATTAAGATGCAAGGTTGACTTAAAACTAGGGTTGTCAAGCGATTAAAAAAATTAATCGTGATTAATCACTCTTAAACAATAGAATTCTATTTATATAAATATTTTGATGTTTTCCACATTTTCACATATATTTATTTTAATTACAACAGAATACAAAGTGGACACTGTTCACTTTATATTTATTTTTTATTATAAATATTTGCACTGTAAAAACAATAGTATTTTTCAATTCACTTAATACAAGTACTGTACTGCAATCTCTTTATCATGAAAGTTGAACTTAACGTAGAATTATGTAAAAAAGCCTGCATTCAAAAATAAAAACAATGTGAAACTTTAGAGCCTACAAGTCCACTCAGTCCTACTTCTTGTTCAGCCAATTGCTCGGACAAACGAGTTTGTTTACATTTGCAGGAGATAATGCTGCCCGCTTCTTGTTTACAATGTCACCTGAAAGTGACAACAGGCACTGTTGTAGCCAGCGTTGCAAGATATTTATGTGCCAGATGCGCTAAAGATTCATATGTCCCTTCATGCTTCAACCACCATGCCAGAGGACATGTGTCCATGCTCATGTGTTCTGCTTGATAATGATCCAAAGCACTGCAGACTAATGCATGTTCATTTTCATCATCTGAGTCAGATGCCACTAGCAGAAGGTTGATTTTCTTTATTTGTGGTTCGGGTTCTGTAGTTTCTGCATCACAGTGTTGCTATTTTAAGACTTCTGAAAGCATGCTCCACACCTCATCCCAATCAGATTTTGGAAGGCACTTCAGATTCCTAAATCTTGGATCGAGTGCTGTAGTTATCTTTAGAAATCACACATTGGTACCTTCTTTGGGTTTTGTCAAATCTGCAGTGAAAGTGTTCTTAAAATGAAGAACATGCTGGGTCATCATCCGAGACTGCTATAACTTTAAATATATGGCCGAATGCGGGTAAAACAGAGCAGGAGACATACAATTATCCCACAAGGAGTTCAGTCACAAATTTAATTAACGCATTATTTTTTTAATGCGCATCATCAGCATGTCCTCCGGAATGGTGGCCAAAGCATGAAGGGATATACGAATGTTTAGCATATCTGGCACATAAATACCTTGCAATGCCTGCTACAAAAGTACCATGGAAACATCTGTTCTCACTTTCAGGTGACGTTGTAAATAAGACGCGGGCAGCATTATTGCCCATAATGTAAACAAACTTGTTTCTCTTAGCGATTCGCTGAACAAGAAGTAGGATTGAGTGGACCTGTAGGCTCTAAAGTTTTACCTTGTTTTGTTTTTTAGTGCAGTTATGTAACAAAATCTACATTTGTTAACTTTCCCAATAAAGAGATTGTACTACAGTACTTGTAAGAAGTGAATTGAAAAATACTATTTCTTTTGTTTCATTTTTACAGTGCAAATATTTGTAATAAATAATATAAAGTGAGCAGTGTACACTTTGTATTCTCTGTTGTAATTCAACTAGATATATTTGAAAATGTAGAAAAGCATCCAAAATATTTACTAAATTTCAATTGGTAGCATATTGTTCTACAGTGCGATTAAAACTGCAATTAATCAGAATTTTTTAAATCGTGATTAATTTTTTGAGTTGATTAATCGCCGTTAACTTATGTGATTGACAGCCCTACTTAAAACCGGAAGCATGAGCTTCCTTCATCCCATTTATTATTTTCTATACTTTTATCACATTACCTCTTATTCATCTCCCCTCAAAGGCAAACCATCCCAGTCTTTTCAATCTCTTCTCATTTGAAAGTTTTTCCATGAGCCTAATCATTTCCAGCAGCTGCCTCTAAGCCCCTCCAATTCTGTAATGTCCTTTTTGAAATGGAGTGACCAGAACCAACACTGTATTGCAGGTGAGGGCGAGCCACTGATCTGTGTCATGGCACTGTAATATTTTCCATTTGAGTGGTGCATACTGAACAGTGGTTGTCATGAAGCTGCCCATAAAGATGCCTAGGGAAAGATTTTCAGAAGCACCCAAATGACTGTAGTAGCCTAAGTCCCATGAACATTTGATACTGCCTGAAAAGTTCTATTCAAAATGTTTAGACTTGAAGCTTCACCTTAGGCCATGTCTACACCACCTGCCGGATCAGTGGGTAGTGATCAATTTATCGGGGATCGATTTATCATGTCTAGTGTAGATGCAATAAATCGATCCCCGATCACTCTGCTGTCAACTCTGGAACTCCACCACGGCGAGAGGCGGAAGTGGAGTCAACAGGGGAGCGGCGGCCGTCGATCCCGTGCCGCGAGGACACGAAGTAAGTGATTCTAAGTTGATCTAAGATACGCAACTTCAGCTATGAGAATAGCGTAGCTGAAGTCGACATATCTTAGATCGATTCCCCCCCCCCCCAATGTGGACCAGGCCTTAGTAAAACATTGCGCTGTGACTGTGTTTCCCTTCCGTTTCTTGCTTCTATTGGCTCATTATTGCACTTCATTGCAATGATATCAAGCAAGCAGATAAAGGACTATAACAGTTAAAATAGGAAATATAAATACAGAATAGTCTGATTCTCACATATGATAAGGCTGTTTTGCCCTGCAAGTGATTTACTGAGGCATCCGATGAAGTGAGCTGTAGCTCACGAAAGCTCATGCTCAAATAAATTGGTCAGTCTCCAAGGTGCCACCAGTCCTCCTGTTCTTTCTGTGTTTTGGGTGTTGCTCTTACTGATTCAGCCGTCTGGTTCCATAAAGGAACTCAATTGCTTTTTACTCTTTTTCTGAACGAAACGCGGCTGTTACCCCCACCAGCTTCAAGGAGGTTTACCCCAGCCCATAACAATTTACATTATGAGCCACAGCCTGAAAATACCTTAAAATACTGTTTCCTGAGTGAGGGCAGCCATAACCAAGGAAACGGAACGGCAGATTTTGCTGCACTTCCTTATGTTGTGTGCACCACTAGCTGAGCTCTGACGTGCAAGAATACGGTGCGATAATTGTAAGAACAAAAAGGTAGAAAAACACTCAGGAATTGGCCTCCCCATATGCTGCTCACCCCAATAAACTGGCTGTATCGTATTACTTCTGGCCTCTCCTGTGATTTCTTTTAATTACCGTTCTCCACTGCATTACAAAATGAATAATGAGGCATTTGTCCCTGACCAGACAGAACAATTTACTTGAGCAGGAACCAAAATAAGTGTATAAAAAACCTGGAAGCGAAAATTATATCATTTATAAAAGATATTTTACATTAAATGCAAAGGACTATCTTGAATTCACCTGGATCTACAGTATTTGGCAGCAGTCACACTAAAATATGCATGTCCTCTGCAAGCGAGAGACATTTCAATATATGTACTGCATTTGTCTTTGAGAGAAAGATGGTCTCTTTCCTAGTTCCTCCTTTTCAATAATTAAAGCATATTTGTTCACTGCTTAAAGTCCAAAAGCAAAGATAATTGAAAGTAGTGGTAGCAGTTTCCTTTAATAGACTGTACAGACCTCTCTTGGGCACACGGATTTCAATTATATAGACGTCAAGCTTCAGTGAATGCACAGTTCTCCTAAATAGGGCGATGGTGCTTCCTAGGTATTTTTATTGTTGTTGCTGCTTAATATGATTCAAGGATTACACCTAAATAAATACCTCAAAATGAAAGGCCACAAATATTCCCTGGAAATTTTATATAGAATTGTTTTCATAAACCCTTTATGTGTAGGCTTCCCACAAAATGTCTAGCAAATGAGTCTACCGGCAGAAATGTTTGTCACCACAGCCAATTGCAAAAAAATACTGTTGGTAGAGATTTCAAAGTCATAATTGATAGTATGCAAATCAGAAACCTGATTCTAGGTGTTATGCTCATCCAGTTGAGAATGAGCTACACATCAAGGTGTATTAAAAATATTTGGCAAATAATTCTGAACAACAAATAATTAGAAGTAATTAATCTTTTTGCAGACAACCTGCACACAGAAAAATATGTAATTCAAATGAGTTATCCATTATGAATTAGTCACCCAGCTGTCAAGTTTAAGATTAGTTGAGTGAACTACATAAAACAAATTCTAAACATCCTCTTTTTAGTTTAGTAAAGTAGAAACGAAGGATAGTTGGCTTTGAGTTCCAATGACAAATATTGTCATTCAGAGATGGGTAATAGAAAATGTGTTCAGACACAGATCTGGTTTAGCTATCGGCTAAGGTTCAGCATTTGGGTTGTAAGATGGATCAGAGCTAGGGTTTGGGTTCAGGTTCAGATCTAATGGCACTGAAGCATCACAAGCTTTTCTTGTAAGATTTTGGGCCCAAATGATCAAACACCCACAAGTTCAAGAAATGTGAGAAATCGTGGTGATTTCATTGGCATTCAAACAGCAACTGAAATACTGGCTCTTCCAGTTTGAGCTCCTACCCATGGTTAAATCCTCACCAAAATCCATGAAAATTTAGCTCTTGGAATTTGAAGTGGTTTGGATTCAAGGTTCTGGTTTTAATATTCAGTACCATCAATCTGTATTTAGCATGCAATGGACAGATCAGCCACACTATATGAGAAATTCCTAACTCTGACATCTAAACAGGGCCAAATTATGGCCACTTCCTAGTGCAGGAGAGCTGGAGGAGAGAGGACTCCCACTCATGGATTGGCCATACATTGACTGCAGATACTGGCATGTGCAGTAGAGGGGGACAGCCAGTACCACTGGCAGTGCTAACAGCTTCACTGGAGGCGAGTCTGGGTGAGAGTGGGCAAGGGTCCCACAGGCATACAGGGCTATAATGGGGGGAGTCACTGGTTACACCTGTTGTACCAGTGTAGTAAGTCTCTGTTCCCACACAACACAATGGTCCTCTCATTTACACTGTGTGAATGGGAAGAGAATGTGCAAGTTACACACCCACCAGCAGGACAAGATGAAAGAGAAGAAAGCACAGATGTGGGCTTTGTGACACAGCTGTTATCGGCACAATTTGCTGGAGGACAGAAAACCATGGCCATGGGTTGCTTGTGTGCTCTGTATGAAAAGTGTGGTAGGCTTGTGTGATGCTGGCAGACCAGGTCAATCCAGGGCCACGGGCCAATTTATTTGCTATTAGCATAGATCAAACATGGCTTCAAAGAAAAAACCTGTGTCAGTTTGGATTCTAACAGGGAAAAATAACTGAACAAGAAGACGGAGCTCCCCAGAGTTATTCTGGGTAGCCCTGAAAGACTTTTGGGAAATTGGCAATTTATAAGATCACTGCCACCATCTGGAGTTACAAACTGATTTACCTGTTGTTATATATTATCTGCTTTAACCTCTCAATAACTTATTCTTTTTTCTTAGCTAATAAACCTATAGTTAGTTAGTTTAATATGGAATTGGTTGCCAGCATTATCTTTGGTGTAAGATCTGGAGTACCAGTTGATCTGGGGTAAGTGGTTGGTCCCTTGGGACTGGGAGCAACCTGATGTGGTGATTCTTGCTTTAAGTGACTGTTAAATCACAAAGTCCAGTTTGTGTGGGTGGAGATAGGCTGCAGAGTTTAAGGGGACTGTCTGTGAAACTCCATGGTGAGACTGGTATAGTGATCCAGGAGTTTCTTTATTACTGGTTGGGGAAATCTAGCTATAGAACACACCACCAGCTTGCGGTGTCTGCTCTTGTTTTCCGTCAGTCTGCCCTGAGGTAGGCATTCACAGTTGTGAGCTACTCCAGACAGTATGATCTTCTGAAAAGGAGATGTGGGCAAAGCCAAAACCCTGGTGCTATATGTTCCCCATTCAAAAGCAGCCTACGGGAAGTGAATACAATAGCTAGCAACAAAACTTGCCCTTTCCCTTCTGCATACAAAAACATAACTATCCTCTATGCACAGAGCATCTGTAGTCCTACTCTGGGATCAGCACTCACTGGGAGGAGGGGGAGGCAATGTACCATTAGGATGCATTGGTTTCATACTGTTAAGAGCTTGTGAGCTTCTGGATGTGTGCTTCTTGCTTGATCTTTAGTTAATGTGTTGGGAACTGTGTGATTGATTCTTCTCCGAGGAGAGAATACGTCTCTTGTACATATGATATCTGTGCTTTAGCTAGTGTCTGTGGTGATCAGTATTAGTCTTTTCCTGGTTTTATAGCACACAGTGCAAGCCTATCATACACATTCCAGACTCAGGATGCTCCTGTCTCCTGACTTTGTCCCATGCACAAGACACAATATAGGCCATATTAGACAGTGGAGCAACTTCAGGAGCTCATTAGCGTGTGCTGAAGTGACATAAGGTCATTGAGTTGCAATGGTGGAAGCAGTTGGTTTATACTGGTAAAGCCTTCCTATTAATTACTGCCAAAGTCTGCAATATTGTTTGCAGTGTTGTTGTAGCCAGATTGGTCTCTGGATAATAGAGATACAAGCTGGGTGAAGTAATATCTGTTATTGAACTAACTTCTGCTGGTAAGAGAGACAAGCTTTCTAGCTTACTCAGAGCTCTTCTTCAGGTCTGGGAAAGGTACTCAGAGTGTCACAGCTAAATACAAAGTGGAACAGATTGTTAAGCATAAGGAGTCAACACATGTTGCAAGAGATCATTCAAGGTGAAGTGGGCAATTAACACATCTGCAGTCCTAGGACAAAGGAGGGTTGGTGGGTTATAAATTGTTGCAATGACCCATACATCCAGTGTCTTTAGTGAGTCCATGATTTTTTGTGTCAAGCAAAGTTATAAATTTAAGCTCCCAGGCTCATCTTTTGAAGGTGTTGTGCAGGTTTCCTTTGAGATTGAGGACTGAGAGGTCAGATATGGAGTAATTGCTTTGTGAAAAGTGTTCACCCATGGGTGATATGGTATTTTTGTCTGTTATTTTTCTGTGTGAGTTCATTTGAGAGCGTAGTGATTGTCTCATTTCACCATTATCCAGGCATTTAATGCACTGGATGAGGTACACCATATGTTGTGATAGTCATGTGTAGAAATCATGAATCTTGCAAGTTGTGTTGTTGGAGGATTGTTAAGCCTGATGAAGTTGTGGGTTATTTGAAGGCCAGGAGATGCTGTTTGGGAGAGATTTCTTTCAGGATGTGGGTGGTAATTTTTTAATAATACCCCATATGGGTTCCAGTGTGGGATATAGGGGACAACTAGGGTGTGTAGTCATTGGGATGTTTTTTGGTCCTGTATTGAAACAGGTTCTCTCGGGGTATTCAGATGGCCCATTCCATTGTCCAGTCTATTTCTCTGGTGAAGTGTCCTCACTCAGGGAAGGAGGTTTTAAACGTGTTAAGGTGTGTATCTCAGACTTTCTCCCCGAAGCATATTTTGTGATATCTGAGTGCTTGGCTGCAGATAATAGATTTCTTGGTATGTTTGGGGTGGTTACTGGATCTGTGAAGGTAAGTGTGTTGATCCATGGGTTTCTTGAATACAGTTGTCTGTATGGTTTCATTGCTGAAACTGATCATGGCGCCCAGGAAGTTAATGCTAATATGGGATTGTTCTAGGGACAGTTTGATGTATGGGTGGTCTACAATATGCCGGATATCTACACCGCTAACCTCTCCTACGATAAACAGAGCAACTCATTGATGAACAGTTCTTTGTTCTGTGGGGCATTCTGGTTTACAATTTGAGGTGTATCAGAGTTTGTTTTGTTTTTTTTTAATCATGAGTAACTGTCAAGCACATGGAGAGAAAAATACCAGGGGTGAAATCCTGGTCCTACTGGAGTCAACAGCAAAACACCTTGACATCAATAGGGTCAGGATTTCACCCCAGGTCTCAAACACCAGACTGATCGGTACAGTATGAAAGATTGGGGAAGAGAGAGTGAGAGATGTAACCTGTCTTATTATCCGTTCCTTATGTTGGGAGCTGTGTACAGTATTTTACAAGTATCACTCTTATATACTCCTTTGTGGATATATACCTGCTGCCTTGCACTGCTTCGTCAGTTAGCATAAACCTAGCTGATTGCTATGGTTACATGATATCTGCTACTGATCTCTAAGAAAAATAAGTGTATGTGCTTTTTCAGCATTTAGGTAAACATTGCATTTTTTCTTATCTGAAATTTCCCTACTCATTGAAACTACATTCACTAATGACAAATTATAGACAATTATAATTAGTATAGAATGCTGCATTACATCTCCTCATAAGACAAGCTACCACATCAGACCTGTCTTGTGCATTCTATACTGACTTCTCATAGAATATCAAGTCAACTTCAAGGTCTTGTTCCTTATCTCCATGGTCAGTGGCTTGGTCCCAGCATATGTAAAAGATTGCCTAGATGTCCAGGTTGAGGATGTGTCATCATTGACCACTCCTCTGGCACAATGGAGCTTTTTTGCCAAAAGGGTAAAATTTAGCTGACTGAGGGACAGAGCTTTTTCAGGGGCTGATCCAAGGCTGTGATATGAAATCCCATGGGAACGAAGGACAATCACAAAGCTCCCCACCTTCCACTCCAAATGTCAGGCACATGTATTTGCCCTTGCCTTCTCTAGCTTAAACACATAGCAGCAGGAATATTTAAAAAAATCCTACCAAACTGCAACACTGCACTGCACCCACAATTCTCCCCTGTAGCGACGTGACAACTCACCAGTGCGGCGCCTCCTGCTGGTTGTCTTGGGAATTAGCTCTTCCAGCCCAGAGCGGCCCCTGCAGGCCGGTGTCTCACCTGCCGCTAGCCCCCGTGTCCCTCCTGGGTTCTGCCCTCTGCAGTACCCCCACAGTTTCTTGGTCTCCCCCCCCCAGGGAACCCCCAACCCTCTATCCCCACCTTGCCTCAGTGGCTACTGCCAGTCATTGTCTAGCCCCCACTCACTAGGACAGACTGCAGTCTGTAAAGCACTCATCATCAGCAAGGGGAGTTGGACCAGCTGTCTCTGCCTATTCCCAGGCTACCCCTCTGTAGCCCCAGTACCTTTCCTGGCCTTTAGCAAGGCCTACAGCCTGGGGGTTTTCCAGGTTAGAGCTCCCCAGCTCCTCTGGCCCTCCCCTCTAGGTACCCTGCTCAGCTCCCAGGCAGCCAGGTCCTTCTCTCCCTACAGCTAGAGAGAGACTATTTTTGAGCTCCTGGCTCACAGCCCTTTTATAGGGCCAGCTGTGGCTTGATTGGAGCGTGGCCCCAGCAATGGCTGCCTTCCCAATCAGCCTAGGCTTTTCCCTCAGCCCCAGCCCTCTCTAAGGGCTGGCTTTAATGCTTTTGAGCCGGAGCAGGGTGACTGCCCTGCTACATCCCCCTAGAGAAAGAATGAAAGAAAAAACAAACCACACGTGACAAATATCAATCATGCCACCTAATGCACTACTGGAAAGTACTTGGTTACTAAAGTGATGATTGGAGTCCCTTGTTTTTGATCCAAAAACTGGCATGAGATTGTAGCCAAGAGGGCAAAACCCTGCTGGAAAAGTTTGAAGGACTGGAAACTGACAGTCTCCATGTGGAACAGAGGTGAAACTAGGTAAGCTAGCAAGCATGTAGACTGCTTCTTATTTTCTCATATGTTTTCTCTGTAATGCTTTTGTCCTAAAATAAATGTACTGTGTTCTGTGAAAGCTAGCTGGTCACTGGTATTCTGTCACAGCCTTTGAGAAAGAGAGAGAGACAGAGACAGACAGACAGAGAGTGCGTGCGGGAGGATACGCACAGTAAAAGGCAAGAAGAACTTCTGCCTAAATCCCCAGTCTGGAGACAAAGGGATGCAGGTCTTCATCTTGAGAGAGGTCATTGCTAAGAAGTCTGAGATCCTTAGTGGGTTCCCTGAAAGGTGGTCAGAGGTCTACTTAACCTCTGAACTGTGATAGTGACATCTAGGGTGCTATATTCAACTCTTAAATAATAAATAACAACACTAATTGTACACATTTATATCCACTGAGGAGAGACTGTAGATCAGTACCTGCACATTGATCTCCTTTCCCATCATTCCAAGATATGACTCCACAATTCGGTGCTTTGCTGGGCCATGAATCATCAGCTCAGCCTTCTACAACATCCCACATTAAATAAGCGTCTGCCAGGCAGAAACCAATTGAAAAGAATGCTGGCTGCCGTGAGAAAGGAGGAAAGACTTAGGTTGGTGATGGAGATGACTCATTGGGAGAAACAAAAATGATAATCCAGAGCACGTAAAACAAATATACCAGATGGGAATAGGATAAATTAGTACTTCAAAGAAGCAACACTGGACTCAAGGCAAATGAAGTACTTCAAGACAAATGCTGTGCATATGTTCTGAGAGCCGGTCTAATGCTAAAATCATCAGCAAGAACAAGAATTAGCGGAATATTTTAACAGAGCAACCAGTGAAGTTAAGAATTGCAATAAGACACGGAAAAAGGACAAATGTAGCTGCTTGTCTGTCCTGGCAGTGAAAATGAGGCTTGTTGTTGAAAACTGGAGGCAAACAGCTAAATAGAAAGAAGGGTGAACATGAACACTGCTCAGCTGCTTGGCAACAGAGAATTTTTAAAGGCCAAAAGGGATCATTATGATCATCTAGTCTGACCTCTTGCAGAATACAGACCATGAAATTTCACCCATTAATTCCTGGATTAAAATAAAGGCTAGGAAGAGCCTTTAAATTGAGCCCAGTGTAATGGGTGGCACATAGCCACCTCAGCCCAGAAGGAGTACCAAGAAGCACTAGTGAGTAAGGTCCAAATCCAAAGCTTACTTGAATGGTCCCTTGAAATATGTGTTAACTACTTCAATCTGTTCAAACCTTGTATTTAGCAGTGACACTTTGAGTTAGTTTACCAGACCTGAAGAAGAGCTCTGTGTAAGCTGAAAAGCTTGTCTCTCTCACCAACAGAAATATTACCTAACCCACCTTGTCTCTCTGAGTCAATAGGAATGATTCTATGGACTTTAGTGGGCATTGGATCAGGCCCTTAGAGTCACCATTCCTTCATTGTTCCCCTGTTCTCTAGGGAAACACAGTCTCCTAAATGCTTTTACTGGGGTGTAGTATAGTCTTCCTGTCCTACTCTCCATGTGCCTGACCAGCTCCATGCCCCATCCCCATGCACTTGCTTACAGTAGGGAGTATCAGGTTTGCAGTCTTTGCTTCACCCATCCCCCAATCCCATGCCTGGAGCCACAATCCACTAGGAGAGGAGACTCTACTCCCTCTTGCTCCCCTGCTTAACTGCAAATGACCAGAGCAGAAACTCTCAGGGCTAGACTGTGAATCCCTTACATCAATGAGTGGTTACAGGAGTTGTTGTGTTGACTTCGGTGAGGCTACTTCTGTGAGGAGCTGCTTGCCAGTGTGGGTTGGGGGTTCACAATCAGCCTTAGACTAGTAAAACCTCAAATATTTAGAATTAAATTGTGAAGTTAATTACTACTAGGTAAGTATCATCATCTTATGAACACTTGCTAAATCTCAGCAACGATAGGCTAGTAATAGCTATTTTGTTAAGGCATCTGCAAAGGCAGCTCTCCCTGAATAAGTGGAACACAGGCACTTCAATGAATTCTGCAACTACTACTGGAAAACACAGTCTGATGATAGGAAAACTCTGTTAAAACTCAAAAGTGGTTTGGGACAAGCATATGGGTCAGGTATTTTATCCAAAACAATTTCCCCACCCCAATTATATAGAACCCTCCTGAAAGGACTATAAATTTAAATTTATTTACAGAAGGGTTTTATTATGAAGCCTAGACCCAGTATTGCCACTCGCAGGTGTTCAAAAATCATGAGACTGGCTTAAAAATTATGAGATTTTTATTTGCCTTCTGGTTTTTAAGCCGTTTGGGTCCATGTTTTCAAGTTTATCTGTGCAACCATGAGGGCTAGAAACTTTTCGGTTTGGTTAAAAAAAGCCCCCCAAGATTCTCACGATTCCATCTTGAGCTGTAGCTTTGAGGAAAACACCAAATAGGGCAAGACTGTCAATAAAACCAGAAGATGTGGCAGCACTGCAGGCTTTCAAGGGAAGGGTGTGCTTTGGCATGGTCTCTACTTCTACAAAAATTGCACAAGAGGCATTCTGTGGTGATGGAGAAAAGACAAATTGAAATAATTTTGTTAGACCCTACTGACAATGTGGAATGCTGACAGATCCCAGTCATCAACGGCATCAAACCTGGGACCGCTGGAGCTTGATGCACAAGCTGCTACTGCATGAGCTAAAAGACACATCCTTCTTAGCCCAGTGATAGCAGACTCATCAATCTCTAGCTGGTCTGAGTGCTAATAGAGGGGACAGAGTGCCACACCAAGCAGGCGTGGGTTAAAAATGCATACTTGAATGCAAACACCTCGAAATGCGATTCTGGCCTACCACGCACCCTGTGAAACCTTACTGCACTTATGCAAAAGCTCTAGACCGAAATCATTCTCTTGCGCAAAATCATGGATGCTGAGGTAGTTGGTCTTGAGATGTCAAAAGAGTATTTTTTGTTTGAAAAAAATTATTGCCAGGCCAGTTGTCTAATAGGCAGCACAATGCACCAGAACACAGGACTGTCAGTTTGGGGTCTCAGTGTCCTCCACCAATCCCAGGGGTGTCTCATGTAAATGAGTATCACAATGAGTTGCAGCAAGCAAAGAAGAAATACCCTTTTTAATTGTTCCATTTCAAGGTGAGGAGTACTTGTGGCACCTTAGAGACTAACCAATTTATTTAACCAATTTAGTCTCTAAGGTGCCACAAGTACTCCTTTTCTTTTTGCGAATACAGACTAACACGGCTGTTACTCTGAAACCATTTCAAGGTGTTATTGGAAAATAAAGAGGAATTTCTGCTTTTTTTTTTTAAATAGCTGCAGCTGATTGTGTGGGTCCCTGCTTTCTGTTTAACTGGTTTTGAGGTTTGTTAATGGTTTTGTGCAGTCAGGCTCTTTCAACACATCTCTCATCATTGCATGTTTCAAAAAATATGACTGACTGAAGCCGAGAGCAATACAACATGCATAACAAAATATACAGACTCCAACTTGATCTACACTAGAAAATTAGGTCAGTACTATAACTACGTCCCTCAGGGGTGTAAAAAATCAACACCCCTAAGCGATGCAGTTAAACCGACCAAGGTAGATAGCCAAAGTTGGCAGGGGAACTTTGCTGTCGACCTAGCTACTGCCTCTTGGGGAGGTGGACTACCTCTGCCAGTGGGAGAGTCGCTCCCCTCAGCATAGGTAGTATCTGCACTGCAGTGCTATATAGCTGCACTACTGAAGCATTTTAAGTGTAGACAAGCCCTTAATAGCAGAATTAGGGACATTTTAATGCAAACAAGCAATTTCTTTCAAGAAACGATATTGAGAAGCTCCAATCCAAGAGACTGGAATGTGAAGCTTGTGGGAAATGTTATCTTACTGGCCTCTTGTCTGCCAGTGAGTGTGAAATTGCCTTATTATGCTGGGAGAAACCAACTGTCATCCCAGGCAGAGAAAGATTAATGTAAACTTGTTAAACCTTCAGTAACCACAAACAGCAGAGAAGCCAAGGGAAAAGCCTTTAACACACCATATGTAAAAGTGGAGGGTTGGGTTGTGTGTCTGTTACAATAAATACTTGCCATGAAAAAATAAACCTTAGGAAAATGGGACTATACCATAGATGCAGCTGGAAGATCATCAGACGTGATTGTGTTGTAAATCAGCTATCATCTGTATAATCAATGTGGCACCGAAGTTAAGACACAGGATTGCACAGGATATAAGTCCAGGGTGGAATTTTGCACTAAATAAATGAGAAAATTGCAGGAAACTTGTACAATGTTCACTTTACTCTTAAGTGTGGAAAACTCTTTAATTCATTGGAAAGAAGGAGTGTTTTTAACTCAAGTTAGCTAACACATGTTAAAATCCTAATGTAGACAAGGAAGTTCACTCCAGGGTTTGTCTTGCTAGCTAACATATCTTAAGAACACACCTTTGTCCCTAGAGGACATATGTTCTAGGATAGAATACAGCCAACCCATAGAAGTCTCCCACAAAGCTGTTCACATCACAAAACACCAGCCCTATCATGGGAGTATTGTAAGCAAAACAACCACACAGGGAGCCAACCATGCTGCCTGCAAAGCAATGGGAGAGATGAGATGCAGATTGTGAATAAGCTGCCATACAGGGTAATGTTTGGGGTGGACCAAGGAAGGGGAAATTGGATATTTGCTTTTAGAGGTTCAGTGGCTCACTATCTCCAGAGAGAAAACATACAAGTGAGTGCTTAGCCCATTGTTCAGAACAGAATCCATAGAAGGGCTGCACTGTGGGCCTGTGGCCCATCAGCAAGTTGGGTAGAACAGAATTTACCCCCAACTGCACACAAAAAGCCAATCTGTGTGGACTTTGCATAGGCAGGGGTGAGTGGCTCTGTTCGAGCACAAATGTAGATCGTATTTCCCTAATTTAGTAGATGGGCATTTCAATATGTAAATCAACAAAGAATTTGACCACAGACATAGTTGTAAATGCCTGTTAATTTTCACAAAACCAATCCAAAACCACACCATTCTACAGAAGGGAGTCTCACTGTCTCTCTGGCCAAGCTTATTTTTGGTGGTGTCAAACTTGCATACGCCATCTGGGAAGTTTCCCAGATTTGTTGTGAAAATTATGTGAAGCTACACAGTGCCACCAACAGTAGCACCAAAACCACTCTGAGTACATGCTGGTTGCTGGCCATCTGGCATTTTAAATAAGCAATTTAGAAAATGGCAGTTTCGGTGAGAGCTGCCCACACAGTACTTCTCATTGGACTAAATTCATGTAACTTTGCAGGGCTTTTCTGAGCCAAGCCTCCAAACCTTCTGAGACTCGTCTAATGTTATTTTATCCTTCACTGATTATAGCCTTAAGAAAAACATAAACTAGTCAAACACATTTATTCAAAAGTACATGTATTTAGACTATTTACTGTATATATTTCTGTTGCATCCTTTACCATCGTATCAAGTATCTTCACAAAAGCTTAAATACCACCTTACACTAGCCTTAAAAGTTAGCAGTGTAGCTAAAAATGCCTGACTGAATTGGTATAGATACACCATGACCTAAATGTTGCCAGGCCTGTGCTCTGGAAGACTATTCGAGGCATATAAGTCAGAAAAATATGATAGACTAGTACTGTACACAACCAGCTAAAAGATCTGATATAGCCCGCAAAGACGGGGGAGACTTCTTTGGGTTTTTTTGTAAATTCAATTGAGCAGTTTTGCATACATTAAGGGCCAACTCTTGGATTCACTAAAGCTGATGGCAAACTGCCTCCCCCTCCCATTGACTTCAACTGGGCCATGATTTGGTCCTGAAGGAAATATGAATCAAAACAGGATGACAATAGAATATTGTTTTCTGTTAAGGTTTATAGCACAATTTTAAACTGTAATTTAGAATATTTGACCAATAAAATATGCTCTCCTAAGGCCCTGGAATGAACACTAGAATCTGACTATAATAAGTCAAATAAAATAGGTTGTTTGTAAGGCTCTTCAGTTTATCATAAATATAAAAAACATGCTTAAACTGTTCTGTACATTTAAAAATGTTGGAGAAAATATGTTAAACCTCTATTTTTGTTAGAGGTTTGTTCAGGAACTTTTTTAGTACTGCTCTGGATGCACCATTTGCTAATTACCTCTTGTGAGCAATAGCATTTAAAAGGCTTCCAAATAATAATTAAATGATTCTCTCCCCTACACAGCTTTACATTTTCAGAATGCTAATTGATGCTCACAACCCCCTTGTGAGGGAGGTTTTAAAAGTGTTACTGTCCCCGTTTTACGGAGTGAGTGGGAAACAGACTCAGCATGGTGAAGTGACTTGCCCAAAGCAAGTCCGCAACAGAGCAGGGACTTGAACTCAACAATGCTTTGCATCCAGAGTTGTGCTCAGTCCATGGCACCACTTTGCCCCCCAAATGTATATGGGGAGGTATGTGAGGAGGACGGGTGGAACAGGGTGGAGTTCTCGCTCTGAAACATGCCACATTGGCTCCTGTCCCAGGCAGGATATTGAGCTAATTAGAACATTACTGGCCTAGTGGATAAGGGGGAAGCTATAGACATGATATATCTTAATTTTAGTAAGGTTTTTTTGACACAGTCCTACATGAGATTCTCAAAAGCAAACTCGGGAAATGTGGTTTAGATGAAATTACTATAAAGCAGGTGTAAACTGGTTGAAAGACCATTCTCAAAGAGTAGTTAGCAAAGGGTCACTGTCAAACCGCAGGGACATTATCTAGTGGGATTCTACAGAGGTCTGTCCTCAGTCTGGTACTATTCAATATTTTCATTAATTAGTTGGATAATGGAGTAGATAGTACGCTTACAAAATTTGCAGAGGACACCAAGCTTGGAGGCGTTGCAAGCATTCTGGAGGACAGCATAAAATTCTATGATAACAATATGACAGCAAGTCATTTAAAATGTTGTGTTTTCAAGACAAGTCCTCTCCTTCACACTGGTTCTGTACTGTGGTATGTAATGCAATAGAGTGAAATATCAGATGGGTGGATACTAATGATAGAGAGATATACTGGCTTTTAATATTTCCTCTTCTATAAAAGATTTTTAAATATGGCAATACAGTACTTTATACCTAATTTAAGATATTTCTATCGTAATTTACTATGTAAAAATTATACCATCCTATCTGCACTAGCTCTGAGAGAATGCTGACTAAATGAACTTGTACAAAACCCTAATATTTCTAGTCTTCAACCTTGTTATCCTGTTAATTAGGAAGTAGGGCAAGTCTACTGACATTTAGCACTTCCATCTGTTGCTGATTTACTAGTTCACAAATTATGAAAGTGTGTCAGACAAAAGTTCTATCCGATATGTGTTCTGTTATAGTCTGTATATGAAAGATGGTTTAGTATCAACAATTAAGAATTCACTGGCCTTTGTTTTATTTCAATATTTCTTTTGTGGAGAGGGAAGTATCCAGCTCCAGAATAAATTGCCAAATTAGCTCTGCAGATTATAAAAGAACATATGGCACAAGGAAAATTTCAACCCCAGTGTGACTTGCAAATAAATGGCCAGATTGTGCAATCCTTACTCACATAATGCAGTATTATTTATTTCTTATACTATATTAGAGGAGTTTCTGGAGGCTCCAAACAACATCTAGGTACCCCCTCGTGCTAGATACTCTATAAACATAAAGTCAGAGATAGTCCGTGCCCCCAAAGAATTTAC
Source organism: Lepidochelys olivacea (assembly GCF_965140295.1). NCBI lineage: Eukaryota > Metazoa > Chordata > Testudines > Cheloniidae > Lepidochelys > Lepidochelys olivacea. The sequence goes on from NC_140411.1 coordinate 137,121,853, forward strand.
ACTCAAAGTAGAAAAGATAGAGGAAGGTTGGAAGAAAGATTACAACATACAAGCAGAAGATTAGTAAGTGAGAAAAAAAGACATTAAGCAATTTGTCCTCAGTCACAAAGGAAGTCTATGATAACTGCAAATTGAACCCCATTCACTTGAGTCACAGTCCATTACTTCAACCACAAGATCAGCCATCCAGTCTTTACTTCCTACAATATTTCTAGCAACATGGGGGTTTGGGCATTATAGCAATTCATATTTACAGAGTATATTATTGTAAAATACTATAGATTAACACTATGGCAGCTAAAGGCTACACTAGCTAAAAGGAAGAAATCTCTCTAGCAAGTGCCTTTCACTGTACTGGAGCCAAACAGAAATCAGACTCACTGTATAGAAAGGAGATAGGATCTGTATGAAAATAGGCAGCCAGTGGATTTCTGGAATTCTGCGTCTGAGGCTGATGGGTATATACTAAGTTTCTGTGGCAGCAGAATAGAATAGCATTTTCCATTGGAACCTTGGCACTTTTATAGGGCCACATGGGGAGGCAACGGAATTGCATTTTGTCCTGTGCGCCTGGTAGTTCAGGCTGAATTGAAGGAATGTAGTGACAATGTAGCGGGAAAACCAGTGGGGAGTACACCGTTTTGAAAGCAAGCAAACAAATTTTAAATTACAGTCTATTTCTCTACATTGCCTCCCACAGTCTATTACCTTTTATTCTCTTATTTCATCTGCATCATTCTCTGCAAGCACCAGTATTAGTTAACATATCCAAGCATAATCTTGCCTCTGCATCATGTAATAGGCTACTAAAAGCATTTGCAAAACGTGGAATCCCATCAACTAATACATTGCCAGATGATAAACTGCACTACCTAGGCTGACACCATAGTGTGCTTCACGTCTCATTTTCTAAGTCGGGTCAGGACCTCAGGGATAATTACTCTCCTACTTGCCCGCCTCACCGAGTAACATCAAACATGTTATAAGGTTCAGGATGGCATGGTGTGTCTGAAATCTCAGATATCCAGCTGCAGCTGGAATTTGTCAGAGAGCAGTTACTAGAATTGTACATTCCTTGCAAAGCTCTCTTAGCCATGTAAAGATTATTTTTATCTGCCAATGGCACCCTTATAAATACTAGGATTTTTGCATTCCTGCAGAATACAACAGATCACCTGGATTGCTGTGCTTATCAGCAATTTGTGCTCTGAAAAAAACAACCACATTTATCAATACACATGGCATGCCTGCTTCATCAAGCAAGAACCTGATTCAACATGAAGAGCTGATATTAAGGCTACATGAAATGTTCCTAGTTTTTAATGTGTGAATCAGAAGATTCATTCATTTCAGAAAGAACAAAAAAGGATGGTATGAATGTATAAAATATTATGTTAATATGATTCAGGCAGCATGCACAAACTGCTTCATATTCAAGTTCAGGTAAGAGAAATCTATATTTGGGGTAAGGCAGGGGAGTATTTCAGTTATACACGTAACCTCTGCAAGCAGTTGACTAATTCCATGATTTTCATAAATGGGTCCCTGATGTTACATATTTACCTAAGTAATATTTAGTCACCTGAATAAGTTGTCCGATTTTCAGAAGTACTGGGCACCCACTGAAGTCCATGGGAACTACTGAATGCTTAGGATTTTGTTTAAAAACCAGGTTATATTTCTCCCTAGTGACTAAAAATGTCCACTGGTTTATACAGTAGGCCAAATCCAGCCTATTTTATTCATGCCAGCAGTGGGACTACTTGCATGAATAAGATAAGAAGGGTTTGGACCTGTCTTTAAATGTGTTCACAGTTTGACTCCAGTTTATTAACATGAAATCATTGTGCGGTTTTCAATGCAGACTGCAGATATGCCTTTTGTTCAAACCAGCCTATTTATTTTAAAGAACCTAGAGATAAATCTGACTCTGAAAGACAGGTTTTTGAAGCTGCAGTCCAAAGAGCAAGAATAAATTCCCTGCTTCAGTAAAACAGGTTCCTGCACTGTCTGGTGTTAAGAAACTTTTAATCTATATTATTTTCAGATTTTTTATAAAGATAAATGATTGTGTTATTCCACAATCTTGTCATCTAATATTATGCATTGTATGTCCTGCATAAAGGTGGTCAGAAATGTTCTGTTTGAAAATATTGATTTTGCTGAAAAGTTTTGGAACTTAAACCCAGATCTGAATATTTTGTTTTTTTAACTGACCCTAAATGTATTGTTTTGAATCAGTTAAAAAAATTAAACTGCATTTCCTATGGCAGATTGTCTTATGGGAGCAGTAGTTCCAGCCAACATTCTCCTCATCTACAGGTTCCCTGAAGGACTACATCTCCTGGTAAGGCAATACTTTGATTTCCATCTGACTTAGCTGCTTGTGCATTATGTGAGTCACATGACTCTGGATGCATTATGGGAGATGTAGTCTGGCCTGGGAGCCTGGTCCACAGATGAGAATGGGTGCTGGGACTACAACTACCATAGGGCAGTATGCCATAGGCAAATGCAAATTAATGTTGAAATGAAATGTTCATCTGCTGCTGACTTACCAGTTTTTAAAACTAAGCATTTTAGGTCATTTCACCAAACTGATATGAAACATTTCAGTTTTGGGAGTGCTGAAATACTTTGTGTTGATCAATAATGTTGTAAGAAAACGTTTCAATATTTCCCAAATTTTTTTTTAAATTCTGTTCAATGGAAAATTTTAAAATTTCAATTTTTGTCCCAGTTGGACGAAAACAAGTGTTCAAAAGTCAGCATTTCCCACAGGACAGAAATTCCAAATTTCACTTGCCTCTATTCCTGCATCATATTTTTTGTATTGTATTGAAGTATAGTCTATAGTGTAACTGCAGTTGTGCTTGAACACTCATGTGTATATCTCATGCGGGCTTCCCTGTGAGCAACATGATGATTAAATAAGTATACAAGAACAATAACATCTATGGAGGACTATTATTTACTGACGCCAAAAAGAGTTTTTTATGAGCTAAGGCTTATGTATCTTGACTCCCAAGTACATTAATCCTAATTGTATATACAACCCACTTAGTTATAACAAAATATCTTTGTATAGCACACTTAATCTTTATTCCAGAGCCTGTTGCTAGGAGTAGAAAGGCTACATTTAGTGCCATTGTGCTTCCCAATTCTGCAGCTGGAGAAACAATTCTGAAAAATTACCCCCTGACCTATGGCCAGCCCTAGGTTTTCTCAATTCCCATGCAATATAAAGCTTGTGAGGCTCCAGTCCAGATTTCTCTTCACCTGTGGTCAGACAACCACCCCACCTCTGTATACAAGACCTGCTAGCAGCCACCTTCCTGTAACCCCCTCCACCCAATTTCACCCATTTGCAAGGCTCTGTGACCTGGAAGACAGAGGAGGGACTACATATGAAGCTTCTGTTTGTTTCACCATGCACCATTATGTTTGGATCCAGTGGGTAGTTTACAGGACTGAGAGTCAGGAGACCTGGGTTCTATTCCTAGCTCTACCACTGACCTCTTGCATGACCTTGAGCAAATCACTTCACCTCTTTGGTACCTCATTTTCCCCTCCTACTCTTTGTCTGTCTAGTCTATTTAAACTGTAAGTGCTTCAGGGTAGGAACGGTCTCTTCCTAGATTTGTACAGTGCCTATCACAAAGAGACTGTAACCTCAGCTGGACCCTCTAGGCACTACTCTAAAGCAAAGCACACAGACACAGGATATTTTTTATTTACGTATTTAGCATTTGTGTGTTTGTTGGAGGATAAATACTTTTTTTAAATGTTTTTATTTATTTGCATGACTTGTCTGTAAAGAGGCGGGAGTTGCTGTGAGGGAGGAGTTGATTTCCTTCAAAAACAAAACCCAAAGAGATATATGATGAGCTATGACTGGAATACAATTAACGTCACCATGTCTCAAATCAATTGCCAGGCAGCCAGTGGATTTTTTTAAAGGACTATTGACTGTTCAGCAGGGCAATAGTGCATAACTTAGGTCATATAAATTTGTCTCAAGCAAGGATTTAATTAAGACAAAGATTTGCAGGTCACCCTGGTGGTGGAGAAAAAAATAGGAATTGGCACCTGGGAAGATAATATTACATTGTCATCCAAGAAAATGACATACGGAGTGACATGCAAGAATTGCCACAAGTCTCTACTGCCCTTGGGCCTCTTTCTTCACTTATGAATTCCAACGTGTGACTTGTACATGTTTCTAGTTTAAAGAGGTAAGCACAACAAGAACAGAAGAATGTATGCGCGTGGCGCTTTATTCTGCAAAGAAGTGGAAAACAAGAATGTGCCAGCCAATTTAGACTGTGGCAATCCAAAGTATGTTTGTGGAACAGACAGGTGAAGAGAGAATGCTTTTCACACGTATTAAGGAATATATTGTAATATTACCTCATAACAGTAAGAAGATTCCTCTGAAGCAGCATATTATTCTCTGAGGCCTGTGTCACAGACAAGAGAGTTTAACTTCATCTGAAAGATGTCTCCTTTTTTCTAATTTAATCTAATAAACACAACACTCAAACCCATAAACACTTTATGCTAGCAATAAACTGCACAAAACATGGGAAGATCACAGCACAAAAGTAATAAAGGAAACGCAGTGCAAAGTGTGTAACATACTGAATGCAGCTAGAGAAATTAAAGACAGGTCAAAGGATCAGGGAAAATCCTTCTGACCTGCATATAGAACATTACTCACTTAGAACAGCTGTAGTAGCTTCAGGATCTGGAACCAACAGAAGTCTGGTACTTTCAGAAGAAAATGGGCATTAGGATCACTAGTGATTATTTGAAAAACATTTACTGAACAGTTGTTTTGAAAAGATTGCTAAGGGTGTGTTGTAACCTCCAAGTTGCCTGGGTATTGGAAATCCCTGAGGAAACTTGTTACTTTTGTATGTTTATGGTAAGGAGAGTGGTTTCTGGGGAAAACTGGTTAATTGCTATGGACTACACAGGTGATCCCAACTTTCATTATTGTTTGTATAAGAATAACACCTAAAAGCCCCAATTCAGCTTGATGCCCCATTGTACACTGTACAGACACACAGTAAAAACAGACCCTGTCTCAAAGTACTTACAATCTGAACAGACAAAACAGACACAGGGGTGCAAGGAAAGGACCATAATGAGGGACCCAAAAAAAGTTCTGAGGAAGGAAGGTGTAAGATTCTTTTTTTTTTTTGAGATGTGTCAAGTTCAAGAGTCCAAGAACTCTACATTAGTGATGTCCTAAATTACAGTAACAAATAATGAGGTAACACTAGGTTTGTAGGTTTACAGAGCTAAATGGAGGTGAAAATGAATGCCATACCTTATTATTATTGACTGTCAGCTGTGTACTCAGCTTTGTATAAAAGACACACTGGTAATAAGGTATGTTTGACAGCCATGGGAGCCTTAGGTCCATGCAGCTGAAGAGGACTCTATTCATTAAGGGGCCATGCACCACACATACTAAACCCAATATCCTCTGACCACTATCCTCAATTCCCCATCCTGGGACTTGTCTTAGGTTGTGCGGGCACTAAATCCCTACTCCTGCAAACTCTACTCATGTAAGTAAAGACTGTTCAGGTGAGTAAATTTTCCTGAGTTCTTCTGCTCCCCACTTATGGTGCACTTTGGTTCCACCTGTTGGATTTCATGGGAGGCAGTGACCAGATTCTAAAGATTCTCAGACAGTTGAGAAAGGGATCACCACAGTTTTGGGACATGGGATCATAGCCAGGCAGGAATTGGCTTGGTAGAGGTGGGAAACCCAGTGATTTGTAACAAGAAAGGTAGATAGGGCTCTGCAAGAGAGAACACCAGAAAACCAAGGGCTGGCTCTGACTGAGAGGTAAATCCTATCCCTGGGTAGGAATTGAATCTTCTGAATGATTTAAAAAAAAACAACAAACCCATCCAGTGAAATTTAGAAAATGACAGTTGCTCCCCTTTTGCATCCTAATCATGTAAGGCTCTGGTTAACTGACCAGACTAAAACACTGGCAATGCTTCGATACATCATTTAGGAGATACAAAGTTCTGACCTGAGTCCAGACACTTACAAAGAATGGTGAGTCTGCAAATTCCAGTTAGTTGTTCTTGGTCGTTCTGGTTATTCTTAGTCACCCATCCTAATTAGTTACTGAAATAAAGTTCCCTTATTTTAAATGTTATTGTCTAAATGAAACTTCAGGCTCCGCACTTCAGTGCTGATTAGTAATGATACTAATGTCAGCAGTTGACTACATGCTGGGTGACTCTGCACAAGCCAGGCATTTAGCTATCCTTAGGTATCATTTTGGTTTGTTTGATGTTTGATAAAATGTTTCAGATCATTATTCAAATGAAGGACAACAGACCTGTTCTAAAAACAGGTATATTTTGAAATATGGGATTCTGCACGTCCTAAAAGTAGATTAATTACTTTTGGGGGTAAGGGAGTGGGAAAGGACACAGAAATTGTGAGTTGGATATGTTTTTTAAAGCACCTGCTTTTAATATGTTTCTGCAAAGTTAACACACAATTTTTTGCATAATGGTTCTATGGAGCAATTGAGAATAGAGGCAGTTAGGTGGAAGGATAAACAAAAATAGATCTCCAACTAGTTTGACCTCAGTTGTGTGCAAGGTCTCTGAACAAATTTTGAAAGAGAAAGTAGTTAAGGACATAAAGGTAAATGATAATTGGGATAAAACACAACATGGTTTTACAAAAGGTAGATCATGGCAGACCAACCTAATTTCCTTATTTGAAAAAATAACTGATTTTTTTTAGACAAAGGAAATGCAGTAGATCTAATCACCTGGATTTCAGTAAGACATTTGCCGCAGTTCCACATGGGAAATTATTAGTTCAATTAGAGAAGATGGGGATTAATATTAGAACTGAGAGGTGGATAAGGAAACAGCTAAAGGGAAGACTACAGTGGGTCACACTGAAAGGTGATCTGTCAGGCTGGAGGGAGGTTACTAGTGGAGTTCCTCAGGGATCAATCTTGGGACCAATTGTATTTAACATGTTTATTGATGACCTTGGCATAAAAAGTGGGAGTGTGCTAATAAAATCTGTGGATGACACAAAGTTGGGAGGTATTGCCAATATGGAGGAGGACCAGAATATCATACAACAAGCTCTGGCCGACCTTGAAAACTGGAGTAATAGAAATGGGATGGAATTTAATAGTGCAAAGTGCAAGGTCATGCACCTAGGGACTAACAACAAGAAATTTTGCTATAAACTGTGGATTTATCAGTTGGAAGTGACAGAGAAGGAGAAAGACTTGGGTGTATTGGTTGATCAAAGGATGACTGTGAGCTGCCAATGGGATGCAACCATGAAAAAGGCTAATGCAGTCCTAGGATGAATGAAGTAAGGTATTTCCAGTCGAGACAGGGAAGTGTTATTACCACTATACAGGGCTCTAGAGAGACCTCATCTGGAAGACTGTATCCAATTATGGTCTCCCATGTTTAAGAAAGATTAATTCAAACTGGAACAGGTGCAGAAAAGGACTACTAGGATGATTCGAGGAATGGAAAACCTACCTTATGAGAGGAGACTCAAAGAGCTTGGCTTGTTTACCCTCGTCAAAAGAAGGCTGAGGGGAAATATGATTGCTCTTTATAAATACCTCAGAGGGATAAATAGCAGGGAGGGAGAGGAGTTATTTAAGTTAAGCACCAATGTGGACACAAGAACAAATGGATATAAACTGGCCATCAACAAGTTTAGTCTTGAAATTAGTCGAAGGTTTCTGAAAATCAGAGGAGTGAAGTTCTGGAACAGCCTTCCAAGGGGGAGCAGTGGGGGCAAAAAACCTAACTGGCTTTAAGACTGAGCCTGATAAATTTAAGGAGGGGATACTATGATTGCTTACATGGGCATGTAACCGATTTGCGACTGCTAGCAGCAAATATCTCCAACGGCCTGTGTTGGGACACCAGATGGGGAGGGCTCTGAGTTATCACAGAGAATTCTTTCCTAAGTGTCTGGCTGGTGGGTCTTGCCCACATGCTCAGGGTCTAACTGATTTCCATATTTGGGATCAGGAAGAAATTTTTCCCTAGGTCAGATTGTCAGAGACCCTGTTTGTTGTTGTTTTTTTCCCTTCCTCTGCAGCATGGACTGGGGGTCACTTGCAGGTTTAAACTAGTGTAAATGTTAGATTCTCTTTAACTGGAAGTTTTTAAATCATGATTTGAGGAAGTCAGTAGCCCAGCCAGAGGTTAGGGATCAGGAGGTTGGACAACATGATCATGATGGTCCCTTCTGGCCTTAAAGTCTCTGAGTCTAAAATTGCTTTGTAGATCTAGTTCTGTGTGAAAAATTTATTATAAAAAATTTCAGCCACTTGTACCATGGAGTGATGCAAAACTGAATATAGGAAAACTCGTAACACTGCTTGTCTTTTACGCTTCTGCCAATTATAAAATGACCAAAACAATTTAAATCCAATTATAAAGATGAAGTGAGTTTTCTAAATTTCAGGCTATGTCTATACTGCACAGCTTCTAGCAACATGGCTGAGTCGCCACCACCGTGCCACTAAAAGTTGTGCAGTGTAGCTGCCGTTTGTCGGTTCTCCTGCTGATAAAAAACTTCCACCCCCAACGAGCAGCGTTTGCATTGTTGGCAGGAGAGAGCTCCTGCTGACAACGCACTGTTCACACTGTTCAATTGCCAGTGTAGACATAGCCAGAGTCTACTGTGACAAAACAACTAGGTAACGGCCCTGCTGGGGGCCATTACACAAGCATACATTGTTCTTGCCAAGAAAGTGGTGTAGTGAGTCCAAACTTTTTAACTGTGACCAGAGTTATCATTCCTAAGTCTGGTTGGTTGTGTTTTGTTTTTGTTTTGCAAGAGGCAGGAATAGAAGACAGAAAAAAGGAAATTAATTTTCCTTTGGTTGTGTGGGGGGAAATGGTGCTAATTGGATGAACTTTCCTTAGGAAAAATATCATGATTTAAAATGTATTGATCCTTATTCCACCTTTGCTTCCCCATCACAATAGCTATTGATAGTGAAAACTTCAATTAGCTCCCTGCTGTATGACATGGACTATATGCTACTTAGAAAGCAAAAGGAAGAGGCCTTTGAAACTAGGACAGTGAGATATAACACCAGCTAGAATCAAAGGAAAACATTTCGGTGTATATTCTACCAGTTGTATCCAGCAAACACGAGCCAGATCTGAGCAGCAGGAATGGACTAATCAATTATTGTTACAAATTAATTATATATTGGGTTTGAACTCCAATTTCAAATGTCAGTCAGGATCTGGCAGGTTAAAAGTCACCCATTTGCCTTTCATTTCTTGAAGACACTTTCTACCCTTTAAAGTATTTTTCTTCTTTTTTAAAAACCAAAAGAGCTATCTTCAGGCTCAAAAAGTGGTTTGTGGTTTTTGGTACACCTTATCTGTTCACTGAACAAATGGGCTCTGCTGCAGAACAATCACAGCCCTGAGCATTTAACTCCCATCTTTAGAGAAGCAAAAAGATACTCCACATAAATTAAAGACAGCAGTAAAGGCACGTACTTTCTCTGAAAGAGTCTCCTGGAGGAATGGCAATCTGGAGACACTGGCTATGTTCTGAAACTCTTTTCAAGAACTGATCTTGAACGAATCTTTCTGTTTAAAAACAAAAAGAAGTAAAACTGTTGGCTGAAAACTACTCATGGTTATTCTGAACAATTATTGTCACTAAATCTGGCCCACCCACACTGCATACCATTGTCTAACACAATTGCGTTGTCTGAAACGTTTTTCTTCCTGGATTATTGAAAATAAATTGAAAACCATGATCATTTTCTTACGTTTTTTCCACACTATTAAAACAAATGCCCTCCATGCCTACATGGAGGAGCAAAACACCTCTTTGCTTCTCTGTATGGCCTATGTGCTCCGTGGGTCACTACACGATGGGTCACAACCTCTGGGCATGACTACGGCCCCCACCTCTACCATTGCAGGACTACAGAATAGATGGAACCTTGGTTCTGACCCTCTCTCTGCAATGTACCAGTCAACACACCTGAGCCTGTGCAGTGTGGGTACCAATAGTAGATCAAGAGGGGAGTCAGGGAGAGAACTGTGTCTCCAAAAGTCACCGTTCTCTCCCTGGACGGCTGCTGGGGCAGTGTAGCTATGTACTTGATTGTGGGCACATTGTAAACTGATGATCTAAGCTTTAGTTTGGCTTCTTAATCTGAACAGGTCCACGTTGATTTATCACTAGTTTCAAACTATATGCGCTCTGTCCCCTGGTACCAATGGTGGGAAATATTTAGGGCTGGTCAAAAAAAAAAAAAGTGTTGACCAAAAGACCTTCTAATAAAAAATGGGATTTCATAAAAAGTAAAGTTTTTGCAAAAGCAAAAATTTGTTTTCCAAAAAATATTCTAAAATATTTTTTAAATGGAAATTCCTAAAAAATTTCAAAATTTCCACTTTCACGTTGTTTTGTCTACTGCAAAAAGGAAAGGAAAGGTTAAAAGTGATGAAAAGCACTCTGACTTTTTTACATCTTTCTACTAGAAAAGTGTGGAAAAGTAGGAAGTGAGGAGGGGAAAAATACTGAAAATTTGATTTTTTTTAAACACAATTTAATTTTCCATCACTCCCGCCCTTCCCCCACCAAAGAAAATGGGAAATGAAATGAAAATTGCTTTCTTTCAAAACAGTTTTAGTGAAAAAATCCCAAATATTAACCAGTTCTAGAAATCTTAAAGAAAAAAGTGTCATATGATGAAAGCTTGTGCTTGAACTCTGCAAAATCCTGGTTGAACATAGTATAGACATGGCCTGAGTGTCATCTGGACCATGAAATATGTAAAAAGGAAAGAGTGAAAAAATGGGATTTCTGATACCCCATTCCCATATAAACCCCCCTGCAGAGAAATGTCAGAAAAAATAGCTTTACAAAAATGCTGAGTTTTAAATGACAGTTAAAACCACTGTCAACTTCACTTAAAATGTCTGTATCCGTGTTACTTTCAAATATAGTGTGTACAGTTTGACTACACTGATGACATGTTGCTTTTTAAAACGGATGTGGTGAAGGTAAGAAAAATACACCAGAAAGAAGAAAGACATTTTATCCTCCCATACCCTGCCTTATTGCTCTCATTAACTGTTCTGTTTAGTTGGCTGAAAGGTGTTAGAGAGGCTAAATGTAAGAGATCTCTCCCATTTGTTGTTCTACTTTACATTTCAGATTACATGAAGGCTAAATAATTTTGGATGAGATAAAATCAGAGGCAAGCCACAGGTTAAGGATTATGAGACGATTAAATTATCCATGGGAGGGTGTAATCCCCAGTGAAACCCTGCAGAGAAGATTTCTAGTTCACCTACAGTGTGTGATCATACTAAATTGGTCAGGGTTGTCAACCTTTATTTACCTCAAGCAGCTCTGTAAGCTCTATAACATTTTATTTTCTGTGGTTAGGCACTGGAGCACAATGTTCTTTGGTGAATACAAGGGCAAATCATAGCAATAGACAGAACAAACTGTATTGACAACTTAATAAAAACTAACGCAGGAAGACCTGCTTTTATTTTAGTGCGAGTTTTATGATTACAGAGTCAGACTAACTTTATGCTGATGTGGATATGAAACAAAACCACTTTACATCATCTATTCCTGGGCTGTGCAGAAACTAAAAATAACTGGCTGTTCAGCTTTACTTTCTATGCAGCATCTTTACTATTAAAGTCATGCAATTTACCAGTCATTGATAACCTGTACTTTAAGCAAATAGGTGACTCACAGCTCAAAATAGCATTGAAGATGAAAACACTTAATATATTGCCTTTCAAACCAAAATATTGAACATGAAAAATGGAGGGTTGGATCAGGATACCTAAATATTATAGGCTCAGTTCTTAGCCCCTGAACCAGCTGTTTTGCCATGCTCAGCAATACAAAGCTGCCCTAAAAGGACAGCCCAAGGATTCCCCGAACAGAGGGAAATGCTCAGGTGGCATAGAGTTGGCATATCTGGCCCTGTGCCACAGGCTTTTCATCTCCTCCAAGTAGGACATGAGAAGGGGACGTGGAAATGTAAAGAGGTGCCATGTTGGTGGTAGGGAGATTCAGAATGGCGCATGCAGCTCTCTGCGTGATCCTTAGCAGGCACAGTGGGACTGTTGCCGTCAGTGCAATTTAGGGCAGCCCTCGGGTCCCTGGTTGGCCAATGATCAGGGAAGTGGAAAGGTGGCTTAGAGCTCTCCTCAGCTGTATTGGGTGTAAATTTAGTGCAATTGAGGATTGAGCCCTAGAACTTAAATTAAAGACCTTAAATCTCAGGAATAAAATGCTGTGCTATAAAAACCTATTAAGAAACATGCTATAATGTACAAACAAAATAAAGTCCAAACCAGAAATATATACACTCAGTGCTTTAAAAAGGCCAGTTTCACAAAGCTAAAAACAATTCTGAGTCAAATCAGCAGGAAGATTTTAATCAGAAAAATGTGAATTGGAAATTATTTCAGAACATTTCACTTGATGACTTAAAAGCCACAATCCCTAAAATTGAGGAGGAAAGCCATATTGGTTAAAAAAAACAACCTGGTTTAAAGGGGAAGTGAATTCAGCTATACAAATTTTTAAAATAATATGTAACAAATTAAAGAAAGGGGAAGTTGATAGTAATGGATATAAATCAGAAGCTAGGAATAGTAGAAAATTGATAAGGGAAGTAAAGGGACACAAGGAGAAATCTATGGCCCGCAGAGTTAATGACAATAAGAGGATTTTTAAGTATATTAGTTACAAAAAGAATTCTGATGATAGTATTGGTCCATTACCAGATGGAAATGGTAGAATTACCAATAATAATGCAGAAAAAACAGAAGCGTTCAATAACTATTTCTGTTCTGTATTTGGGAAAATAAAAGATGATGTAGTCTCATCACATGATAGGTAGGATGACAACATTCTTTCCAGTCCACTAATATCCCAGGAGGATGTGGAACAATTTACTAAAGGTCATGGGGGATTGACAAATTGTAAATTAAGATTGGCTGCTTTTCTAAAAGATATGCTCTGGGAATTATTTGGGGGGAAGTTCTATGGCCTGTGTTATGCAGAAGATCAGACTACAGGATCATAAATGTCCCTTATGGCCTTGGCCTCTATGGAAGTATGAGCAACTGTTCTTTCAATATCTTACAAAAATCTTTTTAGAAAATTATTTCGATGGATAAAGTGAGAAAAATGATCAGTCCTGAAAGATTTTATTTTCTTTTTTTATTTTCTTATCACTTTATATTGCTTAATTTATCAGATTTCTCTAAAAGTAAAAGTAAACTTCAGTATAAACTATGGAAAAGCAGGGCTTCAGTTTCCATTGGAAAGATTCCAGTCCTGCGAAGATCTATGTACTTGCTTAATTTGAGTTCAGTGGGATTATTCATATGTTTCAATTTAAGCACATGTATACATTTTTGCAGGATAAGGGTCTAAATCATTTAAACTACTTACAATAATGCAATCTCAAGGGGCGGGGTGGAGCAACCACCTCTCTAGTTCTTTGGCTTCCACTAATCACCTTAGTAAAGTCTACAAAAGCAGAGGGGGAGGAGGGTCGGTGGTGGAGTACACATTGAGATCACATATCTTGAAGAACTTGTTACTGTATGTGATGGGGCAGACTGGCCCCGCACTGGGACTGAGAGGGTTAACCTTTCGCTGCTGGCAGAGGAAGCCACACCCCTGAGGCTCTGCTGGGCATGCTCCAACAGGGAGTCAAGTATAAAAACCTTCAGAGCTGCTCAGTCAGGGCTGGTGGCTGAGGAACGAGGACTCCCAGAGGAGGCTGTAGCCCAGGAGCAGTGGCGACTCGTACAGGAGGGAGCCGAGGGGCCAGGAAGTGCGACCGGAGACTGGCAGCTGTGGGAACCCCAGGGAGCACCAGGGGCTGAGGAACCTGAAGACCCTGATGCCACAGGGGCTGCTACATTTGGAGAACTAGTAGGAAGTGACACAGGAAAGGGAAGGGAGTGGTATCTCCCACCACTCTGAGGGCAGCGTGTTGTGGTAGGATTCCCCGCTGACCTGGGGAGGATCACGTCGTCAATGACAGGGCCCTGGGTTGGAGCCCAATGAAGGCGGGTGGGCCCGGGCTCCCTACTAGGGGTCTCTAACCCCCCATCTTTTTTTTTTTTTTATGATGACATAGTTCACCGACCCCTCTTTTACTTCAAAGGAGATAGATGAACTCTGGCTGCTGGGCTGCACCATCCTACAAGGGGAAAGGGCTTAGAGGGACTGTGGCCCTTGGGCCACACCGCTTTAGGAGTGCACTATAGAGACTCCAGCTGCTATGTTGGATCATATTAAAGAAGTTCTGTATTAAAATCACAAATGAGTTTGATTCCCCATAGTTTAAATTCCAGGGTATTACTAATTAAGAGGTCACTTGGTTTTTGGTACTGTTTCTCTCCCTCTCTGTGTGAAACTTGCAAGCTGCTAATTGTGTTAGTACATCCTAAGACAGAGTCTGTTCTCAAAGCAATTCTTTGTAACAACTACTCACACAGAGAGACTCAAAGCAATACTCTGTAACAACAGAAACAGCACCCAGAGACTCCCCTCCCTTTTGTTGTATTCATCTCGCTTTGTTAACAATTGTGATAAAAATAGAGATAGAGGATGTATGTGGATGGATGCTTGGTGTGCATAATAACTGAATGATCAGGGAGGTGCCAGCCTAAGAATCCAGTGTCCATCGGCTGAAGAAGGCATCAATTGGAAATAACCAGAGGACCCCCGGAGGCAGACTGGAATCCACCCAACAGCCTCAAGGATGGGAGAACCAAAGAACAAGATAACCTCTGGCAGCACGGAGCCGTCAGGAATGTGCCATCTGCTGATTGATTCAGCAACAGCATGATGAAGCAATTCACATAGACTAGCACAGGAATAAATTCCTATAAAAATGGACTCTAGAAAGTGAGAACTTTGGGGTCTGATTCTGCAAACCAACTTCCAGGAGCATCAGATGTGCATCTGATAAGGCCCTGCTCCCTCCTTGTGTCCAGGCCACCTGGCCAGTGGCTTGGCATGAGCAACTCTAAGGCTGGTAACTATGATAACAACCTTGTAGAACCTGTGTGTGTATGGATGAATATGTGAATAAATATGAAATTGAATGGAATGTTATAGCTATAACTAACTGCTTGCTATCATTCTTTCTGTATTCACAATAAATGTGGCATTTTGCCTTTTTCCCCTTTAATAAGATCCTACTGGTTTTTATTTTATTGGTATAACAGCTAGGCCACGCTATCCCACCAGGGAAGAAAGTTTTGGGAGACTCTGGCCATTGGGCCACGCTGCTTTAAGAATGCACTATAGGGACTCCATCTGCTAGGCTGTGCTATCCCACCAGGGGAAGAAGATTTAGAGGAACTCTGGCCATTGGGCCATACAGCCCTGACTACGGGGGAGGTGGCAGAACCGGTGTAGAAGCCAGGAGGCAGGGTTAACTCCCCCCCCCCCCCCCAGCCCCGGAATCAAAGGGGTTGACAAGGTACAAAACCAGCCACACGGTACAAGGTAAGTAACCAGAATTTCTTCTTCAAGTGATGGTCCCTAAGTGTATTCCAGTCAAGGTGACTCACAAGCAGTACCCATTAAGGAGGAGGGTGCAAGGAATCCTGCTGGACCACAGACTGCAAGACTTCTGCAGAAGGCTGCATCTGCTGAAGAAGCTTGAACCAGGGGTAATGCCTACACTCTATTGATCTCCAGTAGGGGAACACCCTGAAGAAAAGCCACTGTGGTAACCTGGGCTTTGGCCAAGTGGGCTCTGACAGCCTGAGGAGGAGGTTTCATCATCAACTCATAGCAAAGAAGGATGCAACCAGAGATCCATTCAGAAAATCTCTGTGAGGAAATAGCTTCCCCTTTCATACATTCAACAAAGGAGATGAATAGTCTAGGAGAATCCCTCAAGAGTTTTGTCCTCTATAGGTTGAGTGCCTTGGCTGGATGAACATCCAGAGAACAGAGTTTCCTGTCTTCTCCGGTGGTTTTGGGTAGAAAACAGATAGGTGTATGACCTGATTTAAGTGGAATTCAGATGGAACCTTTAGAATGAATTTAGGGTGTAACTTCAAAGAGACCTTATCCTAATGGAAGACCATGTAGGGAGGGTCCACAGTGAGAGCCAAAGCTGACCCTTATGGTGGATGTGATTGCAGTCAGATGGAGTGTTGACATGGAGTGTTGACAATATGAGACTGAGGGGAAGGTAGCAGGAGAGGTGTCAATACCAGAGGAAAGGTTCTGTCAAGGCCTTTTGAAAACCTCAAAGTTATAGGATAGAGATCTCCGAGTCCTCTGGAAGTATCCAACAATATTGGCACCAGATTGAAAATCTCTTCCATTTTGCAGCATAACATTTTCTCATAGATACTTTCCTGCTATTATTAAGGATGGACTGTACCGCCTCTGAGCACAACCTCTCTACATTAATTATTCATTCACATACCTGCCTGTTGGATGGATGGATGCTGGGTTGGGGTGGTCTCTCTCTTGTCTTGAGTCAACAGGTTTGGAAATAGCTCAAAGCACATGCACGGCCATCTGGAGGATGCTGGTGATCCAAAACTGCCTCAGCCATCAGGATGCCACTAGGATTACCAATGCTTTCTCCATGTGGAAATAGGTGTTCTTTAAATCAAGAGCTGCAAACCTTTGTTCAGAGAGGGGATTATAGAGACCAGATGATAATTCTGAATCTTGAACAGAGGATGACAATATTCATTTGTCTGAGTTCCAGAAGGGGTCTCCACCTTCCGTTCTTTTGGGGAATGAGGAAATATCTTGGACAAAAACCCTTTCTGCTGTGCTGTGGAGGAACCAGTTCTAAAGCTCCTAGCTGCAGTAGGGAGTCTACTGCTTTTCTGAGTGTCCTCTCATGAGATGGGTCCATGAAGAGGGACAGGGACGGGGGGCTTTGTTGAAGGGATTGACAAATTCTATTGTATAGCTGCTGGTAATGGCTCTGTAGGACCCACTGTCTGAAGTGATATCATGCCACACCAGAAAGAAGCAGGCCAAGTGGCTACTGAAAGGAGTGTGGGTGTCAGGTGATAGGAGGGCTGGTTTGTGGCTCTTGGGGGTTCCATCAAAATGATTTCTTGGTGAGAAGCTGGGGCTGGGGATTAAATGACAGAGGGATGTTCTGTCTGGCTCTTCCTAGGTGGTCCAGAGGCCTTTTGATGTTTAAAGGGCTAAGCAACAGGACATTGCTTATATAGTGGTGGTTGGGAGTATTTTCTCTGAGTTGCTGGAGAGTTTATATTGAGGAACAGATGGCTGTGAGAGAGTCTTTATGGGTTTGCAATGACTCATCCCTTCTGCCACTGAAGAGGTTGTCCTCTAAGGGAATATCGTCCACAGTGGCTTGTATTTCCTTTGAAAACCAAAGGATTTGGGCCCTCAAGCTTGTTTAATGACAAGAGAAATCAACATGGAATGAGAAGCCAGGTCCACTGCATCTACTGAGTTAGATTGACCCTCCTCCAAGCTTATCTTACCATCATCAGCGATGGCCCGGAATGGTGTCTAAGCTCTTAAGGTAGTGTGTTGGTGAACTCAGAAAACTTATTATAATTAACAAAATCATATTTAGGCATCAAGGTCTGATAACTCACAATGTGGAACTGTAGGCTAGTCAAGATGAAACTCTTTTCAGAAGAGGTCATTTGGTATCCTTGTTGCAAGGAGTAGACCTAGGTTGATGCAGTTTATGTTCAGTTATGGCTTGTACCAATAGTGTTTGTTGTGGGATAGGAAAAGAAGTATTCCACTCCCCTTAGATTGTACAAAGTATTTTTTCTCCGTTCCTTTCACAGTGGGGTTGCAAGTGCCTGGGATATGCCAGACCATGTTGGCTGGCTCTAATACGTCCTTGTTGACTGAAAGTGCCACCTTGCTAGGGCCTGCACTGTGGAGGATATCTAGCAGGTTGTGAGTGATATCCTGACCTTCATACAGGGGATTCTGGAATGCATTCACAAATCTCCTCGGGAAGTCTCGGAATTGCTTATAGCCATGAGGTGTGACTGCTTCATCAAGAGACGAAGATGAAAACGCTGCTGGGGCAAGTAAGTCCATTTTTTCAGGGTGCTCTTTCTCCTAATAGTGCTCCTGAGAGGTCTGAGGTTGTTCCCTGTGGGGTGACCTCTGTCTGAACTCCTGCTCTGCTTCTCTGTAATCCGGAGATCTCAGATACAGATCCCAGGATCCCCAATAGGCCCAGTATGTGGGATCATATGGGTAAGGAGGCGGTACCCATGAGGAAGTGTACCACTGGTCCTGAGGCAGGTTGGGCATCCTATGTCAGTAGGAGGGTACCCAAGAGACTCTGTAACCTCTTTCAGGACTAATCTTGCATCTTGGTACAGTTGGTGGAGATGCTTCTGACCCTAAGCACCCCTGTATTCACACCCCACACACTAATACAATGATGTTTGTACAAAATATGTCTTGTAAGATATTTGAAAACTAATAGCACACTGATAATTAATACCATTGTAAAATACATGTGTTAATCTTATAGGTGAAATTATGAATTCCTCTCTATGATGTTCCTAGAACAAGTTTAAGGCAAAGACTGCTTAGCTTTGATGAAGGTGATAAACAGGTCTGTCCTAGACAAAGAAATGTGGGTTTACCTCAACGTACATATTAGCCATAAACAAAGGTATCAAGGGGGAGGGGGCGTTTGTCTTGAGCTTGAGAGATGGAGAATTAACATGGCTCCTGTACCCCAGAGAGACATAGGAGACTGAATCTCCAGGAGGCCTTCCTGACTCTGACAACAAAGACAATTCTATGGAAATATAAAGGACAGAGAGACACCTTTAAAATAAGGGAAACCAGCACCTCGTACTTGTATAGAAGGTCCTTTCAGAGACAGGCAGTAATGCTGGACAAAGAATAATTGGTGAAAGAAACCATCTTAAACAAAGACTGCATCTTGCTAGATTAAGTGTTAGACTTTTAGATGTGTGTTTTCACTTTTATTTTCCTGTAACCATCTTTACCTTTATTTCTTTTACTCAGCTTCACTTAACTTATGTCCTGTTCTTAATAAACTTGTTTTATTTTAATCTAAACCAACCCAGTGCTGTGTTTGAATTGGGTTAACTCCAGTTAATGTGGTGAGCTGCTGGGTATTGATTCTTTAAAGGAGCAAGTAAGCATTATTATTTCTCTGAGTGGTCCAGAAAAAGGTTTGACATTTCAGGGAGGATGGTTTAGGGGAAATTTGGAGCTGGGGGTGTACTGGGGTCACTTGCCTAGTAGTAACCAAGGCTGGTGGAAACCAGAGTGCAGCTGTGGTGTAACTAGCAGACTGCTGGAGCCAGAGTTGCTGAACCAGGGCTGCTTAACATACAGACACTCAATGCATGCTTGCATGCTGGTTGGGAGTGTCCAGACAACCTCTCACTAATCTCAGTGGCACCCCAAAATGTGACACCACTGTCTGTCTCAGTCTCAAAATTGCCAGAGGAGGATGAGTCCTCAGGCTGTACAGGCTGAGCAGCTGGTACCAGATGTCTCATAATGCCTCAGCTGGTCGATGGTACTAGCAAATGGCAGACAGACAATGTGAGTACTTCTGTGGTGGTTACCAGCTCCAAAAATATCAACAACTCTAGGTCAGAATAGAGAGCTAAGTTGTTAAGGACAGCATTCTCAGTCCTTGAGGATAGGCAGAGAGAGAGGGGCTGCTGCCTCATGGCAGAGCCAACAGCACCGATTTAGGTTGTGTAGAAAGTGTTGGTACCGCTGAATCCTTCTCGCTGTGGAATGGTATTGTCAGTTCAGCCAGTGACACCTCCTTTCTTTCACTTACCAGTGTTGAGGCCAGTCCCAAACCTTCAGCAATCAGTGGCTGTGGAACACTCTTGGCTCTCAGTACTGTCAAGTCAGACCTGTACCCTCCATGAGCTCCTCACACATCTGTACCAGGCTGTGGAGTCTTGCCAGATTTGGAGGGTATAGAGGAAGAAATCCTTTTCTTGAATGAGAGCTTGGAGATTCCTCTGTTTTTTGTGAGTGCTTGCTCTTCTCCTCCTCCTGTCTGCTCTGCCTACTAGGGTCCTCAGCTCTGCCCTCTGATAATCCAGAGCCAGGGAGCACCGGGCTCAGAGAAGCACTTCCCAGTGACTCTGGTAAATGTTCAGGGGGTCTGACAACACAGGGTCAGATTGGGCCCTCATTGAGCACTCCATCAGGAATCTTCTGAGCTGGGATTCTTGAGGTTGCAGGGTTCAGAGAAAAAAGGAATGATAGATATTGCACTTGGAGGGGATGGGGGCTCCCCACAGAAATATAAACTAGTGCCGTGGAAGTCACTAACTGGGAAGTCCTGAGGGCACTGCAGCCCATGCAGGACTTGAAACAGGGGGTCTTGGGAATACTAAGCAAACCATGGGGATATCAGGGAGAAAGTCTTCAAACCCCTACTAGCAGTAACCAACCACTAAAAACTATCTACTAAAGTGTACAACTATTTGTTTGATAGAGTTACTGGCCTAGTGGCTGGAGGATGCAGTAGACATGATATATGTTGATTTTAGTTGGGATTTTGACAGTCCCACTGACAGTCTCATAAGCAAACTAGAGAAATACAGTCTATCTGAATTTACTATAAGGTGGGTTCACACCCGGTTGAAGGACCATTCTCAGAGTAGTTATCGATGGTTCAATGTCAAACTTGGAGGGCATATTTAATGGGGTCCTGCAGTAGTCTGTCCTGGGTCTGTACTATTAAATATTTTCATTAATGACTTGGTTATTGGAATGAAGAGCTAAGAGTATGCTTGTAAAATCTGCAGATGACACCAAGCTGGGAGGGGTTGCAAGCACTTTGGAGGACAGGAATAGAATTCAAATACAAATTGGAGAATTGGTCTGAATTCAGCAAGATGAAATTGAATAAAGACAAGTAAAAAGTACTTCACTTAGGAAGGAAAAACCAAATTGGGGAATAATTGGTTAGATGACAGTATTATGAAAAGGACCTGGGGTGATGGTGGATCACAAATTGAATGAGTCCACAATATGATGCAATTGATAAAAAAGCTAATATTCTGGGCTGTATGAACTGCAGTGTTGAATGTAAGACATGGGAGGTAATTGTCCCCTTAACTCGACACTAGTGAGGCCTCAGCTGAAGCTATACTTTCTGGGTGCCGCACTTTAGGAAAGATGTAGACAAATTGGAGAGAATCCAGCAGACCACCACAAAAATGAAGTGAACTCATCAGTCATAAGGTGTGATTGCAGCTTGTGTAGACATACCCTAGCTAGCTTCAATCTAGCTAGCTCGGGTACTGATAGCAGTGAAGCTGTGGCAGCATGGGCTTCAGTGCAGGCTAGCCACCCAAGTATTACCCAGGGTTCCGGGTACCTCACTTTTAAGACATGCACACTGGTAAAACTAAACCAAACTTAACATTTCCAGACACTCAAAAGGCTTTTCTTTTAAAATGACAGAACAGTAGCTTCTCGTTACTGCTGTTTTTAGTTAACCAGTCACTAAGCACCATGAGTGGTGCTAATTAAGTACTTCCTACTAACCGTGGCTATGGAGCTTGCCTTTGCTATCAGTCCAATTGGATTTAATTTTATAAGTGCAATTTAGAAGGGAATTTCCAGAGAGGGGAAAAAAAGGTTCTCACTAGGACCAATAATAGCATCTGTAATTACATCAGTTGCTAAGATAAGAGTAAGTCCAATCTTGTGCTTCATATTGCATAGATGAGACAGAAGGAATTTCCCTCTCCATGTACTATATTGCAAGATTGGGAAGGTAGATAAGTGTGTATTATGGGCAGGAGTGCACTTTCCACTGAAACATTAAATATTGATTACTAGAAGCAATGGATCAGATAATGTCTATCTGATGAGGCTGAAGTTGGAATGTCATAGGGACATGGCACTTGGGATGACCCGAAAAGAATTATGTCACTTAGAACCATTCAAAACACAGTTCCTATTCGAGGAGCATCTGCAAAATGAAAGTGTGACATGTGGCAGCATATTGTTCAGAAATAAAGCTTTGAGTCAGGGAGCAGTATGTGCCAGTTACTTCAGAATAGTGTAACAGTTACAAGCTCATGTCACATGAGGTAACCTGAGAAATATTTTGTCATTTATACATCTTCAAATCTTGGTGATATATTCAAATTAAGAGGCAATTACACCAGGTGGGATTGAGGTCTCTCCTCCAATGCAGAAAACTCAGTTCTTAAGAATATGAATACATATTGTTATAAAATTCAGTCAAATTTATTTTGGTGACAATTCTAAAACTTGACTCTTACAGCAAAGAAATTAGAAAAAAAATACCTTCGAATAAGGAACCAACATTTGTCTCGTGTCAAATGAGCCTCTGCCAGAGTCTGGCCACCTTTTTCCCCATACAGCTACTTGTTCCACATCTATGTGGAGTAGTTGTCCTTGTTAGTAGAGCCGGTTGTAACATTTTTGATGGGATGGTTTTCTGTAGAAAAATACAATTTTTGTCAAAATCAAAACATTTTGTGGGAATGAGATGATTTCAATTAAATTTTCTGTGGGAAAAAGTCTACATTCACTGTTTTGACTTTCTCATTTCAGTAATATCAAAACATTTCATTTCAATGTTGATCCCACTTCATTTTTATAAGATAAAAATTATGTGTGTCAACTTTATTATTCTGGTTTGTTTCATTTTAACTTTATATTATATGTACTATTACATTAAAAAGCATAACTCAACATTTTAACTTACCAAATAACATGCTTCTGCCTTATTGAAATGACACATTATTTGATGGTTCTGAATCAAAAGTTGTCCGAATTTTTATTTCACAGGAAATTTCAACTTTTTGTTCCAATTCAGATTTTTTTTAATATCTTAATTCTCTGACCAGCTCTAGGTATTAGGTTATAGGTGTGGCTGCAGAGACCAAAGGTCATTCTCCATTTTGGAAGACAGAGAATCCTTGACTACAGGCGGCAAAACAGACTGTGGCTGGCTGAAGCTTGCAGAAGACTCGCATTGTATGTAACGTTTAAATAAAAATAATTTAGTTGTTAAATACCAGCTGAACAGCATGTACACAACCAGCAAGGATGGACAGCCAGAAACCATCACCTGAATTGAGGTTTGGGAACAATGTGGAAGAATCGTGGAAGCATTTCAAACAAAAGTTCTTGTGGTATATGCCAACAGTGAATGCACATACAGTGAGCAGTGCAGGAAAGTGCCCTTATTGTTAAGTGTAACTGGTGCAGTGTTCCTAGATTAGTTTTCAGCTCACACTTACAGAAAAAAAATGATTCTGTTAGAGTACTAGCATAGCTGGAAGCTTATTGTGTATGTAGAAAGAATGAAAGCTATGAAAGATTCCGCTTCCATCTGAGTGTAAATGCCACAAGAAAATATTTTAGGAACGTTCCAGATTAGAAATTCAAAAGCCAGTCTCGCAATTTTGGGTCACTTAGAGATTAGCCTGTGTCTATCAGGCAATGGTGGGCTGTAGACCACAGATTTGTAAACTTGTGTGCTTAAGTCATTGAGGTTTGTTTGTGCCCTAAGTTGTACATGCAAACCTGGCAATTGCATACGTACTTGTGAATGAACCACTAGGAAACTGCAAAATACATGTTTTGTGCATACAACTTAGTGACCATTTCTGAAAATTTGGTCTTAAAAGTTTGCACTGCTTTTTCAACAACCAGATCTTTTCTTCTAATCACTGTGTTTTCCACAGGCTTTGGCTGGGATTGTCTCCACATTGCAACTTTTTTTTTTTTTTTAAAGTTTGTTTGTAAATGTGGACTGAAAGGTTAAGGCCCTTGGCAGAGTGATTTGGGAACAAACTATGATGTGTCCCATCTTGAATGTTAGCTCCACTGTATGTTATGTACATTCATGCAATGCATTATAACCAGATGGGATGCATCACTGCAATGACAAAGCAGAAACTGAAACAAGGGCCTTAAAAAGGGGGTTGAAGTTTTTATCTTTGAAAATACGTAAAAGTTGAAAAGCATTATTGCGGCTGGTTTATTGCAAATCGTCAGAGGCTGAAATGGAAAAAAAAAGTAGAGCTATTACTTCCCTATATAGTCTGAGGCCATCTATCCCCTTGCAGAATCCAGGGCCTTAGGTAGTGCTGCCTCCTTGAAGTTTTAGACACTTAAAAGGACACAGTCAAATTATTTGGGCTTCAGTGATTGTCCATGGACTGGTAGTAGAAAATATGCCTAAAGGGCCAACTCCAAGATCTGTTTTGTTTGCTATTATCTGTATTTATTACCCATAGACGGGTGAGAGAGTCCCAAACTTTTTGCTCCTTTTAAAATTTTTATGGCTGAGACTTTGTGATAGCTATTGCAGCCAGGTGAAGTTTCTTTGGGGACAATATTATATTAAGTTTATGAATGTTTTATATACCATTGTGGGCCAGGGATTGTTACCATAGCTCCTTCAGGAACAAAAAACAGCAAGGGGGGATTATTCCAGTCCCTGAAATTGTAAACTGCTCCAGAGACACATCATCCACTGAGTTGGTTTGCATATACTGGTTTAGGGCAATCCCCCAGGAGAGGCAAGAGACACAGAAAAAAATTGGGATATAAAGGCTGAGCTTAAACAGACTCAGTGTTTTCCTTTTGATTCAGCAAATGGACAGGACCTTTGGACCTAAGAGGGCCCCAAATTTGCTGAAGCACTGGAAGAACTTTGGCCTACCAGGGCCCCATAGGACTGATAGATGATTTCTGGTACACTTAGTACGTGTGTAGAACCTTTGATTGTTTTATTATGTTTTCTCTGTGATGCTTTTCCCCAATCAAAAACGTACTTTGCTTTGTGAAGTTGGTAACCGAGATACACTGTTGTACGTCTCCTTGCCCTTGAGAAAGAGAAAACTACAGGTGCTGGACCCTGGTCAGATATGCTGGGGAAATCACAATGAGATGCAGAGGGACTGCAAAATTAACCCCTGGTGTGGAAGGAGAGACACGGGTCTCTGCCAAAGGAAGTGACAGCTAAGAAGCTTGAGACTTTAAGTGGATATTTAAGTGGTCAAAGGTGCAGTTAACGCTGAAACTGTGACAGACTTCTCTGTGCGTAAGTCATTGCAGCCCCATTGCACCAATAGATTATTCAGACCTGTTTCAGAGAGTCCCTAATCAAACTCCTATCTGCTGTTCAGCAATATATTGCCTACTCATTGCATCTTCACTTCTCCTCTGTCCTTTCCTTTTGTTGTGCCACTTCTTATTTCAAATGCCAAGTGCACTCAGTTGTACGGAGCTTGGTACCCTCACTGATACTGTGACCATGCCCCCTGTAACACATCCTCATTATAATCAGGCCTTTTGTGACGAGGAACAGCTTTAGCAGGAAAGACTGAAGGAGATCTGCATCAGACTATCCCAGGGTCCAGTGGAGCACTCTCCTCGGAGATGGGACACATCTGTTCAAATCCTTTACCCCATCAGGCAGAGGGGGAAATTGAACTTGGGGTTCCCACTTTCTGGGTGAGTGTCTAACCACTGTGCTAAAAGTCATAGCCTAGGTAACACCAGTACCTCCTCCTTGTTTTGTGTGGACCCAAGGCCAACACCTAATTCATTCTCACAAGAAACAGCTTTGGCACCTAAGCTGCCTGACTCCAGGAGAGGGACTTCCAGCTGTGGATTGCAAGCAGATCGGAACCTCCCTACAGCCTAGACTTCGGCTCTGAACTGCATGAGAGAAGTAGTGTTTATCATATACCCCTCTCTTTGGCATCTCCCTTTAGCTTAGGCAGCTCCCCATCTAGCATGCTGGCTTCTGTGGATCCTATTCTTAGGCGCTTATCTCTCCCCATTCATTTTATAGGGAGCCTAGGCATCTAACTCAGGCTTTGAGGATCCCATTGTTGTTTGTATGATTTTCTAGATGCCTAAAAGTTAGGCATTATGACTCTCAGGATCACAACAGTTAAGTCCCTATGTGGATCTAGCCCTCAATTCCCTGTTGATTCATATTCCCTGATCCTTGTGGAATAAGCTGCATGCTGCCAGTGAGACTCATTAGCATGTGTACATGGATCACCCACTAACCCATCCATTCATGTTAAAGTGTTGGGGCGGCTCATTTTGGGGAGAGTGGTTTTACCCTCCTCTTCACAAGACCTTATGAGTGGTCCCTTCCCTGTATCATACCCTTACACTAACTTGGTTGCTGAGCTAATGAGTCCTGCAGAGCAAAGCTAAAACTAGCTGCTCAGCATTCTTGCAGAGAAAAAGAAAACTAGCCTGTCTATATCAGAGGGAAAACAAATTGAGCAGCATCAGCCATTTACAAAAAACTTAGCATGTCGCCTGCTGACCCAGTCAGGCTTCAGCCTTTATCAATAAATTGACTTATCTGCGTCTGAATTATTTCCAGTACACAGGGTATCTCCCAAGGTTATCATCAGGATCTGTTGGACTGAATACGTTGCCGGGGAGATGCGCTGGATAATTGTTGTTTGACGCTTTTAGGCCCCAAACTGGGTCATCTCTTAAAGATTAGGGTACTGTAAACATTATTTTATTGTGTATAGAAGTCAGTAATGCAAACCTAAAGAGAAACACATGTTGTGCCTTTGCACATGTGGATTCTGGGTAGGGTGGGGGAGGGGAGGAAGGAGGGAAGAGAAATGGCTCTGATTTGAAATAGGGAAGCCCCTTTTCGTCTCTTAGATATGAGGGCTTCTTACTGCTTTGTTGAATTTAATGATAAATGCATAGCTTTCAGTGAAGCTCCTGGAGGAACTACTTCATGTGGGAAGATTTCACTCTACAGATTGCCCTCTAGAAAAAAGTAATCCTGTTTCGGAACCTAAACAAAAGGTTTGCTGTGCTTTGTGGGTGGATTGGCTCTGGGAGCACTGCAGCAGCTGCAAGCTCAAATGTCTACGTGGCTGAGGTAATCAGAAACATGTTACATGGACGCAGCAAGCTTAAAGAGCTTAACAACCCAGATAGGGGGCCTGTCATTTCCTTCAGGAGGCTGCCAGCAGGGTAAAAAAAACAGGATATGCGGGAAATTACCAAAGCTAATGGTCTTCTTCCTACCTCACACAGCTAAGAAGAGATATGAGCAAGAGGATATCACTAAAAAAAAACTAAAATAAAACCACAATAAAATAATTTGAATAATCTACCATCACCTGCTGTCACGTAGGGTAGTTTTTCAGTATTTCCTTATATCCAATGTGTAGGCCCTTTGAATTTGAAAACCAAACCCCTTCATTAAAAATAACAGGCTTGCTAAGTGACATCCCTTTATTCACCTATCAAATAATATACAACACTAACTAGCATCATGTCACCTCACCCAGACTCTTTGTGTATCAACTGTGGCTTTTAATGGAAAGAAAAGCATAATGGGGCAGATTCTATCAAGTACAAAAGATATGTATTTATCACCACACAACCACCATAATTCTGGCCCACGGACATTTTTTTCATATACTATTTGTGTTATCTTGATTTCAGCATTTATATATTTTTCTTGTAATCTTTACTTTCTGTTCAATATAGTAGGCTAATATTTCACATTTTTTCAATTGTAAAATGATTTGGTATTGTATTTATAACTGACGTTTCTGGAGACTGAAGTTGTTGACGTAGGGAACATGTCCAAAAGAAGAAGTATGTAACATTGCTAATCTATAAATGGGGACTTGTGTTTGAGGTGTCACTAACATGTGGCCTGATCTTGCAAATGCTCCCACATGAGCAGTCTCATTGAATTTAGAACTATTCTCCTTCATGAGTACTTGAAAAAAGGCCGTGTTCCTTTTTCAGACATTGAAGCTTAAAACGCTACAGTAATCCAGCCCCAGTGCTGCTGCAGTACTTCAGCAGACACTCACTACAGCAATGGGAGAAATTCTCCCATCGCTGTAGTTAATCAGCCTCCGCAAGAAGCAGTAGCTAGGTCAACAGAAGAATCCTTCCATTGACCTAATGCTGCCTACACATGAGGTTAGGTCAGCATAGCTACACCCCTGAGAGACATAGCCATGTTGTTGTAAGTTTTCAGTGTAGACCACCCTTAGATTGCTAATTATTATTTGTTATTTTATTATCATAGTGCCTAGGAACCCTAGTCATGGACCAGAACCCAATTGCATGAGGAGCTGTGTGAACCCAGAACAAAAAGATGGTCCTTGTCCCAGGGAGTCTATATTTTGGTCAGAGTTAAGGCTGTTGTTTCATGATGAAATATACTTCTATTTATTCTCGATAAGAATAAAACGTTAATGTCCACAGACAGTGCAATGTTCATGATATATTTAACTATTCATTCCCTTGTTTTCAAGTATATGGATTTTGAAAATGATTTGATAAGTAATTACCTACTAGTCACACTTAGCCACCTTAAGTTGGTGTTTTAAATGACGTTTGTTGTGTTTGGAATCTACCTGTTTATAAACATCTTTCATTTTTCTTTTATTGTAAGTAAATGCAGACACTGTTTTTAAAGTTTTAAATAAATGAGCTGGAGAGACTCAAAGGTTAATTTAATTAAAACAGGGAGGGGGCACTGGCCAAGGTAATAATAGCTGGAAACCAACAGTCACATTCTCTTAATAGCTGTGAAATTGTAGCAGAAATGATATACCAATGAAAATGCATAGTAGTCCATCATTCCAACCTCTTCATGGGGGTGTCATGGAAAGCATTCATTGATGAGAACACTAAGGGCCTAATTAACACAGAGATGAGTCAGACCTACTGTGTACAAGCACTACACCACTACACTGTCTGTCTTTGTTAATTAACTCAAGCACGAAGATATGGAAAGACAGATATGGTCACTCCGCAGCTAAATTAGCTGCGCATACTCATGCGGTACCACCTTCCTTCATTCTGAACATTGGCAAAAAGTAATTTAAAAAGTATTTAGCAAACCTTAAGTGTCAGACCCAAGAGTGGAGCTCAAGACTTTTGGTATGATAGTGAGAGCAGGCTGCAGTGCCTCCCAGCCAAGTCATTTCTGTGCTTTGGCTACCCATCTGGAAAATATGGCCATTAATAAGCTCTTGTATTTATACAGTACTTTTAAATCTGTAGGTCTCAAAGAGCTAAGCGAAGGAAGGATAGCACTATTAATCTATCTATAGTTGTTCTACTTAACTTATAGACATTTTAAGCAATTTCGATGAAAGATACCATGGTCTAGTGGATAAAATATAGGTTGGTTGAAGTGAATTCTGGTTCAGGTACAAACTTTGGATATGATATCTGGAAAGTCACTAAAGTGCTTCAGTTGTCCCCATCCCAGAAGTTAGGGTGTAACAATATCATTCTCAACCTCATCAAGGTAATGGTGTGAACTAAATAAAGGTTGGGATGTCCAGAGATTTAGTTAGGCTTTTCTGTGAAAAAGCTGGACCTAGAACTCAGGATCTGTGCATGTTCTCCATTGACCTAGGGGACATTTAGGTGTGGCATTCAAGAAGAAGAGTCATATTGCCTCTATATAAATCCATGGTATGCCCAAATCTTGAACACTGCGTGCAGATCTGGTCACCCTATCTCAAAAAAGACACATTAAAATTTTGTTCTCTCTCAGCTTCACTGAGCAGGAATCTGGTGGCAATATCCTAAATATTTTACTATTCCTGTCCTTAAACTCTCTTATACACAAGGCCATGTCAAAATCAAACTATGCCTCTGATTCTATGGTGTAATGTAATTTTATTGAACAAATAGAGGGACATAAATATTAGCCACACTTAAAAAAAAAAAAAAAGGAAGCCATGTTATAGTCTTTTAATCTAAAAAAGTTCGTGCTCAATTTATTCAAACTTTTGAGAACACATTCTAATTACCAATGATACTCCCCTAAAATAAAGTATATGAAAGCACGAGGTTCTCTTTTTTTATCCCTGCTCCCCTTTTATTTTGTTTGACATTATCAGAAGATCAAAATCACCCCTAAACCAGGACCATGGCTTCAATATCAACTAAGGACAGACTGCCACCTCTCCGTAATAACTGGAATGCAGAGACAAGAATGCTAGACCTACAGCTCCCAACAGCTTAGGTTTCTACCATACTTTAGCTAAAGGAAGAACAGTGTTAGCTACAAAAGGACCCTTATTTTCTTTGTAAGCTGCAACCAGCCAACAGAAGGCAACATGCTCACCCCTCTTCCACCCACCTGTGCCTTAATGAATGAACTCCCATTGAAATAAGTGGAAACGTGATTAAGCTCACAAAGAGCCACAACAAAAACTCATTAATGCTTAGCTTAACTTCTACCTATTTTCTTTAAATATAGTCATTCTAGACCCAGTCCAAAGCTCACTGGAGTCAATGGAAAGATCCAAAGTTCCATTGAAGCCAACGGGAAGATTTTCATTGACTTCAATAAACATTGGGTCAGGCCTTATGTTTTCAAGGAGATTTAACTATATGAAAAGTTTGAAGGGGTAGTAACAAGCCATTCCGAGCTAAAGGTAGACATTGAAAGCTGACTGCCACCCCTACAAGACTCTCATCAATGGCTAGGCAGTTGGCATGGTGATTGTTGCTTATTATACTAACGTGATGTTTCATCTGTCAACACTCTGCCTCTCCACTTCCTTTGTTCTCTACTTGTGGGTTCTCATCAAATACTAACACTGTAAGCTTTTTGGGACAGGGACTAACATTTTTATTTCATGTGTGTAAAGCACCGAACACAATGGGGGCAGTGATTACTGACTGGTGTGTCCAGGTACTACCACAAAATAAATATCATTCCCCCTATTAACACAGTGATGTTAATACCTACTTGCCTCACAGAATAGAATAGCAATTATGAAGAAGCTGCTGACTCTCCATAATATGAATGGTTGTAATACAGAATAAATAGAGGTCTAAATATTTCTACTATGCAGTTGCTACTGAACCAGAGGAATCCAAGCCAGCTACGGTTGCTGCTCAGAACAGTTGCTGGAAATTATTCATGCAGGATGAGTTTTTATCTGTTCTGTGGGTTTTCTTAATTACTGCAATGTCATTAGCTATGCTACATAACTCCGTTGCTGTAGGAATAAGAAAAGCTTTTAAAGATCAGCCATGGATCTGAAACTCTCATCTGGTAGTTAGAAAGCAAGAGGTAAGCCACTTCTAAATCATACAGTCACTTGGCTAGATCACGAACACAACAATTTTCTCCAAGACAATTATTGAATAAGAAACCCTGATGTTTTTCAAAAATACACTCTAGGTAATATTTTTACAAATTGTATTTAAGTTAATAAATAAATGGGCCAAATTCAGGTCCTATTCCACTTTGTGAGGCAAAACAGGCATACCTCAGTGTTGCTACATTAACCATGCAAAAACAGCATTAACAAAAGCTGTACTCTTACTTGGCCACAGTTAGTACACGTGCATGAGACATGGGGCAGCAAGATCAAAAGACAGTACATGCTAAAATATACTGACTATGCTCCCTTGCCACAAGAATGTTCTTCCGTGGCTCCGGCCATTGAGGATCTATAGAATGTGAACTGGGGGGAGAGGGAGAATGGTGAACGACAGTTCCCCACTTTTTCATATTTGAAAGCGATGGCCTGAATATTCCCTTGAATATTTTCCTTGAGGAGTGACTTTAGTGCAGATCACGATGCAATGAAAACTGTCTAGTAAATTTGCTCCAGCACTTCACACAGTATAGCCTGTAGTGATCAATGGACACTTATCTGTGTACTTGATTCAAATGTGGGTTACAACTTTATTTTTGTATAGCACCCTTCATACAGTACCCAGAACACTTAAGAGTTAAAGTTACAAGGAAAATTGTTTTTATTTAGAGACTCATTCATTAGAAACTAGAGTGAGATTCCAAATACATAGACTACAGAACAACCATAACTGGTAACTTCAAGTTATTATTCTCCAAGTTTTCAGAAGTGGCCTTTTAATTTTGGATCCTCAATTTAGAAACCTATCTGACCTAAAATGGATTTGAATTTCTGTGGCGATAAAGCACTAAAAGATTCCAATGCCAATTATCAATGTTCTGAACCAGCCAGTCTCCTGGCAGGTTTTCTATGAGTATTAGAAGCTGATCATTTTCACATCTGCTTGTGCTAATCAGATCTCAGTATCCTATTAAGTCATTGCATGCCCACTGATTAGTTTTTGCCTTTTACAATTTTTAAAGTAAAGATTCTTGCCTTCCCAAATATTTCTAAAGATACAGGCCTGAAAGTACACAGAATATGGGAGAGTGTTATCGATCATGTCCTTAACTTTAATCTTTTGACCAATTAATTTTGGCCAACAGGCTTTACAAGCACTAATTATAACCTCTGTTTCTCTGCTCATTTGTGGCCTGTTCATATGTGCACTGAAGTCTTTTACAAAACATCCATAAGGCCACAACTTCAGCTGCGCTAACTGAAGTCAATGGAAATATGCTGATTTATGCCTGTTGAGGATCTGTCTCATTGACTGTAATGGGAACAACAGGATCAAGCCCTCAGTTAGCAGAACAGATATGACCTCTTAATATAATCCCAGTCTTTTGACCAGTGCACAGTATAAATCACTTTCAATACAGTGACAGCAGAAGATCAGATCAAATAACCTGGAGGCCAACTATTAAACAAAGAAAGAAATGGGGAAAAGAGACTCCAAAGAAAATAGAAGAATTCAGAAAAAGAACAATCAAGCATGATAAGATGCTTTCTGCAACAGTCTTAAGGCTATGTAAGTGGATGTAAATAATTTAACGATGCCCATGGTTTTCATTGGGCCCATTCCTTAAATTCCTATTGACTTCAGTGAGAGTGCTGCCTAGCTAAAGCCTTTACAGTGGAGCCCAGTGGGTAGAAGATTTGCATTAAAGCATCAAACCATTTACAAAAACAATTCTTGACCTTAATCGGCAACACCTGAATGGGAAAATATCCTGGATCTGAAATCCTCACTCAGGGATTTCAGATGGGTTTTCAGGAGAGTTTTCATGAACAGGAAGCAACTCCCATGGATGAACTGTATGCATCCTTGAATTTGCATTTTTACCATGGTGACTGGACACTAGATAGATTAGACTGGAGAGACACTTTCAAATATATAAGTCTAGGAGATGCACAACTACACCTCAGGATGAATCTATAAAGTGTACATCTAAGTCATCAGCTCATCCATGATCACATTTTTACTGCTCCTGTTGGCAATGCATTTTTAGCTGAACTGTGGGAGATGCTCATATGTAACGAAGGCTTGTATCTTTAATCCACCAGACCTGCTTATTTAAATGGCCATTGGGTGTTGATTTCTCTATCATACATAAAACACCTCAATCTCTTTTAAAACAAGCTGGCATAAATTTTCATTGAGTTTAGAGAAATGTGTGGCTACAGCACTGGGCAATTTGAAAATACACCCTGAGAAATAGATGGCAGGACTGGTCTTGTGGCAAGAACACAGGATTGAGGACAAGGTGGCCTTGGATTCTTATCCTGCCACTGACTTCCTGTGTGACCTTGGACAAGTCACTTCACCTCATCTGTTCCTCAGTTCCCCATTCATGATATGGGGATAACAATACTTGTCTAATGGGTTTTGAGAGATTAAATTTACAAAGTGTGTGATACAAAGACCACTGGAAACACATCAAAGAGTTTTAAATGAGACACTGGACGTTTGTGAAGCATTTCTAGATCCTCTAGTCTGATAGTGTAATATTAGCGCAAAGGATTATTAATTATTATTATAGTGCTGAGGAAGAAGAGAAGTGCAACTCAATCTTATTTTTCTTTCCTTGTAGTTTTAGTAATATTGTCATCTAAAAATATACTCAGTTAAATCTTTCCTGCATCCAGGCTTCTCTTTCAGTGCTCAGTCAAACCTTAGCTGAGCACACTACAACTTCAAGGGTTTTTTGGATCATCATGAAACTTTATAATGCCTGAAGGCAGCTGCCTTTCTCGAGGAGACTGGAATGTCCATGGTGTAAATATATTTTTAAACTATATGTGTACTTTTGGTATTCATTATCTATCAGTTGCTACAGTTAAACTGAATTTCAAGACATAGTTACAGTCCTGGAATATATTGAGCTTGGATATATCTTGTTTGTTATAATGCTGGGAAAACTCCCTCCCTGACCCCCTCAAAATTCTCACACTTGTCGTCAACATGCTTTATCACTCAATATATTTTGTTCCGTTGCCTATAACTAACTCTCTTTATTCTGAGAAAATTGTAACTATCGGTACTTATGAATACATTTAAATGAAGCATAGTAGCTGACTTTCCTCGATAATTTATGGTCAGTATTTTTAAACTTTATGTAGGGTTTCACCTCAGTGACTTGCATTAAAACGGATGGAAGAGTTATGGTTAAGCTTTCCAAATTGCTGGGGGGAAAATAACCAAGTTTTAGCACTCCAAGACAGACATAATCCTCCCTAATCATATATTATATTGCCACAGTTTAAGACTTCATGTTTTGATATAAAAAGCCTGCAATTTAGAATGCTATATCAGGTATTATTTTTATACCAAGGGTGGGTCAAAATCATCGTAGACCTGGTTCTACAAGGGTAGGCCATTATGTCTATCTGGAACCTTCACGGTCACTGGGGTCAATACTAAATTGATTCTGAGGCCTGTTACACCCATGCAACCTGATGCAGAGGTGGAGCAGCAGAGCTGTCCCTAGTGTATGCAGTATACGCAGTACTGGAAATAATGACACACTCAACTTTTTAGCACTCTGGCAAGTATAAGAAAATAACTCTATAGTAAACAGTTAAGATAAAAAATGGGTTGAAATGGGAAATATATTGTGTTAAAGTTGGAGGCAACTAGCACTAAAATAACTATTTAATACAGTTTTGCCCTTGAGGCCTTAGTCTCCAGCAGATACTCAGGATAATGGGTGGGGGAGATGGAAGGATAAGATGGAGAGGAAGTTCGAACCCAATAAATCCAGACATTTTGCAGGCAGTAAATGCTAAAGTATTGTCATAGTAATTGACATCACAAATGCCCTAAGCTAAAATGTATTGATTGCAGAGGTCAGCATTTTTGGCAGAAACAGCAGGTATCCTTATCCATTAGCCCTGAAATATTGAATATAACCAGGAAAACAGAGGAGAAAAAAAAAAAAAAGGGCAAGGAGGGACAGGAATTCTTGAGCAATAAAATTATCTTTGTCTTTAAATGATGTGAACTTATACTCCATTCAGCACATGCCAGCATTTACAGCATTGGTAAAGACTCTTATGAATTTCCCATTCCTCAGTCTACTCAACATGTGTTTGAATTCAGAATAGCCACAAGCAACGTAATTTAAAATAATGCACATCAGACTACATAATGGTGTATCTATTACTGTGTTACTACTCAAATGGGTATGATGATTTTCAAATCTGCAAGTATTTCTGTTAATATTATTAAAAATACAGACCCAGAAAAAGGTGCAGAGAGCTTTTAAAAGGAAACCATGTAAAGCTATGTCTACACCTGGAGCTAGAGGTGTGATTCCCAACTTGAACAGACAGGCTAGTGTGCTAAAAATAGTAGCATAGCTGGAGTAGTGCGTTCAGTGGCAAGCAGAAGCCACATAGAGGACAAACCTGGCCAAATCCCAGCGTGTGTTCAGGATTGCTGTACTGCATCACAGCTCGAATAGTTCCATGGGAACTTTAGTGTCTCTGCAGAGCAAACATGACCTCTGCTTTTAAGGTGAATGACCCATGCAGTAAGATACTGAATGATACTCATTTAGTCTACTTCTTCAGGAAAATGAAGGGATGCATCAACCTTGCTTGAACTTCAACATGTGGTTCCAGGGATTCTATATATACCAATTCTGATGTTTAGATCACTAAGAGCTCCCTTCCAGAACTGGACAAGCACTCACGTAGTTGAACCATGACCAATGGGACCAGTAACGTGAAGGCTTAAGGATGTAATACCTGAAAGAAACCAAAGCCAAATGAAAAGTACAATTTAATAGGCTTTTACAAAATTATAGTTATTATTACAATTTATTTGCCTATTTTGTTTCATTCTATTGATGGAAACAGAGTAGACGAAGATATCTTCAGCAGCCACACATGGAATCAGGGTTGGGCTCAACTCCGTGTGGATGGAAGGCCCTGGTTACAATAGCACAGTAAGTAGAAACTGTGCCTTTGGGAAGAAAGATGATTTTTACAGATCTTTAAAATAGGCCCTGATCAGTAAAAGCCAGATCCTGATCCCTTGATGCACGAGTAATATTTTGCTCCACTGAAGTCAGTGGAGTAAGATGTTATTCAGGGTGAATACAAATATTCCAATTTGGCTTTTGCATTGTGAAAACCTAAGCTAAAGACCACTGAAGTTAGTGGAAATCTTGACTTCAGTAGACTTTAGATCAGGCCCATTCTGAACAACATTCTTCACTTTCTGCATTCAATGAAGTGAGCTGTAGCTCACGAAAGCTTATGCTCAAATAAATTTGTTAGTCTCTAAGGTGCCTCAAGTCCTCCTTTTCTTTTTGCAGATACAGACTAACACGGCTGCTACTCTGAACCTTAGTGGTCACTCTCTTTCTACTTTTTTAATATAATATGACAGCTCAGTCACACCACTTGTGAGACAAAGCAGTTTACAGCCCATCTTAGTGCCTACTAGGGCTGTCAAGCGATTAAAAAAATTAATTGTGATTAATCACATGATTAAAACCATTAAGCACAATTAATCACACAATTAATCAGGCTTTTAAAGAATAATAGAATACCATTTATTTAAATTTTGGGGTGTTTTCTACATTTTCAAATATATTGATTTCAATGACAACACAGAACGCAAAGTGTAAAGTGCTCACTTTATATTTATTTTTATTACAAATATTTGCACTGTAACAAAAGAAAGAAATAATATTTTTCAATTCATCTCATACAAGTACTGTAGTGCAATCTCTTTATCTTGAAAGTTGAACTTACAAATGTAGAATTATGTACAAAAAAATCTGCATTCAAAAACAAAACAATGTAAAATGTTAGCGCCTACAAGTCCACTCAGTCCTACTTTTTGTTCAGCCAATCGCTCAGACAAACAAGTTTACAATGTCACCTGAAAGTGAGAACAGGCACATGCGTCCATGCTGATGACAGGTTCTGCTTGATAACAATCCAAAGCAGTGCAGATCGACGCATGTTCATTTTCATCATCTGAGTCAGATGCAACCAGCAGAAGATTGATTTTCTTTTTTGGTGGTTCAAGTTCTGTAGTTTCCACATCAGAGTGTTGCTCTTTTAAGACTTCTGAAAACATGCTCCACACCTCATCCCTCTCAGATTTTGGAAGGCACTTTAAATTCTTAAACCTTGGGTCGAGTGCTGTAGCTGAAATCTCACATTGGTACCTTCTTTGCGTTTTGTCAGATCTGCAGAGAAAGTGTTCTTAAAATGAACAACATGTGCTATAACATGAAATATATGGCAGAAAACAGGTAAAACAGAACAGGAGACATACAATTCTCCCGCAAGGAGTTCAGTCACAAATTTAATTAACACATTATTTTTTTAATGAATGTCATCAGCATGGAAGCATGTCCTCTGGAATGGTGGCCACACGAGGCATGAAGGGTCACACGAATGTTTAGCATATCTGGCACGTAAATATCTTGCAATGCTGGCTACAGAAAGGCCATGCATATGCCTGTTCTCACTTTCAGGTGACACTGTAAATAAGAAGAGGACAGCATTATCTCCCATAAATGTAAACAAACTTGTTTGTCTTAGCAATTGTCTGAACAAAAAGTAGGACTCAGTAGACTTGTTGGCCCTACGTTGTTTTGTTTATGAGTGCAGTTATATAAAAAAAAATCTACATTTTTAAGTTGCACTTCAACGATAGAGCAATTGCATGACAGTACTTGTATGAGGTGAATTGAAAAATAGTATTTCTTTTATCATTTTTACAGTGCAAATATTTGTAATCAAAATAATATAAAGTGAGCTTTATACACTTTGTATTCTGTGTTGTAATTGAAATCAACATATTTGAAAATGTAGAAAAACATCCAAAAATATTTAATAAATTTCAATTGGTATTCTATTGTTTAACACTGTGTTTAAAACTGCAATTAATCACAATTAATTTTTTAATCGCAATTAATTATTTTGAGTTAGTCCCATGGGTTAACTGCAATTAATTGATAGCTCTTGTGCCTACTGCTCTATTTGCAAAAATAAAAGCCCCACTACTACCCAGAATTCATCTGTTCAACTTGGAAAACTCTTCGAATATTTAAAAGCTGATAATTCAATAATACACCAAATGGAAATAATATTAACTAATTACTAACTCTAAGTGGTTAACATATTCAAATCAAGATACTCATCACTAATGGAATCTAGCAAACAAGTGGGGTAAAAAGGAAAGGAGACTCTAAGCCCACAAGCTGTTATAGCTGTTTGAATTCACCAACTAAGCCAAAGAAGCCCCTCCAAATTTCATGATTTAGCTACCACCAACTCATATATCCTTTCTACATACTGATCTCCAATGTATCTGTCAGGCACAGATGTGAAGGAGTGAGGTCTGCTTGGCATACAGACAGGTTCACTATTTTTTTTTTTCAAATTAAGACAGTTTAGATAAAGGTCATGAAGACCACTGCATTTTATTAGTTATATACCAATTTCTGTAGTGTATTTCAGGTAACACCTGGATGCTTTTTACAAGATTTATTTGGCCCAATCTACTGTCATACCAGGTGTACATCTGATTATTGACTTCAATAGTATTACTCTGAATGTACACTTTTGTAAGTGAGGGGAGAATCAGGTCCAATATATATATAAAATACCAATGGATACAGCTGTTATCCCTCTTTTATTAATTAAGCTGTCTAATCCTAGTTTTAGGGTTTTACTCAGGAGGAAAAATCCTACAAGAACTTAAAAAAAAAAAATAAAAAAAATATACTGTAACAGCCTAGACCATTAACTTACCTGGAGCAGTTGCCTGAAACGAAATGGTCAGCATTTTCAATATACAAATTTACTCTATCCTTGACTAAATGCAAGATAGCAAAATTCATAGAGCAAGTAGCAGAGTTACATCATAGATAAGTAGTAAAGCAAACCCTGCGTACATACGTGTACAGTGCATTGAAGTAGAAGCAGCAAGAAGACTAGATGATCATAATGGTCCCTTCTGACAAAGATGAAAGTAAGCCGGCCTTCCCAGAGGGCAATTTAAAGCCCTGGGGTAGCAGCGGCGGGGCTGCGGCAGGGATTTAGAGGGCCCCAGAGCTCCAGCCACTGCTACCGCCCCAGGCCTTTAAATCTCCGCCTGAGCCCTGCTGCCCAAGCCCTGGGGTAACAGCGGCGGGGCTCCAGAGGGGATTTAA
Source organism: Lepidochelys olivacea (assembly GCF_965140295.1). Lineage (NCBI taxonomy): Eukaryota > Metazoa > Chordata > Testudines > Cheloniidae > Lepidochelys > Lepidochelys olivacea. The sequence continues at coordinate 137,161,299 of NC_140411.1, forward strand.
AGGGCCCCGGGGCGGTAGCAGCTGCTGGAGCCCCAAGCCCTTTAAATCTCCGCCTGAGCCCTGCTGCCTGAGGCCTGGGGTAGCAGCGGCGGGGCTCTGGTGGGGATTTAAAGGGCCCCGGAGCTCCAGCCCCGCTACTGCCCCAGGGCCCTTTAAATCCCCACCTTAGCCCTGCTGCCCGAGCACTTGGGTAGGGGTGGGGGGGCTCTGGCGAGGATTGAAAGGGCCCCAGAGCTCCAGTGGCTGCTACCATCCCAGGCCTTTAAATCCCCAACAGAGCCCTGCTGCCGAAGCCCTGGGGTAGTGGCGGCTGGGCTCTGGAGTGGCTTTAAAGGGCCAGGGCAGTAGCGGCGGCTGGAGCCCCGGGGTCCTTTAAATCCCTGATGGAGCCCGGCCGCCGCTACCCCAGGGCTCGGGCAGCAGGGCTCAGGCGGGGATTTAAAGGGCTCCGGCAGCCACTACCACAGCGGAGCCCCAGGCCCTTTAAATCCCCAGAGCCCAGAGCCCCAGGGTAGCAGTGGCAGCCAGGAGCCCCCAGGGATCCTCAGTGATTTAAAGGGCTGGGGGCTCTGCTGCGGTGGCGGCAGCTGGAGCCCTGGGCCCTTTAAATCGCCCCCAAGCTCCAGGGTTCCCAGCCGCCTCTGCAGCTGGAGCCCTGCCCCTTTAAATCAAGATTTAAAGGGCCCGGGAATTTAAGGCCTTGCCTCTTCCAGTTAAGGCCACGTCTCTTCCGGTTGAGGCCACGCCCCCTGCTCAGGACTCCAGCGTACCGGTAAGTTCTCTAACTTAGTTTCACCTTTGCCTTCTGACCTTAATGTCTATGAATCTATGAATCCTTGGTTCTGCTAAGCCAACTTTGCACCGTTCGTTGGTTGGGGGCCAGCACAACAGAGTGCAAATTAGAGCAATGCCATCTTTAAGTTGCATGAAGGACTAAAGAGGTCCCTGCAGCCCCAGGATCAGAGACTGTATAGGAGGCATATAGCCTCCTTTGTTCCCTCCCTCTCATATCCTGCACCAAGTACTGGAACTGATCATGAGAATCTGATCCACAGTCTATGTAACTGCAAATTAGTCTGCTCCTGGAATAAACTAAAAAAGTAATAACACAACTTTAGACTGACCCTTCTAGATATTCAAGGACATCCTAGAAAGAAATAAGGAGCAGGAGGAAGGAATTTTGCTGAGGTCATGTCTAGTCACCACAAAATTAGTTCTGCAGAGATGGATACCAATAAAAGAGCTTAATATTATAGTTCAGTATATAGGGATCAATGGAGAAATCTTGCTTTTTTGTAAATCTTCTCAAATAAATAACAGAGAAATTTCCTGTGAGCTAGTCTCTTTGCAGAAGTGGACAGCTTCATTTTGATGTAGGTACATAGGGATTATATGGGCCACTTGTAAATATTCAGAAATAGTTTTATGTTTGTCACAGTTATTCTATACATTGCTCTCTTCTGATTTTGAAAAACACTACGAATACAGATTGTAAAAAAATACATCGAAGAAAAGCCAATATATTTTAGAAACATACATAATACATGCATATACATATAATGCCACCAGTTGTGCAAATGCAAATTCACATGAGTACTTTTACTCATATATGTAGTCTCATTTAAATCAAGGGGTGACCCCTGGGCTCTTAATCCCATCACTCGGGCAATGGGGCGAACCAGGCAGAGATAAGGTTAGGCCCAATTCCATTAAAGGGCCAGCTCACCCTGTGACAGAATCCAAAGAAAACTCCAGTAATAGCCATTCCATTGGTCACAGAGAAAAGTGATGAGCATTTTCATACCGTTGCACAAAGTAGCAAAAAGAAGCAGAAAGTAACAAATGACATTCCTCCATATTCGGCACTGCATAAAATTGCATTAGAGAGGCTTCTATCTTCTTCTTCCACCTGTCCTCTGTTGGCAACTACTAGAGCTGGGATGCTGAATTTGACGGATGAATGGTCTGAGCTGATACTGTAAATCCTGAGTTTCATTTTCACAGGTGAACCAGAGCAAAGAGGAATAAAACAAGTCGCATAAGATACACTAGATGGATGAATTGTAGAGAACTTCTATCTAATCATAGCAACCTCTCTATTCACTCATTCAGGCAAACTTAAGTGAATTATCTCCATAAATATGTCACTGCACACATGTGTGCATACACACACACTATTACAGGAACTGAGTGTACATTCACAAAAGTATTGTCATTCTTTGGCCTTTTGCAGAAATCTCATTAGCTCTATCCCAGATCAACTCCTTTGTGGATTTGACATCATTGTTCATACATTATCCCCCCCCACACACACACATTCCGCACACACAAATTAACACTGCACAGTCTCGGAGAGTATTTATATTTGCTAATCCATTCTAGATGCCTCACTTTGGTCTTCATTTGCCTAAATATGTACAATACTCCCATGGTAAACTGGATTAGAAGGAATCCTTTGGAGGAAAGAATTCAATAATTCAAATCTTTATTCCTCAAAAAATGAACAGTAAAAGAAACAAAGACACAGTTGGATTACATTCTAACAGTGTTTTTTAAATGTCATAAGAGATTGTAAATGCATATTATGGAATTTTATGCTAGCTATTACACTATATACATTTTCCTGGATATACTGTTAAATTCATGGGATGTATGGGTGTGTTAAATTAGGAAGACATTTTAATCTCAGAAGAATAAGCACTAAGGTCCTGATCCAAAGCCCATTGAAGTCACGGATTTCAATGGGCCTTGGATTATGCTTCAACAAGTGATAAAATAACTGTGCTTTTTATTTTTAGTGACTGGTTAAACTGACATTGGACGAGACATACCAAAATAATTGTGAAAATGCTTCTCAGAGCTACATGAAATTATTCTGTTTTAAAAGTCTATTTTTTAAAAACACAAAGCATCTCACAGGTCACCATGTTTGCATGATTCTAGACCCACTTGTCGCTTATGTTTTCACGTGATGTCTTTGGCAAGTTCAGTCAGGACAAATAAACCTGATCAATAAATAGAGTGTAATTTATCTATATGCAGATAAAGAAGAGAGCTGCCCCAGGGAACTGTTTCTAGGAAATAGCATAAATGCTGCACAGAGGACAGGAGCATTTGATAGGGCACAAAGTAATTGTGTGGCATCCTCTCCCTCTCCCCCCCCCCCCCATAGTTAGTAGGTGCTCCTAAGGGAGGTCACACACATGCAATACATTCAGTGCACGAAAGCCAAAGCTTTGCATTTCCATGCTCTGACGTGGTCAGCTCAGTGTTGCTTGCACATTTGTCCCTCAGTTATTTTCTTTTTAATCACCCCTATGATCCCAATTTGTCACTCACAACTGGTTCATAAATACAGCTCTCTACTTGCAAAAGGACCATATAACTTAAGAGAAAGCGGCCTTCAAACACTGCCTATGAACTAAGGTTAAATATAGTCAAACTTGAGCTCCGTACTAATTAAATGCTTCTCCCTGACCCTCCTTCCCTTTCTTCCTCTTTCCTTACAACAGCCCAGTCTACCTGAGTTTTCTGCCCTAAACATCCAAATCACAGTGTGTCACAATAAACTGTACAGCATAAAAACTCTCCTGGATTTTCACCGTGTCCAGGGTCTCGTCAGTAAGAAGACATAGACGAAAAGGATGAGGATTTATTTATTTTTAAAAACAGGGAGAAAAAGCCCAATAGGCAGCAGGGAAAAAAGAGCACAGATCTGTCAGCAGCCATTGTGGCAGCATTACTGTACTACAGCCCACTGCAACATTTAGCAGAACACTTTCCTCAAAAGAGCTTCAAGTGAAAGGCAATTTGAAAACAGGAGAATGACTGTGGGATGCAATTATGGTGATTAGTTCCACTGGAAATAGGGCTTCCTAACAATCCCCTCTAGGGCTTATGTTGAAGTCTATGTGTTTAAACCATGCCCACTGCTGTTTACAAAGCAGCCTATACTTAGCTTAACAGCAAGGATATACTGGGTTCAAGATGCCTACAATTAGGGCTGACTGGAAAACAAAGTCTGTCTTGTGAAAGAAAGGAAAAAGAGAGAGAGAGAGAGAGAGAGAGAGCACCTAGAACAGCCAGGAAACTGAGAGATCCAGGTTCAAGTACTGCTCTGAATAAGGCAGAGCTATTGGCTATATTCTGGGATCTCTCCTTCTCTCTGACAAAACAAAACAAAAAAACCCTTTTAATTGAAAACTTCTTTACCAGCTCCACCCACAACCAATCACTATAAGCAAAACAAATGTAGATAGTTACAAGATAAAATTATTGTAAATGCATGATGGTATTAGTACACACCACTATAATCGAATTTTAGCTTCCTTGAAAGTGTAAAGTTATCTGTAAACTGATGTTTAAGAAACCAAATTTTAAGCAACAGCTACAATTCACTTAGGGCCAGATTATGACTGCCTTACTCACATTAACCAGTACCTTACTCCATAATGGTATCAATAATGTAAGGTATTATTTATCATGAGTACGAATATCACCACCTCACCCTTAAATTAGACAATTAGGGGGAGATTTTTCAAAGGCACAAATAAGAGTTGTGTGTCTAATCATCCACTGTGCCTTTGAGAAATCTCTCTCTTAAAAGGCAGTAGCTTTTTAAAAGTAAAAGGATTTGTTCCAATGACAGAAATATTTCATTGGTGAATGTAAAGAATTAGGTCTTCCTAGAGAGCAGGTTTTAAAAAGTCATTAATTTTATTCAAGACAGCCAGGAAATCCTTGAGAAGTTATCCATACAAAGTAAAAGGTTAAAACAAATAAGTAACCTGGCTTATTAAATTTGAACTTCAAGATGGAGTTCACAGAATTACTGATTTTCTAAAAGCAATAACCAGCGGGTTGTGCAGCTTGCTTACATGCAAGAGTACATCCTCACAGCAACAAAATCGCTGCTTTATTGCTTTATATAGAATTGACAGGGACAGAGAATTGACTAGACACTTTCATCAGAAATTTCAGGAGCGGAAGGATGACAAATCACAAGGGACAGTCAAGCCTGTTCACATTCTGTCTCTCACATACAGTCTCACAAAAGCTTCCTCCACTGGACACTCCCCAGGTGGCTGTGTTGGGTCCTAGACCCATGTACTTCCCTGGATCCAAGTAGGTTCCAGCACTTTCTTTTGCCTCTCTGATACATTTACAGTGTGTCAGTCTGTTACCCTTTCACAGAAATGGGACCACACAGCGCAGCTGCCCAAAGCCTCCAAGTTCAGTGCTGATCCCTCAGACTCTGCCAATGGCTTTATCCTGCCCTCTTCCACAACTCCAGCCATGTGGGTGCTCTGGGTTTATAGTTTAACTCTTCAGGGGCAAATGACAGTGAAGGTTGAAGCAAAAAGACATGAAAGTATGCCCTTCTGTCCTGTCCAAAGCCAAGCTTCCTCCTTCCTGTTCTCTGACTAAGGGCATGCCTACATGTAGTCCGGTGGTGGTTGTCCCTCCCCTCTGGGTCGGAGGGAGGCCAGACCACCTCACTAAGCCTTTGGGATCTCGGTCTATTATTGGGGGAATTAGCAGTTAGGCATTAGTGTCCCAACTGGCCTAATGGGGTTGAACTCCCAGATAGGCAATTAGCTTCAGCCAACAGTCTATAGCCCTTGGGCTCTTTAAGCAGGGACTGGGCAAACACTGTTGGCTATTGGCTCAGGTCTCTTGATGCAGAGACAGAGCAAACCCAGGGATCAGGCATCCTAGCTCTGGCGGATGACCGACGAATGTAGGCCTCTGGACCTGGCAAGGAGAGGCTGCCTCCCCAGCGGTGGGGAGGTAGATGGGGCCCATGCCCACCCTACTTCACCGGACGGGCCCTAACAACCCAGGGCCCTAACAGTGGCGGAGTGATCCACCACTGGGTTAGTGGGGCCGTAGGCAGAGCTACAGCCAGACTGAGGTCAGCTGTCCCTGGGCCACTTCCTCCCCTCCCCTCCCCTCGGGGTGTACCTGGGTCAACAGGTCATCCTCCGGCCCTTCTGGGTAGGTGGTCAGCGGCAGTACTGGCAGACCCATGGCAGAAGCAAGTTCCATGGCGGGAAGGGGGCCGCTGGGATCAGCAGTGTCAGCAGCCGAAAGCGAGCAAAATTCATCTGCCTCCCTCGATGTTTCAGTCCCAACTGAGCTTGTGTCCTGGTTACGTACTTCCGGCAGGAGGGGCCAGGCAGCCCTGGCTTGCCCACTTGGGCACAGAGGGTGGTTCCTACCCCTCTGGCTTGGAGGGAGGCCACACTGCCTCTCTACACTACACTTCAAAATTAAGTCGACTTAAGTTATGTTAACATATAGCTACCGCAGTAATTTGTTTGACTTTTAATAGCCACACTATTCTCCTTCTGTCAACAGTGCACATCCTCACTGGGAGCACTTGCACCAATTTAACTGACAGTGCCCCACAATGCCCCACACTGACATCCTGAGCTCTGCCGCCCGGGGCTGACAGCTGGAGCCCCACTACCACTTCCTAGTGAGGGATTGGGGAGGGTGGGGGCAGGAGAGCCCGAGCCTGGGCTGCCTCTTGGTGAGGAATTGGGGTAGGGGAGAGAAGAGCCCGAGCCCAGGTGGTGGGGCTCCAGCTGTGGGCAGCAACAAGTGACATAAGCAACACAGTGTCTGTCACTGCGTTAACCTAACAAACTACATCAACTTAAGCGCTAAGCCACTCACACAGGTGAAGTTATTAAGTCGGTGTAGTGGGTGACTTACATCAGTGTGAGCAACATTTTAGTGTACTTACAGCATTAGGATGATGTAAGCTGCCTTACGTCGACCTAATTCTGTTGTGTAGACCAGGCCTTAGTCCCTCAAGTTTGTGTGTCCTACCACCACCACCATCTGGTTCCTTTGTTCAGCTGCTGGGGATTTTCCACTCTCCACACCCAACCCCCTGCCAGAGGCACCGACTTTCTAATGTGCCAGGGGATGCTTGACCCCTGCTCTGCCCCAGACCTCACCCCCACTCCACGCGTTTCCTCAAGGCCTATCCCTGCCCTGCCTCTTCCTGCCCTCGCCCCGCCTCTTCCTACCCCTATTCCACCCCCGCTCCACCTCCGCCCTGCCTCTTCCCATCCCATTCTGCCCGCTCCCCTGAGCGCACCCCACCCTCGCTCCTTCCCCTTCTCCCCAGTGCCTCCTGCCCACCACAGAGCAGCTGATCATGATGGGCAGGAGCTGCTGGGAGGGAGCGGGAGGTACTGATCGGGGGGGGGGCCTGCCAGTGGGTGCTCAGCACCCACCTTTTTTTCCCATGGGTGCTCCATCCCCAGAGCACCCACGAAGTCAGCGCCTATGCCCCCTGAAGAGAATTTGGAACAAACTGGCTTCCTCCAGCCATTCTATTGATCTATCTGGGCCAATTCTATTCACTAGTTAACAGCTCTTAATGACAGTCTCTTCAAAGACAGATGTACAGGCTCCATTTCCTCATGTCACTACCCTTTGGAATTTCAGTCCAACATGGAGGTAAAAAGTCAACAAGGAAGGTAACCAGCTTTACAATCAAAATAGAGTTTGCCACTTGATAAAGATCTATACAGAGAGCTGATAACCTGAAAACAGAAATTTGTTAGTTGTACATTAGAGAAACAAGGTGGGTGACATATCTTTTATTGGACCAACTTCCTTCGAAGTTGAAGCTGGTCCAATAAAAGATATGATCTCACGCACCTAGTCTCTCTAATATTCTGGGACTGACACAGCTACAACTACACTGCATACAACAATTAGTTGTACATTGACAGGTTCCCTCCAAATCATCACAACATAACTTTCACTTATGCTACTTCTCAAATGTTTGTTTCACATCTCCTCCTCCCCTGTATCAAAGGCTCACTGATCTATAGGTTTAAAATTGAAGCTTGAAAGCAGTTGGGAACGTCTGGAAATATCTAAAGCTACACAAGCAAGAATGAGGAGCATAGTTGTTTTGGAATCAATGTGACCTACTGCGTCACATTATAGAGAAGCAGTAGTTAAGGTTGCAATCTACTTCCATTGCTAAGCCCTATTTTGTTCTCCTATAACTTTGGCTAGGAAGATTGGTTTGGCCTGACCTGAAAATTGTTTCATTTACTGTGACAGCAAAGGGGAATGAGGAATGGTCTTCAAACTTGGAAAAAAAAAAGTCACAGGGCAGTAAAAACTACCCCAATTTTGAAAGTGTGGCTTTTGTCTATCATTTCTGTCCTTTTACTACACAACTATTAGAATGTACATAAAGCCATACAGAGCCCCACAGATCACTGGCTGGTTTGAAAAATTGTCTCTTAAAAATGACATTGCTTCACTTTCCATCCCTTTGGTTCCTGTTTCCCCTTCAGTTCCCTCCCGCCCCGCCCCCGCCAATTACTCACCCTCTCCCTCTCTTTGTGGCAACTGACCTCTTTTGCCCATATATTGACTGCAAGCTCCTTTAAAGGCTGCTCAGTGGCCCACTCTCCCTGCTGGTTGTCTCTCTCAACTGTATACATCTGGTTCTCAGCTCCACCGCCTCCCCAAGATACATGTTGCTGATCTGAGTGCACCCCATCCCTTTGGGGGGCATATCCTACAGGTGGGATAGTACTGATGCAATTCTTTCCAGTGGCAACTTTCTCTTCAATTTTAATATTATTTTCTTGAATGCAAGGCAGACAATGATGATCACCTCTAAAGTTAACACATCTCTCACAGCCCAATCCTGCAAATCCTTACTTACATGTGTTGTCTTGACTTCAGTGGGAGTACTCATGTGAGTAATGGAAATTTGCTCAACTAAAGGGATTACAAGTTCAGGCCAACACCGAGTTGTATAAACACGGTAAACCATTGTCATTTTTGTACACAGTTACATCAGTCCAAGTGTTTCTCAAAGGGAAATAATGAGACCACATAAGTAGAGGCTGACTAAAGTAGCAAAAATTAATAAATAGATGTATCAGGTCTCCAGTATGCAAACGTAAGTTTTGGATGGCCTGAAAATTATTTAACCTAAGACACGAATGTTCATAGTAAGGAAAGGGCTGCTTAAATTTCCATTACAACACAAATAATGGAACTGTCATAACAAATAATAATAATGAAAGACATAAAGTTGGACAGGGTATGCAAAATTTGAGATATAGCCCAATTCTTAGGATCCAAATCAACACTAAATACAAATATTTCTTGCCTAGCTAGTGTATCCTGCCACAGTAGTTCTAGACTTAAAAATGAATCTATGTTAAACACAAAACAATAAACAGTAAGAATGCTTTGATCTTATTGCCCTTTGTTTAATATTGCACATAGCTTGTTATAGGTCAACTACATTAATTGCGAAGTGGAGCTAGTTCCTTATAAGGAAGGCTCATTCAGATCTAAGAAGCCTTCCAAATAAGTATATAGAAGTATCCGCTGAACAATCTAAGGTGCCCCATAATTTGCTACTTGAACTTCTTCTGTAATTTCTAGAGCAAATACTGTTTTGATTTCATGCCAGGCTGAACTGTTTTAGTTTATCTGGGGTTGATTGCACTTTGCATTATTAAGGTTGCCGAACACTTTCCATTGTAAGATCCTCTTTTCAGTTGCTTATAACTTTGCTAAACTTTAACTGTTTGGGCTGAAATTTTCCATGCCAGTTGTCTACTTCAGGCTCTGTCTACACTAAAGAGCCTATGCCAGCATAGCCCCAAAGTGTAGATGCAGCATACACCACAGAAGGAGTTCTGCTGTTGAAAGAACACCACCTCCCTGAACAATGTTGGTTATGCCAACCAAAGCCCTTTTCTGTCAGCGTATCTGCATCTACACTGAGATTTTCTCAGCATAGCGATGTTAGTAGGGTGTACGGTTTTGTCACACCCCTGACACCATAGCTATGACAGTACAAGTTTTAAGTGTAGACCAGGTCTCAGACAGAACTTTCAAAAATTTATCAAAACTGTTTCCCCAGTTTCTGAGAACAAGACTAGGAAAACATATGTTGTTTTGACCATGTTAAAAAAATCCTGGCAATCTTTTCTTTGAAAAGTTCTAGCACCTCTATCTTCAAGCACAGACTTGAAATTTGGCAGGGGATGAGAGGAAAACTGGGACTGGAAATTGAGGAGTTGAGAGGGTGGAGAGGCCAAAGGGGTGAGACTAGGGTGTCTATGCTACAAAGTTAGGTCACCTTAACTACATCGCTTCAGGCTGTGAAAAATTTCACACCCTGTGCAACATTATAAGCCAACCTAAGCCCTGCTGTAGACACTGCGAGGCTGACAGAAGAATTTTTCTGTCAATCTAGCTAGTGCTTCTTGGAGAGATGGATTTACTACGTGATGAAAGAATCCTTTCTGCCACCGTAGTAAGAGTACAGAGCTGCAGATATACTGCTGTAGCATTCTAGTGTAGACATACCCTGAGACATACCCTTAGTGGGGCCCTATGCACAGCTTCATTTTCGGGGCCGCACCCTGGGGACCCAGCCAAGAAAAAGAACTTTCTCTCTTATCTCCCCCCATTTTTCATTCTTTTTTCTTCATCCTCCTCCTATGTTATAAGTAATGGGAAGTAAATGAAAATAAAGTGAGGTACCTTGACTGGGGCAGGGGGTTGGGGTGAAGGAAAGGGTGCGGGGGGCAGGCTCTGGGAGGAAGTTTGGGTGCTGGGTGCGGGCTCTGGGCTGGGGCAGGGGATTGGGATGCGGGAGGGGGACAGGGGGGCAGTGCTTACCACAAGCGGCACAGCTCCCAAAGCAATTGGCACACACCCCCTCTCGGGCAGCGGCTCCTAGGCGGGGGGGACATGGGGATCTCTGCGCGCTGCTGCCCGTAGGCGGCACCCCCACAGTTCCCACTGGCCGCAGTTCCTGCCCAACGGGAGCTGTGGAGTTGGAGTTTGGGGTGGGGGCTGCACGTGGAGACACATACACACCCCCAGGGGCCACAGGAAGATGCCGGCCACTCCTGGGAGCGAAGTGGCACGGAGGGAGGTAGGCAGAGTGGGCTGGGAGCTGCCTTAGCCCTGCTGCTGGCACATTTCTGCATGCCCCTTGGGGATAGGGGGCAGCAGGTCTCCGTGCACTGCCCGGGGTGGGGGTAATTCGCAGAGCCGCCTCCCCCACCACCAGGGGCACGCAGAGATGTGCCAGCAGTCGGCCAATGCCAGGAGCGGCGTGGGGCCACCAGCCACAGCATGCAGGCAGCCTGCCTGCCTGAGCCCTGCTGCGCTGCCGGCTGGGACTCTGGGGCAGGTTGTCAGATATTTGTCCTGCATTTTGGAGGCCCCCGCTGTCATTGGGGGCTTTGTGCCACCTCACAGTCTGTTTCATGGTAAATCCGCTCGTGGGGACGAGGAGGAATGGGGAAGAGACAGAACTGGAATAGGGACAGGTTGGACGTGATGGGACAGAAGGGGTCAAGCTAGGGGAGAAAGGACAAATATCATCTGACCACTTGCAACCTTAATTCTGGCATTTCCTAACTTGTGAGTGCTTGACTTTGCAACCTTAATAATTTTATCTTACTGTAGTTTTTTGTGTAATAATTATATATTTTATATAATGCTTTTTTACACACACAACCACCCACCCACCCCAGCCGCGTAGCCAGGTGGAGGGAACAGGGGGAGCGATCCAAAAAAAAAGGCGCCACCCGCAGCGGCGCTTTTACTCCCCCAGTGGCGCTCCGGTGGCCGGCCCTCACTCACTCCGGGTGCCTTCGGCACTGAAGGTCCCGCTGCCGACGTGCCGCCAAAGACCCGGAGCGCCGCCGGGTGAGTAAAAGCGCTGCAACGTGTGGCGCCCCTTTTTTCGGATCGCTCGCCCGGTTCCCTCAACAGGGGAAAATTTAAAAGGCACCAAGACATTCACAAGGCGCCACTTGTGCTCAGTGGGGGAGCGGCTGCTCCCCCGCTCCCCCCCTAGCTACACCACTCACACACACACACACACACAACATTAAAGTTGCAAAGTCAAGTTCTCAAAAAAGTTAGGAAATGCCAGAATTAACATTGCCTGGGCAACCTTACTTCAGTCCCCTTGTCCATACGCATTAAGATATACCCTTTAATTACTTGATCACTTGCAATTTTTTCTATGAGTCCGCTGCCTCATTTAGTGAACAGGTAGTTGTGATGGTTCCCAGTGATAGCCAGGTTTGTGGGGTACGTCTCTACCACCTTAGTGTGAGGAAGCCCTGACTGTGCCTGTCATAAGCCAGCTCCCCAACTCCATCGACTATTGACAATACAATTACTCCCCTCCAGGCTTCTGCAAACCCCCCCCCCCCCTTACAGGTTAGAGATAGACACACTCCAACACCCAAGTCCTCCAAGCATCTCCCTGAAGTATCCAGTTTGTGTTCCACTGGATCCTCTCAGAATTCACAGATCCACTACTCTCAAAGGAGTAGTACACAGCAGCTTATCTGTTTCACCTCAGAATCACTGCTCCGCTTACCTCACAGCACTTAGCTATGTTTACAGTGAAAACAAGAATAAATGTATTCAACAAAGAACAGAGATTCTAATAATAGCAATTAAGATTAATGGAAACAAAGTGTTACATATAATACATAACCATAACATGCATTCTGGAACCTAAACCTAACAAACAATATGACCTCTTATAGAATCATAGAATATCAGGGTTGGAAGGGACCTCAGGAGGTCATCTAGTCCAACCCCATGCTCAAAAGCAGGACCAATCCCCAATTAAATCATCCCAGCCAGGGCTTTGTCAAGCCTGACCTTAAAAACTTCTAAGGAAGGAGATTCCACCACCTCCCTAGGCAACGCATTCCAGTGTTTCACCACCCTCCTAGTGAAAAAGTTTTTCCTAATATCCAACCTAAACCTCCCCCACTGCAACTTGAGACCATTACTCCTTGTCCTGTCCTCTTCTACCACTGAGAATAGTCTAGAACCATCCTCTCTGGAACCACCCTCTCAGGTAGTTGAAAGCAGCTATCAAATCCCCCCTCATTCTTCTCTTCTGCAGACTAAACAATCCCAGTTCCCTCAGCCTCTCCTCATAAGTCATGTGTTCCAGACCCCTAATCATTTTTGTTGCCCTTTGCTGGACTCTTTCCAATTTATCCACATCCTTCTTGTAGTGTGGGGCCCAAAACTGGACACAGTACTCCAGATGAGGCCTCACCAATGTCGAATAGAGGGGAACGATCACGTCCCTCGATCTGCTCGCTATGCCCCTACTTATACATCCCAAAATGCCATTGGCCTTCTTGGCAACAAGGGCACACTGTTGACTCATATCCAGCTTCTCGTCCACTGTCACCCCTAGGTCCTTTTCCGCAGAACTGCTGCCTAGCCATTCGGTCCCTAGTCTGTAGCTGTGCATTGGGTTCTTCCGTCCTAAGTGCAGGACCCTGCACTTATCCTTATTGAATCTCATCAGATTTCTTTTGGCCCAATCCTCCAATTTGTCTAGGTCCCTCTGTATCCTATCCCTGCCCTCCAGCGTATCTACCACTCCTCCCAGTTTCGTATCATCCGCAAATTTCCTGAGAGTGCAATCCACACCATCCTCCAGATCATTTATGAAGATATTGAACAAAACTGGCCCCAGGACCGACCCCTGGGGCACTCCACTTGACACCAGCTGCCAACTAGACATGGAGCCATTGATCCCTACCCGTTGAGCCCAACAATCTAGCCAACTTTCTACCCACCTTATAGTGCATTCATCCAGCCCGTACTTCTTTAACTTGCTGACAAGAATACTGTGGGAGACCGTGTCAAAAGCTTTGCTAAAGTCAAGAAACAATACATCCACTGCTTTCCCTTCATCCACAGAACCAGTAATCTCATCATAGAAGGCGATTAGATTAGTCAGTCATGACCTTCCCTTGGTGAATCCATGCTGGCTGTTCCTGATCACTTTCCTCTCATGCAAGTGCTTCAGGATTGATTCTTTGAGGACCTGCTCCATGATTTTTCTGGCGACTGAAGTGAGGCTGATTGGCCTGTAGTTCCCAGGATCCTCCTTCTTCCCTTTTTTAAAGATTGGCACTACATTAGCCTTTTTCCAGTCATCCAGGACTTCCCCTGTTCGCCACGAGTTTTCAAAGATAATGGCCAATGGCTCTGCAATCACAGCCGCCAGTTCCTTTAGCACTCTCGGATGCAACTCGTCCGGCCCCATGGACTTGTGCACGTCCAGCTTTTCTAAATAGTCCCTAACCACCTCTTTCTCCACAGAGGGCTGGCCATCTATTCCCCATGTTGTGATGCCCAGCGCAGCAGTCTGGGAGCTGACCTTATTAGTGAAGACAGAGGCAAAAAAAGCATTGAGTACATTAGCTTTTTCCACATCCTCTGTCACTAGGTTGCCTCCCTCATTCATTAAGGGGCCCACACTTTCCTTGGCTTTCTTCTTGTTGCCAACATACCTGAAGAAACCCTTCTTTTTATTCTTAACATCTCTCGCTAGCTGCAGCTCCAGGTGCGATTTGGCCCTCCTGATTTCATTCCTACATGCCCGAGCAATATTTTTATACTCTTCCCTGGTCATATGACCAACCTTCCACTTCTTGTAAGCTTCTTTTTTATGTTTAAGATCCACTAGGATTTCACCGTTAAGCCAAGCTGGTCGCCTGCCATATTTACTATTCTTTCGACACATCGGGATGGTTTGTCCCTGTAACCTCAACAGGGATTCCTTGAAATACAGCCAGCTCTCCTGGACTCCTTTCCCCTTCATGTTAGTCATGTTAGTTATCTAATAAGGTACTGCTTACCCAAAGTCCTTCTCACTCAGTTTTTCAACCAGGACAGCTGAGACCCTCCTTTCACAAGACCAAGCCTGCTAGCAGCTTGTCTTCCTAGATGAAGAATGCCAGAACATCTCTCTGGACGCCGAGGTATATATTTGTTTTTCACCTCTAAAAAGCTCCCCCTTCACCTCTTCCTGAAGTCCCCACAATCTCTTCATTAGCATTTGATTCAGTACCAAAGTAAACTTCCATTGTAAGATACACAACACACAATAGTCAACCAGGGAGATAAGTGTTTCCCGCCTGTTGTCTGATGTACTCTATTACGTCTACAGTATGAAATTATTTTGAAATTATTCTATTCGAATGCTACCTCTTGGTCACCTGCCTTTAACTGCAAGGCTTGAAGAACATAATTTCCAATATAGGCAGAGGTGAAAGTAAGCCAGTATGGTACAGTGTACATAGCTGACCGTATCGGCAGGGGGCAACTTCCCCAGGAGAGCAATTTAAAAGGGCCCTGGGCTCCTGGCAGCAGCCGGAGCCCCTGGCTCTTTAAATCGCCACCAGTGCCCCGGGGCTCCCAGCCACTGCCGCAGCTACAGCTACAGATACCATGGGGCTCCGGCGGTGATTTAAAGGTCCCAGGGCTCCCGGCTACTGCGGCCGGGAGCCCCAGGACTCTGGCAGTGATTTAAAGAGCTCAGAGCTCCCGGCAGCGGCTGGAGCCCTGGGCCCTTTAAATTGCTGCCAGAGCCCCGAGGTAGCGGTAGCAATTTAAAGGGCCCAGGGATTTAAAGGCCCCGCCCCTTCTGCCTGAGGCCCCACCCCTTCTGCACGAGCCTCCCCCCCACCCCCCAGTACCCCGACCCTGTGTACCGGTAAGTTCCTTAAGTTACTTTCACCCCTGAATATATGTATCTATCTCCTTACATATTATGCACACGTAACCCCTCTCCTGTTCACCATTCCAGTAAGAAGTTGTTTTAGATAAGGCAAGTCTGCAGTGTGGCTTTTTATACATCTTTGTGGGACTGGGTTCCTCAGTGTGCTTTGCATTCACCAGTGTGTATTCACCTCACACTAAGCCCACTCAGACTAACCACCAGGAACAGTTTTATTCTGTAAGGAAACACAAAACAGGCTTTCAGTCCAGCAGCCTCTTCTCTGCTTGCCTCCTGCTTCCAGCTTCAGTGCTAAAACTTCCTGTTCAGAGGGCAGAGGGTACTTCCTGTTGGATTCTCTCAACACTCAGTAGTTCAGAGGCGACATGTGTGGGGGACACGCAGGGTCATGTGCCCCCTCCCCCTCAGATTCTCAGGACGCCTCTCACTGGGACACCCAGCAGCAAGGAGGCATCGGCTCCCCTTGGCAGTAGCACTCACTGTGTGTCCATGCAGTGTGGGTAGGGAGGAAGTAGCAGGGCAGCTGGCTGCAGGCTGGTTCCCCCGTCTCCCTCTATTACGATATCTACAGACATGAGACTCAACTTGCCCAGGGTAGGGTGGTTTCTCCAGAAATCCTCTGTCATGGTTGTGACCTGTGACCCTGAATCAATTAAGACCTTGCACAGGATACCGTTGACCTCCAAATTTTCTTCGTTCAGGGTCCCCACCAGGCCAGAATGCTCGGTTGCTATTGGTAGAGTATGCTGGGAAGTTGTGCACACTGATACTATTTGGGGGACTTTTCATCAGCTCTGTGCCCTTCACCTGACCCTTGGTGTCATAGAATCATAGAATCATAGAATATCAGGGTTGGAAGGGACCCCAGAAGGTCATCTAGTCCAACCCCCTGCTCAAAGCAGGACCAATTCCCAGTTAAATCATCCCAGCCAGGGCTTTGTCAAGCCTGACCTTAAAAACCTCTAAGGAAGGAGATTCTACCACCTCCCTAGGTAACGCATTCCAGTGTTTCACCACCCTCTTAGTGAAAAAGTTTTTCCTAATATCCAATCTAAACCTCCCCCACTGCAACTTGAGACCATTACTCCTCGTTCTGTCATCTGCTACCATTGAGAACAGTCTAGAGCCATCCTCTTTGGAACCCCCTTTCAGGTAGTTGAAAGCAGCTATCAAATCCCCCCTCATTCTTCTCTTCTGCAGGCTAAACAATCCCAGCTCCCTCAGCCTCTCCTCATAACTCATGTGTTCCAGTCCCCTAATCATTTTTGTTGCCCTTCGTTGTCGAACCGTAGCAGTTTAAAGAAGAGAGAACCTCAGCTTGAGCTGGCTCCGTGAGGTGGGGCTGAACATGTTGATGACAGCCCTGGGCTATACGGCCTTCTTGTCCACAATTGTGGCATATGAAACAGCCTCTGGCTATGGACACTAACATCAGGGGTACCTTGACCACATCCCCATCTAGAATTTTAGGGTGTGTCCCCCTGACTACTGTGCCCTGTTGCAGTTCCAGTTCCTCTGGTTGTCCCATTGTCTCATGGCTCTGTCTCTGGAGGACAGTCAGCTCCTGGATTAGCCCAGTTAGGCCTGTCACTGCTTCCTGTAGCATGTGGCCTGGAGTACTCCTGGGTAGAGGCACCTCTGGAGCAATCTGCACAGCATCATCTGCCAGGGCAGCTTGTTGCAGACTGTTTATCCTCTGGGCTGGCACATCCATTCTACCCTCTATGTTTCTCTCCCGGGCCAGCTGATGCAGTTCTCCTTGCAGCTGTCAGAATGTCAAGTAGCAGCGTTGCATAGGTGCCAACCTGTTGTGGACTTCTCACTCCTGGATGCCCCACATGAACTACTGTGTGAATTTATAGCCCCAGTCAGGGAAAGGATGGCCCCCTCAGAGCTTCTCCTCTACTACCCACAGTAAGGCCCCTAATTTGATGGCATAGGATGAGACTGTTTCTCTAGGGCATTGGCGTCTTTCATAAAAGTCTGTCATGGGGTTCAGAGACAAATGGCAGTTCCTATACTCTGCTCTAAGTTCTTCAATGGCTCAGGATGGAAATTGCTCCTGAGGTGGCAGGTTAAGGTCCCCTCACTCAATGCAGCAGTTTGAAGTCCACAACCTGTAGTTCCCACCTCTGAAGCCCACTGGATCTTGAACCACACACACACACACACACACTTTACAAACATCATGATGAGCGGAGTGACACAGGTTTTCAGTAGAGCCCTCACATGACACTCTTTGGTGAACTAGAATGCAAATACCAGACTCAGGGGATCCCTGTAACCCATATGCACCCCCCGTGCTCTCTGCCAGTTGGCATCAAGAGGTCATTGGGTCACTGTAGTTATTCAAGAAGAATTGCCCTCTTTTAAAATGGCCTCTTCCCTCCCCTCCCTACACTGTTCCAAGTTGAAGTGAAGCCAAACTATCTTTAAGGAAGATTATAAATCTTGATCTATTGGATGGCAGCAATTAACACTGTGAAGAACAAGTGAATAAAGACAGTGAATGTTATGTGTCACAGCATACAAACAGAGAAGTAGATAAAAACATAAATGCTCTTGCTGAGAGATTGTAGCATAACACTACATTATTTCTGAGAATTCAGAACAATACACACACAAACCCAAAAACAAAGAGAGAAAACAGGCTGCTCGCCAAAGCAGAAAGGCACAGCTCACCCCCACCTTGCTTTAAGCTGGCTCTCTCCAGACTGACTCTGCTCGCAGCAACAGAGCTCTCTAGCCTGCAAGCAGGACTAGGAACCACTCCCACCCACACCCCCAGCTCTTAAAGCAATAGTTCGTGACTCCAACACAAGTCCTCAATACACCACAGCGGCCATCTTTGTTGGGGGAACCTATGGCCTCAGGCCCACTTAGTATGATAGGAGATGGCAGCCATTTTGAAAGAGGACTGTTATTTGTGGGACTCTCTGTAGAATGTTATTTGTCGGCCTCTGCTGAAGGAGAGCTTTCAGTTTTGAAAAATAGGGACAAAAAAGACCATTAAACCTAAAAAAACCCCAACCTTATTCAAATGGAACTTACACATAATGTTTCAGTTAATTTTAAACCATATGGGACGTTTGAGTAGTCAATTATTCCATTATTAAGATTAGGGGAAAAAATAAATCTGACGCTGGGTTTTTAAAAGGACCAATTTTCAATTTATTTCAACTCTAAATTAATAAACAGATTTGAAAATTCTCAGAATATTCATTCTATGCTCAAAAAGTAAACTCTAATTTTGGGGAGGATATGCTATTTCAAACATAATAGTGAGGAGATAGAGAAGGGATACAGTAATGAGTTTCAACTTTGTTGAGTGAGCAGGTGGTTTCAGTGCAAAACCTCAACTAAGCCTTAACTATGGACTCTCAACTGATGCCTCCATAATAACATGTCACCCACCTCTGAGCTCTGATTGGTTTTCCTCCTGGCCGGAAGACATAATGAGGCCATGAAACAGCTGATTGGGAGGTGCGGGGAGGGAGGGAGAGGCGCTGATCGGCAGGGCTGCTGGTGGGTGGGAGTAGGGGAGGGGAGGAGCTGATGGGGGCTGCTGATGTATTACTGTGGCTCTTTGGCAATGTACATTGGTAAATTCTGGCTCCTTCTCAGGCTCAGGTTGGCCATCCCGATATAATACCATTTATTTAAATATTTTGGGACTTTTTTACGTTTTCAAATATATTGATTTGAATTACAATATAGAATACAAAGTGTGCAGTGCTCACTTTATATTATTTTTATTACAAATATTTGCACAGTAAAAAATAAATAAATAGTATTTTTCAATTCACCTCATACAAGTACTGTAGTGCAGTATCATGAAAGCTGAACATACAAATAAAGAATTATGTACAAAAAATAACTGCATTCAAAAATAAAACAATGTAAAACTTTAAAGCCTACAAGTCTACTCAGTCCTATTTCAATCACTAAGACAAACAAGGTTGTTTACATTTACGGAGATAATGCTGCCCGCTTCTGGTTTACAACGTTACCTGAAAGTGAGAACAGGCATTCTCATGGCACTGTTGTAGCCGGCGTCACAAGATATTTACGTGCCAGATGCACTGAAGATGTATATGTCCCTTCATGCTTCAACCACCATTCCAAAGGACATGTGTCCATGCTGATGACGGGTTCTGCTCAGGGGTGAAAGTAACTTAAAGGACTTGCTGGTACTCCGGAGTCCTGAGGAGGGGGTGAGGTTTCTATCGGAAGAGGTGGAGCCTTTACCGGAAGAGGTGGGGCCTTTAAATCCCCGGAGCCTCTAAATCAGTTTTTAAAGGCCTGGGGCTAGGGCTGTGGTAGCAGCAGCTGGGAGCCCCAAGCCTTTTAAATCACCCCCTGAGCTCCCAGCTGCAGAGGTTGCTGGGAGCCCTGGGGCTCGGGGGCAAATTTAAAGGGGGTGATTTAAAGGGCCCGGGGCTCTAGCTGCCACTACCGGTGACGGAGCCCCGGGGGTCCAGCAGCAGGGCCTGGGGCTCCAGCTGCCACTATCCTCCAAGGCCCTTTAAATCATCCCTGGAGCCCTGGGTTAGCGGCAGCGGGGCTACAGCTGCGATTTAAAGGGCCCGGGATGGTAGCGGTGGCAGGAGCCCTGGGCCCTTTAAATCGCCACCCGAGCCCCGCCGCTGCTACCCCAGGGCTCCGGCAGCAGGGCTCTGGCAGCAATTTAAAGGGCCCAGGGCTCCAGCCGCTGCTGGGAGCCCCAGGTCCTTTAAATTGCCACCTGGGGAAGCCGGTCCGCCCCGGTACGGCGCACCGGCTCTTGCCGGCAGGGTGGCAGGTTTGTAGAAATTATGGTGGTGCCCAGAATCTGCCCCTGCCCAAACTCTGCCCCCCACCTGCCCAAGGCTCTGGGAGGGAGTTTGGGTGGAGGAGGAGGTCTGGGGTGCAGGCTCTGGGCTGGGGCAGGGGACTGGGGTGCAGGAGGAGTGCAGGGTGCAGGCTCTGGGAGGGAGTTTGGGGATGGGAGGGGGTGCAGGGGTGAGAGCTGTGGCGTGAGGCTGGGGATGGGTTTGGGGTGTGGCTGGGGATGAGGGGCTTGGGGTGTGGGAAGGGGCTCAGGGCTAGGGGAGAGGGTTGGGGATGAGTTTGGGATGCAGGCAGGGTGCCCTGGGACTGGAGCCAGAGAGGAGGACTCCCCTCAGCTCTCTCCCTGCCAGCAGCAGTGAGCTCTGGGGTAGGGGCCTACCTCTCCCCACCAGCAGCACACTCACCCCCACCACTGTCACTGCACGTGCTCCTAGGGCCCCTCTCAGGTCCAGGAATCTCCCTCACCTCCCCTGTGGTGGGTGCCATGCGGGGGGGAGCTGCCATCACATGTGCACCTCGTCCCCTGCTGCTGCCCCTCACTGTCGCCTCACTCGGGGTGCAGGATGGGGCTGCCCCTTACCCAGCGTGGGGCAGGAGCGGTGACTGTGGGCAGGGGGGTGGCTGTACTGGTGGAGAGTCCAGCCGGAAAATGAAAGGGTCTGAGGGGGAAGGGCAGCCTGTGGTGGCAGTTGATGCAGGGAGGCAGCATGGAGCTGCAGGGGACAGACAGGGACGCTCTGCTCCAGGACCCAGGGAGGCGTGCAAGGGCAGCAAGTGGGGGGACACTCAGGGGAGGTGGGGGTTCAGCAGGTGGGATCGGGGGGAGACCCGGCCCCGAACATTGGTGGAGCCGGGCCCCCGATATTGCTGGAGCCACGAGCCCATAGAACTCGCCTCTGCAGCTTGCCAGTATGCCGTACCGGGGCGTACCGGCTTACTTTCACCTCTGGTTCTGCTCGATAATGATCCAAAGCAGTGCAGACCGATGCATGTTCATTTTTATCATCTGAGTCAGATGCCACCAGCAGAAAGTTAATTTTCTTTTTTGGTGGTTCGAGTTCTGTAGTTTCTGCATTGGAGGGTTGCTCTTTTAAGACTTCTGAAAGCATGCTCCACATCTCGTCCCTCTCAGATTTTGGAAGGCACTTCAGATTCTTAAACCTTGGGTCGAGTGCTGTCGCTATCTTTAGAAATCTCACATTGGTACCTTCTTTGCATTTTGTCATATCTGGAGTGAAAGTGTTCTTAAAACCAACATGTGTTGGGTCATCATCCGAGACTGCTATAACATGAAATATATGGCAGAATGCAGGTAAAACAGAGCAGGAGACATACAATTCTCCCACAAGGAGTTCAGTCACAAATTTAATTAACACATTATTTTTTTAATGAGCATCATCAGCATGGAAGCATGTCCTCTGGAATGGTGGCTGAAGCAAGAAGACGTATACGAATGTTTAGCATATCTGGCACATAAATATCTTGCAATGCCAGCTTAAAAGGTGCCATGTGAATGCCTGTTCTAACTTTCAGATGACATTGTAAATAAGAAACGGGCAGCATTATTTCCCATAAATGTAAACAAACTTCTTTATCTTAACGATTGGCTGAACAAAAAGTAGGACTGAGTGGACTAGTAGGCTCTAAAGTTTTACATTGTTTTGTTTTTGAGAGCCGTTATGTAAAAAAAATTAAAAAATCTACATTTGTACATTGCACTTTCACAATAAAGAGATTGCACTACAGTATTTGTATGAGGTGAACTGAAAAATAGTATTTCTTTTGTTTATCATTTTACAGTGCAAATATTTGTAATCAATAATATAAATTGAGTACTGTACACTTTGAATTTTGTGTTGTAATTGAAATCAATATATTTGAAAATGTAGAAAAAACCTCTAAAAATATTTAATAAATTTCAATTGGTATTCTATTGTTTAGCAGTGCAATTAAAACTGTGATTAATCATGATTAATTTTTAAAATCACGATTAATTTTTTTTAGTTAATTGCATGAGTTAACTGTGATTAATTGACAGCCCTAGTTGTATTGCTTGAACACCCAAAGTTCCTACTGATTTCAGTGGGAGTTCAAGGTGAAGTTGAACGGACTGTTCCTACAAAATGTGGATTCATATCCAAAATAACTTACTAGATGTAAGTGCTGAGTTACCCAAAAATCCGTGGGTATGTTCTTGTTCCCCTCAACTGATATCCTGGCAGGAACATCTCCTTGGGATCATGTTATGATTTACTGACTACACAGCAATCAAGGCATTAATTAGGTCAAGCCATGTCAATTGTAAAAAAGCTTAATTAGTAGTTTAAAATGGAATCCAGACGCCCTCATCATTTCAAGGGAGAAAAGGCACTAAGCAGTTTTTCCTTGTGCTACATGGCATGCATCCAAGTTGAACTCTCATATGAAAATAAGTGAGTTCATTGTTCTGAACTTGCAGCCAACAGTGCCTTCAGTTTTGTCTGAATGTTTTGCAACTGAGAAGTACATAAGATACTTTAAATAGGAGAGAGAGAAAACAGTAACAGTAACTAATGAAATCTAAATAATATAATGTTTTATTTCTTTGTACATTTGTGGACATTATGTAACATTTGGATCCACTGACTAAACTGATTTGAAAATATGCCCAATTATTAATGTATTTCTCTGTTTCCATAGAAACTCTTAGACCATTAATG